>NC_135921.1:12780115-14034661 GCF_964058835.1 Carex rostrata
TTGGAAGAGCAGCTATCATCTGTTACAGATAACCAAGTTCAAAATGGGTCATTGTAAAGTTGACTTGATATTGGTATTGATTGTCAAATTCTGATCTTGTAGCATTGTATTCAGAAAGAAAAGGTTAAAAAAAAATGTATATAGCATTAATTTTTTCTTTCCTGTCTTCATTTCTTTTTCTTCTTTCAATGTTTATTAATGTGAGTTTCATAAAAAAAATGTTTATTGTGGCGAGGTGATGAGGAGGTTGTAGCGGCAAATGTCTTTCTTTTTTTGGTATGTTTGATATACCTTTAGTACAACACCGAGCTTATAATAGAATCTGAGAGTACCCGGTTTTGTCTTTATGTATTAGTTTTAAACATTCGTGAATTATGTATAGCACAAGTGCTATCTACTAGTGACTATTTGATGTGCTTTTGGATCTTTTAGTCATTTATTTGTTTTCAAACTCCTAGTTTGTTTTCATGTCCGCAAAAGGCTGTTTTTTTAATTTTTATTTTATTTTTGTATTTAGTTCCAAGTCTAAAAAAAACAAAAAATAAAAATAGAAATAATCCGCCCAAGTGATGAGAGATAAACAATGATTATTTGATGATAAGAGCGAAGTTGAGATATTGTTTTTATTTATCTGAAGCATTATCGGGTATCCTCCTCCGCTGGCCCGTTGCCTATTTCCTCTCTCCGGTTAAAAGTAGCACCTCCAGACATAACACATATATTTTGAATTAGGAATCCAAATTATATTTGTATTTGTATTTGTATCCGAAAAATATTCAATTCGTATCCGTATCCGTTTAATATCCGATCTGTATCCGTATTCGATTAATATCCGATCTGTATCCAGAAAAAATATACTGATATAGCACTATCGGATCTGTTTGCACCTCTACAAGGTATTGAAATAGACATGTATATTTGGTCACAGATTTTTTTCAATTTATAACTGGTCTATTAATTGCAACATGATTTAATTAGAAACAATGGATTAAAAAAGTATTTAAGAAAGGTAAAAATAACCGAAAATTTGTGCTTTAAAAATAGTGGCCCCTTTTGATTCATTTTCGTTCTTAATTAGAAAATGAGCAATATAAAGATTCTTAAATCAGAATGAAATTTCAATGAAATAATTCAATGAAATAAAAGGTAAGGTAATATTGATATTGAAATAGACATATATTCGGCCACTGATTTCTTTCAACTTATACGGAATTATTAACTATCCTAATTATAACATAATTTAATATAAAAGGCAAAAAATAGTTGAATTTGTGCTTTGAAAATATATAGCAGCCTTTTATAATTAGGTAACCTTGCATTCGCCTCCTATAAATACCAATCCGGTCGCCTCATTGATTCGCACTAATTAATTAGCAATTACTTGAGGATTTTATTTAATCTCATCAATCTCCTGCACCAATTTTTGTCCTTGTGTTATCTTCAACCAAAAAAAAAGGTCTGTTTTATTTTTATTTTATTTTTTCTGGATATATCCACTGCATGCTCAGCATGCAGGAACACATAACTTTCTGATATTTTTTTCATAATCTTTGTGTGCTATAATATTCATAATCTTACAAACAAACAAAAAAAAACGGTTGGCTTTTCACAATAATTAACACCCTGTTCGATGATGATAAAGAAATTAAATTCATAGAGTTTGTATATATGTTGTCATGATACTTAATTGCTTATTTTTCCATTGTAAGAATTAATTATAAACCAACTTACTGTACAGGGAGTACAGGGCGTACAACACACACACTAGTTAGCCATGACTTGTTGGTCGGACATGGCGTATGACGCGCTGGAACGCATAACCAGCTTTCTGCCTCTCACAGATCATCACCGATTCAGTGCTGTGTGCAAAAATTGGAGATTAGTAGCAAAGCAGAAGCGACACACTCCAGCTCCTCAGCTGCCGTGGTTGGTGCTAGGAGATGAACCTGGCACTGGTAAACGTATATTTTACAACTTGTCAGAAGATAAGCACTATGCCATGGACATTCCAGAGTTGTACGGTCATTACATCTGTAGATCTTCACACGGCTGGCTTGTTGCCATCAATAACAAACTCACGGGCATCCTGATAAACCCTTTCACTCGTGAGTTTTATGAGTTACCACTCTTCCCTCATTACAACATTGGTTTACCTTCCACAAGTATATTTGAGAATGCTCTTATGGATTATAGGGATGTGGCTGGACAATGTATTAAAGATATTCAGGTTAGTATTGTACAGAAGGCCATCTTATCTCATGATCCGAAGGAGAGACCTGATTTCATGCTCATGATCTTGGTTGGAAACAGTGTACCTGCTTTCTGGAAGCCCGGCGATTCATCATGGACGGTAATAAGAGATAGAGTACCAGGGATAAATGATGTTATATATTTTGATGGACATTTCTATTTTCTAACCAATGAAAACGCACTTTTATTCCTGGATTTTCAACCTGATCCTAAAGTGCATGATATTAGATCTCCTCGTATAAGGCTAAGGCGTCGCACAACACAGAGGTACCTAGTGAACTACTTTGGAAATTTACTACTTGTTGAGAGGTGGGATCGGTTCTGTGTTAAAAAAGGGAATTACAAGACATTCTATTTTAACATCCTTCGACTCGATTTTGAGAAGAAAAAAGTTTACAGGAGTAAAACTATTGGCGAGGCAGCAATATTCTTGGGGACAAATGATTCAATTGTTATAAATCCAAATGAATTAGTTCGAGGTTGCAAATACAAGTGCAAAACCAAGAGCATCTATTTTACAGATGTAACTACACCATTATTTATTCAAAAATTTGACATGGGTATCTTCAACACGAGTGAGAAAACATTTAGCACCTTTTATCCCCCCGAAATACACCACAGTCGTGTAGGTGCACCCATTTGGTTTACCCCAAATCCATGGTAGCTAGCTGCTCCACGTACGCTTCCCTTAATTGGTTAAGAGTAGTCTTACTTAATTACAAGTTAATTTAATTTAAATTTGTCAGGCTCCATTTTGTTAGTTTCAGCTTCAAAAAATATTTAAGTCTGGTTCTTAATTTCTTTTTGTATTACTATATAATACTTGAATTATTATGAGTAGAAAAATGTGAAAATGAAGGTGCTCAAGCAGATGTATATATAAGATATTAGAAGAAATATATGAGGACAATCAAATAGCATGTGATCATATCAGTGGACACTACTACAAAAATGGTCATTGTACACTGCACATTGTACACGGATTTGACAATTTTATATAAAAACCGTGTAGAAATTGTAATTTTTTGGGTGCCTGAAATATCTGTGGTATATCTACACGGATATTTATTAAAAAATCAGTGTAGAAAGCCGTGAGAGAGCTACACGGACGTTTATTAGAAAATATACACGGCTTATTGTTTAAATAACAGTGTAGAAAGCCTTGAGAGAGCTACACGGATATTTAATTAACGAACCGTGAAGAAAGGTAGAAATTATACACGGATGTTTGTTTAAATAACAGTGTAGAAAGCTTGTAAGAGCTACGTGGACGTTTAATGAAGAGCCGTGTAGAAAGGTGGAAATTGTACACGGTTTTTTGTTTAATTAATAGTGTAGAAAGCCTTGAGAGAGCTACACGGACGTTTAATAAAGAGCCGTGTAGAAATGTTATTTTAGGGTTTTTGTTATATAAAAAGCCTTCTCCTTCCAGCGCCGTTTTGATTAACTAATACTCTCTCTCTCTTGGTCTGATTTCTACGCACAAGGAGGCCAAATCTGAGATCTTTGAAGTTAATTTGTATTTCTTCTCTCTATCTCGCTAAAGTTAGTCATCTATATATATATATATATATTTCTCTTTTCTTCTTTCAATTTTCTGTTACTTATTATTGCTTACTTATCTTGCTAAAGTTTGATACAATTTTTTTTGTTTGATGTGCCGAATTCTCATATTGGCACATATTGGCACTAAATCATTTGATGTGCCGAATTCTCATATTTCTTACTGCTTATCTTACTTATCTTACATTTTTCTTTCCTGTGCCGAATTCTCATATTGGCACAAAGGTGTTTTTTTTGTTAAAAATAAATATATAATTTGTTAGGGTGCTAAATTCTTATAACAAAGTTTTTTTTTTTTTGGTTAGAAATAAATATATAATTTGTTAGGGTGCTAAATTCTTATATTTGCAGGTTATTTTTCAATTATAGCTTAGGTTAATCAATTATCAGGATTTAATTTGTGCTATATTCTTATATCTGCAGGTTATTTGAATTCTCATCTCGGCACAACCGGACAATTAATGAACAAATTCATTTTTCAAGTGCCGAATTCTCATCTCGGCAGATTTTTCAATAGAGTGCCGAATTCTCATCTCGGCACAAGGAACAAATTGATTTTTCAATAGAGTGCCGAATTCTCATCTCAGCACAAGAACAAATTGATTTAAAAAGTTGTGAAAATTCTCGGGCCGAGATACTATTTCGGCACAACAAAATAAAATAAGTTTTGTGCCGATTTAGCATCTCGGATATTTAACTAAATTCCATGTACAAAGAAAATAAACTGGAGACTAGCCAAAAAAAAACAAATTCTATACGGATATTTAACTGAAGTCCGTGTAGCTCGGTTATATGGAGAGCGACACTGTCAATCAATCGTACACGGCTGTTTATATAATAATCCGTATAGCTCTCTTATAATCGCACACGGGTAAATATCCGTGTGTATTTATTCAAGGATTTCTACACCCTCACAGCGTACACGGCAGGAAATCCGTGTAGCTCCTCTATTTATGTCCGTGTACAATCTCTTTTTCTGTAGTAGTGGGATAAGAAAATATTAATGTAAATAATAAAGTTAGGCCTATTAGCATATCAGTATCAGTAGATGATTGTTGGAAAAAAAGAAAGAAAGAAAAGATAACACTTATGTGTTTGGTATAGTTGTATGGCACAATGATATGCATAGCTTATGCAAGAAAATCAGAAGAAAGCTTTCACTGGCTCAGCTGAGGGGCATTTCTGTCCATTTTTTCTTATAAAAACATCAGTTACAATCTATTATGAAGTGGTGTATTCGGTTACTTTTTTTTTTTTTTGAGAAAATTGGCAGAAGCTGCCAACATTTTATTGAGTATTCGGTTACTTCTGCTTCAAGATTCCAAGGTCCTAAATTGACATATAAGACATAAAACAAGAATTCTGAGAAAAAAAAATTTCCAACAATTTCACCATATAAATTATTTTTGAATCTTGTAAATTGAATTTCTATTATTTATATATATGTCATTTCAGTTTTTTTAAACAAATACTACTTTGCTTCATAAATATTATATTTTCCTAAAAACTTTTTTAAAACATTTTTTTTCTTTTTCTTTGGTTTTTCTTTTTGTGGTTCTTTTTGCCAATTTGCATTTTCTTTTCCAAATAATTACTTGCAATAAAAGGCTTGTTGTAATTTTTTACAACGTGCTTAAAATATTGGAGGAAATAAAAAATAATTAAAGCAATGTTGGAGGAAATAAAAAGTAATCAATATATGTGATTTGTTATTTTGAAAGAAAAAAATAATTTTTTTATTTTTTTATTTTTCTAGATTTGACGTATGGTTATTTTGATCTAACGATATATCAAACAATATAATATTGTCTGTCTGTTTGTTTGTTTAGAATATTGTTTTTTGAGAAAGTATAATGATAATGTTACACTGCTTGTTGTTTAATGAAGTTTGAAGGAATAGACTTCTTGTTATTCTGTTTTTTGTTTTTGATAATACTATTTGCTCTTGTGAACATTAATGCATCGATCAAATAAATATTGAAATTAAAAAAGTCTCAAGAAAAAAAAAATAGAAGATTAAACAGCTTTATCAAATTAATTATATTTGATTGCAATCAACAGTATTTAAGGTTTGATATTGAAGATAACATGCATTTCTCACTCCATAATTCATTATTATATAACGTTCAAAAATGTAAGTTTGAATTATTCCAAGTTCTTAAAAAAAACACCTTTTATTAAAGAAAATAATTTAAAATAGAGGAGGGTTCAAATGTTTTTATTTTTTGTGCCTCCATCATGCCTCTATTATTTAAAATTTTAATAATTTAAAATTTAAAACTTAAAAGTCAAAATAAAACCATTGGATATGATCTACATCAATTTATCTATGCACGTGTAAAAAATTATGACATTTCAATTTTATTTTGATTGTCATCAAGAGTTTGTAAAAAACACACTAATATGGATGATTTCTAGACGTTGATTTTTGAACCTATTGATTCACATAAAAACAAAATTGAAATGTAATAATTTTATAATCTCATAGAGAAAATAACATAGATCACATCTAACGGTTTTATTTTGACTTTTAAGTTTAAATTTTGAGTTATTAAAGTTTTTAAAAATAGAGGCATGATAAAGACACAAAAAATGGAGCCATTTGACCCTGCTCTTTAAAATATTAATTACGATATTTTGTTTGGCGTGAAATGAAATGTTGTACTTAGGAATATATGTTTCACTTGGCGTTAACTTGAAGAGTTTTTTAAATATTCTTTAGCAGATCATATATTTGTATTATTTAGAAGACGTAAAAATAAATATAACTCAGTTCAACAATTAAAATATTCTTTAGAAAAATAACAATTTTTAAATAACATATAACATCTACACAGAGAACTAGCATTTGGTCTAGTGACAAAGGGACATGTCTCTCATGTGAAAGGTTATGGATTTGAAATCCAGATAGAGGAACCCATTTGTTGTAATAACAAGTGTTTGAAAAAGGTGTTAATGATTTCACCTCCAACCCTTTTTATGGTTTGCTATTAGCTAGAAAGGAAAATTGCTGTCTTGCTAATTTCATTTCTCCGTTTGCTAATAAATCATCAATCTGATGTACTAGGATGCTGATGTAAAAATAAATATAACTCTTTCAACAATTAAAATATTCTTTTGAAAAATAACCATTTCTAAATAATATACAAAATAACAAGGGTTTGACAAGAGTTTGAGTAACATATTAAATATTCTTTTTTCAAATCCTTTGTTGTAATAACAAAGATTTAAAAAGGTTGTTGGATGGTTTCACGTCCAATCCTTCATTAAAAAAAAAATAATACACATAAATAACAATCCTTAAATGACATGCATGTTTTTTATTTTTTTATTTTTTTGATATATTTTTACACAAAAGCCTCATATAAAATGATATATTAAATGACAAATAATATCTTTTAAAAATATAAAAAAATACAAAGAAATAATAACATGACTAATCAATTATCAAGTAATCTAAAAATTACTTAAAAGACCTTTTAAAAATGAAAAGAAATTAGAATCAATTATAAAGATGGTACAATTTGCATAAAATTAAAAGAAGGTAACATATTTGATTGGAGGGCAAATGTTCAATCTAAAATTCATCTTTTAATCACAACCATTGACAGACTAGCATACCTGGGTCCTTAATATAAGAATGAAGATAACAAATAATAGACATACGGATGAAATATTTAGAAATTAGATCTTGTTTACACAACGCACATTTCATCAAACACCTCATGGTCAATAAAGGTAATCTATTTACGACTTGAAGAATAAATCGAGGTTTTTGAAAAGGCGATCTGAATCTGAGAAAACCCTCTCAGATCGCCTAGATTGCCTCCTTGCTTAATGGATCCAGGTTTCGATCGTTAGATCAGGTGCCTAGAGAAGTCCAGCGCGCTGGCCCGTCACCATCTCTGATTCAAGTGCGCACCAAATTCGTGCAAATACACTGCCACAATCCTTTTGAGAAAGGTAGAAAAACAAAACTCTTCTTACTTTCTTTTGGAGAGACTAGATTCGTGTGACTACACTGCCACAATCTAACCTCTTCGTCTTCAACTTCAGCAAATTGATTGCATCTTCCTACCCCTCGGTGGTCCTCCGGCAATGACGAACGACAGGCTCTGGAGAGAAGAAGCATCTAGTTGGAGAGGTGGAGATTTCCGAGATGGTAAGGTTTCTAATGGCCGAGTCAGTAAATAGCGTGTGTGGAGGCGTAGAAGGGAAAAAGGCCTAGCGTGCAGCAGTCTGGGATGTCACCAGATCCATGGAGATGGTGAAGGTGCTCTCATGGAGGTGAGGTAGGTTGACTAAAGCGTGAGAGAGTTGTATCCTAGATTTTTTGTTTCAAAAATGAATTGAAAGTGGTTAAAGACGTGGGACTGTAGTAAAAGAAGAGATTAGGTTGTAGGGACCACAAAATTAATTAGTTAAAACCGGTATTTATAGTTAGAGAACTAATCTATTTTTACGGTGGGTAGAATGGGGGATAGTAAGCTGGGGTATAATATAATTACTCTTAAATTATTTCATTAAACTTGGATTTAGATGGTCTTTAATTCTAGTGATGTACAATACCCTACCTGTCTAATCTTTGATAATGGCATGGATCAATAATGATTTAAATATAATCCGGATGTAATTCAGAAATAATTTGGTACAATAAAGAAGCAAAAAAAAAAAATCATATTTTATTCAGAGTTCAGTTCAAAAATGTCCAAAAAAAGAAGAAAAAATGAGAATAATTTGTAAATTAAATGCGAGTTGTTTGACTATGGTCTCTGCTAGTGATTTTTTTTTTTTTTTAAAGTTAATTGCTCTGCTTACTAGAAAGAAATTTGTATTTTTAAAGTTAATTGCTCTGCTTACTAGAAAGAAATTTGTATGTAGAGAAACGAAAATATCAGAGTAATTAGAATATTTTTATGGGCTTTCATTTTTAATTGATAAATATGTATTGGTGTTTTCATTTTCGCTCTTAGCGATGCAGAGTGTTTTTAAACTTATTTCTGTTTACAAAAAAATGCTTTTAAATATTACGCTGACAAAAGTATTTATTATCATTTGCTCATGCCTAAGCTGACCTTAAGTCATATTGAAGAATTTGAAAATAAATGAAAGCCTGATTTTTAAAACTCGACAGTATAGCTTAAATTACTCTTTGAATATCAAACTTTAATTTGCCGTTGACATTTTTCAAATAATCTATTCTAAATTTTTTGAATGTAGTTTAAAAAATGAGCAAGGGAGAATTTGATTTACACATAATTGATTCGCCTTTTCATATTCATGTAGGACTTAACTTAAAAAAAGCAATTGTTATGCAATTTCGGCTTGCCTTTTAAGAATTAATTTTTGATATATTAATAAAAGATAATATTTATATAAACAAAAGAAATTAAAACTCATTTTGCTTTGAAGTTTGAGCTAAGGGGCTAAGGCAGGATAATCAGTAGGTTGGGATAAAAAATTTAGACGTGACATAATTTAAATTATTTTACATATTACGTATATTTTATTTTTATTTTTCTGAAAAAAAATAGAAGTAGAAGAAAAAAAATCAGCGGTGGGAATTTTATACTTTTTAAAATTTAAGTATATTTTTATAATTAAAAAAAATGAAACTAAAATATGTTTCTGATATTTTATTAAGTCAGGATCAACCCTTGCCAGCCTCCGCCTCTGTTTGCACTGATCCAGTTTAATTAAAGTTGTGGTCCCCTGGGCTCAGAGCCTCAGATGTATATTAATTGCAATAATGCAACATGGGTGGCGGCTTTTCTTTTCATCGGCAGCCATTAGCCAGCAACCCATGCAGTCAGAAAATATTAAGCTTTTAAATGGAGCAGAGCTGCATCCATTTTTTTAATTTCTGTGGCATCTTTCCTGCTGAGTATTCTGTTACTGTACAATATGTGTGATTCATGTGAAATATTTCACAATTTTGTCAATCGAACTGACATTTTCTGATCGACAATTCAAAGCCGGACCACTTCCAACCCGTTGTAACATATAACTGACCATTTTATGAAATTTGTTCTAATATATCGACCTTTTTTTATTAGATAGTTCATATTTATTTAATTTGATGCTTCTAAAATCAATAACACGAATATAAAAGTAAACTGCAATATTCATAATGATTAGTAATTTTTTTTTTCTAAATTAGTAACTAGTTTAGTGGTGTAACAATAGATATGAAAATATTAGACTTTAATAATAGTCAAAATTAAGTACTAAATTTTCTTTTATCAAATATAGTTTACAAAAATATTGTTCTTGCGAATACTAAAAGATGTCAGATAGCTAGACGCAAATCAGTATTCAAAAATAAAAAAAGGTGCTCTACTTTATTAGGACATAATTGCTTTGTGCTAAATTTGTATTTGTCCTATGCTAAGTTTGTCTTGTTCCTCCGAAGTACAACTAAGCTTAATAGTTTACGATTTGGAGCACTGTACTGTTTGCTGTCGAGTTAGGTCCCTAGAATGGTCCCAAAGACCCAAACCCATAGAATCATAAGGCCCTGTTCGGCAGTAATTCCGAAAATACTGTTTACGTGGAAAAAAAAATTCATGGATTTTTTTTCTCACATGAACAATAAAATTCAGTTCAAAATTTTCAATTCCTATTTCCTACTGAGCTGCCGAACATATCCTTGTTGCCATCGGATTTTCAATTAAGGTTATGATGAACAAAAAAATAAGTTTATTTTACTAGAAAATGGTCAAGCAGAAAAAATTGCAGTGAAGTTATTTGATCAGAGCCACTACCAAGTTTTTATTTTATTTTATTTTTAAAGTTATTTGATCAGAGGTAAAAATTTGAGGAGAGATTTATTTTGAATTAGAAGAAGGAATTATGATAAAAAAAACATAATCCTCATTTTTTACTGAATTTGCAAAAATCACCTTTAAATTCTAGAAATTAGGATTTCAAATAGCATAAAAAGGAATATCAAATAGGAAAACAAATATAGTGAAGAAAAGACAAAACATAAAAAGTTATTAGACAGCGAAGAAAAAAAGTAATGTGACGTAACGTGACGTGGTTAAAATGATAGAGGACACTCAAATTATGTGATCAAACATAACATATTGATTATGCTTATTTAATTATTTTAAAATTTTAAGTTTACAGAAAATAAATATGAAAATAATGCTTAAAAAAAGAAAACACTACAAAATAATTAAACTAAAAAAATTAATCGCATAATGTGTTACGTGACACGACGTAATATAATCACATTAATTTATGAGTTAGGCTGGGGTGCTATGGATAGCATAGTGGCCTCCCGTGCTACGGCTCAATATTCAAGTTTTCAAAATCCAAACGGTCGATCCGAACCGTTCATCTTATTCTCCATATTAATATCTGCTTGGAGACCAAATTTTATAATTTTCTGAATTTTTTTACTATTTATTAAGCCACTTTGAAAATCGCTAATCCAACGGTTTTACTGTTTTGTGCAGCCACCGTTGGATCAACAATTTTGTAAAATACTTAATAAATAGTAAAAAAATTCAGAAAAATGTAAAAATTGGTCTCCAAGCAGATATTAATATGGAAAATAAGATGAACGGTTCGGATCGACCGTTTGGATTTTGAAAACTCAAATATTGAGCCGTAGCATAGAGGCCTCTATGCTATCCATAGCACCCCAGCCTAACTCTTAATTTATATGATATACCGTGACGTACTATTTTCAATCGAAAAGAAACATGTCACGTGATACATGTGTACCTGTACCTGTGATGTAGAAATTTCACGGCGCCGCAATTTTGAGAAGAAAATAACAAAATATGAGAAGAAAAAAGAATCGTGTCCAATGGATACACTTGCAATAGCAAATATGGTGGCGTGCGAGCACTTCCTAGCCCACGTGAAATAAAAAGGTTTGGTGTGTCAGCCCATGTGCGTTAGTCTGGCCCAATAACAGTTCTCAATGTGCTTAGCCCAACTGGTAACCGAGCATCCCAGCCCAATAAGACCCGGCCCGTTCCATCTAATCACAGAATATATAGTGTGCTCTCATGTCATATCAAATATTCATGTTATTATTGTATTAAATATCTATGTTTGTTTGTCAACCTATCGTATTGAATATTAATTTTTATGTGCATGTTATCGATGTGTCTCACTAGGCGGTGCTCATTAATTATTGTTTACTATCTTTTCAGAGTATTTTTAAATTTATCAAGTCCTCGTAAACTCAATTCTAAAATCATTTGAATTGTCTTCAAATTATTAATTCAAATCATTGAAATCCTTCTACTTTATGAGTGATGTGTCTATATGTAAAAATTTTAAAATTTCAAATTACTATTGTATAGAGTCAAGTGGTCAAAATTAGAAAGTTTATAAATTAATTTTAATGCATTCATGTTTTGAACGTCTTTTGACCACTTGACTCTATACAAAATTGATTCGAAATTTTAAAATTTTGTACGTCGACACATCATTCGTAAGGTAGAAGGATTTCAACAATTTAAATTCGTCATTTGAAACCAATTAAATAAGTTTTAAAATTGAGTTCACAAAAGAACTTGGTGAACTCAGAAACACCCTAGTTCTACTCATCTTTTCTAGCCTTGTAAGCAGAGAAAAATCAGAAAATTAACCCAAAACTATAAATCTGTTGTTATTTCTTGGGAATAACATGAGCCTGTTATTCCGATCTCAATTGTTTAAACTTTTTCATACACAACAAATCTCAACAAAGTATATTTTTCATGTGCGAATTTCAACAAAGATCAACAGTTGAGATCATAATAACAGGTTTATGTTATTTCCAAGAAATAGCAGCAGATTTATTTCCTGTTACCAGTATAGACATATCACGCATGACCATCATCTTATATAGAGAACAATTAATGAAATATATAAAAGAATATACACACAAAAGTCTGACAAAACCTTCCGTCATGATTCATCTCTTGATTACAGACGCAAAAATATATTGATAGCGAAATAGTATTGTTAGCATTTACACGAATCCGCGTACGGACTTTGAATCATGCGAAAAAAAAACATTTTACACGAATCTTACGCAAAACAAAACAAAAAATTATTATACGAATCAACGCGTGACGTACTGTGACTCTCCATTTTTTTACCCTTTTCCGGGTTCTATCGACCTTCGTCCGAGATTTTTCGTATGTATTACTTCATAGTCTACTGTGTACCGGTTTAAATACGAGTTTCTACTGGCTCGAATTGACACGTGTCGCGCGGTTTTGGCACCATAAAGTGCTGGTCCCACTCCACGTTGCACCACAAAGTTGATCGCCCATGGAGATTTCCGAGTGCCTATCCTCTGAGATATCTCAACTTTTGCGTGAGCGACGTGTCCGGTGCCTATTCGGGGGTGATGTAGGGGTCAGTATTATGTATGCTTTGAGAGACGTGCATGATTTATTTAAACGGTTGACATTTCCATAAAGTCACGCAAAGTTTGAGATATCTCAGAGGATACGAATTCGAGATTTCCATATTCACGTTGGATCTTCTGTGTTTTCCTTAGTATAGGTTCCGTATAAAAGCACTCGGATATTTTTTTCTCCGCCTTCCGCAACACAAGTCGTTGCACAGCTATATTCACAACTAAGTTTTGAGAAATTAACTGGGGGATAATATTCAATTTCTGACGAACTGTGAAATTGGATATTCTGTTTATTATCGTTGGATTCCAATCGATGGGCTGTAAAATTATACAGTACAGATAATGCTTTGTATGAGATCTAGATATTACTGTACAAGCCAGAAGGCCAAAACAGAGTTGTGTCATTGTTTGCCCGTTTTGACTGAGTCCGTGTCCCCCCAGGTACCTGAGGTAAAATTTATAAAAATGGACGGCCTAGATTAAGCTAAGCTGGTTCAAATTTTTAGGGGTTCTGCTTTGAGATTCTTGCCACATGAAAAGAACGGTTTAGATTTATAACTTGCACCTCGGGTGATACGGATTCATTTTGACTTGTGAAATCTATCCTCCGAGTCTTTCCAATATTTTTTCCTGACCTGATCACACATTCAAACCGGAATTTATGCTTGACACATAATGAGCACCACCTTTTAAGATGGTTGACGCGAATTTATTCTAGGCCACTTAATTGAAATTTATTCTAACAATGTTTTGTTGCTAGACTTTATTTCTTGTAGCTTTTGTTTAGTTGTTGTCGCTACATTGTTTTGTGATATGAACTTCCTTTCTTCTTGCTTTTTGGAACTTTTGTTAAGATATTATTAGTATGAACAATTACACACTTTGGTTTCATAATGAAACAGATGGGCAACCACTTTTTACAAAAAAATATTAATACACTTGTAATTTTACAAAAAAAACAAAAATATATTTATAATATGAAATAAATAGCATGTGATAATTCATTTAATTTCTCCAAATTTAAAATTTTTAAGAAGGTGCTGAAAAATAATTATACAGGTATATTATACAAACAATATTATTCAAAAATCATATTACTATGTCTATAGTACTGTGACAGATGTGGCTAAGCTCACAGATATAGATGTTTCACTGTAGAAACATTCTGACAATTTAACAGCAGCAAAGTTATTGACAGAGCTCATTTGTCTTCATTAGTCATATTCTTTTTCATTTGTCTATATTATTCATGTGCTGCATGTAGTCAAAATAACTCTGTCAATATTATTCAGGTATATCCCACATATGTTGTGTACACGTTATAAAGCTAATAAAATGAAATAGAAGTTCATCACGGAAGCAATTAGGAAGGAATCAACATCGCACGTGCTTCGCATTTATTTGGGAACAAATAAGTGATGCAGACATTTTTTTGGTGGGAATTTAGTAGTTGAATATATTGGGGCTTCTTAATTTAAAAAATGACAAAATTATATAGAAATTAATAGAAGTCAGTTCAAACATAATGCGTTTCTTAATTGAGGCTTTAATGTGGGGATTCAGGAATTCGTTTAAATTAATTTGTTGCTGACATTATTTATTTTTCCCCTTTTCAAAATTAATTTGGTGCTTATTTTATTTTTAATTTTTCCATTTCTTTTTTTTTATTTTGAAGTTTTATTTATCATCATTTATTGTAAAAGGAATCGAAAGAGAAATTAATTTACTATGTTGACAATTGGGAATGAATAGGAAACTGCAATTATTTATCTCTCATTATTTTAAAGATAATTTTTTCATATATCTAATTTTAACAATATATTTATTTGATATCTTCAATTTTTTTGTTAATATAAATTTTTTAAATTGTAGATATATTCTCTATTATTTATGGTTTAGAACTTTAGATTGTATTATATATTATTTTAAATTTCAATTTATGAACTATAGTATTTATCTTATTGGTCTTAATTTTTTACTTATTTATTTTAAGACGTGAGATAGAAGATATATTTCTATTAGATAAGAGATCCACTTACTCTATTTTTTGGTGACACCGGATTACACCTTACATTTTTAAAGTCCAAACAGTCGATCCAAATCATTCAACATGATGGATATATTAAAATGTGCTTGTAGACATTTTTTTGAATTTTTGTTACTATTTATTAAAATGGGTAAAAATATTCAAATTAATATAAAATTTGATCTGCATTAATTTGGTGTTTAATTTTTTAATTTTTTTAATTTTGAAGTTTTATTTATCATCATTTATTGTAAATTAAGGAATCGAAAGAGTAATTAATTTACTATGTTGACAGTTGGGAATGGATTGGAAAATTCAATTATTTATCTCTCATTATTTTAAAGGTAATTTTTACATATATCTAATTTTAACAGTATATTTATTGATATCTTCAACTTTTTTGTTAATATAAATTTTTTACATATATCTAATTTTAAGGCAAATTAGTAATTTCACAAGAACTATGATCAGCTTAGTGAAGAATTAATTTACTGTACCAAAAAGAAAATTGAAGTCTTATAGAACCTTGTAGTAATTTATGGACATTGGAATGAGTGACGATGTAGATGACACGGGTTGGAACAGGAAAGAGCGGTGCTAATCCTTTACAAGCAACTGTTTCAGAAACCGTGCTGAATGGCATTAAAAAAGCCTCCTTCAAGCTGGAAATTATTAATGGAGGAAACAATATACAATTTACATTAGATTTCTTATGTTCATATTCACAAAAATCTCAGGATATCTAGAGCTAGGATCAGAGTTTACAAAATCTCAGGATTTCTTATGTTTGGTAGAACAGAACGAAGAACATTTTTTATAAAAAGAAAGAAAAAAGAAACACATTAAAAATAAAGTTGCATATTGGTGAGAGAAATAACGTACCATTGCTCCAATTTATTGCATTCACTGGCTAAAGTTCTTTCCAAGAAGGTTCCATCATTGTATCCTCCAATCATTGTATCCTCCAAACGCTATCAACTGTTCAATTCTCTTCATAGTTCCCCAATAAAGATCATACTCGATGAAACAAAAAAATTAAATTAAGCAAACAGCAGAAACACAAAAAGAAAACACTTACCTATCAACTTCTACACTGCACTTTGCATCCAATAACTGCTCAACAGGGCCACTCTGAAAAAGAAACTTCAGAAATACAACCACAAGCTCACTAGAGAGAGAGAGAGAGTCAGCAGTGCAATGGAATTTAAAATCGAGGTAATGATGTTCTTTTTGCATATAAGAAAAGGTGCACCAACAAACTAACCTATTAGCCTGCTGAACTTGATCTATTGGTTCTTGGAGAAGAATCTTGGTGCATTTCAAAACCCAATTAAAAAAATTCTGCAACTGCAAGATTCATTCAAAGGAATGATATCTTAGAAAACTGATTAAAAAGGGGTAAAAAAGTATGAGTGAGGCTATGGTACTATGCATAGCACACATGGGTCCGTACTATGTATTCATATCTCCACTTTCAAAGTCCAAACAGTTGATCCGAACCGCTAAGTACGATCTTCAAATGAAAAAGTACTTGGATGCCAAATTTTACATTTTTTATAATTTTTTTACAATTTTTTTAGATAGTTGGAAAATTGCTTCATCTAAAGATTTGGACCATCAAAAAGTAGTGATTTTCTACCTATCTAAAAAAATAGTAAAAAAGTTCTAAAAAAAAATAAAATTTGGCCTCCAAGTGCATTTTCATATGGAGATCATCTTGAGCTGTTTGGATAGACTAATTTGAACTTTAAAAATGAAAATATGGATCTATAGACCAATATGCGCATGCATAGTGCTGTACTCTCACTCAGAAAGTATAGGACATCAAGAAAATATTGACAACAAGAAAGAAGTACCAGGAACAGGACTATTGTTAGAACCCTAGAAAACCGTTCTGCTTGGACTAGAAGCATTCCGGCACTTTCTGTGACATTATCCATAAGCTTCTCAACCAAACCGACACTTTTATACTGAGCTCGCCACTGTGAAAGGCCTCTTAGTTCTCCTACTCTGAATCCAATTATTTCTAGTGCAGGCTGCCAGAAAAATAATAAAAAATGTATCAATCCTTATTTCTATTTTTCTTTCATGGACTTGCCTGTAAAAAGAAAAAGGCATGCCTGAAGGTGTTTGTTTAGAACAGTACGAAGTTCTTTGCCAGCATTATCAACAGTCTTCGATAGGCGCTTCACCCCCGATTATGTACCAACCAAAAGAACAAGTTGAAATCTATGTTTACATAAAATCTATTTCTTATCATTCTTTTTGTTTGGTTACTTGCGAAAGCATTATGACCTAAAAGAGGCTCAAAAATGTTAATTCTGCGCCAAAAAGGCTTCAAAATCCCAACATCAGGGTTAGGTAATGAATCAAACGAAACAGAAAAAAGTAGAAGGTTATGCTACCGCTTCTCCAAGAGAATTCAATAGAAACTGTTGCAGTGCAGGGCTTGTACGGACCCCGAGATGTAGACTTAAAAATTCGTCCTGCGAGTTAGAATAAGACCCTGCATAAGTATAAAATCAAATGCTGAGTCAGTACAAAAAATTATCCATTCAAAATGGTTTGATTAATTAGACACATTACCATGGTCGGTGATCAATGAAGCGAGAGCTCCGAACTTGGAATTGAACAAGTTCATAGCATCAGCCCACTGTTTTGACATGACTGAAATAGATGCACGCACAACTTCAACCAAATCCTCTATATTTGATGCTTGCTGAGCCACCTGATGCAGCTCGTTTTTCCTACATTAAAAACCAATCATCATATGCTTAAACAGAGGAGAATCTGGAATAGAGTATATTTTTCAGATTTTGAGAGGAATTAAGGGAAATAAGAAGGATGTAGATCTGGAATAGAGATTTTCTAGCGTATAGTAGAATAGAGAGGGTTAAGACTAGAATAGAGAAGAATAGAGAGTTATTTTCTGGAATGAGGTTTTATATTTAAGTGTTGTGATTACTTTTTCGGTTATTCATACAATCATTAGTAGGCATTTAGGTCACTAACCATAAAAAAAAATATAAACTATAATGCTCTTGTAGCTCCAGTATCATCAAGTAATGAACCTGTATGGACAAGAACTCAGTTTGAGCTCTTTGTTTGATTAATTTTTGGGCAGGACCAGGTCTAAAAACCTAAAATGATACAAGCACCTGTAGAGATCAGGCTCACCAGTTGAGAAAAATCGAAGTGTCCAGGTTCAAGCAGTGTAAACCAACTGAATTATCATTGCGGTTTGTGTTTGTACCCAATTCAATAAGCTCTCCAGAACATAGCATTTCCAGTTGATATAGGTCTCTTGACAAAGCAACCTGGAGGAAAAATGACGAGAAAAATAAGAATTTGGATTCAAGCTCTTCAAACTTGACATTTCTAATGAAAATTAATTGCATATATACATATAACACGGATACCTTGCTTATGGACGCGTTCTTCAATTGGTATTGATAGTTAGTACCCAAGCAACTAGGAAGAACGATGCTATGGATGTTCTGCAATGAAAAGATGGAGGAAAGTACCAAGTGTTTTAATATTCGGTCCAAACTATTTGAACTCTTTTAAGCTATAAAACCAATATCACAAATTTCAGGCAGACCAGTGGAATTTCATTTATCCTATAAACTTACAAGCATCTTTTGGCTGAGCCAACAGGAAAAATTTCCAAGTGAATAGTGTCAAATTTTGGCTGAAATATTGTAATATAACTTTGAAATCCAATAAATTATCAAAGAGCAAAATGCAAAAAAAAAGGGACGTCCAACAACCAAACTAGCCATTATTGTAACCACCAGGTCATACTAACAAGCAAAAAATTAATCATAATGATAACAACCGAAACAACCATTAAATTAAAGGTTTAGAAACTTACAATTTTTCCTATGGGGAAAATTCCAAATATATTGAAGCAAATGCAGCCATCACGATCGCCACTGCACAGGATATTAAAGCGCTGGCAGGAGACGCTTGACACTTGCTGAGTAGCTTCTTCTAGGTCGCCATCACTCAGACCAGGCATTCGTGGGACCTGTGGAGGAGGTGCGAAAAAACGAGATGTCCTATCCTCATAAACAAAGTGGTTGTCTCTATCAACCTATATAATATAATACAAGAAGAAGAAGATGAAACTTCTTTTCCTCAAGTTTCAAATCATGGTTTCGGCAAGTTGACCATGGAATCTGAATTGGGTGAATCAATAGGAATTGGCATAATCAAATCAGAAACTCATTTGTATTTAAAAAAAAAAGGATTTTTTTTATATAAAGAGTGATTTCTGAGGGCAAATGGGTTATTTCTCTACTTGTTAAACACAGTAGCATTTAGGCATACGTTTGTGTGTGTCACAAGTAAGAAAATAAACCATTTGCCCTCACAAGTAAAATAGGTAATGTAAATTTAGAATGAGTTTTATAAATTTAGAAATAGGTATTTGACAAATTTAGAATGAGTTTAAATAGAATAGGCAATTAATTGGGTAAATTTGTGAGTTCTTGAAATTTAGAAGGGTAAATATGATATTATGAAGTTTAGAAGACCAAATAAGTAATTTCAAGGTTTTTGAGGGGTATACATGAAATTCCCCCAATATAATACAACAAGAAGAAGACGATGAAACTTCTTTTCCTCGAGTTGCAAATAGTAGCAGTGATACAGAGCTCTCTGAAGCAGTAAATAAAAGAGACAATGCTGCATTGGTATCCAGCTTTCCAAAGTGAGGTACCAATTCTTATATCAGTTAAAATGTGGAACTGAGGGTTGTATTTTGTGAGAAACAATCTGTATTATGCAAGTAATAGATTATTCCTGATACCACTTTTAATGCGTCTTCATGCTTCTCAACATTTTACCGTTCTGTGAAATAGGAGAGCTATTAGAACGGAGGACAGGTTACATTATTACTTCTCAAGAAAAAATTGAATTAATAGATGCAGCATGTATATAATTTAAACCAGATTAGAAAGCCCATGAAAATTAATATACTTTCCTATACAACCGATCGAAGGAGAATAAGTTATCCTCAGCAAGCAGAAAGCGAAAGGTCAAGGAGTCACACTCCGAACGAATAATAAAAAGGCTTTCGGACAACAATTCATTACGGCGGCCAGAGGTAACTCTACAAAGCATTCCCGTGTGGCAGCATTTTGTTTTTATGAATACATGACATATTACTTTTTTTAGCACAAAATGTTATCTTTTCAACAAAGGAGGTTCACGTCCAATTATGAAAGGGTATTCGCAATTTGACAGGTATGCCAGCCGCAATGCTTCTTCACCTTTCTCCCTCTATTCAAAGAGAAATACACAAGGTTATAACTTCTAACTAAACAAGGAATGCATTTTCAGGAGCAACAGAGAGTTTGCCTAAATATTTGACAAGAGGGATTGCATTTACAGCCTCAGTAAACTCTAAAGATGCCTTTTGCTGTCTGTGAATATTACCCAAATTAACAAATCCAAAATTACAAAACAATTACACACTGCAATAGCCATTATTAAAAAAGGTTATATTTGAACATGTTAAAATTTTGTTCAAAGGGAAATCTGAGAAACACCTTATCCCTCCTGTCTTACAAGCATTAGTGTATCAAAATCAGGGAGAATTACAAAACTTTACAATCCAGTATATTTCGATTCAAAAGGAACTGATTGAAGTATCATGCATCAAAATTAGAACAAATCCAGTAGACGAGAACAAAGTCTCAATTAACAAAAGGAAAGCCAGTAGACAAGAACAAATCCATAACAAACACTGCAACTGTTACAAAACACTATAGCAGCCATTATTGAATGAAAAATCAACATGTAAACTATACTGATTGTATACCAAACTATACAGACTTGTTGAAATATAAAACTCAAAACTGTATACCACCTGTACTTAATGAAGATCAACTACATACACTCTAAACTATACTTACTGATGTAACCGTAATCTGTATTGACTTTTTTAATCCCAGACACTAAGTGTTCCCAGACACGCATTCCCAGACACTGTAAGTGTTTAATCCGCTAGAACGAACTCATATGGAACCTCAATCCATCCGTGCTCTTCATTTACTTCCATTTGAAAACACTGGTAACATGCTGGACAAATCTGGTCCATCTCAGCATGCGAATTTGACATATGCTCCTTCTGGCACCTATGAGATCTAAACCGGTAGCAACACAGCATGCAGCGCTTCTTGAACCATCTCCGCAACCAGCGGGAGTGGGCCATCCTCTGACAGGTGAACGGCTCTCCCCTGACAAGCTGGTTGATCTGATCAAAACAGAAAATATTATATGAAAATACCAGATCAGTCGAAACAGATAAAATTAGAATACCAGATCAGTCGAAACAGATAAAATTAGATGCAAAAACAAGATCAGTCACAACCAGATAAGTACAAACCTCAGCCAGCGCCTGGGCCCTCCGCCTGGCATTCCGCCGGGCATTCCGCCGGGCATTCCTCCCGGGAACTCCACCAGGCCCTGATCGTAGGATGCGCACCCTCACGCCCTGGCGGCGCACCCTCACCCCCTGGCCCACCCAACGGTTCCCGCTGCGTCTCGCCATCTTTCTTTCTTGCTTTCTTTCTTTCTTTCTGATTAATGAAAAGTTTGAATGAAACTAGGAGGCGGGGAAAATAGGGGGAGGGGATTTAAAAGGCGTTCAGAGAAGGGGAACCCGCATCGCCTGCAATAACTCAAAAGATGCTCTTTTGAGTTAATCCATCCTGGCCGTCTGATTGTAAAATGGAGCCCATCAGACACCGGCCTAAAACATAGGGGTCTTCAATATTAGTGCGGATTTAAATCACATCAATCTTATAGCTGATTGGACGGACCAGATGCATTAACACAAAAGATTCCTTTTTGAGTTAATGCAGAGGATACGAATTTGAGATATGGTCGACTGTTAAAAGGCCCCAAATGGGCTTCGAGATGGGAGACCGTATAAAGGCCTTGTACAAAACAAGGGCGGAAAGGCGGGCTTCGAGAAGGGCTTTAAAAGACCTTAGGTGCAAAGGCCTTGCATGGGCTCTCTATAATCCGGTATAGGGCTCAAATGCCTCAAATGGCCTTAAATGGACTTATATATATTTAATGAAATAAAATAAAATATAAGTAAAAAATTAAATCATGAAGTTATTGAGAAGCACAAAATAATATGCGTCTAAAAAAAATAGTAGAAATTAAAAGCTTAACCATTTTCAAAAATAAGAATTGGAGAGTATGTAGACTCAAATTTAAAAAAAAATTAGATGTAGGAAGAGAACTCCAAATGTAGGAAAATAAATTTAGTTTAAGAACTTCATCATAAAAATTAGGGATGATTCTTATAAAGATTATAAAGATAAAATATGTAGATGAATATGCTTTTTAAAAATAATATAATTAACCATCAACAAAAACAATAGACATTAGGGAAAATATTCAACTTGTATGAATTAGAAGCATCAAATTTTGATACAATCAGCAAAAAAAATTAAAAATTAAAAAAAAAAAAGGAGCTTGTAAATAATGGTGGAGTCTTATAAAAGAAAGGAAGATGAACAAGCAACTAAAATGGCTTGTAAATCTTATATAGGAAGAATGCCTGAAAATTCAAAAGAATTTGTTGACAGCATTTATGGCTAGTATCTATACTGTACTGACAATATTATTGCCTTTTTTTTTGCATCGGAACCAAGAAAAGCTTGTTGCATTGGAACCAGAAAGACAGTCTTTTTTTTTATTTATTTATTTATTTAATATTGTTATTATTTATTATTATTATTTAAGAATATTTTAACAGTTTCACAAGACAAGTGTGGGTCCCATGCGTAGTCAACAAGCAATTACTAAACTTAATTCGTTTTAAATAAACGATTTCGGTTGGGTACTTGGTAAAATGGATTAAATACCTTACATTGCACATTTCAGGGCTGTTCGGCAACATGAGAATTTTTAATGTGTGAATGAAAATTTTAATTTGTTAAAACTAAAGTTATTTAACTCACAGAAAATTTTAGAATATAGGTTTTCGGCAAATGCATTGGAAATTTGTTAGGATGTTAATTTTTATTTTTATTTTTATAGAAGATATAATACTACAATTAAACTATATTAAGTGTATTATTACTAATTACTTATTATGATCAATATAATTGTATATATCTGATTCTAAAAAAAAATTAAATATTTAATTAACAAATAATTTTAAATCTTTAATTAACTAATAATTTGTAACTCACTGCTAATTAAAACATTTAGTTAATTAAAGAATGAACTAAATTATGAAGACATACATTAAACTAACACAAAAAATATTAAATTAAATCTGAAAGGTAAATCGAGACTTTAGATCCGAAATAAACAAGGGGTAATTATTTAATGTTAAGTGTTTACGTAATTTAAAATACAAATTTTGCGACACATTTAGAATTATAGAAATCAAATTTTAGTTAATTAAAAATATAAATTAAATATATAATGTTACTTATTAAATTGTGTTTGTTTAATTAAGTGCTTGATTGTACAAGTTAATTTCATTTTGATTAATCAAACAAGTATTCATTAGTATAATTTCTCTTTTAATTAATTAGTATTAGAGACAAAATGACAACTAAATTTGAAGTCACGTTCGCCTAACACGTTGCAAGCTGCGCCACTTGAAAAAAAAAAACGGAGGTTAGAGTCAATTTTTTTTTTCCAAAAATTTTGACTGCTAGAAGGAAAATTTTCCTCTCCTGGGAATTGATTTAGGGAAAAATACATAGCTGCCGAACGGAAACAAAGTAAAATTACCAAGTTGCTTTTTTTTCCCCTTGAAACCCATAGGTATATGAGGTGCCGAACAGGCCCTTCGAGTATTAGCTAGTTTACATTCGTTATAATAATAATAATTTCATTTTTATTCTATTAGCTAGTTTTTTCAAAAAAAAAGGGTCAGATAAATACCTTACATTGCACATTTCGAGTATTGGAAAATGTATATTTCTTTGTTGCAATTAAATACAACTTTTGAGAGCTATACATCTTTTTCTAAAGTTGTAAATCTAGATTCATTGTCGGACCCTCAATTTCATACTTTAACACTCACTATTTGAATCATTTCGAAAAGCACACATAAAATCTATTCTTAATAAAATAAACGTAGTAAAACAAAATAATGAGTAGAATGCATGTCAAAAAAAATTTGATTGAATGGCTTTTTATAATTGAAAAACAAAATTTATGACACCCATCTGGTGCTTTAACAATTTATTTCTCTTAAAAATTATTTGCTATATCAAAATTAGTTTATTTGGTTTTTGAACGAATTAAACTAATTGAATCCCCACAAGTTAAAAAAAATTAATCCAATTTATTATTCTTAATTTAATTAATTATATTTATAAATAATTTTTCTTTTTTTAAAAAAAAGAGAGAAATGAATTTGCTCTATTTTGGCGTACAATCCTGATATCTTTGCATGATAGCATTAATGGCTAGTAAGTAGAGTGTAGCATGTAATAATTGTACTTTTTAGGTTAAAGAAATGAATAATATCTCAAAAGATCCCTTTTCTTTGGAACTCTTTCCTTATTGGAAACATAAATAAAGGAAGAAGAAAAGACATAAAGTAAATAAGGGATTTGAAGTTTGCATGGAGCCATGGAGTACCGTTACCAATTTAAAATTGGTAAATATTGTGATTTTGATTCTTGTGCAACATGAAAAGATACGGAAATAAATCTGCTGTAATACGTTCCAATTGCAGGACCCTGTTATTTAAAATCTATCCTTTTATTTTTTGGAACGCACGAAGCTCAATATAAGTTGTTTATATGCACAAATCTCAAAACAAATGAAAGGGTACATTTTGAATAACAGGGTCCTGCAATTCTAAAGGATCACAGCAGATCTATTTCCAAAAGATACAACATAGACCAAACGAGTGCGTGTATATCTCATATTTTGCGTGACCGACGTGTCCGGTGCCTATTCGGGGGTGACGTAGGGGCCAATATTATTTGAGCTTTGAGATTCGCGCAGAACGTACTTCAACAGTTGAGATTTTCCAGAATGTCACGCAAAATATAAGATATCTCAGAGGATGCGAATTCTACACGATACCATATCATAGCGTACACCAATTCGTATCCTCTGCATTAACTCGGAAAGGAATGTTTTGAGTTAACGTATCTGAACCGTCTGACAAGCTTTGAGATTCGTGCAAGATAGATCTGCACTACAATTAAAGAACACAATGTTTTACATGGGAGGCCGGATGGACTCCGTTTATAATCGAACAGCTGATATCTATCTATTTAATCAAAAGATGCTGAGTTAATGTGGAGGATGCTGACTCAGCGTACCCAGACAGCTACATACATTTTTTTCTAGATGATATATGCCTCACCTAGTCCTTTTTATTAGTATATTTGAATAAACATTATTATGTTAGTCTACTTTATTTAATTATAATAATAGTGTTATTTATTTGTATAATTGAATGATGTCATGCATTTTGGAGAGAATTTTTTTTTTTCATAACTAATTTCACGATATAGCCGAACACTTATTTCAGCAAATTTCCATAATTAATCTTGTACATTTTCATTTCCATCTTCATATTCTTGGTTTTTCAAAAGTAAATTCTCATTTCCATCAAATCCCATTTCATGTAATTATCTGGAAGATAAACATGCCCTTAGTATAATATATAATTTTAGTTAGTTTGTAGACATATTTATATTGCTTTATTTTTATATAAACTATTAACATCGTATATTGCATTCACAATGAAGTACTGGTTGGTTGATTGTTCTTTCTCGATTTTAATGAAATTGGTGGGATCCTACACTTTTCTAATGATAAAAAAGTAAGTGTAATATTTAAAAAAAAAAATCAAATAACATTGATCCCAAAGTTTTATTACCATATAAACAAGCCCTTTTAAATATGAGGAGGATTCAAATGCCTCCATTTTTTTGTTTCCAACATGCCTTTTTTTTTAAAAACTTAAATAACTCAAAGTTTAAAACTTAAATGTCAAAATAAAACCGTTAGATGTAATCTATGTTATTTTCTCTATGAACCCATAAAAAATTATCACATTTTGATTTTGCTTTTATATTAATCAATAAGTTGAAAAATCAACGTCTAGAAATTATCCACATTTGTATACATTTTTACAAGCTCAAGATAACAATCAAAACAAAGTTGAAATGCAATAATTTTTTACATGTGGATAGATAAAATGACATAGTTCATATCCAACGGTTTTATTTTGAATTTTAAGATTTAAATTTTGAGTTATTAAAGTTTTTAAAAATGAAGGCACGATGGAGGCATTTGAACCCTCCTCTTTAAATATATATAAATATCTTATTTTTGTTGGACATATGACGAAAAGCGTGACACGTACATCGCACCGAAATTTTTATTAGTATAAAAAAATAAAGAATTTTAAAACTATTCAGATTTTTGTGTTATTTCGAAATCTACCCAAACTGTAATTTTTTTTTGCGATTTTTGAATTTCAAATCGCAAATTTTTGCCGTTTTGAACCTACTTTCCTCAAACAAAATTTGCGGTTTTGCTTTTTTTTTTTTCAAAACTCTCTTCCGACAAAAATTATTTTTGCTTTTGTCTTTCTTTTTTTTAACAGAAAAAATTATAATTTATAATTTTTTCATATTGAAATATTATAAATATTTAATATATTTCTTTGAAAATAGATAGAATATTTTATCATTTAATTTAATAGAAAGACTGCGACAAATAACTCAGATCAACATTTTTTAGGACGGATTTTTCACGGATGTAAGAAAAATTAATATATTTCTTTGTGTGTTATTGGAAAAAAAAATAAAAAAGCTTGCATTATGAGTTATTGATTCAAGTTCAAAAGTCACTTCTAGATAAATACAGAGAATATTGTGAACCTTCTAGTATATTCAATTTTTAAAAATTTGTATCCATTTTTGAAAAAAAATAAAAACTTTAGGTCATTTAATGATCGTTATTCAATAAGAATTCTCAAAATAGATACAACATTTTAAAAATTAAATGTACTAGAGGAATCACAATATTTTATGAATTACCTAGAAGTGACTTTTGAACTGCGATCAATAACTCAGAATCCAAGCATTTTTATTTTTTTTCAATAACACGCAGAAAAATATATATTATTTTTCTTACAACTGTGAAAAATCCAGCCTGAAAAATTTAAATCCGAATTATTTGTCGCAGTCTTTCTAATAAATCAAATTATATAATATTTCATCTATTTTAAAAGAAATATATTATATATTGCTAACATTTTAATATGAAAAATAAATAAATTATAAATTTTTATGCTTAAAAAAAAGACAAAATCACAAATATTTTTTGTGGAAAGTGAGTTTTAGAAAAATAAATAAAACAAAACCGCAACAAATTTATGCAGTTTAGAATTCTAAAACCGCAAAAAAAAATTATGATTTGAATAGATTTTGAAATAACGCAAAAATCTAGATAGTTTTTAAAATTCTTTATTTTTTGTATATTAATAAAAATTTCAGTACATCGCATGACATGACCACCCTCGTGAAAAAAATAACACAACACCTTACGATATACGAATTGACTCGACCACGACACTACATAACACGTAACGACGCTTACTGTTCTTATCTTTCACATTGTTTTCTCATGTGTTGATATTTTTGTCTACAAGTATATATTCGTTCAGAGGTGATGATGGACGGTTTACATAGACCAATGAGATTTTGAAAATAAAAATATTAATTTGTAATACATACACGTGCTATGCATAGTACTATAGCCTCACTCTTTATTTTATATGAATCGAGTTGAAAAAAAAATCAACGTCAAAAATTATCCCTTCGGTGTAAGTTGGAAGCTCTTGATAATTGACACCAATAAAATAAAGTTAAACTATCGTAATATTGTACATGTGTACATTAAAAAAATAAAAAAAGGTACCATACCTAACCGTTTTATTTAACATTTAAATTTTCAAATTTACATTACTAAAGTTTTAAAACAAAGACTTATAATTAATGCAAGTATTGAAGTATCTTCTAAACAATATAACTTATAATAAAATGTTGAGGAGGGATCAAGTTACAACAAGCATTTTTTACATTTTCAAAGTCCAAATCGTCGATCCAAACCGTTAGATGTGATCTCTACAATAAAATATGCTTGGAGACCAAATTTTATATTTTTTGGAATTTTTTACTATTTATTAAGATGGGTACAAAATTCAATGGTATGAATTCGACTAGTTTTTGTACCCATCTTAATAAATAGTAAAAAAAATTCAAAAAATGTAAAATTTGGTCTCCAATCACATTTTATTGTAGAGATCACATCTAACGGTTTGGATCGACGATTTGGACTTTGAAAATGTAAAAAATGCTTGTTGTAACTTGATCCCTCATCTAAAATGTTTGTTAGTTATGATATTCAAAAACTTTTATGGATGATCTGCTTATTTAATTATAATCTTATATGCACATTGCTTATTTAATTATAATCTTATATGCACATTGCTTATTTTAGTATAATCTCAGAGCATCTCCAACAGTGATTGCTTATGGATTGTTTATGTTAATGTGTCAATTGTTTTTGTAATTGCTGAGTTGTATGACTATTGCTTATTTAGTAATTATTGAAAAAAATTGCTTAATAAGAAATTATTTTCTAAAGATAAGTTGGCCACATGTTTTTCCTGGGCAAGGGATTTAACAAGTCGATCAACTTCTGCAGTCGGACGAATATGTCATCATCCGCCTTCATTACATAGTCATAGGGTTTCTCATCTCTATTTGTACCTAGTTTACAAAACAGTAAAAATATAATTTAAGTTTTTACTTTTTTGTAAATAAAATCATTATACTAGTTCATCTTATTTATCATGCAAATATAACCCTTGAAAAATAAATATTGATAAAAATGTTCAATCAGATTATTTTTATCGCATATATAACTACGTTATAAATTGTTTTTTCTTGAAACATGTTTAATTAACAGAGGAGGATACGTAACACATACCATTATACATTTGTGCAATGCTAGAGAAGAAGCTGTATGTCTTTCCATGCATCGTTCAAATTCTCCTCGCAATCCATTATGATAATATCATCATGCTTGAGTATCTCGAGTGGCACGAGGATGCGTTGATCGTCCTTATACAACCTACAGAACACATATTTCACATCTACATGTGCTGTCAGATTTCCCATTTGCAACGAGTAGACCATCCTTAGTAGGTGCCTCCTCTCATACCAATCGGCACGTGTCAAAACCCCAATCAGTAGTCTGAAATCGGGCTTCCGGCTGACTGGATCGGTGAATTTTTCTACACTGGTGTATGTGAAGCCGGTACATGACTTGACGAGCGACTGCAGGTAGAACTCCTTTGGGGTATAGAAATAGATAAATAAAACCAAGTATTAAAAGAGGGAAAAAGATTAGAATTTTGGTAGATTTAGAGAGCTTTGGTTGGTTTTTCAGAGGTTTTTTTTGGAGAGGTAGAACATTTGATGTTAGAAGGCCCATTACAGGTACAGTTGTGGTAGGAATTATGAAGTCTTGTTTGAGCATTTGAAGAGGAATGCTAATTTGTGATTTTGTAAAGCATGGAGCTTTAATTGAGTGTTGCATAGTTTTGAAGGATTTGACACTTTGATGGAGAAGAAATTAAGCTTTGGTTGGAGCATGCAAGTACCTTTGCGTGTAAGACCAATTACCAGTGAGAACCCGTTGACACCCCTAATCTTTAGATTATGAATAAAGGCATCGATCGTCTGTTGACTCCTCACTTTACTAGATTCATAAGCTAGCGACTAATTGAGCCTTTCCTCTCCTCTCCACCTTAATGAAACACGATTTCCAATGCTTAGAAATAAATCACATACTGGCGTAAAGCCAACACTTCTGCCACATGCATGAGATCGCGAATCTCGCTTCCCACCACGAAACCCAAACCACGCCTAGCGGCGAATAATTCGGCTTTTGTTTCATCTCTCTCTCCCCCTCGCACAGACAAAACCTCACTTCCCTCTAGATACTCTCTACCGCGCGAAAATGGAGGAACAGGTAGTAGAGGTGGAGATGGAGAGCGTCGGAGATGAGGCGGATGATTCTGTACTGATCCTTTTTCAGCTTCAATTCGACAAACACGTGCCTTTCCAGGTAGGCATCCCTCCATTTGTCTCTGCTGGCCCGAATCAATTTATCATTTTCCTTTTTTGTGTGTGGAATTCTTGAGGGTGAATACCAGAACTGTTTTTTTTTTATCAGTACCAGGTGTACTCTGTGCACAATCCCAATTGTTAATTTAGTATTTTTGTTTATAGAAAAATGTGGTAAGAATGTTAGCACAGTGTTTTTTATTTTTTCTTTCTCTAATTATATGTTAGAGGAATGTTGATGTGAATTTATTATTTTGTTAGGTTAAAATGGCAGAATGGAATCCAGAGAAAGATCTGCTTGCCATAGTGACTGACGATTCGAAAGTACTTCTTCATCTGTTTAATTGGCAAAGACTTTGGACTGTGTTTCCTGGTTCTTCTCTTATCCGCAAAACTCTTTTTAAGTTTTTAAGTTGTGGCTTGGAAATATAGAAACTGATTCAAAATTTCAAGTGTAGTTTTATTCCGTGCCGCCTGCTGGTTGTCATTTCAATAAAGTAACTGGTGTTAGGAATTGAGTACCAGGCCTCACAAGCCCTGTGGTGTACAAGAAGAAGCCACAATAAGACAATAAAATAAACAATTGTGTTGCTATTATATCCTGCAACAGTAATTTGGTGCTTTTAGTGCATTTGTCTTGTTTGATACCTCAACTGAAGTAGTCTGTTCTTTGACTAGGAAAATTCATATCATCTCTGTGTTGGAGTCCAGAGGTAAAGTTATAGCTCTTGGCACTGAAGACGGGTCCATATTTTTCAATGATGTCGAGGTATGCTTTATTCAAATATATTTATGGATTGGATTCAATTTGTGAATACCCTTTCATAATTGGATGTGAACCTCCTTCATTGAAAAGATAACATTTTGTGCTAAAAAAAGTAATATGTCATGTATTCATAAAAACAAAATGCTGCCACATGGAAATGCTTTGTAGAGTTACCTCTGGCCGCCTTAATGAATTGTTGGCCGAAAGCCTTTTTATCATTTGTTCAGAGTGACTCCTCAATCTTTCGCTTTCTGCCTACTGGGGATAACTTTATCCTCCTTTGATTGGTTGTATAGGAAAGTATATTAATTTTCATGGGCTTTCTAATCTGGTTTAAATTATATACAGGCTGCATCTATTAATTCAATTTTTTCTTGAGGAGTTATAATGTAACCTGTCCTCCATTCTAATAACTCTCATATTTCACAGAACGGTAAAATGTTGAGAAGCATGAAGATGCATGATGTTGCAGTTATCTGTCTTAATTGGGAGGAAGATGCATTAAAAGTGGTACGAGGAATAATCTATTACTTGCATAATACAGAATCTTTCTCACAAAATACAACCCACTGACATTCAGAACAGTAAGTCCTCAGTTCCACGTTTTAACTGATATAAGAATTGGTAGCAATGCAGCATTGTCTCTTTTATTTACTGCTTCAGAGAGCTCTGTGACACTGCTACTATTTGCAACTCGAGGAATTTCATGTATACCCCTCAAAAACCTTGAAATTACGTATTTGGCCCTCTAAACTTCATAATATAATATTTACCCTTGTAAATTTGAAGAACTCACAAATTATACCAATTAATTACCTATTCTCTTTAAACTCATTCAAAATTTGTCAAATACCTATTTCTAAATTTATATTACTCATTCTAAATTTATAAAATACCTATTTTACTTGTGAGGGCAAATGGTTTATTTTCATACCTGTGACACACACAATGACACAAACATATGCCTAAATGCCACTGTGTGTAACAGGTAGAGAAATGACCCATTTTCCCTTGGAAACCCTTTATTAAAAAAAAAAATCCTTTTTTTTAAATACAAATGAGTTTCTGATCTGATTCTGCCAATTCCTATTGATTCACCCAATTCGGATTCCATGATCAACTTGCTGAAACCATGATTTGCAACTTGAGGAAAAGAAGTTTCATCTTCTTCTTCTTGTATTATATTATATAGGTTGATAGAGACAACCACTTTGTTTATGAGGATAGGACAGCTCATTTCTTCGCACCTCCTCCACAGGTCTAAGTGATGGCGACCTAGAAGAAGCTACTCAGCAACTGTCAAGCGTCTCCTGCCAGCACTTTAATATCCTGTGCAGTGGCGATCGTGATGGCTGCATTTGCTTCAATATATTTGGAATTTTCCCCATAGGAAAAATTGTAAGTTTCTAAACCTTTAATTTAATGGTTGTTTCTGTTGTTATCATTATGATTAATTTTTTGCTTGTTAGTATGACCTGGTGGTTCCAATAATGGCTAGTTTGGTTGTTGGACGTCCATTTTTTTTGCATTTTGCTCTTTGATAATTTATTGGATTTCAAAGTAATATTACAGTATTTCAGCCAAAATTTGACACTATGCACTTCGAAATTTTTCCTGCTGGCTCAGCCAAATTTATTATATGCATATAGCGTCATTTGCAAAAAGATGCTTGTAAGTTTATAGGATAAATGCAATTCCACTGATCTGCCTCAAATTTGTGATATTGGTTCTATAGCTTTAAAGAATTCAAATAGTTTGGACCGAATATTAAAACACTTGGTACTTTCCTCCATCTTTTCATTTCAGAACATCCATAGCATCGTTCTTCCTAATTGCTTGGGTACGAACTATCAATATCAACTGAAGAACGCGTCCATAAGCAAGGTATCCGTGTTATATGTATTTAAGAAATTAATTTTCATTAGAAATGTCAAGTTTGAAGAGCTTGAATCCAAATTCTTATTTTTCTTGCCATTTTTCCTTTAGGTTGCTTTGTCAAGAGACCTCTGTCGACTGAAAGTGCTATGTTCTGGAGAACTTATTGAATTGGGTACAAACACAAACAGCAATGATACTTCAGTTGGTTTACACTGCTTGAACCTGGACACCTCAACTTTTTTCAACAGGTGAGCCTGATCTCTACAGGTGCTTGTATCATTTTAGGTTTTTAGACCTGATCCTGCCCAAAAATTAATCAAACGAAGAGCTCAAACTGAGTTCTTGTCCATACAGGTTTGTTACTTGATGGTACTGGAGCTACAAGAGCGTTTTAGTTTATATTTTTTTTTAAGGTTAGTGACCTAAATGCCTACTAATGATTGTATTAATAACTGAAAAATTAATCACAACACTTAAATATAAAAACTCATTCCAGAAAATAAGTCTCTATTCTAGTCTTAACCCTCTCTATTCTAGATCTGCATCCTTCTTATTGCCCTATATTCCTCTCAAAATCTGAAAAATATTACTCTATTCCAGATCTATATCCTTCTTATTCTCCTCTGTTTAAGTATATGATGATTGGTTCTTAATGTAGGAAAAACGAGCTGCATCAGGCGGCTCAGCAAGCATCAAATATAGAGGATTTGGTTGAAGTTGTGCGTGCATCTATTTCAGTCATGTCAAAACAGTGGGCGGATGCTATGAACTTGTTCAATTCCAAGTTCGGAGTTCTCGCTTCATTGATCACTGACCATGGTAATGTGCCTAATTAATCAAACCATTTTGGATGGATAATTTTAGGTACTGTCTCAGCATTTGATTTTTATACTTATGCAGGGTCTTATTCTAACCCAGTAACCCGCAGGACAAATTTTTAAGTCAACATCTCGGGGTCCGTACAATCCCTGCACTGCAACAGTTTCTATTGAATTCTCTCGGGGAAGCGGTAGCATAACCTTCTACTTTTTTCTGTTTCGTTTGATTCATTACTTAACCTTGATGTTGGGATTTTGAAGCCTTTTTGGTGCGGAATTAACATTTTTGAGCCTCTTTTAGGTCACAATGCTTTCGCAAGTAACCAAACAAAAAGAAAGATAAGAAATAAATTTTATGTAGACATAGATTTCAACTTGTTCTTTTGGTTGGTACATAATAGGGGGTGAAGCGCCTATCGAAGACTGTTGATAATGCTGGCAAAGAACTTCGGACTGTTCTAAACGAACACCTTCAGGCATGCCTTTTCCTTTTTTTACAGGCAAGTCCATGAAAGAAAAACAGAAATAAGGATTGATACATTTTATATTATATTTCTGGTAGCCTACACTAGAAATAATTGGATTCAGAGTAGGAGAACTAAGAGGCCTTTCACGGTGGCGAGCTCGGTATAAAAGTGTCGGTTTGGTTGAGAAGCTTATGGATAATGTCACAGAAAGTGCCGGAATGCTTCTAGTCCAAGCAGAACGGTTTTCTAGGGTTCTAACAATAGTCCTGTTCCTGGCACTTCTTTCATGTTGTCAATATTTTCCTGCTGTCCTATACTTTTTTGAGTGAGGCTACAGCACTACGCATAGTGCATATTGGTCTGTACTATAGATCCATATTTTCATTTTTAAAGTTCAAATTAGTCAATCCATATAGCTCAAGATGATCTCTATATGAAAATGCACTCAGAGGCCATTGTTTTTTTTTCAGAACTTTGTTACTATTTTTTTAGATAGGTAGAAAATCACGACTTGTTGATGGTCCAAATCTTTAGATCAAGTGATTTTCTAGCTATCTAAAAAATGTAAAATTTGGCATCCAAGTACTTTTCATTTGAAGATTGTACTGAGCGGTTCAGATCAACTATTTGTACTTTGAAAATGGAGATATAAATACATAGTACGGACCTATGTGCGCTATCTTTTTACAGAGCCTCACTCGTACCTTTTTACCCCTTTGTAATCAGTTTTCAAAGATATGATTCCTTTGAATGAATCTTGCAGTTCCAGAATTTCTTCAATTAGGTTTTGAAATGCACCAAGATTCTTCTCCAAGAACCAATAGATCAAGTTCAGCAGGCTATTAGGTTAGATTGTTGGTGCACCTTTTCTTATATGCAAAAAGAACATCATTACCTTGATTTGAAATTCCATTGCACTGCTGACACACTCTCTCTCTCTCTAGTGAGCTTGTGGTTGTATTTCTGAAGTTCCTTTTTCAGAGTGACCCTGTTGAGCAGTTATTGGATGCAAAGTGCAGTGTAGAAGTTGATAGGTAAGTGTTTTCTTTTTGTGTTTCTAATGCTTGCTTAATTTAATATTTTTGTTTCATCGAGTATAATCTTTATAGGGGAACTATGAAGAGAATTGAACAGCTGATAGCGTTTGGAGGATACAAGGATAGAACCTTCTTGGAAAGAACTTTAGCCAGTGAATGCAATAAACTGGAGCAATGGTACCCGTTATTTCTCTCACCAATATGCAACTATATTTTTAATGTGTTTCTTTTTTCTTTCTTTTTTAAAATTTTTTCTTCGTTATGTTCTACCAAACATAAGAGATCTGAGATTTTGTAAACTCTGATCCTAGCTCTAGATATCCTGAGATTTTTGTGAATATGAACATAAGAAATCTAATGTAAATTGTACATTGTTTTCTCCATTAATTATTTCCAGCTTGAAGGAGGCTTTTTTAATGCCATTCAGCACGGTTTCTGAAACAGTTGCTTGTAAAGGAATAGCACCGCTCTTTCCTGTTCCAACCCGTGTCATCTACATCGCCACTCATTCCAATGTCCATAAATTACTACAAGGTTCTATAAGACTTCAATTTTCTTTTTGGTACAGTAAATTCTTCACTAAGCTGATCATAGTTCTTGTGAAATTACTAATTTGCCTTAAAATGCAGGAGGAGATTGACGGATCATCTGAACTTGATAAAGCTTCTCGTAGTTTGACAGATTATACGTGCTTTAAAGTACTTGATGGATCTTTGGGCTTAAAGAACTGTATTGGTATTATAAGAGGCTTCATGACTGGCTTGAATCCTTCTATGGATAGGGAAGAATCGTGTTTAGATGCTGTTCTGGTGCATTTACCAGATCTGACGTACACACAACCACCAAGAAAGGGAGAAAAAAGAAGAAAGAAAAATAAGGAGGGAATTTAACTTGTTACACTGTCTGGTTTTTGTGTTTTGATCTTGGACATAAAAAACCCTCCATGATAAAAAAAAGAAAAAGCCAATACACTTTTTCTATTATTCTTTTATTTGCAAATTGAAAGACATTTTTAAATTGAGCAGGATTCTGTGATGAGCTTGGACCTCGATATTGGAAAATTCCGTGATATACCTCACCATGTAACCGCCCCATTGGCTGTTAGTGGTAAAGTAATTGTTACAATTTCTGTTTAATGTTGAATTTCAGGCTTTTAAAACAAATGTTTGCTTTTTTTTAATGTTCCTAATTGTAAATCCTTCCTGCTTGAGCAAAGATGTGTGACTAAAGCTGACCTTGAATTTATTTGCTTTTGCAGCATCAAGAGGCCTGGCTTGTGTTTTTTCGTCTAATAGGCATGCACTTGTTTATATACTCGATGAAGATGAGGATGAGATATCAGAAATGGAATGAGCCTCAGTATAATTCATTTAAAACAGTGCCTTTGAATTCTTCATGGTGTCAAGTGAAACCCATTTTTGTGCATCCACAAGGTTGAGAAATTCCGTGAAAAACGAAGTAACAGCTGTGTTTACTAATGTATGGGTAGCCACTACCAGTTTCATCAAAAAAAAAAAAAATGTATGGGTATAGTCGGAATTGCTAGTTTAAGGTAAGTATTTAGGTTTACCTTGTGTGAACGTTGCATTTTTTTTCTCCTACTTGAAATGGAATGTTCTTTCATTTATTATCCATTGTTTATGCGATGGTAAATTTTGATTTGTCGAAGTCTTAACTGGTAATAATGTTTTTGAAAAAAAAAAATACAAAAACAAAACAAATAAGCAACAGATGAAACATTGGTAGTGAGCGTCTATTAATTTACAAACCAATTAACTGCATTTATTATACGCGTACCCACATCCAAATTTAATCTGTATTATGTCAAAAGAAAATAAAATAAATTTCCTCCTGCACGGTTGTAATTCGTATCCTCTGCATTAATGGAATGTGCATTAATAGATGTGGACTGTCTGATTGAGATCTGCACTAATGTTAAAGGGTCATGTGCGTTATAGGTGTGGGCCGGATTGGCTCCGTCATGTGTATTATAGGTGTGGGCCGGATTGGCTCCGATCCTGATCAGATGGCCGAGATGCAATTAACTATTATTTTTTGAGTCAAACGCAGAAGATGCGGAGTCGGAAGGTTGCCTGTACAATTAATAAACCAGTTATAAATTGAAAGAAATCTGTGACCGAATATACATGTCTATTTCAATATCTTGTAGAGGTGCAAACAGATCGGATAGTGCTAGAACCGTATCCATATATTTTTTCCGGATACAGATCGGATATTGATCGAATACGGATACAGATCGGATATTAAACGGATACGGATACGAATACAAATACAAATATAATTCGGATTTCTAATTCAAAATATATATGTTATGTTTAGAGATGCTACCTTTATCCGGAGAGAGGAGATAGGCAACAGGCCAGAGGAGGAGGGAGGCTGAGCAGAGAGGCGATGGCGGAGAGGCGAAGGGAGAAAGAGAGAGAGATTGGATTAGGTTAAAGGCGACATCGCGAGGATCTGAGTGACTATGAAATCGATCTGTTCAAAACCTACTCAAACGAAACGAGTTGCTCAAAACCGGTCCAAACAGACTTTTCAAACGGGCCACTAAATAAATCTAACCAAACTTTGTTCAGATCCTGTTCAGATTTGATCCACTGATAAAATTTACATTGAACTTGAACTGAACATTGAACCCGTTCGTATTATAACTCGTCCGAAATTTGTTCAGCAATTATTCAGTCCAGTTTGTCAACGGACAACCCTATCCAATTATCATCCCTATTCGGCTCGTACAATATTATTAATTCATGCTTGCCAAATGCCAATATATATTAGGATACCAAATAATGCTTCAGATAAATAAAAACAATATCTCAAGTTCGCTCGTATCATCAAATAATCATTGTTTCTCTCTCATCACTTGGGCGGATTATTTCTATTTTTATTTTTTGTTTTTTTTAGACTTGGAACTAAATACAAAAATAAAATAAAAATTTAAAAAACAGCCTCTTACGGACATCAGCAAGTCACCAATGCAAACAAACTAGGAGTTTGAAAACAAATAAATGACTAAAAGATCCAAAAGATCCAAAAGCACATCAAATAGTCACTAGTAGATAGCACTTATGCTATAAATAATTCACGTATGATTAAAACTAATACATAAAGACAAAACCGGGTACTCTCAGATTCTATTATAAGCTCGGTGTTGTACTAAAGGTATATCAAACATACCCAAAAAAAAAAAGAGAGAGAGATTTGCCGCTACAACCTCCTCATCACCTCACCACAATAAACATTTTTTTTATGAAACTCACATTAATAAACATTGAAAGAAGAAAAAGAAATGAAGACAGGAAAAATAAAATTAATGCTATATACATTTTTTTTAACCTTTTTTTTTAATACAAAACTACAAGACCAGAATTTGACAATCAATACCAATATCAAGTCAACTTTACAATGACCCATTTTGAACTGGTTATCTGTTACAGATGACAGCTGCTCTTCCAGCGCATTTAGTAGATCCAAGTACCTTCTGAATTCTTCGTGTGACTGTTCAAATTTGTAAAAGCATTAGCCAATAATGCATCATATATATGTAATGAACAAAATTGATGCTAAGGTGATATAATAGTACAAATAAAGTATTCTAAATTTGGGGACCTGGAGAGTCATGCTATACCAGCTGAAAAAGATCAACCAAATCATAAAAAAGAAAATTTTTAAATAATCTGCTATACCAGCTGAACAGACCCCATCTCCATATACCTGCCCCTCCGCGCGCACGACCACCCCCTAAATATACAAATAATACGAAGGAAAATAAAAGGAGATTACCTCAGCACGACGAAGTAGGGTTGCGAGTACAACGATCCACTCCTTGAACTTGACAGAGCAGATATGAGCTAGTAAGAATTCAGCATCCAGCCGGCTTTGCAGTGTATCCATATGAAGCTGTCGTGAGAAAAAAAAAAAAAAAAGAGGATAGATTAGTATATGATACTGACATGAAACATTCTGGCAAGAGCGAGGCTGTGGTACTATGCATAGAACAGATTGGTCCGTACTATGGATTACCATATGAAAATGTACATGCAAACAAATTTACATTTTTTAGAATTTGTTTACTATTTTCTTTAGATATGTAGAAAATCACTACTTTTGAATGGTCTGGAATTTTTAGATCTAAGTATCGAAAAAAATAGTAAAAATATTGTAAAAACGGTAAATTTGATCTACAAGTACATTTTCATATGAAGGTCACGCTGTACGCTTCCAATTGATTGTTTGGACTTTGAACTTTTGAAGAGTAATGCATCTTCAAAAGCAACCAAAGACAAGGAATAAGTTTGCTGCACTATATTTTCCATTTACAAGAATAAAAATAGGAGAGAAGTCAAAATGCAAAAACCTTTCGGCCAATCAATTCCAGGGCTGATGAAAAATTATCCAGCCGAGCAGAAGCCAGTTTTTCTCTCTGAAGGTCTACAGAGGTAATTGCATTTTTTTTAAAAAAACCATCAATCTCATGTTTTGAATAAACTATTTTCCTTTTCTGTTCTAATTTTTTAAGACCTTTCATTGTACATCTTTTTTTTTTTTTTTTTTTGAAATACCGATAGAGGCTATCAGTTGAACTACAGTTTTTACCAAGACACTTGACATCTATTATTATATCGCTTTGTATTCATTGTACATGTATCAAATGGGTCTTTACAATACATAAAAAACCTCTTTGGTTAACATTTTTTTATAGAATCTAGAAGGTACCTGGAAAAGTCTGGCACCAGTACACAAAAAATAAAAGCATGATGAAGGCAAAAAAAACATCTATTTGTGACACAGTATCATCCAGCTTTGAGTTATTTAAGTTTTTAAAAATGAAAGCATGATGAAGACAAAAAAAATGGAGGCATTTGAACCCTCCTCTTATTACTTACATTAATATTTTCTTATCCACTTATATGCTCACATGCTATTTGATTGTCCTCATATATTTGTTATAATATCTTATACATCTGCTTGAGCACCTTCATTTTCACATTTTTCTACTCCAAGAGCAAGAGCAAATATAAAAATTACACTCATAATAATTCAAGTATTATATAGTAATACAGAAAGAAATTAAGAACCAGAATTAAATATTTTTTGAAGCTGAAACTAACAAAATGGAGCCTGACAAATTTAAATTAAATTAACTTGTAATTAAGTAAGACTACTCTTAACCAATTAAGGGAAGCGTGGAGCAGCTAGCTACCATGGATTTGGGGTAAACCAAATGGGTGCACCTACACGACTGTGGTGTATTTCGGGGGGATAAAAGGTGCTAAATGTTTTCTCACTCGTGTTGAAGATACCCATGTCAAATTTTCCAACAAATAATGATTTAGCTACCTCTGTAAAATAGATGCTCTTGGTTTTGCATTTGTATTTGCAGCCTGGAACTAAATCATTTGGATTAATAACTATTGAATCATTTGTCCCCAAGAATATTGCAGCCTCGCCAATAGTTTTACTCCTGTAAACTTTTTTCTTCTCAAAATCAAGTCGAAGGATGTTAAAATAGCGTGTCTTGGAATGCCATTTTCTAAGAGTCTTGGAATGCCCTTTTTCAAGACATATCCAATCCACCACCCTCTCAACAAGTAGTAAATTTCCAAAGTAGTCCACTAGGTACCTCTCTGATGTGGGATCTCTTAGCCTTATATGAAGAGATGTAATATCATGCACTTTAGGATCAGGTTGAAAATCCAGGAATAAAAGTGCGTTATGATTGGTTACAAAATAAAAATGTCCATAAAAATATATGACATCCTTTATCCTTGGTGCACTTATTACCGTCCAAGATGAATCGCCGGGCTTCCAAAAAGCAGGTACACGCTTCCAACCAACCAAGATCATGAGCGTGAAATCAGGTCTCTCCTTTGGATCATGAGATAAGATGGCCTTCTGTACAATAATAACCTGCAACTTTTCAAAATCCCCATAATCAACGGGAACATTCTGATGGGCCGGTAAACCAAGGTTGTCTTGAGGGAAGAGTGGTAGCTCATAAAACTCACGAGTGAAAGGGTTTATCAGGATGCCCGTGAGTTTGATATCGATGGCAATAAGCCATCCGTGTGAAGATCCACATATGTAACGACCGTACAACTCTGGAATGTCCATGGCATAGTGCTTATCTTCTGACAAGTTGTAAAATTTACGTTTACCGGTGCCAGGTTCATCTCCCAGCACCAACCACGGCAGCTGAGGAGCTGGATAGTGTCGCTTCTGCTTTGCTACTAATCTCCAATTTTTGCACACAGCGCTGAATCGGTGATGATCTGTGAGAGGCAGGAAGCTGGTTATGCGTTCCAGCGCGTCATACGCCATGTCCGACCAACAAGTCATGGCTCCCTGTACTGTAAGTTGGTTTATAATTAATTCTTACAATGGAAAAATAAGCAATTAGGAATCATGACAACATATATACTAACTCTATGAATTTAATTTCTTAATCATCATTGAACAGGGTGTTAATTATTGTGAAAAGCCAACGGAATATTTTTTTTTTGTAAGATTTGAACAATATGTGATATTGAATATTATAGCACACAGAGATATACTTGGAAAAAAATATCAGAAAGTTATGTGTTCCTGCATGCTGGCAGTGGATATATCCAGAAAAAATAAAATAAAATAAAAACAGACCTTTTTTCTGGTTGAAGATAACACAAGGACAAAAATTGGTGCAGGAGATTGATGAGATAAAATAAAATCCTCAAGTAATTGCTAATTAATTAGTGCAAATCAAAGAGGCGACCGGATTAGTATTTATAGGAGGCGACAGCAAGGTTACCTAATTATAAAAGGGGCTGCTGCATATTTTCAAAGCACAAATTCAACTATTTTTTGCCTTTCATATTAAATTATGTTATAATTAGGATAGTTAATAATTGCTTATAAGTTGAAAGAAATCAGTGGCCGAATATATGTCTATTTCAATATCGATAATACCTTACCTTTTTATTTCATTCAAATTTCATTCTGATTTAAGAATCTTTATATTGGTCATTTTCTAATTAAGAACGAAAATGAATCAAAAGGGGCCCCACTATTTTCAACGCACAAATTTTCAGCTATTTTTACCTTTCTTAAATACTTTTTTTCCCTTTGTTTCTAATTAAATCATGTGGCAATTAATAAACCAGTTATAAATTGAGAGAAATCTGTAACCGAATATACATGTCTATTTCAATACCTTGTAAAGGTACAAACGGATCGGATAGTGCTAAAACCGTATCCGTATATTTTTTCCGCATATAGATCGGATATTAATCGGATACGGATAAGGATCGAATATTAAACGGATACAGATACGGATACGAATCGAATATTTTTTGGATACAAATACATATACAAATATAATTCGGATTCCTAATTAAAAATATATATGTTATGTCATTACAAAATATATAGCTATAATTAAAATTCACCTTTGTCAAATAGCACTTAAGTATCATATGCATTTATTAGACTGAACATTATAAAGTTTTAGAAATATGCTTAATATTTAGTCTAAAACCCCATTCCTAAAACAAGATCACAAGACCGCAAATCAAAAAATCCAACAAAAATAGTAGAAATTTAGTGAATCAAAATCTAGAATCCAACAAAAACAGTCCAAAATTCAGTGGGACAAGAGTAATAATATTCCAACAATAATAATCAAAATCAAACAACCATAGCTCTGTACCTCATAAGGTCTTAGTAAGAGAAACTTGAGGAACTTGAGAGAAGAAGTACCGTTGAGAGAGGAAGTCGCCAAATTCAGTTAATCGGAGCAGCAATTCAAGAATAATTCGTGGAAGTTTTAAGTGTCGCTCCGCCACAATGAGAGAAGAAGTCCAACAGTTGCTGAGAAGTAGAATACAGAAGTTAATTTCGAAGATAATTTTACCGGGTTAGTATCGTGTAGGTAATACGGGTCTGATCGGAATGGCCCTTTCTCGCTCAAACAAGAATCTGAATTGAAATTCATTCTTAATAATCTGATCATAACGACTGAAAGAGGAGAGAATGATCTTTTAATATCATCACCCCTATTTGATTGCATGATCTTTTTTACATGTTTGAAAATATAAAATGCTTTGTCACTCAGAAATATGTTTTATATGGTAACTTTTTTTTTTTTGTATGATATGCACTTCATCACTAAGATTTTTTTAATCCTTTTTTATTTACTTTATGGGCATGTTCATGATTATGTGCAGGAAGAATCACATATTCAATTGATCTCCACATAAATACTTAGCATCAAATAAATAAATAATAGATAGTTATGTGAAATTGTGAACCATATTTAGAATGGTTATATAAAATATTAGAAAATAATTTTATTTCAAAATTGATAATGCATCCTCAAATAAAATAAATTTCCAAAACCAACGTCAATGTAATAATATAATTTGAGTAAAGCTAGGGTGTGACATGCTCACCAAGAAAGTTTGGTGAGCATAACTCCAAAAGTATATCGGATCGACGTCAAATGCTGAATCCAAACCGTTGAAATCGATGTACTTCATGAGTGATGCATATACATGCAAAATTTTGAAAGTTTCGAGTTTATTTACTACACGGTCAAGTGGTCAAAGAAATAATAAAAATTGAATATATAAAATAACTTATAATAAAATGTTCGTTTCTTTGACCACTTGACCGTGTAGCAAATAAACTCAAAACTTTCAAAATTTTGCATGTATATGCATCACTCATGAAGTACATGGATTTCAACGGTTTGGATTCGGCATTTGATGTCGATTCGATATACTTTTGGAGTTATGCTCATCAAACTTTCTTGGTGAGCATGTCACACCCTAGCTTTACTCATATAATTTTACATATAAGATGAATTTGCGTTCTTTTTTTAAATAGAAAAGATACATGAATTTGCATTCAACGCAACATGTCATTATGTAATATCGTCTTCATATGTTTGTATGGACAATAAACTCATTTTTAAGGATTAATTCATCAATCAAATGAATTAGTTTATAATTTTACAAACTCATTTCAGATATTACATAGTAAAAGAAAAAAAATGTTTAAAAGTTAATTAATCAATCATATGAATGACTTAAAGTTTGAGCTTTTAGAATGGTCTTTTTAAGGTACCGTAGATTCAATTTGATCATTTTTTGTTGGTCTTACCTTTGTACTCAATCTAAGTCCCTCAACAATTTTGTGAATCTTTTTAATTAAATAAAATAATTTTCTCTATATTTTAATTTATTTTCATTCTTGTTTAAAAAAAGAAGAATATATTCTAAAATCTGAAGAAATTTTGGAACAAAAAAAAAGGGTAAACGCAAGGTAATAGGGGTGCAAACGGATCGGATAATATCCGTCCGGATCCGTATTTGATTTTTTTCGAATACAAATACTCAGATGCGGATAATTTATGGATACGTATATTACCTACACAATACGGTTTTAATTTTCAGAAACAGATACGGATACGGATACCTTAACTTTTATTTTAACGGATTCTCTCCAAAATCTGACCTTTCAATATTACCTACACAATACTAACTCGATAAAATTTGCAGAGAAGAAGCAGATACGTAAACAAAGTTCAATTCATTTGAGTTTAAAAGAATTGATTTAGAATTGAATTTTAATGATTGGAATGATTAAATTAAAAAAAGAATTGATTTGAAGGTAAAGAAAAAAGGTCATAATTTTCATTCAAATTACAATGCATGTTATTGAAAATTTCACATGTCGATTCGCACTCTCTCTTCCTCTCTCCTTCTTCCCTGCTTCCCAGCCCGCCCCATAAGGCCACAAGTAATCAATTTCTCCTTCTCCGTCTCCACTACTCCCCAGCCCCGACATCCAGTCCAGAGCTTTCTTCCTCTCTCTCTCCATTGCTCTCCTGTGTCAACTCAAAGAAGATAAGGGTAAAAAGGACTTTTCACACTGGCAGAACAAATTCTCGCCAAATACCGTAATTTTTCCCGTGATTTCTTCGCATGATATGGGGCTCCTGAAATCCCGTCGAATCATTTCTATTCTCGTTTCTCTCCTCTTTCAGTCGTTATGATCAGATTATTAAGAATGAATTTCAATTCAGATTCTTGTTTGAGCGAAGAAAGGGCCATTCCGATCAGACCCGTATTACCTACCCGATACTAACCCGGTAAAATTCTCTTCGAAATCTGACCTTTCGACTTCTGTATTCTACTTCTCAGCAACTGTTGGACTTCTTCTCTCATTGTGGCGGAGCGACACTTAAAACTTCCACGAATTATTCTTGAATTGCTGCTCCGATTAACTGAATTTGGCGACTTCCTCTCTCAACGGTACTTCTTCTCTCAAGTTCCTCAAGTTTCTCTTACTAAGACCTTATGAGGTACAGAGCTATGGTTGTTTGATTTTGATTATTATTGTTGGAATATTATTACTCTTGTCCCACTGAATTTTGGACTGTTTTTGTTGGATTCTAGATTTTGATTCACTAAATTTCTACTATTTTTGTTGGATTTTTTGATTTGCGGTCTTGTGATCTTGTTTTAGGAATGGGGTTTTAGACTAAATATTAAGCATATTTCTAAAACTTTATAATGTTCAGTCTAATAAATGCATATGATACTTAAGTGCTATTTGACAAAGGTGAATTTTAATTATAGCTATATATTTTGTAATGACATAACATATATATTTTTAATTAGGAATCCGAATTATATTTGTATCCAAAAAATATTCGATTCGTATCCGTATCTGTATCCGTTTAATATTCGATCCTTATCCGTATCCGATTAATATCCGATCTATATGCGGAAAAATATACGGATACGGTTGTAGCACTATCCGATCCGTTTGTACCTTTACAAGGTATTGAAATAGACATGTATATTCGGTTACAGATTTCTTTCAATTTATAACTGGTTTATTAATTGCCACATGATTTAATTAGAAACAAAGGGAAAAAAAGTATTTAAGAAAGGTAAAAATAGCTGAAAATTTGTGCGTTGAAAATAGTGGCCCCTTTTGATTCATTTTCGTTCTTAATTAGAAAATGACCAATATAAAGATTCTTAAATCAGAATGAAATTTGAATGAAATAAAAAGGTAAGCTAATATCGATATTGAAATAGACATATATTCGGCCACTGATTTCTTTCAACTTATAAGGAATTATTAACTATCCTAATTATAACATAATTTAATATAAAAGGCAAAAAATAGTTGAATTTGTGCTTTGAAAATATGCAGCAGCCCCTTTTATAATTAGGTAACCTTGCTGTCGCCTCCTATAAATACCAATCCGGTCGCCTCTTTGATTTGCACTAATTAATTAGCAATTACTTGAGGATTTTATTTTATCTCATCAATCTCCTGCACCAATTTCTGTCCTTGTGTTATCTTCAACCAGAAAAAAGGTCTGTTTTTTTTATTTTATTTTTTTCTGGATATATCCACTGCCAGCATGCAGGAACACATAACTTTCTGATATTTTTTTCAAGTATATCTTTGTGTGCTATAATATTTAGTATCACATATTGTTCAAATCTTACAAAAAAAAAATATTCCGTTGGCTTTTCACAATAATTAACACCCTGTTCAATGATGATTAAGAAATTAAATTCATAGAGTTAGTATATATGTTGTCATGATACTTAATTGCTTATTTTTCCATTGTAAGAATTAATTATAAACCAACTTACAGTACAGGGAGCCATGACTTGTTGGTCGGACATGGCGTATGATGCGCTGGAACGCATAACCAGCTTCCTGCCTCTCACAGATCATCACCGATTCAGCGCTGTGTGCAAAAATTGGAGATTAGTAGCAAAGCAGAAGCGACACTCTCCAGCTCCTCAGTTGCCGTGGTTGGTGCTGGGAGATGAACCTGGCACGGGTAAACGTAAATTTTACAACTTGTCAGAAGATATGCACTATGCCATGGACATTCCAGAGTTGTACGGTCGTTACATCTGTGGATCTTCACACGGATGGCTTATTGCCATCGATATCAAACTCACGGGCATCCTGATAAACCCTTTCACTCGTGAGTTTTATGAGCTACCACTCTTCCCTCAAGACAACCTTGGTTTACCGGCCCATCGGAATGTTCCCGTTGATTATGGGGATTTTGAAAAGTTGCAGGTTATTATTGTACAGAAGACCATCTTATCTCATGATCCAAAGGAGAGACCTGATTTCACGCTCATGATCTTGGTTGGTTTTAAGCGTGTACCTGCTTTTTGGAAGCCCGGCGATTCATCTTGGACGGTAATAAGTGCACCAAGGATAAAGGATGTCATATATTTTTATGGACATTTTTATTTTGTAACCAATCATAACGCACTTTTATTCCTGGATTTTCAACCCGATCCTAAAGTGCATGATATTACATCTCTTCATATAAGGCTAAGAGATCCCACATCAGAGAGGTACCTAGTGGACTACTTTGGAAATTTACTACTTGTTGAGAGGGTGGTGGATTGGATATGTCTTGAAAAAGGGCATTCCAAGACTCTTAGAAAATGGCATTCCAAGACACGCTATTTTAACATCCTTCGACTTGATTTTGAGAAGAAAAAAGTTTACAGGAGTAAAACTATTGGCGAGGCTGCAATATTCTTGGGGACAAATGATTCAATAGTTATTAATCCAAATGATTTAGTTCCAGGCTGCAAATACAAATGCAAAACCAAGAGCATCTATTTTACAGAGGTAGCTAAATCATTATTTGTTGGAAAATTTGACATGGGTATCTTCAACACGAGTGAGAAAACATTTAGCACCTTTTATCCCCCCGAAATACACCACAGTCGTGTAGGTGCACCCATTTGGTTTACCCCAAATCCATGGTAGCTAGCTGCTCCACGCTTCCCTTAATTGGTTAAGAGTAGTCTTACTTAATTACAAGTTAATTTAATTTAAATTTGTCAGGCTCCATTTTGTTAGTTTCAGCTTCAAAAATATTTAAGTCCGGTTCTTAATTTCTTTCTGTATTACTATATAATACTTGAATTATTATGAGTGTAATTTCTATCTTTGCTCTTGCTCTTGCTCTTGCTCTTGGAGTATAAAATGTGAAAATGAAGGTGCTCAAGCAGATGTATAAGATATTAGAACAAATATATGAGGACAATCAAATAGCATGTGAGCATATCAGTGGATAAGAAAATATTAATTTAAGTAATAAAGTTAACATTGTATAGTATATTATAGGCCTATTCGCATATCAGTAGATGATTGTTGGAAAAAAAAAAGAAAGAAAGAAAAGATAACACTTATGTGTTTGGGCATAGTTATATGGCACAATGATATGCATAGCTTATGCAAGAAAATCAGAAGAAAGCTTTCACTGGCTCAGCTAAGGGGCATTTCTGTCCATTTTTTCTTATAAAAACATAAATTTCCAACAATTTCACCATATAAAGTATTGTTGAATCTTGTAATTTGAATTTCTATTATTTATATATATGTCATTTCAGTTTTTTTAACATACTAAGTATTCTTTTTTCAAATCCTTTGTTGTAATAACAAGGATTTGAAAAAGTTGTTGAGTGGCTTCACCTCTAATCCTTTCATTAAAAAAAAATACACATAAATAACAATCCTTAAATGACATGCATGTTTTTTTATATATATTTTTACACAAAAGTCTCATATAAAATGATATATTAAATGACAAATAATATTTTTTTAAATATAAAAAAATGCAAAGAAATAAAAACATAACTAATCAATTATCAAGTAATCTAAAAATTACTTAAAAGACATTTTAAAAATGAAAAGAAATTAGAATCAATTATAAAGATGGTACAATTTGCATAAAATAGAAGAAGGTAACATATTTGATTGGAGGGCAAATGTTCAATCTAAAATTTATCTTTTAATCACAACCATTGATAGACCAGCATATCTGCGTGCTTAATATAAGAATGAAGATATATAATTTGTTCGATCACATGAATGAAAAAAACAGCATATCATTCCTAAGTTTGTAATTTCCATGTATATAAACAAAAAATATTATCAGTTTTATATGAGAACACATTAAATTATTTCCTAAAGTGTAATATAAACTCATTTCAGTTTAAGAAAGAGATCAATAAATTTTAATCCTTTTTAAATATCTTTCTAATTATCATAAATTTTTTCATAATGTAATTAATACATTGACTATTAGATATATTTTGCGATTTTTTATTTTATTTTACATTGAGGGATTCCTTTACGACATTTTAGTTCTCACAGAAATATACATAGTTACAAAATTTACATGGAAATACATAATTCAATTGAAATTTCAAGCATTGAACCATCAAGTTCCATTCATAACAAATTAAGTTGAGGTATGCATTTAACGTTTTTTTTTTGTAACTTTTATTTTATATGTAATATATCAAACTCAAATATATTGATTAATTTTATAATTTTTTTCACTTCATTTTGATACTTATAATGTATATGTCTATTTTAACTAAAACTGTCTGAAATATTTATCAATTTAAGTATAATGTAAACAATTTATTATTTTTTAGCATGATTGATGTAATTTTTTATTGTACCGTTTTGTTGTACTTTTGTCAATTAGTAGAACAATAACAAGGCTTGCTGCCAATTTGGACTTAAAAAATCAAATTCTCTTGAATTTATTTAGTTGTGATGAATAATGATAACTTAGATGAGGCTCTTGAGGTTTATATCATTCTCTAGAAAGAAATCTAGTCTGCACGAATTTTAAAGCGGATTGGATGGTCGAGATTCATTAACTCAAAAGATTCCCTTTTGAGTTAATGCGGAGGATGCGAATTCCTATCTATGAAGTCATTTTCATGTTCTGAAAACAGAAAATAAAGAGAGAATAGTTCCATGAGATAGAAAAGTTGCATCATTTAAAGGGGAATGGAAACAATATATGAATGTCAAATCACATTGCAATAGCGATCCAACTAGGTAGCCAGGAATTTAACAGTACCAGCTCCCCAACGTGTGGGTTTTATCCGTGTCTAACGCCTTTACCGACGAGTTGTAATACGAACGGGCCCAATATTCAGTTCATGTTCAATTTAAATTTTATGGATGGATCGAATCTGAACAGGACCTGAACAAAGTTCGGTTATGTTCAATTAGCAGTCCGTTGGAGAAGCCCATTTGGACAAGTTTTGAGCAGCCCATTTAAGTAGGTTTTGAACAGATCTCACTCACGCATAGAGGTGCTACTTTTACCCGATTACCCGGATCCGATCCGAAACCGAACCAGATCCGACTCGGAACCGACCCGGATCCGATTAATTTGGATAGGGTATGGTTTAAAAAATATAACCGGTTAAATTATGGGTATGGTTACAAAATTAATAATTTAATATCCGATCAGGATCCGAACCGGAACCGATATTGTAATGGTTAGGATATGGGTTTCATTTAATTATCTGACCCATAACCGAACCTGACCCGTATAAATACCCGATAAAACATATATTAAGAACTATTAATATATAAAAATACAACTTTGCATATTAATTTTTGCATAAGCCGTGGTGAGCCCAGTACTTTTTTGAATATGAGAAAATAGAATGTAGTGGCATGTTCACTATGTTTATACACATAGATGAATGCCAAATTTATTCCTTCTATAATAGCCGCATTAATTTTTTAAATAAAATTTATTACTATGGATACATCATTCAATATTTGCCTTGATATCCTCTGCATAATAATGAAAATTTATTGCTCTCATTGATATGTCATTTCTACAAATGATTAGTATTCCATTCATAGATTTTTTGAACCATAGAAAATGAAATCATCATCTCTAATATTTTACTTTTTAAAAATTATATCTCTTTTTCAATATTTTTTTTTTCAAAAGTTATTTTCTCTCCATCCTCTTAATTTTTTTGTGATATATACTCGCTCTGGATCTGGAACCGCCCCGTATTCGAACCGGACCCGATAATCTACAAACAAGTTATGGGTATATATCTACCCGGAACCGAAAGACTGGAGCCGAAATATCTACGGGTAAATAGGTATCCGGATCCGGACCCGACCCGAATTGAAACAAATAAGTGTATGAATCAAAATTTGAACCCGAACATATTTTTAGAGTACGGATCCAAATATAATACTATCCGGACCCTAAACCCTAAACCCTAAACCCAACCCGACCCGATAGCACCTCTACTCACGCAGTCACGCTATCGCCTCTCAGCTCTCACCTAGTCGCTTAGTCCGATATCTCTCTCTCTCTCGTTCTTCCTTTATGCGTTCTTCAGATTTTTGGTTTGTTTTCTTCACTTCGTCGGGTTTATTTTTGTTGGTCTGAGATCGCTGGTGTTTTACTTCCTCTGCCCTTGCCGCCGACCGAGCCTCCGCCTCCTCCTCTGACCGGCCGCCTCTGTGGCTCATCGTCCCTTCCCTCTCTCCGTCGTTCCCCGTCGTCCGGCCTCCGTGACTCCGCCCTTTCCCCTGGCGGCTGCCGCACTTGCTTCACAATTGCTGCTGGATTGGTAAGCTATTGCTTCTTCAATTCCTTTGTTCATGTTTTTGCTGCTGTGCTGGATTGCTGCTAGATTGCTCCACAATTTCTTCTTTATGCTCTTTCTCTATTAACTTAGAATGTGTTGAAAACGCTATGTACAGTGTACTAATTAAATAATAATAGTGAAATTTCAAGCAATTACAAGTACCACTGTTGCAAACTAATAGTAAATGCCAAATGGTAAATTTCAATTACCAGTACCACTTTAATTTGTACTTTGTACTGTGCACCAATTACCACTGTTGAAAACCATAATCTGACCATAGTATTCTTATATGTACCACTGGTACTGGAGATATCGTATTGGGGGCTGGAATTATGAGATTTGTAATTTTGTATTCTACAGTCCTAATGGTTTTTCATATTCAAATACCAAATTAATAAATAGTCGTGTGGTACAGAAGTACTGCTTGAGATTAGTACTGGTACAGGACTGGGTGCAGGACCGGTATGCAGAGTGCACTGGTACAGTTTGGCATTCGGTATTGGTACATAACCAGTATGAGGAGTGTTTTGGTTTATTATTTTTCATAATATGTGGACCTGTGGTATATTTAAAAATTTCGGCACGCCGAGCGGCGAGTAAAGGGTTTATAGATTCGGCTTTTGTTTCATCTCTCTCCCTCTCACAGACAAAACCTCACTCTTCTCTGGGTACTCTCTACCGCGCGAAAATGGAGGAACAGGTAGTAGAGGTGGAGATGGAGAGCGTCGGAGATGAGGCGGATGGTTCTGCACTGATCCCTTTTCAGCTTCAATTCGACAAACCCGTGCCTTTCCAGGTAGGGATCCCTCCATTTGTCTTTGCTGGCTTGAATCAATTTATCATTTTCCTTTTTTATATGTGGAATTCTTGAGGGTGAATACCAGAACTGTTTTTTTTCGATCAGTACCAGGTCTTCTTTGTGCACAATCCCATTTGCTAATTTAGTATTTTTGTTTATAGGAAAATGTGGTAAGAATGTTAGCACAGTGTTTTTTTTTCTTTCTCTAATTATATGTTAGAGGAATGTTGATGTGAATTTATTATTTTGTTAGGTTAAAATGGCAGAATGGAATCCAGAGAAAGATCTGCTTGCCATAGTGACTGACGATTCGAAAGTACTTCTTCATCGGTTTAATTGGCAAAGACTTTGGACCGTGTTTCCTGGTTCTTCTCTTATCCGCAAAACTCTTTTTAAGTTGTGGCTTGGAAATATAGAAACTGATTCAAAATTTCAAGTGTAGTTTTGTTCCGTGCCACCTGCTGGTTGTCGTTTCAATAAAGTAACTGGTGTTAGGAATTGAGTACCGGGCCTCACAAGCCATGTGGTGTACAAGAAGGAGCCACAATAAGACAATAAAATAAACAATTGTGTTGCTATTATATCCTGCATCAGTAATTTGGTGTTTTTAGTGCATTTGTCTTGTTTGATACCTCAACTGAAATAATCTGTTCTTTGACTAGGAAAATCCATATCATCTCTGTGTTGGAGTCCAGATGGTAAAGTTATAGCTCTTGGCACTGAAGACGGGTCCATATTTTTGCATGATGTCGAGGTATGCTTTATTCAAATATATTTATGGATTGGATTCGTATTGCGAATACCCTTTTATAATTGCACATGAACCTCCTTCATTGAAAAGATAACATTTTGTGCTAAAAAAAGTAATATGTCATGTATTCATAAAAACAAAATGCTGCCACATGGGAATGCTCTGTAACCTCTGGCTGCCTTAATGAATTGTTGGCCGAAAGCCTTTTTATTATTCGTTCAGAGTGTCTCCTTAATCTTTCGCTTTCTGCTTGCTGGGGATAACTTTATCCTCCTTTGATCGGTTGTATAGGAAAGTATATTAATCTTCATGGGCTTTCTAATCTGGTTTAAATTATATACAAACTGCATCTATTTATTCATTTTTTTCCTTGAGGAGTTATAATGTAACCTGTCCTCTGTTCTAATAGCTCACCTATTTCACAGAACGGTAAAATGTTGAGAAGCATGAAGACGCATAATGTTGCAGTTATCTGTCTTAACTGGGAGGAAGATGCATTAAAAGTGGTACGAGGAATAATCTATTACTTGCATAATCAGAATCTTTCTCACAAAATACAACCCACTGACATTCAGAACAGTAAGCCCTTAGTTCCACACTTTAACTGATATAAGAATTGGTAGCTCATTTTGGAAAGCTGGATACCAATGCAGCATTGTCTCTTTTATTTACTGCTTCAGAGAGCTCTGTGACACTGCTACTATTTGCAACTCGAGGAAGAGAAGTTTCATTGTCTTCTTCTTGTTGTATTATATTGGGGGAATTTCATGTATACCCCTCAAAAACCTTGAAATTACGTATTTGGCCCTCTAAACTTCATAATATCACATTTACCCTTCTAAATTTCAAGAACTCACAAATTTACCCAATTAATTGCCTATTCTATTTAAACTCATTTTAAATTTGTCAAATACCTATTTCTAAATTTATAAAACTTTATAAAATACCTATTTTCTTGTGATGCAAATGGTTTATTTTCTTACTTGTGACACATACAAACATATGCCTAAATGCTACTGTGTGTAACAGGTAGAGAAATGACCCATTTGCCCTCGGAAATGACCCTTTATTTAAAAAAAAAGTGTTTCTGATCTGATTCTGCCAATTCCTATTGATTCACCCAATTTGGATTCCATGATCAACTTGCTGAAACCATGATTTGCAACTTGAGGAAAAGAAGTTTCATCTTCTTCTTCTTGTATTATATTATATAGGTAGATAGAGACAACCACTTTGTTTATGAGGATAGGACAGCTCGTTTCTTCCCACCTCCTCCACAGGTCCCACGAATGCCTGGTCTGAGTGATGGTGACCTAGAAGAAGCTACTCAGCAACTGTCAAGCGTCTCCTGCCAGCGCTTTAATATCCTGTGCAGTGGCGATCGTGATGGCTGCATTTGCTTCAATATATTTGGAATTTTCCCCATAGGAAAAATTGTAAGTTTCGAAACCTTTAATTTAATGGTTGTTTCTGTTGTTATCATTATGATTAATTTTTTGCTTGTTAGTATGACTTGGTGGTTACAATAATGGCTAGTTTGGTTGTTGGACGTCCCTTTTTTTTGCATTTTGCTCTTTGATAATTTATGGATTTCAAAGTTATATTACAATATTTCAGCCAAAATTTGACACTATTCACTTCGAAATTTTTCCAGCTGGCTCAGCCATATTTATTATATATATCTAGCGTCATTTGCAAAAAGATGCTTGTAAGTTTATAGGATAAATGCAATTCCACTGGTATGCCTCAAATTTGTGATATTGGTTCTATAGCTTAAAAGAGTTCAAATAGTTTGGACCGAAAATTAAAACACTTGGTACTTTCCTCCATCTTTTCATTTCAGAACATCCATAGCATCGTTCTTCCTAATTGCTTGGGTACCAACTATCAATATCAACTGAAGAACGCGTCCATAAGCAAGGTAACCGTGTTATATGTATATATGCAATTAATTTTCATTAGAAATATCAAGTTTGAAGAGCTTGAATCCAAATTCTTATTTTTCTTGTCATTTTTCCTTTAGGTTGCTTTGTCAAGAGACCTCTGTCAACTGGAAGTGCTATGTTCAGGAGAGCTTATTGAATTGGGTACAAACACAAACTGCAATGATACTTCAGTTGGTTTACACTGCTTGAACCTGGACACTTCGATTTTTCTCAACAGGTGAGCCTGATCTCTACAGGTACTTGTATCATTTTAGGTTTTTAGACCTGATCCTGCCCAAAAAATAATCAAACAAAGAGCTCAAACTGAGTTCTTGTCCAATACTTGATGGTATTGGAGCTACAAGAGCGTTTTAGTTTATTTATTTTTTTAAGGTTAGTGACCTAAATGCCTACTAATGATTTGTATTAATAACCGAAAAAGTAATCACACACTTAAATATAAAAACTCATTCCAGAAAATAAGTCTCTATTCTTCTCTATTCTAGTCTTAACCCTCTCCATTCTACTAGATGCTAGAAAATCTCTATTCCAGATCTACATCCTTTATTCCTCTCAAAATCTGAAAAATATTACTCTATTCCAAATCTATATCCTTCTTATTCTCCTCTGTTTAAGTATATGATGATTGGTGTTTAATGTAGGAAAAACGAGCTGCATCAGGTGGCTCAGCAAGCATCAAATATAGAGGATTTGGTTGAAGTTGTGCGTGCATCTATTTCAGTCATGTCAAAACAGTGGGCTGATGCTATGAGCATGTTCAATTCCAAGTTCGGAGCTCTCGCTTCATTGATCACCGACCATGGTAATGTGTCTAATTAATCAAACCATTTTGGATGGATAATTTTAAGTATTGTCTCAGCATTTGATTTTTATACTTATGCAGGATCTTATTCTAACCCGCAGGATGAATTTTTAAGTCTACATCTCGGGGTCCGTACAAGCCCTGCACTGCAACAGTTTCTATTGAATTCTCTTGGAGAAGCGGTAGCATAACCTTCTACTTTTTTCTGTTTTGTTTGATTCATTACCTAACCCTGATGTTGGGATTTTGAAGCCTTTTTGGTGCAGAATTAACATTTTTGAGCCTCTTTTAGGTCACAATGCTTTTGCAAGTAACCAAACAAAAAGAAAGATAAGAAATAAATTTTATGTAAACATAGATTTCAACTTGTTCTTTTGGTTGGTACATAATAGGGGGTGAAGCGCCTTTCGAAGACTGTTGATAATGCTGGCAAAGAACTTCGGACTGTTCTAAACGAACACCTTCAGGCATGCCTTTTCCTTTTTTTACAGGCAAGTCCATAAAAGAAAAACAGAAATAAGGATTGATACATTTTATATTATTTTTCTGGCAGCCTGCACTAGAAATAATTGGATTCAGAGTAGGAGAACTAAGAGGCCTTTCACGGTGGCGAGCTCGGTATAAAAGTGTCGGTTTGGTTGGGAAGCTTATGGATAATGTTACAGAAAGTGCCGGAATGCTTCTAGTCCAAGCAGAACGGTTTTCTAGGGTTCTAACAATAGTCCTGTTCCTGGTACTTCTTTCATGTTGTCAATATTTTCCTGCTGTCCTATACTTTTTTGAGTGAGACTACAGCACTATGCATAGTGCATATTGGTCTGTACTATAGATCCATATTTTCATTTTTAAAGTTCAAATTAGTCAATCCATATAGCTCAAGATGATCTCTATATGAAAATGCACTCAGAGGCCAATTTTTTTTTTTTTTTAGAACTTTGTTACTATTTTTTTAGATAGGTAGAAAATCACTACTTTTTGATGGTCCAAATCTTTAGATCAAGCAATTTTCTAGCTATCTAAAAAAATGTAAAATTTGGCATCCAAGTACTTTTCATTTGAAGATTGTACTGAGCGGTTCAGATCAACTATTTGGAGTTTGAAAATGGAGATATAAATACATAGTACGGGCCTATGTGCGCTATCTTTTTACATAGCCTCACTCATACCTTTCTATCCCTTTGTAATCAGTTTTCAAAGATATGATTCCTTTGAATGAATCTTGCAGTTCCAGAATTTCTTTAATTGGGTTTTGAAATGCACCAAGATTCTTCTCCAAGAACCAATAGATCAAGTTCAGCAGGCTAATAGGTTAGTTTGTTGGTGCACCTTTTCTTATATGCAAAAAGAACATCATTACCTTGATTTTAAATTCCATTGCACTGCTGACACACTCTCTCTCTCTCTCTCTCTAGTGAGCTTGTGGTTGTATTTCTGAAGTTTTTTTTTCAGAGTGACCCTGTTGAGCAGTTATTGGATGCAAAGTGCAGTGTAGAAGTTGATAGGTAAGTGTTTTCTTTTTGTGTTTCTACTGCTTGCTTAATTTAATATTTTTGTTTCATCGAGTATAATCTTTATAGGGGAACTATGAAGAGAATTGAACAGCTGATAGCGTTTGGAGGATACAAGGATAGAACCTTCTTGGAAAGAACTTTAGCCAGTGAATGCAATAAACTGGAGCAATGGTACACGTTATTTCTCTCACCAATATGCAACTATATTTTTAATGTGTTTCTTTTTTCTTTCTTTTTTAAAAAAATTTCTTCGTTATGTTCTACCAAATATAATAAATCTGAGATTTTGTAAACTCTGATCCTAGCTCTAGATATCCTGAGATTTTTGTGAATATGAACATAAGAAATCTAATGTAAATTGCATATTGTTTTCTCCATTAATTGTTTCCAGCTTGAAGGAGGCTTTTTTAATGCCATTCAGCACGGTTTCTGAAACAGTTGCTTGTAAAGGAATAGCACCGCTCTTTCCTGTTCCAACCCCTGTGTCATCTACATCGCCACTCATTCCAATGTCCATAAATTACTACAAGGTTCTATAAGACTTCAATTTTCTTTTTGGTACAGTAAATTCTTCACTAAGCTGATCATAGTTCTTGTGAAATTACTAATTTGCCTTAAAATGCAGGAGGAGATTGACGGATCATCTGAACTTGATAAAGCTTCTCGTAGTTTGACAGATTATACGTGCTTTAAAGTACTTGATGGATCTTTGGGCTTAAAGAACTGTATTGGTATTATAAGAGGCTTCATGACTGGCTTGAATCCTTCTATGGATAGGGAAGAATCGTGTTTAGATGCTGTTCTGGTGCATTTACCAGATCAGTATGAATGTGTTGATTTATCCCTGTATAAGGTAATTGTACTTCTATTTGACTGAGGCTATGGTACTATGTATAGCACAGATTGGTCTGTACTATGGATCAATATCTTTGTTTTTAAAGTCCAAACAGTTGAACTGAACCATTCAACATGAGCTCTGTATGATAATTGGCATTTTTTTTTTAGCTTAAAAAATTTACATTTTTTAGAATTTTTTTAGATATGTAAAAAATCACTTGATCTAAAAATGTAGGAGCCGTTGGATTTGGTTGAATCATAGATTTGATTTCCCTTTTTCTGTACCTTTTTCCAAAACAGGAGAACCAGATTGTATTGTTGCTTAATGAATCAGAATCTAATTCGGATACTTCCGAGAGATCCTTGATGGTGATGATACAAGCAAGTGATCTTCCCTTTATTTCTGTGCCACTGTGTATGTCAGATAACATCTTCTTCTTGCATCAGTTAGAGGTACGCTTTGAAAATTCCCTCAAACCCCCTTAAAGCACCACCATAATACACACATGTCTACACACAACCACCAAGAAAGGGAGAAAAAAGAAGAAAGAAAAATGAGGGAATTTAACTCGTTACACTGTCTGGTTTTTGTGTTTTGATCTTGGACATAAAAAGCCCTCCATGATAAAAAAAAAAGAAAAGCGAATACCACTTTTTCTATTATTCTTTTATTTGCAAATTGAAAGACATTTTTAAATTGAGCAGGATTCTGTGATGAGCTTGGACCTCGATATTGGAAAATTCCGTGATATACCTCACCATGTAACCGCCCCATTGGCTGTTAGTGGTAAAGATAATTGTTACAATTTCTGTTTAATGTTGAATTTCAGGCTTTTAAAACAAATGTTTGCTTTTTTTTTAATGTTCCTAATTGTAAATCCTTCCTGCTTGAGCAAAGATGTGTGACTAAAGCTGACCTTGAATTTATTTGCTTTTGCAGCATCAAGAGGCCTGGCTTGTGTTTTTTCGTCTAATAGGCATGCACTTGTTTACATACTCGATGAAGATGAGGATGAGATATCAGAAATGGAATGAGCCTCAGTATAATTCATTTAAAACAGTGCCTTTGAATTCTTCATGGTGTCAAGTGAAACCCATTTTTGTGCATCCACAAGGTTGAGAAATTCCGTGAAAAACGAAGTAACAGCTGTGTTTCTTGTATGACTAATGTATGGGTAGCCACTACCAGTTTCATCAAAAAAAAAAAAAAAAAGTATGGGTATAGTCGGAATTGCTAGTTTAAGTAAGTATTTAGGTTTACCTTGTGTGAACGTTGCATTTTTGTTCTCCTACTTGAAATGGAATGTTCTTTCATTTATTATCCATTGTTTATGCGATGGTAAATTTTGATTTGTCGAAGTCTTAACTGGTAATAATGTTTTTGAAAAAAAAAATACAAAAACAAAAACAAATAAGCAACAGACGAAACATTGGTAGTGAGCGTCTATTAATTATACGCGTACCCACATACAAATTTAATCTGTATTATGTCAAAAGAAAATAGAAAAAATTTCCTCCACAGAAAGGTTGTAATTCGTATCCTCTGCATTAATGGAATGGACCGTTTGATTGAGATCTGCACTAATACTAAAGGGTCATGTGCGTTATAGGTGTGGGCTGGATTGGCTCCGATCCTGATCAGATGGCTGAGATGCAATTAACTATTATTTTTTGAGTCAAACGCAGAAGATGCGGAGTCGGAAGGTTGCCTGTAGAATTCCCTTCCCTTTCTGCAGGCATATCTTTCCAAAACTAACCTGATCCCTGAATTCATGAATCGTTCGGCTGGAACTTAATGATAGCTAATGGTAGTATGGTACTTAGATATCTAGGAGAACACAGACTCGAGGAGGGAGAGGGAGGGAGTGGAAAGTTGAGGCTCACAAGACAATTTTGTTAAATGGATGTACATTATCTTCAAAGTCGAAATAATTCCAATTCTCATCAAGGTCTGGGTAAAAACACAAAATTCGAGTTACTCAGGAGATAACGGTAGGGTGTCAACGGATTCGGTAAGAATCGGGTGAAAGTATTTTCATACTCGTATCCGTTACAAATTGTCTTTATCTGTACCTTACCCTTGTCCGCTACAAATTGTCTTATTTGTACCCTACTATTACTTGTTATAGTTGTTAGATAACTAAATAGTAGTAGATAAAAAACGAATAATACTAATATCATAATTATTTTTATTATTTATTAAAATAAAATATTAAAACATATACATTCATTTCACACAACTACAGTACTTTATTGTAATAAAATTCCGATCATACTAAGCACAATTAAACCAATGAAATTACTCTTTTCAATATTTATTAAAATATATAATATTTATGAATTCTTATATAATCATCTGATCAGATAACGGATATGAAATATACTTTAACCGTACCATTAGATAACGGATAATGAAAAAACTCGTATCGGATAAATTTACGAAAAATACCCCGTGGGTCGGACGGATAAACGAATAAGAGTACCATTGACATCCCTGGATAAACGGACCCCTACCTAGTCCATTGTGGACCCAATGCGGCGGTTCATGACCTGTTGACTGTTCTAAATTGAACACTAAATCGGACATGCTGTTTTTCTTCAAAACTCGTCCGTATTCTTAATCGATCGTTAAGACTTGTACTACTATCCTAATCCTGTAATTTAGCCCGCTTCATAATTAATAGCTACGGTAATAATACACATCCTATAGCAATGTTCACCGGTTTTTTATACAAATAAAAAAAAGTTACCTGACAAAGTAACAATCTAACATTCAACACAACGCAACAAAAACAAAGTCCCACCTGCAATTCCCCCTTCTCTTCTCTCGATCCCAGATCTCTCTACTCTTTACTCCTCTTTGGATCTTCTCTTTATAAGGAGAGAAGATGTACATGGCGTACGGATGGCCGCAGGTCATCCCCCTTGATCCTGGCCTCCCCTCTTCCTCGTCGGAGCGCGTTGTCTACCTCAAGTCCACCAATCGCCTCCTCCTGATTGTGGGTCCCACACATCTCGAGCTCTGGAGCACTTCTCAGGTTTATATCGATACTAAATTCGCATTCACACTGCTTGGTACTGGTACTCGGTTGTTGTTTCAATCTCTGATGATAATTGGTTGTGTATTTGGGTTTTCAGCATAGGTTGAGGTTGGGAAAGTATGTGCGCGAAGAGAAGTCAGTAGCCATAGAGGGAGAGAATGCACGTGCCGTGTGGAGTCCAGATACTAAAACAGTTGCAGTGCTTGTAAGTGTGGATTTGTTCTCGTCTACTGGATTGCTTTGTGTTAATTAAAACTATTTGGTTGCCATGTACGAATGCTGAACTTAGTTGTTCTAATTTTGATGCCTGATACTTCAATCAGTGCTTTTTGAAGTGATTTATACTGGACCTTAAAGTTTTGTACTTGTCCCAGTTTTGAGGCTTTTTGTTTAATTTGTTACTGGCATTGTAACTACACTAATGCTTGTAAGACAGGGATAAGGTGTTTCTCAGATTTCCCTTTGATCAAAGTATTAACATGTTCAAATATAACCTTTTTAAATGCAAATGATGCTATTCCAAGTGAGTATCCTCTAAGGTACCTGACCGTGTAGAATACTCAGAGCCCGGCCAAAATCAATTTGGTGCCTACTTGATATATGAGTGCTGCTTTGAGATTCATGCCAGATTAAAACGGATGACACAGATCTCATTCTACATGGTCAGGGATTGCGCTGTATCTGAATTCTGTCTAGTAATGAGCTTATAATTTTCTATCTGTTTCTCTTTCACACAGACCACTGCTCATTTCCTGCACATATATAGGATACAACTAACTGGAAAGAGGCTACTTATAGGTGGCAAGCAATATCCCAGTCTTTTTCTTGCCAGCATATCTCTCACCATCACAGAAGCAATTCCTTTTTTTGAAGACTGCTCGGCAGTGTAAAACCTTACTTTTTATTTTATTATATTTTCTGTGTATGTAAAGATATAATTTTAGTCGTTAATGTCAATTTCTGTTGACTATATTCCAGGAGTAATTTTGTGTGCGATAACAAAAGCACATTGATTGGCCTATCTAATGGGCATTTACGGCTTATTTCATGGAATGCAGAGGTATTTACAAATATCCTTTCCATTTTTTTTTTTTTTTGTCAGAGATTATCATAATATTAATGTAATCTCTCTTTGGTTCTTCAATTTACAGTACTCAGATAGTTTCAGACTATGTTGCGGAAACTCTCCTTCAGATGTACCCTCGACCTCTAAACAGTACCCAAATCTACCATCACATAGCACTGGTTGTGCTGTGCAAAATTCATCTATAACACATCTTGAATTTTCAACACATCTGAGAATATTAGTAGTGCTGTACTCAAATGGTCAGATTGAATTGTGTTCCGTCAGTAAAAAGGGTTTGAGGCAAAGTAGTGGTATAATAGTTGAGAGATGGCTGACCACAGAAGGGGCCACATGCACTTCATTCGCATCGGATCAGAAAATTCTCGCAGTTGGCTGTAGCAGAGGGGTTGTTGAGTTGTATGACCTCTCTGAGAGTGCACAGGTTCTTCGCACCATCTCTTTGTTCGACTGGGGGTATGTGTCAAACTCTCTCTGTTTTTTTTTTCTGGTACGACTAATGAACCTGTAATGACAAAAAACCAATAGTGGGGGATGGAGTGGTTAATGTGTTTTCTTATGGTACTGGTATTATTGTCTGTTCCAGTCATGCATGGTACATGTAGGGATGGTAAAAAGTCACGCCGTGACCGGATATGGCACGTCACAGCACGTGTGCTGTTTATGTGCCGTGACTCGCGTGTCCCGTGCCGTTACCATTCGCATGACGTGGCCATCTTTTGGAAAATTGTCACGGCACGATCACGACTAGTCACATCATGTGGTCACGCGAATCACGCGTGATCAGGATCATTAGATCGTGATCGAATGGTGAATCTTGAATAAACTAACTTAAGTTACGAAACAAATAGTTAAATGTGACCAGTCATGTTTGGACACAACACGTGTGGCCACAGGGTGACTAATATGCTTTGATTGTTCCTCTGAATTTGGTCAACGTAAAAATCTGACTTGGTCATGGCACGACACGGTATGTGATCCAAGTCACGACACTACATGGCATAGCACGTATTTACATCCCTAGTTACATGAGTTAGCTTTTTCATACAGGATTGCAACCCCATTCTAGGAAAAATGAGGATCTCCAGCATCACCAACTGGCTGATTATGCTGTCTTTTGATCCATGCCCTTGTTTATCCAAATGTCCTTGTTTCAATGAGATAGACTGCTTTAATCTAATGTAGTCTACAATTTTGTTATAACATACCTCTGTTGATCTAATGTTCAATTTTTATTTTGAAAAAATGGTGGTTCCTGTTAGGCCTTATTGATGTGGAACATAATGTTTTCCTTGGATAGGATCTATTAGCAACCTTGTTGCAACAAAGTTCTGAACCGTTGGATTGGTATGTGTTTGAACGGCTGAGATTGAATTACAGATTAATGTGAAAGTGAAACACGTGACCTCTTGCTAGGTCCCACTTCCCACTGCTTCTTCCACCCAAAAACCTAATACTTGTTTGGCACCTCCATCTCATTTTTACTCTTCCCACTAGTTCCTGATCTCAACCGGCCTCTCTATCTTAGATATTAACAGTTTCATACAACAACAACAACCACCAAGCCTTTAGTCCCAAACAAGTTGGGGTAGGCTAGAAATGAAACCCAATCACAATCTTAACAGTTTCATAATTAGCAAAAAGAGAATCACAAGTCTTTGATTTTCTTTGATTATAAATATTTAAATAAACCAAAGAGGTTCATCACCAATGCAAATTCATGACAAGAATTTATCCTGGCTAAATTAACAAAAATCATCCACAACCCTAGAGTGGGTACAAATTCCCAAGAAGCCCCCCAATCCAAACTAAATCTGTTGATTTATAAACAACAACATATTGAAGTGATATGTGTAATTTGAATTCCTCTTTGTCTTCAAAACACATGCAAGTTCTCTTCAGTTTTATCTCTCATCGTATAGATCAATTTGACATGGAACCATTGCAGTGGAAGGAGTTGAAGAGCTCAAGTGTGATTGGGCATCTCCTAGTTTGAGCATCTGATGTTATTTGCAAATCCAAACCAAAAGCACAAAAAAGAGATAAGGGAGAATGAGAAAAGAGAGAGATAGAGGGCAGAGAGAAGACTTACTACTTTTTAACTGACCAGATGGATAGTCGTAATTAAAATTTGATCCCAATCACATGTTGGACATTAAACAAGTCGATCTTGGTCATTAATAGACATACCTATCTAACAGTCCAGAACTTTTTTATCATGGTTGTGAAAGCTGTTGTCAATATAACTTATTACTTTTGGATATACCTTTTGTAGCGGTGCTTTGTTTTTCTTTTTTTCTTTTATGTGTCCTTTTTTGGGGGGTCACTGAACTCTGTGTTTTTGGTCAAATTCAGTTACTCAGCTGAAGACACAGGGCCGGTTTCATGCATTGCCTGGACTCCTGATAATTGTGCATTTTCTGTTGGATGGCGATACAGAGGCATGGCTGTGTGGTCAGTATCAGGCTGCCGTCTCATGTGCACAGCACGTCAGACTGGATTAGCCACAGCCTCATCCCCTATGGTCAAACCTAACACAGATTTCAAACCTGAGCCTCTCATCGGTGGGACCGCACACCTGCAGTGGGATGAACACGGGTATCGATTGTTTGCTGTTGAGGAAGGTTCATCTGATCGGACTATTGAGTTCTCGTTCAGCAAGTGCTGTCTCAATAGAGACCTATCTGGGACCACCTTTGCACGGCAGTTTCTTTATGGTGACGATCGTGTTTTGTTGGTACAGAGTGATGGGACAGATGAGCTCAAAATTCTCCAATTAAATGTTCCAGTTAAGTCCAGAAAAAAAAAATAACATATTCAGTTTCCATAAGCTAACACAATCATTTACTTTAAATTTATATAGATGTAAATTATTCATAGATTGTATATATAAGATTGTTCATTGTTGGTCTACAATTGATATATGTCTTTGTATAGCAGGTGACATACATCTCACAGAATTGGCCCATTTTGCATGTTGTGGCCAGTGATGATGGTACATACCTTGCAGTTGCCGGGCACCATGGGCTTGTATTGTACGACTTGCGGAACAAGAAGTGGCGGTTTTTTGGCGATGTCACACAAGAGCAAAAAATTCATTGCAAAGGATTACTCTGGCTTGGGAGCAAAATTATTGTTGTATGCAATTACATTGAATCTTCTAACACGTCAGTATTTTACTCCCAACATTTTTATTTTATTTTACCAATTACTGTAAGAAAGAATAGTGTTATTGACCTCATTCTCATAAATTGCAGTAATCAAATAATCATGACGTTACATTTATGTTTATGATGTTGTGTGTTTCCAATGTTTCATAGATATATATTAAAATGTTGAACTCTGATAATTCTATTCAATTACTAATCGGAAAACTGATAACCATTGTAATTTTGCAATTTGTTTGGGCTTTCTTCAGTGATTGCACAGTTGCAGTCATTATTGGTCCCCTACAAAAAATTAAGAATAATATTAGTGTAGAATTAATCTTTGCTCGTTGAGGTCATTCATACCGAAGGTCTGTACCTTAAACAGATGACAGTGGTTGGTTTAGTGAGTAACAGATTTATACCTGTAGCGTGGCGGGCCTTGTGGTGCACAGCTGCACATGATCTTTTGTCCTTGTTTACTTGTTAACTTTTTGTTTGTTCTTGCAGGTATGAGTTGCTATTGTATCCAAGGTATCACCTTGACCAAAGTTCCCTTCTATGTCGAAAAACATTACTCGGGAAACCAATTGTGATGGACGTCTTCCAAAACTATATCCTTGTTACTTACAACCCTTTTGATGTTCATATTTTCCATGTGAAGATCTCTGGTGAACTTGTACCAGCTGGTTCTCCAGTTATACAGGTTTGATCAGATTTGCTCTTATTATTCTCAATTGTTGTGAATTTTTCTTGCAACAACGAATCACATCATTGACTTTGTATTAGAAGTTTGAAAATAACAAACTCACAAGTTCCCTTCATTGAATAAAAGCAAGGGAGAGTTTGTGTAGTTGACTACATATGTAAAAGCTCATGATGCAAAATGACTTGTACAATCAAAGTTGTGTGAAAGTATTTCCTGAGTATATGTAGTTTATGCAGATGCATGCATGCAAACTTAATGATGAAAAATGTTTGCATCTGCAAGTTTGATATGTTCTCCTTTTGTTATTCATAGCAAAGATTTAAGAAACTTTGAAAGAGTGAATTTTATTTTTTCAATACAGCTTAATACTGTTCGTGAGTTATCTATCATGAGTGTAAAAAGCCACCCTGCAGCGATGCACATCATTCCCGACATGTCAGATGACCACAAGTACCAAAAGAGCACTATTCAATCTTCTTTGTTGCTTCAACAACCTTCTAGGTAGTTCTTTGATTGTTGAGTGTTTATTTTTTTTCTTTTATTTTTATGGATAGTTTCTGTCATAATAGCTATCACCTAATAGAGGTTCAAGCAAATATAAATCAAATGATGAAAGCTCAAATGGAGACCATTTAAAAGAAACACAATGAAGCTTGTTTTGTTTGTTTTTGTGGGTCCATTTTCTATTTGTCATCCTTTAATTTTAATGTAACATGCAAGCTCTAAGTTGGGCTATAGTGTAATGCCAGGTGTTTGATATTGCGTAAAAATGGAGAGCTTTCACTACTTCACTTGGATGACGGTCACGAAAAAGTTCTAACTAATTCCGTAGATCTGCTTTGGGTTACTTGTGGCAAGTCAGAGGATAAGTCAAACCTTATTAAAGAAGTTTCTTGGTTAGATTATGGCCACCGAGGAATGCAGGTGATATATATTACACTTCACGTTTAATTTCTCTCTCAAATGAACCCCAATAAGCCTCAACTAGTGTCAATTTGATTTACTCTGTACAATTGAATGCCCGAATGAGTTGAGAGCGACATGAACAGAGGAGTGAAGACCAAATTACAGTGAATCTAGTTACATTTGTTTCTGGACTGTACCCTTTGGCACAGACCTGATCTATATGTCATGAGTGCTTGGTATGGTATAACCTGGTTAAATAGCTCTCTTATTTTCATTCTAATTCTGTGGCATTTTTTCTGACATGAATTTTGTTTCTCCGTGTACATCTCTTTCCATTATAAATCTCATGTATAATTTTGTCCTTGTAGGTTTGGTACCCGTCTCATGGCGGAGACCCTTTTAAGCAGGAGGATGTCTTGCAGGTAAAACTATATCCTAAAATCCACTTAATGTCTGTTGTGTTAATTGATGAAATTTATTTTTCAATGGAGTTAGAATTAAACAGTTGTACATCTCATTTGAACTTCTATAGTTGGACCCGGAGCTTGAGTTCGATCGTGAGATATACCCACTTGGCCTTCTCCCAAATGTTGGAGTGGTAGTTGGCGTGACACAGCGGATGTCATTTTCGACTTCTGAATTCCCGTGCTTTGAACCCACTCCACAGGCCCAAACCATTTTGCATTGCCTGTTGCGACATCTCCTTCAGGTACGATTCTCATCTTTTTCTAAACTATATTAAGTGTAGGAATCTGCAGTTTGGTTTCTAATTTTCACTGATTGAAAATTGGGTTTATGATTTAGTTTAAGTACAGGCTGAAATTGATGCAATACCAAAATTTCAGATAGAAATCTCTAAGTCAAACTTGATCAAATAAAGAAGAGAGAACTGTTGTAGGGTTTACAGTTATATGGTACCTAGTTCCTTCAGGAAAGCTTGCTGTGGAAACTTTTGTTGTCTTTTGAAGATACTGCATCTACTACTTCCGTTTAAAGTATGGAAGTGAACCTGTTACATGTGTCCAAAAACTAACTTATATAGAGAAACATAAAAAGGCATTGGGTAATATTTTAAATACCCCATCACAGACAGCAAAAGGCATCTTTAGAGTTCACTGTGGTTGTAAATGCAATCCATCTTGTCAAAAGTTCAGTCAAAACTCTCTGTTGTTCCATTTGAAAATGCTAGCCTTGTTTAGTTGGAAGTTATAACCTTGTGTATTTCTCTTTGCATAGAGGGAGAAAGGTGAAGAAGCATTGCGGCTGGCACACCTGTCAGCAGAGAAGCCACACTTTTCGCACTGCTTGGAGTGGCTTCTATTTACGGTTTTTGATGCAGAGATATCAAGGTGCTTACCTATTTTAGAATTGGTGCATTTTTTAATATTTCTTTTGCTTTGTGTGATGAGAACTCACTAGCTGTGAACAAACATAGTTGTTGTTATGGGGGTTGTATTTGCTGAAATAAAATGTGCAAAAAGTCTTGTACAACAAGACTTCCCAGCATACTGGTCTCGTTCAATTCTTTGTCTAAATACGAGTTAAATGGATATAAATCACGGGATAAAAAATAAAAATATGGTTGTTGCTTTTACAGCACACCCCGGCAAAGTGTGGCATGCAGTTTTTGTCCATGTAAGGTCTGAAATAAGCCTAAATTGTAATTTTGGAATTCATTTTGTTTAGATAATTTTTAATTATGTTGTGTTGCAAACATATTTTATCAAGTCATATTCTGTAATGTCGCAGGCAAAGTGCTAACAAGAACCAGAGTTCACTTGTGAAGCCTCCAAGCCCCTCTCTCTTGGAGAAGACGTGTGATCTGCTTAAAAATTTTCCAGAATATTTTGACGTAGTTGTCAGTGTTGCCAGAAAGACCGATGGACGGCATTGGGCGGATCTCTTTTCTGCTGCTGGTCGATCAACCGAGTGAGTGTTTTTTTTTTTTTAATGAAGCTAATTCCTTAAATCTTTATCTATTTTTCTCAACATTAAAAAACCCAAAAGAGAATGATGAGAATATGTACAATTTTAGTTTAGTATGATGCTTGATGTCCTGATTTTTGTTTTAGGTTATTCGAAGAGTGCTTCCTGAGAAGGTGGTACCGGACAGCTGCCTGTTATATTCTGGTACTTATACTTGCTCTAAAGTCATTAACTAATGAAATCAAGTTGGAAATTAAATTATTGAAGAATTTGAGGAAATGAATATTTTGGAATTACAGGTGATTGCTAAACTAGAGGGTCCTGCTGTTAGTCAGTATTGTGCTTTACGCTTGTTGCAAGTAAGTTATTCCTTTATTGTTGGGTAACTTTTATCTATTTTTCTCTGTGTGAATAATCATCATACTATCTTGCATTCTATGGCAGGCTACACTTGATGAATCCTTGTATGAACTTGCTGGAGAGTTGGTATGATGCTCATATAATTCTAATTAATTTGCTATATTTTGCACCCCCATAACACACTTGATGAGTCAACTAATTTTTGGAAATGGTACAACTCAGGTACGGTTCTTACTGAGATCTGGAAGAGAGTTTGAAAGTGCCACGTCAGATTCAGACCGGCTCTCTCCAAGGTTTTTGAGCTACTTTCTTTTCCGGTCCCCTTCTAGGAGGCAGTCTTCTGATTTGAAGAGGTTATTTTTGTTAAAAAAATCACTATTGACTGAAAATTCTGTCAAACTTCGTAATTGCTGATGTGGCTTTTAGTGAAGTGAGAGAATAGACATACCTTTGTTTGATGTTGGCCATGATGGTCCTATTGATACTTAAGAATAAAATTGCTACCCTGTTTTTGACTGAACTCTGCTCCCATTATTCTGAACCATCTTTTCATGCTAATTTGGTATGGTCGATTGCACGAAATTGCTAATACTGTGTAACTTGGACTTACTGGGAGCAATTAATTCATTAAATTTATATTGTTTCAGTGGATCTTTCAAAGAGCTCAGCCCACACATTGCATCAGTGAAGAACATTCTAGAGAATCATGCTAGCTACCTCATGTCTGGGAAAGAACTTTCTAAGCTTGTAGCTTTTGTGAAAGGAACCCAATTTGATCTTGTGGTACCTTTTCTTTGTATCACTTTCTTTCTTTTTTTTCCACCTCACAGAGCTTGTGCTACTGGCCTTTTTTTTTTTTTTTTTGTGTGTGTACTGGTGCGTGCCAGGCCTTTCCAGGTACCTTCTAGATACTGGAAAAATGATAACCAAAGGGTTTTTCATGCACTGTAAAGACCCATTCGATACATGTACAATGAAAGGTGTTAAAAAATTAGAACAGAACAGGAAAATAGTTTATCCAAAACATGAGATTGATGGTTTTATAAAAAAAATGCAATTACCTCTGTAGGAGTACCTTCAGAGAGAAAAACTGGGGTCTGCTCGGCTGGATAATTTTGCTTCAGCCCTGGAATTGATTGGCCAAAAGGTTTTTGAATTTTGACTTTACTTCTCTTCTCTTCTCTTTTTTTCTTGTAAAGTGTAATACAACGAACTTATTTCTTGTCTTCACTTGCTTTTGAAGATGTATTACTCTTCAAAAGTTCGAAGTCCAAACAATCAATCTGAACCATAGAACATGATCTTCATATGAAAATGTACTTGTAAATCAAATTTTACATTTTTTTACAATATTTTTACTATTTTTTTAGATACGTAGGTTCACTTGATCTAAGAATTCTAGACTATTGAAAAGTAGTGATTTTGTACCTATCTAAGAAAATAGTAAACAAATTCTAAAAAAATGTAAAATTTTGTTTGCAAGTACATTTTCATATGGTGATCATGTTGGATGGTCCAGATCACTATTTGAACTTTGAAAACGAAGATGTTGATCCATAGTACGGACCATTCCGTGCTATGCATAGTAGCATAGCCTCGCTCTTGCCAGAATGTTTCACGTAAGTATCATATACTAATCTTTACTTCTGTTTTTTTTTTCTCACAACAGCTTCATATGGACACACTGCAAAGCCGGCTGGATGCCGAATTCTTACTGGCTCATATGTGCTCTGTCAAGTTTAAGGAGTGGATCGTTGTACTCGCAACCCTACTTCGTCGTGCTGAGGTAATCTCACCTTTTCTTTTGCTTTTTATTATTTGTATATTTTTGGGGTGGTGGTGTGGAGGGGCAGAGATGGATCTGGGTCTGTTCAGCTGGTATAGCAGATTATTTAAAAATTACTGATTTATGTCCAGGTTTTGGTTGATCTTTTTCGGCACGATTTGCGATTGTGGAAAGCCTATAGCATGACTCTCCAGGTCCCCAAATTTAGAATACTTTATTTGTGCTATTATATCACCTTAACTTTAATTTTGTTCATTACATATATATGATGCATTTTTGGCTAATGCTTTTACAAATTTGAACAGTCGCATGAAGAATTCAGAAAGTACTTGGATCTACTAAATGCGCTGGAAGAGCAGCTGTCATCTGTAACAGATAACCAAGTTCAAAATGGGTCATTGTAAAGTTGACTTGATATTGGTATTGATTGTCAAATTCTGGTCTTGTAGCATTGTATTCAGAAAGAAAAGGTTAAAAAAAAATGTATATAGCATTAATTTTTTCTTTTCTTTTCAATGTTTATTATGGTGAGTTTCATAAAACAAAATGTTTATTGTGGTGAGGTGATGAGGAGGTTGTAGCTGCAAATGTCTTTTTTTAATTTTTTTTATGTTTGATATACATTTAGTACAACACCGAGCTTATAATAGAATCTGAGAGTACCCGGTGGTTTTGTCATTATGTATTAGTTTTCATCATGTGTGAATTATGTATAGCACAATTGCTATCTACTAGTGACTATTTGATGTGCTATTGGATCTTTTAGTCATTTATTTGTTTTCATTGGAGACTTGTTCATGTTCGTATGAGGCTTTTTTTTTCTTTTTTTGGGTATTTAGTTCCAAATAAAAAAAACCAATAAAATAAATAATCCCCCCACCCCCCACCACAAACCAAAACCAACGAGGAAAGAGATCTGTCAAGGATAAAGGGTTTCTGGATGAGATGTTTTAAGAATAAATTTGAGTCATATGTTGATGAGACATAAACAATGATTTTTTGATGATAAGAGCGAAGTTGAGATAATGTTTTTAATTATCTGAGGCATTATCTTGTATCCTTTTTGCTAGTTGCATTTAACTTTGTATTTAAAACAAGAAAACCTAAAGAAGAAAATTAAAATTAATAAGTGAAACCTAGTTGCATCAAGTTGTTTTTATATATGTTTTGTGGACTAGGGTACCTTGATAATAATGTTAGTGGACAATATTATTGACAATAATTATAAAAACAGTTCATATAAGAAGTCCAACGTGGTAGTTATGATTCCTTGATTTCTCAATTAATGATTTAGAAGAGATGTATCAGAGCTATTGACTTTTACTTCTAGTCCATTTGGGCTTTGCTTTGAATAGAAGGCACTTTCATTAACTGTCAATTCCTTACTGCTCTTATTTTATTTAATTTTCCCTACTCAATTCTCTTGAGCAGCTTTAATATAGTTTTCATTTAATGAAAATATAGGGACTTAAAGCCGATTTTTGTTATTAATCGAAAATAAATAAATAAAATATCGCAGATGGGGAAATTGTTTGGTGGAAATTTGATATATAGGTAGGACAAGACAATTTATTATGTTCCACAAATAAGAAGGATTTTGAATTTTCGAGCACTCGAAATCAGATCGTTATTTCGGTGTTGTAGCATATGAATTTGTGAGACGGGATAGATTGTCCCGTCCTACCTATATATCAAAATTTTTTATATAGAAATTTTATCAAACCGTTCCTCATTTGCGATATATTTTTTTCGATTAATAAAAAAAATGGGGGGCTTAGAGTCTCAGACCTTCATATTTCCTCCAAACCAAAAAAAAACTCTAGCTATGATCAGCATGGTACACATACGGCATCTACAAGAAAAGAAAAATCATGAGATTCGATTCATGTTTTGTTCATCAGATGATTTAAACTTTCAATAGTAAAAAAATAGTCATTCTCAAACTTCAAAACTTCAAAACCGTCTCTTTCCGGGTCTCAAACTCTAAATTCAGAATAAGTACTCTGGGAAAAGAAATGATATTCAAAGATTGGCTAGTACCTTAATTTTAATGTACTCACGAAAAGATATATATTTTATAATTTTGTATATTTTAAGGGTCCATCTTGAAAAATAAAGTATACAACTGTTAAATTTAAAAAAAAAAAAATACTCAAGATTAGATGACTTTTAAGCGCTTCAATATATGTTGGATGAGTTTAATTTGAATATCATAACATTATTTCAAAAGATATCAATATAGGATGAGTTTTGAACTATTTCAGTGCTTCAATATAATTGCTGCACGGATAGTGCCGCAGAAGATCGAAACAACCAAAAGGATCTACATAACTATTTATTATGGATTTTTGCTGCAATGTTTTTGACCGTAATATGTAACAAATAAATTTAACTCCTTACATCACTGTACTTCATTTGCTACACGGTAGGTTGGAAAATCTGCATCAAAATTCGTGTAAAATCAAAGAAAAACTTTTAAGTACGTCGGTCAGACATACCAACATATATTCAATAATTAGTGATTCTTCAGATTTTTCTGAATTTTGATTAACATCTTCCTCATCATCATCATCATAATAATAAGTAGATGTAATATATTTTTCTTTTCTTTTTCTTCTATTTTTGCTTTTGCTACATATCTTCATTTTTACTCATATTGGTTCAGAACATTTGAGACAAAAAAAAAATGTGACTCAAGTCCACATTTGATTCCATTGACAATGGTAAAGTTGCAAGAGTTGTAACAGGTGCAAAAGCAAATGGAAAATGCTCAAACAACAGAGCATGGAAAAAAAAAGAAGTGAAAATAGTTATAGTAAATTATTAAACATCAAAATCCGAATTTCTTTAGATTAAAAAAAGCTTAGCCTGAGTTAACCCTTCCACATCCCCAGCAGTTCCCAGTAAGCCATTTCATGGTTCAGTACATGTTTCAAGGTTGTAGACTATATATATATATATATATATATATATATATATATATATATAGAGAGAGAGAGAGAGATGGGCTATGGTGCATTGCAATGCATGAACCCCCTTATGCATTGCACTATAATCAAGGATTTAAAGTCCAAACGACCGATCCGAACCGTTAGATGTTTAATCCATATTGAAATGTGCTCGGAGACCAAATTTTACATTTTTTGGAATTTTTTTACTATTTATTAAGCATTTTTGAAAATTGCTGTTTTGCTGTGAACAGTAAAAAACAGTAAAATTTTCTGGACCATCAGATCAGCGACTTTCAAAATTGCTTAATAAATAGTAAAAAAATTCCAAAAAATGTAAAATTTTGTCCCCAAGCACATATTAATATGAAGAACAAGATGAACGGTTCAGATTGGTCGTTTGGACTTTAAATCCATGATTTATAGTGCAATGCATAAGAGGGTTCATGCATTGCAATGCACCATAGCCCATTTCTATATATATATATATATATATATATATATAGAGAGAGAGAGAGAGAGAGAGAGAGAGATGGGCTATGGTGCATTGCAATATATGGAGGGGTTTGTGCATTGGACCATAAATCTAAAATTGAAAATCCAAATGGTCGATCCAAACCGTTCATCTTGTTCTCCATATTAATATGTGCTTGGAGACCAAATTTTACATTTTTCTGAATTTTTTTACTATTTATTAAGTATTTTACAAAATTGTTGATCCAACAGTGGCTGCTGATTTTAATGTTTTGTTAAGCCACCGTTGGATCAACAGTGGGCTATGGTACATTGCAATTCACAAACCCCTCCATGCATTGCAATGCACCATAGTCCATCTATATATATATATATATATATATATATATATATATATATAGAGGTAGGCTAATATACAATCGATTGTTCCTGGGGTCCCGTACAACCAAGTCATTTTTCGATTTTTAAAGTTCAAATGATCGATCCAAACCGTTCATCTTGTTCTCCATATTAATATGTGCTTGGAGACCAAATTTTACATTTTTTTGAATTTTTTTACTATTTATTAAGCCAATTTGAAAATCGCTGATCCAACGGTAGCTTCTGGTTTTACTGTTTTGTTAAGCCACCGTTGGATCAGCGGTTTTCAAATTGACTTAATAAATATTAAAAAAATTCAGAAAAATGTAAAATTTGGTCTCCAAACACATATTAATATGGAGAACAAGATGAACGGTTTGGATCGATCATTTGGATTTTAAAAATCAGAAAATGACTTGGTTGTACGGGACCTCAGGAACAATCGATTGTATATTAGCCTACCTCTATATATATATATATATATATATATATAGAGTACGGCTAACGCGCTTCCTCTAGCATATGGACCGAAATGCTTCCGGTGGAAAGTTGAAATTTCAAAATCCAAAAAGTCGATCTGAACCGTTCATCTTCTTCTCCATATTAATATCTGCTTGGAGACCAAATTTTACATTTTTCTGAAATTTTTTACTATTTATTAAGCCATTTTGAAAATCGCTGATCCAACGGTAGCTTCTGATTTTTACTGTTTGGTAAGCCACCGTTAGATCAACAATTTTCAAAGTGGCTTAATAAATAGTAAAAAAATTCATAAAAATGTAAAATTTGGTCTCCAAGCAGATATTAATATGGAGAAGAAGATGAACGGTTCAGATCGACTTTTTGGATTTTGAAATTTCAACTTTCCACCGGAAGCATTTCGGCCCATATGCTAGAGGAAGCGCGTTAGCCGTACTCTATATATATATATATATATATATATATATATATATTGAGAGTGGCTAAGCTCAAATCGTTTGTTCCTGGGCTCAGGAACAAACGATTGGGTTCTCCAATTTTCGAAGTTCAAACGGCCAATCCAAACCGTTAGATGTTTAATCTATATTAAAATGTGCTTGGAGACAAAATTTCATATTTTTTGGAATTTTTTTACTATTTATTAAGAGGGTTTGAAAGTCGCTGTTTTTTTATGGTGCAGAATTTTAATAAAAACAGCAACTTTCAAACCCTCTTAATAAATAGTAAAAAAATTCCAAAAAATATGAAATTTTGTCTCCAAGCACATTTTAATATAGATTAAACATCTAACGGTTTGGATCGGCCGTTTGAACTTCGAAAATTGGAGAACCCAATCGTTTGTTCCTGAGCCCAGGAACAAACGATTTGAGCTTAGCCATTCTCTATATATATTAAATAGCATCAAATTTAACTATTTCAACAAAACAAACATGTTGGATTTGATTGTGATAAAAAATAGCTCCACAAAATCGGTGGAGGTAAAAACTTTTTTTTCTCTATCATACTTACTGCCTGAATAGTAAACTACCTCTACCGATCTACATGATCGATAAAACTGTTTTTCATAAAAATTAAATCCAATATACTTGGTTGGTTGAAATATTTAAATTTGATTCTATTTATAAAAAAGAAAATCTAGACTAGACAAATTAGCTCATACATTAAGCTGTTTTTCATAAAAATCAAATCCAATATACTTGGTTGGTTGAAATATTTAAATTTGATTCTATTTATAAAAAAAAAAAAACTAGACTAGGCAAATTAGCTCATACATTACTCTAGAATATTAGAATATTAGAGATGCATCATTCATTAATGCCAGATTGGATCAGCATATTTTTGAAAATTCGTGAGGATATGCCTTGTCATATGCCAGCATTATTGAAGTGTCATCATCAGTCTGCATGATTGCAATGTTTCTCCAGATTCCTTTATAATTTGAGTACGCCGTCGAGGAATAAAACAAGCATAGGAATATACAATTATTGCTCTTAGCACAAAAACGCAAAGCATATGTGACATATTATACACGTTTGTTTAAAATTTCTATTAGATTCGTGTCCAAAATAAGAAAATATTGCTCCCAAAATTTGCTCCCAAAATTTATGTACATTATATATGATTTTACTGTTTATAACCGTGTATAATTTTTTTTGTACAAAAACCGTGTATGATGTTGAAGCCCATTTTTGGATGGTGTATATGAAATGCTCCAATAATTTTATTTGTGTGATAAAAGAAATACAAATTTTTCCACATTATCGATCTGCGTCTTTCTATTGTAATGCATCTCTCTCTATATTTTCGAAGTAATTTCTAAAATATCTATTCCATGTAAAATGAACATGTATTTTTCTGAGAGAAGTAAATCTAAACAGGTGAGGCTAGAACAAGAGATAAGGTAAGAGAGACAAACACTGAAAATGTAATCTCTAATGAAGAAATTTTAAACATGCGTATCTTGGAACTCGAGTGTCCAATTTCAGCATATGATCACTTTCTTGAAAGTTTGTGAGAAGATCTACAATGTCTACCCTTATTTAGAGTATCTCGGATTTTTCAGCCCCAAAAAACAAGTGAAAGAGCCTCAAAACTTGAGTTGAAGTTTTTGATTATTTTTTGTCATTTATCATACTTTTTTTAAATAATTGTTCATGTAGATGTATAAAGTCTCAGATTTAGAATTTTTATTTGTGTTTTTATTTTTTGTAATTAGAATGTTATTCATGTAACTAATAATATGTGATGTAATTGCAATTGTTGTTTATATATTGGTATAGTGTTGTAGTGTTTTTGGTATATATATATATTGGTAAATGTAGTGTTGTGTTTAAATATATATATATATATATAGAGTTAGGCTGGGTTGCTATGGATAGCATAGTGGCCTCTATGCTACGGCTCAATATTCGAGTTTTCAAAATCCAAACGGTCGATCCGAACCGTTCATCTTATTCTCCATATTAATATCTGCTTGGAGACCAAATTTTATAATTTTCTGAATTTTTTTACTATTTATTAAGCCACTTTGAAAGTCGCTAATCCAACGGTTTTACTGTTTTGTGCAGCCACCGTTGGATCAACAATTTTGTAAAATACTTAATAAATAGTAAAAAAATTCAGAAAAATGTAAAATTTGGTCTCCAAGCAGATATTAATATGGAGAATAAGATGAACGGTTCGGATCGACCGTTTGAATTTTGAAAACTCGAATATTGAGCCGTAGCATAGAGGCCACTATGCTATCCATAGCACCCCAGCCTAACTCTATATATATATATATATATATATATAGAGAGAGAGAGAGAGAGAGAGAGAGAGGGGCTAATGTGCTTTCGGTAGCATATGGGCCGAAATACACACGGTCCAAATTTGAAATTTTAAAATTCAAAAAGTCGATCTGAACTGTTCATCTTGTTCTCCATATTAATATGTGCTGGGAGACCAAATTTTATATTTTTCTGAATTTTTTTCACTAAGGCTACCATACATTGCAATGCATAGGCATTTTTCTGCATTGGACTATAATCACCGAATTTGAAGTCCAAATGACCGATCCAAACCGTTCATCTTGTTCTCCATATTAATATGTATTTGGAGACCAAATTTTATATTTCTTGAAATTTTTTTACTATTTATTAAGCCACTTTGAAAATCGCCAATCCAACGGTGCCTTTTGATTTTACTGTTACCGTTGGATCAGCGATTTTCAAAGTGGCTTAATAAATAGTAAAAAAATTTCACAAAATGTAAAATTTGGTCTCCAAACACATATTAATATGGAGAACAAGATAAACGATTTGGATTGGCTATTTGGACTTTGAATCCGGTGATTTATAGTCCAATGCACAAAAGTGCCTATGTATTGCAATGTATGGTAGCCTTACTCATATATATATATATATAGAGAGAGAGAGAGAGAGGGTAAGGCTACGCTACTTTGCGAATTAAACGTGTTGTTTTAATTTGCGCTCATATCTCTAGTTTCGAAATCCAAATAGCCGATCCAAACCATTAGATGTTTAATCTATATTAAAATGTGCTTGAAGACAAAATTTTACATATTTTGGAATTTTTTTACTATTTATTAAGATGGTTTGAAAATCACTGTTTTTTAATGGTGCAGAATTTTAATAAAAACAGCGATTTTCAAATCATCTTAATAAATAGTAAAAAAATTTCAAAAAATGTAAAATTTCGTCTCCAAGCACATTTTAATATAAATTAAACATCTAACGGTTTGGATCGGCTATTTGAACTTCGAAACTAGAGATATGAGCGCGAATTAAAACAACCCATTTAATTCGCGAAGTAGCGTAGTCTTACTCTCTCTCTCTATATATATATAATTTAGTTTAGTTTTTTAATTTAGATCAAGGGTTTAATTTAAATTTAGATCTAGAGTTTTTTTTTTTTTTTTTAAATATGAATTATACACGGTTTTTTTTATTAAAAACCGTGTAAGATGTATGTTTTTTATACACAGTTTTACTTTTAGAATCGGTTTTTCTTTTACATTTTAATTAATTAAATATTGAATGCTAATTTACAAATTTAGCTACTGAAATTGTATTGATGGAATAACTTTGTATTGGTACAAGTGACAAACTAACAATCGTCTTCTTCTTTGTTAAGTTTAATTTTGCAAAACATGTGATGTCAAATTGGCATTAAATATAATGAACTGTTATTTTCATCAAATTGTGACATTACTTGATACTATCAATGAATAAGACACGTGTTACGTAAAAGTATTTTCATACTTCCGTCACTATTAAAGATTGATTTTATCTGCCTCCAACTCTTATTTTGTTAAGAATTATATTTTCTTTTTCAATTTCAAAATAACTAAAATTTTAACAATGGTGATTTCTACAAAATAATTCTCGCAGGAACGTCAAAGAGCACATATGTTAATAGATGAAGCGGTACAAGTAGAGTAGAAAAAATGTGCCGTGTCATGATCAAGTTAATTTTTCACGTGCCGTACTGTGATTAAAATATCAAGGGGTGATCACGGCACGTGAATAGTCACGTCATGCCCAAACGTGTCTCGCGTGACCATTTAATCATAATTTAAGTTAGTTTATTCAAGATTCACCATTTAATCAAAATCTAATGATCCTAATTACATGTGACTCGCGTGATTACGTGCCGAGCCGTGACGTGCCAAATTTTCAAAAGATGGTCACGGCACGTAACTGACACATGCACCGTTTCGTGGCAGGGCCGGCTCCGCCGTGCCATTTTTCCCACTCTAAGTACAAGAAACTATATGCTGGGAGACTAATTGTTAATCGGAGATTGGTGAGGGAAAAAATGAGCACTGATGATGAAGTCCGCTCTTTTGTAGTTTTCAGTAGTGTTTTATTTATTGAGGAGGAATCAAGTTATAACAAGTTACCACAACTATTTTCTACATTTTAAAAGTTTAAATCGTTGATCCAAGTCGTTAGATGTGATTTTCACAATAAAATGTGCCTCTAGATCAAATTTTACATTTTTTGAATTTTTTTTTATTATTTATTAATATTGGTACAAAATTCAATGGTCTGAATTTGACTAGTTTTTGTACCCATCTTAATAAATAGTAAAAAAAAATTTCAAGAAAATATAAAATTTGGTCTCCAAGCACATTTTATTGTAGAGATCATATCTAACGGTTTGGATCGACGATTTGGACTTTGAAAATATAAAAAATAATTGTGGTAACTTGTTGTAACTCAAAAATTGTTGTAACTTGATTCCTCCTCTTATTTATTAGGTGAGTTTTTTTGAATTTATGAATGCAAATTTTTTTTATGAGATTGTAAATAACTTTTCTTATTAATATATTGTCAGTCTTGCCAACTGACCTTAAAAAAATAAAACTAATATAATTAGCTGCATAAAATTTTCTACAAAAAAAAAAAATTATAAATGAAGAGAGCATGAAAAAATACGACTCATCTTATCATAATTAACAGCGATAGATAATTGAATCAATTTGTTGATGATATGTATAGGTGAAAGGTCTTAAAACTTAGCTGCCTTCATAGAGTATTGACAGATATAATATTATTAGATAAAAGGCGAATGATGAAAAATATAGAATAAAGCAATATAAACCTAATTAATAAGTAAGACAAAATAGCATACCAATAAAATATAGCATCTGTAAAAGAGTGAGTCTATGGTACTATGCATATTACGATTTGGCCCGTAATATGGTTCAATATTCAGCTTTTTAAAATCCTAACGGTCGATCTGAACCGTTCATCTTGTTCTCCATATTAATATGTGTTTGGAGACCAAATTTTACATTTTTTAAAATTTTTTTACTATTTTTTTAAATTTATTGAAAATCACTGTTTTTGGATAGTCCAGAATTTTCAGATCAAGTGATTTTCTAAATATCTAAAAAAATAGTAAAAAAATTTCAAAAAATGTAAAATTTGGTCTCCAAACACATATTAATATGGAGAACAAGATGAACGGTTCGGATCGACTGTTAGGATTTGAAAACACAAATATAAAGCCGTAGCACGATGCCAAATTGTAATATGCATAGTACCATATACTCACTCTTATAATATTATTAGATAAAAGGCGAATGATGAAAAATATAGAATAAAGCAATATAAACCAAATTAATTAGTAAGACAAAATAGCATACCAACAATAAAATATAGCATCTGTAAAATATCACAACTCACAAGTAGATTTTACATGTCTCATAGTACGTATATGAAATATTTTATTGGTTGGTATAAAACATTATTTTATCAGTTCTTATAGGAAGTAAATTGAGTTTCTTTAATTAAGAATTATACGGTGTTGGAACTAGAAAAAAAATTATTCTAAATTATTTATTTGAAAATTTGAAATATTTGACATGGGTAATTATAAAGTGTGTTGGAACATAGAACTTTTTAGTAGTTTAAAGAGTCTTCAGCTTGTCAAATATGTGCTCATTTACATGAGTAATTCTAAAGCGAATCATAAGATTGCTGTTTAGTCACTCTTATGCTTTTTAATTTTTAATTATTTATATTAAAATTTAATTGATTTTTTAAAGTTTAAAATGGTTCAATTTTTCTCGTAAAATGTTAAGTGTATATTTATAACTTGATAGTTAAAATTTCACCTACCACATATTATACATTTTATATTTCAACCTCTCAACAAAATTTTTCTAGTTCCACCCCTTCTTCATAAAGTTTAACATCTCTTTCTTAGTTCTTCTTTTGTTCATTTTTTTAAGTTTACCCAAGTTCTTAATTTACGTCTCTTTTTGACTTAAAAGTATGAGTGAGTCTATGGTACTATGCATATCACGGGTTGATACCGTGTTACGGCTCTATATTCGAGTTTTCAAATCCTAACGGTTGATCTGAACCGTTCATCTTGTTCTCCATATTAATATGTGTTTGGAGACCAAATTTTAAATTTTTTGAAAATTTTTTACTATTTTTTTAGATATTTAGAAAATCACTTGATCTGAAAATTCTGGACCATCCAAAAACAGTGATTTTCAATAAATCTAAAAAAATAGTAAAAAAATTTCAAAAAATGTAAAATTTGATCTCCAAACATATATTAATATGGAGAATAAGATGAATGGTTCGGATCGACCGTTAGGATTTGAAAACTCGAATATAGAGCCGTAGCACAGTAACAAATCGTAATATGCATAGTACCATAGACTCTGCTCTAAAAGTATTGTTGAAAAAGTTAAAGGCAATAACTTTGTTACCGAGGATAATTTTCTTAATACAGCTTGAAATTTAATCCCACAAACCTTGTCGACTAATATAATATGCAATAAAGTTATTGTATGACATATATTATTCATTATTTCTCTCAATTGCAAAATCGGCATCGTGTCTCTTTCTCTCATGTTGTATATTTAAATCTTATCTTCTTACCGAAAGCTTTGGTGAAAACGGTAAATATATACACGTCTCGTTGTCACAATTGCATATAAACCGTTATTTTTATAGGCTTTTCTTAGCCATTTTGAGAAAAAATATTTTAACATAAGTCTAAAAAATAATTTAATTAAGAAATTTAGAAAATTCTAATGCAATTTTTTATTCAATTAGAATTTGAGGATTTTCACTTTTTAATGGATATTGAAGCAAATTTTAATCAAATTGGAATCTTTTATAGAAATTTTAAAAATAATAAATAAATACATACACACCTCATGAATGAACATGTAATTATGTTGTGTTATAAAAGTAAACTTGATAACCAAATTTTAATTTAATTAACTCCTCCTGAGGAGGGTTCAAATGTTTTGTCTTTCATGCCTCGTTGCGTCTCACACCCTTTATCTCCGTTTTTGAAGTCCAAAAACTCAAATCTAAACCACTCAACACGATCTTTATATTAAAATATCATTGAAAACAAAATTTTATATTAAATTTTTTTTTAGTATTCTTTTAGATAGGTACAAAATCATTGTTTTTGGATGATCCATAAGCAGTGTTTTTGTACGTGTTTTAAAAAAATAGTAATTTTTTTTATATATAAATTTTGGTATTTAAGCACATTTTAATATGTAAATTATGTTGAGTAATTCATATCAACTGTTTGAATTTTAAAAACGAAAATAAAGAATGTGAGACATGATGAGGTAGGAAAGACACAGAGGCATTTTAACCATTTAAATTCACATGGGGTTAGTAACTTACTAAATTCATTATTCAACCATATTATTAATATTTTTCATCGGCTAAATATAAATTGAAGATAACCCTTTCTTGAAGAATTAGAATTTCATACTCCAACTTATAACACCTTTACGTTAAATAAAGAGACAAAATTGAAGGAAGAAGATATGCATTATCCTTTTTATTTCCTTACTTTATCCTTCTACAAATCATATCTTAAAATTCTCAAATATAACATACACCATATTAATTTATATAATCTTCATTCAATATATATATATATATATATATATATATATATATATATATGAGTACAGTTAATTTCATAACGTTATAATTTCAACTAAAGTTATAATGAATCAGTTTTTATAATTTTAAAGTTCAAACAGTCAATCTGAACCGTTCAACATGATCTCCATATTAAAATGTTCTTGGAAGCCAAATTTTATATATTTTGATTTTTTTTTTACTATTTTTTTAGATAGGTACAAAATCACTGTTTTTCAGATAATTCTGGACCATCCAAAACAGTGATTTTGTACCTATTTAAAAAAATATAAAATTTCATCTCCAAGTACATTTTAATATGTAGATCATATTGAGTGGTTCGGATTAACTATTTAAATTTTGAAATAGCAAAAACTGATTCGTTATAACTTATGTTGAAATTATAATGTTATGAAATTAGCCATACTCTCTCTCTATAGGTTAGGTAGATGTGCTAAACTGCACTCAAAATTTCTTAAAATCCCTTGCTGAGATTTCAATATAAAAGGGAATTCGCATTCGCCTAACCGGAACAAAAACAGTCGGTTGGGATCAGTACTTGAAAACAATCAAAATAGAAGAGTATAAGATGCGGCCATGCGAACGGTTCTTTTAGCATCTCAGAAGATACCAATTAACAAGTAGTGGTTTTGTTTCTCCAACTGGTCCAAACTCTAGTTGTCAGCTTTTTAAGGTCGCACGTAACAACCGCAATTTTGTCACCACGGAAAAAAAAAAAAATATATATATAATGGAAATTCAAGGGTAAGAAAGAAAATACATACGGGTAGATCTTTTTTTCAAGAACTATTTAAATATTCGTCTCTCGTATTTTAAAATAAAAGCTCGTTGCGTGGCTTGGAATATAACTTGGTCGGCACAATAATTCATTTCCGAATTTTTAAATCTTGTTCTTTCATGACATTCTACACATCCAGAGGTATACGGATCATATATTTAACGAATACGAATACGAATAGAATACGGCTGCAAACGAATTAAACCAAATTGAACTTATTCTAATTTGAGTTTGAATTTGAATAAGATTTGAACCGAACTGGTTTGATGTTTCAGAACGAACTTCAATCGAACAAGTTAACTGCAGATTTTTTTTTGAATTAAAGTCAATCGAATCACGAACTACGAGCTTATTTTGAAAATTGGATAGGTTAAACTAAGCATTGCATTAGATCTTATTTGATCATATCAGGTACTTATTTGTACTTATTTGAAATGAAATATTGATTTTACACTGTGCCACTGGCGTTGTTCTAATTTGAACAGTATATGTTAATTTGATATTTGAACCTAAATAGTTCGCGAACCAATTTCGAACGAACTATACTTAGTTTGAGTTTGAATAAGATTCGAACCGAACTGATTTGATTTGTTTCATAACAAACTTCAATCGAACGAGTTAATTGCGATTTTTTTTTGAATCGAAGTCAATCAAATCACGAATTATGATTTTTTTTATAGTCCTAAAATAGAATATAACAAAATATTTTTTCTCATTAAAAAATATAACAAAATATTTTTTTCTCATTAAAAAATAAGTGCCATTAAATACATATATAATTCAAAAAAAAAAATCGTCTTAAACTTGTTATATCATGGTAAGATATATATTTTATCAACAAAAATTAATGACCGATTTAATCATATTTGTAATTAAAATTTACCAAGAAAAATCATTTTCTCTAAAATTACATGATCTTAAAACAATCAAATATCTGCAAACTAAAATATATGAATACATATAATTATTCGTATCGTATCCATATCCACTTCTGAAACTAAAACTATATTTTGTATCTGTATTAGCATTTGTATTTCTACTACTGTTTGTATCTGTATCTGTATCCAACTATCCAAAGTCAAAACATTTAAATACGGATCTGAATATGATCAGATGACATCGGTACTATTTGTATCAAATCATTTTCAAATTATATCCGGATTATACTCGAATTAAGAATTTTTAATTCCGCCGAACCGGATCCGAACTATTCGTTTGTCACTGTGCTTGTCACAGTTCATACGGCTGAGGTTGATGAATAAAAGGGTCTCGAAACTCATCTGATAAAAGTCAATGCTCGGATGTTTGATTAATCAAGCATTCATGCCCATTAAATCGAACGGTTGAGCCTCCATCAAGGGATCTGCTGAGCAGCTGGGCTTTTTCGCGGATTCAGCCTCGCCGTGGGCCCACTTTCAGTCGGGGCTGGGTCACCGCACCTGTTCATTAAAATTGGGTACTAAATTAAAGACTTTTAGGCGAGAAACTCATGAATTCGTATCCTCTGCATTAACTCAAAAGGAACCTTTTGAGTTAATGAACTTGACCATTCGATATGTTTTGAGATTCGTGCAAATCAAATCCGCACTAATATTAAAGATCCCCCTATATCATAAGTAGGGGCCGGATTGGCTCCGTTTAAAATCAAACGGTTGAGATTCATTAATTCAAAAGATTCCTTTTTGAGTCGATGCAGAGGATACGCATTCGCAACTCATGTGGGTCCCACTTTCACGAGACGCTTGTTTGCATGACATCATTAATCAGCTTGAGAAAGACATTTCCAACTTCTAAACTAGGAAAATTTTCGCATCTCCAACTTGAACCACAGATGTCCTTATAAGGACGATAAGTAAAATTATATAATTTAATATAGCTAATTATATTTTCTAATTATAAAATTTAACATTTTAGGAAAAAAAGGGTTAATGTCCATGAGGAGATACACTGGGATAGGCAAAGTTGTAAACACTAAATTGACTATTATAAGTAATTTTAAATGATTCGTAATTTTTTTTAAATTAATAAAAAAGTAAGAGAATTTATATGATATTGTTCAAAGCATAAAATATTAAAAAATAATTTAGGTGAGCATATATATACTTTTTTGGATACTTCATGATGCTAATTTTGATTCAAATTCGATCTCGATGTAAAATTCAGTGCATTGATTCTGTTTTATGTTGCAAGTAATATGCTTCTGTCATTGACAATAAATTTTAGGGAGTTTGTATTGTATGAAAATAGTTTTGTTTAGTTAATTTTTCTTGTTGATTTCCACTTTTGATCCTCAACAAAATGAACATTTTAGTTATCATGTGTTTTTTCTTGATATGTATACATTGCTTTTGACGTAAAATAACAACATCAATCATATTATTTTGTTATATAAAAAGTTGCATTTTTTTATCTAGAAAAGTCACATTTGATAATTTGTAAAGTACATTTTCATTATATTTGTTACAAATTTTATTATAAGTTTCAGAATACACATGATACTTGTCTTCTTTATACTAGAAAAACTAAAAAAAATATTTTTCTTCGTTTATTAATTCTTTATTAGCTTGTAAATTAGTATGACGTCACAATTGCCATAACTTTTACGTCCGTAAATTTTACGATTCTATTTACACGTAGCTCCAATAATTTCAATCATTTTTGTCGTTATAATACAACTAATTCAATCAATAATTTAGTATTGACTGAAACACACACCATACAATAATATTCTAAAAATTTAGAACAAAAAAATTGGTAAATATTTTAACAGATCACATTTGGCTTCATACAGTCCACAGATCACACGAGATTATATACTGAATTGCGCTGTAGCAAGCTAAAATAACTCTGTTAAAATATTTACCAAATAAAGGTCGCTGAGGTGACAAGTTTGGGAAGTGATAACAGCACATGCACAAAAATTAATTTATTTCCGTAAAGAGAGATAAATCCCTCACCTCACAGAATGACGCCACGTGTACCGGAACCTGGCATTTAGCCAGCGCCAGGGCCTTTGTGCCCCTCTCTCGCCGTAAGGCGAGCCACCACCCCATCGCTTGCTTCCCACTAGAGAGAGAAAGAGATCATCGAATTTAGAAAGTGTAAGAAAAAAATAAAAGAGGAGAGAGAAAACGGAAAAAAGGTACTGGAGAGATATCAATGGTGATTTTTCTATAACGGCATAATTCTGATCGAATATTCTCTCTTCGCCAAGTTTTCTGGAACCTTGTCCCAACTCGCGCTCTTTTAGGTCGATTCCCTCTCTCACACTCAATTTTTTGTTTTGTTACATTTTTGTAGGTATTTTATTTCTTATCGCTTCTTAAATGGGAGATTTGTGATTTTGGATCGTGGTTTATTTGTTTCTGATTGGAAAGGAATGATTGCTGTTCAATTTGTTAGGTGTTATTCTTATATTATTTTTAATCGGGAAGGGTTTTCCAATTTGTGATTTTCTCTTTTGGTTTGGTGCAGTTGTACTCTATACACAAAAGTTCTCCTCTTCTGATTAAGACATCAGTTTATTGTTTTCTAGGTTTTCTTCCCTCGAGGGGTTATCTTTTAGGGTTCTTCAATTAAAAAAGTAATTCAATGGCATATATTGATTCTCCTTCTCTGTTTCATTTCACCTTGTATGTGATTCATTTTTTAAGATTTAATTCTTATTTTTCTGCAGGAAACCTGAGAGGAAAGCTTGCTTCTTTGTTTCAAGATCCTACCATCGTGCAATTGTTCGATTAAATCCGAGATCATCAAGTGATCTGAAACCTCAGACAGATTCCTCAATGTGGTTAAACCATACATGAAACACATCCCATCTAAAACAAATATAATTATCACTATCATTAACCACTCCAAACTATCACCAGAGATGGACGAAAACTCGCTCGTGTCTGCCTCTGGACACGTTAACAATGAGTCCGAAGACCAACCTCGTTTAGCCAAATTCCTCTGCAGCTTTGGCGGGTCAGTTTTGCCGCGCCCACTTGATGGTCGGCTCCGGTATGTGGGTGGTGAGACCCGTATTGTAACAGTACCTCACAACATTTCCTTCTCTAACCTGCTCCAACGCATGCGTGAAATTTTTGAAGGCGCTGATGTAATAAAATACCAGCAACCTGACGAAGATTTAGATGCCCTCGTTTCGGTTGTTAATGATGATGATGTCATCAACATGATGGAAGAGTATGATAAGCTGATCTCGAGTGGCGAGGCATTTACTCGGCTGAGGATCTTTCTCTTCTCTCAGAATGTTCTAGAAGGGGAAGCTTTAAATTCCCCGTCAGCTGTCTTTGATGTATTCAGTGAGAGGGAGAGTGAAAGGCGTTACGTGGATGCATTAAATTGCTTAACGGATCCTAAATCGGGTTTGAACTCTCCCGATATGGAAGGTTCTGTACATGGTAATATAAGTTTGAGGCACCTGAATGTCCCTAGACCGTCAGTATATGGCCCAAAATTCTCTGACGTGGATTCTCCTTACAATGGAGCGGGCCCTTACTCTCCCAGGTTACACAACCCACAATCCTACGAACTGTTTAGAGACAGTCCCTTTGGGGCAGAGGATTTCAATGAGAAATCAGGATATCCCGGAAATTTCTCACGTGGCGACCATCCTGCTGACGCAAATGGCACTTGCTGTGAGCATTGCATCCACACACTATACCACCAAAAGAGCGGGTGTCACACACCAGATGCCTGTTATCTGGAGCCACCACACCGTTACTATACAGGTCATGGACACAACGGGTTTAACCACCAGTGCGGTGAGTGTTACCATAATAATCTGGAGAGTAATGATTACTACAATTACTATCGCAGTGATGCACATGGTCATGATAGGACTTGGGCCCCACATAATCAGGTTAATTACTGCCACGACAATCCGAGAGTGAATAGGGCACCTGACCCATTTACTCCAGATGGAAGTAGAGTTAATTACCCGTACCAACAAGGAAACATCCACGATCTGCATGACAATGCACGCTTTTATAACCCCCAAGTTGGTACAGAGGATGGTACCAATGATATACTTCATAATACACCTCAGCAAGGACAGAACCCCCCTCAACAGTATAATCAAGCCGCTATGTATAATTTGGAGAGTCTTTACCAGGTGCCCCAAAATGTGCCTCCCATACCATCTCTCAGGCACAAAACCCAAGTACATATGCTTGCAAGTGCCAATCCAACCCTGTATGAATCCCCTAATGCTGTTGGTGTCCATCCACCTTTTGTTAGGGTTACTCAGGATGGAACCCCTAATGGCGGCATCAACCCTTATTTTGTTAGAATTACTCAAGAGGGAACCCCTAATGGAGGCCTTAACCCTGTTTTTGTTAGAGGTGCCCCAGGTGGAAACCCTAATGGTGGTGGCATGAATCCAATTTTGGTTAAAAGTACCCAAGAAGGAACCCCCAATGGAGGCATCAACCCAGTTTTAGTCGGAGGCACCCCTGATGCAACCCCCAGTGGTGGTGGTATCAAACCAAGTTTCATGATTGGTACACCAGAGGGCAGCCCCAGGATTTCTGGCGCTGTTCCTTTTGAACGGATTGCAAGTCATTGGGTTGGCGCTCCTGAGAATTGTTCACAGAAAATCCCCGGTCTTGATACCTATGCGGGCATTCCAGATTATGGCCAACAGCCCGGGTCTAGATTGAATCCGAATTTTCCCATCCCGGAAAATAGTCCTCAATGCCAGATGGCAATTCCTGTTGTGGGTCCCCTGGTTACCGGAACTCTGGTTACTGAAACTGCAGTTACAGGAACTCCATTTACTGAAAGTCCAGTCAAGGAAACTCCTGTAAGTGTAAATCCAGTTGCCGATAATCCGATTACTATAGCTCCAGTTACTGATGATTCCTCTAAGAAAAGCAATGTTCTGTCTTTTGGGCCAGTTAAGTCTGAAAATGAACCTAGTGCTTTGTCAGAGCTGCATAAGGTGGCAGTTTGTGGAGAAGAAAAATTTACCAAAGAAGGGACCCATGGTGAGAACCATGTGATACAAAATGGGGATGCATCGAAGGAAGGAGGTAGTCTTCTCAAGCAATTAGCCGAGTCGATTAAGTTGATCCCTTTAGAAGGTGATGAGGCTGTGGGACCCATGGAGAAGGCTAATGATGAGGATCCCAACTTGCTTGAAGTTACATCTGAGGTCAGTTACACGGAACTGTGGAAGTATGAATGCATGAACGTATAAATTTATTTTGTTTTGGTCATGTGTTCGCAGTTAGAGAAAGAATTGATCACATATAAATCAAACGGTGCCTAAGAATGAGGTTTATTTCACAATAAGGCTGGATCTTTTTTGTATGTTTTTTGGATGAATAGTTTTAATATTTTATTTTAAATACAAATCTGTTATAGAAAGGCTAATTTCCAAGAGTACTAACTGAACTTGATTTACTTCCAAGAGTACTAATTGAAATACCAATTGTAATATTAAAATTGTATACTAATTATGCAGAATGGAAACATGGATCTTGAAGTCGAAAGAGAGAGCACGGAATCTGATGGAGCTTCTAGAATTGAATCAACAACTGCTGAACAAGAAGCCCTTGACAAAGGCCTTCAGGTTCCTTCATACATCATACAAGCACTATGAGGAATAACTATTCAGTTTTGTGCGAATCAATTTTCAAGCAAGAACTCAAGTTCTGGCAAAAAATTTTAATTATTTGTAGGGTTCATAAAAAATGTGGTCACATTTGAGTCTATGTAAGATTAGACATTCTTTCTTTTTAAATGAAACCAACTGGTGTTGTTAGAGTAGAGCAAATACACAATACCCTTCATTTATTTCATCCTTATTTTGGCACATTAATTTATTTTCCTCTTTTTGGTATTGTGATTAGACAATAAAGCATGAGGATTTGGAGGAGATAAGAGAGCTGGGGCATGGCACGTATGGTGCAGTGTACCATGGCAAGTGGAGGGGGTCAGACGTTGCTATAAAAAAAATCAAAGCTAGCTGCTTTGCTGGAAGGCCTTCGGAGAGAGAACGACTGGTATGACCTATTTTTCTCATCATATTTTTTTCTTGCTAGTCAGATACAGTTTTTAATGAAAATATCATATATGCTCCTATTAAATAAGGAATAACCCTACATATGTTCAGAAAGGTGCATACAGCTTGCATAACTTTGCTAGAGTATTTAAAATACTTGAATTTCCCCTGTTCTATTGATCAATTATATAGAACCAGTGCGGAACATGGTTAGTTTGGGTACTCGCTAAGTTTATGTGAAAAAGATGTGGTCATTCTTATGTTCTGTAAGTGCCAGTTTCATGTTTTAAATTGGGTTGGAGATTATAGTTACGGTTTCACTGGGGTATATATTTGTTATTGACATTTTGCAAGTATTTCATATTTTGGTATCATATTGGAGTGGAAGAATCTACATTTAAGTCTTGATTGGGCCACTCATTGACCTATTACCTTAATAATTTTTACGTACTGTATTATGCAGATTGCAGATTTCTGGAAAGAAGCTCAGATTCTGGGTTCACTGCACCATCCAAATGTAGTTTCTTTCTATGGTGTGGTTCGTGATGGTCCTGATGGTGGCCTTGCAACCGTTACGGAGTTCATGGTCAATGGATCTCTCAAGCAATTCTTACTTAAGAAAGACAGGTAAAGTATTCAAAAAAGAATAATTGACGGGATCCAATGATGTACTACTATTGTGTCTATCACCTAGATCTTTTCTAATATGTAACTACTAGTTTAACTATATGATTTATTTTGTTTTTTTTTCCTTTTAAAATGTTCAGGACGATAGATCGCCGTAAAAGGATAATACTTGCCATGGATGCAGCTTTTGGTATGGAGTACCTTCACAGCAAAAATATAGTGCACTTTGATCTCAAGTGTGAGAACTTGTTGGTCAACATGAAAGACTCACAGCGCCCCATTTGCAAAGTATGTTCTCTCTTCCCAAGTTTGTTTCAATAATCTTTTTTTGATTGTAATATTAGTTTATTCATTATGAAAATTTCCTTTACAGATCGGGGATCTCGGTTTATCAAAGGTGAAACAACATACTATGGTGTCAGGTGGTGTTAGGGGGACATTACCCTGGATGGCACCTGAGCTTCTCAGTTCAAAAAGTAATATGGTAACTGAAAAGGTAAAATTAATCTAACAAGCAATGAGAAGATATGAACTGCTATTTTATTTGTTAAAAATGTATAACGTGCTCAATACATTTGTAGGTTGATGTATACTCCTTCGGGGTTTGCTTGTGGGAACTGCTTACTGGTGAAGAACCTTACGCAGAAATGAAGGGTCATGCTATAATTGGTACAACATTTTCATTTTACATGGAACTAGGGCTCTGTGATCCTTCTTTTTTCTTTTTTCATTGATGCATTTTGTTTTCTGGTGTATGTCAAAAAATTTAGGAGGTATTCTGGATGATACGCTACGACCACAGATCCCCTCGTGGTGTGATCCTGAATGGAAAGCTTTGATGCAGAGTTGCTGGGCCACTGACCCAAATGAGAGGCCCTCTTTCTCTGAAATTATACAAAAATTGCGTAAAATGGCTCCTAAGTGATTTATCTTTTAGAAAAGGATGATGATGAAAACTTCACTTTTAAGTTGATGTTTTCTTAGCTTTTTTTTTTGCCTTCACTCTTTGGCATATATTTTGTTCTTACAGTCGACAGAAAAAAAAAAAAAAAAAAAAATATGGTTGTACAGTGAAGGACATCTGCTATAGATGGCATGCGTTAGTATTCTATATATGTAAGTCAATTTCCTTTTCTTAATAAGTGAATTGTGTGTATTTTATTCTTTGGTCCCTAGAAATTCCATTTTTACTTGTTCCCTTCTAAAATCAGTTATGACAAACTAGCTTTCCTAACTTGACACCTTAATGTATAAAATTAGACCTTAGCAACAAACTACTAATATAGATTTCGTTTCTGATGTTACAGGTTGGTAGCAATTAGAGAATTTACCGTTTGCTGGAGTGGTTGTGCTATAGAACTTATGTATCGTCGGGGTGAGAACTGATATGTACTCTGTGTAAATAAATTTTGGGGCATATACATCCTTCCACCGGGAGCTGACGGTGCTTTTTTATGAAGTTCTTTTTGAGACTGGATGCAGTTTTGTTATTTTTGCTATAAATTGTGTCCTGCGAAAAGGAATTAGTATGTTATAGGATTATGTTGTTTGTCATAAGTTAGCGAAAGTATGTCAGATCGATATATGAAGGTTTAGCAAGTAATAAAATGTCATCATTCATGGTGAACATTTGACTATCAATATATATATATATATTCAGGATTATTTTTATTTTTAGCTTGTGGAGTAAATATATTTCTTTTCCTTTTATTTTACCCCTCGTATGTCTACCAACTGCAACAATTTTTATTTATGAAGAATCTTGTTAGTTTCAATGATTTGAAGGACTGAATTCTTGAGGTACAATTCAGGATAATATTGATAATTATTTGAAATAGTGGTCACCAGTTTCATTAAAAACTAAAGTCCCGGTATTAGTGGTATTACAGGAATCAGAACCGAGTTTAACTTTTCAAGAAACTAACTAAAGAGATCATATCACCATCTAAACTTCTAATAATTTTACACTTTCTCACTGAAAGATAATTCAATTTATATCATTTCGTATTATCCATAAAATAACTTCTCTCAATAATTTCACTAGCTAGCCACCCCATAAATACAAAGTAAGTTCTTTTAAGAATGTTTACATGATTTAGTCTTCCTCATAAAATGTTAAGGGCCTGTTCGGATGCCTATAAACCTACAGGAATTCAAAGGATTTTGAGTCCAATAGAAAAAAAATTCCACTGCACCGTTCAGTTGCATATTTCTACAGAGATGTGATTGAGTTTTGTTCCCATTTTTGAACCCAACTCTTTGTTATTTGGTGGAAACAAAAAAATTTGATCAGACTGCATTTTTTCTTTCCCAAATGTTATTGTTCTCTCTCTTCATTAGACAATATTAATCCATGGCAATGATGACATGATGATATTTATTTTATTCTTTAGATAACATGGTTGCTACGTGAGCATACAAAACAAAAGTTGTGATATCATCTCTATTTTTTTAGATGTAATAAATATTATGTTAAGTCAACAACTTTAATAATTATGTTTGAACATTTATTAATTATATATGTATTTAAACAAATTACAAAATTTAGACTTTATTAAATTGTTTATATTTATGAATTTAAACAAGTTATTATGCATACAAACTATAACAATTAAATTTTTTCACATAATTTAATTTTCTAATTATAAAAGAACATTGTCACTGTAAAAAATATAATGTTTTGTTATTATTTTAATATCATTATTGAAAAATCATAATTATTTATATATAAAATCATTATAAAAAATCATAATAAAATATAAACGTCGATCCGTTCAAGTTGGTTTCCATATTAAATTGTGCTTGGAGACCAAATTTTACTCTTTTAGAAATTTTGTACTATTGTTTTGTAACTTTTGAAAATCACTGTTTTTCATAAAATCGTGGAACATAAAAAATCAGTGATTTTCAAAAATTCCAAAAGAATTGTAAAATTTAGACAGAGAAATAAAAATCAGTGATTTTAATTCAATGTTGATTCCATTATTTTTTCTTAATCATAGTAGTCTTTAAAATTAGAAATAAAAAAAAAATCTTCTGTATAAAAATTAAGTCAATGTTGATTGGTTGTGGAATATTTTTTCTTAAATACCTAATAAATATCCATCTAATGTCCAATAAATACAAGTTTTTCCCGTATATATTGTTTCTTATTTTAAATAGGTGAATAATTAAATAAAAATACATGTTTTCATCATAAATCAAGATTTCCTGCAACTAATCACACGGTACAACTGAATACTCATTTTAGCACATTTCTGTAATCAATCCGTACCCATGGGTTTCCGTTTTTCAAAAGTGGATTCTCATCCCATCAAATCTCATCTTGTGTAATCCCATGACAAACGAACACGCTCTAAATGTATAACTGTAATTTAGTGATTATAAATTCATTTTGTAATACTGAAAACTTAAAGAGTTTGAATCTAGATCACCACACATTAGACATTTTACATTTCATTCACCTCAATTTAAATTTTCTGGTTCCAACCCTGTTCACTATGTACTGCTGTTAAGTGATATATAAATTTGAATTAAGTCCTAGAGTTGTTGTACCCAAAGGTCGAGAGTTCGATTCCCCCTCACGACTTCGCAGCTTCTGCGAAGATTTTCAAAAAAAAAAAAAAATTGAATTAAGTCCCATAACTTGTGCATACATTTTTTTTGCATATATAGAAGCGATTGTTGTGCTAAAGGGACGATGAGAAACATCCAATCTAGAGGAATTTACTCTGTGAAGCAATCTATTAGGTCATCTAATGCTCTCCAAGTCAAAACAAAAAAAAATGCTCTCAAAGTCAAAAAGTTTGTCGGGTTACCCGTTAGTTGAAGCTGTTACCCAGCATTTTTTATAATAATTTACAGCACAAGCTGTTGTTACATAAATCTTAAGAAATCTCCCTACTTTGAACAGATCAGATCAAGGTTCTACCAAAGCATATATGTGATGTGAGCCCACGTAAGATTGTATTTTTCAATATTCAAAATTCATGAAGGATTTGATGGCTAATGTTTATTTTTAAACCACACACTAAAAGAAAAACTAAAGCATATTTTTTTTCATTATTCTAAACCAATCAAGAATTCTAATTAAACAGAGAGTCTAATTAGGTTCTTCGTTTATAATGTTATTATGAAAATGGTTTTAGTGCCACAAGTTATCACAATTTTTTTTAAGTTAATGTATAAAAATTTTAAAAATTAATTTGATGAATAATACCTCTATTTTTTCAAGATCCACATGCGGAATCACAAGTCCAAGTCCAGATTAGATAGTTGGAGAATGGATACCTAATGTCAACAGCTCTTTTCTTGACAATAATCTTGATAACAAATTAAAAAAATATATAGAAAATTTTGATAATAATAGTAAATTTATAGGTGTGATTAGATGTCTATATAGTCTAACAATAATAATTTTCATGTATTATTTTAAGTATTGTTTGATGATAAACAAAAAGCCGTTAAATTTCAGACCGTTAAAATTTTAAGTCACTTGATATATGGTGAAACATATGTCAAATCTCATCATTATGTATAGACATGAATATATAGTTAATATAGATCATGTTCATAATATTAAATTTTAAATTATTTTTCTAAGATTATTGAGATTGTTACAATAAATAATTGTCATTAGTTACAGTAAACATCAGCTTTTTTTTTCCTTATTGTTTAGATCTCTTTACACATGTAAAACATCTTCATAATTATATTGAAAAGATGCAATTATTGCCTCTAATTAATTATATATTAATGATCAAACTTTTGGTTGAAACAAACCCGGGGACCTAGTGTTTAGATTATTAATTTTAAATTTTATATTTCAAATGTTTGACTTGGAGTTTTCTACTAATTGTTGTTCCTTTTTTAAGAAATTATTTTCTGTTCTTCTTTTTAGCATAAAGCTTGGATTTTGAAAGGATTTGTCAGCTAAAAGCAGCTTATTACCAACCAACAGTTGCACAAAAACTATTTTAGAAATGTTTGGTTTGCTTGCAAAGTCAAATCATAAGATAAAAAAGGTGTTACATGTTTATTTTACATTCCCTATTTGAAGCAAACTCTATGGACCTAAGAGGATGTTTGACAAATTAGGTATAATTATAGATTATAAAGTGAAATAATACTATAAAAAAATATTGAAAAGATTGAAGAGATCTGTTATTCAACTATGATTGCTGTTTTTTTCTTCTTGGAATTTGCATCTTCAATTGGTGACAAATTGGATGGAATTTGTAATGAAAGGCACTTGAATTAGACCAAAATAAAGTTGTTAGGAGAGTATTTTTCATGCTTAGATGATTGGTAGATTTATATGTTAAGTGTGCATTGTGCACAATCTAAACTAAAAAAAAAAAGGATTTCCATTTCTTTCAATTAATTTAACTTTGATGGTAAATGTTTTCGGTGAAATAATCAAACCGTAAGGAAAAGGGAAAAAAATAAAAACAAAAGATGAAATTGAACCCGAGAGAGAATAGTTGGAGCCAGTGTTGTAAATAACGGTATGTGTTTGTTGAACGGACATGGTACCATTAAACGATTAATCGGGAATAATCGAGAATAATCGGCCAATTAATTGAAAAAAACCGTAATGATTTGATCGCCGCCAACGAATAATTGGCCACTTAATCGGCCTAAATGGCAACTGTTTTTTACAACACTGGTTGGAGCATTGCCAGTGTATAATTAATAAAACCCAGTGTTGTAAAAAATGTCCGTTTAGACCGATTAATCGGCAATTAGTCATTAGCGGTAATGAAACTGTCATGAATTTTTTCGACTAATCAACCGATTATTCTCTATTATACTAATTATTCCTGATTATTTTCGATTAATCACTTGATAGTATCATGTCCGTTCGACAACTGCATACCGTTATTTGCAACACTGATAAAACCATCAGCCTAGGCTATGAGCTAAATTCAACTCAATTTGTCAAAGTATAGACTTTTTTTGTTTACAATTTCAAAACTGTTTCGTTTCGTTTTTTTTTTTTTTTTTTTTGTTGTTGTCAAAACTAGTAGTCAAAAAGTAATGAACGCATGGCATGCATGATCCTTCTGGAATAGTTACTTAATGGTTAATTATTCTCAAGCAATGCGTATTGCGTAACTTAGTTTTATCTTTTAATAAAATAGAGGATCATGTGTCAAATTTTTATTGGAAGTCTCTTATTTTTTTAATGTTATGATATCAAGCGTCGGTTACGTAGACAGAGACTATTCAAGTATATATATTCTAAGAACAATTCCCAAAGCTAAGAGCATTCTGGTTTAAAAAAAGGTCTTTTTACCGACCCCTAATTATGGTTGCAAAAAGTTCGTAGTTCGTGATTTGATTTGAGTTTGATTCGGAAAAAGTTTGTAATTAATTCGATTTGAAATTAATTTATTTTGAAACAAATTAAATCAGTTCGGTTCGAATCTCATTCAAACTCAAATTTAAACTGAGTATAGTTCGTTAACTATTTAGATTTGAATCTCAAATAATGCAACTAATGATTTCAACCATTCAATTTTTAATAATGCATAAATCAAACTTATATCAGAGTTCAAATTTTTTAATATATTGGCAACTTATAATGGAAAAATATTTCAGCAGCGTAACAAATTAATTAACAATGGAAATAAGTTTCATTTGACTAGGTCCATGCCATGATTTTAATCAATCCAATCACGTAAAAGGTAAGGAAATTTTAATTGGACTGGCTCACAATTCATCAGTGTGAATTCGTAAAAGATAAAAGGTAAAAGGAAACTACGTGAATTTTGTTCCACGTGAAGAAAACTAATACATAAAATACTGGTGGCTGTCAAAAAGAATCCAGAGTTCGTGATTCGATTTGAAAAAAAATCACAATTAATTCGTTCGATTGAAGTTTATTATGAAACAAATCAAATCAGTTCAGTTCGAGTCTTATTCGTAAACTCAAACCGGAATAAGTTTGATTTGGTTCGATTCGTTTGCAGCGCTACCCCTAATCCACCTGCCACAATAAAATTTTCAGCTTTTGTTCGAAGTTATTATTTTATATCTATATTCTATGACTCAATTCAGCTTTATTTTTCCGATTTTTTTAAAAATATCCAAAAAAATAATTTATTTTATTAAAAATAACCAGGTTCTAAGTGGAATTTTAAAAATACTCAGGCCGCAGATTTTTTTCCGCGCTCCGGAATTTTTATTCCGGGCCGCGGAAAAAATATGCGCTCCAAATTTTTTTTTTTTTAGATTTTTTTATTCCGATTGTAGATTTTTTCTGCGGCCCAGATTTTTTTTTTAGAGTTTGGAGAAAGAAAATATATGTATAATATATGTATATGTATGTATATGTATATGTATATATAATATAATATATGTATATGTAATATATTTATATAGAGCTGGGCTACGGTGAGTTGCGAAGTAAAGCGACTATTTTACTTCACGCTCATATTTTGTGATTTTAAAGTTCAAAACGTAGATCCGAACCGTTCATCTTGTTCTCCATATTGAAATGTGCTTGGAGACCAAATTTTACATTTTTTGGAATTTTTTTACTATTTATTAAGCAATTTTGAATGCCGCTGATCTGAGGGTTCACAAAATTTTACTGTTTTTTACTGTTCACAGCAAAACAGCAGTTTTCAAAAATGCTTAATAAATAGTAAAAAAATTCAAAAAAATGTAAAATTTGGTCTCCAACCACATTTCAATATGGATTAAATATCTAACGGTTCGGATCGGTCGTTTGGGCTTTCAAAATAAAAATACGGCGTGAAGTAGAAATGCATTTTACTTCACAACTCACCGTAGCCTATCTCTATTTATATATGTATATATAATATATGTATAACTCATTTTTTTATAATATATGTATAATATATGTATATATAAATATGTATATATAAACATCTATAACTTTGGCTAGGAAAGTCTAATTTGCGCGTATGAGCACTTTTCGGAAAGGGGAGAACGAGACGGATCCGATTTTGCACGGTAGTACACCAGGCATCATTGCATCGGAAGCATCAGAATTTCAAAAAAACGTCGTTTAGTGCCTCAAAAACTCAGTTTAAGTTTTCGTTCAACGGTAGACGTACAACGATCGGTATTTTGTTTAGTATAATTCATGTTTTTTCTAGTGTAATTATTAATTGTGGAATTTTTTAGTTTGCATGTAGAGTAATTTAGTTTTTTGTATAATTATATTATATTATATAATTATACAAAAACCTTAATTATATATAATTATATGTAATTATATTATACATATATTATATTGAGGAGGGATTGGATTACACCATTTTTTTGGTGACACCGGTTACACCCTATGTTTACAAAGTCCAAACAGTTGATCAAAACCGTTCAACTTGTTGGATATGTTAAAATGTGCTTGCAGATCAAATTTTACATTTTTCTGAATTTTTTTACTATTTATTAAGATGGGTAGAAAAATTCAACGGTCTGAATATAGCGATTTTGTTAAATACTTAATAAATAGTAAAAGAATTCCAAAAAATGTAAAATTTGATCTGCAAGCACATTTTAACATATCCAACAAGTTGAACGGTTTGGATCGATTGTTTGGACTTTGAAAACTTTGAAAATTGCGAGTGTAACCGGTGTGACCAAAAAAATGGTGTAATCGGATCCCTCCTCTATTATTATATATATACATACACATATATTATACATATATTATAAAAAAAATAAACCAAACCATAGATATTTTCTTTCTCCAAACTCTAAATAAAAAAAAAAAATTCCAGGCCACAGAAAAAATCTGCGCTCGGAATAAAAAAAAATCTAAAAAAAAAAAAAATTCGGAGCGCAAATTTTTTCCGCGGCCCGGAATAAAAATTCCGGAGCGCGGAAAAAATCTGCGGCCTGGGTATTTTTAAAATTTCACTCAAAACCTGGTTATTTTTAATAAAATAATTTTTTTTTGGGTATTTTTAAAAAAATCGGTTTATTTTTCATCAAATATGTTTTCTTTTATTCATTTTGTAGGTGTGTTTGGCGCACATGAAAAATACAGTACTGCAAAGGAAAAAAAAAAATTAAGTACTGTTCAGCAAATTTATTTTCTATTCATGTTGGAAAACATTTTTGAAACATTGTGGGACGCTCTTTTTTCTCATACTGTTTAAATAGAACTTTCAATCCTTTTTCATAAAAATGACCATTTTCTTTGTGACAATTATTTTTCTCAAGTCCCTTTGTACCCAGTGTTAATAATTATCTTGGTTCGAATGAGAACCAATATTTAGTCTAGTGGCAAAAATAATACTCTTTGTGTGAAAAATTGCAGATTTAAAACTCAAAAATTAAATAGTTTGGTGATTTGATCTTCAATCTTTATTAAAAAAAATATAATAATTATATTCATCCCCACACTTCTATCCCCCATCTATCCCCACATCTACAATTTAGGAAGGTTGTATTATGGTCCCCACCAAGTATTTAAATACTTCTAAAATTAGAGAGTCCACGTTAAATAAGGAATGTGATAATTATTTAAAGGTTGTACTATGGTCTTCACTAATTATTTAAACACTTCTAAAATTAGAGGTTGTACTATGGTCCCCACTAATTATTTATCCATACAAAAAAATATTTATCACGATAAACGTATACAAGGTAATTATTCAAGTATTTTTTATATATGTATAAATACTCTAGTGTATAGGAATAAATACTTGTAATACTTGATATTAATACTTTGATATGTCAGTCAGTGTTATATGTAAAAAAATACTTTCAAGTATAGGTATAAATACTTGCACGACTAGGTATAAATACTTGTATAACGACGAGCTCGAAAGTATGTCATCATAGATCTCATTTGAAAGAGAAAATTACGTAGAAGACGTTCGTGGTTTTAGATTCGTAAAATTATTCATAGATCGTCAGATATGTGGACGAGATTGAATGAAGAAAAAAATTTCACATCTAAAAACGTGTATGGCCTCCCATGCAATTTGAGATTTGATTGGAGATACAATTATTTATGTAAAAATTATTCACCTTATAAATATAAATACTTCCATTCTTAGATATAAATACCTTTGTGCATGGAGATTAATACTTTAGAAAAAAAAATCAGTGCTGAAACTTTTGTGGTTTCCAAGACAGTTATGGAAGTTAAGTGGAAGGATAAATAAGATGATAGAAGTGCATGTACAATTATCATGATCCTAAAAAATAATTATGTGGGTTCGTTATTGATAACTAATACGCATGTGTTCAAAATAGTAATTTTCTTAGTTGGAAAATTTCTAAAAGGCAATATCATTGAATTTTGGTATTTAAAAATATATTTAATTAATGACAGTCCAGTCAAACCTTAAAGATTAAGAAATGATGCCGGAGACTAGACATAAATCATGCATGTGGTAAAATCTCTCTCTCTCTCTCTTTTCTTTTTCTTTTTTCTTCCCATTTTAATTTTCTCTGTATCTGCTGTGAAATGCTTGACATATTAATTCTCTTCTTTATTTTCATTTTTTTTGTAATTAATCCGAACATGAATTAGTCTCGGACTTACTATTTAACAAAGATTTAAATAGCATTTATCGTGTTATAACAGAACGGCTAAAATGTTAGCGCTATGTCCATATATCATCGCTATAGCGTTAATAACACCATAATTTTTATGATTCAAAACACTACAGCAGTACTATAGCACGCTATTTAAAACCCTGCTATTCAGTTTACAATCTTAATTAAGCACCAACATTAGTTTCACAACTCGAACAAACACCAATATTTATATGCATGTATCGTATTTAAACGCGGGGACATAATGAGATTGAAGAAGCTGGATGAATAATTGTCATCTAATATCATTTTATGAAGGGATTACTATTTACTAGTAATACTTTTTGCAAAAATTGAAAATTTTAATTCAAGGAGTCAAAAGCATCCTTTTCTGTGTATCTTTCTTCTGCCACTTGATAAACACAATATCTATAAAATAAAATGTCATGTAATAATAATTAAACCCTACATAGATGTAAGGTAGTCCAATTATGATTCAAAAGCTATAATTTTTATATTAAATTCCACATTAAATCATTTTGCTATATAATTGATTAACACTTTCACATGACTTTTTTCAAATAAAAAAGAAGCCTATATGTAATAATAATATCTTTCTATAGTGGCAATTAGGCCACTTCAAATTTGTACAGACATAACCAAGAATGATTCAAATGCTAAATCCAATTACATCCATCAAAACACTCCAAACTGATTCCCACTATAGACCTTTATCTTTCTCTCTCTCTCTCTCCTCTCTCTAATATCTTTGTAATCTCAATGCTTATCCCTTCTACCGTGTTTTAAGACTAATTAAAAGAAGTATTTCTTTGCTGATGAGAGGAATTGGATTGATATTCCCAAGGCCAGGAGGAGACAAGCTACAAAAACCAACACAATTCATTCACCTTTTCTAGCTATAACTATTTTTAATTTTAAGTCTGCCTTTGCTTTTTCTTAATTGAAAAAACAAAGGTGAGAGAGGGCTAGCTCCTCCTTTTCCAAAGGTGGTGTTAACACGCTGTGTTTATTAATCATTCATCAATTCATCATTGAACATTTGTAAAAGAGGTCCTCCTTTTTTTGGAGCTTGAATAAAAGTCCTATTTGCAAATATACAAAAGAAAAAAAAAATCCTTTGAACACTATGTTTTAAAATCAATGAATTTTTCAGATAATGATATTAATAATGTTGTTTTGATTTCATACAATGCAAGAGTAACAGAGTCAAATGAAAAACCATACAGCCTATCGCTATTTGAAATCAAATCAGTGTTGTTAATATCCTTACGAGAATTTTCAGCTTACGATGATGAATAAGGTGTATTGTATATTTTTCAGTTCATGTTTATTCATCCAAATTAGTAAGCTCTTACATTTATTGGTAGGTGTACTCTTGTTTGTATCATATATATTTCTCCTATAATATTTACTTTTATTCCTTGAGTAATTTGCAAATAGTTAAAGGGTTTCTGCAGAAATTATCCAGATATCAAATAGTTAAAGGGCTTCTTTACAAAGTACCCATAATATCTGAATCTAGTCATGCCTATTGTAAAATGTAAATATCCGGTTAATTTAAAGTGGGGCCCAAGATTTACGTCAAGACCCAACAGGCAACAGCTAAGGTCAATGCGAGGTTTCCTCGCCATGGCTCAAAAGTTCTTTACAATTCTGACCTCTTCTTGTTTGGAATTTTGTTAACATGTCGTGGAAAAAAAAGCCATGCCTGCCACTTGTCAAAGCAAAAGAGAGTGTGCTTCTATCTTTCTAGCAGGGGATTTATCTTTCCTCAACCTCAACCTCCCCCAGCTTAATTAAGTTTTGATCTTATCTGACGCTAGTTGTAGCAATTTGAATAAAAAATAAAAAATAAAAAATACAAAAAAAGTGAGGCTATGATAATATCACATATAATTGAACGGTCCATGCAGTTAATATATATCTCTATTTTTCAAATCTAAACTATCGATTTATATTTGTTCAATATGATATTTATATGAAAATGTACTTGGAGACCAAATTTTATATTTGTAAAAATAACTTATTTTAAAGATTATGGACTCATTCGAAATTAGTAAAATGTTTCTAAAAAGTATAAAATTTGATATTCAAATATATTAACACATGGAGATTTCTTGAATGATTCAGATCTAATATTTACATCTTATAAACAGAGATATATACTATTATGTAATAAGTATATTGTAAAACTTTATTTAGTGATAAACATATGATAACACTCTATGGTCTAAAATTCAATTCTCATGTTAAATACTCCATTAATTAGATAATCATCAAAAGATTTGGAAAATTGAATAAAAACTCCCTTAGCAAATTGTCAGTCTAAGAGACTTCTTTTTATGTTTTAATTGATAAACTATCTTTGAGGCAATGAAAATAAGCTAAATTTTTTTGCAACAAAACAAATATTGACAAAACAAAACAAAAAAATACTACATCAAATGTCATACTATTTATATTTATTTATTATGTATCAAATTCAATCTAGCAACAGATTCCTTCACCTGTTATAGCATAAGATTGATGTAGAAGATCAAGACAACTTTTTTCCTGTTTGTTAGTTATACCTTGGATCCTTGGTTAGGAAAATGTGCTACATAGAGATATGATTGGTTTTTAACCTTTTGATTATAGCATGTTAATTAATTAAGGTGCATGGTAATTATTGGATGATTGGATAGACTTCTCTGATCTCTCCAATGAATGACAATGCTGTCAGTCAGAGGGTAGCTGAGGTTTCAATTGTAAAAAGGGATTACTTACTTGTTTGACTGTTTATTCACATTTAACCAATAATTGGTAGATTAATTACCTTTTTTTTTTTTTTTTGAAAGGAGGCTACCTTCTATGAGAAAAGTCGGTACGCTGAGATTGTAGGGAGTTTTCTTTACATGTTTTAGCCTATTATTTCCCAAAAAAAGAAAAAGAAAAATAAATAATAATTTCGTAGGTCATTTTGTTGGGTATTTTTTGGGTTACAAAAAATTATTGCAACATTATGTGATTTTAACTATCAATATTGTTGCATTGAAGAAATTAGTTTTTGTTCTAGTGACAAATACACAGTTTTATTTTTTAAAAACATGCAATTTTTACTCGTAAACTATAAATATATCAAACTATTTTATTTTATTTTTTCTCCAACTCCTTGTTAATAAAATGAAAACTACAATTGCAAACTAACTGAATTTTAATTTTTTTTCCTTCCAAAAAAATAAAAGCAAAAAATGACAACAATTCAAAATTAGCTCTAGTATGTTATTTTCCAATACAATTGAAGTCAATAAAACATTTTAGAATTATTGCATACAAAATTGTAATTATCAATACTTATAATTATCTTTTAATATCTAATTTGTTTACAATTTTGTAAATCTATGTAATATCTTCATAAAGATGGAGACGCTAGTGAAGTTGGAATAAAAGTGTACTCTTTCGACCTTCAAACCAATTTTGTTGGATTTTCATTAGTCTTATTTCTCTCTGAAAACAGTTTTGCATTCTATATTGTAGGTTAATTTTGATACTTTAACTACTCCTTTAACACATCTTATTGACATGCATAAATTACAATATTTTAGTAAAATGTTGCATGCCTAGAATATGTAGTTCGTTTCATATCTAATTCTAGTTCTGATTGTATAATTGAAAGAGTTTATCATACAAAACTAATGATAACTTTTTTTTTTTGTGATAGATAACTAATAACATATCGCATTAGCATAATTCATGAATTACAAATCTCATTAGTATGCTTCTTTTATTGTTTTTAATTTATTTTATTTATAAGTGGGTTCGGGATATAAAGTGAATAAATCAATTTATATCAAATTTTTGAGTTACCAAAATTAAAATGATATTTATTAAAATAATATCTTTTAAAAAAATGACTAGAAAAACCTTAAATTCAACTCTGCTTTTGTCTTATTGTCTTGATGCTATTCATTCAAATATTTATTTAAAAATCATAATAATTAACATTCCAATTAGGTTTGCTCCAATAACTCAATTATTAACCATTGACATAAAACATTTTTTTTTATTTTTTTTCATTTCTATTGACATGGTAATTCATTAAAAATATTAGGTAACATGTGATAGAATTTTTTTAATTTTTGAACAAATATTAGATTTTTCTCCATTTACTAATTGTTGCAATTAACAACATGAAAGTTGAACTTTGTATACTGTGCATGTGTATATAAAATCTATATATAAGAAGAATTCTTCACCACTAACTTTATAAAAGATTCTAAGAAACGTCGGTCTATAATTAATATATTTGCTCACAAGCTTCAACCACAAACCCTCAACTTATAATAAAATCATTTCACCTTTTAATTTATAAATGTGCATATATTTACAATAACATTTTCTGGTTCATGCATTCTGATCAAGCTTCAATGCATATAACGTGATGTTCATTCTAAAAGCACATAACATGCTTTTATTATTTTTAACATGTACATTGAGCTCTGAGATCATGTTTTTTACATTGAAGAGATATTCAATGTAAGGAATTAGTGTAGTTCTTGCAATATTTAAATTGACTTGTTAAATTGTATATGTAGTACTACATTTTTTTAGCCAATTTTATATGCATATATATATAATATAATTGAGTTTTTATATAACAAAAATAAAATAAAAAGAATTGGCAAAATCCAATTTTTTATTAAATGGTTTGCTAGATTTTTGTAAAAAATGTTCAATTAACTCGGTTTTTGACTGGTTTCAATACGTATCTAATCTTGTTATTGAACTAACTCGGAATGACCTCCTATTTTTTCACGGTCCAACCAGCCAATATGATCATGTTCTGAAAAGACTGCTTTAACTTAATTAGCTCAAAGGGGTTATAACGAAAAATTGTGCATATATGCTACAAGAATGGGACAATATCTGCAATACGGATACTGTTGTTATATCCTCACGGATATTCCTGTTACTAATAGAAGCAACACCTTTTTATAAGTATAACCTCGCAGATAGTCACTTTTTACCCTCGCGAATGTTGTATTCATTCATTTAATTGAATGCAAGACAGATGCAGATTTAAAACGTTGTTTTTGTCTTTAAAAAAAATTAAATACAAATATATATAAATAGTCTGTGTGTTCCATTAATTGTACTAGTTCTTTTCATCTCGTCATAGAAAAATATTAAATGAAAGAAATTTGCAATGGAGTGAACGGGATCTTCCCTATTCTCTTTATATCATCAAAATTTGACTTAGAATTAAAGATTTCAAAAAGAAGCACATCACTTTGTAAAAGAGCTCATAGATACCTAGTTGATCTTCCATTTACATGGAAAATTAAGCCCTAGTGACATACCCAATCAAAGGAAAGTGCAATGTGAAAAATATATACAGAGACAATTGTTCCACTATAATGCATAGTATGGTATTGGTAGTACCCCCTCTCTCCATTTTAAAAAGAACAGGAGACAAGTACCAATTTTTTCAATTATTTATATTTCAGTACATTCTGAACAAAACATTAATTATTATAAAAATGCACTGATATAATAAATTAATTATTACAAAAATTAGATAGTATTATGTGAAAAGATAATATTAAATTTTGCACCCAACAAAATTCTGTTAAATATAGATGTTGTGGTTTTGCAGGGATAAAATTAAACGCTGCAATTTGAATGCAAAAATCAGATCTAACTAGTCAATGTGGGATATTTTGAAACGGTAATTATTCCGGCTGACCTTTTTTGAATCATGCCAAGGTTTAACACAAAGTCGTCCTTGAATTTTGGGCCACCAGGAAAAGTAAAATTTCTGCGGCAGAGTCTTACCAGACCATGATGTAGCAAGTAACAACATCAAAATTTCAATGCTATGTTACACGGAAAATAGAGGTGGGGAGACACAGAAAATCTATCACCAACCTGAGTCAGAGTGTGAGAATGTTCTCCACTATCTCTGTCTCTAGTCTTTGTCGAAACATTATTATATGATAATAACACTAGCTTTTATAAATTAAGCCTTGATGTTAGGTTCTGATATTGATATATATGCCAATTATAATTTAAGGTATATGCTAACGAAATATCGCTGTTAAGACACTAGAGGAGACTTTGTCAACAATTATTTTGAAATTGTTTAAACAAATAATTAGCTTGACATGAAGTCCCAATAAAGCAAAGCAAACCAGGCATTTTGAAATTCTGGCCATGGTGGGGCCTCTTGATCCATTATTTTTTTGGTGTGCCATTTTACTTGACTATATATGTACTTGGTGTACTTCAGATTTCTAACAATTGTATATTTGTATAAATGAATGCAACTATATGTGTATTGGACTACAAACTGATTAAAATTCTTTAATGGTTTTCATAACAATTGTATAAATGAATGCAACTATTGATGACTCAAGTTACCGATTCAATTTTTTTTTTTTAAAAATTAAATAAAATCGCTACTAACTAAAATTCTTTAATTATTTTCATAACATCAAGACACACTTAGCTAACTAGGATCTTAAACAAAGACTATCACGTAAATTAGAATTTGAAATTTGAATACCACAATGAAGGTTATCATGTAGTGGATTATACTAATATAGAAACAATTTGATTTGATTATTAACAAGAAAATATTTGGAGTATCGTTATGTTTAAGAAAAGAAAGCGACACAGAGACATTCACAAAGGATCCAAGAAAAGCAAGAGCCAGTACACCGGCAGACTTGTCCTCTCTGATAACAGTCGCCGTCAAATAATACAGTTTAAATAAGTTCTGCACGAATCTCAAAGCACAAATAATACAGGCCCCTGCGCTATCACCGAATAGGCACCGGACAGTCACGCAAAAGTTGAGATATCTCAGACTATAAATATGTGTAGGCAGTTTTCTACCCCTCAATTTGAAAATTATCTATAAATATGTAAAAAATTAGATCATTTATCTATCTCTATTTTGGTACATAACATATTTCTACTGTGATTGTCTTTCAGTTGTGCCTTAATTCTGTTTTTTTTTTGTGTCAATTTTAAATTTAACAAAAATGAATTTTGTTGATTTGAAAAGAAAGTGAGGGTAAGCTCTTTGGAGAAGAAAGATAATTGTATATTTCTTTCTAAATAGATTTGGTGTATTGCTCTATTAAGTATAAAAATAAAAATAATTATTGGTTCACTGAGAATCATAAGCATCTAGAAATTATTTGAGCCTTAACATTCAATCCAGACCATTGTGCCTTGTCATTTGACAATTTTAACATATAATGAATCTATTTATTGTTAAACTATCATAAAAATTATCTTAATTACAAAGCAAAGTGAAAAAAAATTAATCGTTAACAAGATTTTTTTACCAAATTATTTAGAAATAAAAAAAATTCATTTTTAAGCAAGCCAATTTTATCCTTTTATTAAAAAATAAATAATAATAAAAATAATAACTATTTTTTAATAAATTTTTTTCCTATCCTGACATGTCGGAAAAACAAATTAGTTGCTAATATATTCACCATCCTATTAATATACCTCTATATATATTGCTTTCTTTTCTAATAAATGAAATACTTGACACGTAGGGCCTGTTCGGCGCACCATCAGGAATGGGCATGAGCACAGGATTTGAACTTGTTTTTACTGTTTCTGTGGGAAAAAAAAATTCAGTTGAACTGAATTTTTATTTTCCCACAGAAACAGTAAAAACGCCGAACAGGCCAGTAGTGAATAACAAACATATAAAGTGGATGCCAATGTGTACTGTACATATCAAATTCAAATGGAAGTATTTTCATACTCATATTCATTTAAAACTAGCCTCCATATATATATTAGCTTCATCCATATCTCCCTTACTCATTAAGATCAACATGGAACAAACATATAAAAATTAATTATTGAATAAACTAATAATTTATATAATCTAAAAATAATATATATACTACATTAAATATATCATTTATATGAGAACTAATTTTTAATTTAGTGACAAAATCAGAATGAAATATATACTTTCTTGTTGATAAATAGTTGAGTGATTTGACCTTTAACCTTTACTAGAAAAGAAAAAAAAGCAAACAAAAACAAATCTTATCAATACCCGCTTATGGAATACGATACAATTGTTGTGTGATTTAATAAACATATTTCATTAACATCCTTATAACTACATTTAGAACTAAATTATACAATTTATTACTCCGGTATAAAATAAAATAAAAGAGGTAAATCATAGTTCTTAAAAAAGTTACAAATTAGTAATCAATTAATAATTTTCTTCAAACAATTGGGCCTCTCGCGCATCCTTAATTTCTAATCCAACATGAATTAATAATAGGATGCTTTTAGCTGTCTTTTGATTTTAATTCCAAGTAAATGAATAGCAACCAATTATGCATTCCTACGTTGCTTCATGGGATTTGTGTATTGGCTACCTTTGGTAGTTTGTTTATGGAAGTGACCATATATATATATGTAATTAACTATATATGGAAGCCTTCACGTATCTTGATGCATGTAAAGTTTTGATGATTATCATTAATTAATTAATTAGCACACATTACTGTGTACCTACTCCTTTCTCCCTCTATAAAACCTGGCCTCACCTCCATCTTCCTTTCCTCTTCTAACTAAAGTGAACATCTTTCCAACATCTGAATTATATTCCAACCTGATTCTCTTTCTGTAGATAGAAATTGAAGAGAAAGAGAGAGAGATGGGGAGAGCACCATGTTGCGACAAGGCTACTGTGAAGAAGGGGCCGTGGTCGCCTGAGGAGGATGCGAAACTCAAGGCTTACATAGATGAGCATGGCACCGGGGGCAATTGGATTGCGCTTCCTCAAAAGATCGGTTAGTATATTAATTCCATGTAATTGCTTGCATGCATGGTGCTAGTTTTGCCATGAATTAATTATTGTGAATATATACCTTAGGAGTTATATTATACATAACTTGTTTATAAACTAGTGAGAGCCTTATGAACAAACTTTTTTATTCTTTTATTTTCTTTGTCCATCTTATTTGAGCTCAGTTCTCCCTATTTCACAATGAAATCACCATCATCTATACTTTTATACATAACCTTTGAATTGCCACCCCTCCCCCCCTCTACCAGTATTAATTACTCCAATTTTTAATCAGTCTTAATAATTAATGGCCTAATGAACATAACTAAATCAGGTTTAAAGCGATGCGGAAAGAGCTGTCGGCTAAGATGGTTAAATTATCTGAGGCCAAATATCAAGCATGGAGGTTTTTCTGAAACAGAAGATGAAGTCATCTGCCGTCTCTACATCAGTATAGGCAGCAGGTAACAAATCTATTGTCATCCTTTTTTAATTTTCCTTTTCTTTTCTTTTTCTTAAATGAACTCTACTAATTCTCCACATTTATCTTCTGTTTTGAGGAGAATCATTCTTTTCCTTTTCAACTTAATTTGTACATACTTTTTGAGTTTTGGTTGTTGGTTTTCATCAATGTGTAATTTTGGAGTTTGTTTTTCTTTTCTTACCTTAGGCAATTGGAGGAACAATAAACAAAGAACACTTTTTTATGCATGTGTAAAAGCCGCTATTGGTTTTGTTTTAGGCTTCTGGAGCTTTTAGTAATACTTTTCTTTTAAAAAAGAATTATGCGGTGCAACTTACGTACCTTCAGTAATATATTATTCAAATTAGTATTTGTCTCTTTTATTTACATTTTTGTTAGGCATGTGAAGAAAATTGATATAAATTATCTTTGTATCATGTTTATTAAACCCAACCTTTATTAGCAGGAATTCAACTACTCACCATGCAAGAACAAATAACTCTTTTAATCTGAACTTCCATGAATATTCATCTCAAAAGCATACATATATATATATATCTCTCCAAATACTAAATCATATATGCACTGTGTAGGTGGTCAATAATAGCAGCTCAATTACCAGGAAGAACCGACAACGACATAAAAAACTACTGGAACACACGGTTGAAGAAGAAGCTCCTCGGCAAGCGACCGCAACAATCTCGCCGACTGATACAAAACCGCGAAATCAACTTAGAATCCAACAAAGCAACTGTCTATCATGACCCCACCGGGTCTTCTCAAGCCTTAAGCACATCAGCCATTGAAAGAATGCAACTACACTTACAGCTTCAAGGTCTCTACAACCCCTTCTCTTACCTCAACATAAACCCCACAGTATGGCAAAACCCCTATTCCTTGCAAAACAAAACTAGCATTCCAATGCAAGGGTTAGAACATGAAATGCTAAACTCAAACAGTAGTACAAGCATTGAAGAGAGCTTAGATAGTGCCAATTTATTAGGGTTTCAATCTCCGGTGCTTGCCAGTGATGGTGTAAGTGCCGATAATTCGAGTTCAAGTTTTAGTTCTTCTGTTGCCGGCTTCCAGTCGGACTTCACTGAGCTGCTATATGACAGTAATGGTTGTAATAATAGTACACAAGAGGCACACATAATGCCTGAACCAGACAGCCTGAGAGAGGAGAGCATCAGTTGGTGGCCTAATGGTTTGGATGAGAATAAGGCATCATCACTGTTTACATGGGATGATGGAATGAATTACCAACAAGACATGATGCTACTGCAAGATCATGGTTTATCAGGGTATGGGATGTAGGAGTTTATATTTCACAATGCTTGGATACTTTGTTGTCAACTTGTCATGTATATCTTTGTGAGACCTATCTTTAAACCATTTATTTTCTTATATGTGAATAATAGTGTTTTTCTCATAAGTTGTTCCGAACAGAACCTAGGTTTTATATATTAGTATACTTCGTTGTATGGTTCTTTTTGTGACAGAAGGATTTTAGTTATCACTCTGTGCATTGAAATTTCTGTTTTAAGTTTTGAGTTTTGACCATTAAATATCCAATGTATATTGAATAAATTTACCTTTTAGCTGATACAAATAATTGTGATTTCTTTGTTAATTAATTTGTTGATGCCATGAGCAAGATTATGTAGGGGATAGCCGCCTGAACAATTAATTATTGTTTAGGTTCTTCAGTACCTGCATGCGATATATCATATATGATGATGAGAAGAAACGAAAGAAACAAAAGCATGCATGATAAATCAAGTAAAGTGTTATTGTTTTATAAAAATAAAAATAGAAGGGGATGAATATGTTCTTACTTGAATTATCTTCCAAAATAGAATTGAAGTGTTCAATAAACAATATATATATATTTTTTTCGTGTTCTATGACCTGGCCTCTCTTTAAAGAAATATATGATTTTCAATTTTTTTTTTTTCCATTGAGTTGATTTTTGAATGGAAAAAGCATATTGGGGGTGATCAGCTTGTTCCACTGTTTTTACCAGGTTGTTCCCATTGAAGTACGTGGTAGCTAGGCCAAAGGCAAGAACAGGGTTTCAACTTTCAAGAACTTTTTTTTATCCGTTTATTCTATGATGGTATTTATTTGCAAGGTTGGATATAGATAAGATTTTTTTTATTAGCGTAACAATAAATAAGTGTGTAAGAAAGTAGCTTATCGGATCTGATACACATAAGAGTTATTCCACACCAGCGATCCTATAGAATAATGGTTCAATGTAAAGTTATATATGATATGTTTTTAGAGGAGGGTTTCAATATCTTATGTCTTTCGTATCTTATTATATTTTATATTTAATTTCTTTATTTCTGAAGTCTAAATTGTCAATCTGAACCGCTTAACATCATATTCATACTAAAATATGCTTGGAGGTGAAATTTATAAATTTTGAAATTCTTTTACTATTTTTTAAGAAAGGTACAAACACGGTTTTTGGACTGTTCAAAAACAGTGATTTTTGTTCAGAAACAATGATTTTGTACCTCCCTAAAAAATAGTAAAAAAATTTCAAAAATTATAATATTTGATCTCCAAGTATATTTTAATATGGATATCATGTTGAGCAGTTCAGATTGACAAGTTTAAACTTTGAAAATGAAGATATCAAATGTGAGGTATGATGAGGTATTGGAACCCCTCACGTTTTTTTTCGTACATATATATAACTATATAATTCTATTATTATGACCATGATTTGTATAAATATTCTAGTTTATAATTTATCTCAAGATTGATTCATACAATATTTGATTTGATTTGATTTAATTAATAAATTATATATATATATATATATATATATAGGGTCTGGCTAAATTGCTGCCGGCCCTTTTTCGTGTTTCTGATGTCCAAACAACAAATCTAAACCGTTAGATGTTTAATCCATATTATAATCTACTTGGAGACCAAATTTTACATTTTTTGGAATTTTTTTCCTATATATTAAGCTGGTTTGAAAACTGCTGATTTCAGTCAATTTCTGCAGCATTGAAATCAGCGGTTTTCAAACCAGCTTAATATATAGTAAAAAAATTCCAAAAAATGTAAAATTTGGTCTCCAAGTAGATTATAATATGGATTAAACATCTAACGGTTTAGATTTGTTGTTTGGACATCAGAAACACGAAAAAGGGCCGGCAGCAATTTAGCCAGGCCCATATATATATATATATATATATATATATATATATATATATATATTTTACATTTTATGATATTATGTCTGTAGATGATATATTTAAAGTAATATATTACTTATGTGTTATATTTTTTCTAGTTAGATTGTATAAGCTTCAATTTATTTGATAATTATTCATTATGTATTGATTATCCCTCAATCTTAAGAACAAGAGTACTTAATAGATAAAAATATAATCCGGATGAAATTAATACTTAGTGAATAAAAATAAGGCTAACTTTAAACAGATATAGATCATTGTTGTAAAAACCAGCCGTTTAGGTCGATTAATCGTCGGCGGTGATCAAACCATCATAGATTTTTTCAACTAATTGAACGATTATTTTCAATTAAAACCAATTATTCCCAATTAGTTTTGATTAATCGCTTGGCAGTACTCTATCCGTCCGACGAGCGCATACTGTTATTTATAGATTTGACTTCACCCGACCATTATGGATCTCTAGAAAAGAAATTTTAATGTTGTAGGCCTGTAGAAAAGTAACTGAATGATGACTACTTGAAACATCTTTCGAGTGAGCTGACGAGATGATTTGTTATGTTATGCAAAATAATTTATTATATATGTGTATCTATGCCCCAAAATGCCGAAAAACATCAGATTAGGCCCGGATAGCCCATGGGCCAGTTTTTACTTATTCAAAACAAACTACATCATTTGTTTTCTCTTTACTTTATCTATACTTGATCAAAATCTATAACTCTATTAGTACAGGCGTAACAGGCCACACACTAAGCCCCATTCTTTATGTTAATCCAGATTTAGCTATCTTCATGTCATTTCTTTTTTGAGGAAATTGAAGCAAAGGTTGCATGGGGTTTGCAACCTCAAATAACTAGCGGAATTATTCAATAGATAAAATACTATTCTTCTTTGCTTAATATTAAATTGTGTACAACTGCTAGGAATATATTTAGATCATGATGTATTAAAGTACAATGAAAAGTGTTAGGGGAGAAAGTAAAATTGGAATATCCGAACATAATTAAAAATTTAAAATATCTCCTCCAACCACGTTTAAGCCGGCCCACAAAATTTTTATATTCTATAAATCTAGATAGTTAATCAGGTGAATATTCAAATCATAAAAAAAAATATTGAATCCAAAGAGTAATTGCTTTAACCATCAAGATTTCGTTTCAAAAAAATAATAATTAAAAAGGTATCCTTTAATAAATATATGTATGAATGCATTACTATATTTTGAAAATTAATTTGGTTTAAGCTAAATTAAGTTTATGAAACAAAACTTCCTGTTCTCTTATTAAACTAAACTAAATTTCCATTGCGAAATTAAAGCTAAACTTGCTACAAATTGGAGATGAAAAGCATTGCCAGAAAAAAAAAAAAAAAAAAAATATATATATATATATATATATATATATATTATTTTGACCTCCTGGCCAAAAACAGGGCAACATAATCGAACATGCATGCAAGTAATCTGAGAAAACAAAAAAAAATAAGTCCTTTCCATAATCCATACATACAAATTAAAAGGACCTCATAACCCCAAATCAGAAAAAAATAAAACACCCAAATGCCATGGTTGGCCCCAATTACCTCCCTCTGCTCTTCCTCCTTACAATCACCATTCTCCTCTACAAACCATGCCTAACAACTGCAAACGAGAATTACACTCCTAATCCAAAGACAGACAACTGTGCCCAATACAATCAAACCGACCTAAAAATCCGTTTCCTCGCACAACACAACCTTGCTCGCAAGCAAGTCGGTGTCCCAAACCTTGTATGGGATGAAGCAGTGGCAAACTACTCGAGGTGGTACGCCGAGCAACGATGGTACGACGCTAAGCTGATTCATTCGCATGGAGACTATGGAGAGAATCTATTTTGGGGCAGCGGCGACTGCTGGACGGTGGACCAAATAGTGCAAGCGTGGGTTGTCGAAAAGAAGGATTATGATTACCAGACCAACACCTGTAGGAAAATGTGCGGTCATTACACGCAGATCGTCTGGAGGAATACCAAAAAGCTCGGGTGTGCCGTGGTCGAGTGTTATGCTGACAAGGGAATATTGGCGGTTTGTAATTACGATCCTCCGGGTAACTATGTCGGTATGTGGCCATACTGATCGGCTCTCCACCGGTATATATATATTTGTTTGAAATTTTCGTGGTAATTAATACTATTTTGCATTTTGTTAGTATGGTTTTTGGTGTGTTTCTCTGAGAAATATAATTGCTTAATTTGAATTCAAAGAGTACGGAGGAGTCTACATGACAAATTTACAACAAAGAAAAAATATACTACAGAAGACATGCATGCATCCTTTGCATATTTTTGTGCGGATTGAAATTTGAATTTTTGAAATACGAATTCTTCAATAAATTAAGTAATTTCTTTTATTTAATGAGCAAGAGATTTATGGGGGCTTTTATTTTTGCTTTGCTAATTTGCTTTTTAGCTGCTATTTGCAATGTCGGATAGTAGAACAGCCGCGACTTTTGAACAACACAATTTGGATACTAGGATTAGGATCAGAGTTTCTTGATGAGGTTTATATATTAAAAAAAAAAAAATTCATGGAAAGCTAGTTCTTGCGTTTTAATTAGATAGGACAGAAAGATTGAATGGATGTTTGTTCCTGTTTTCTGATCAAGGGTAGCAAGCAGCACATGAATTCATAGCATCTGAGATGCCTCACCGTTTGAGTTTGTATCCAGCTCGTTCATTACATAATGACACGAATCTCAAAGCATCACATGAATTTTCTAAGTCTGAATTAGCTCCGATTGAGATCAAACGATCCGGTTTTAAACTCATTGATTACGTTACTTCACATACAGACTCTTGTCAAGTTTCAAAATTTTAAATATCGCTCCAAGATACTGGATGACCAAAAGCTGATGACCTCCTACACTACTAGAGAAAAACACTTCACTATCGGTTGTAATCGCATTCAGCCATCAAGTTCTGAATTGTTGTTTATCACACCGATAGAAAATGTACACACATATGCTATCGGCTAAAACTGATGGTGTTCAGCTCTAATGCCCTCGGTTGAAAAATTAGAAACTGATGGGAGTAATAATTTTTTGTTTTTTAAATAAGCCGTTTAATGTAGAAACACCATCCGATCTACATTGGTAATAAACCGATGGCGATCCTACATACGGTGTTCGATATTTGATGCCGTTTAGGGTTTAATAACATTTCCTGCATTGTTCGACCGACGATAGATGTCACTTACACCATCTGTTTAATAACTTTATTGTAAAACACTCTATCAGCAAGTATATATAAGACACTCAAAATAGCAAGCATATAAAACATAAGGGTCAAAACATTATTGTTACCAAACAATCTTCAAGACAACAAGCATATCAACAAGCATGCAAGTGACAAAAAAGACAATTATGTCATAAAATTATAATATTACATTAACAAAACAAACAACAATTTAAATTTTCCAACAACAATGTCCCAAATATATTTTCTGTCTATACACACTATCGAAGATCTAGAATTTGGTACAAAGAGTAACTCCTTTGGTCTGAAATGCTGCTGCCTTTTGGCTCTGACATGGCTTGAAGTTGCTAATGTTCTATATTTCCTTGGAACTCAGTTGATTACTTGGAGGCTTCAAACATGATGATTGCCAGCAGTATCCCAGCAATAAAACCGAATCTTCCCACAATTTGTGTGAAAATTCAATTGTAGCTGTAAGAATTATAATCCAGGATCAAAATTTGAATATGTACTTGAAACAGCAAAGAAATAAAAGAAACGAAAAGAACATTGAAATTCAAATACTCATGTTCATATTTCTTCTCTTTTTTTTTTGAAAAACTGATAGTGGCTATCAGTATGTATTTATATTTCTTCTCAAATTCTCTAGTGAGATGGCTCTTCACAAATGTAGTCTTTCCTGTAATTTCTATTTTTTTGAGGGTTGCCATCCTACATTTTAATTAATAAGAAATTTTTTTACAGAAGTCCAAGTGGACTTATAGTAACAGCAGCATATACACTATTTACATATCACTCTAATATTCTTACTTTGCCGAAATTAAGAAATAACTTAATAGAAAATGCAAGCTATTGTATATAATCAGTAGTGACTCGCCCACTGTTGAATATTCATAGCCGCCTCGTTATATAGTATGTGGATGGACTTCGATTTGTCGTTGAAGATTCTATTGTTTCTCTCTTTTCAGATTGTCCATAACCCAGCTGCCCATGCCATTTCCCATGTTCATACACCTCGTATCTCAGTTATGATTTGCCTAAACTTCCACAATTGCACATGGTTGTTTATATGTGTTGTAGGCATCGTGCCACCTAGTTTGTTTATAAGCAAGATCCAGAACTCCACCATAAATGAACATGACCAGAATATGTGCACATCTGTCTCTCTCGCATCTGTCCCACATAGTGCACATCCATCTGGCACCTGACAGCCTCTTCTCCTCAGATCGCCCTCGTAAGTAACCTATTATGTAACATTATCCAAATAAAGAATCGCACCTTTGGTGGAGACTTTAATTTCCACAGTTTTATGTGGTGTCTCCAATTAACCCCGTTTATGTGAATCATTTTATAGTCCGATGAGGTGGAGAAGAGCCCATTCTCCTCCCATCTCCATCTCAGCTGTACCCCATTGTGTTGTGTAACCGTAGATGTCTCATAGAACGGTTTTAAGCTCTTAAGGTCTTTGAGGAAGAAAGACTGACCTTGAGAGTTTCCCACACTATCTATGTCCTCAATCTCGTATAGTAATCCGAGGGTTTGAGCCCAGTTGCTTAGTGGTCTGTACTGCAGGATCCAGATCCACTTAGTCAACAGTGCATCATTTTGTGTCTGCAGTCGGATAATCTCCAATCCTCCTTCCTCCCTCAGAGCGCACGTCCTTTCCCAATTTCCTAGATAGTTGATTGGTTTGCACGGCAGGTGCCCCTTCCATAGGAAGTTCCTTCTAATCCTATCAATGTGATTAAATACCCATTTTGGAATTTTGATAGCCTGCATGTAGTGTATTGGGATTGCCGACAGTACCAATTTGATCATGATTAGTCTGCCTCTGAACGACAACATTGTCAACTTCTAGCTCACCACTCTTCTCTCCACCGCCGCAATTAGCGGCAGGTAGTCTGCCTTTCTTAGTTTCCTTGCTGATAGCGGTAATCCTAGGTAAGTGATCGGTAGGTCTGACCTAGGGCATCCTAGAATTGTTTCAATGACTCCAATTAGGTCCGGTCGGATAGCCACCGGGACAAAAGAGCTCTTGGCCCTGTTTATTTTGAGACCCGTTAGCTGAGCATATATAGCAAGGATTAGGGATATTACCTTTAGCGTCTGAGGGTGTGCCTCTGCTATGATCACCGTATCATCCGCGTACTGGATTGGCTGCGGTGGAATTAATATCGGTGGGTGCATAGATCTGATGTTATTTTTCTTTCCTGTAATTTCAAACACATGGCCCACAACCATGCTTATTTTTATATCTACAAGATTGTTTTATAGTTAGGATAAATTTATATCTTTATTTCAATTTTAATATATTTTTATGTGTATTAGTTATCATTTTATCAAATTCTCATCTATTTTCAAGTAGTTGTTTTGTAAATTGTATATTTCAATGTGAGTTTCACGGAATGAACTATAAATTGGCACATGGGTATCTGTTCTAAACACCGAGTTTCAAATTCAAATTCAAATCAGACGTATAGTTATTGTCTAATAAAGGAGTTAAAATAATCACACTATATGTCTAATTAAGGAGCTAACATAATCACTTGGCAGATTTTTCTGAATTTTTTTTTTTTGATAAAAGTGGTTTAAAAACCACCAGTTTCATTAGAAACTACTTCGATCATACAAAATATGTATTAAGGCTGTTACAAGACAGCCAACCAAATCAATCCGATTATCTAACCAACAAAATGATACTCTGATTGTTAGGCAATCAGAGCACTGTAGGTACCTAGATTATTACAAAAAGCAAGAGATACATCATTCAACAAAGTCTAGATATTAGAAATAACATGGAGGTGACTAATTCGCTATAGAAGAACTGGCATGAGATGAAGAAGCAGTTGGGTTAGAGGATTGCAAATAGGCTGCATCTGCCGCATCCAATTCTTCTCTGTCTCTAAGGTAGTCTCGGAGGTCTGAATCCTCTAACCCAAGATAGGGTTCTTCCTCAAAATCCCAAGAGTTGTTTTCCTCTGTGGAGGTATCGGTCTCCGAGAGGGTTATAAGAGGACCTGCCTGGGACAATTGAGTAACATCCATTGGTAATATTAAGGAGAGTTTAAAGTAAGAGTCATCTGCATTAGATTTACACCAATAAGAGGCTAAGGATATAATATTTGAACCTATATAAGCTAATGTTGGTACAGTAGAATCAGTAAAACATAATTTATTTCTAGTTAACCAAATTATCCATATTGTGGCAGCCCTAATCAATTCAATTAATGGTTTGTCTTTAAGTGGGATCCAAGCGTCTAACATCCAAATGTCAGTAATGTATTCACAATTAAATTGAAAGGAGTTATGATTTGTTATCCATGTCCAGATGGCTGAGGCAGTGGGACATGTAACAAATAAATGGTCTATGGTTTCTGGTAAGGTACAAAATTTACAAGTTTGGTCACCCGTCCAACCTTTTCTAACTAAATTATCTTTGGTTAAAATTTTACCCTCTTTTACTAACCATATAAACACCTTTACTTTAAGAGGTATTTTGGTTTTCCATAAGGTAGTGTTCTTAATACCACCATATTCTAACCAAATGTATAGGGAATGCACAGTAAATTGTCCTGTAGAGGTCCAATTCCATGAGATCATATCAGGTCTAGTTATATCAGTGAAAACAGAAGAGTATGATATAGTGGATTGTAGTTGGTGCCATTCAGATAAAAAGACCCATGTTAGTTGTCTAGTAAAGGTGATTAAGAGAGCAATTTGTCTAATTGCTCTAAATACAGAGATGAGAGGATCAGATGTTATTCTAAAAAGATTTGGGTAAATACAAAAAAGTGGACAGTCCCCTGCCCATCTATCTAGCCAGAATGAGGTATCATTACCATGTCCTATATGCCTTTTTAAACCTATATCAGGGATGTGTCTAATTGAAATTATACCCGACCAAAATGAGGAACATCTAGATATATCTAATCCCGTGGTACTGTATTTGTCTATTAAGATGTCTTTCCATTTTCCATTTGAGGTTGGATCCTTGAATCTATACCACCACTTTGCTAACAAGTAAATGTTCATTCTTTCTAGGTTTATGATTCCTAGACCTCCCTGGTTTTTGCTTAAACATATCTGATCCCATGACACAAGGTGGTACTTCTTGTTAGTGTTGGTACCAGACCAAAGAAATCTCTTTCTAATTCTGTCAATACTCTTTCTGATTTTAACAGGGAGCTTGTAAATAGAGAGCCAATAAAGGGGGATTGCAGATAGAACATAATTTAATAATGTAATTCTACCACCTAGTGAAAGGAGGTTGCCTTTCCATGTTTGTAGTTTATTTTCAATTTTAGAAATTAAAGGTTGCCAATCAGAAGGACCAAGTTTTTTCCAATGGAGGGGTACTCCTAGATAAGTAATAGGTAAAGAGGAAGTTTGGCACCCTAATTGATTGGAGAGACTACAAGCTAGGGTATGTGAAATGTTTAAAGGTATAAGGGCACTTTTGCTATAATTTATCTTTAAACCTGAAGTTGATTCAAAGCCTAGTAAAATGTATTTCAGGTGTTCTACCATTAAAGGGTCTGCTTGCAGAAAAAGTAAGGTATCATCTGCAAAGTGTAGGTTTAATATTTTGGTGGATGTTCTTAGGCCTGATATGAAACCAGTTGATTGTGCATTGCTTAATAATTTGTTGAGAGCATCTGCAAAGTAAGGTATCATCTGCAAAGTGCAATGTCATCTCAAGAGTGTATCAGCTAGTGGATGTTCCTAGGCGCTAGACATCATCATGCTGTTGTAGGGTTTAGGGCTGAATCGGGCTCTTTTGATTTGATGACTTATTTAAATATGTTACAGCCTACTTAATAAAAAAAACTAAAATTTAAATTGGATTGTTTTTTTTTTTTTAACATCAGTTCTCTCAATCTATGTGGCATTACAAAAACAATTCACATTATGCTCTCCAACCTCATTAGAAAGTCACACTCTTTACTCCTAAATTCTCATAAACCCCAAATGCTTGTGATTCCAAAGTATTTATGTACTAGGTTAAAGAAAGAAAGGAGGAGAAGGAATGTGTATGTAGCATAGTTCACTTGTTGCATATGTGCAACACCAAAAAAAAAAAAACCCTCTAACGGGCATATGAAGTGAAGTGAATAAGGTGGTATCCCGAATAAACGGGTCAGGTCAGCTAACCAAACAAAAGAAGAAAAACTTGAAAGCGGTCAAATTAGTTCTGGTTGTACTATGGAGTTAAATAAGTTCTTAGCTTGAAAACACTTGCGACATTCGTGCAATTTTTCTTCTTTCCTAAAGTTCACTATCCATTCAACCCAAACATTCCACTGACCTCTACGAAAAAAAGAAAAAAAAGAAAGAAAGAGTAGGTGTCCAGTTTAATTACTTGAATTAGAGCTTCATAACTTGTCTACTTTGAACTAGAGTCAACTAGTATGGTCTTGAACTTTACCAAGTAAGCCCCAATAAATAAATAAAAAAATAAAAAATTGCACTAACCCCGCAGGTACCTAGTGGATCCCTGTGGTGCCGTTGATGATCGCTTTATAACAAAATTATAATCCCTCATGGATAAAAATATGTTTCAATAATCATCTGAGGCAAAATACCACAAGGGAACACTATCACTTTGAATGCACCCTAGCGTTAACCATCTTGACTCATAATGTCAATGATGGAATAACAATGGGTAGCGACATGACTACAAGATATGATTCACCACTTCATTCTCAAGTACGTGATTAAAATAAAAAAACATGGAAAAATTAAAATAAAAATAACTAATGAAATATAATCAAGGTTGGGTACCAAGTAGTCTTACCAGCACATAGCAAGATAAATGAGCTTCACCCTAGAATGCCTAATGCCGTAGGGACCCATTAAATGAAATTGAGTGCAAGGATAGCAACTATGTATACCAGACCGATTAACAGCATGTGTTTCACCCATAAAGGTTTTGTAAGGATATAACCCTTTAAGGAAAATTAACTTAACTAATATATAGGAGCAATATCATGTGAAATAGGCAAGAATCTTGCTTATATTTCTGGTGCATATCTTTTGACTTGAAATAACATAAGAAGCTAGAATATAGCTGAAAATGGATATACAAGTTGTTCCTTGGCTGGTTTTGCCACTTGCAAATGTGATTTGAATATACATTTTATAATCATGTCTTGTCATATTGCTACTAAATTCATTTGGGTAACTTTTTCTTAATTTTTTTTTTGTAGTGTAATCATGCTCAAAGCTTATGAGGATGTAATTTTCCTGAATTTTTGTGACATTATAAAATATATTTGCTAATTCTAAAACACTTAAGTAAAATAACTTGTGCATTATTAAATACTATCCTTTCCACATTAATTAAAATGTTTTATTTTGGAGATGAAAATAGCATATGCTTGATATAAATAATAATGTCTCCCAAAGTAAAAAATGGACTCTAAAATTATTCTAATAGTTCGTAATATTTTCTAAAATAATTTGGATATTATAAAATCATGCATGTTATTCCTGAAAGATATGTTTATGGTTTATCCAGTATATCTAGATGTCGGCAGAAAAAAAAATGTGACATGATCCTTTGTGTGTAGCTCCACATTAATTTTATATGGCTAGCTAATTATAATTAAAACTTGGTTTTTATAACGTATGTAAGTAGGGCTGTCATATAAAACACATTGATGCATGGTATGACTATTTCCTCCGAAACAGTTACTTAAAAATGAGTTTGGTTAGATCATTATCCTAAGCATCGAGTGTATTTCGTATTGCACCCGAAATAGAATAGTGTGTAGTATTTTTCGAATGAATCCAATAGTAATTAGCTCTTTAGCAAGCCTTATGTTCTTTTATAAGTTATTAATTTTGGATAGTGAAACTATGGAGCTGACTTATCACTGCAGACAAGGCCCTACATCTGCCGAACAATATTCCCTTATATATTATTCATGTGAGATGTACTGGAGAGAAACAAATTTGAGTCATAATGTTTCATCTGAAAAATACAATTCTAATGATAAATTACCCTGTCGGATGTAGTTGTGGGTTGACACTATCCATGATTTAAATTTAATACGTGCTTTAATAGAATAAAATAGCACGTTAAAACTAGTATTTTGTTATATCGGAAATTTGCCGCACTTCTCGAATCAAAGCAAAATTAGCCACTTAAAACAACTAGTTTTTGTCGTATTTCTAGATTTTATCTTAATTTTGTGAGATGATATATTTGAGAAGTATTTTCTCTTCTCATCATATTTTTTGGATTTTGTTTTAATTTCATGAGATCATAATAAAATTTATTTCAAAACCGGAGATAGATAAATGACTAATGTCATCAATAAGCCAACAGAAACAAGTACCCGTGAATATAACACCGTCAGTAATAATTATCATCATCGAGGATGTAATTATAATATTCTCGGGCTGAATAATGTTCAACTCGTAGTGCACATATTCTACTCGAGACTAGACAATATATGACACTAACTGAAAAATTCAATTGCAAAGCATACCTCTTTTTGCAGATACCTCAAGATTACATTCTTCATTCGCCATTGGTTTCATCACTCAAAGTTTGATGCAAACATATATTTTGTTTTCAATATTACACAATTTGGGGTGTCTACAGCTGCCTCTCTTCAGAAAGCTTTGTCTCACAAAGCTATGCTGAAGGAAAAAGACACCTGTACATCCATTAAAATATAACTATTGGTCTGGTATACATAGTTGCTATCCTTGCACTCAATTTCATTTAATGGGTCCCTACGGCATTAGGCATTCTAGGGTGAAGCTCATTTATCTTGCTAAGTGCTGGTAAGACTACTTGGTACCCAACCTTGATTATATTTCATTAGTTATTTTTATTTTAATTTTTTTTTTAATTTTTCCATTTTTTTTATTTTAATCACGTACTTGAGAATGAAGTGGTGAATCATATCTTGTAGTCATGTCGCTACCCATTGTTATTCCATCATTGACATTATGAGTCAAGATGGTTAACGCTAGGGTGCATTCAAAGTGATAGTGTTCCCTTGTGGTATTTTGCCTCAGATGATTATTGAAACATATTTTTATCCATGAGGGATTATAATTTTGTTATAAAGCGATCATCAACGGCACCACAGGGATCCACTAGGTACCTGCAGGGTTAGTGCAATTATTTATTGGGAAGTGCTATTCTAAGCGCATCAATTGAGTTTTTGAGGGCTGAGAGAAAACTTTCACCATTAATTCCAGTTTTGCCCTTAGCTTAAATAAGAAAGATTTAATTAAGAAATGAAGTGGGTCTTCACTCTCTCTCTCTCCCGACTTAATTAAGAATTATAGTTAACAAAAGCAACGGGTCCTTGCAAGAAAAAAATTTGCTCTTTTTTTTTCAAAAAAAAAAAAAAACTAGACAGAGGCTGTCTATACTTGTATTAAACAAGTAGTGCATCTAGGTACATCATATCATCTAAATACATCTAACTGTTGGTCTCAGATCTTATACTATTACAATCATTTACGTTTATTCATCAACCTGTTATCAGCTATCATAGTTCCTGTTTTAGCAGTACTTGAACCAGAGCACTTGTCACACCCCGGAACAGAGGGTCGCGCAGTTTTGTGTCACTGTTTTAAAATGCGGTTTTGTTCATGCATGCGGAAGACCACTGCATATGGCATATGCGGATTTATATATATATTGTTATGTTTTTGTATGTGGGCCTGATTCTAGGAGTATGCGGGGGGTGGCAGGGGGGCGGCAGCCCCCTGCGAGCGTTGTCTGAGGTTACGAAGCCAAATTGCAGAGAAGTCAAATTGCATGAAAATCCTTTAACCGACGGCCCAGATTAGTCAAATTATCATATGATTTGATTTAAAACAAATTTGGTTCAAATCCGATTTAATTTGGCTAAGTTATACCCAAAACAGCATTTTTCAGAACCCATTGCGGCCCGCAATAGGGCTGTTGCGGCCCGCAATAGGGCTGTTGCGGCCCGCAACAAATTCCAAAATTTCCAGCCTCTGCAAATCGCCTCTGCCTCCATTCATTGCGGCCCGCAATGACCTGGTTGGCCTCTGCATCCATTCATTGCGGCCCGCAATGAATTTATTGCGGCCCGCAATGACCTGGTTGGATTTTAATCTGCGAATTTTCCTCTGTCTACTCTCATTGCGGCCCGCAATAGGGTTATTGCGGCCCGCAATAAGGGTACTGTTTTTCATTCCTTTGCCCATTTTCGTGAAATTTCACCCCGTTTTCAAACCCGATCAAATCCCCGTATAATTAAACAATTATTCCCCATTCACTAGAAGTTTTAATGACATTTAATATGCAATTTCAACGTTTAAGTCATAACAACAATTTAAAACATACCGTTAGGGTTTTATAACATAATACGGTTCGATAATAACCTATACATCAAAATAACCGACTACAGGTTGAACTACACATTCAAAATGGGCATAAAAGGGGTTTGGCATAACCTATTAGCCCGGCCTAAACTCACGCGTCGCGCCCGAGTCCCACTTCACTCGCGTTTACCTGCACATATCAATTCAAAGGAAAAATTTCCTGAGGGGAGGGGGGTGAGAAAACCTGTCATCCGTTTTCTCAGTGCGGAATTTAAATGGCTACTGGATTTGTGAGAAATCCATCACCAGAACTAAGAACACTAGCAATAGGGCATCTATTTACTTATTCACCAATAATAATAAATGCACATGTACCGGGAATAGATTCAAACAGATTTCAATTCACAAAAATCAACATCAATCAACGAATTTCCAGAAAGATTTGGTTTCACAGATATAATATATATAAGTCTGGTTATGAGGTACAGACATCAACTATCGATCACCTCCGGCTTAACAGTTCTAATTTCTGGTTTCAAGTCATACAATTTCATCAATTCATCACTTAAAATATACACGGGCATATTCCGCGAATATGCAACAGAATATCAATTTTCTCAAAAAGAAATCACTGACACTTTCACTGAATCACTGAACCACAGTTCTACCTAAAATTACACTGCATTTCCCTTACCCAACCGGTACTGGGTTCACTAGGGCCATTCTCCAGATGCGCATAAGGGTCCTGGATGAAAGTCTAGTAGCTAGCTAGACTTTCCACTATGATACACTGTTCACTTCACACAATCAATCCAAGTCATACTGTGGTTCCACTCACTTATTCAAAACGACAGATCAACAATCGATAAACCGTACCAACATGAGAATCATAACAGTTATACAATTCAATTTCACTAATATCACAATTAATGCAATGCGGCAACAAATGCTTTCAATCAGATATTCAACATGCTATGCACAGTTTATTTAAATCAAGCAATCAACATAAATATAATAATATGCACCGTTATTTAGTTCTACGAATAAACCCCAAAACAGATCCCGTGAACCCCCGCACCTGGTTATGTAGGGCACGTAGAGGGTCCGCGATCTCGCGACTCGGTAAGCTCGTCAATCCCGCTAGCCGTGCTCGTTAGGATCTATCCATAGGTCAATTTATTAAATTCCGGCACTTTTACAATTTAAACCCTAATCAATTTTTGGGAAAATCCGTAAATTGGAAATTTGGTTGCACTTTGGAACACGGAATCAATCAATTTACACTATAGAAACAACAAAGGCACGGAATAATCAGTTTGGTACGATTCTACGGGTTTTCACCGAAACCCTAAAAACACGGAATCAAGAAATGAGAGAGAAATAGAAAGGGGAATTACCAATGGAACGGATGGATGTGCGAGATTTGAGCTCCTCTTCCTAAATCTCCGTTTTCGGGCAATACGGTCACCGGGGGTTGTCTCTCTCTCACTCTCTCGTTGTCTTTCTCTCTTGGCGGAAACAAAGGAAAAAGAGAGAAGGGGTGGGGGCGCAGGAAAGGAAAGGAAGGAGGGAAAGAGAAAAGAATGACAAGGGCCCCCACTTGTAAGTGGTCTTTTTGCAAAATAAACCCTCCACTTGTTCGATATTGATTAAATGATTTATATAACACCTATTGCTCCTCTTTCTTAACACAATTAATCGTATAATTATTGTTCACCATCCACGTCACTATTTTCGTATATACGTATATATATATTATTCGATTTAACCACTTATAATTTTAATTAAATCTGAATTTTAAAAGTTTACAGTGTTACAGCACTGCTTCTTGATCTATCTGTTCAGCCAATATTTTAGGTTGTATCCTTTTTCCTTGAAAAATTACATCATTAATTCCTTTGACGCCGGATAAACCAACATGCACAAAGCATGATTGTAGGTCCCATTTGTTTCCACAAAGGCGGTTTATTATCTGACCCTTGAATTGATTTGCTCCATATTTCTTCTACTGCCTCCTGACAGGATGTTATATTGTTATATCTCAATTTTTTTCACTTAGATGCTCCCACACCATTACCGCATAAGGGCACATAAAAAAGTAAATGCACCGCAGTTTTTATCAAGCATGTCTAGCACATTACACATTCCATGGTACCTCTCATATTTTGTCTTGTCATGACATCATGTGTAAGTATTCTTTGCCTTAGCACCAAGAATGCAATAAAAGTCCTCACCGTATTCGGTACTTATATTTCCAGAGATATGCATGGCCTCCTGCCGTCAAGGTTTCATATACTGACTTTGGCGAGTAGGTTCCATCCTGGTTCCAAAGCCAGTAGATCTGATCCTGATCATTTGTATAGAAAATGACAAAAATAGTACAAGCTAGAATGACGCTCCACCCACCAGTCACCATAGTCTCATCATCTTCTTCATTTTGATCTGATAATTTTTATCTCTCTTTACCTGTGAGTTTCATCTCTCACACACACATTCTACCACTAAAAACCATAAATTTAAGAAAATGTTTGATTTTACCCCAACAATTTTAAAACTAAATTTTAAATTTACTCAATTCTCAGGACTAAAAAAGAGAACTTCAATTCATTTTTTGTTTTTGAGTTATGGGAGGAAGAGCTCCAGTGCGGGCGTATCGAAGAGGTAGGATGCTAGTACTTAAACTAGGGTTGCTTCTGTTAAAAATAAAGACGCAAGACTCCCAAGAAAACTCCCTTCCCACCCAATATTATTTCATCAGAATAATTCTTACAATGTGTATATTTTTGTTACACACAAATGGCTCAATTTCTCTTACAACAGGTTCAGAGAATAAATAGCCTATAGTACATAATACAATTATTACTACTTTCCATATTGCTCTCTATTTCATACCATAATTGCATTTCTAAATAAAGTATAAAATAAATTGATAAAGTAACTAGGTAATCTTCAATCTCTGAAGATTTCGGAGATACAACATGAATCCTCCAGACATTGCTGCCATATCTGCCAATATCTTTGCCATATCTGCCAATACTCCCTCTCAAGTTGGCAAGTACAAGTTTGTCATGCCCAACTTGTCAAGTATGGCAATGAAGTCTTTGCTCGAGATTGCCTTCGTGAGTATATCAGCTAACTGCTCTTCAGACCGTACATGTGGAATTCGAATAATTCTTGACTCAATCTTCTCCTTTATGAAATGTCGATCTATCTCCACATGTTTTGTTCGATCATGTTGAACTGGATTATGCGAAATATCAATCGCAGCTTTGTTATCACAAAACAGCTCCATTGGTTCATTTGATGCAAATCCCAATTCATCCATCAGCTTTTTAATCCAGAGTAATTCACACAAGCCCTTTTTAATTCCTCTAAACTCTGCCTCTGCACTAGACAGTGCTACCACGTCTTGCTTCTTACTCCTCCAAGTGACAAGATTTCCTCCAACAAATGTGAAATATCCTGATGTTGACCTTCTATCTGTTATACTGCCAGCCCAATCTGCATCTGTAAAGCAAGATATATTCAAGTGTTCATGTCTCTTAAAGAATATACCTCTGCCTGGCGCCCCTTTCAAGTATTTTAATATACGAGTTACAGCCTCCATGTGCTCTTCACTCGGATTATGCATGAACTGGCTCACCAAACTCACGGCATATGCAATATCGGGTCTCGTGTGTGACAAGTAGATTAGCTTCCCCACAAGTCGCTGATATCTACTTTTGTTTGTAGGTACTTGGTTCGGAAATTCTCCTAATTTAATATTCTGAACAACCGGTGTGTCAACCGGCCTACAGTCAAGCAACCCTACTTCTGTTAATAGATCAAGGACATACTTCCTTTGAGATAAGGCAATACCTTGCTTAGAACGAGCTACCTCAATTCCTAGAAAGTATTTAAGTCCTCCCAAGTTCTTCATCTCGAATTCTTGTGCCAAGCATTCTTCAAGCTTCTTAATCTCTGTCCTATCATCCCCTGTAATAATCATATCATCAACGTAAATGATTAGCACAGTTATTTTCCCATTCTGTCTTTTTAGGAAGAGTGTATGATCGGAGTCGCCTTGCTTAAACCCATATTTTTTCATTGCCTGGGAGAACCGACCAAACCATGCACGTGGAGACTGTTTGAGTCCATAAAGTGCCTTCTTCAATTTGCACACCATGGATCCCGATCCTAAGCTCTCATATCCTGGAGGAATCTCCATATAAATCTCTTCTTCCAAATCACCGTGCAAAAAAGCATTCTTCACATCAAACTGATGTAGAGGCCACTCCAAGTTTGCTGCAAGAGACAATAATACTCGAATTGTGTTTAATTTAGCAACAGGTGAAAAAGTTTCCTGAAAATCTATACCATAAGTCTGAGTATATCCTTTTGCAACAAGTCTTGCTTTGTATCGATCAACCTTTCCATTTGCATCAAATTTAACGGAATAGACCCACTTACATCCTACCGGCTTCTTGCCTTTGGGTAATTCGGTCAGAGTCCAAGTACAATTTTTATTTAAAGCTTCCATTTCTAATTCCATAGCTCGTACCCATTTCGAATCTCTCTTTGCTTCTTCAACAGTATTAGGTATAGCTATTGACAGTAATTCATTGTTAAATTGCTTAAGTGGTTCTGGTAAATGTTTTGTGGACACATAACCTGCAATTGAATACTCAGAACTTGTTCCATTTTCTGGAACATACCTCTTTGGTGGTTTCCCTCTATTTTTTCTTGGTGGTAGTACTGAGTCATGAGAACTTACCTGCTGACATTTCTCAGGAGATCCCGGGATGTGTGGTCTTGGGTCCGTTTGTATCACTTCTTCTGTTTCACCATTTATCTCTGTCCATATCCTTGAGTCACTCTGCTTCTCCTCCTCTATGTTAGCTGTCTCTCCAAACAGTCGTCTATTTTTATCTCTATTGTACACTTGCAGAACTGGTTGCTCAGTTGGATTAGAAGATGGATCAGATGCAGAAGTGGGATCTGTACCGGAGTCAGACGGACCTGAATCAGAGGGACCCGAGTCAGACAGGTCCGAACCAAAAGGACCCGAGTCAGACGGACCCGAACCAGAAGGACCCGAGTCAGACAGACCCGAATCAGACGGACCCGAATTAGAAGGACCCGAGTCAGAAGATGGAACCGGACCAGGGAATGGATCCAAACCCGAGTTAGAGGCCCAATAATCTGACTCTTTCAAATTCTCCCTCTGAGCCAGATATTGGGTTGAACGAAAAAATGGTTCATTTTCCACAAAGGTGACATCCATAGTAGTATACCATTTCTGCTTAACTGGCTCATAGCACTTATATCCTTTTTGATTTAAACCAAGGCCAAGAGACACACACCTTATGGCACACGGATCAAGTTTGGATCGTTGGTTCTTTGGAATATGAACATAGGCAACACAACCAAAAATTTTCGGAGAAAGACTAAGGACAGATGGAATGGTCACAAAGGTTGATAAGGTTTTAAGAGGAGTAATAAAATCATTAATTTTCGAGGGTAATCGATTTATTACATATACTGCCATAATGACTGCACAATCCCAAAATTTTTGTGGAACAAAATACTCAAGTAGTAAGGCTCTAGCAGTTTCTAAAATGTGTCTATTCTTTCTTTCGGCAACCCCATTTTGTTGTGGTGTTCCAACACAAGAGGTTTCATGAACAATTCCCTTTTGACTAAAAAAATCTTTAAGTACTTTATTAACAAATTCACCCCCATTATCACTTCTAAAGATTTTAATATTTCTCCCATATTGATTTTGAACCATGATAAAAAAACTTTTAAATACTTCAACAACTTCTTCTTTTCTCTTCAAGAGGTATACCCATGTCATTCTTGTGCAGTCATCAATGAATAAAACAAACCACCTATAACCACCAATTGAATTAACTGGAGATGGTCCCCACACATCGGAATGAATAAGTTCAAAGGGAAAAACACATTTATTTAAGCTAGGTTTATAGGATACACGGTGGCTTTTTGCCCTAATGCAAGTCTCACAATTTAACAACGAGAGATCAATATTTAAAAATAACTTTGGCACTAGTTTTTTTAAATAACCAAAAGAGGGATGTCCCAATCGCTGATGCCATTCCCATATTTTTGTCTCTGGTTTAGAACATCCTTTTGCCAAATTAACCTTTCCACACTTCAAGTCTTCAAGATGATACAAACGGCCCCTTTTAATACCACGCCCAATGATCTCCTTCGTAGAAATGTCCTGAAAAACACAACAATTAGGATACATTAACACCATGCAATTCAAATCATCTGCAAGTTGTCCAACAGAGATTAGTTTTGTGGATAGAGAAGGGACCACAAGAGTATTGGACAATGTAAGAGAAGGTGATAAGTAAACATCCCCTGCTCCTGTGACTGGATGAGTGACACCATTTGCATTCATAATCTCAGTTTTCCGTGGTTTTGTTCTATTTGTCACATCATTAATAGAAAATGTCATATGATCAGTAGCACCTGAATCAATGACCCACGCACTATCTTTATCAAAAGAACAAGAGGAGTAAAATTTTTTACCTTCATCTGATCCATTTTCAGTTTCTGTCATACCAGTCATTACCAAGTTTGCCGTTGCCTTGCCCTTCTCACCTTGCTTCTTCTTCTTCAGTTCATACCACCATTCAGGATATCCAATCACCTGAAAACACTGTTCTATGGTATGCCTTTTACTGCCACACTTGGTACATTTACTCACCTTACTTAAACCAGGATTGAACTGTTGTTTTGTCGCGAAATTTACTGCACCTGCCTGTTGCCCAAACTTGCACCTCTCTGTTGAAGCCTTTGCAACCATCGCCATAGGGTTGACATTTTCACTTCGGCTAGTCATAACTGATTGCCTCACGTCTTCCCTTCTCACACGTGCAAATGCTTCCTCAATAGTGGGAAACGGCTTGGTTCGCAAAATCTCAGCCCGTATGCTATCTAACCGCTGGTCTAACCCACCAAGGAATATGTATAATCTTTCTTCCTGAATTTCTAGATTTCGATTGTTAATGTCTACAGCACAAACATTTTTGTTAGGCATACGGAGATCAATTTCTCTCCATAGCCGCTGAAGAGTGTTGAAATATTCTTCTAAAGTCCCACCTGATTGTGTACACCCTCGTACCCTCATTTGTAATTCATAAACTTGGGTACCATCACTATCATCAAAGAAAGCAGTTTTAATGGCATCCCATACCTCTTTTGCAGTGGGAAAAAATAGAAAATTACCTAGTAATCCAGGATCAAGCGAATTTAGAAGCCAAGCCTTTATTGTGTTGTCATCGATCTCCCATTGCTTGTACCCTGGCGCTCCTGGTTGAGGTGCAAGTTGGCTACCCGACACATGGCCGAGTTTATTCTTGGACTTGAGATGAACCTCCACCATCTGGGACCACATCCCATAATTTCTTCCATCAAACTTCACAGTGATAGGAGAGTTTGATCCATCGGCAATCGCAAGAGCACTTGGCTGGGGTTTTTGTTGGTTCTGTAAAAACAACTCAGTTAATGTAACCGTTAGTTCTTTAATAAATTGCCAATAGCTTCTCAGTGAATGGTGTGGTGACTCAGTCTTTCCTTCCTGCTTGCTCCATAACTCGCTGGCTCCAGATCTGAATTCGAGTGGGGAGAAAGTTGTGCCAGTGACAGTTGTGACAGAGAAGACAGGAGTTGTTGTCACTGATCCACAATCCGAACTGGTGTATCGGGTAGTGTATGAAACCATGCCGTGTCATATTCCGGCAAACTGTGTTTAGACATGTCCAGAACACATGCCTCACTAGCACATCAAAATTTTAAGACGTGACGTCTTGTACCGTGTTCTTGGCTATGTGTATTAACACATTGTGTTTTTGCAATTTAATCTGTAGCAGAGGTCTTTCTCCTTCGGAAGCACTCACAACACAGTGATTCTAAACAGAACTCCATGCATGAGAGCTAAAAACAATGATTATTATCTTCTACCTGTAGTAATTAAGCCACATACTTGATCGACTATTTCAGTCTTGAACAAATCAGAAGTATGTCAAGGTCTACTTAATTTCATATTCAAAAGTCATAGATTGTTAAACTAATGAAGAACTTGCACTTTTATTCTCCAGAAAACTGACGTTACACGGTATCACTACTCTATACATTACCCATTTTCATTTTTGTGGACAGAATGAAGAACAATATGGAATCAAAATGAGATAGTCAAGAATATTTTATTAAGAATGCCAAAAGGGGTGGAGATGTGGAGAGGATACGTATTTCCTTTTTTGTCGATTAGGAGGTGTGGAAATAGCTAGGCCCACTCTGTTAATTAAGTCGGAAATAAATAATAAGGGCAAAACTGGAATTAAAAATCTCAGCGCTCAAAAACTGAATTGTTGCGCTTAGAATAGCACTACCCTTATTTATTTATTTATTTATTTATTGGGGTTTACTTGGTAAAGTTCAAGACCATACTAGTTGACTCTAGTTCAAAGTAGACAAGTTATGAAGCTCTAATTCAAGTAATTAAACTGGACACCTACTCTTTCTTTCTTTTTTTTCTTTTTTTCGTAGAGGTCAGTGGAATGTTTGGGTTGAATGGATAGTGAACTTTAGGAAAGAAGAAAAATTGCACGAATGTCGCAAGTGTTTTCAAGCTAAGAACTTATTTAACTCCATAGTACAACCAGAACTAATTTGACCGCTTTCAAGATTTTCTTCTTTTGTTTGGTTAGCTGACTTGACCCGTTTATTCGGGATACCACCTCATTCACTTCACTTCATATGCCCATTAGAGGGGGTTTTTTTTTTTTGGTGTTGCACATATGCAACAAGTGAACTATGCTACATACACATTCCTTCTCCTCCTTTCTTTCTTTAACCTAGTACATAAATACTTTGGAATCACAAGCATTTGGGGTTTATGAGAATTTAGGAGTAAAGAGTGTGACTTTCTAATGAGGTTGGAGAGCATAATGTGAATATGTTTTTGTAACGCCACATAGATTGAGAGAACTGATGTAAAAAAAAAAACAATCCAATTTAAATTTTAGTTTTTTTATTAAGTAGGCTGTAACATATTTAAATAAGTCATCAAATCAAAAGAGCCCGATTCAGCCCAATTAATTTATCATGCCATATTTCACCTTGTACCAAAATAACCAACCTATAACATCCATTCACAGCCGCTCCTTTCAATTTTTAAAACCGCTGTCAGTTTTCAAACCCCAATCCCCTGGTTGAGTTACGCACCCCTTTGATACACCTAAAATTCAAACTACGCCATCTCCTATTAAAACCCCTCTACACTCCTGTTTATCTCAAACCGCTTCCCCCACTCTTTTTAGTTTGTTATTTACCCACTGTACCATATCTGTCTTTCTCAAAAACTACTGCCACACCTCTCTATTTGGTTGGGAAATATCTACACAAAAGGTATAAAACAATTTATTATTTGAATGATAGATTGATTGATTAGAATACACTAGTTTGATATATTTAATTAGAGTGAATTTTCTACTCTAAAAGTTTAAAAGGTTTCATCATTCCGTTAGTATACTTTAATTTTCCTTATGATGTGGAAATTTATTTATTAGTAAGAATTTCTGAAATTATAGTTTAAGTCTGCAAGTTTTATTTTAATTCGTTGAGATTAATATTTATTAAGAACATATAGTTAGTAGATATTAATTATGAGCAGGAGAATAATTAATTCTGAAATTTTTGGTTTATTAATAATAACCTCTTTAGTTATTATAAAACCAAAATCGTTATTTTTATATAACCAGATCATATTCAATTGTGATCATATAATTGTATATATAAGTTATTTCATCTAATTAATTTTTGATATGATATATTATTTGTATTATATTTTTTTTAATACTAAACAAAGATGATATCCAACATGAGATTTTAAGCCGAATTAATTGTAAACTAATTAAAGTTCAAAAGTTAGGATTAATAACATATAGTATTAAGGGTTTTATGAAACAAGAATTCGTGAATTCAAACATTTTTAATTAAATACTTGCTTATATTTTAGGTTCGACCTTTAAGTATAATAATGACGTAAGAGACGGTCGAGGAATTACTCAAATATCAGGTGCGGGTTTCATGGACTTTGTGAAATTATTACTTATCATTTTGTGTGCATTTATTTTTCATATAGTTGAATTAGGCATGTTGGATTCGAACAACCATTTGGCTTTGTTAGGAGATATTGAGATAGGATTAATCGTTTGATCAAAGAACTTATGTGAATATGATGTGTTGACTATGACATGAGTGATGTGTTAAATGAATGAATGTGAAATGAACAGATAATTAAAGTGAACATGGGCCGATATACTTGTGTATCGAAATGTATACATTAGGTCCGGTGTTCGACTAAACCCCTCGTTAACGTGATTGTAAGCGAAAGCGGTCCTATCACGGATGTGATTGTAGACTGATGCGGTCTGGACGTGACTGTAGGCTGATGCGGTCCTATCACGGACGTGACTGTAGGCGGAAGCGGTCCTATCACAGTCAAGATCTAGCGGAATATGAATTCGCCGTCTAGTGAGACAAATAAAATGGATTAACAGAAATTTGAAAGTGAATAATGGTTTAAATATGTAGGATTGCATTGCATTAGAGGTATTTATGCATTTATTTTATCATATTTTCTCAACATCATATTTGTGAGAACTAAGTAGATTTTACAATCTCCGGGCTGGAACTGAATCCCGCACTGAGAGAATGTTCGAATCTCTCACCCGTTCCATATTTATATGGGTTCCAGGTAATGAAGAAGAGGCGCTAGAGCAAAGGTCGTGAGTAATAGCAAGCGGAAAGATCCAAATTTAGATGAAATGCCACTTATGTTTGCTTTTGTATCGTGTGTTTATTTTCCATAACAATTGGTACATTTGAACAGGCGTGGTTGTTATCGTATTCTAACCATGTCTGTTGTGACCACTGCTAGACCGTTTTTATTATTATTGTAAGACTAGATTTGTGAAATTAAATGTGGTATTTATGAATGTTATTGATAATGTATGTGATGTGTGTACGCCTTATGTGTAAATACGTGGCGAGTTGTCTCGGGGTGTGACAATTTTGTTCGGTCTAAGGTTAAACCATATAATCTCGAGGACTTGCTACAAATTAAATTGGAACTTGGACTTAGTACAATTGACATGACATACAAAAATATAGAACTTTCAAAATATTAATGATCTCTCCCTTGAACAATTTATTCCACCCATGATTGATCTTATTATGCATCACCTAGAATGATTATTTCGAACAATTTATCCCGCAAATATCCCTAAATCTGAGAGTGCTAATTTCTCCTTCGATTATAAATTGATCCCTTCCAACCAATAAGAATTCTAATGATGTAAATTTTGATTTTCCTTTCCAATTAATTGGAGCAAAGTACAACAACTAAGTGTGTTGGTGCATGTGATAATTTTTTTGAAAAAAAATTGGGAGGTTCTGTCGAGCCTATTGGTAACTAGTCTTGCGTAGTCACCCGTACTCATTTTTCTAACCTCCATCTTTTATTTCTCTTTTCTATTTTTTTCCTTTTTTGTTTTCTATTTTTCTGAGAATTTAAATATTTATGTGTCACAAGTACTATGATTACACACAACTACAAGTATTCATACATACGAGGAATTATTGCATAGTTTTGGTAGGGGTCAATCTATAATAAATGGTTACTCTAAAACACTCTCAAACTTAGAAGACTTTATAAGATAAATTATTCAAAAATAATTTCCTAAGGTTATCAACTTTTGATCATCATTCATGATTAGCAATTAATTGTTCACTTTGAAATCACCAATTATTTTAAAAATTCAGAATTTTTGGCACCATGCTCAATTGCCTAAACCATAGTCTAAATTAATTCAAGCAATTCCCCTTTGATTACCTAAGAAATATAAATGCGAAAACTAGTAAAAACCGAGAAAAGATATAAAGGTAAAACTCAGCATTTTTTTTCATGGAAATTTTGGTATTTCTTGGCGTTGATGATGTAAGATTGAGGATTTTTTTTTTAAGCTTGCTTGTGATTTCCAAAAGTAGATACAATACTTAATTAAAAAAAGAAAAAAAGAAGAGGAATGGACTAAGCATAATACCTTTTTACATATTGTGCATTTATTGGTTCTACATGTTCATCTCCATCCATGTCTTTGAGTTGAATCGTGTTTTCTGCATATACTTCTTTAACAACATACGAGCCTTCCCAATTGGGTTTGAACTTGCCATCCTTGCCCCTAATTTGTTTTAGTACCAAATCTCATTCTTTGAATTCTCGTGGTTTGACCTTTTTATCGTAAGCCCTAGCTATTCTTTTTTGGTAACATTGTGCATGGCATAAGGCTTTTAATCATTTTTCCTCTATTAAGTTTAGTTGGTCATACCTTAATTGCACCCATTATGTTTCTTTCAACTGTGCCTCCATAAGAACTCGTAAGGATGGAATTTCCACTTCAACCGGGAGCACCGCCTCCATCCCATAAGTTAATGAGTACGGGGTCGCTCCAGTGGACGTACGTACGGAGGTAAATAATATCATTATTATTTTTTGGAATCGATGCTATAATTTATAATATGAAATTGTTGTTTTCAATTTAGGAATTGTCTGATTAGTCGGTGTTATAATAAAATACCATTTGTTTATTGTAATTTCTAATTTGGAAAGGATTTTATTTTTGCTATATTCCAATGCGCAAAGACGGAAGGCCCACTAGTCCAAATAGAAATGAATTTAATTATATTTTTTAAAATTTACATTGAAGCCCTCTAATTTTAAATATTTTTATAGGGGGGGCTTATACATGTAAAATGAACTATATAATACAATTCCTATATACTTGGTAATAAAAAAAAATTTAAGTTGGGGTGGCTTAGCACCCCCCAGCTACACCTATGTTTCGCCGCTGATAGGCCCATAATGCATAGGGGAGCATCTCATGCCAATCTTTGTGGGACGCAACCATTTTTTCAATTATTCTTACAAGGTTTTTATTGGCTACCTCAACCGCACCGTTCATTTGGGGACGATAGGGTGAGGAACGGCGGTGAGTAATTTTGAACTGTTTACATAAATCATCTACCTTTTTTGCAGTTAAATTTGTACCGTTATCGTTTATTATTTCATTTGGCACTCCATACCTACATATCAGGTTATTTTTAATAAACTTGGACACATGTGTTGCAGTAATATAGGAATATGATGCTACTTCGACCCATTTTGTAAAATAGTCAATAGCGACTAGAATAAACTCATGACCATTTGATGCCTTTGGGTTAATTTTACCGATAATATCAATTCTCCACACAGAGAAAGGCTAGGGAGAGGATAAGTTATGTAAATAAGAGGAGGGGGCATGATTAAGATTACCGTGAACTTGACACTCATGATATCGCCTTACGAAATTGCAACAATCCGCATCCATGGTTAGCCAATAATACCCTTACAACATTATTTTCTTGGCCAACATCAAGCCGTTCATGTGTGGACCACATACTCCGGCATGCACTTCTTGCATTATTTCTTGGGCTTCTGTCTCATCGACACACCGAAGAAGGATATGATTGGGAGATCTCTTATATAGGTGGTTTCCACACAGTGTGAACTGCATGGCTAAGCGTTGTAGCGTACGTTTATCGATTTGATTGGCTTCTATTAGAAAGGATTTGTTCTTAAGGTATTGTTTTATGCCATGGTACCAAGGTAGATTTTTGTGTGATTTGCTAGTTTCAATATGGAGGCAATATGAGGGTTCTTTGTGGCTATCTATTTGGATTGTCATGGTTTCATCGGTTAATTCTATCCAGGCTGCTAGTGTGGCTAAGGCATCAGCATAAGAGTTTCGTTTTCGGGGTAGGTAGGTGAACTCAATTTCAACAAACTCAAACTCATCTACTAGTTTTTTCTAAGTACTCAAAGTATGGAATTAATTTTTTATCCTTAGTTTTCCATTCTGCTTTTATTTGACTGATTATGAGTGAGTCACCAAAGACATGGAGATGAGTGACATTTTGTTCTAAAGCCATGTTCTAAAGCCATTTTAACTCGAGTACACATGCTTCGTATTCTGCCATGTTATTAGTACACTCAAATTGTATTTTAGTGCCCCTATGGTGATTCTAGAACTGCCCCTACACTTTTTCCATGTTTGTTAACCGCACCATCAAAATAGACCTTCCATTGTAAATTTATATTGGTACATTGTGAGGTATTTTAGGTGATAAATAATATATCTTCATCAGGGAATTCTTCGTTTACAGGTTCTAGATTAGAAATGGCTGAGTCAGCTAAATGATCAGCTATGGCTTGGGCTTTCATGGACTTTTGAGTGATATGGGTAATATCAAATTCGGATAAGAGTAGCAACCATTTGGAACTACGACCCACTAATGCCGGTTTTTCGAATAGGTATTTTAATGGATTAATTCGAGATATGAGATAGACTTGGTGGGATAACATATAATGACTCAGTCTTTGGGTGGCCCATACAAGAGATAAACAAACCTTTTCTATCGATGTGTACCGACTCTCACAACCCGTGAACCGCTTACTTAAGTAATATATGACATGTTCCTTACCCCCTTCATCATGTTGGCCTAAGACACAACCCATAGATGTTGGCGTGGTGGATAAGTATAGGAGGAGAGGCCTTTCGGGTTTCGACGGCATTAATATAGGGGATTTTAGGAGGTAGAATTTTAATTTTTCAAAAACATACTGACACTCATCATTCCACCCTTTTTCAGCATTTTTTCTAAGTAGTTTAAAAATCGGTTCACAAGTTAGGGTAAGTTGAGCAATAAACCGGATTATGTATTGTAATTGCTCTAATAAACCCATAACTTCTTTTTCAGTTTTCTAGTATTTCTATTATGGCCTTAACTTTACTGGGGTCTACCTCAATACCTCTACGACTAACAATGAAACCCAACACTTTACCTTTAGTGACACCAAAGAAACATTTTTGTGGATATAACCATAAATTATATTTTCGAGCCCTATCCAAAATTTTCTTGAGGCATTCTAAATGGTTACTAGCATCTCGAGATTTGGCAATCATGTCATCTACATAAACATCTATTTCATTATGCATCATATCATGAAATAACGCGGTCATGGCATAACCCGATAACAAAACACGTCCCAAGGTGTTATGAATGAGGTTTTCTCCATGTCTTCTTTTGCTAAATGGATTTGGTTATAGCCCGAGAATCCGTCCATAAAGGACATCATCTCATGACCAGCAGTATTATCGACAAGGAGATCAATATGAGGTAAGGGAAAATCATTTTTGGGACTAGCCTTGTTTAGGTTTCTATAATCTACACACATTCTTACTTTACCATCTTTCTTTAGAACAGGGACAATGTTCGCTAACCATTCGGGTTATGGGGATACTTGCAAAAAACCAGCATTGTATTGTTTTATAACTTCTTCTTTAATTTTTAAGATCCATTCGGGTTTAAGTCTTCAAGGTTTTTGTTTAATGGGTTTTGCACCTGGTTTAAGTGGTAACTGATGCACAACTACGTTTTCATCTAAATCAGGCATATCTGCATACAACCATGCAAATACATCTACATAACCTCTTAAGAAATCAATGAGTTCAGACCGCATTTTTGGAGGTAAATTAGTTCCTATATGGACACACTTTGACTCTCCATTTACACTTAAATTTATCTCCTCTGTTTCCTCAAGGATGGATGTGATTGGATTTCCATGTTTAGTAATTAAAGTGGAAAGTTCATCAGGAATGTGAATCTTCAATGGAAAAAAGGTCAGAGGAGTACCTAGGCTTGATTTTAAGTTGAGGAGCCATACTAATGCAATTAACATAAATATTTTAGAAATTTTTAGTTTTTTTAATTTTTTTGGCTTTTGGACATTTATCATTTTTTTTTTATTTTTTTGGACATTTAAGGTTTTCTAATTTTTTTGGTTTTTGCATTTTTTATGATTTGTTTGGGTTTTAAAGGTTTTCTTATTTTTTTTTATTTTATTAAATAAACTATGTACAAAATACCCTGGGCTTAAGCAGACTTTTTTTTTTGGCTGGTCAGGACCAGACGGGACCTGACTTAAATTGTAAGAAGAAGAAGGGTCACATACCTTGGTCATGTTACTAGTGAGGGAGACATGAGGTAGGTCACACGTGCTCGATATCGACCAATCATTGTCGGGGCATACCTTGAAAGGTTCGAAAATCTTGAGACCCATCAGTTCGGCTGTGGTGTTCTGGATAAATGAGGGAATGTCACTGGCCGCCATGACTTTCTTCAGCACCTTATATTTTGGCTTCCTTCGTTTAGGCTTCCAGTCTATTTGTGGCTTGCTCGGGGTAGGAACGAGAGGTGTCTGTCTTACTTCATGTATTCTTCTATGAGCAATGATTTTTCTCTGCAATTTCTTGTTAATATATAATCTCCCATGCATGTCATAGTTTTCAAAATAATCAGCAGGTAATTCATCATCATCGGGTTAAGATCCAGAACTGGGTTGGACATTTGGTGGTCATTTGTCAAGTCTGGTTCGGGTCCATTAATCGATTGGATTGTTGTTATTGGATCAAATACCGTGTCCAAATTGGTAATTACATTAACACTATGGGGTCTCTCGGGGGATCAGGGTTTTTGAGGTTCTCTATTCGCGGAGGGATTCTGGGTTACCGTCTAATTTATTGGAGCACTTAACACCTTCCTAAGGTTTGCACAAAATTCAGTACGATGGCCCCCTGTACGATGGTACACACAATATTGTTCTGGTTGATAATCTAAGTTATTTCGATTTGATATTATACGGGGGCTCCCTAATTCAAGCCGCAATGGATCATTGGCTTCCCTTGGTCTTTTCGAGGGTGGTGCTAGGGTTAACCCTGTTCGGTCATAGCTCTCACCAATTATTTTCAATTCTTTAAAGTCCCTAAAAGTGTGAGATGCCAGTAAGTCACGAAGTGGTGGTCGTGATGACCGAATTGCTATCCTAATCAATTCATCTAGAGCAGGTGTGGTTTGGTGCACTTCATTTGCCATAGCGAACCACCTATCTATATAGTCACAAAAACGTTATGATTCATTTTGGGACAGGTTTAATAAATCAGAAAAGGATGGTATATGCCACATACGATTAAACCGATGCAAAAAACATGCAGAGAATGATCTCCAGGTCATACGGTCTTTTCCAGCAAGGTTTGTGTACCATTCGTAAGCATCATCTTGGAGGGTTATACCAAAGAGTAAAATTAGAGTCGCATCATCATACCTGAATAGGTCATATAACTTGCATAACGTTATCATGTGCTTTAGTGGGTAGTATTTACCGTCATACCGCTTCAGTGGTTGGGTTTGTTGCGGTTGTGCATATCGTTCTTGTGGGCGATTTTGCGATTGCTCGATAGGTCGCTCTGGTCATCGACTTAGGGGTGGATCATCATATCTCGATCTAAGATCGCTCAAGCAGCTCTCAATCCTTCCCAGTAGCGATTGTAATTGAGTAAATAGAGGTTCTACTGGATGTGGCATGCGCAACATTGGAGGTGGAATTGTGGTGGATGTGCTTGGAACAGCCTGTCCCTGGACCACAAGGCATATTAGCATGTAAAAGGCCTCTAGCTGCAAAAAGAACAACCTTCTCATTTGTTCTGATGAACCTAATGTTTGGTCATTGTTTACTCTTGGCTGGTTTGATCAAGAGGAGGATGGAATATCTTGCTGGTTGGTTGTGTTTTGCACAGGTATCCCCTCTAATACATTGACCTCCCCAAGATTTAATTTAAACAATTCATTTAACCCGCCAAAATTGTCATTTTCTGGTGCAATAACCTCACCTTTTATAAATGTATCTTTTATGGACATGTTGGAGGTTACAGTTGTTACTGGCTTATCAGACTCACATCCTAAACCCTGTGTACCTTTATTTTTCACAAGCGTCAGTGGTTCTACCATTCCTTGGTTCAATCTTCCTAAACCTTGTCCTGGGGTATAGTTCCATCTTTTTTGGAGAATTTCTAACATCCTTTCTGGGTTAGGATAATTCTGTTGGGACTTTGCATCAATAAATGGAACTTGTTGGTTGATGCTAACATTTATGTCTAAGAGATACCACCATTTCAGGTTCAGCTATAACCACAATAATTTTGTTATTAAAAGAAAACTTAAGGCATTGATGTAGGCTGGACGGGATTACCTTATGGGCATGCAACCATGGTCTTCCTGGAATCAGGTTAAAACTGGATTTGATATCAACAACTTGAAAGGTTATCTCAAATTTTACCGGACCGATTACTACCTTTAAATCAACCTCTCCCAAAATTTCTGTACTGGTGCTATCAAAAGCCCTTACCGTCCTAAGAACTTTACGAAAATTTTTGGGTCTACTCCAATTTTTGTGGCAGTGCGTAGGGGACAAATATTAAGAGCAGGCCCATTGTCAATTAAAACAAATGAGAGATGGAAATCATTGCATTGAACCTTTATGTACAGTGATCGGTTGTGTTTCTCTCTCTCATCAGGGCGTTCACTGTCTGAAAATGTTATGCTTTATTCGTATATATGACCAACTAGTTTTTCTAAATCCTTTGGTTCTACATTAGTTGGCACATTAACAGATTGGAGGACTTTTTGCAAAGCTTGGTAGTGGGTTGGGGACTTAACAAGTAACTCCCAAACAGAGATTTCGGCCTTAGTTTTTTTTAGTTGAGACACCACATCATAACTGGAGGAATCTTTTTTTGTTTGATTTTTAGGATTGTCTTTGGTCTTACCGCCCTCAGGTATGGAATCTGTTGTGAGGTACGATGGCTTATAAACCCTACCAGATCTAGTCATGTTGCTTAATTTCGCACATGCTGGGGTTTGGTTGTAATCAAAAGGAACATGATTTAGATTGGTCATGGCTGGTTTCCCTAAGACCTCAATTCTTTTTGGACCCATGACTACAATTGGTTTGAGGACTGGTTCTCTAACTCCTAAAACCACACTTTTGGAATGTATTGGGGTCATTTGGTCCTTTGGTCTTACCTCTAAAACTTCAATAGTTCTTGGCGTTAATTTTTGTTCAAAGTGATTGACACTACCCTTTAAAAAGCATGGATCATACCTTTCACATTCAATGGAATTTACCGTTTGAGAACATGTTGCTTCATCATTTTTTTAGTGTTGAGGTAGTGGGTTTGCCATTATGTTAGTGGTTTCTGTCGGAGGTTCCTTGACGACAATCACTCCTTTGTCGATTAAATCTTGTATGGTGTGCCTTAGATTGTAACACTTATCGGTATGGTGACCTGCACTTTGATGATATTCACAAAAAACAGTTGGGTCATAACCTCTAGAATCAGGATTTACTTGCCTTCCTAATGGAGTCACAGTTCCTTCTTGAAAATGTCTAACGAGTATAGAACTTGGTGGTTCACCAATTGGTGTGAATTTTCTAAAAACCTTGGTTTGCTGTGATTGATTTGTAGCAGAAAATTGAGAATTCGTATGGTTCATATGTGTGATTGGTCCATTTCTTGCGTTGGTATGTGTTGGTTTTGGCAATCCCCCAAAACGATTATTAGTTGAAAAGGAATTTTGAGGAAAGACAGTTTGTTTGGTACCGGACACCTTAAAGGTAGCATTTACATCCTCTTGACTTTTTGTGGTGTTTGATGAGAAGTTATTATTTTGGTCATTTCTGGTTCGTTTTACATTAAATTGGTTTGGTGGTGGTGATTGTAGTCCTAAGGCGGGCATTAACCCTTGTTTTACGGCTGTTTCTACACGAGAACCAGACTGAATTAAGGCTATGAAATCAGGATGCCCCTGAATAGCTAGGTAACCCGATATGGTAGGCAAGGAGGACTTAATTATCATGTTTATGGATTCCTCATTTGTTGGTTTGGGTTTGACTCTAGCGGCCATTGCACGCCACCTACCAACATAGGCAACAAATGGTTCATCTTTATTTTGTCTAAGAGATTCAAGGTCTTCGCGCCTAGGTTCCATGTCAAGTGATCAATTGCTCATTCGTTACTTTCAAAAAAGCTTGAGCGGTCAATGCGAGAATTTAACAGGTCAAATTCAAGAGAGATTGGTGATTGTTCAGATCTTGGGATACTTGTGGACCTATTTTGGTCGTGATTAGGAAAGATCTGAGTTTCAAGATGTTGCCCATGATGTTCAGGTCCATGGTTCATAGGGATTGAATTTCGGGGATCATTTGCGGCAAACTAGCAAATTGGGTCATCATTGCATTCATTGTTTTAATGGTTTCCGTTAACAAGTCTTTCAACGAGTGTTCGACGTTTTGGTTGGTTTCTTGAGGTTGAGGTAAAATATTTTCAGGACTTTCGTCGAGGTTTGTGTTGTGAGACATTTTAGCTCGAGACCTAGTTAGGATAGGACTCCTTACAATGTGTGTAGACCTTTTCGGCTTACGTACCTTTTTAGAATTTAAATCCAGTTGATATTAATGTTACCGGTACAATGAAATTTTACTTCCTCTTTCTTGTTTAGTAGTAGAATGATGGTCACTCGATTGCTCCAAATCTTTGCCTAACTCTTCCAACACCGCAAATGTGAACTTATACTCCTTGTTGCTTCTTTTTTTTAAATTTTTCTGCAACAAATTTAAAAACAAAAGAAGGTTGAAGGTGTTTGGAGCACTATAGTAGAGTATCTACAGGCCAAAATAATAGAGCATTTACAACTATAATACAACACTCCAATTGAAGGTATTTGGAACACTTTAGTAGTGTCTCTATATGGCAAGATAATAGGGCATTTACTACCCTAATACAACACTCCAATTGAAGGTTTTTGGAGCACTCTTGTAGTGTTTCTACTTGGCAAGATAATAGAGCATTTACAACTCTACTACAACACTTCAATTGAGGAAGTTTGGAGCACTCTTGTAGTGTCTCTATATGGCAAGAAAATAGGGCATTTACTACCCTAATACAACACTCCAATTGAACGTTTTTTGAGCACTCTAGTAGCGTCTCTATATGACAAGATAATAGGGCATTTACAACCCAAATACAACACTCCAATTGAAGGTGTTTGGAGCACTCTAGTAGTATCTACATGGCAATATAATAGGGCATTTACAACCATAATACAACACTCCAATCAAAGGTGTTTGGATAACTCTAGTAGAGTCTCTACATGGCAAGATAAAAGCGCATTTACAACCATAATACAACACTCCAATTGAATATGTTTGGAGCACTCTAGTAGTGGCTCCAGATGACAAGATAATAGGGCATTTACAACTCTAATACAACACTCCAATTGAAGGTGTTTGGTGCACTATAGTAGTGTGGCAAGATAATTGGGCATTTACTAGCCAAATACAACTCCAATCGAAGGTTTTTGGATCACTCTTGTAGTGTCTCTACGTGACAAGATAACAGAGCATTTACAACTCTAATGCAACCCTTCAATTGAAGGTGTTTGGGGCACTCTTGTAGTGTCTCTATCTGACAAGATATTTGAGCTTTTACAATCCTATTACAATACTCCAGTTGTAGGTTTTTGGAGCACTCTAGTAGATTCTCTACATGGCAAGATAATAGGTCATTTACAACCCTAATACAACACTCCAATTGAAGGTGATTGCATAACTCTAGTAGTGTCCCCATATGGCAAGATAAAAGCGTATTTACAACCCTAATACAACACTCCAATTGAAAGTGTTTGTAGAACTCTAGTAGTGTCTCTATATGGCAAGATAAAAGCGCATTTACATCCCAAATAAAATACACCAAATGAAGGTGATTGGAGCACTCTAGAAGTGTCTCTATATGGAAAGATAATAAGGCATTTACAGCTCTAATACAACACTCCAATTGAACAAGGTCGGGTATTCACAACCCTAATACAACACTCTAATTGAAGGTGTTTGGAGCACTCTAGAAGTGTCTCTATAAGGGAAGATAATAGAGCATTTACATCCCTAATACAACACTCCAATTGAAGGTGTTTGGAAAGCTCTAGTAGTGTCTCTATGTGGCAAGATAATAGGACATTTACAACCCTAATAAAATACTCCAAATGAAGGTGATTGGAGCACTCTACAAGTGTCTCTATCTGGAAAGATAATAGGGCATTTACAGCTCTAATACAACTCTCCTATTGTAGGTATTTACAACATTCTAGTAGTGTCTCAATATGGCAAGATAATAGGGCATTTACAACACTAATACAAAACTCAATTGGATGGTGTTTGGATCACTCCAGTAGTGTCTCTATGACAAGATAATAAGTCATTTACGACCCTAATACAACACTCCAATTCAAGGTTATTGGATAACTCTAGTAGTGTCTCCATATGGCATGATAAAAGCGTATTTACAACCCTAATACAACTCTCCAATTGAAAGTGTTTGGAGAACTCTAGTAGTGTCTTTATATGGCAAGATAAAAGCTCATTTACAACTGAAATACAACACTCTAATTGAAGATGTTTGGAGCGCTGTAGTAGTGTCTCCGGATGACAAGATAATAGGGCATTTACAACTCTAATACAACACTCCAATAGAAGGTGTTCGGAGCACTCTAGAAGTGTCTCAATGTGGCAAGATATTAGGGCATTTACAACCCTAATAAAATACTTCAAATGAAGGTGATTGGAGCAATGTAGAAGTGTCTATATATGGAAAGATAATAGGGCATTTACAGCTTTAATACAACACTCCAATTGAAGGTATTTGCAGCACTCTAGCAGTGTCTCCATTTGGCAAGATAATAGGGCATTTACAACCCTAATACAAAAATCACTTGGATTGTGTTTGGATCACTCCAGTAGTGTCTCTATATGGCAAGATAGTTAGTCATTTACAATCCTAATACAACACTTCAATTGAATGTGATTGGATAACTCTAGTAGTGTCTCCATATGGCAAGATAAAAGCGCATTTACTTCCCTAATACAACACTCCAATTGAAGGTGTTTGGAGAACTCTAGTAGTGTCTCTATATGACAAGATAAAAACGCATTTACAACCCAAATACAACACTCTAATTGAAGATGTTTGGAGCGCTCTAGTAGTGTCTCCATATGACAAGATAATAGGGCATTTACAACTCTAATACAACACTCCAATTGAAGGTGTTCGGAGTACTCTAGAAGTGTCTCTATGTGGCAAGAAAATAGGGATTTTACAACTCTAATAAAATACCCCAAATGAAGGTGATTGGAGCACACTAGAAGTGTCTCTATATGGAAAGATAATAGGGCATTTACAGCATTAATACAACACTCCAACTAAAGGTGTTTGCAGCACCCTTCTAGTGTCTCCATATGGCAAGATAAGAGGGCATTTACAACCCTAATACAAAACTCAGTAGGATGGTGTTTGGATCACTCTAGTAGTGTCTCTATATGGCAAGATAATAGGCCATTTACTACCCTAATACAGCACTCCGATTGGAACACTCTTGTAGTGTCTCCACGTAGCAAGATAATAGAGCATTTGCAACTCTAATACAACCCTTCAAATGAAGGTGTTTGGATCACTCTTGTAGTGTCTATCTGCAAGATATTTGAGCTTTTACAATCCTAATTCAATACTCTAATTGAAGGTTTGTTGAGCACTCTAGTAAATTCTCTACATGGCAAGATAATAGGCCATTTACAACCCTAATACAACACTCCAATTGAATGTGATTGGATAACTCTAGTAGTGTCTCCACATGGCAAGATAAAAGCACATTTACAACCCTAATACAAAACTCACTTGGATGGTGTTTGGATCAATCCAGTAGTGTATCTATATGGCAAGATAATAGGGCATTTACAACCCTAATAAAATACTCCAAATTAAGGTGATTGGAGCACTCTAGAAGTGTCTCTATATGGAAAGATAATAGAGCATTTACAACCATAATACAAAACTCACTTGGATGGTGTTTGGATCACTCCAGTAGTGTATCTATATTGCAAGATAATAGGGCATTTACAGCTCTAATACAACACTCCAGTTGAAGGTGTTTGGAGCACTCTAGTAGTGTCTCCAGATGACAAGGTAATAGGCCGTTGAAACCTCTAATACAACACTCAAATTGAAGGTGTTTGCAGCACTCTAGTAGTGTCTCCAGATGACAAGATAATATGGCATTTACAACTCTAATACAACACTTCAATTCAAGATGTTTGGACCATTCTAGTAGTATCTCTAGATGACAAGCTAATAGGGCATCTACAACTCTAATACAACAATCCAATTGAAAGTGTTTGGAGCTGTCCAGTAGCGTCTCTATATGGCAAGATAATAGGACATTTATAACCCTAGTACAAAACTCCAATTGAAGATGTTTGGAGAACTCTAGTAGTGTCTCTATATTGCATGATAATAGAGCATTTACAACTCCAATACAACACTCCAATTGAAGGTGTCTGGAGCACTCTAGTACTGTCTCCAGCTGGCAAGAAAATATGGCATTTACAACCCTAATACAACACTCCAAATGAAGGTTTTTGGTGCACTCTAGCAGTGTCCCTACATGGCAAGATAATAAGGCATTAACAACTGTAATGCAACACTCCAATTGAAGCTGTTTGGAGCAGTCTAGTACTGTCTCTACGTGGCAATATAATAGGGCATTTACAACTCTAATACAACACTACAATTGAAGGTGTTCGGAGCACTCTAGTAGTGTCTCTATGTGGCAAGATAATAGAGCATTTACAACCCTAATAAAATACTCCAAAAGAAAATGAATGGAGCACTCCAGAAGTGTCTCTATATGGAAAGATAATAGGGCATTTACATCTCTAATACAACTCTTCAATTGAAGGTGTGTTTGCAGCACTTTAGTAGTGTCTTCATATGGCAAGATAATAGGGCATTTACAACCCTAATACAAAACTAAGTTGGATGGTGTTTGGATTACTCCAGTAGTGTCTCTATATGGCAAGATTATAGGCCATTTACAACCCTAATACAACACTCCAATTGCAGGTGATTGGATAACTCTAGTAGTGTCTCCATATGGCAAGATAAAAGCGCATTTACAACCATAATACAACACTCCAATTGAAGGTGTTTGGAGAACTCTAGTAGTGTCTCTATATGGCAAGATAAAAGCGCATTTACAACCCAAATACAACAATCTAATTGAAAATGTTTGGAGCGCTCTAGTAGTGTCTCCAGATGACAAGATAAAAGCGCATTTACAGCCCTAATACAGCACTTCAATTGAAGGTGTTTGGAGAACTCTAGTAGTGTCTCTATGTCGCAAGATAATATGGCATTTACATACCAAATAAAATACTCCAAATTAAGGTGATTGGAGCACTCTAGAAGTGTCTCTATATGGAAAGATAATAGAGCATTTACAACCCTAATACAAAACTCACTTGGATGGTGTTTGGATCACTCCAGTAGTGTATCTATATGGCAAAATAATAGGTCATTTACAACCCTAATAAAATACTTCAAATGAAGGTGTTGGGAGCACTCTAGTAGTGTCTCCAGATGACAAGATAATAGGGCATTTACAGCTCTAGTACAACACTCCAATTGAAGGTTTTTGCCGCACTCTAGTAGTGTCTCCAGATGACTAGATAATAGGGCAGTTACAACTCTAATACAACACTTCAATTCAAGATGTTTGGAACACTCTATTAGTATCTCCAGATGACAAGCTAATAGGGCATCTCCAGCATTAATACAACACTCCATTTGAAGGTGTTTGCAGCACTTTAGTAGTGTCTCTATGTGGCAAGATGGTAGGGCATTTACAACCCTAATAAAATACTCCAAATGAAGGTGTTGGGAGCACTCTAGTAGTGTCTCCAGATGACAAGATAATAGGGCATTCACAGCTCTAATACAACACTCCAATTGAAGGTGTTTGCAGCACTCTAGTAGTGTCTCCAGTTGACAAGATAATAGGGCATTTACAACTCTAATACAACACTTCAATTTAAGATGTTTGGACCACTCTAGTAGTATATCTAGATGACAAGCTAATATGGCATCTACAACTCTAATACATCAATCCAATTGAAAGTGTTTGGAGCTGTCTAGTAGCGTCTCTATATGGCACTATAATAGGACATTTACAACTCTAGTAGTGTCTCTATATTGCATGATAATAGGGCATTTACAACCCCAATACAACACTCCAATTGCAGGTGATTGGATAACTCTAGTACTGTCTCCATATGGCAAGATAAAAGCGCATTTACAACCCTAATACAACATTCCTATTGAAGCTGTTTGGAGAACTCTAGTAGTGTCTCTATATGGCAAGATAAAAGAGCATTTACAACCCAAATACAACACTCTAATTGAAGATGTTTGGAGCGCTCTAGTAGTGTCTCCAGATGACAAGATAATAGGGCATTTGCAACTCTAATACAACACTCCAATTGAAGGTGTTCGGAGTACTCTACAAGAGTCTCTATGTGGCAAGATAATTGGGCATTTACAACCCTAATGAAATACTCCAAAAGAAGGTGATTGGAGTACTCTAGAACTGTCTTTATATGGAAAGATAATAGGGCATTTACCGCTCTGATTCAACACTCCAATTGAAGGTGTTTGCAGCACTCTAGTAGTGTCTCCATATGGCAAGATAATATGTAATTTACAACGCTAATACAAAACTCACTTGGATGGTGTTTGGATAACTCCATTAGTTTCTCTATATGGAAAGATAATAGGCCAATTACAACCCTAATACAACACTCCAATTGAAGGTGTTTGGCGCACGCTAGTAGTGTCTCCAGATAACAAGATAATAGGGTATTTACATCTCTAATAGAACTCTCCAATTGAAGGTGTTTGCAGCACCCTAGTTGTGTCTCTATGTGGCAAAGTTAATAGGACATTTACAACCCTAATAAAATACTCCAAATGAAAGTGTTTGGAGCACTCTCGAAGTGTCTTTATCTGGAAAGATAATAAAGTATTTACAACCCTAATACAATAGTCCAATTTAAGATGTTTGGACAACTCTAGTAGAGTCTCTATATTGCAGGATAATAGAGCATTTACAACCCCAATACATCACTCCAATTGAAGGTGGGAGCACTCTTTTAGTGTCTCTAGCTGGCAAGAAAATAGGGCATTTACAACCCTAATACAATAATCCAATTGAATGTGTTTGGAGCACTATACTAGTGTCTCTACGTGGCAAGATAATAGGGAATTTACAACCCTAATACAACACTCTAATTGAAGGTGTTTGGAGCAATCTAGTAGTGTCTCTCTATATGGGAAGATAATAGAGCATTTACATCCCTAATACAACACTCCAATTAAAGGTGTTTGGAGAACTCTAGTAGTGTCTCTATTTGGTAAGATAAAAGCGCATTTACAACCCAAATACAACACTCTAATTCAAGATGTTTGGATCGCTCTAGTAGTGTCTCCAGATGACAAGATAATAGGGCATTTACAATTCTAATACAACACTCCAATTGCAGGTGTTCGGAGCACACTAGTAGTGTTTCTATGTGGCAAGAAAATAAGGCATTTACAACCCTAATAAAATACTCCAAATGAAGGTGATTTGAGCACTCTAGAGGTGTCTCTATATGGAAATATAATAGAGCATTTACAGCCCTAATACAAAACTCACTTGGATGGTGTTTGGATAACTCTAGTAGTGTCTCCATATGGCAAGATAATAGGTCATTTACAACTCTAATACAACACTCCAATTGAAGGTGTTTGGAGCAGTCTAGTAGTGTCTCCAGATGACAAGGTAATAGGGCATTTACAGCTCTAATACAACACTCCAATTCAAGGTGTTTGCAGCACTGTAGTAGTGTCTCTATGTGGCAAGATGATAGGGCATTTACAGCTCTAATACAACACTTCAATTGAAGGTGTTTGCAGCACTCTAGTAGTGTCTCTATATGGAAAGATAATAGGGCATTTACAGCTCTAATACAACACTCTAATTGAAGGTGTTTGCAGCACTCTTGTAGTGTCTCCATATGGCAAGATAAGAGGGCATTTACAACCCTAATACAGAACTCAGTTGGGTGGTGTTTGGATCACTCCAGTAGTGTATCTATACGGCAAGATAATAGGCCATTTACTACCCTAATACAACACTCCGATTGGAACACTCTTGTAGTGTCTCCACGTGGCAAGATAACAGAGCATTTACAACTCTAATACGACCATTCAATCGAACATGTGAGCTTTTACAATCCTAATACAATACTCTAATTGAAGGTTTGTTGAGCACTCTAGTAAATTCTCTACATGACAAGATAATAGGCCATTTACAACCCTATTACAACACTCCAATTGCAGGTGATTGGATAACTCTAGTAGTGTCTCCACATGGCAAGATAAAAGTGCATTTACAACCCTAATACAACATTTCAATTGAAGGTGTTTGGAGAACTCTAGTAGTGTCTCTATGTGGTAAGATAATAGGGCATTTACATCCCTAATAAAATACTCCAAATTAAGGTTATTGGAGCACTCTAGAAGTGTCTATATGGAAAGATAATAGAGCATTTACAACCCTAATACAAAACTCACTTGGATGGTGTTTGGATAACACTAGTAGTGTCATAGGGCAAGATAATATGACATTTACAACTCTAATACAACACTCTAATTGAAGGTGGTTGCAGCACTTTAGTAGTGTCTCTGTGTGGCAAGATGATAGGGCATTTACCGCTCTAATACAACACTTCAATTGAAGGTGTTTGCTGCACTCTAGTAGTGTCTCTATATGGAAAGATAATAGGGCATTTACAGCTCTAATACAACACTCCAATTGCAGATGTTTGTAGCACTCTTGTAGTGTCTCCATATGGCAAGATAAGAGGGCATTTACAACCCTAATACAAAACTCAGTTGGATGGTGTTTGGATCACTCTAGTAGTGTCTATATGGCAAGATAATAGGCCATTTACTACCCTAATACAACACTCCGATTGGAACACTATTGTAGTGTCTCCACGAGGCAAGATAACAGAGCATTTACAACTCTAATACAACCCTTCAATTGAAGGTGTTTGGAGCACTCTTGTAGTGTCTCTATCTAGCAAGATATTTGAGCTTTTACAATCCTAATACAATACTCTAATTGAAGGTTTGTTCAGCACCCTAGTAAATTCTCTACATGGCAAGATAATAGGACATTTACAACCCTATTACAACACTCCAATTGCAGGTGATTGGATAACTCTAGTAGTGTCTCCACATGGCAAGATAAAAGCGCATTTACAGCCCGAATACAGCACATCAATTGAAGGTGTTTGGAGAACTCTAGTAGTGTCTCTATGTCGCAAGATAATAGGGAATTTACATACCAAATAAAATACTCCAAATTAAGGTGATTAGAGCACTCTAGAAGTGTCTCTATATGGAAAGATAATAGAGCATTTACAATCCTAATACAAAACTCACTTGGATGGTGTTTGGATCACTCCAGTAGTGTATCTATATGGCAAGATAATAGGTCATTTACAACCCTAATAAAATACTTCAAATGAAGGTGTTGGGAGCACTCTAGTAGTGTCTCCAGATGACAAGATAATAGGGCATTTACAGCTCTAATACAACACTACAATTGAAGGTGTTTGCCGCACTGTAGTAGTGTCTCCAGATGACAAGATAATATGACATTAACAACTCTAATACAACACTTCAATTCAAGATGTTTTGGAACACTCTAGTAGTATCTCCAGATGACAAGCTAATAGGGCATCTCCAGCTCTAATACAACACTCCATTTGAAGGTGTTTGCAGCACTCTAGTTGTGTCTCTATGTGGCAAGATGATAGGGCATTTACAACCCTAATAAAATACTCCAAATGAAGGTGTTGGGAGCACTCTAGTAGTGTCTCCAGATGACAAGATAATAGGGCTTTTACAGTTCTCTAATACAACACTCCAATTGAAGGTGTTTGCAGCACTCTAGTAGTGTCTCCAGATGACAAGATAATAGGGCATTTGCAACTCTAATACAACACTTCAATTCAAGATGTTTGGACCACTCTAGTAGTATATCCAGATGACAAGCTAATAGGGCATCTACAACTCTAATACAACATTCCAATTGAAAGTGTTTGGAGCTGTCTAGTAGCGTCTCTATATGGCACTATAATAGGACATTTACAACCCTAGTACAAAACTCTAATTGAAGATGTTTGGAGAACTCTAGTGGTGTCTCTATATTGCATGATAAGATAGCATTTAAAACCCCAATACAACACTCCAATTGAAGGTGTCTGGAGCACTCTAGTACTGTCTCCATATGGCAAGATAAAAGCGCATTTACAACTCTAATACAACACTCCAATTGAAGGTGTTTGGAGAACTCTAGTAGTGTCTCTATATGGCAAGATAAAAGGGTATTTACAACCCAAATACAACAATCTAATTGAAGATGTTTGGAGCGCTCTAGTAGTGTCTCCAGATGACAAGATAATATGACATTTACAACTCTAATACAACACTCCAATTGAAGGTGTTCGGAGTACTCTAGAAGAGTCTCTATGTGGCAAGATAATAGGGCATTTACAACCCTAATAAAATATTCCAAATGAAGTTGATTGGAGCACTCTAGAAGTGTTTCTATATAGAAAGATAATAGGGCACTTATAGCTCTGATATAACACTCCAATTGAAGGTGTTTGCAGCACTCTAGTAGTGTCTCCATATGGAAAAATTATATGCCATTTACAACCCTAATACAAAACTCACTTGGATTGTGATTGGATAACTCCATTAGTGTCTCTATATTGCAAGATAATAGGCCATTTACAACTCTAATACAACACTCCAATTGAAGGTGTTTGGAGCACCCCAGTAGTGTCTCCAGATAACAAGATAATAGGGCATTTACATCTTTAATACAACACTCAAATTGAAGGTGTTTGCAGCACTCTAGTTGTGTCTATGTGGCAAGTTAATAGGGCATTTACAACCCTAATAAAACACTCCAAAAGAAGGTTTTTGGAGCACTCTCGAAGCGTCTTTATCTGGAAAGATAATAAAGTATTTACAACCCTAATACAATACTCAAATTGAAGATGTTTGGAGAACTCTAGTAGTGTCTCTATATTGCACGATAATAGAGCATTTACAACCCCAATACAACACTCCAATTAAATGTGTTTGGAGCACTCTTGTAGTGTCTCTAGCTGGAAAGAAAATATGGCATTTACAGCGTTAATACAACACTTCAATTGAAGGTGTTTGCAGCACTCTAGTAGTGTCTCTATATGGAAAGATAATAGGGCATTTACAGCTCTAATACAACACTCCAATTGAAAGTGTTTGCAGCACTCTAGTAGTGTCTCCAGATGACAAGATAATAGGGCATTTAAAACTCTCATACAACAATTCAATTCAAGATGTTTGGACCACTCTAGTAGTATCTCCAGATGACAAGCTAATAGGGCATCTACAACTCTAATACAACAATCCAATTGAAAGTGTTTGGAGCAGTATAGTAGCGTCTCTATATGGCAAGATAATTGGACATTTACAACCGTAGTACAAAACTCCAATTGAAGATGTTTGAAGAACTCTAGTAGTGTCTCTCTATTGCATGATAATAGAGCATTTACAACCCCAATACAACACTCCAATTGAAGGTGTCTGGAGCACTCCAGTACTGTCTCCAGCTGGCAAAAAAATAGGGCATTTACAACTCTAATACAACACTCCAATTGAAGGTGTCGGGAGCACTCCAGTACTGTCTCCAGCTGGCAAAAAAATAGGGCACTTACAACCCTAATACAACACTCGAAATGAAGGTTTTTCGAGCACTCTAGCAGTGTCCCTACATGGCAAGATAATAAGGCATTAACAACTGTAATGCAACACTCCAATTGAAGCTATTTGGCGCAGTCTAGTAGTGTCTCTACGTGGCAATATAATATGGCATTTACAACTCTAATACAACACTCCAATTGAAGGTGCTCGGAGCACTCTAGTAGTGTCTCTATGCGCAAGATAATATGGCATTTACAACCCTAATAAAATACTCCAAAAGATGGTGATTGGACCACTCTAGAAGTGTCTCTATATGGAAAGATAATAGAGCATTTACATCTCTAATACAACACTACAAATGAAGGTGTTTGCAGCACTCTAGTTGTGTCTCTATGTGGCAAGATAATAGGGCATTTACAACCCAAATAAAATACTCCAAATGAAGTTGTTTGGAGCGCTCTAGAAGTGTCTCTATCTGGAAACATAATAAAGCATTTACAACTCTAATACAGCACTCCAATTGAAGATGTTTGGAGAATTCTAGTAGTGTCTCTATATTGCATGATAATAGAGCATTTACAACCCCAATACAACACTCTAATTAAAGCTGTTTGGAGCACTCTAGTAGTGTCTCCAGCTGGCCAGAAAATAGGGCATTTAGATCTCTAATACAACACTCCAATTGAAGGTGTTTGCAGCACTCTAGTTGTGTCTCTATGTGGCAAGTTAATAGGGCATTTACAACCCTAATAAAATACTCCAAATAAGGTGTTTGGAGAACTCTCGAAGTGTCTTTATCTAGAAAGATAATAAAGTATTTACAACCCTAATACAATACTCAAATTGAAGATGTTTGGAGAACTCTAGTAGTGTCTCTATATTGCACGATAATAGAGCATTTACTACCCCAATACAACACTCCAATTAAATGTGTTTGGAGCACTCTTGTAGTGTCTCTAGCTGGAAAGAAAATATGGCATTTACAGCTCTAATACAACACTTCAATTGAAGGTGTTTGCAGCACTCTAGTAGTGTCTCTATATGGAAAGATAATAGGGCATTTACAGCTCTAATACAACACTCTAATTGAAAGTGTTTGCAGCACTCTAGTAGTGTCTCCAGATGACAAGATAATAGGGCATTTAAAACTCTCATACAACACTTCAATTGAAGGTGTCCGGAGCACTCTAGTAGTGTCTCTATGTCGCAAGATAATAGGGCATTTACAGCCCTAATAAAATACTCGAAAAGAAGCTGATGGGACCACTCTAGAAGTGTCTCTATATGGAAAGATAATAGAGCATTTACATCTCTAATACAACACTCCAATTGAAGGTGTTTGCAGCACTTTAGTAGTGTCTTCATATGGCAAGATAATAGGGCATATACAACCCTAATACAAAACTCAGTTGGATGGTGTTTGGATAACTCCATTAGTGTCTCTATATGGCAAGATAATAGACCATTTACAACCCTAATACAACACTCCAATTGAAAGTGTTTGGAGCAGTATAGTAGCGTCTCTATATGGCAAGATAATTGGACATTTACAACCGTAGTACAAAACTCCAATTGAAGATGTTTGAAGAACTCTAGTAGTGTCTCTCTATTGCATGATAATAGAGCATTTACAACCCCAATACAACACTCCAATTGAAGGTGTCTGGAGCACTCCAGTACTGTCTCCAGCTGGCAAAAAAATAGGGCATTTACAACTCTAATACAACACTCCAATTGAAGGTGTCGGGAGCACTCCAGTACTGTCTCCAGCTGGCAAAAAAATAGGGCACTTACAACCCTAATACAACACTCGAAATGAAGGTTTTTCGAGCACTCTAGCAGTGTCCCTACATGGCAAGATAATAAGGCATTAACAACTGTAATGCAACACTCCAATTGAAGCTATTTGGCGCAGTCTAGTAGTGTCTCTACGTGGCAATATAATATGGCATTTACAACTCTAATACAACACTCCAATTGAAGGTGCTCGGAGCACTCTAGTAGTGTCTCTATGCGCAAGATAATATGGCATTTACAACCCTAATAAAATACTCCAAAAGATGGTGATTGGACCACTCTAGAAGTGTCTCTATATGGAAAGATAATAGAGCATTTACATCTCTAATACAACACTACAAATGAAGGTGTTTGCAGCACTCTAGTTGTGTCTCTATGTGGCAAGATAATAGGGCATTTACAACCCAAATAAAATACTCCAAATGAAGTTGTTTGGAGCGCTCTAGAAGTGTCTCTATCTGGAAACATAATAAAGCATTTACAACTCTAATACAGCACTCCAATTGAAGATGTTTGGAGAATTCTAGTAGTGTCTCTATATTGCATGATAATAGAGCATTTACAACCCCAATACAACACTCTAATTAAAGCTGTTTGGAGCACTCTAGTAGTGTCTCCAGCTGGCCAGAAAATAGGGCATTTAGATCTCTAATACAACACTCCAATTGAAGGTGTTTGCAGCACTCTAGTTGTGTCTCTATGTGGCAAGTTAATAGGGCATTTACAACCCTAATAAAATACTCCAAATAAGGTGTTTGGAGAACTCTCGAAGTGTCTTTATCTAGAAAGATAATAAAGTATTTACAACCCTAATACAATACTCAAATTGAAGATGTTTGGAGAACTCTAGTAGTGTCTCTATATTGCACGATAATAGAGCATTTACTACCCCAATACAACACTCCAATTAAATGTGTTTGGAGCACTCTTGTAGTGTCTCTAGCTGGAAAGAAAATATGGCATTTACAGCTCTAATACAACACTTCAATTGAAGGTGTTTGCAGCACTCTAGTAGTGTCTCTATATGGAAAGATAATAGGGCATTTACAGCTCTAATACAACACTCTAATTGAAAGTGTTTGCAGCACTCTAGTAGTGTCTCCAGATGACAAGATAATAGGGCATTTAAAACTCTCATACAACACTTCAATTGAAGGTGTCCGGAGCACTCTAGTAGTGTCTCTATGTCGCAAGATAATAGGGCATTTACAGCCCTAATAAAATACTCGAAAAGAAGCTGATGGGACCACTCTAGAAGTGTCTCTATATGGAAAGATAATAGAGCATTTACATCTCTAATACAACACTCCAATTGAAGGTGTTTGCAGCACTTTAGTAGTGTCTTCATATGGCAAGATAATAGGGCATATACAACCCTAATACAAAACTCAGTTGGATGGTGTTTGGATAACTCCATTAGTGTCTCTATATGGCAAGATAATAGACCATTTACAACCCTAATACAACACTCCAATTGAAAGTGTTTGGAGCAGTATAGTAGCGTCTCTATATGGCAAGATAATTGGACATTTACAACTCTAATACAATACTCAAATTGAAGGTGTTTGGAGCACTCTTGTAGTGTCTCTACGTGGCAAGATAATAGTGCATTTACAACTCTAATACAATACTTCAATTGAAGGTATTCGGGGCACTTTAGTAGTGTCTCCAGATGACAAGATGGTAGGGCATTCACAACCCTAATACAACACTCTAATTGAAGGTGTTTGGAGCACTCTAGTAGTGTCTCTCTATAAGGGAAGATAATAGAGGATTTACATCCCTAATACAACACTCCAATTAAAGGCGTTTGGAGAACTCTAGTAGTGTCTCTATTTGGCAAGATAAAAGCGCATTTACAACCCAAATACAACTCTCTAATTTAAGATGTTTGAATCGCTCTAGTAGTGTCTTCAGATGACAAGATAATAGGGCATTTACAATTCTAATACAACACTCTAATTGAAGGTGTAAGGAGCACTCTAGTATTGTTTCTATGTGGTAAGAAAATAAGGCATTTACAACCCTAATAAAATACACCAAATGAAGGTGATTGGAGCACTCTAGAAGTGTCTCTATATGGAAATATAATAGAGCATTTAAAACTCTAATACAAAACTCACTTGGATGGTGTTTGGAGCACTCTAGTAGTGTCTCTATTTGGCAAGATAATAGAGCATTTACAATTCTAGTATAACACTCCAATTGAAGGTGTTTGGAGCAGTCTAGTAGTGTCTCTATATTGTGTGATAATATAGCATTTACAACCCCAATACAACACTCTAATTAAAGGTGTTTGGAGCACTCTAGTAGTGTCTCCAGCTGGCCAGAAAATAGGGCATTTACAACCTTAATACAACACTCCAATTGAAGGTGTTTGGAGCACTCTAGTTGTGTTTCTACATGGCAAGATAATAGGGCATTAACAACTCTAATGCAAGACTCCAATTGAAGGTGTTTGGAGAACTCTCGAAGTGTCTTTATCTAGAAAGATAATAAAGTATTTACAACCCTAATACAATACTCCAATTTAAGATGTTTGGAGAACTCTAGTAGTGTCTCTATATTGCATGATAATAGAGCATTTACAACCCCAATACAACACTCCAATTGAAGGTGTTTGGAGCACTCTTGTAGTGTCTCCAACTAGCAAGAAAATAGGGCATTTACAACTCTAATACAATACTCCAATTGAAGGTTTTTGGAGCACTCTAGTAGTGTTTCTACATGGCAAGATAATAGGGCATTAACAACTCTAATGCAAGACTTCAATTGAAGGTGTTTGGAGCACTCTAGTAGTGTCTCTATATGGCAAGATAAAAGCGCATTTAAAACTCTAATACAACACTCCAATTGAAGGTGTTTGGAGCACTCTAGTAGTGTCTCCAGATGACAAGATAATAGGGCATTTACAACTCTAATACAACATTCCAATTTAAGGTGTTTGCAGCACTCTAGTAGTGTCTCTATGTGCAAGATAATAGGGTATTTACCACCCTAATTAAATAGTCCAAATGATGGTGTTTGGAGCACTCTACAAGTGTCTCTATCTGGAAAGATAATAAAGCATTTACAACCCTAATACAATACGCCAATTGATGGTGTTTGGAGCAATATAATTGTGTCTCCATATGGCAAGACAATAGGGCATTTACAAGGCTAATACAACACTGCAAAGGAAGGTGTTTGGAGCACTCTAGTGGTGTCTCTATATGGCAAGATAATGGGGCATTTACAACCGTAATACAACTCTCACTTGGAAGGTGTTTGCAAAACTCTAGTAGTGTCTCTATATGACAAGATAACAGAGTATTTACATGCCTAATACAATACTCCAAGTGACGGCGTTTGGAGCACTCTAGTAGTGTCCCTATATGATAAGATAATAGGGCATTCATAACCCTAAGCACTATAGTTTTGTCTCTATATGGCAAGACGAGTGGCCATTTACGACCCTAATACAAGACTCCAACTGATGGTTTTTGGAGCACTCTAGTAGTGTCTCTATTTGGCAAGATAATAGAGCATTTACAATTCTAGTATAACAGTCCAATTGATGGTGTTTGGAGCACTCTAGTAGTATCCTTATATGACAAGATAATAGGGCATTTGAACCCTAATATAAGACTCCAATTCATGGTGTTTTGAGCACTCTAGAAATGTCTCTATATGGCAAGATAATAGAGCATTTACAACCCAAATACTAGACTACAATTGAAAGTTTTCGGATCACTAAAGTATTGTCTCTATATGGCAAGATAATAGAGCTTTTACAACCCTAATACAACACTCCAAATGATAGTGTTTGGTGCACTCTAGTAGTGTTTCTATATGGCAAAAAAAAAGGGATTTACAACCGTAATACAACTCTCCAATTAAAGGTGTTTGGAGCACTCTAGTAGTGTCTCTAGATGGCAAGACAATAGAGCATTTACAACCCTAATATAATACTACAATTGAATGTTTTTGGGTCATTCTAGTAGTGTCTCTATATGACAAGATAATAAAGCATTTACAACCCTAATACAACACTCCAATTGAAGGTGTTTGAAGCACTCTAGTAGTGTCCCTATATGACAATATAATAGGGCATTTAGAACCCTAATACAACACTCCAATTGATGGTTTTTGGAGCACTCTAGTAGTGTCTGAAGATGGCAACACAATAGGGTATTTACAACCGTAATACAACACTCCAATTGAAGGTGTTTGGAGCACTCTAGTAGTGTTTCTACATGGCAAGATAATAGGGCATTAACAACTCTAATGCAACACTCCAATTGAAGGTGTTTGGAGCACTCTAGTAGTGTCTTTATATGGCTAGATAAAAGCGGATTTAAAACTCTAATACAACACTCAATTGAAGGTGTTTGGAGCACTCTAGTAGTGTCTCCAGATGACAATTTAATTGGGCATTTACAGCTCTAATACAACACTCCAATTGAAGGTGCTTGCAGCACTCTAGTAGTGTCTCTATGTGCAAGATAGTAGGGCATTTACAACCCTAATTAAATAGTCCAAATGATGGTGTTTGGAGCACTCTAGAAGTGTCTCTATCTGGAAAGATAATAAAGCATTTACAACCCTAATACAACACGCAAATTGATGGTGTTTGGAGCAATCTAATTGTGTCTCCATATGGCAAGACAATAGGGCATTTACAATGCTAATACAACACTTCAATGGAAGGTGTTTGGAGCACTCTAGTGGTGTCTCTATATGGCAAGATAATGGGGCATTTACAACCATAATACAACTCTCACTTGGAAGGTGTTTGCAAAACTCTAGTAGTGTCTCTATATGACAAGATAACAGAGTATATACATGCCTAATACAACACTCTAATTGACGGCGTTTGGAGCACTCTAGTAGTGTCCCTATATGATAAGATAATAGGGCATTTAAAACCATAATACAACACTCCAATTCATGGTTTTTGGAGCACTCTAGTAGTGTCTGAAGATGGCAACACAATAGGGTATTTACAACCATAATACAACACTTCAATTGACGGTGTTTGGATCACTCTAACAGTGTCTCTATATGGCAACTTAATAAGGCATTTATACCCCTAATACAACACTCCAAAGGAAGTTGGAGCACTCTAGTAGTGTCTCTATATGGTAAGATAATTGTGAATTTACAACCGTAATAATGCTCCAATTGATGGTGTTTGGAGCACTGTAGTAGTGTCTCTATATGGCAAGATAATATGGCATTTGTAACCCTAATACAACACTCCAATGGAAGGTGTTTGGAGCACTCTAGTAGTGTCTCTATATGGCAATATAATAGGGCATTTACAAACCTAATACATCACTCGAATTGAAGGTGATTGGACCACTCCAGTTGTATCGTTACGTAGCAAGATAATATGACATTTACAACTCAAATACAACACTCCAATTGAATGTATTTAGAGCACTCTTGTTGTGTCTCTACCTGGCAAGATAATAGGGCATTTACAACCCTAATACAACACTCCAATTTAAGGTGTTTGGAGCACACTAGTAGTGTCTCTACTTGGCAAGATAATAGGGCATTTACAACTCGAATACAACACTCCAATTGAAGGTGTTTGGAGAACTCTAGTAGTGTCTCTGTGTGGCAAGATAATAGCACATTTACAACCCTAATACAACACTCCAATTAAAGGGGTTTGGAGGACTCTAATAGTGTCTCCAGATGACAAGATAATAGGGTATTTACAACCCTAATACAACACTCCAATTGAAGGTGTTTGGAGGACTCTAGTAGTGTCTCTATCTGGCAAGATAATAGAGTATTTAAAACCCTTATACAACACTACAAGTGAAGGTGTTTGGTGCACTCTAGTAGTGTCTCTATATGGCAAGATAATAGAGGATTTACAAGCCTAATACAACACTCCTATTGAAGGTGTTTGGAGCATTCTAGTAGTGTCTGTATGTGGCAAGATAATAGGGCATTTACAACTCTAGTACAATACTACAATTGAAAGTGTTTGGAACACTCTAGTAGTGTCTCTGGCAAGATAATAGAGCATTTACAACCCTAATACAACACTCAAATTGAAGGTGTTTGGAGCACTGTAGTAGTGTCTCTATCTGGCAATTTAATATGACATTTACAATCCTAATACAACACTCCAATTGAAGGTGTTTGGAGCACGCTAGTAGTGTCTCTATGTGGCAAGATAATATGATATTTACAACCCTAATATAATACTCCAATTGAAGGTGTTTAGAGCACTCTAGAAGTGTCTCTATCTTGCAAGATAATAGAGCATTTACAACCCTAATACAGCACTCCAATTGAAGTTGTTTGGAGCACTCTAGTAGTGTCTCTATATGGCAAGATAATGGAACATTTACAACCCTAATACAACATTCCAATTGATGGTGTTTGGAGCACTCTAGTAGTGTCTCTATAAAGCAAGATAGTGGAACATTTACAACCTTAATAAAACACTCCAATTGAAGGTGTTTGGAGAACTCTATTTGTGTCTCTATATGGTAAGATAATAGAGAATTTACAACTCTAATACAACACACCAATTGAAGGTGTTCGGAGTACTCTAGTAGTATCTCCATATGACAAAATAATAGGGCATTTATAACCCTAATACAACAATTCAATTGAAGGTGTTTGGAACACTCTAGTAGTGTTTTTATATGGCAAGATAATAAAGCGTTTACAACTCATAAGAAGGTTAGCACATATGTATAATATTACCGCACTTTTCAATCTTATTTAGTTAAGCATATATCTCTCAATTTCTTAATTCATCTAAATTATTTTAAATCCTAAAAAGGATTTCAATTGAATAACCATTTATTCATTTAATGTGATTTATTGTCAATAAAATATCATTAATGTCATTGATTGTCATTAATTATCAGTTATTGTCAATTAATTATCGTTAATGTCATTAACTCATTCTTAATTGCCATTATAGCTAATTAAAACCTTTAGTGTCATTAATTCATAATTAATTCATTCTTAATCTGTCCTAAATTTGAATGAGATCTAATATTACAGATCTTGCAAAATAGCCCTTCTGAAAAATTAATATTTCAAGATGGTAAGACTAAAAATTATAAAATTTTCAGTTTTGGTCTGCTGTGCAGCAGTCAATATTTTCTATGCCCAAGATTGTATGTTTCGAACTAAAATTCTAACCATATATTTTTCAAAACTATACTTAAGCACCTTTCTGGAAAAAAAATGTTTATTAGTTTGTGAAAAAATTACATTTCAATCTCGTGTTCCTTTTCTGAAAACAGGTTGTAGTTGTCTCTGTAATTTGTAATTTCACACAAAATCCGTAATATTTTTGTATTGTAAACTATAGTTTTTCAGAAACCAGACTTAATTATATTTCTAATGATAGGTGGCACACAAAAATCCATTCAGCCAAATTCTAGATATGATATTTTGAATCTTAACAAAAACAGAAAAACTGAGTACAGAAACTACTGCGCTGTACTTGTTTTGTTATTTTTGTTTATCTTAATAAAACGGTCTAAACTCCCTATTTTATTTTAGAATGTCTTTCTACATATCATACACTAATGTAAAAAATTTAGATCAATAAAAATTCCTGATACAAACAAGTACCAAAATAATTTAATGCCTTATGAACAAAAATTAACAGATCTATGAACAAGAAACTTGAGAGATAGTTAACCAAATACTTGTGCAATTAAATTAGCACTAATTAAATAGTCTAATTGTCATAAAAATAAGTCAAAGCTCTAATACCACTGTAGAAATTTCATGTGTATGTCAAGAGGATAAAAATCAAATTTTTTTTAACTCAATACATAACATATCTCATTTGTATGACAATTGCAAGCAATATTACATTAAATAAATTCTTCTAGCATCTCATGTGCTTCAAATAAAATTAAATAAATTTATTTCTCACATAAGATGAGATAAGAATTCATACCTAAAGAAATTGTCAAATCTCTTGTTAGAGGGAAGTCGATTTTTCTTTTAGATCTCTTGAAACCGTCGTTCTTTTGGAAGCACCTCTTGGTTCACCTTGAACCTAAACAACGAACTACTACACTTATTAAATAGATGTATGTGGAGTTCAAGGCTTAGATCCAACCACCTAGCAAGAAGAGATGAGAGAATTTCGCCCTAGGAGCAATCCCCACAAATTTCGGCCAAGGAGAAAGAGGAAAAATATGGCTGCTCAAAGAGAGAATTTTGGCTCGGGTATATAGCAGAAAATTAGTGTGTATTTTTCTTAATTACACCCCCTTAAATAGGCAAGGACTGGGGCAACTATTTGTGTAATGTTTAAATTAATCACACATATGCCACTAGCCTTGTTTTGTCATTTTATGCTCTCTTTAATCCCATATTATAATTGGTTTAATAAATTAATTTATGAACAAATAATATTATTCATTTTATTCTATTATACAATATTTATATTATTCTTATAATGCATTCAAACATTATACTAAATAATATTTGCATAACTTCATAAATTTATTTATGGTCTAAGCATGTCATATTATGACATTTTATTTTAGCATTTCATCTCATGTATTTTATCTTATACATCACTATGAAATGTAAAATACTTGTTGTTTCTCTTCAGTTGGTGTGACCGTATAGAGGATCTATGTCATATTGGCAATAATATAAACTTTATATTATTGACTATAAGAGATTTTATCATTACATTATAGTTATCCGAACAATATAGTAATCATTTACTCAATCCACTAATTTCGTGTCTATCCTTATCACATGATATTATGAATAATATGCAAAATAGGATCGTGTCATTTTTGCATTATATTTGTTTTATTGGTCTCTCAAGTGAATTATAATTATAACTACATCAGTTATATTGCATGTGATATAATTTCACTTTACCAAAGAGCCTAGTAATATCATAACTCAAATTGAGGGACAATGATAATATTTACATATAAATTTTTCCCGCACAAGTTGTACACAACGAACTACTATTTCATTCCTATCTTAAGACAGTATTTAAATAGTAATCACATTATATACTTCTCATGTGAAAAATCTACACATCTCATATCTAAGTCTAAAGACACAATTAAAACATTAATGACACAAAACACAATCCATATAATGTTTCATTCATTTAGGTCATGTTCAATATATAAAATACACATTTTTATATATTCATGTAATTAAATGATAATCATTTATCAACATTTATATTTAAAAAGCATTGGACCACTCTCCGAAATCGATATCGATGCTTTGATAACTTGATTGGTGAGGCTTTTCAAGACAATTGTCTTGAGATTTTGTAATATTTCATCTATAGATTCTCTTATACCTGGTATAGTACTATATTGATGAAAAGATTTTTCTTGTTTTTCTTTCAATTGAAATGTAGCATGTGTCATACGTGTTCCTTTTATTTCTGCAAGTAGAACTCTTCGTTTGGTAGTACCTAAAACTTCAATGTACTTTAATCTACATGACAATCTTCCTCGGTAATTAATGTTCCTCCTTAATTATCACAATCGTGAACTTATTTAGTGATTAAATGTTTCTCATCTTAGGAGTTCTATGATTCAAGACCAAGAGCATTTTCTTGAATATTTCCAAAGATATAACATATAAATCTCAAGGAACAAGAATAATAACATTCGTAATAAAATCATGAACAACACATAAATTATTATTAAAAGATAACTTTCAAAACACACATCCTTCAGCGACCACCCTCTTTTGTTGTCATGTGGAGACACTACTAGAGTGCTACAAAGACCTTCAAATGGAGTGTTATATTAGGGTTGCAACAACCCTCTTATGTTGCCATCTAGAGACATTACTAGTGTGATGCAAAGACCTTCGGGTGTGTTGTATTAGGGTTGTAACGGCCCTCTTCTTTTGCCATCTAGAGCCACTACTATTGTACTGTTAAGGCCTTCAATTGGAGTGTTGTATTAGATTTGCAACTACAGTCTTCCTTTGTCATTTGGAGACACTACTAGGGTGCTACAAAGACCTCCAATTGGAGTATTGTATTACTATTGCGACCACTCACTTCTCTTGCCATCTGGAGACACTATACTAGTGTGCTGCAAAGGCCTTCAATTGGAGCGTTTCATTAGAGTTACAACTAGCCTCTTCTCTGTCCATCTGGAGACATTACTAGTGTGCTACAAAGACGTTCAATTGGTGTGTTGTATTAGGGTTACAACTACCCTCTTCTGTTGTCACTGTAGACGCTACTGGTGTGCTGTAAAAACCTTTAATTAAAGTGTTGTATTAGGGTTACAACTACCATCTTCTCTTGTCACATGGAGATACCATACTAGTGTGCTGCAAAGGTCTTTAATTGGAGCGTTGTATTAGTGTTGCAACCACACTCTTATGTTGCCATCCGATCAAGTGTAGTGCGAGCCTTGATTCTGGTTATGGGCGGTGGAGTTTATAATCTTAGTGATATAGATGTGCTAAGTTAGCCTATTTCAATCATGAGGATTAATTTTAAGCTTTAGCATTTAAAAAGTAGCGAACTCTAATAAGAAGAGGAGGCAGATGCATGGACAGCGACGAAGCAGGAGGAGGGAGGTCGAGACACAGCACGTGACGCCGCCTCCAACTTTGTGCTCTAAATTATTTTTTCTTTAATAAATGTTCGATCTAGGAGAGGAGTCAGTCAGAGGTGGAGGAGCAGGTCCGATCGAAAAGAAGTTAGAGGTAGAGGAGCAGGTCCGATCTGAAACAAGTAGAAGGTGCGGCTAGGGTTTCAGAAAAGTGCGACGAAAGAAAGAGAGGGCTCTCGTGCTGTGGAGAGACCCAAAGGAGGCATCGGGGAGGAGCAGGTTCGATCTTTTCAATATTACATGTGACAATATGTGTAGCAACACGAGTGGCGGGTATAATTTTCATTAAAATAGACTTCTACACATATAGAAAAGGTGTATTTAATCAAAGGAAGGTAGATTATTTGTTTGAAGGGATCAGATTCAATTCGAATTTAGATCAATCAATCACAACTGTTACAGTTTAAGGACAGTCAATATAAATTAACATGCATAATATAGAGGAGATATCACTGTTGCAGAACAAAAACAGCCCTTGTGTTTTGAAAATAATAATAATAAGGTTCGATTTTATCATAAATTATAAATTATGATAAATAATTTCATCTGAACTATAAAAAACTAAAAGACAAACGAAACAGACTTGAACAAGGGAAAACTTGGCATGGAGAGAAAATCCTTACAAGTGGATATTCACTTCTGGGTCCGAGATCGAGCATGATAGAGAACGAATTTGATTGAAATTTATGGCATAAGTTTAATAACAATGGTCGGTTGTAAAATTCGTACTAATTTATAACAACGGTCTAAATTAAAATTTAGTTATTATCTCATCGTATATAAATTATTTTGCATCCTTGTTGTTGACACCAGTGTTGAAAAAAGCAGCCATTTAGATTGATTTTGGCTGATTAATCATTGGCGGTGATCAAATTGTCACAAATTTTTCCGATCAAGCAACCGATTATTTGTGATTAATCACTTAGCAGTACTTTGTCCGTCCAACAAGCGCTTAATGTTATTTACAACACTGCAAGTCTATAAATGAACCTGCATGCCCCAAGTTTACAAGGACAACAACAGTTAAATGGACCGGAGGCTAAGTTCCTTTAGGGCCTGTTCGGCCATCTAAAGGGAACGGGAATGGAAATGAAAATATAAATTTTGAATGGGCGAAATATTGTGCGTGTGAATTAATTTTCATAAAGTCAGAGTGAATTTTTTTACCCACGCGCACAGTAAACGATCGAACAGGCCCTTACTGTTACATTCAGAAATTTTAAAACTTGATTAAATTGATAAATCAATCTTTTGGCTTAAATAGAAAGTTAATTAACTAAAACGAAACTAAAATTTTGAAAAAATAAATGAATCATAAAATTATGTACATTAAAATTTAGAGGGTTAAAACATAAAATAAATAGTTGTATTGAGTTCTAATTAGGAGAATAAATATACAAAATTATTGTACCAATAAGATTAATATAAAACTTACGAATTTCATTCAATTATGAATTTTAGGATTTGATTTGATATATATATATATATTGTTTGATAACGAATTATTTAGATTTTAAATTGACAAATAAAGGCCCGAAATATACATACGAATTTAATCGTAAAGTTTTACGAAAATTCGATTCGAATTTATAAAAGAAACGGACCATAAATCAATTAAATGAGACTATACTTGAATTTCAGAATTTTGTGAACCCTTAGATCTATCTCAACACGGATCTTAAATGTTATAATTTAAAGTGTTGAATGATATCAACCACTCATCTGATCCAGCACGGATCTCAAAGCAGCCCATTTAATTTCCTTTCTCTCTTTCTCTCCTCTCCCTCCCTCTACGTGACACAGAACAGACCCCCCCATTCCCCCCCTCTGTTTCTCTTCTACGCCAAACCAAGGGGCCCCGCCCCCTCCCTCTTCCGCCGCTGCCACGGCCAGCAGCGCCGCCGCCGCCCTACGCCCTCTTCTCGGTCCAACCCGCCAGACCAGCCCGCCCCCTCTCTCTCTCTTTTCCCGCCTCTCTTCCCCACCCGTCACAACCCTAACCCGCAAAGACCCGCTGACCCGCGGCCCCACCAGAAAATCCTTCTCTCCCCTCTCTCTCTGACCCGTGTAACAAATATTTCAGATTCTTCACAATTGCCGCTGATTTTTGTGAGCTTTCGAGAAACCCTAGAAATTAGGGTTATGGTGCTGAGCCGTGCCGGTGTTTGATTGGTGCTGCCTTGGTGCTATGGTGCTTGCTTGTGCTCGAGTGAGGTGGCCGCAAGGCGAGACGAAACCCTCGGACCCGATCAATTTCTTTCGACATTTTCTCCTTCGGTTAATTTCTAAAATTCTTGATTTGTGTTTTGATGAATTGAATAATGTCGTAGGAAGTGATTTATTAATTATCAAGTACGGGTTGTTGATTTTCCCGACTCGATCGAATTGTTAGAATAAATTAAGTATAAGGGGCTATGTTGCAAATGATTTTTATTAAGGGTCGGAAATGTAAAAGGTATAGCCATTGTGATTTGTATGAATTAAAGGAGCTAAAATGTAAGAAATTTATTTGTAGGAAATGGTGGCTGGCTATGTATATGATTTATGAATTGGACCTTGATTTGGCACTTGAAATAAGATTATGGTCAGGAAGGTATAAAGAGGAATAAAAATGGTTGAATTGCAAAGTAGACACCATTGTGTGAAACTATATTAATTGAGGACCAATATGAAAAAGATGTGAATTTATATGAATGATAGCCATGACTTTGCGGTTGGGATATACTTGAATCGAATTGAAATGAATAAGACATGATGTGTATATGTAAAGTTGGAATTGGACTTTAATTAAAATGATTATAAATGAGCCGAAAGGTATAAAAGAATTGACGAATTGAAAGACGGCTTTTGGAATCTAAGTTTTGAGAATGTATCCGAACTAAACCAAGTAATCGTATAATATAGGTGTAGGCTCAATCGAGCCAGATTTCGCGAGGCAATTCGAGACGCCTGATCTTTAAATTAAGCGGTACGCTCGTCATAATAAAGGTGCGGGATTCTTGGACTTGTTTGATACTTTATTTTCAGGAATTAAACTGTTTATTCGTTTGTCATGTTGAATGATTAATTGTTGCATATTTTGGAATTCATACTGCATATTGATTCTTGCATAAATGAGAAGGATTGAATGGTTTTGGTTAAGGTTGATTGGCATGTTGGTACGGTTATTAATTGTTTAGTTCTATGAATTGTTCTTGTTGTGAATGAATCTGCCAGGCCGACCTGTTTAGGTGGCTGGTTAAGGTAACGGTGGCCTATCCGTTGACCGGTGTTTATGAATTTGCCAGGCCGACCTGTTTAGGTGGCTGGATAGGGTGACGCTGCTGACTTATGCGTTTGACCTGTTAGAATTTGCCAGACCGACCTGTTTAGGTGGCTGGATAGGGTGACGCTGCTGACTTATGCGTTTGACCTGTTATGGATTTGCCAGACCGACCTGTTAAAGTGGCTGGATAAGGTGACGGTGAGCTATCCGTTGACCATGTGTTATGATTTTGTGAGACTAACCTGTATGTGTGGCTTTGAGATATATTTGCTTGAGATTTAGCAAAGTTGACCTGTATAGGTAACTTTGATTCCGTGTGTTGCATTTGTGTCAAGTTGACCTGTATTGGTGACTTGTAACCGAACCTTAGGAAATGGTTAAGCCAAACAGCAATTGCAGATGGGTGTCCGATAAAGGTTCAGCTTGGTTGGCCATCTGTAGGCGCTTGTAACCCTACAGATGTGGGTTTGATAACGGTTCAGCTCGAAAGAACATCTGTAATTGCTACCAGCCCTAATGAACTGAGTTAGGAATCGAGTTAAGCCAAAATAGATGTTGTGTTTTGAAATCCATATTGAAATTCCGTAAACTGTGTTTCAGGTTGATTAACTGTTGTCGAGTAGTGGCATTCTGTTATTTATGTTTTCTTATATACTGTTGCATTGTTATTGTTTGGGTTTCATTATTGAATATAGAGTTTGATTGCAAGTCCAATAATCTAAACTGTGGCAAATTTCGCACTGAGGATTTATTCTCACCCCCACCCTCCCGATTATTTTCAGGTTTATATTACGGACGCAGCGAGTGAGAATATTGGTAATGCATATAAAAAGATCCACTGCCTTGCGTGTATATGTGACGCTTGATTTATACACGCGGCAGGCTGTCAGACCCGGTGGATTTGGGGTGTGACACTTACTGTGGGCCGATATTGACTGAACTAATTCTTAGCTTTTACAATGGTCCAAGAATTATGCTTGTTACTATATTTTTAACAGTTTATTTAGTTTCACGAGTTCTATTGTTTAATGTCTTGTATATTTTCCAAGCTTCTAAATAGCTAGCTATAGCGGTTTTGGACCTAGAAAGCTAAGCTACGGGGTAAAACTGCGCTAATCGAGCTACGGCCGCTATAGCACTAATAGCGGTCCGCTATAGCGTGTAGCGCGTAGCGGCAATAGCGGTCCGCTATGCTACATTGGCTTATGATTTTGCAATTTTAATGGACGTTAATGTCCAGATGGGCTTTTTTTTTACTTTATCAAACTATATCAATATAATGGAACATGTGCGGACTATACCGCTATATCAATTAAATTTTGTATTATGCATTATTGTTGGGTTTTCCAAAAATGAAAAATTAAAACAATGCCTAGGGACTTTGTCCGTGAGAAATTGAATTTCAATATGAATATTATAACTTCTTAATCAATTTGGTGTTTTTTTTTTCTTGATGAGACATGTTTACTATTAGTAGAAATATAAAATATAATTTTTGAAATAAGAAAACGCTATTTATGATAGCTTCCGCTATAGCTGCGCTATTCACTAAAGCTTTTTTTTTTTTGTCTCCCCGCTATGCCGCTATAAACACTATTTAGAACCTTGATATTTTCCAATAAATTTAAGTTAGGGGCTTCACCCCTATTGCATTTTGTCAAATACACCGTGTTTATGTTTACCATTAAATTAATTTGCAATCCATACAAGATTGGGTGTGAACGTTTATTGCGTGTTAAGCTTCAATGGCTAATTCCATCATAATTTGGGTTGCAAATTTGATCAGTCTAATTGTCCTACTTGAAATTATAGTTCACATGAACAAAGCACAGTGATGAATTCTATTTTTAAATATTGGATGATAATCAGTAAACAACAGCAAATCTATCAAACCCTGATAATTTATCCCTTCCAGGCACAGTCATTTACATTACAGCAACCAGGACATCATAAATAAACGAAAGGATGTTTAGAAATAGAAACTCAATGTAATAAGGATAAGACAATAATACAATAAGAGGAGAACTACTTGTTTACGGGAACGGCGTAATTGATCCTGATTTACCACGAGAGCTAAAACGGTTACTCAAACACCTACAAGTTTGGTCGCCTTGTGAAACGGGTCTTCATATCACTTTTTTTTTTTATCAGAATTTGGAATTTTCTGTGTAGTAACTCCTCAATATACCTAATCACCATTTGGAAATTCTCTCAACAGGCAAAAAAAAATGAAGCATTTTTTTGCAAATTTCGCTGTCAAAAGTCTCATATTAGCTTTCCCAGCTTCACTTGTGCAGGATACTTTTCTTTTGCATCTTTTGTTTCTTCTGGGGGTGATTCTAGAAAAGATATTAAGAAAAAGAATATAAGCATCTACAACCCTTAAAGACCAGAAAAGGTTTACTTTAAATGAGAATAAACATAAACAAGATTACCTTGTGTCTTTCCATAGCCTCCACATCAGTCCTCTCCTTCCAATTGCTCTTGCGCAATTTGATAGGTCTGTTACCGACATATTTTCCTATTGAGAAATATGCAAAGGCATGTTAGAAGTATATTTTATCTCGGAAGTCAAAATTCAGCTAACACATGAATTTAAGAACTTCATATGAGAGTTCCAGAACCCTGCCTTGTTCCTTAATTATAAACAAAGATTAAACTCACCAAACCAATGATACAAACGGAAGAAGATGCTACACAAATAAATGCAAAAGAAAAAAATGCATATGTATACTGACCGTTCATTTCTTTTATTGCAGCAGCAAGGTCTGACGGGTTGGAGAAACTAACAAATCCATACCCTTTGGTTTTTCCTGTCCTCTTATCTCTTATCACCTACAACAAATTATCAGCATCTTAAATATCATATGAAAATTCAGAAATCAAAACGGAAAGGGAAAGAAAAAATAAGGCATAGAGAAGCAGAATATAAGCAGGAGTGCGGGACCCACCCTGGCCATGTTGAAGTGGGGAAATCGCGAGAAGGCCTTTGTAAGAACATCATCATTGACTTCATTTCCGAGATCTCCACAAAATAACCTGAAATCATCTGCATATAACAAGAATTAACAAGCAAAAAAAAAATCAGACAAAAAATAAAGGCTAGAAGAAATCAAATTTAACTGCAGCATACCACAATAGTCAATATGACTAAAATCAGGTCAGGTTAGTCAGGTCAGTTCTGGTCAACCGGTCCAGGCTATGTTATGTCTTAGTTGGTTCAAAATCTAGGATAGTCGCTTCAGGTCATCTCATGTTCAGGGCATTTGACAACTCAAAATTCTTAGGGGCAAGATATTGGTCAAGGCTCAGATCATCTGAATGTTAGAAATTGCAAGGTAAGAGACAAACACCACGATTTCTGAAACAGTGGGCATGGATGGCAATAGCTGGTACACAAGGTGTACAGAAAATGTGTATTGTACTTACTCTCTGGCCATTCAGCAAGAGTGGGGTCTTCCCAGGTATGGCCTGCAGCCTTACGTGGGACCGCCTTCTTTTTGGCCTCAGCCTTGTGCTCCACTTCACTGTTTGCCAGTGCTGCCTTCACACTCTCTAATGCTTCCGGTGTGATCGTCTGTGCATCTCTCTGAAAAAGTTGATGTGCCTACAACCACACCATGAATTTCCTTTAATAAGGGAATTAAAGTATCATGTATTTCCTTTAATATACAATATATCATACATACATAGCCTTCTAAAGAAGGTTCAGTATGAGTAAGGCCACTCTTCTATAGACTTCTGCATAAAAATATGCCTAGCACTTTTGAGGAAGGAAAATATAACAGTTCTAAGTTCTAATCTTTGCGAGCTATCTGTGTATTTCTGGTTTCTAATGGGAATACATTATAATACTTTTTTAAGGATTTGAAGTTTGGATTACAGAAAATATAAAATGACCCAAAATTGTTAATACTATCAACAAAATTGTATTGGTACAGCTTTCTCGAGGATCACTGGGAACTGTAGACAACAGTAAAATTGGTTTTTAACAGCAATCAGCAAAGGTAAAGAAAGGAAGAAAAACCTGGTGGTATTGGGGTAACGGCGTGAAGGAAGCAGAAGCTGGAGCTACGCTATACGTAGGATTCGTTACTGGATTAGGTACCGCATAAGGCCGTGGAGGCGTAACTACCGAGGGGGGATTGCTCTGTTGGAGATGGAAAGGTACCGGAAAGTAGGTAAATGAGCCTGATACAGTCCCAGGCGGGTTGTAGATACCACTACCTGCACCACTACTGCTCGGTTGTTCCCTCGACATGGCGAGGAATTGCAAGGGGAGAGAAGGATCTAAGTCTTCTAGGGTTAGAGTCGGTGGTCGGAGTCGGAAAGAGGAGAAAGGAGAAAGGTTAAGCGGATTCGAGTTTGGTGGATCTGTGAACAGTGGATCAAAATAGACCTTGTCACAAATGGGCCGGGTTTGGGGTTTACATTAGGAGGCCCATTTGTTTTGGTTGAGTCATTTGGATTGCTCAAATTTGATGCTATAAAATTGCAAAGTGTGTATGTTTAAAAGTAGCTTGTAGCTCCAATATTAATTGATCAGAAACGAACGTGTTGAATTTATGATTTTAGACCGACAACTGTCATTTCATCTTTGAGCAATTTAGATTCAAAATTGTAAGATACTTTTTAGATTTAAAATGATAATAACACAAAAGTAGTTGGCTCAACAAGGGCCGAAATTTTTATTAATACCATTTAAAATTTTAAAATAAACCAAAACACTCCTGAAATTGGGAAATTCTAAAAAAACCCGGGCCACTAATTCAATCAGAGGCCCTATTTTTTAGGAGTTGTAGATTGAATTGGCGACCCAAGTATTTTTTTTATCTCCAAAAAATATGGCTTTTTGGTTTATTTTTTTTTAGATTATGGTATAAATATAAATTTCGGCAACAAGAGCACTTTCTTCAAAGGTCAGAAATTTATAAAATCTGCGTAATTACAAGCTATTTGTTTTAAGATGCTTGTCCTTGTTTGATTTTGTGTAATACTGTAATTAATGGCCTTTGTAGAGCTTTAATATGAGTTATTTAATATGGCTACTTTTTTTATTTTTGTGACATGCTAAAAAATTTCAAAGCTTTTCTGATGTTCCCTTGGAATTGGATGAAAATCAGAGAAATTAATTGTTTAGCTCTAAATAGACATTGCATGTGTATGATTTGGAATTTTAAGAAATTTACAAGTTTGATTTTTTTTTTTTTTTTTTTTTTTGAGGGGGGGGGGGGGGGGGGGGGGGGGGGGGGGGGGTGGTGGGCTAAATTTTGTTGAGGTTTTCTTCAGCACGATTTGAAAATTATAGTTTCAAAACTGCTGATTGTAAATGTTGGAGATTTCTTGGAAATATCTATGAGGTTTTGCTGAAAATTTTAAGGTATACCGGGTTTCATGCAAAACCCAAACCCAAAGAACTGGTACAAATCTGTACCAATCTGTACCTGCTGATGTTTTAAAAGGTAACAAATTATGTGAGCACAAAGTTGTAACTTGTAAGAACAATTTTTGCCCGTACACCATCTGATCAAAATAACAAAGCTAGGAAAAAAATCCAACGGCTATAAAGAACATTACGATGTACAGTTTCTATCACAAGAAAATAACTAATACATTGCAATGCATAGGCATTTTTGTATATTGAACTATAAATTACCGAATTCAAAGTCCAAATAATCGATTCAAACCATTCATCTTGTTCTCCATATTAATATGTGTTTGGAGACCAAATTTTATATTTTTTTGAAAATTGTTTACTATTTTTTTAGATTTATTGAAATCACTGTTTTTTTATAGTCGAGATTTTTCTGAAAAACAATGATTTTCAATAAATCTAAAAAAATAATAAAAAGTTTCCAAAAAATGTAAAATTTGGTTTCCAAACACATATTAATATGGAGAAAATGATGAACGGTTTGGATCGGTTATTTGAACTTTGAATCCGGTGATTTATAGTATAATATACAAAAATGCCTATGCATTGCAATGTATGGTAACCTTACTATATATATATATATATAGAGTTAGGCTGGGGTGCTATGGATAGCATAGTGGCCTCTATGCTACGGCTCAATATTCGAGTTTTCAAAATCCAAACGGTCGATCCGAACCGTTCATCTTATTCTCCATATTAATATCTGCTTGGAGACCAAATTTTACATTTTTCTGAATTTTTTTACTATTTATTAAGTATTTTACAAAATTGTTGATCCAACGGTGGCTGCACAAAACAGTAAAACCGTTGGATTAGCGATTTTCAAAGTGGCTTAATAAATAGTAAAAAAATTCAGAAAATTATAAAATTTGGTCTCCAAGCAGATATTAATATGGAGAATAAGATGAACGGTTCGGATCGACCGTTTGAATTTTGAAAACTCGAATATTGAGCCGTAACATAGAGGCCACTATGTTATCCATAGCACCCCAGCCTAACTCTATATATATATATATATATATATATATATATTTGCCTCCCTTGTGGAATTAAAATCTCTGGTCCGGACTCAATGTATAATTTTAAATTATTCATGAATTACATCCAAATTATTTATGAATCACAGATTATTAATTCCGTTGAATCTTTTGTAAATTATTAAGTTATCACTATAGTAACTACCATGAGGCTGTTAGAAGTCTGAAAGCCCAATGGTGGTGAGTAAAAATAATCAAGAATATATTTCCAAACCGATATAAATATCATGTATTGACTTTTATTCCTCCTCTATCATTGAACAAATAAGAGGCCTTTTTTTTTTTTCTTTTTTTTTTGAAACTGCTCTGTATTTCTTTAACCACAATTGGACTGTTTCTGCGTTAGGTCCACCCATTGCGGCACAATTTAATAAGTAGGTCCCAAACTGGCCAAACAACTATTTTCCTAGTACTAGTAATCTAGTATTATAGCATTATTGGCCCGCGATGGCACACTGTCCTTTTTTTATAAGTAAAAAGGGAAAATTTTAAGCTTAATTTTACTTCATGTCCTTTTTTTTATGAATATGTGTGGCTACGGTTATTTGCAATGCGCAGGTGTGTAGGAAATAAATCTGCTGTAATTTTAAAGGAATCACAGGACTATGACTGGCAAAAAAGCTCCTAGCTCGTGGCCCGCTTGGTATTCGCCCGTGACTCGATCGATAACAGCTCGTTCGTTAGTGGATCGAGTTAAAATTAGCTCGCTCGCTACATACTCGAGCCAGAATTAATGAGTTTGAGTTTGGCCTGGCTCGGCACGAGCCAGCTCGGTCGTTAACGAGCTATTTAATATACATAGTTTAATAGTTTAATTGGATCCGTTCACTTCAGATTGGGGATATTATGGTGTATGAATGTTATAGCCAATGTTATGGCAATTGCACTTTGGACTGTGTTTAAGTTGATTGGTAATATTGTATGGAATATGTGTGAATTAATTATAAGCAATTAAGTTAATTTGTATGAATTTGTTTGATTTGATATGCATTAATTTATTCTGTGAATATGTTTGTATGAATTTAGGATTTTGATATATTTGTATGTATGAATTTAGCTGTAAAGTTAATTTATAGTAGTTGATTTGCTTAATTATAATTGAATTAAGAGTATTCCTCAGTAATTAGTTATATAAATATTATTTTGTTTTAGCCATAATTGATAATATGTGTTTTGAAAATTTAAGATATAGCAGGAAAGAAAATATACAAAATTATAAATATGCCAAGCTAGTAACGAGCTAGCTCGGCTCGCTCGAAGAAGTCACGAGTCGGTCTTGAGCAATAATTTTAGCTCGGAACCTAAAATCCAAACTCGCTCGCTCAACTTGATACACCAACAAGCCGAATACGAGTGTGACCTAGCTCGCTCTTTAACAGCTCGTTGCCACCCCTACACAGGACCATGTTATTCTGATCTTAGTCGTTGACTTTATTGAGATTCAGGTAAAAAAAAATTTTACCCTCAGATTCACACATGAAAAAATTTGAACGGTTGTGATAGGAATAATATAGTCATGTGATTACTTTAGAATAACATTAGATTTATATCTAGATGGGTATCATATCTCAGTTTTCAAAGTTTAAAGAATACATCTAAACTGCCGAATATGATTTTCGTATGAAAATATACTTACATGTAAAATTTTATATTTTTTCTATCTTTTTCTTATTATTTTTTTAGATAGATAAAATATCACTGTTTTTAGATGTGTGAGAATCTTTAGATTAGATGACATCTGAATTTTGACTTCAACTTTACTCAAAAGTAAAAATAAAAATAGAATAAAATGTATATTTTTCTAACTTTTTCTTACTATCTTTTTACCAATTTAATAAAATAATAAGAAAATTCTAAAATATGTAAAATTTGGTCTCCATTCATATGAAAATCATGTTGAATAATTGTGCTTGTGTGTTTAAATTTAAAAAAAATGAAAATATCCATAGCACTGACCTATGTATGCATTGCAAAGGACCACAATACCAGAATTTAGATTAGATTAGGTTAAGTTTTGCCATTATTTGTTCCAGTTAATTTGAATATTTATATTTTGAGTACTTTTCCTGATATGCAAGATTAATGGTAAAAATTTACCTATAATTATATAAGTCTTGTAACATTTCAACTTGGATCTGATGTTCTAATATTATATGAACTAATTAATGATTGTGAGCAGAACTAGGGTGTTCTTAAGCTCACCAAGGTGTTTGGTGAGCTTAACTCCAAAATATATTATATCAATTTCAAACGACAAATTTAAGCTGTTGAAATCTATCTACTTTACAAGTGATAAATTTACATGCAAAGATTCATTTTTAGTGCATTCATTTTTTAACACTTTTTGACCACTTGACTTTATACAAAATTAACTCGAAATTCTAAAAACTTTACATGTATATTCATCACTCGTGAAGTAAATTGGTTTCAACAGTTTGAATTTATTGTTTGAAGCTAATCTAATAGATTTTGGAGTTAAGCTCACCAAACACCAAACAACTTGGTGAGCTTAAGATCACCCTAGTTCTACTCAATGATTGTTCTAATAATTTGAGATAAATAGTAACAATTTATTATGTTACTATTTATCTCAAACAAGAAGCTCATGATTCAGTATATTTTAGTGTATAATTATTTGAGAAGGCAAATTGTAGTTATCGTAAAAGGTTGGATGCGCATGAGATGATTAAAAAGATCCAATTGTATAAAAATAATAGTACAATAATGTCCTCTACGAAGAATCAGTATTAGATTTAGTGGAAAACAATGTCCTCTGTTATGAGAAGTTACAGATTTGAAATTTTAAAATTCATATGTGATATTTCTTATAGATATTAATTTAGTTGGGTTATCTTGACTTCAACTTTACTCAAAAATAAAATTAAAATAATGACCTCGATGATGATTGTAGGTTTAAAATTCGAATAAAATTTTATTATTAATAATTAAAGCTAAGTAAATTATTCTTATCTTTATCATGAAAAGCAAAAATACAACTATATTAACACTGAACATAAATCAGAATTCTTTGAAGACTAATTCATTCACAAGGCAAATTAGTGTCACTAATCAAATTTTTTTAATTCACCCAAACCAAAAAAATATAACTATTCTGATTGGCATGATGAATATTCTGATTAGCTCCAATAAGATAGAAAAGAATGTCTTTAATTTCTTATTGATCAGGATATATAAGAAAATAAAGTAAAATAATACTGCTCTTCATCTGCAATGGATGACATTTAAAACTTATACCTCTTTAGGTGGACCTAACCGAATATAATGCCTCAATGATCACATAACATGCATGCTGGACGGTGTGTTGCCGCTAACAACTCAATAATAAGGAAATTTTTTATCAATAGAAATTATAAAATTTGTACGTACGGAAACAGAAAGAGTACTTAGATTGTAACAAATTTAAAAATATCTGACTCAATGAGTCCGATTCAAATATATGGATCGTCCAGATTCATGAGTATATTTTATTTTAATAAAAAGATAGACATTGAATGAAAAAATTGGAATGTAGAGGCCACATAAAATCAGATAAAAATTGGATCGGTTTCAATGATGATCCAAGACTTTTTTTTTTTTTTGAAAAAGTTAGAAGGATTGGTCTCTACCGAATTTTACAAAAGAAAAAAAAATTGAATCTAACTCATTGAGTCAGATTCACTTAGCATCAGATTAAATGTGACATACAATTTTTTTCTTTTTTATCGTTTAAATATATATATATAGAGAGAGAGAGAGAGAATGACTAAGCTCAAATCGTTTGTTCCTGGACTCAGGAACAAACGACTCGGTTCTCTGATTTTAAAAGTTCAAACGGCCGATCCAAACCGTTAGATGTTTAATCTATATTAAAATGTGCTTGGAGACAAAATTTTATATTTTTTGGAATTTTTTTACTATTTATTAAGATGGTTTGAAAGTCGCTGTTTTTTTATGGTGCAGACTTTTAATAAAAACAGCGATTTTCAAACTATCTTAATAAATAGTAAAAAGATTCCAAAAAATATAAAATTTTGTCTCCAAACACATTTTAATATAGATTAAATATCTAACGGTTTGGATCGGTCGTTTGAACTTCGAAAATTAGAGAACCGAGTCATTTGTTCCTGAGTTCAGGAGTAAACGATTTGAGCTTAGCCACACACTCTCTCTCTATATATATATAGAGAGAGAGATGAGCTATGGTGCATTGCAATGCATAGTCACCCTTGTACATTGGACCATAAATCATAGATTCAAAGTCCAAATAACCGATCCAAGCCGTTCATCTTGTTTTCCATATTAATATGTGCTTGGAGACCAAATTTTATATTTTTTGGAATTTTTTTACTATTTTTTTAGATTTATTGAAAATCTGAAAATTCGAGTGAACAGTAAAAACAGTAAAAAATTTTGGACCACCGGATCAGTAATTTTCAAAGTGGCTTAATAAATAGTAAAAAAATTCCAAAAAATGTAAAATTTGGTCTCCAAGCACATATTAATATGGAGAACAAAATGAACGGTTTGGATCGGTCATTTGAAATTTGAATCGGTGATTTATGGTCAAATGCATAAAGATGCCTATGCATTGCAATGCACCATAGCCCATCTCTCTCTCTCTATATATATATATATTTATGGATTTGGATCATTGAGACCAATCCATATATTTGGATTGGACTCATTAAATTATATTTTTCTAAATTTGTTACAATCCAAGTACTTTTTTTGTTTCCGTACGTACGAATTTAATAATTTCTATTGATAAAAAATTTCCCAATAATAATCCAATCAATCCATATATATATACGCTCACGGTCACAACTCAGATAGGCCCCATAAAACACCTAAGAAACCCAAATCCAAACCATTTCCTTTTCATACTAGAACCTCTAATCAATCACCATGGCAACGTCCCATACCACCACCCCTTTCATCCCCATTTTAGCCTTCTCTCTTATTCTCTCCCTTCAAAGTGTTACTGTCATGGCGCAATACTGGCCGAATGATTTCTTGATTCCACACAACATTGCCCGTGCCGAGCTGGGGCTGAAGTCGCTCAAGTGGGACCAAAGTGTAGCATCATACGCACAATGGTACGCCAACCAAAGACGCGGTGACTGCCAGCTGAAGCATTCGAATGGTCCGTATGGAGAGAACTTGTTCTGGGGTAGTGGGGTCGGGTGGACCCCTGCGCAGTGCGTGGCTGCATGGGTGGCAGAGAAGCCGCAATACAACTACTACACAAACTCGTGCAACGGCATGTGTGGCCACTACACGCAAATCGTTTGGAGGAATACTCGGAGGGTGGGTTGCGCTATGGTCGTTTGTGACGGCGGGAGAGGTACATTCTGCGTTTGTAGCTACGACCCGCCGGGGAATTACGTCGGCCTAAGGCCGTATTGATTCGAACAAGGAGTGTTTTTTTTTTTTAAGATATAAAAGCATTTTATTTTGTGGGGCAAAGGCGATAATTAAAAAATGTGCAAGGCTTTTTGCTTCGGAGGAATTAAAACTAATTAGATTTGAGACAGATTATTTGGTGGGTGGGTGGGTGCTGGGTGGGTGTATGTGCTTTGATTTGTTCGTTGTAAAGTTTCGATTATTGTCTCTCAAATATTAAATATACTTAAATAATATACAGTAAAGGAATCTAATTCGGTGCTTTTGTTGAATAGAACGGCTTAAATAATATTTATATCATGTAGTCGTCGCAGTACATGCTTTTGAGCCAAAAGTTGAGATTTACAAATTGTCAAATTTCTCCTGATCCAAATAAATGCAATGCATTTCTTGTTTGACAAGATAATAAATAAATCAGATGCTGGTAAAAGCAAACTCTTCTTTCCTAATAAAATGATATTATTCGTTTCAAATATCGAGATGGTCATCAATTAATACTGTTTAGTGGCTTTATTCTTGTTTAACAAAGTTGACTGGGGCAAGGTCCAGTGCTTCTCGTCCTCAATTTTTTTATGAAAACTTTCAGCGAGAGAAAAAGTGTTACTATTTGAGATGCTAAGGCCGTGCTCCAGAATCCAGATGGGTAGATATCCAGTGGCGTAGTCCGGATTTTTATCAGGAGTAGGCAAAATTAATTATTATTATTATTTTATTTAAATTATTAAATAATTTTCATTGGAAGTGGAATCGGTAATTGACCATGAATTAAAATCGAGAAAATCGGTATAAATCAACTGAATCGAACACTCGATTTTTTCGAAAAATTATTAACATACAAAAATTAATCTGAAATATTGAAGTATTAAATTTTATTTTGCATTATAGTTCACAAGACTCTTCTATTAAAATTCAGTCCATTTTGAATAGTTAAACCTAATAAAAATAATTTAATGCATTACATTAAATTTTAGTATATTACTTTATAAAACATTTTATTCTATTCCTTTCCAAAAAAAAAAATGTTTACTGTGGTTCCACTATCATATCATTCTTAATCACCTTCCTCTTGTCGGTATATTTCAAAATAGATTGATGAAAGACTACCAAATTTGTAACGACGACTCGGCCAATTTTACTAATCGAGAGCTTTGACTCAGTCAGGAGTAGACAAAACTCAAAACCAGAGATAGACAAAACCCAAATCCATAAATAGACAAAACCCAAATCCAAACTAACTATATACAAACTTGGCACCGTATTCCAAAATCCAGGGGTAGGCAACTGCCTACCCCTGGAATAAGCTGGCTCCGCCACTGTAGATATCCCTTCATTAAAGGGAAGGAATTGGAGCGAAGGAGAAGATGAGAAGATAGCGGGTTGCCCACGTCGCGATCCTGCTCCAGAGAAAGATAATCAGAGAGAGAAGGAGAAGAATGCGCTACTGTAGCGAGGGTAAACCGCTGTGCAAAGTTTCAAAATTCGTAACCCCCAATTTGGGGTGTAGAATTTACTGTAGCGAGAGAAACAGCATTGGAGCTCTTCCTTCTCCTTCCTTTGAGCTCAACGTTTGTGGAGCACAGCCTAAAGTTTTGATCTTGGATTCAAATCTGCTTCTATATTGAGAAAAATAAGCAGATTTGAATCCAAGATCAAAACCTTAGAGTTTGTGAAGCACAGCCTAAGAATCATTTCCTTTCTCTTTTATGTCTCTCTCTCTTATAAAACAGCAAAGAATGGAGTCCATTTTTCTAAAAAGTGGAGTCCACTAGGATCATTGAAAAACAGCGGCCTAAGTCTTTTATATAAACACCTAGTTGATCTTTACAAGTATATGATTCATTTATATAAGCACCTAAAGAAAATAATGTTGCTCATTAGATTTGAGGAGAGAAGGTAGGATAAAGAAGTAATCTTCTCTCCACTTTGATTTTGAAATTACAACATTTGAATAATTTTTATATAAAGTTTATCTTTTTCTTTTCTTTCTTTCTTTAAAATTTAACGTTATGAAACAAGTGAACAAAATTCAGTCAAATCCGATCTCACTTATTCTTCCCTTTTCTCTCGTCCTCTCTCCTCTTGTGAAGCACATTCGAAAACAACATGCGCGGAGAGGAAGAGTTTCATTTTTCTTAATTTTTTTTTTCTTCCTTCTCGTGCGACAGTTCAATTTGAACGAAAAAAAAGGTGACCACATCCCCTAGATGCGGTCCAAAAAAGGTGGCCGCATCTAGGGGATGCGGCCGTGTCAAAATTTAAATTTTTTAGAAATTGTGGTTGTTTAGTTTATTTTTTTTTGGGTTATGATATATTTGAAAATTTCGGATCAAATTAGGGACACAAATTTTATGTAGTCCGTCATGTGGTGGTGTGAAAGAGAGAAGACTGAACCAAAATTTTTGTCACTCAATGTCTGAACCGAAACTTTAGTTCGGTTGGTACTGTTGGGCAAAATATTAATTAAGATGGAGAAAATAGAGGATCACAGAAGAAACCAATACAACAAGCAAACAAATACAAAAAAAATAAGAGAAGACAAGATTTTACGTAAAACTCTTTTAGAAAAAATCACGGAAGCACAAGACATAAATCCACTAAATCAAAGAAGTTTTACAAGTACAGGAGATTAGAATTTTCAATAGCACTCTCTTACAAATTTCAAAATAAAGAGAGTAAAATTCTAGAAGACTTGATGGAGAGGCAACAAAGACATAAAGCATCGGCTTGAACTCGATCAACTCACGAAATTGCTCTAACCAGAGAAGTTACAGCTGATGCTTTGCTCTCTTTGAAAAAAAAACAATCAATTTGTCTGCTGAATAAAAAATGATTGCCTTTCTAAAAATAGAAAACAAAATGCCTCTTCTTCAAGGACTTGTTTGGTCGGTGGCATTGTTATATTTCACATTGCGAGATCAAATATTTCTATGAAAAGGTGAAGCACGTTATATTCACATGAGTGATCAACTGATTCAAATTTAGCAAGGTACGCCTCCACATGACAAGTTGCAATCTGATACATATTTTATTGTTATATATATATACATGTCAATAGCACATTCTAAGTTGAATTGAAATCTCATGCATGTTTATTTAGAATGCAAAATTCAATTCACATAAAGAGCAAACTAATGTTGCATAGTGGGAAGCTTGTGGGATTTTCATTAAATTATGATATTGACATTTTGTAGCTGGAGGAATATATAGAGGTTGGCATTTGAGCGGTTACATGTTCATCATTACCAAAGTTAGCCTCTATAATGAATTGAATTAGTGCCCCAGTTGTGCTCTTAATTTAATGTGATAAACTGATAATTAATCCGTAAGTAACTAATTTAATTAATCTTCTGCAATGGTTAGTAGAAATCATGAAAGTTCTCTTTATCTCTATTCAAAAAAAAAAAAAAAAAAAAAGGATAAGAAGACAATTATCATCTTACTGTTATTCATGGATTAAAAAAATATTTATATCTCATTGGTCCTACAAATTAGCACTCACTGATATTAAAATATTTACAATCCTAACTTAGCTATCTAAATCTTAACAGAATATGTCTACATCTGAACCTCTGCTACCACTTAATTTACCAGTATAATTATGACCGGTTGCCTCTTATCCCTCTCAGAAGCAACCCTCGCTGCCTCACATGCCTCACCACCTCGCTGCAGCCGCCTCGCATCTCTCACCACGCGCATAGGAGTGTAGAGGGGATGGTTAATCCCTCTCTGCCTCTCTCGCAAACAACTCTCGTTGCCTTAATTATCATTAGATAAAAAAATAGTTGTATATATATAATTTGTTATTGCACGTATAATAGTCAAATAAATAATACGATGTCATATTATTATAGGGAAGGTTAAAATATTTTATATCTTTCGTATCTCAATATGTCTCACATGTTATATTTTCATTTTTAAATTATTCTATTTGAGATATAAAATGTGAAGTATGATGAAGCATCTGAATTCTTATTATTATATATTATATATTGTTATTTATTTTAGTTAGTATGAGTTTGTAGAAGAGGTTTGGTGGGGTGGGGATGCTTCTTCTCCGGTTCAATCCGGAGAACATATGGACGGATGGATTTAGATTCCTATTTTGAGTTTGAATCTGCACCGTTCGCTATAAATTGATATGGATCTTAAAATAATTGTGAATATTCAAATTAGTTCGAACTGGACTGGATTTTAATCAAACGGTCCGAATTAACTTCAAACTCAAATTTTACGTTATTTAAAGATATGGACCTGAGAAAAAAAAAAAACAGTTCTTTAAATGCTATTTAAAAAACTACATATAAATATGGAAGCTGATAACAGTACCCGCGCTACAGTACCTGCACTGTACCTGCAGGGGAACTACCGAAAATTAAATGTGAAAAAATAACTTTTTGTGGGGATCACAAAAATTCCACAATTCGAATTTTTTCCCTAAAGCATTAAAATCTATGCATAGAAGTATTTATACCTATGTACGGAAGTATTTATAGCTATGAGGTGAACAATTATTTATTGTGCGGGTACTAGGGGTGCAAACAAATCGGATACGGATCGGATAGTGGTAAAACCATATCCGTATCTGTTTTTATTTTTCGGATACGGATACGGATACGGATCGGATATTAGACGGATACGGATATGGATCGGATATTAACCGGATAAGGATACGGATATCCGCTTTTTATAATAGTGAATAACATAATTTTTTTCATAATATATATTAAACTATATAATATATATCTACTATTCGGATACGGATAATTAAAATTCAAAACCATATCCGTATCCATATCCGCACGGATATTCGGATATCCGTATTAAATTTTCGGATACGGAGTCGGATACGATTGGATAATATCCAACCCGTTTGCAACCCTAGTGGGTACTATAGCGCTAAAATTATAGTACCCGTAGCACTGTACTCGCACTGTACCTGTGGGGGAACCACCGAAAATTAAATGCAGAAAGATAATTTCCTGCAAGGACTGCAAAATCTCCACAATTTTATTTTCATATTATTAATATCTACGCAATTTTTTCTTTCAAATGACATCCATAATGACGTACTTTCAGACTCGTCATCATGCAAGTATTTATAACTCACTGTACAAGTATTTATACCTATACTTGCAAGTATTTTTTACATATGACACTGAAAGTATTAATATCTAAGTATTGAAAGTATTTATAAGTATACACTGAAGTATTTATACGTATGAGGTCAACTATTTTTGTTAGAGGAAGGCTGACGCGGGGATGATTGAGGAACTCGAAAAGAGATAATCATAACAAGTCATGCATCAAAGTATTAATATTTTTTTTAAGTGTTAATATCTTATCTTCTCAAATATTTATACCTACGAATGTATACATAGCTAAGTATTTTTTACATATGACACTGAAAGTATTAATATCTAAATACTGAAAGTATTTATATTTACGCATTAAAATATTTATTCCTATGAAGTCAACTATTTTTATTAGAGAAAAGTTGATACAAGAACGAATGTGGGGATTGTAAAAGGGAAACTATATAATTAGTGGGGATCATAAAGAAATGATACTGCTGGAATTTAAGAATAAAAATTAGTTGAGACTATAAAATTAGTGGGGAACATAATACATTATTTCTCTAAGTGTGAGTACTGTAGCACAAGTACGGTAGAGCAGGTACTGTTACTAAAATAATTATTCTATAAATATATATAAAAAAAATACAGACCTGAGAAAGAAAGAGATGAATTTTACATCCTCTTCATTACCTAAAAAGGGAATCTTTTACAATTAGTGCATCTGGACTGTTCCTTTTAATTTGGCACGAATCTCAAAGCCCAATAATATTGTCCTCTACTGTGTTAGTTCGAATATCAAACAGATTGAGATTTAATCTCAAACCATAAAATAAAGGGATCCTCTACAGTACTTGGAATAATATGAATCCGAAAGAGATGGGGGCTAACGGGTGGGACCCGCCCCCATTAATTAGATTTTTTTTTCTTTTCAGCTCATTTTAATGGTGAAATTAATTATCAACGGTTCAGATTTTAGTTAGAAACTTGATTAGAACTACATATTTGAGTAAAAATTAAAATTTAGAAACATGAAAGTAATTCGAATACTTATGGGATTTCGATTCTCTGCCTGATATAATAATATTTTCTAAATTCACGCATTGTATAAAATTTCGTATTTTTATTTACAATAATTTTTCAAAATGCAATAAATGTCACAGAAAAGTAACCTCTCCAATACTATCTTCTTTTCATTAGCATTTAGCAAACATTTTAAGAATAGAACTAGGGTGTTCGTAAGTTCACCCAGCTTCGTTGTGAACTCAACTCTAAAATCTATCAGATTAGCTTTAGATGACGAATTCAAACCAATGAAATTCTTCTACTTTACGAGTGATGCATTTTCATGCAAAAATTTTAAAATTTTAAATTAATTTTGTATAGAGTCAATTGATCAAAAGACGTTCAAAAAATAAATGCATTAAAATTAATTTATAAACCTTTTAAATTTGACCATTTAACTCTGTACAAAATTTTAAAACTTTTGCATGTAAACGCATCACTCATAAGAATGAAGGATTTCAACAGCTTAGATTTGTCGTTTGAAGTCAATCCAATAAATTTTAAAATTGAGTTCACAAAAAAGCTTGATGAACTTAGGAACACCTAGTTCTACTAAACATATTAAATATATAGTATGAATAGTATTTTTCCATCACTTCTAAACAGTCACTTTTCTATATAAATCATACGAGTAAAGCTAATATAAACTTAAGTGTACCAAGTGTACTATACACTTAACCTTAGGGCCATCAGATTCCTTTAAAAGTCGTGCTACCACGACTTTTAAAGAAATCTGACGGTCATAAATTTAAGTGTACGGTACACTTAAGTGCATATTAGCTTTACTCTAAATCATACTCTCATGCCACTTTTCTGGCACTGCTATTTTTTTTTTTTTCAAATTATCTCTTATATGACTTTCCAATGTGGCCATTTTTTCCTTAATTAAAACTAATTAAACCCTTAAAGTTAGTTTCCAGTAAGATTTTAGATAGAAAATTCATTGAATTGATACATAGATTATTTGGGAAAGGCTCCAAGTCTCCAAGTATAAATTAAGGAAATTATATACAGTTCTTGATCTTCACAAAATGTTACTTGAAACATATACATACTCATATTAATGTATTTGTGAAGAAAAAAATATAAGATAAAATTGAGTTATATATTCATTCATTACCAATATCACCCCAAAATAAAATAGTGATGTATGATAACAAATATGTTCGGCGGCAAACAAATCAAACCAAATCAAATTTACTCTAGTTTGAGTTTGAATTTGAATAAGATTTGAACCGAACTAGTTTGATTTGTTTCAAAATAAATTTCAATCGAGCGAGTTAATTGCAATTTCTTTTTTCGAATCAAAATCAATTGAATCACAAACTTCGATTTTTTTTTTGGTAGCCCTACCGCCCTTAGTTTTTTTTTTTTTAATTAGATAATTTAAATTAAGCATTGCATTAAATTTTGTCTGATCATATCATATACCTATTTGTACATATTTGAAATGAAACTTTGATTTTGCACTGAGCCACTAGCATTGCTCTAATTTGAACGGTACATGTTAATTTGACATTTGAACCTAAATAATCCGCAAACTAATTTTGAACGAACTATATTCAGTTTGAGTTTGAATAAGATTTGAACCAAACTTGTTTGATTTGTTTCAGAACAAATTTCAATCGAACGAATTAATTGTGAATTTTTTTTCGAATCAAAATCAATCGAATCGCGAACTGCAAGCTTTTTTGGCAGCCCTATGTGTGACAATAGATATGGAATCCGTATCACCCCAGGTACTTGAGGTGCAAGTGTTAAATCCGGCTCGTTCATTTCACTTGGCACGAATCTTAAATTAGATCCCTACAGTCTCAACAGACACCGAATTGAATTTGATTCGGCTGGAATTAATCTGGGTCGTCTATTTATTTCAATTACACCTCAGGTACCTGGTGAAACACGGACTAACAGATATGTTAATGCGCCTCTCTCAAAAATCCAAAATTCTTGTCACGGGACTAATAAGATTTTGGAACCTCCTTACCTGTGAAACTAAACCAGAGCTCCATGCCATCTCGTGACAACCCTCAAATCATGATCCCAATATCGCATTCTCTCCTCCTCTCAACATTTCTCCTCTTCCTCATGCCACAGTGCTATTCATCTTCACCCAACAATTATTATACACCTCAATCAACAAACCAAACAATCTACGACCTGTCAAAATTCCTCTGCTTCAGCTGCTTATCTAACGCTTTAGAATTCCTCTACACGCATAATCTGATCCGCCTTGCACACTGGCAACTCCCGCTCGTGTGGGACCCACAGCTAGAGACTTACGCCTCTTGGTGGGCCAGCCAGAGGAAATCTGACTGTCGTCTCCAGCATTCGTTCCCTGAAGGGGGTTTCCAGCTAGGCGAGAACATATATTGGGGTGGTGGATCAGATTGGCGACCAAGAGATGCGGTCTCGGCTTGGGCCAGTGAAGAGAAGGACTATTCGTACGACACTAACACGTGTCGGTCGGGTAGAGTCTGCGGACATTACACACAGATCGTGTGGAGGAGCACGAGGCGGGTCGGATGCGCTCGGGTTGTTTGTGACGATGGGAATGTGTTCATGACTTGTAACTATGACCCTCCAGGAAATGTTGTGGGGGAAAGACCATATTAGAATGTTCTAGTGTGTATTATGACTCTGTTGTGGTCATGATCATAATTATCAATATTAATTGGAAATATTATTCTCCAACCTAACATGATGAGCATAGATTTCACATTCATAATCCAAAGCTTTGAAATTATAAATGTTAATGAAATAAAAGAATACAGTATGTACCAATATATCAGTGTTAATTTTGTATATTGATAAGTGATTATATGTGCCTCAATATGTGTTTCTGTTTCTTCTATCTGTCGTGTATTAAATGTATCATATTTTAACTTTTTAAGGTGTTGATGTTGAATTGTATATTAGATATTTTTTTGTAGCGATCTAGATGATAATTATGTTAAACTTCGTCAGTATATGAATTGAATGTACAATTTTAAAACTTAAGAAAACATTATAGAGATTTAAACAAGTATTAAGATTTTGAAAGGTAATGGAACCTGCAAAGCAATTAATTGCTTGGTCAACTGAGAAAGAACATGCATGCTCCAAAAGAATGGTGGCCTTGGTATAATGAACCTCCAAACACAGAATGATGCACTGCTTGTCAAATGGATATGGATCCTCCAGACTAACGAACGAAGCATTTGGGCTCAGACAGTCCAGCTGCTCTACAATTCCTCAAGCATGGAGCAGTTGCGATCGACTAATGACACATCTTTCTTCATTAAAGATCTTCAAAGACTTGTCCCGTTCTATAATGCCTCGGTAATTCGGGATACCACTGCGGCCACTACTACTTGGAGGTGGGAGGCATCTGCATTTTTCTCAACCTCTTCAGCAAACAAAGCTCTACAAAATAGTGGAGTCACGTGCCCCTTCTACACCAGATTATGGAAGATCAAGGCCCCGTCCAAGGTCAAAGTGTTCCTCTGGGTAATGTTACAAAATAAGCTTTTGACGAGAGAGATTTTATTTAAGCGAGGTGGCATATTCATCTCGGGTTGTGCTCTATGTGGACGAGATATTATGGAGACTGCGGATCATCTCATATGGGAGTGCCCTTACGCTCAGGCCCTCTGGTGGACTTTATTTCTGTTGGTCTAGCTCGGACCCATTCCCCCCGTCGCATTAAATCACATTCAAATATGACACTTGTGGTCTCATAATACACCAAAACAGTGGGACACTGCTTGGGCAGCGGGCCTTTGGGCCTTATGGCGCGAACGAAACATAATGATATTTTTCCAACAATCCAAGCCGACATCGATACTGGCTCGAGAAACTGTTGGCGAAGTTCACCAATGGTATAAAAATTGTTGAAGACGAGATGTAAATTTATAACAGTAGACCACTGAGGTGTAAATAAATTCCACTTTTTCTTTTTGATATTTGAACTGCCTCCTTTGGCTTGTAAATATTTTTTTATCAATGAAAATCCGTAAGATAGCAAGTTGCTACCTTACCCTAAAAAAAAAAAAATTAATATTTTCAATCATACGGTTTCGGGCAATGTCTATATGAAGATGTCATTTATGTCAAGATAGAAAACGAAGAAATGTTGTTGGTGACTTTATATGTTAATGATTTAATATGTATAGACAACAATAATAAGATGATTGAGAATATCAAGAGGGTCATGATGCGAGATTTTTAGATAAACGATTTATTTTATGTCGTATTTTCTTAGTATTAAGGTGAAGCAAGTTAATAATGATATTATATATCTAACAGAGGCATAAGTGTTTATCTTGTTCGTTTAAAAATAGAAATTAAAATATTATTGGGCTTTAATATTAAATAGTTTCAGGATAATTGTTAGTATATGAGGTTCTTTTATTTCTTTCATTTAATATTTATGATATTTTAAGATGTTCAAAAGGGAAAGGCAACGATTTAATTATCAACGGATTAAATTCGATCTTATTTTTTGTGAGAGTTGTTCGTTAAATTAAAATTTGTGCGTTTGATTTAGATTCACACGACAAATTGTAATGTAAATCATTTACACACAGATTTTAATACAATTAAATAACTTCAACTATAATATTGAACCGGATTTAATTTATGCCCATCATAAAAATGATAGTTTTTCAGAAAAAAAAAACAAAAAAAAAACAACCAAATGCAAATGAATCCATCACGTTAGAATAAAGAAAATTCTAAATGTTCTACAGGCATAGAAGTAGGGGTGTAAACCATCGGATACGGATTGGATATTGGACAAACTGTATCCTTATTCGTTATAATTTTTCGAATACGGATACAAATACATATAATCTTGGATATGGATACTGATCGGATATTAAATGGATACTGATCGGATATTAAATGGATACTTATCGGATATCGGACGGATGCGAATACAAATATGAATATAATTCGAATAATTAAAAATAAATTACTAATGTACATTATAGTAAAAAATAATATCTAAATATTTTTTTTTACTTATAAATTAGATTCAGTATTTTTATAATAAGTTTCTTGGTTACAAAATATATATCATATTATCAAAACATTAGTCACTAATCATGTCATAGTGTTATATTGTTCATCATAATATATATATATATATATATATATATATACATTTTAATAAATCATTGGTATGTATATATGCAATTTAATAAAGCAATTTAAGAACGTAGAGTACATTTGTTATGGTTTAGGGGTGTAAACGGTCGGATATGGATAGTTACGGATAATTAAAATCCTTACTGTGTCTTTATTCGTTATAATTTTTCGGATACAGATATGGATAGTCTCAGATACAGATGTGGATCGGATAATTTAAGTAATTTTTTTGATACAAATCTGGATGAAATCGGATAATATCTTATCTGTTTACACCCCTAATCGAGAATCTATCCCTTCATATATTCTCTGGATTGAACCGAAGAAGAAGCATCCAGGGACGAATCCAGCATTTCTGTCAAGGTAGGGCACTAATCGGATTCAAATAGCTAATCGGGTCCAAAACTATTAACTGTTGGTCCCAAAGGCACTTAGAGGTAGGGGGGGGGGGGGGGGAGGGTGAATAGGGTCTTTTTAGATTTTTGTCTAATTAATAAAGTTCTAACATGTCTATAAGTTATTCTTGACAGAAACTAAAATAACTTTGTTCTAAACTAAAAGGTAAAGTAAATAATAGAGTTTAGAGACACTTGATACGAGGGCTATTTATGGAGTTCAGCACTAACGCCTACGTCTCCAGGGCCCGCGACCTTTGAGATGGCGTGCCTTTCTTTACCCAATGAGAAATGATTATAAGGTGGAACTGGTGAGCCCTTACAATCTTCTGAGAAGTCACACGGCCCGAACAGGAGCACTAAAGGCTCAAAGGAAGACAATCCGATTCGCGAGGATTCAAGGATTGCTAGGTGAGCACAAGACTCGAAGTAGTAATTGATTTGATCACGCATAATCACTCTAGGAGTTATTGAATTGATTGAATAAGCTAGAGATTGATTGTGCATATTGAAGTTTAAGTGCATAAGCAACAACGGCTTTCTCTAGATCTATAAATATGAAATATTGAAGTTGGGAGCGGCTAGAGTGATACTCCAAACCTTGGTATAGCTTCTATTTATAGAGAGCTAATAAAAAGGAAGTAATTGGTGCTGACCGTTGCAACGGTACAGGAGACCATTACAACAGTAGAGTAATCTGAGTGGTTTAGAGTGCAACGGTTTCGCCAACGGTAATCCTCTGGAAGGTTTAGCGTTCTATGATGCTAAATCCTATTTTATGCATCACGGGATTTACATATGATTTATTTATTTTGTTGCAATGATTCCTAGACCGTTGCAATGGTAGGCCTCACTTAGGTCAATCTCAAGCTTATTTTACCAATTTTACATATTAATTATTCTTAATCTTGAGTTAATGCTTTTGCTATCCAATGTCTTGTGCTTCATGACTACATCCTTGATGTTGTATTACAGTTCATTTATTCATCCTTGATGTGTATTTATTGAACCTTCAGTTGTCATGAATATGCACAAATCCTCAAGAAGGAAAACTGTAAAATGCAATTATGTATGTTTTGCAAATCCAGTCAAACGGATAAGTCGAGGGCTCCCAAAGCAAATATTAACTTGTCAGGTATACAATTGCAACTCAATTTCTATAACTATGTTTATTTATAAATCTGTTATAATCATAAAATCGTTTGGCACAACATTGAAATATGTTTCCTAATTTAATAAAAATTTGTTCGGCACAATTTAAAGTGGATATGTTCTTAGCCAATTAGCAAATCAAAGTCAAAACTTAGATAAAAGATTTATTGTCAGGCATTTCTTGTTCTCTTTCATTCTATTTATGAAATATAGTATCGCAGATCTAAAAAAAAATGAAATACACAGAATTAATCAAAACTCAAAAGGATTCGGTTCAAAAATTGAACTAACTCTGATTAGGAGTAGGCACTACATCGAATCAGAAGTAGATACACTAAACAATTAGTACTAAATCGAAATAAAAAATTCAAATTTCAGACAAGTGCCTACTCCAATCACTGTGTGGATCCGCCAGTGGAAGCATCTACTCCCCCACCAAACCTCTTCTACAAACTCGATACTAACTAAAATAAATAACAATATAAATATTATGCTTCTCATTTTATATCTCAAATAGAATGACTTAAAAACGAAAAGACATTAGGCATTTGAACTCTCTTCATATAAGACATATTGAGGCACAAATCGGTGAGGCGTACGCATCATTTCAAAACTATGCTCAAGATTGCTCTCTGACCCATTCGAAAGTCTTGATTGAACAAACAAAAGATATCTTTTAGATTAAGTATATAATATCTCAAAAAAATTAAGATTGCTAAATGGCAAAGGCTTTGCTAGATACTGCTATATGCTCCAAGTTGTATTCCATATAAGAACAAGCATAATTTTATATACATTATGTGTGAATTAGATAATCAACTATGAGCTAAGATGTAACAAAAGAGATGTCAACTATTTGATTTAACTGGACCAGTAATAATTACTGGATTAAAACTTACTTAATGGAGTTATCGCATGGGAGACCAGGGTCTGAAAAATTATCTGCTGTTATAATAAGATAAAAATCTGTTATTCAAGACTCAATAAAGTTAACACATTAACAATAATTCTGGTAGTGTGTGTTCACCAAAGACTAACCTTTAGAGGCCATCCATTTTGGTGGGGCGGTAGCACTGGCTGATTCGAATTTGGGCACAGTAGGATTGCCCATTTGCGGGCGCAATGGTGACACGGTGGGGGCTGCACGGATTGCAAATTTCTGATGCGAAATTTTTTCCTTCCCAATAATGTAGACAGTGCAGAAGTCAGGGGCTCCTATGGCAACGATTTGGGGCACATCTGAGCTCTTAAATATTCTGGTAAAAAGCATTCATGAAATTTACAGCAACACACAAGTATTAAAATATCAGATGGATAGGAACTAATGGGAATCAAATTTGCTACCTTAGCATTCCTTTTGGAGGGGATCCCAGTACAATTATTTCAATTGAGGCCGATTGAGCAAATACTATGAGTGCCCTTGCCACATCCATCTCATCTAATACCACATCCTTGCAATTTATCTAAACAAGACAAACGAAATTACTGATCATTTTTTGTTAGAAGTAATTTATAGATCAATAAAATGAGACTATCCTTAAAAATTTTCAATCCAAATTTCAGGTGCTTTATTAGAGAGGGAGAAAATAAAAAGGTTAAGTACATCTTGGCGGTTGCAGAAACATCGGTACGGAAGGAAGAGCTCCCTCAATTGTGCATCAGGTTGCTTATAACCAGAAGAATCCAATGGACCAGCTATATCTCACCCGATAAACCCAACAAAAAAAAAGGGCAAATCAATCATAAAACACATTGTTAATGCCTGAGCCAATCTTGAACAATAAATTATCAAGTAAACTAGAGAATTTTGACTGAGACTTACTTGAGGTACCCTTGGTATTGACATGGACGAGCACAAGTGTCTGGCCCCTTTTTAAAAGGTGTTCCGCAGCCCATTTCAAGGCACCATGACTAGTCTTGTTGTTATTATCAATTGCCACAGCCACCAGAGGATACACTGCTTCAGTCCCCGTTACTGACATCCCTGTTCCTGGATCAGAGTACTTCCTATATACCTTTTGTGTGAATTAGATAATCAACTATGAGCTAAGATGTATCAAAAGAGATGTCAACTATTTGATTTAACTGGACTATTAATTATTACTGGATTAAAACTTACTTAATTGAATTATCGCATGGGAGACCAGGCTCTGAAAAATTATCTGCTGTTATAATAAGATAAAAATATGTTATTCAAGACTCAATAAAGTTAACACATTAACAATAATTCAATATTTGTGTTCACCAAAGACTAACCTTTAGAGGCCATCCATTTTGGTGGGGCGGTAGCACCAGCTGATTCGAATTTGGGCACATAATGATTGCCCATTTGCGGGCGCAATGGTGACACGGTGGGGGCTGCACGGATTGCAAATTTCTGATGCGAAATTTTTTCCTTCCCAATAATGTAGACAGTGCAGAAGTCAGGGGCTCCTATGGCAACGATTTGGGGCACGTCTGAGCTCTTAAATATTCTGGTAAAAAGCATTCATGAAATTTACAGCAACACACAAGTATTAAAATATCAGATGGAGAGGAACTAATGGCAATCAAATTTGCTACCTTAGCATTCCTTTTGGAGGGGATCCCAGTACAATTATTTCAATTGAGGCCGATTGAGCAAATACTATGAGTGCCCTTGCCACATCCATCTCATCTAATACCACATCCTTGCAATTTATCTAAACAAGACAAACGAAATTACTGATCATTTTTTGTTAGAAGTAATTTATAGACCAATAAAATGATACTATCCTTAACAATTTTCAATCCAAATTTCAGGTTCTTTATTAGACAGGGAGAAAAAAAAAAGGTTAAGTACATCTTGGCAGTTGCAGAAACATCGGTACCGAAGGAAGAGCTCCCTCAATTGTGCATCAGGTTGCTTATAACCAGAAGAATCCAATGGACCAGCTATATATCACCCGATAAAAACCCAACAAAAAATAAGGGCAAATAAATCATAAAACACATTGTTAATGCCTGAGCCAATCTTGAACAATAAATTATCAAGTAAACTAGAGAATTTTGAGTGAGACTTACTTGAGGTACCCTTGGTATTGACATGGACAAGCACCACTGTCTGGCCCCTCTTTAAAAGGTGTTCCACAGCCCATTTCAAGGCACCATGACTTGTCTTGTTGTTATTATCAATTGCAACAGCCACCAGAGGATACACTGTTTCAGTCCCCGTTACTGACATCCCTGTTCCCGGATCAGAGTACTTCCCCATTGCCAAATTTTTTACACTCGCGCTTCAAATCAACGTCCTTTTAGTTTTTCAAAATTCTTCTTTTTTCTTTTCACTTTTTGATTTTTATATGAGAGGTCAAATATTTTGGCTTACCAATTTTTGATCGTTTTTGAGGAGAGAGCAGCATTTGTGACTGATCAATCTCTTTTCTTTATAGGAAAGTTTATATCTATTGGTTTTGGTTGTCAGGCAAATCATCTTTGTGGCCATGATCCTCATGCAGGATCTATATTTGGGGTGTTAGTTAAAAATAGATAATCTTAATCAGTTCTCTTGTGGCGTTGACATGCGTGACAATCTATGTCATCACCCGACTTCAACATTAATAATTGCTTTGCTAACATATAAACAGTTGTATATTAATTTATCTTCTTATTTTTTCTAGTTAATACATGTATTTATGGAAAAAATGATTCCAAAACAATCTAGGCTAAGGAATAAGGATGGTCTTAAATTCAGAGATGCAGAAAAAGCTGCATGGGAAATAACTGCATGAGAACCAAGCTGATCAGCTGATAGAACCTGGTCTGAAATGGATGTTTGGCAATGACAGGTTAATTACTTAAATTAAGAACCTTAACCCGTGTACCTCGTAAGTGCCTTAAAGTTTTGAAAAGTCTTTGGGTGTCGATCCAAATATTGTTGTGAAATCAGTGTTAATAGACAAAATCCATTTCAGTTATGAATTTTGTTAGAAATTCTTTTTGGTAATTTATATGGCCTCATAAAATTATGATAATTGTGGCGATTATAGTATTATTTTTAGAAAATATGATTAATGAAAACACAGAAAGAAAGAAAATATGAAGTTCACAGAGAAGAAAATAAAGAAAGCTAGTTCACAGAGAAGAAAATATGAAGTTCTTGAGTTGTATTGAATTAACTAAATAAATGCAACACGATTTTGAACTTATAAGACAACTTCTATTATTATGATTTCTTAAAATAGTTCTCTTTTACAAGTAAAACAAAAACATTATATAAGTAGATTGTTTTGTCATATACACTTAGTTCAAAACTAGGGTATCAAGCAGGGTTCAGGTCATTTTTTATCTTTTGAAGAGAGAACATGGCTCCATACCAATCGGCATTTCCATCCAAGAACAACATGCTCAGCAACCATTCCACAACAATACAACAAACCAGAGAAAACATAAAAATGAAAGCAGCATGAGATCGAAGACAATCTGTCTTTATATTGAACAAAATTAAATTGCTATACATTATAGTCAATCAACTATTGTAATTACATAATTAAGAAAGTAATCAGATCACCTAGACTACAAAGTTGTCAATCATATGAAAAATAACATCGGCTCCATCCGAGCTCCAAAAATATTTCCTCACCTGATGGAATACAAGGTATATCTATTAGTACAATTCCAATTATACTTCTAATTTGGCATAATTTTGTGAGGAAAGATTGCATTGGTGAATTAGAGATCTGCATGTTCTCCTTCTTCACAATTTTTTTTTTTGGCGTATACAAAAAGGGCTTAGGAAGCACTCTCAACGAATTTTACCATTCACAATGAAACATGTTAAAAACAGGGCTAAGCCCAATCTCCAGTTGAATGGAATTCATTGGATGGTTCTGCCAGATTTGGGCTGTTAATTTCAGATTAGACAGACTCATTCCGGACTGTCCGATTAGAAATAGACAAACCAGCTCCCAACATACTTGAGTAAGACCCCTTATCATTTTCTCTGTAAAAAAAAAAATAGCAAAATCAGTAAGTGCACCAAATGTGTGAGTATATTTTCTTTTAAAAAAAAATATACCGTGACTAACCTTCGAATTCATCAGTTTGAGTAACAACTGCATTATCAAGTTTCTCACCATTATCTAAATTTCCATTTTCGACATGTACAATATTTGGGTACTTGTCATCATATGGGCATCTCAGTTCCTTGTATAATGAAAATAAAAGTATAATTTGGTGAGAAAAATGGCAGAAAGAAATTAACGGAGAATACTATTGTTATTTCAAACAGCATAACAATTCTACTATAAAGTAACTTATAAGCATACTTTTGGCAACTCATGCAGCCGCCTAAATGACGATGTTCGCCATCCTACAATATCTTTTCACTTAGTCAAGGCTAGATACTTCATATTTGTATGTTTATAAAAATGTCAAGAGACTCAAAATCAAGATCTACTGCACAAAGCTGCCTAGATCGCTTACCATCATGAAATATCAGCTACCAGTTAGATATCACATATGTAATCTCGTGAGGATATTATACTGACAAGAATGTCTTGATTGAGGGCATTTCCTGCTGGTACTGTTACTAAACCATACAACTCGGACAAGAACTGGTACAAATGGCCCAATCCTGGAACAGGCTAAGCAACAAGTATGGCACAGTGTGATAAGATAATGAAGGTACTTTGATCATCTTATCAGTTCATTTTGTGAACAAAAACTTTATAGGATACGGTCATAACTTGAATTTGCATATGCAACACGCCTCTTGAAAGCACGCAATGCCGAACTACATTAGAAAATAAAACCACAAATTGATATTAAACAAACTGTGAGAGTTTTATGTTTCATACTAAACTTAATAGCCAACTGTGCTGCACCTTAGAAACAGGTAAATTGGAACAGAACCCTAGATTAAAGTCATGACGTAGAAAACTGTTGGATATTGTATTGATAAATATGGGTATTTAGGTAAAAGTATGAATATAATAGTTATAGGGACTAAAGTGTAAGATTGTAAAGTCTATATGTAAACAGATTCTCTGTTAATGAAATTACTGCAGTTTCTAAATACCGAAACCTTTATGGTATCAGAGCGGGAGAGTGTCGCGTGAGCTCGCCGCTGTCGTCCGCCTCTTTGTGCGTTCATCCAGAGCAAGTCCGGCGCCCCATCCACCGTAGTCGCCAGCGCGTAGTCGCTAGAGTGTAGTCGCAGCACCGTCGCCAGTGCGTCGAGCACACTGCCTCCAGATCTCGCGCCGCCGCCACCAGGTCACGCGCCGCCTCGGCCAGATCTCGCGCCAGATACGTCTCCGTGTGTCTAAACCCTAAACCCGTGTGTCTTCCTCGCTCTCTCTCTATCGGACCTGTGTCTCCGTATTTCTCTTCTCACCTGTGTTATCAAACCTTGCTCTCTCTATCTGGATTCGCCTAATTTAAGTAACTGATCGTTGCTGTTTTAAAAAAAAAAAAAAATTAAATAAAAAAAATGGCAGAAGAGAGAAGCTTCTCTAAGTCGTCTCAAGTCATCTCAATGAGATTGAATGGGGTTGAGAACTATCTGTTGTGGTCAAGACAAATGCTTATGCACTTGAAGGGTCAGAGACTAACCGGGTATGTTACCGGTACAACAAATTAAGAAACCCGTAGCTGTGGGAGAGGAGAAGATAGAGGAAAAACCTGAGTTTCAGAAGTGGGAGGCAGACGATGGGCAAGTTATGTCATGGCTGGTCAACTTAATGGAGGTTAGACTGCAAAATCAGTTTATGATGTTGAACACCGCCCGACAAGTGTGGGATCGGGCGGCCGAGATGTACTCTCTCAAAAGGGTAACCATGGGCAGATCTATCACCTCCAGTCTAAGTCAAACAGTCTGATACAGGGAGAAATGAGTGTGACTGAGTATTTCTCAGAGTTGAACAATATGTGGGAGCAAATGCATTTCTTTGATCCTTTGGCGATGAAATGCTCAGCAGATGCACTAGCCTTCACAAACTGGTTGGAGAAAAGAAGGACATTTCGTTTCCTTGCTGGCCTCAACTCTGAGTTTGAGCAGATCCGATAGAGTCTCTGACAGAGGAATCCTCTACCTGCTCTTCGTGATGCCTTTGCAGTAGCAGTTCAAGAGGAAAGCAGGAGGAAGGCAATGGTATCTTTGCCAGTGCAGGAGGGTTCGACTATGTTCAGCCTGCCACACACAGTATCCTCCCAGGGTGACAAAGTCTGTGATCACTACCATAGGAAGAATCACACTCAGGAGACTTGCTGGGATTTACACGGAAGACCAGTTAGAGGTCGAGGTCGTGATGGTGGCCATGGCAGAGAACAAGGTAGAAGTCGTGGACTAGGACGTGGTGGAGGATACCAAAAGGCGCATATGGCTGACAGCACTAGTACACCAGGTTCAGGCACTGAGGATACCAAAAGGCGCATATGGCTGACAGCACTAGAAGTTCTTGTCCGCTACCCCAGCTAGCAGTGCCTCATCTACTACTGCTCCATCTGGGGCTGACGATTACACTCTCTCCTCTCATCTTACCACTGTAGTTAGAACTGTTGGCACTGTTATAAAAGCCCTAATAGCCGAGTCTAGTCCTGATCGCTCCTGAATCGTAGACTCTAGGGCATCTAAGCATATGACCCCTGACCCTACAATGTTCAAAACCTATAAGCCTATGTCTGGGAGAGAAAAGGTACAAACAGCCAATGGCTCGCTTTGTTCGATAGAAGGAGTTGGGGATGTAACATGTACTCCAAACCTCCAGCTATCGTCGATCTTTCATGTTCCTAACTTCACCAATAACCTCCTGTCAGTTAGTCAACTGCGGGATGATCTTAATTGTGTTGTTTCTCTGTCTCCTACCCATGTTGTGTTGCAGGAGCTGAAGACAGGAAGAGTGATTGGTATTGGCAAGAGGAGTGAAGGCCTGTACCGACTCAAGTAAGGAGGGGAGTTTTTGGATCCACGAGCCTGTTTGGCAGAGACTCCAGAGTTGGAGATGATTTTGCTACATAGCCGTTTAGGGCATATATCTTTTACTGTGCTTGGAAGGTTGTATCCCAAGTTGTACTCTAAGTATAGCAAGACTAAACTAGTATGTGATGCGTTTGAGTTTGCTAAGCACACTAGAACAATGTATCCCTCTTTTGGTAATAGAAGTTTTTCTTGCTTTGATATTGTTCATTCTGATGTTTGGGGGCCCTCGAGAGTTACTGCTTTATCGGGTTCAAGGTGGCTTGTCACCTTTATTGATTGTTATAGCCGAATGACTTGGCTGTACCTGTTGAGGAGTAAAGAGGGAGTTCTGGAGTGCTTCAAGACTTTTCACAAGATGGTGGAAACCCAATTTGAGAAAAAAGTGAAAGTGTTACGCTCAGATAATGGCACAGAATACACCAACGGGGCAATGCAAGACTTCTTGCGAAATAATGGTATTATACATCAAACTACATGTGTGAATACACCTGAACAAAATGGTGTTGCAGAAAAGAAGAATAGGCACATCTTGGAAGTGACAAGGTGCCTTCTGTTTGCCATGAATGTTTCGAGGTACCTTTGGGGAAAGCAACGCAGACTGCTACATATTTGATCAACATAATGCCTTTGAGAGCGGTGGACTTCAGTACACCACTTGAAATGCTCACAGAGACCACCTCATTTAAGGTACCTCCCAAAAAGTTTGGTTGTGTGTGTTTTGTTCATAACACAACTCCAGGTATTAGTAAACTTGATGCGAAGGCCCAAAAATGTGTGTTTGTTGGGTACTCCAGTGAAAAAAATGGGTATAGATGTTATGACCCTGTGAAAAAAAGGATGTTGGAAAGCTTGGATGTGACATTCCGAGAAACAGAACCCTATTTACTCTCTCCGATGCACAATCCAATACATCTTCAGTCCTATTTCATGATCTTCTTGAGGTGGTTGTCACCCATTCCTCAGACCAAGTTGGTCAATAGGGGGAGAGTAAGGAATCTAACAACAGTATAGCCGATGATACTATGATCGGCCTGAGTCCAACTACAGAAACAGATTTGGACTCAAGCATGAACTAAAGCCTACCACCTCCTAATAGGCAGATCAACAAGGTTTACACTCGAAAACCTCACCATGAGAATGTTGAGCAACATCCGGTTCAAGACTAATACCAATTACATGCTCCTGTCGACGGCTCGCTCACACCACAGCCTTCAGGTAACTCAGAGTTACCCTTAGGTACTCCTATTTTCTCTGATCTCGATCTTCCTATTGCCTTGCGCAAAGGAGTTCGGTCAATTGTCTTGAAGCAAGGGGAAGATGCCTCAACATCGCATCCTATCTCTCACTATGTCTCATTTGAGACACTTTCCCCGACTTACAAAGCTTTTGTAACCTCCTTACACTCTAACTTTGTTCCATGTGATTGGAGGAAAGCAATGCAGGACCCAAAGTGGAAGAAGGCAATGTTCGAGGAGATGAGAGCACTAGTCAAAAATGACACATGGGATATGGTCCCTAGACCGTCCAACAAGAGCACTGTAGGATGCAAGTGGGTATACTCGACAAAATATACTCCAGAGGGAAAGGTGGACAAATTCAAGGCCAGATTGGTGGCCAAAGGCTACACACAAACATATGGTGTGGACTATGAGGAGACCTTTGCTCCAGTGGCTAAAATGAATACTGTTAGAACCCTCATCTCGTGTGCGATAAACTTCGGGTGGGATTTATGCTAGCTGGATGTTAAAAATGTCTTTCTTCATAGTGACTTAAAGGAAGAGGTATATATGGAGATCCCACCTGGGTTTGAAAATGAACAACTGAAGGGTAAAGTGTGTCGTCTAAAGCGCTCCCTGTATGGGTTGAAGCAGTCACCATGAGTCTGGTTTGACAGGTTTTCTATGGCAATGAAGAAACTAGGCTATCAGCAAAGCAGTGCCGATCACAATATGTTCATCCAAAGAAAAGGAGAGAAGATTTGCATTCTGGTTATGTATGTGGATGATATAGTGTTAACAGGTAATGATCCTATTGAGATGAAGAGGCTTAAGGCCAGCTTAGCCACAGAGTTTGAGATGAAAGACCTGGGTGAATTGCGCTACTTTCTAGGCATTGAGGTTACTCGTTCAACAAAAGGGGTAGTTCTCTCACAGCAAAAGTATGTTCTAGATCTGCTGAGAGACACTGTGATGCTTGGGTGTCGACCTGTCAATACACCCATAGACCCTAATAATAAGCTGAAGGGAGGAATAGGTGATCAAGTAGATAGAGGATAGTATCAGGGCCTAGTAGGCAGACTAATCTATTTGGAACATACTCGACCCAACATTGCATACGCTGTGAGCGTAGTGAGTAGATATATGCACGACCCTAGAGTTCCACATCATGAGGCCGTGTATTAGATCCTGAGGTATCTCAAGAGCTGTCCGGGAAAAGGTGTGCTATTCAGTAAAAATGAGCATACTAGGATTGACGTATATACAGATGCCGATTAGGTAGGGTGTTTAGATGATAGAAAGTCAACTTCAGGCTACTGTTCATTTGTTGGGGGTAATCTGATTTCCTGGCGAAGCAAGAAGCAGAATGTAGTAGCAAGGTCCACTGCAGAGGCTGAGTATAGAGCCATGGCCCAAGGCCCAAGGTGTGAGTGAAGGGTTGTGATTACGAAGATTGCTATCGGAATTGGGGTTGTTGGAGAACAAACCCATAATGTTGTACTATGACAAGGCGGCTATAAACATAGCAAACAACTCAGTACAACATGATAGAACTAAACATGTGGAGATTGACCGACATTTTATCAAGGATAAACTTGACGAGAGCATTATTGTATGCCTTTCGTTCGAACCAAGGAGCAAATTGCTGATATCTTCACAAAAGGGTTGAGTGTCACAGACTTCTCCAATGTAATAGGCAAGATGAGCATGATTAATATTTATGCATCATCTTGAGGGGGAGTGTTAGATATTGTATTGATAAATAAGGGTATTTAGGTAAAAATATGAATATAATAGTTATAGGGACTAAAGTGTAAGATTATAAAGTCTATATGTAAACAGATTCTCCGTTAATAAAATTACTGCAGTTTCTAAATACCGAAACCTTTAAAAACAATAAGAGAAATGTAGTTTAAAAATACAAACATGAATTTTAGATCGTCTTGGTCTTCGGTCATTCATACAAAAAGAGGAGGCTTGCCATCATCTCGATCTGTAAGGAAGAGATGCTTTCCGGTTCGACCGGTTATGAGATGTGCCGTCTCCACTGCCGTTCTTTCCAAAAGGGAAATCCCAAATAGAAAAGGAAGCTAGTGAAAGTTAAGGTAGAGTCAAGTCAGCCACTAGCTGCATTTTTCTTTTCTTTTTTGTTTGAATTGTATTTGTCTGAAGTTTTCTAATTTCATTAGAGTAAATAGTCCTACTTTAATCAGAATACAATTCAATTTTAAAATAAAATGGTCAAGGCGTCAAGCTTAGTGAAAGAAATTTTTTTTTAAACTAATAATTCTTTTTGTTTGAACTGTTCTACAATGTCCTGGTAAAATAATAATAATTATGCATTTCCTGCTGTTTCATTTCCTGGCTCTACTTCATCAAAGTGTTGGTACACAGTATGTACTGTTCTACTTCTTAAAGGCGTACATTAATTTTTGGCTGGAAATGTCTACAGAGAATCCACAAACTTTACCCTTTTTCGTGATTCGTCGACGCTCAACACTCGTCTAGAAATCCCGTCTCGCTTCTACAACTCGACCGATTCTCATTGAGTCCGGAATCCGTTTCCTCTGAAGTAATCTAAATTTTGCCTTTTTATAAGGACCGTCTGATCAGAATTTGGATCTGATCAGACGGTTTAGATCCAAAAACAAAAATTGAGATACTATAGGTGAAATGATTTCTTCTTATTGGCTCTTGAAATATAAAGTAAGAAGATGATTAATAAAAATTAATCAATACACGGTGCAGGCGATGCTTTGCCCAACGAGCTTGGGCACAGGCAGCTCCTTGCACCAGCCACACAAACGGGTTATGTCGGGCTTTCAAAGGAGCGAACGACGAAACATGGACTTGATCCACTGGGTGGGAGATTTGCAAAGACGCTGGTCGACATGGCGGTCCAGCTCAGCAACGTCACTTTCTACCCAGGTCGAGACGGAGTCTTCTGGCACTGGTCAGGATATGTTGAGCTTGGGTCATTTCCCCGAACACCTTGTGATCATGGTTAATGGACTGGGTGGAAGGTCAATTTTTTTGTTGATTATGTATCAAATGGTAGTTTTGGGTGCTTTTCTGTAGTGATCTACTGTGTTAATTTCTATTGTCTGTTTTGTTGTAGCAGTCCGAATGACTGGAAGTTTGCGGACGAGGAGCTTGTCAAGAGGTTTCCTGATAAAGTAGTCGTGCACCGTGAGCATGCTATGTTTTTTCTATTGATTATTACTGTTGTTTAATTACTGTATATCTGATGTTACTTTTGTAAATAGGTAGCCAATGCAATACTGCTAAGCTAACCTATGACGGAGTTGATAGAATGGGTGAGAGACTAGCTGACGAGGTAATTTTTTAGATACCTATTTCAGTATGTAATAGTACCATACTATAATTGGCGCTTACCTAGATAGGTGAAAATACCTAAATTTGATATGAGGAACCCGGTAAGTGGAGAAAATTATGCATTTTTTGTCCCCATGGATCAGGGACGAATCTACATGGAGTGAATGGGGGTCAATTGATCCCCATTCATTTTCAAAATATAACCCCAATGTGTGTTTGATTCCCATAGCTTGAAAGTCTGGCTCCGCCCTTGCCATGTATAAAGCATGAAATGTGTAATGTAGGTCAGATCAGTTGTTGAGAAGAGAAGGGGAGTGACCAAAATATCCTTTGTGGCCCATTCGCTCGGTGGATTAATCGCAAGATATGCAATAGGAATATTATATTCACACGAAACAGTATCTGACGGAAGTTTAGATGAGGAGTTGAAAGGTAGAATAGCAGGGCTAGAGCCTATCAATTTCATTACATCTGCAACACCGCATTTAGGCTCAAGAGGCCATAAACAGGTGTTTCACACTTCCCTTTACTCTTTAGCAGATTATTTACAATTCTATTACTTTTTTGTATAATTTGGTATGATAGATAGCTTAGGATTCTAGCAGAGACTAATACTGGAATATAATTGTATTTCAGTACATTGTAGAAGTAGAACAGTACATACTGTGTGCCAGCACTTTAATGAAGTAATGCCAGGAAATGAAACAGCAGGAAATGCATAATTATTATTATTTTTCAAACAAAAAGAATTATTAGTTTAAAAAAATTTCTCTTTCACTAAGCTTGACCATTTTATTTTAAAATTGAATTGTATTCGGATTAAAGTAGGACTATTTACTCTAATGAAAGTAGAAAACTTCAGACAAATACAATTCAAACAAAAAAGAAAAGAAAAATGCAGCTAGTGGCTGACTTGACTCTACCTTAACGTTTACTAGCTTCCTTTTCTATTTGGGATTTCCATTTTGGAAAGAACGGCAGTGGAGACTGCACATCTCATAATCGGTCGAACCGGAAAGCATCTCTTCCTTACAGATCAAGATGATGGCAAGCCTCCTCTTCTTGTACGAATGACGGAAGACCAAGACGATATAAAATTCATGTTTGTATTTTAAACTACATTTCTCTTAATGTTTTCTACGGTATTCTCTTTCACGACTCTAATCTAGGGTTCTGTTCCAATTTACCTGTTTCTAAGGTGCAGCGCAGTTGGCTATTAAATAAAACAGAGTTTAGTATGAAACATCCTCAAAAGAAAAAAAAATCTCTCACAGTTTGCTTGTTAATTTTTAACATCAATTTGTGGTTTTATTTTCTATTGTAGTTCGGCATTGCGTGCTTTTAAGAGGCGTGTTGCATATGCAAATTCAAGTTATGACCGTATCCTATAAAGTTTTTGTTCACAATATGAACTTTTTTTTTTTTTTTGAGAAAAACAAAATGAACTGATACAATGATCAAAGTACCTTCATTATCTTATCACACTGTGCCATACTCGTCGCTTAGCCTGTTCCAGGATTGGGCCATTCATACCAGTTCTTGTCCGAGTTGTATGGTTTAGTAACGGTACCAGTTGGAAATGCCCTCAGTCAAGACATTCTTGTCAGTATAATCCTCACGAGATTACATATGTGATATCTAACTGGTACCTGATATTGCATAATGGTAAGTGATCTAGGCAGCTATGTGCAGTAGATCTTGATTTTGAGTTTCTTGACATTTCTATAAACATACAAATATGAAGTATCTAGCCTTGACTAAGTGAAAAGATATTGTAGGATGGCGAACATCGTCATTTAGGAGGCCGCATGAGTTGCCAAAAGTATGCTTATAAGTTACTTTATAGTAGAATTGTTATGCTGTTTGAAATAACAATAGTATTCTCCTTTAATTTCTTTCTGCCATTTTTCTCACCAAATTATACTTTTGTTTTCATTGTACGAGGAACTGAGATGCCCATATGATGACAAGTACCCAAACATTGTACATGTCGAAAATGGAAATTTAGATAATGGTGAGAAACTTGATAATGCAGTTGTTACTCAAACTGATGACTTCGAAGGTTAGTCACGGTATATTTTTTTAGAAAAGAAAATATACTATCACATTTGGTGCACTTACTGATTTTGCTTTTTTTTTTTTTTATGCAGAGAAAATGATAAGGGGTCTTACTCAAGTCTGTTGGGAGCGTGTGGATGTCAGAATTAAAAAAAGCCTGCTAAAATACAATGCCCATAATACCATCCAGGCAAGTCTTGTGCTTTTTTAGATTCCATTCAACTGGAGATGGGCCGAGCCCTGTTTTTAATAGTTGCGTTCTATATGTTTCATTGAGAGTGCTTCCTAAGCCCTTTTTGTATATGCCAAAACAAAAATGTGAAGAACGAGAACATGCAGATCTCTAATTCACCAATGCAATCTTTCCTCACAAAATTATGCCAAATTAGAAGTATGATTGGAATTGTACTAATAGATATATCTTGTAATCCATCAGGTGAGGAAATATTTTTGGAACTCGGATGGAGCAGATGTTATTTTTCATATGATTGACAACTTTGTAGTCTAGGTGATCCGATTATTTCCTTAATTATGTAATTACAATAGTTGATTGACTATAATGTATAGCAATTTAATTTTGTTCAATATAAAGACAGATTGACTTCGATCTCATGCTGGTTTCATTTTTATGTTTTATCTGGTTTGTTGTATTGTTGTGAAATGGTTGCTGTGCATGTTGTTCTTGATTGGAAATGCCGATTGGTATGGAGCCATGTTCTCTCTTCAAAGATTAAAAATAATAAATGCCCTGAACCCTGCTTGATACCCTAGTTTTGAACTAAGTGTATATGACAAAACAATCTACTTTATATAATGTTTTTTGTTTTACTTGTAAAAAAAGAACTATTTAAAGAAATCATAATAATAGAAGTTGTCTTATAGATAAGTTCAAAATCGTGTTGCATTTAGTTAATTAATTCAATACAACTCAAGAACTTCATATTTTCTTCTCTGTGAAATAGCTTTCTTTGTTTTTTCTTTCTTAAAACCGTAGATTCATGGTTTTCATTAATCATATTTTCTAATTCTATAATCGCCACAATTATCATAATTTTATGAGGCCATATAAATTACCAAAAAGAATGGGTCTTAGAAATGCACACCTCTGTTTTCTAACAAAGTTCATAACTGAAATGGATTTTTGTCTATTAACACTGATTTCACACCAATATTTTGATGCTTCTAGATGAAACACATTATAAAACGTAGTTGTCGGTCGACACCCGAAGACTTTTCAAAACTTTAAGGCGCTTACGAGGCACACGGGGTAAGGTTCTTAATTTAAGTAATTAACCTGTCATTGCCAAACATCCATTTCAGACCAGGTTCTATCAGCTGATCAGCTTGGTTCTCATGCAGTTATTTTCCATGCAGCTTTTCCTGCATCTCTGGATTTAAGACCATCCTTATTCCTTAGCCTAGTTTGTTCTGGAATCATTTTTCCATAAATACATGTATTTAACTAAAAATAAGAAGAAGATAAATATACAACTGTTTAAGATTGTCACACATGTCAACGCCACAAGAGAACTGATTAAGATTATCTATTTTTAACTAACACCCCAAATATAGATCCTGCATGAGGATCATGGCCACAAAGATGATTTGCCTGACAACCAAAACCAATAGAAATAAACTTTCCTATAAAGAAAAGATATTGATCAGTCACCAATGCTGCTCTCACCTCAAAAAAGATCAAAAATTGGTAAGCCAAAATATTTGACCTCTCGTATCAAAATCAAAAAGTGAAAAGAAAAAAGAAGAATTTCGAAAAACTAAAAGGACGTTGATTTGAGGCGAGAGTGTGAAAAATTTGGCAATGGGGAAGTACTCTGATCCGGGAACAGGGATGTCAGTAACGGGGACTGAATCAGTGTATCCTCTGGTGGCTGTTGCAATTGATAATAACAACAAGACTAGTCAAGGTGCCTTGAAATGGGCTGTCGAACACCTTTTAAAGAGGGGCCAGACAGTGGTGCTTGTCCATGTCAATACCAAGGGTACCTCAAGTAAGTCTCAGTCAAAATTCTCTAGTTTACTTGATAATTTATTGTTCAAGATTGGCTCAGGCATTAACAATGTGTTTTATGATTGATTTGCTTTTTTTTTGTTGGGTTTTTATCGGGTGATATATAGCTGGTCTAGTGGATTCTTCTGGTTTTAAGCAACCTGATGCACAATTGAGGGAGCTCTTCCTTCCATATCGATGTTTCTGCACCCGCAAAGATGTACTTAACCCTTTTTTCTTTTCTCCCTCTAATAAAGATCCTGAAATTTGGATTGAAAAATTGTAAAGGATAGTCTCATTTTATTGATCTATAAATTACTTCTAACAAAAAATGATCAGTAATTTCGTTTGTGTTGTTTAGATAAATTGCAAGGATGTGGTATTAGATGAGATGGATGTGGCAAGGGCACTCATAGAATTTGCTCAATCAGCCTCAATTGAAATAATTGTACTGGGATCCCCTCCAAAAGGAATGCTAAGGTAGCAAATTTGATTCCCATTAGTCCCTCTCCATTTGATATTTTAATACTTGTGTGTTCCTGTAACTTTCATGAATGCTTTTTACCAGAAGATTTAAGAGCTCAGATGTGCCCCAAATCGTTGCCAAAGGAGCCCCCGACTTCTGCACTGTCTACATTATTGGGAAGGAAAAAGTTTCGCATCAGAAATTTGCAATCCGTGCAGCCCCCACCGTGTCACCATTGCGCCCGCAAATGGGCAATCCTTCTGTGCCCAAATTCGAATCAGCCGGTGCAACCGCCCCACCAAAATGGATGGCCTCTAAAGGTTAGTCTTTGGTGAACACAAATATTGAATTATTATTGTTAATGTGTTAACTTTATTGAGTCTTGAATAACAGATTTTTATCTTATTATAAAGCAGATAATTTTTCAGATCCTGGTCTCCCAAGCGATAACTCAATTAAGTAAGTTTTAATCCAGTAATAATTACTAGTCCAGTTAAATCAAATAGTTGACATCTCTTTGTTACATCTTAGCTCATAGTTGATTATCTAATTCACACATAATGTATATAAAATTATGCTTGTGCTTATATGGAATACAACTTGGAGCATATAGCAGTATCTAGCAAAGCCTTAGCCATTTAGCAATCTTAATTTTTTTGAGATATTATATAGTGAATCTAAAAGATATCTTTTGTTCGTTCAATAGATCACCATTCACACGGGAAAGCTCCAACTGCTCTTCAAGGAACTCATATGGTGATTTTTCAGCATTCTCAGACTCGACAGATATATCATTCATCAGCTCAGGTAGGCCGAGCGTGGATCGGTACGGATTTCAACCAAGACTTTCGAATGGGTCAGAGAGCAATCCTGAGCATAGTTTTGAGATGCGTACACCTCACCGATTCTCCAACAGTAACGAGTATTCAAACTTCTCCCAAAGTAGCAATGCTTCTTATTCATCCCAGAACATGGTAAGTCTCCATTAATTTCAATCTCCCTGAAATTCAAAAATATAATGTGATATCAATAATATTTTTACCTCTCCATCATTTGTTGCAATAATTGTATAGGACGATGTGGAATCCGAGATAAGGAGGCTGAGGATGGAGTTAAAGCAAACGATGGATATGTACAGCACAGCATGCCGAGAAGCAATTGATGCTAAACAAAAGGTATCAAAACCTCCATTCTTAACATCAATAGACCATAATGTGTATCAGCTAATTGGTATTATAAACAAAATGAATTTATTATTATTTTTTTTCAAATTCAGTTGACAGATCTAGAGAGGCGCAAGATTGAAGAGCAGCAAAAGTTATACGAGGCACGCTCACATGAAGAAACCGCAAAGCAGATGATCGAGGAAGAAAGAGCCAAAGCAAGAGCAGCAGTTGAGGCAGCCGAGAAATCAAATAGGCTCGCTGAGCTGGAGGCTAAGAAGAGGCTTAGTGCCGAGATGTTGGCACTGAAAGAGGCTGAGGAAAAGAAGAAATTTATGTTAGAATCATCGCATAACGACATCAGGTACCGCAAGTATACAATCGAGGAGATTGAGTTGGCCACTGATAAATTCAACGTAAACCGCAAAGTCGGTGAAGGTGGCTATGGTCCTGTGTTCAAGGGTTACTTGGATCATACTCTGGTGGCAATCAAAGTTCTACGTCCGGATGCTGCACAGGGGAGATCTCAGTTTCAACAAGAGGTAATGAAATTGCGGACACGAAGATCGAAACAATTCTCTAGATCTGGTTTTGAATTCTTTGAGACTAGTAGTATTGTACCAAACTGAATAATAGCATTAGTAAAAGTTGCTAGGATGATTTTCAATTGTCAAGGAATTTTTTTCTATCATTCCAAAAAAAACATGTTAGGACTAACTTGAAAAAGATAGAAAAGAAAAGGAAATTAACTCATAGAGGCTTTAATATCTTTAAAAAAATAAATAATATGACATATATTTGAATTTTATTTCTCCTAGGTGGAAGTGCTAAGCTGCATTCGCCACCCAAACATGGTTATCCTTATGGGTGCATGCCCCGAGTACGGTTGTCTTGTCTATGAGTACATGGCAAGTGGAAGCCTTGACGACCGCCTATTTTGCCGTGGAGGAACACCCACAATCCCTTGGCAGCATCGTTTTCGCATTGCTGCTGAGGTGGCAACAGGACTGCTGTTCCTGCACCAGACAAAGCCTGAGCCACTTGTGCACCGTGACCTCAAACCTGCTAACATACTTCTTGATGGCAACTTAGTAAGCAAGATATCAGATGTCGGTCTTGCACGCCTCATTCCCCCATCTGTTGCTGATGACGTCACTCAGTATCGCATGACCTCCACTGCCGGCACCTTCTGCTACATTGACCCTGAGTACCAGCAGACTGGCATGCTTGGTAATAAAACTAGACTTGAACAAATTTTCAGAAAGAAAACATGTTAGTGACATTTCTAACTTGTAGATCAATCCTCTGGTGATTGAACAGGTGTGAAGTCTGATATCTACTCTCTTGGTGTGTTGCTTCTCCAAGTTATAACCGCTCGGTCACCAATGGGCCTAACCCACAGTGTTTCTCGTGCCATTGAAAATGGCAGGTTTGCGGATGTGTTAGACCCAGAGGTGCGAGACTGGCCAGTAGAGGCGGCACAGCGTTTGGCAGAGGTAGCCTTGAGGTGTGCCGAACTAAGGAGGAAGGACCGGCCTGACCTTGCCACAGTTGTTTTGCCAGAACTTCATAAATTAAGGTTATTAGGCGAAGAGAGCTTGTGCTCCATCAGGTTAGTTTGAAAAACTGTACCTGATGCTGGCATTGATATATTCTAATTATTTGTCTTATTAATATACCTCATTATAAAAGGCATGATTAAAAATCTGGGTTCAATTGCATGTTTTATATATACTTCTAGTGCAATGAATGTTCTGTTCACTGAATAAGGGTTCCGTTCAAAGCATTTTAAAGTTACTAATTAATTTTGTTTCAATTTGTGACTCCTTTCTTTAGGAGATGAGAAGCAACCTGATATTAGGCCAAACTGAACTTGGCTCAGAAACTCACTACAGTGGCACTAAGGAGATCATCAGATGATTCATGAAATGTTTACACAAAGAACATGCCAGTAATACCACACTGCTGCTCTTCGAGTGAAATTTCCTTAGTTCCAACATATCGTTTTACTATGTAATATATAATTTTGAATGAAAACTGTACTAAGTAAACTGAGCAATGTTTTGGTATAGTTACCAGATGTGTACTGGTCTGAAGTTATTTGCAATAATAAGCCATCGAATACAAGAAGTGCTATCAGTACCGACCCATCAAACAATTTGCCTATTATTCTAATACGCAGGAATTATGTACAATATAATGACATTATTACTACGTTTAATTACAAAAATGAAGCGCAAGTAGGCGAAGTATGAATTCTTCCTACTATAATTATATACTGTATAGTCTCTCCTGGCATGGAGAGAGATGTGAACATCCACATAAACAATTCATAGCAGAGGCCAGAGGGTTTCAGATAAAGTAACTGGTACGCCTGTAATTAGGGTTTCAGATAAAGTAACTGGTACGCCTGTAATTTCTTATTTGTGGTACATGCTTTGTGGAGTTGATAAGTATGTATGTGTTCATGACCTTGTGCTATTGATAAATCAATCAATCGTGCTAAACCGATATATAAAATTTGCTTTTTGCGAGATGGCCTCGTTAGCTTCAATCCCATTTTGTATGTTAATTTGATATGTTAAAATTTACTTTCACTAGGTTAAGCAAGATAAAACAGCGAACTATACTTGAGATCATAATATTCTTCAACAATTGAAAGATTGTTTTTTATCATAACCGGATTTCCCTTTTAACAGAACCTTAAGCTATCACTATATTAGCAGTTGTCAAAATTTACCAGTATCAAAGTAATTCATCTCAAAATAACAGAACAGTCTTAGAACATCCAAACTTAACAAGCCACAAGAATATATATTGTTCTTGGAATAAAACCCTCTTAAAAAATCGATCAATTAACTAGGTTTGATAATTGTATTATCCAGGTTTGCAATATCGCGCTTGTGCAGCTGATCATCTGTGCGGGTATGCTAATTGTCAAACAACTTAAAAAAAAATCTGAGACGTCATAAAAGCTGTCAGTGCAGCGGACCTGTTCTAAGCCGGAGAGAGGAGGGATACTATGAAAACAGAGAACTTTACATCCTAAATTTTGTGTTATCAGTTAGAAGATCTGATGCAGGAAATACGGAGATGGAAGTACTTTGATATATGCAATTGTTTAAAATTAATTTTATCTGTATTTTATTTTTATCCGTAAGTGTTAGACTTAATTTTATTTTATTTTTATCTGTTAAAATTAACAGATAACGACGTATATGGCATAAATACAGAATAATAATTTCTATAATTTAATCCAAAAATATAGCAACCGAATAATATATTATCTTAAACACATTAATACATTATGTACATAAAGATAATATCGTAAATATACAAAAATTATAATTATTAGTCTTATTAATTTTGAAATAATATTAATTAATAATTAATAAAATTATATAAACTATAGCATATATCCATCACATTATAAATTACTAATAAATAAAACTATACAAAAAGTTATATATAAACCAATCAAACATAGTAATATATTGTTTAGTTAAATGTATGGATATAGGAATTTGTATAAATCAATTACCGATGGGAATAATGAATGTGAAATAGCTAAACTGTTACACATTTTGTAATGAATACGAAAAATTAATCAATATAAAATATTGTTACCGATGCAATAATGAATATTTATTATTTTTTTATCTTTGATAAAAGGCATTTAGCCCGTTTCATTAAAAAAACCAAGTCTGCATTACAATCAAACATCCAAACTAACAAAGCAAAAGTTCAAAGTACTACATCCAAAATAACAACCAACATCTAAAACCATGTTCTTTGATCAGCATAGTAGCTGAGACATAGAACAAAATGCAACAAAATATTTAGTGTAAGGTTGATGCTAAATAACAGAAAGCGGGCATTTAGTTAGTGCTGCTAGATGCATCGTCATCATCCTCTTCAAGGGGCTGATACAACACCATTTGGGTGTCTTCTGGATCCCAGATCCTCAGTGGGATTTCTTCAATAGAATTCGGCATCCAGCATAGAATTAGAACTCCCTTGATTGTCTTTTGATCGATCGTATAATTGATCTAAAAGATTTCTTATTAGTGTGTTGAAAGCAAGATTCACTTCTCAATTTCCATAAAGTCTAACAAAATACACTAAAGACTACTAGAAAAGCAATCTGAGAGTGTTTGTTTAAGCTTCTGTCATGGTATTTCAAAAAAAAAAAAGAGTGTTTGTTTAAAGTAAAAAAGAATTCAATGATATCTGCAATAGAATGCCATTTAAGGAAATGTCTTTGGCTGAGGCCCATCCAGAACCAAAGATGTTGTGCTAATTGACAGTTCAAGAACAAATGGTTCACTGTTTCATCATCAGGACAGAATTGGCAAGTTCTACTACCTGATCATCCTTTGGTTCTAAGTCTATCTTTGGTCAGAATTTTGTTATTACCAAGTAATTAACCATATGGAAATTTTAATCTTATGAGGAAGGGGTAAATGCCACCATAACAAAGGTCTGGGGAGTTGAATGTCATCAAAATTGAGCAACCTGTACAAATATTTAACTGAGAAATTACCAAAAGATTCCCATCTCCTGAATATTTTGTCATATTGTGAGTAAATGAGATGGTACTAATTGTATGGAAAATGTGTGTCCATTCCTCAAGCATAAAGGAATCTTAACTGTCTTTTGAACTCAAACCCAACCCCCTTATGTTTGTATAACCTCTTGAATGCTAATATTGGGATTGCAACAAATTAAAAACAATTCAGGATGTAGGGTAGCTAGAGAATGGGGTTGATTATTCCACACCTTTATTCAGAATTCAAATTGGATTGAATGCCAGGCTGGTATATCTACATTGACCTAGATTAGATAGAGAATTCACATGATTGGGTTGAATGCCAGGCTGGTAGGTCTACATTGACCTAGATTTTCTAATTTGATAATTTCTTTCCAAAACACAGAGTGTTGTATAGGAGTGGAATAATGAATATGAAAAATTGTAATAATTTTTTTTTCTTATCTATATTTTAACTAATAAGCTAGCGAACAAAATCTTACACATATCTAACTTAATAAAAAGCATTTTATTGACACCTCTAAAATTTCGGTGCTCTTAGATTTTAATAAAGAATAATATATATATATATATATATATAGAGAGAGATAGTAAAGCTACCATACATTGCAATGCATAGGCATTTTTGTACATTGAACTATAAAGTATCGGATTCAAAGTCTAAATAACAGATCCAATCCGTTCATCTTATTCTCCATATTAATATGTGTTTGGAGACTAAATTTTATATTTTTTTTGGAAATTTTTTACTATTTTTGTAGATTTATTGAAAATCGCTGTTTTTTATGGTCCAGATTTGTCTGAAAAACAATGATTTTCAATAAATCTAAAAAATAGTAAAAAAATTTCAAAAAATGTAAAATTTGGTCTCTTAACACATATTAATATGGAGAATAAGATGAACTGTTTGGATCGGTTATAGGAACTTTAAATATGGTGATTTATAGTCCAATGTACAAAAATGCCTATGCATTGCAATATATGGTAACCTTACTATATATATATATATATAAGAGAGAGAGAGAGAGAGAGATGGGCTATGGTGCATTGCAATGCATAGGCATCATTGTGCATTGGACCATAAATCACTGATTCAAAGTCCAAATGACCGATCCAAACCGTTCATCTTGTTCTCCATATTAATATGTACTTGGAGACCAAATTTTACATTTTTTGGAATTTTTTTATTATTTATTAAGCCACTTTGAAAATCTGAAAATCCGGGTGAACAGTAAAAAAAAAGTAAAATTTTCTGGACCACCGGATCGGCGATTTTTAAAGTGGCTTAATAAATAGTAAAAAAAATTCCAAAAAATGTAAAATTTGGTCTCCAAGTACATATTAATATAGAGAACAAGAGGACGGTTTGGTTCGGTCATTTGGACTTTGAATCGGTGATTTATGGTCCAATGCATAAGGATGCCTATGCATAAGGATGCCTATGCATTGCAATGCACCATAGCCCATCTCTCTCTATATATATAGAGAGAGAGGAGGGATCCAATTACCCCCATTTTTGGTGACACTGGATTACACCCTATATTTTCAAAGTCCAAATAGTCGATCCAAACTATTTAATATGATGAATATGTTAAAATGTACTTGCAAATTAAATTTTATATTTTTCATAAATTTTGTACTATTTGTTAAGATGAGTACAAAAATTAAATGGTCTGAAAACAACGATTTTGTAAAATACTTAATAAATAGTAAAAAAAATTCAAAAAAATATAAAATTTGACCTGCAAGCATATTTTAATATATCCATCATGTTGAACGGTTTAGATCGATTGTTTGGAATTCAAAAACTTTGAAAATAGAGTGTAATTCGGTGTCACCAAAAAAGGATGTAATTGGATCCCTCCTCATATATATATATATATGAGATGGGCTACGGTGAGTTGCGAAGTAAAGCGACTATTTTACTTCACGCTCATATTTTGCGATTTTAAAGTTCAAAACGTCAATCCGAACCGTTCATCTGTTCTCCATATTGAAATGTGCTTGGAGACCAAATTTTACAATTTTTGGAATTTTTTTACTATTTATTAAGCAATTTTGAAAGTCGCTGATCTGATGGTCCAGAAAATTTTACTGTTTTTCACTGTTCACAGCAAAACAGCAATTTTCAAAAATACTTAATAAATAGTAAAAAAAATCCAAAAAATATAAAATTTGGTCTCCAAGCACATTTCAATATGGATTAAATATCTAACGGTTCAGATCAGTCGTTTGGACTTTCAAAATAAAAATACGGCGTGAAGTAGAAACGCATTTTACTTCGCAACTCACCATAGCCCATCTCTCTATATATATATATATATATATATATATATATACTAGTATCATACCCGTGCGTTGCAACGGGAACATATTATAAGAAAAAAAAATATCAATGAAAATAATAATTATCTACAATTAAGACACATGTTAATAGAAAATTTATATGATTCTGTATTTTTAATAAATCGTAAACTCTGATAACAATTTGATGATGTGATGATTCTTTATTTTTAAGTACCAATGATATCAAATAATAGCTCGATTCGAATCTAATATCAAATATCATACAACAATTCAATATCGACATATAATGATATCAAAAAACATAAATAAAAAGTATTATCGTGTGTATGTATAGGATATATATATATACACACACATATTATAAGAGAAATATATATTCACACACACGTTCCAATTTATATTTTTCTTCTTCTTTGTTTCTAATTTAGAATATACACATACACACACACATTGATATATTATATATTGGAAATATATTCTAAATTGCCCACAACAATATGTATAGAAACAAAGAAAGAGAAAGAAGAAAATAAAAAAAAAAATAGTTTCTATTGTGATCCATATAGAAACGAATAAGAAATAAGGAAACAAAGAAATAAAAAAAATGGAATGTAGAGTCTTCTTAATTGAAGAGGAGAAATATGGAAACAAAGAAATAAGAAAATAGATAAATATATCGCTAAATTTCATATTTGTTCAATTTTAATTGTAGCGTATTGTGTGGCAACACATGTAGTGAGTATGTTTTTAACTAAATTTAGACTTTTATACATAAATCAGATGTATTTAATCAAAAGAAGATAAATTATGTAATTGGAGGGCTGAGATCAAATCCGAAGTTTCATCTTTCAATCGTAGCCGTTGGCGGATCGGACACCCAACGTGCTTTAATAATAGAATGGAGATAGAGAGAGAGAGAGAGAGAGAGAGAGATGGGCTATGGTACATTGCAATGTATAGCATTTTTTGTACATCGACTATAAATCACGTGATTCAAAATCCATATAACCGATTCAAACTATTTATCTTGTTGTCCATATTAATATGTGTTTGGAGACCAAATTTTACATTTTTTTGGAATTTTTTTACTATTTTTTTAGATTTATTGAAAATCGTTGTTTTTTATGGTCCAGATTTGTCTAAAAACAGCGATTTCCAATAAATCTAAAAAAATAGTAAACAAATTCCAAAAAAAATGTAAAATTTGGTCTCCAAACACATATTAATATGGACAACAGATGAACGGTTTGGATTGGTTATTTGGACTTTGAATCACGTAATTTATAGTCCAATGTACAAAGATGGCTATACATTGCAATGTACCGTAGCCCATCTCATATATATATATATATATATAGAGTACGGCTAACGCGCTTCCTCTAGCATATGGGCCGAAATGCTTCCGGTGGAAATTTGAAATTTCAAAATCCAAAAAGTCGATCTGAACCGTTCATCTTCTTCTCCATATTAATATCTGCTTGGAGACCAAAGTTTACATTTTTCTGAAATTTTTTACTATTTATTAAGCCACTTTGAAAATCGCTGATCCAATGGTTTTACTGTTTTGTTAAGCCACCGTTGGATCAGCGATTTTCAAAGTGGCTTAATAAATAGTAAAAAAATTCAGAAAAATGTAAAATTTGGTCTCCAAGCAGATATTAATATGGAGAAGGAGATGAACGGTTCAGATCGACTTTTTGGATTTTGAAATTTCAAATTTCCACCGGAAGCATTTCGGCCCATATGCTAGAGGAAGCGCGTTAGCCGTACTCTATATATATATATATATATATATAGGCTGTGGCTAATTTGCTGCCGGCAGCATTTCTGCCGACGGTGCTGCCACTGTTTTTTCTATTTTTTGTTGTTCAAACGACAAATCTAAACCGTTAGATGTTTAATCTATATTATAATCTACTTGGAGACCAAATTTTACATTTTTTGGAATTTGTTTACTATATATTAAGCTGGTTTGAAAACCGCTGATTTCAATGCTGCAGAAATTTACTAAAATCAGCGGTTTTCAAACCAGCTTAATATATAGTAAAAAAATTCAAAAAAATGTAAAATTTGGTCTCCAAGTAGATTATAATATAGATTAAACATCTAACGGTTTGGATTTGTTGTTTGGACATCACACGGCTAAATATAGCCCCGGCAGCACCTCTGCCGAAATGCTGCCAGCAGCAATTTAGACAGACCCTATATATATATATATATATATAGAGTATGGCTAACGCGCTTCCTCTAGCATATGGGACGAAATGCTTCCGGTGGAAATTTGAAATTTCAAAATTCAAAAAGTCGATCTGAATCGTTCATCTCCTTCTCCATATTAATATCTGCTTGGAGACCAAATTTTACATTTTTCTGAAATTTTTTACTATTTATTAAGCCACATTGAAAATCGCTGATCCAACGGTGGCTTAACAAAACAGTAAAACCATTGGATCAGCGATTTTCAAAGTGGCTTAATAAATAGTAAAAAATTTCAGAAAAATGTAAAATTTGGTCTCCAAGCAGATATTAATATGGAGAAGAAGATGAACGGTTCAGATCGACTTTTTGGATTTTGAAATTTTAAATTTCCACCGGAAGCATTTCGGCTCATATGCTAGAGGAAGCGCGTTAGCCGTACTCTATATATATATATATATATATATGTATATGTATGTATGTATATATGTATGTGAGGAGGGATCCAATTACATCATTTTTTTGTGACACCGAATTACACTCTCAATTTTCAAAGTTCAAATAGCCGACCCAAATCGATTCAAACCGATCCAAACCGTTCAACATAATATATATATTAAAATGTGCTTGCATATCAAATTTTACATTTTTTGGAATTTTTATTATTTATTAAGTATTTAACAAAATCACTATATTCAGATTATTGAATTTTTGTACCCATTTTAATAAATAGTAAAAAATTAAAAAAAAAAATGTAAAATTTGATCTGCAAGCATATTTTAACATATCCATCATGTTAAACGGTTTGGATCGACTGTTTGAACTTGAAAATATAGAGTGTAATTCGGTGTCACCAAAAAATGGTGTAATTGGATCCCTCCTATGTATATATATATATATTTTGCAAGAAGCCCGTAGGCAAAAAGAATAATAATTTCGCTTGTCCGGAGAAAATCATCTGCATTTCGTCTAATACACGATTCACCTTTTTTTCTGCTAAAGAAAACGAATATACACATTTTAAAATAATTTATGTATGAATTTTAAGGTTAAAAAGGGATGAAACTTGTACTGAATAAAGGCTAAATTTGATTTTGCTATAATTAGCATGTCAACATTGACTTGCGAGTTGCGAAAGGAAAAGGAAATTTTGAGTAGGTGGACTAGTTAGTTCAACTTGGTCCTGTGAAAACCGAGTTGAATTTCTGAATCATTTAATCGATGTGTTGAAGAATTCTTGAAGAAGCGGGTCCCAGAGAAAAGGAATATATTAGCCATTAGGTGTCTCTTTCAATTTCTTTCAACTTTCAACTTTGGTTGTTTATTGATGCCCAAAATCCCCGTTGGTACAAAAGGTACATATTCATTTAGATTGGAGAGATGGAATGAATTAATGTCATATAATTTTATTTTATGAGGAGGCTAATAATAAATTCTGCAAAAAATAAAAAATTATATAATTTTTTAATAAAACTTTTTATGTAATTTTATTTTAGCCTCCTTATCCTCTCTATCTCTTTTCGTCTTAACCGAAGTTCTAAATAGCGCGCTATAGTATTTTCGGATCAAAAAGCTAAAGCACTATAGCGCACTATTTCGTGCTATAGCGATGCTATATCAGCATAGCGTTATTTTTTAGCTGTTCCACTATGACGTGATAAACGCTATTTAAACATTTGATTCCATCTAATGCATTGGAACCTGTATAGACTTGAATGCGGAAATCTAATTGGTTGTTCATATATATAATATTCTTGATATTTAATGTGAATTTGATTGGGGAGGCATCACTAATTTGATATAATTTTTGGAAGCGTCTAATTATCCACAGTCTTTTATCCACCATTTGTCCACAGCTTTGACTTGCGCGAATACTGTAAAATTACTTCTACATGCTGTATAATTATACAATATATCACATAAAATATATCAGTTAATCACAAAACATCCAGCAACTATTTGAAGTGGTCCCATGATAGTTAGAAAAAGATTGCAACTTGCACAACATCACAAAATAAATGTACTTTCAAACTGTACTTTCAGAAATTACAGTTATAGGAAGTTATTGGCAGTTAGAGTTAGTTATTAGCGGTTATTAGAGTTAGAGTTAATTATTACCATCCGCACTGGGTTGAATCTTGTATACTGTAAAATTGAATCTTGTATACAGTAAATTTCCAATTGAATCTTGTATACTGTAAAATTGGATCTTCTACACAGTAAAATTTACAATTGAATCTTGTATACTGTAAAATTGAATCAACAGAACTGTAAAATTAAATCTTGTATACAGTAGAATTTTCAATTGAATCTTGCATACTGTAAAATTGAATCTTTTATACTGTAAAATTTTCAAATAATACTGTAAATTTTCAATTGAATCTTGTATACTGTAAAATTTTCACATAATACTGTAAATTTTCAATTGAATCTTGTATACTGTAAAATTTCTAAAACTAAACCATAAAATAATACCATCTATACTGTAAGATAAAATGTAACAAATGCTACATTTCAGTTTAAACTACAACCTACAAAGAATCATGTATACTGTAAAATTGCAAAATATAAACCATAAAATAATACCATGTATACTCTAAAATGACTAAATCTATACATACATCCATCATCACACAAAAAATCTGTTCACCACAAAACAACATATGTTCACCACAAACAACATTTGTTCAACACAAGATAAAAATATTCACCGCAACATTCAGAATAGCAACAAAAAAACTATGGACAAATAACTTTTATATTAAAAACCTCTTGTGTTCATTGTTCGGATGAGTAAGAAGCCTCTTTATCATCTATTTCCTTCAGATTTTCACAAGATGAAAACTGTAAAATTACAAGATGAATACTGTAAAATTTCAAGATAAATACTGTAAAATTAACAAATCAATACTCCATATCGCCTTTCTATCATCTTTTTTCTCCAGATTTTCACAAGATGAATACTGTAAAATGACAAGATGAATACTGTAAAATTAACGAGGCAATACTATAAAATTAACAGATCAATACTCCATATCGCCTCTCTATCATCTCTTTCTTCCAGATTTCTACAAGATGAATACTGTAAAATGACAAGATGAATACTGTAAATTTAACAAGGCAATACTGTAAAATTAACAGATTAATACTCCATATCGCCTCTCTATCATCTATTTCCTCCAGATTTTCACAAGATGAATATTGTAAAATGACAAGATGAATACTGTAAAATTAACGGGGCAATACAGTAAAATTAACATATCAATACTCCATATCTCATCCCTATCATCTCTTTCCTCCAGATTTCATTTGAAATGCTAGATCTGTTACTGCATACAACGAAAACAACAAATTCAACAGAAATAACTTACTAGATTTGAATTTTGCCGTGCTCTTCAACAAAAACACCTTCTATTCGATCGCGCTCCACGATTGAAGGTTCCATTGCGATCATGTATAAAAAACGAGATCGAGTCAGTAATCTCAATTAAAATCGACATTGCAAAGGAAAAATGAATCAGAGAAGGTAAATACAAAAAAACAACAATTACGATTTCGTTGCCGTCGCGGCCGATCCAGATTATTTTTCCGATCCGATCCGATCAAAGATGAAAAATGTCATAAGCAAATTATATAAGAAAAAAAAAGTTACAAATTGAAGAAAGCGGACAAATTGAAAATTCGGAGCAAATATTAGTTTTCTTCACCCATCCAAATCGATTTCTTGAAAATTAAAGTCAAGAAGAACTTCTTAGGAGGAAGAGCGAGCAGCTGATCTCACTTTGACTACGATTCGATCTCTCTCAGACTTCATAAAAGGGGACTGACTCTTCCACTGCTACATGAACAATAAAGCATCGGTCGAATAAATCAATCGGACCAATCCTTTTTTGAGTAAAGAATAAGAGATCGGAGAAAAAAGTTACCGATTGAAGAAAGCGACAAATTGAAAAATCGAAATTTAAGATATCGGAGAAGAAATCACCTCAAAAATTTGTATCTGCTTTACGGAGAAGAAATCGCCTCAGAAGATATCGGAGAAGAAATCCTTTTTCAGATATCGATCGATTTTTAGATTCAGAAATTTTTATCTCCGTAAAGCAAAAAAGTAATATCGGAAAGAAATCGCCTCAGAAAGGAAACAAGTTGATCGAAGAAGAAATATTTTGAAAATGAGATTCACAAAAGGGAATAGAGGCACGGAAGGAAGGTTAAATAGGCGGAGTAAGTGGTTAGAAGTGGAGACTGGTGTCCGTTAAAATTAGTTAAACACGGGGTGGATAGCGCTGTGGACAAATGGTGGACAGAAGACTGTGGACAAAAACCTTTTCTCATAATTTTTTTCAAACTTTTTGCGCGAAAAATCATTCCTCATGTATGTACGTTTGGTGATTATCGTTGCTAACTACGATTGATTTTTATTCAATATTTTATTTTATTTATACTTTTACTAATTTGCATATCAAAATTTATTCATGAGTCTAGTTAGTATAATATCAGTGTCATTTCAACTTATATAACACCAACTCCAAAATCTATCGAATCGACTTCAAACGATAAATCCAAACCGTTTAAACCGATCAACTTCATTAGTTGTGCGTTTACATGCAAAATTTAAAATTTTCAAATTTATTTAGTATCAAGTCAAACGGTCAAATGTGTGAGTTTTTAAGTTAATTTTAATACATTCAATTTTCAACATTTTTACCGCTTGATTTGATACTAAAATAACTCGAAAATATAAAAAATTTACATGTAAATGCATCACTCATAAAGTAAATCGGTTTGAACGGTTTAAATTAGTCGTTTCAAATCTATTCAATCAATTTTGAAGTTAATGTCATATAACACTAATATCATACTAGCCAGACTCTTTATTCATGACTAGATTTGTCTAATATCAGTTGTAATTAATATGGGAATGGAGATATTAAAAGTCATATTTACTTGGTAATTATGACAAGTTGACAACTAACAAAATATATAGTTTTTAATTGGAAAGTAAATTTTAATATATTCTTCATATAATTGAGATGAATCGATCGGTTACCGACAAGTTTTGCTAATCTGTTAACTTATGTATATCGAAATTAAATTGATTATTTTTAAGTTTTTACTCATTCAGTTTCTCTTATAAAATGTTAAATAGGTACTTAGAATTCATTTGTTATAATTTCACTTTGTAATGGTGAAAACTAGTTCAAATTTCGAATTGCCATTCATACATTTTACGTTTAAACTCTCTAATTTAAATTTTCTAATTTTACCTCTTATATATATAACTGTTTTTATAAGTTTTACGGTTTTGAAGCCCACAGCCTACAATATAAAGAAAGTTCTTTTTTTTTGTAATTAAACCGAATCCTCTTTAATTACTTTTTTAAATACATCTTTCGGTAAATATATCGCTTTTTATAGTTCCGTGAATATATGATTCTTGAATCTTTGTCCAATTAGAAACTTATTCTTACGTCTAGATACCCATATCACATAAAGTAGTTCATATCAACCAAATAAATTCAATTGGAATGATCACATAGAATATTAATATTCTGTCTTGGTCGGTATACCCTCTATATTTATTCGTTTGTATGAATGTACAACTTGAAAAAATAATAATAACCAAATTAATAAACCTAAAACAATGCAGACGAATAATTAAGGGTATGTTTTGAACTTTTAAATAAATGTGATTATATTTATATTATGATGTTTAATCTTGACTTGGTAAATAGTAATACTAAATAGAGAGGTCGACTAAAATCTAACTTTTGATCCACGCTGTGAACTTTTTCAGAGGATGGACTTGGTACGGGATTCGTCGATACGAATTGGTCAGAGGCTCAGAGCTCAGAGTTTAAACGTAACGGAACGGAACGGAACGGAACGGAACGGAACGGAACGGAACGGAACGGAACGGAACGGAACGGAACGGAACGGAACGGAACGGAACGGAACGGAACGGAACGGAACGGAACGGAACGGAACGGAACTATATATGTTGAATCAGTCAGAGGCTCAGAGCCCATAATTTAACCCTACAAAATGGCCCAATTTAATCTTACAATTTACAATACTGGACCTTCTAGACCTGTTCATCCCCAACCAAGATCAAATCACAAAATTCTCCACCCCCAAGATCAAACAATACGGCGATCCGATGATCGCTCGGATCCGTCCATTTGCATTAAGATTCGTGCGAACTTGGAATCTTAAAGCTGTATGCATGCGGATCGCAATTCGCAGCAGTCTAAACTCTAAAATCCCCTAATCGCTTTATTTATTTATTCATTCTTTCCCTTCTCTCTCTCATTACTCATTAGTCTCGTATAAAAAACTATGTCCGCTCACTTTCATTAACCACTCCTTTTTCTTTCTTCTCTCTCTGTCTCTTCTCTATCTACCCCACCCCGATTCCCACTCATCATTTCCAAATTTCACAACCATCAATACCACTGACCTTCCCAAAAAAAATCCCATAAAAGAAAAGAAAAGAAAAGCAAGAACCACAACCAATCATGAGACCCGGCGCCAACAGTACAGCTCCAGGCAACTTCCGACCCGGTCAACCCGCTACACCTAACCGTGCCCGACGTCGGCCGGATTTAACCCTCCCCCTCCCCGAACGCGACCTCACCTCTATCGCTGTCCCTCTACCTCTCCCTCCTCCTCCCTCCACCGCTCCCTCTACCACCACCACCACCACCACTGGCCCGATCGTCACACCTCCAATCTCTGACCTGGAGCGCTTGCGCCGCATCGGTAGCGGTACCGGAGGCACCGTCTGGCTTGTGCGCCAGCGCTCCACCAACCGGATCTATGCCTTGAAGGTGATTTATGGCAACCATGAAGAAACTGTTCGACGGCAGATAGCCCGTGAGATCGAGATCCTTCACACCTCGGATAACCCCTTTGTGGTGCAGTGCCACGGCATGTATGTCCAAGGTGGTGAGATCCAGATCCTTTTAGAATACATGGATGGTGGGTCCCTCGAGGGTCGCCGCATCCCCAATGAAGCCTCCCTCTCTGATGTGGCTCGCCAGGTACAATTTCAAATCTTTTTCTTCTATTTAGTTATCTGTATGTTGTTCTTTTATTAGATATAGTGCCTAAAATCGGATTATGGATTTATTCTCATCAGGTACTAGGAGGATTGGCCTATCTGCACCGGCGTCACATAGTGCACCGTGACATCAAGCCGTCGAATCTGTTGATCAATTCAGAGAGGCGGGTGAAGATAGCGGATTTTGGAGTCGGGCGGATCCTAGCACAGACCATGGACCCATGTAATTCGGCAGTGGGGACAATAGCCTACATGAGCCCAGAGAGGATCAACACGGATCTGAACCATGGGAGATATGATGGGTATGCGGGTGATATTTGGAGTTTCGGCTTGAGCATCCTTGAGTTCTACCTGGGGAGGTTCCCCATTGGAGAGAACTTGGGAAAGCAAGGAGATTGGGCTTCACTGATGTGTGCGATTTGCTACTCGGACCCGCCTCAGGTTCCTATCAGTGCTTCAGCTGAGTTTAGGGATTTTATTAGAATGTGCTTACAAAGAGACCCGGCGAGAAGGCTTACCGCCCCACAACTCCTTCAGCATCCGTTTATCATGCAGCATGCCGGGATGCCGCCTCCGTCATAGGAGCGGATTGAAGAATGATCAGGGTTGTTGTTGCAAATTTGAGGAGTGAGCAAAGAGATGGATGTGTGTTCTCCTTTTCTTCTTATTTAAATTGGCCTTTTTTTAAAACTTCTTATCTTTTTCTTTATTTTTCATGGGATTATATTGGTGGTCTTAATTAAACCTTTTAAATTGGTTTATCTCAAGCTAGCATGAATGATAAGAGGTGGAAATAGAGATAATATCAGGCCTATTAATCTTATTTTTTATTATTGTTTCTTTTTTCATGTAATGCTCTTTCTTTGAGGTGGATGTAGATTACAAGTGCAAATCAATTGCTTAAATTCGGATATTTCCCCATTAATGTGGCATCTGTTTTGTTTTTAGTTGGCAGTAAAAATAATGAGGGAATGATGGGCTTAAAAGTTAAATCCTTTGTTTGTTTTTTGTATCTTCTTTTCTTGCTATCATAATCTCTGGTCTTTTTAAACTTTCTTTTTACGGGTTCATTGATTTGGGTGTTTTGGTCTTTCAAATCTGTGTCTTTGTAAGCCGATTTGGACATTTTTGCTTGAATACACAGTACCTTTAGAAAGAGAAAGAGAAAGAGACTAGAGATAGAAAGAAGAGAATCCAAGCCACCATTAATGGGATGCATGTGATGTAAACGTAGAATTGTACAAAGTGATCTCTGCAACTGCAATTGCAGAGCTCTGTGGTGTGAAAGTAAGAAAGAGAAAAAAAAAAAAAAAAAAGTCTCCTCTGGCCTCTGGGGAATAAATGGTACGCTAAAGAGAAATTTAGGAGATGACATGTCAGTGGTGGCCTATTTAAAGACATGCATGCGTGATGAATTTTTTTTTTTTTTTTTGAAACACTCTAGCAGAGGCTGCCAGATGCGTGATGAATTGTTGTGGGGTGTTTTGGAGAAATGCAATTGAATCATCCCTGAAAAAGGAGAGAGTGGGGTTGTGGTGCTGCTATTGTTGGCAATTTTGTTGACAAGTTTTCTGAGCCCTTTATAAGGGATAGGGATTAGAGATGATATAATTTGGATCTATTTAACCTTGTAAAGAGAGAAATGTCTGATCTAATTTATTGATGGATGTTGTGCAAGTGCAACCAATAATAAGAAATTTATTTGGAGTTTTAGGGTCCCCACCAAGGGATTGTATTCTCATTCTAGTAATTCTTTACCAAAAAGAAGATATTAAAGAGAGAGAGAGAAGCTTTGTTAATCTTATTATTGTCTCTTACTTTAAGTGGTTTCTGCTATCTTAGGAAGGTTCCTGTAGATCTCTGAGCATTGACAGTTTTAGCTCTTTTATCCTAACCTATCTTATATAGCACTAAATTGAGAATAGTGCATGTCTGCAAGAGAATAGTGTTGTTATTTTGTTTTTTGATGCAATCCAAAAGCCTCTTTTACACTATTTTGTTAATTCAATATTTTGTATGAACGACGAATTAGTATTATTTTTTTAGAGTTTTTCGAATTATATAATTCAAATTTTTAATTTGCTCGTGAGAATTTAGATCGTTCGAGACAAATTTTAAATTGTCCGCTTCCTACTAATTAATTAATATGCATCGTTGATTTTCAATTTAATCCGGATTGTTAATGGACTGTTTGAATTATAAACTCAAAATTTGAATTACTTCCGAGGAACTCATTATGTGTGAATGGGCTATTTTTCCCCCAATTATTATATACCGATGCGATGGATTTTAAATAAAAGTATTATAATACACCTATTTAATCATACATCTTTCTTTTATTTTTCATGATCCATACTATGCCATTTAGAATATATATATATATATATATATATATATATAGAGAGAGAGAGAGAGAGAGAGAGAGAGTGGCTAATATCAAAACGTTTGCACCAACCCTCCGTGCAACCGAGTCAGTTTCCGGTTTGTAAAGTCCAAATGATAAATCTAAACCGTTAGATGTGTTCTCCATATTAAAATGTGCTTGGAGACCAAATTTTACATTTTTTGGAATTTTTTTACTATTTATTAAGCCACTTTGAAAATCGCTGATCCAACGGTGGCTTCTGATTTTACTGTTCCAAACAGCCACCGTTGGATCAGCGATTTTCAAAGTGGCTTAATAAATAGTAAAAAAATTCCAAAAAAATGTAAAATTTGGTCTCCAAGCACATTTTAATATGGAGAACACATCTAACGGTTTAGATTTATCATTTGGACTTTAAAAACCGGAAACTGACTCGGTTGCACGGAGGGTTGGTGCAAACGTTTTGATATTAGCCACTCTCTCTCTCTCTCTATATATATATATATATATATATATATATATATTCTAAATGGCATAGTATGGATCATGAAAAATAAAAGAAAGATGTATAGTATAGTATCAATCTGAACCACTCAATATAATCTTCATATAAATATATACTTGTAAATCAAATTTTACATTTTAAATCACTTTTGTTATATTTTAAAAAAGATTAAAAAAATCATTACTTTTGAATGGCTCAAATCTTTAGATCAGGTGATTTTTTACCTATCTAAAAAGATAGAAAAATATTTCTAAAAATAATATTTTGATATATTTTTCATGTAAATATTATATTGTACAATTTAGATTATATGTTTGAATTTTAAAAATAAGAATATAAATTCATAGTACATAACTCTAGGTAGCATTGCAAATTACCATAACCACACTCTAAAATCTTACTTTCTATTTTTTTTAAGAATATCATATATACCACTCAAAAAACTATAAAATTACGTATTTACCATCACAAATTTTATAATTATGTATTTATCATCCTAAATTCTAATAACTCGCATATTAACTCAATTAGCATTGAAATCTCCTCATCTCTCCCACCCTATAAACTATAAAATTACAACTTTTCCTCTCCTCGTCACTCGCATATTAACTATAAAATTGCAACTTTTCCTCTCCTCGTCTCTTCCACCTATTTAGCATTGAAACCTCTCCTCATCTATCGTGCCATCTCTAACATTTATGTCTTTCCCTTTCCAACATCAATCCAATTTTTGTCAGTTGTTATGGAATACATAGATAAAAAAAAAACATTAAAATCTAGAAAGGAACTCGTGAGGAAGAAAGGTCTAAATGGGAGGTTGGAATAGATATATAGATATATAGATATATAATGAAGAGAAAGAGGATAATAAGAATATGCATGTCTAGATGAAAAGAGAGTGTACATGACAAATGTGATTAGTTTTAACTAAATTCTTGATTAATTATAGTTTTCAGAATTTTAGACATAATTAATTTAAATTTTGAACATAATATATATAGATTATATTGGATAAATATGTAATTATAAATTTTATGATAATAAATACAATAATTTTTAAGTAGTATACATGAAATTCTCCTCTCTCTTTTCCGGAAATGCCTTTAAGCTAAAAAATGTAATCTTACTTTTTTGACTTGCGGGCCAATCATCATATTAAAAAGGAAATTTCATCTCCAATCAAAATGATCAAAATGGACGCCAAACAGGAAAAACCGTGGAAATAACGAGGAAACAGTAACAGCCAGATCAGACTCCTCTCCTGTTATTAAAACTGGAGGCTCCTCTTAGTATGAAATTTCTCCCAGCGCTGCAACTGCAAGAGAGTCAAGGGCAGATTTAGAATTTTTTTTTTTTTTTAGAAATTATAAATAAGAAAATAAATTTTATTAAACTAATTTGATTGTTTTGTTTTTTACAAAAATTATAAGAACTGAGATGTCATTTCGGTCTCCTTTTTTTTAGGACCGTAATAGCAATTCGGTCCGAGTTGTTTTCACAGATTTTAAAAAACAAATATGTTGAAAAATTGTGAAAATATCACGGACCGAATTGCCTTTTCGGTCCTAAAAAAACAAAAAAGAATTTCGGACTGAAATGGCATTTCAGTTATTATGATTTTTGTAAAAAGAAAAAGTAATCATGTTGGTTTCATTAATTTTTTTTTTTAAATAATGGTTTATAAAACACATTTCGGATGCAGGGGGGCTGTAAATTTAAAATTATCAGTTTTATATTTGAGGAGGGTTCAAATGTTTTTATTTTTTTGTGTCTTTCACCATGTTTTTATTTTTAAAATGTTAATAATTCAAAATTTAAATCATAAATGTCAAAATGAAACCGTTAGATGTGATCTATGTTATTTTCTCTATGTGCTCATAAAAAATTATCACATTTCGGTTTTGCTTATATGCGAATCCATAAGTTGAAAAATCAACATCTAGAAATTATCATTATTAGTACATTTTTCAAACTCTTGATGACAACCAAAACAAAATTGAAATGTCATAATTTTTTACACGTGCATAGATAAAATATCCAACAGTTTTATTTTAACTTTTAAGTTTTAAGAGTTATTAAAGTTTTAAAAAATGAAGGCATTTGAACCCTCCTCTATATATTTATATTTTATATTTTTTTCATTAGTAATTTTAGTTTTTAGAACTTTTTATAAAATAATATTAGATTATAGTAACTTATTTTGTTTCATGAGTTTCTAGCTCTCTTCGGAGAGACGCATATTCATTTTTTGAAAATATCATCTAAAATATACTGGAGATGTACCAAGATCTTTTAATAAAAAAAGAAGTCGTCATCATGTATGTGCCGGGTTTTAACTTATTTTATAATTATATGCTCATCTATTTGAGTTTGCATTATCAATATTATTACGAGGATTCATCCAGAAACAATAATTTTGTATCTATTTAAAGAAATATTTTAATAAGAAAAATTAATCAAAATAAAAAATTTGGTCTTCAGGCACATTTTAATATGAAAATCATCTTAATCGGTTAAGATTAGGGGTGTCAACGGGTACGGTAAGGATCGGGTGGAAGCATTTTCATACCCGTACCCATCACAAATTATCTTTACCCGTATCCTACCCTTACCCGTTACAAATTGTCTTACCCGTACCCTACCCTTACCCGTTGTAGTTGTCGGATAGCGAAATGGTAGCGGGTAAATAACGGTTAATACTTGTATAATAATTATTTTTATTATTTATTAAATAAAACACATTTATTTGTCGCATATACAATCACATTACTAATATGAAAATTAATTCCAACTAAATTATTTTTTTTATCAAAACACAAATATCTTTGTTCTTTAATAAAGAGAAAAAAAAAATCAGGCATGCAAATAAAAACAAGATGGTTAATTGTTCAAGTGTTTTAATGATGAATTATGTTTAACACAGTTACATAAATGGTCAGTTGTTCAAGTTAGAAAATTTAATAAATTTTATTTTTCAAGATCAAGAGTAGTTGCCAGTTAAACTGTTGGAGATTGATAATAATTCAATACTCATTAAGATATATAATATATATAATTATATATATATAATTAGCCGATCGAATAACGGGTATGAAATAGGCTTTATCCGTACTCTTACCTGTTTTGATAACGGAAAAAAAAATATTTATCCGTACCCAATAAGTTTACGAAAAAAAAATCTTACCCATACCCGTCTTATCGAATACGGTACGAGTCGGATAAACGGATAAAAGGATGCCATTGACACCCCTAGTTAAGAACTTTTGAACTTTAAATAAATAAATATATATATATATATATAAGACACGATGAGATGTACAATACTTGAAACATTTGAACCCTCATCTATTATTATATATGCAATGTTCAATAATTAGTAATCTATTATGTCCATTGCATGTGATTCTTTAAGCTTGCAACCTTTGTGTTAAGGGTAGGAATGCTTCAAAGAAAGCTGTGTTTGTCAAGAGAAGAGAGGAATGTTTAATTCAATATTGGTGCACCTTGACTTGTTCCACCTAATTAAGAGCTCCAATCTCTAAGTCAATATATGTTGACTTAAAATTTTCCATTATTATTCTCTTATTAAATGGGAAAAGGTCACAGACTTTTAATGAGGTCCCTCCCTAGCTACCCAAAGTCCCATACCAACCACCGATGTTCTGATGTTCATACGAGTCCGGATTATCTGCGTTACCTCACCGTTTGAGTTTAAATGTGGACAATTTGATCAGAATTCGCATGAATCCGGTTCAAGATTGTAATGCATGGTCCAACAATAATTGATCATCAGGCCTAACAATTCAAAATATTTTCTAGTGAGATTTTTTCGAAATAACACCATATATGTTACTTCATTGTTGTTTCACAGAATGTGAATTTATCAAAACTTTAATTCTACTACCCGCACCAGCAGTGAAAAATCATCAGCTGATCGCCAAAAAATAAAATAAAGAGAGAGGAAAACCAGGACATTTTATATAGATGCTTTAATCATAGGATAAAGCAAACCCGCAACATAAGTTGCCACAGCATGACTATATATTCATTTGGAAACCAAATCGTCTGCCCCCCGGGGGGCAGAAAATTCCTGCCCCCAAAGTCACTGCGGGGTGGGACCGGTTACTGTTTAGGGTTTAACTATTGTTACTGTTTTTAAATGGGGCCCCACCCGCAGAGACTCTGGGAGCAAGAATTTTCTGCCCCCCGGAGGGCAAACGATTCGGTCTCATTCATTTGGACTCCCTTGATTACAGGTCAGATGCTGATGCAGCATCAGTCACATAAGGTTGCGTCATGAAAATATGCTAATGCTATAGTAGCCAGGAACCTGCTTGGAGTTTGCCTCATCACTACGGCATATTTATTTTATTTTTTGTATGGTTTCTACTACGGCATTTTGAACTCCAATAGTTTTTCAGTGTATTGACAGTTTTGGAAGGTTCTCGCCAAATAGCCACGATAGAGCTTTCAAGCGCCTAATAAAACCGAGGTTAATGATTTTTGATTGAAGCTCTGGCTTTGCAACCATTGCAAACCACGGATTGGTCTGTAATATAAATTTATATTTTCGTTTTTGAAGTTAAAACAATTAGTTTTGAACAAATATACTTCAAAATCAAATTTTTATATTATTTAGATTTTTTTATTATATTTCTAGACAAGTAAAAAATTTAGACAACCTGAAAATAGTGATTATCTGCCTATCTAAAAAATAGTGAATTTTTTAAATAAATATAAGATTTGATCTTTTAGTTCCTTTTAACACAAAGATCATGTTGAACGGTTCAGATCTATTTAAATTAAAAAAATAAAGATATGAATAACCATAGAGATGATGTTGAACGGTTCAGATCTATTTAAATTAAGAAAAATAAAGATATGATGAATCCATAGATCCGCATTTACAAAGAACCATAACCTCACTCGTGTTTTTTGTTTTTTTTTTTTTGTTTCTTTTCTATCAAAGTTGGCTTAATTTGATGTATAATAAATGGGTGATTTTGGACTTGTAGGTAGCTTTTCTTATGTCTTTTTAATCCGCTAATAATATGTAAACATGTTTGGACATAAACACATGTTTCCTTTTTCACATTCTAAAAGAAGCTTATCCACCTTTTTATCAGCTTTCTATGCATAATTTATCATCAATAAAAGTAAAACTTAACCTAAAGGGGTTTGATGTTTGTACTGTGGTGCAGATTCAATGTATATCAGCAAAATCAACACAACTATTACAACAAAAATTAGCTCAAGCATTGGATAATCTTTTACTGTGCATTTTGTTAACCACAGGATACTTCAGAGCAATATCAACATCTAAACTCTATCGTGCATATAACAAACATAAATGAAAATAAGAAAAGGCAAGTGGGAGAGACTATGGTAACAAGGAAATAAAAATAAATCCATTCAAATACTTCTTTTGTGAAATACAAACCCAAACATGTCACTGTTTCAACCTAGGATTATATTCCAGGACAACCATACTAACAATAAGAGAATATGCATTTTCACTGTTTTGTTTTACCAGACCATACTACCACCCACCAAGCCTCTATATTACATAAGCAAAAATTGAGGAGAGATCATAACCATGAACCAAAAAAAAAAAAAAAGAGTTAGGTCGGGGAAGAGCTTTACAAAATTCACCCACCATTCACATTTAAGTATCATAGGAGGGACCTGATGCAGAAACGGGAGGCCCATAGGAGTATCTCCATTGAGCACATGCCGAGCATTTTTCTAACTTGTTATCGTTTACTAAAGTGCAAAATTTACATGACCATGTTTTGAACTTCATTTCTGTTGGTTTTGGTCTCACTGTCCCACAAGCTTCACAAGTTAGCACCAAAGGCTGTCCAAAATTGAAAAAATGGAAAAGAAGATAGAGCCTTAGATTTAGTTAAATATTAGTATCAGATACTATGCTATATTAAACAAGGTATACTAATCAATACGGAATTGTTTTCATACAATTGTGATGGCCTAGCATGCTTGATCAAACGGACTTCCATATACATGCAATGAGTCACATCATTTGAGGAGAGTTGTTAAAAAAGAAACTTTCCGAAGTGTATGTATACAACAAACAATAATAGGACGGCATTATTCAGTCAAATCTGATGATATATAAATTTAGTGTATCAATGCAAATGACTATTTAAATAAGGTCAAAAGGAATCATATAGTGATGGAACAATACCATGCTGGATCAAATTCATATGACAGTCCCAGAATTTGGCAATGACAGGTCAAATGAAGTACAATAAAACAAAGAAAAATTAGTAATTACTTGATTCAATAGAGTGCAAGCACCACATTCCCACAAAATAGCAATGTCATCTTCAGAATCCATTTGCAAATTAGAAGATGAAGAACCAAAGGTCGACGACTGGGGGCCACTCTCCAAAATCTCATCTATTCCTCTCTTCTTAGAATTGGTGGCATTACTACTACTATAACTACTAGAGCCTGCACCGCCTCCTCTTACTGGATCCGGATTTGAATTTTCACCAAGCACAGACCCGCACCACAAATCATCATACATTCTCCTTTCTGCTGCCATTGCAGCCGCCTGGATTGGGCTGAGTGCAGTCATGATGTCATCATTACCTCCCAACCGTCTTGGGCCAGTAGGTAACAGAGCACCTGTACGGGCTCGCTTTTCAGCTGCAGCCAATGCAGTTTGCCGAAGAGACGGTAAGGGAGGTTGACGGGTGTACCCACCAAGGCGCCTACCAGGTCCATCAAATCCCTGGCCAGACCCGGTTATGCCCTTGGAAAGAAGTTCTTCGCATTCCTACATTAATTAAATTACAGGATAATATACAAATAAGAATATAATCAATACAAAAATATTTACAACTTACAAGCTACTAATATTAACATTGTAACTTAATTGAAGCACTAATTAGGTAGCAAGTACAAGCGTACAACAACATGCCCTTGTTGAAATCCTGACAATCAGAAATATATTTTCGACAATCAACATGCACCTTATAGGAATAGTCAATTGCTGCTGCAAATTTCATTGGTTTAGCATCGAAACCCCAATTCATTAACTAATGTCATTTAAACAAAACAAATTTATAAATGTAAATATGATAAAGAAAAAGGAATTTGGTTGTAATTCAGCATTCGGCAGTAACGTCCAGTACATACAATCATCAAACCAGTACAGTTCCCTCAAATAAGGCTACAAATAGTACCTTGCGAAGTTCATCCCAAAGCTTGTAAAATTGCGCATTATGCGGTCCATGCGCAATGTGGCAGAGCTCGTGTAGCATCGTGTCAAGCACCTGGTCAAACGGGAAGAAGTCCCATTCCCTGTTATGCCTCCTCAACCTCAGCTTAACCTCTACACCTCCACCTACATTCAGACCAAGCAGAGCTGGGTTCCCAGGACTCAATACACACAAAAAAAGAAAATTGATTTAAGCACTACCCTTTTGTTGAAAATTGTACCAAAATCGAATATTGTAAATTGAGATTTTTCGAAAAGAAGGACGTGCAATTACTAGAATTCGGAAAGGCGCTTGACACGCCACTTGCGGCGGCGCATGATCGGCTGGACCTGTTTGGCGATTTTTTCGAGCATGGCGCGCGCCTCTTCCTCGCCTGGCTTCTTCAGCGCTTTTACCTCCCACACCTTGTGCAAATCGCCCAATTCCATGGCGAGTCGTGACAAAGAAAAGTGCGATTCGGGAATTGGGTGCGGTTAAAAAAGAGGGGAGGCTTGCGGAGAAAGCTTTGAATAGGAGCGGGAAGGGAAGCGAATTTCGGCTGGAGAGCATTGATTATGTGATAATCGGTATTACGAATTTGGGATGGTGACATGGTGTATTGGTGTTGCAATCGAATCAGTCGAGTTGGTTCCTTCACTTGAAAGAAACGAATTTTTTTAGTGTTTTATATTGGTTAAAAATATTCACTTAACATGTAGCCGTCCTAGCTCAGCTGGTAGAGCGCACGGCTTTTAACCGTGTGGTCGTGGGTTCGATTCCCACGGACGGCGCATTGTTTTTTTTTGTTTTTTGTTTTTTGTTTTTTTGTTTTTTTGTTTTTTTTTTATTTAATGGAACAATTACTTTTCTGAATCTATTAAATTTTTATATAGAAAACTACAAAACTTCATATATTTTAAAACTAAATGAATATACTTAGACTAAAACTTTTAAGTCTACTTTAACCTGATAAATTAAACCAAAAGGAAGGAAGAATCACTTTGATAAATTAAAATTTCTGACAATAATTTTTTTAAAAGTTTCAAATAAAATTCAAATTAACAAAGAACTTAATTTAAAAGCTCATTCCTGCTATTTGGCTTCCATATAATCTGGTACCAGTAGAAAGCCTATACGTACCAGTATACTTTTGAGAGCTCCTTTATCCCTGAAATGAAGTATCCTGTTCCTTCTTCTCACTTGTATTCAACAAGATTCAGTTACATCGTAAAAATATAACTGAGGATCTAAATCTCTATGCCATTCTGTTTTCCCCTAGTTTCCCACTGTTTCACCATCTTATACAAAACTAATTATAAAAACATTGAAAATGTGTGCTGGTTCATTCTACCAGGAGTATCCATTATTGTCCTTGAACATTGTTCAGCCATGGAGCAATTCAGAAAAAAACCATCTAGTGGTGGTTTAGATAAGAGAACAAGTGTTTACCAGCGACAGTCTGTCTGAGGAAAAGGTGCAAGCATGGATGTCATTTGTCTTTACAAACTGCAGTGCCTAATTTTTAAGAAAAAAGCTAATAGAAAATCAACTGAACAGCCTGGATGACATCTACCTCATTCAGAGAACTGAGAGGAGCAGACAATTCTGTCTCCAGAAAGATCTCAAAGAAATATTATTATGACATTTTCTTGAGACAAAGTCAAGAAAATATTGAAACAACCTTTGTTTACTCGAGAATTAGACGCGTTAACATCATAATTGAGGGGTGAAGAAACAATAAATTTCTTCTAATTCTAGTGCAATTCTAAATTTCAAGCCACCTCTAGAATTAAATAACTGGAAGAGTGACTTCTTCTCCACCTCTTTTATTCCAAGTTCATGTCAATTTTATTAGGCTGACATAGAAGCTCCATTCCATTCAATTTTACTGTTCTATATTACAACCGAATAATCCTTATATTAACATCTAATTCCATTTCCTCTCAAGTTGAGAAAAAGAAAAAGAGAATAGAAGCAAGAAAAAACATGAAGAGGAAATTAAGTTTACTATCCTTTAAATTTAGGAGAGAACAAATTAAAATATATATATATATATATATATTCCTTTGCTCCTTTCATGTCCATTCACCTCTCTCCCTTCCCTTTGAAGCACCCGCCTCTATTTTATTAAAAAAAAAAAAAAACACATCCCTAAAAAATGACAAGTTGAGAACGGAATATCCCATTTCTTCAATAAAAAAAAACCCTCTCCTAAGTAGTGCAATGGATAACTTTGCAACTCCACAAATAAATATATAATTGAGGAAAAAACATTTTAAAATTGGTTATAAATTGTTAATGCTATCCATTTTAGTGGGTCCGGGTTGCTTAAAATAACATAAATTTGAGTTTGGATTCGGACTACCGGATCAGAATCCGAAGTAAAATTCACATGACTCTTTTAATATTCATGCAGATTATGGTTCAGATTCAATGTTTGAGTTTGTGCGTCTTTGACGCATACGTAGGTTAGTATCACCGATTTCACTCATAGAAATCAGTATTACAAAGATATGGTACCAACTAGCTGGTACCAGTTTCCATGTTCTTTACATTTACAAAAATCTAAACCATTACCAGTACTTGCTAAAGACCCTAAAATACCAGAAAAACCATTACCAGTCTACATCAAAACAACCAGAGTTTGACACAAAAACTAAAATTTATACTATGCAATTAAATGTCTGATAACATCTTCAACCTGTAATTAAGTCTATTCCAAACATTTGATCCATATCCTCCTGCTCTCCATCCAATGTTTCTACAAGGGATACCAATTTCTTTGTATCATAAGGACATATTTTTCCTCTACTTTTACATCAAAATGAAGCTAATGATATATATAGAGACAGAGAGACTAATGTGCATTCATACGCATATGACCCGATATGTATACGGTCCAAATTTAAAATTTTAAAATTCAAAACGTCGATCCGAACCATTCATCTTGTTCTCCATATTAATATGTGCTTGGAGACCAAATTTTACATTTTTCTAAATTTTTTTACTATTTATTAAGCCACTTTGAAAATTGCTGATCCAACGGAGGCTGCTGATTTTACTGTTTTGTTAAGCCACCGTTGGATCAACAATTTTCAAAGTGGCTTAATAAATAATAAAAAAATTCAGAAAAATGTAAATTTGGTCATCAAGCACATATTAATATGGAGAACAAGATGAACGGCTCGGATTTTCATGCATTACTTGTATGAAAAATTGTCATTTTTTTTTTTTTTGTAGCTAAGGATTGTATAGGAATTATTGTTGTATTTCTAAAGAATAACTTTTTTTTATCTAACCATACAGTTCATAGTACTGCCCCTTTTTATATTCAATCAATGGTTTATTAAGGTTCTATATGCCTATATTTCCCACAATTGTTTATCAGATTTACAACTAAACCCACATACTATTTAAGAATAACTAATATGTCTACAGTTTTAGTTTTTTCATTTGAAAAATACTTTTTAAGTAAACAAATATACATAAAAAGTCAGAAGCATACTAAAAATACCCTTTTCTAACTATGTCAAAGTAGCACTTGAATAAAAATAAAGAAGGATTAGAAAGTCTAAAAGAGAGGCGAATATATATATACACAGCATAAATTCTGCTGGCTCTGATCAATGATTAGAGGATATATTATCAGAAAATAGCACGAACATAAACGCAACAACTTACCAGTCAAAGTCAATGAAACTAAACAAATAATTTTTAACATAATATTCACTGTTTATACATTAAATAAAGCGAATGAAGCTATGGTGCTTTACAATGTACACCTATCAAGTGTGTATTCATATAATCAGAGGCGAACCCACGTGATTCTGGGGGAGGCAGTCGCCTCCTCTGGATTTTGAGTTTTAGTGGTAATTTATCAGTTTCGATCGACTTTATCTCTCTGAAATTCTTTTTGTTCCCTTTTGGATGTTTGATTTGTAATTCATATTAAATTTAGTATAAAAATCAAAATAAATTTCTTGAATTATAATTGGTAATTAGAATTATAAGTCAAGACTTCAAAAATTACACGTCAGAGCATTGGAAAATATAAGTGAAAGCATTGTTTTTTTTATCAAGTATCAAATTAGATAATGAATTTAAATCAAATTAGTTATTTAAACCCGATTTGATAATTTTTACTCTTGATTGGATTTGCCCCTGATACAACAATCATTGGACGTGCTTTGATTTTCATGCATTGCGCGTCTTGATACAAAACCGACACCGATTGAATTAAAAAACACTAGTAGGCAGTGGCGGATCCAAGATTTTCATCAGAGGGGGGCAAAAAAATATCGAATTGGGTTTAAATAGTTTATCGGATTTAAACCCATTAACTAATTGGGTACTCGATAAAAATTAATGTTTTGACTTATATTTTCTAATACCCTGACTTATAATTTTTGATCCTATAACTTATAATTAATATTACCAATCATAATTCAATAAATTTATTTTGATTTTAATACTAAATCTAACCCGAATTATAAATCAAACATCCAGAGGGAGGCAAAAAAATTTCCAAGGAGAGACAAATCGGTATCAATAAATCACCACTAAGTAGATGTACATTGCAAAGCACTATAGCCTCGAATTTGCATCCTCTGAGATATCTCATATTTTGCGAGACTTTTTGGAAAATTCCAACTGTTGCAATATGTTCTGCGCGAATCTCAAAGCTCAAATAATACTGGCCCCCTACGTCACCCCGAATAGGCACCTGACACGTCGGTCACGCAAAATATGAGATATCTCAGATGATAGCCTCACTCTATATAAACCAACAATCTGTTTCTTTCTCCAATATAAGGAAAATCTATTGCTTCCTCCACCAATCAAAACCCATATATTTCCCAGGAATTTGAACCTGCTCTTGTCTAATGGAAAGAACAAAACACAAACACCTTGCATGCATTTCTTCATCTCTTTTCTCCTACTTCTTCCTCCTCTTTGTTTTGTTAATTTCCCACCATTTTTCAGTTTCATGTGCTCAGAATGCCACGCAAAGGACAGTTCATGTGGGAGTGGTGCTTGATTTGGGCTCCATGGCTGGGAAGAGAAGCAAAACGAGCATATCAATGGCGCTTGAGGATTTCTACACAATTAATGGGAATTTCTCCACCAAAATTAAGTTTGAGTTTAGAGATTCCATGAATGATGTCGTTTTAGCTGCTTCAGCAGGTTAGTTTTATAATTCAGAGTTTCAGAGTTTCAGACTAATGAAAGTTTGGATTTTATATTCCTTTCTCATCTTATAAGAAAAAATTGTTCTGATTTTACTTTCTAGCAATGCAATAGAAGTGATTATTCATTATTGGCAATGAGATAACCCAAAACAAATTTTATGGTTTTTATACAAATAGGTGGCCAGGTTTTCCATTTAAAAAAAAAAGTAATTAATAGCACAAGTTCAATGAGATTAACACCAATACCATACTAATCACTTGTTGGTTTGTTGCTAATAAGAAACAGAAAAGTTTGGAAGCTACTTTTATCGGTGTCATAATCATCGAAGGAGTTGGCTACGATGCTACACGTAGCATAGAGGACCTCTATGTAACAGCTCAATATTTGTTCAAAATTCTAACGGTCGATCTAAATTGTTCAACATGATCTCCTTATAAATATGTACTTGAAAACAAAATTTTACATTTTTTAGAATCTTTTTACTATTTTTTTAGATAGGTAGAAAATCACTTTATCTGAATGGTACATAATTTTTCAGATCAAGTGTTTTTTTACTTATCTAAAAGAATAGTAAAAAAATTCTAAAAAATATAAAATTTGGTTTGCAAGTACATATTCATATGGAGATCATGTTGAACGGCTCGGATCGACCGTTATGATTTTGAAAACTCAAATATTGAGCCGTTGCACAGAGGTCCTCTATGCTACTCGTAGTATATTAGCATTTTCCATCATTGAATACTGAATAGAATCGGCTCAACACCTTTTTGCTATTACTTTTTTTTTTTTGTTTTTGATCTCCTTGCTACTAATTTTTTCAGAAGTTTCTGGATCATTCATGAACAATAATTTTGTACTTATCTACAAAAATAATATATAAAATTTGGTCTCTAAACATATTTTAGTATAGAGATTATGTTAACTGGTTCGGAATTACTGTTTGAAATTTGAAAACAAAGATAAGAATGTGCGACATAATTGAAACATAAAAACAATGGGACATTTTAACCCATAGCAGTTTTAAAAATAATGATTTTCTACCTATCAAAAAAATAGTAATTATTTTTCAAAAAAAAAATATAAATTTGGTCTTCAAACACATTTTAATATAGAAATCATGTTGAGCAGTTTGAACGAAATGTATGAATTTTAAAAATAGAGATAAGATCATAAAAATGTGAGGCATAATTTGAGCACAAAAATAATAAAACATTTTATGTTTGGATGCAGCGAGAATAGAGAGAATAGCGAGAACAGCGCTATTCTCATCCATCCAAACGTACTCAGGAACAGCAAGAATAGCGCTGTTCTCGCTGTTCTCGCTATTCCTACAAAAACATGGAATAGCAAATGAACTCTCTCAAAGCCTCAATCCCTACAGTAGCTATTCTAAATGTTCAATCCAAACAACTTCTGAATAGCTTTGAGTTAGCGCTATTCTTAAATAGTAGTTGTTCTCTCTATTTTTAATTTACTATTCTCAACAGTAGCTATTCTCGCTATTCTCTAGTGCATCCAAACGCATTAAATGGAACATTTTTGGGAGGTGATACGTTATAAATTACCATTCTCATCTGTAATACATAGTCTTAATTAGAATATGATATATTGACAAAAAAAAAAAATTGACAATTGTGATGAGAGTAGGGTTAAAATGATATATTATTGTTGTATTTCAATCATGCATGTTTCACAATTTTATCTTAGTTTTCAAAGTTTGAATAGCTAATTTGAACCGCTCAACATGACAATCTTCATATTATAATGTGCTTGGAGACCAAATTTCTATTATTTTAGATAGGTATCATTGGTTTTAGATTATGTTGAGTGGTGTGAATCAACTGTTTGAATTTTGAAAACATAAACAAGAATGTGAGGGTATGAATGAGGTATAAAAACAATGTAATATTTTAACCTAACTATTGTGATAAATGATAAAATTATCAAAGTTAAGAAAGTAAAATTGCACATTTAATTTTTTATAGTTTAGATAGATTATCTATTAAGTTTGGTGCAATTTAGAGTTTGATTCATAAGGTGTTTCAGAATCTAATAGTTTAGATTTATCAGATCAATGACTAATTAATGATTTTCACATTATATAAAGTAAATTTGTTACATAACACATTTAAAAATATAGTAAATGAATTTTGATTACTGTTTCATAAATTGTAATAGTTACTAGTATATCATTTCCAATCTTTATTTAGGCCCCAATTGGTAAGCTAAGGTGTTAAAATAATCCATTCAAGATATGGACATATTTTAAATTATTAAGGTTATAAAATAGTAATTCTAATAATTTCCTGAAAGATTTCCCGTCTTTATCTGGAAAAATAAATAAAAGATAGCCAACTTGATAACTGTCAAGCGACCTGAATATATATATGCTTTTATTTTAGAATAAGAATAAAGATATTGTCCCCCTAGAAGTAGTTCCCTAACAGTCCCCCCGGCCCAACTTATCCTAACTAACAAAAATAGTTATTAATGATTGACATTAATTAATCCGGGTGCACCGTCGAGATCCGGCGAGGAGAGCGTGGTGCACCGTCGAGATCCGGCGAGGAGAGAGTGGTGCACCGTCAAGATTCGGCTGGGAGAGCGTGGTGCACCAATGGAGGGGGTCCATGCTAGCCCAGCGAAGGTTGTCAAAGTAGAACATATGAATACTTTATTAGTTAGATATGAATATTTCATTTGTTAGATATGCATATTTCATGTTAGATATGAATATTTCTTGGAAGAGGTGGGGTGAGAGAGATGAATCTGACTTTGAATTTTGAATTGTATAAATTATTTATAACATGTATGAATACTTCGTAATCGTCAGTATGAATACTTCTTTAGTTATATATCAATACTATATAGATTCACTGTAGTGGTCCCCAATCTTGGCAAATGTCGCTTTCAGACGGTTGCGGTCCCCAATCCAGGCTGTCACAAGACGCCAGCGGTCCCCCTGGTCGTTACTGGTTCCCAAGATTAATGGTCCCCTCCAGTTTTGACCTTTATTGATAATAAGTATAAATATTATAAATTCGTAGGTATGAATACTATATGTTTTGACTATTAATAAAATCGCGTTAACCTTGCTCTTTGGTGGCAATTAGCACGTGCACGTCAGTTAGTGGTCCCTCGTTGTACTTTTTTTTGTCTTTTTGCGCGGGGGACATATAGGGGACTGAATGGGGGGTACTGTTAGTCATTCCCTTAGAATAATTATACTAATCCCCCACTCCTGTCTCCCATTTATCCCCGCACACTCTCTCTCCAAATTAACTTCCTTAACTGCCTTTTATCCCCCCATTAATTCTGCTAAGAATTTTCATTTATCCCCGCATTAATTACTGTGAATTAATAACAATCCCCACATTAATTATACTGTCATTTTATTAACAATCCCCGCATTAATTATGTTGTCCTCTAATAACAATCCCCGCATTAATTATATTTTCCTTTAATAACAATCCCCGCTAACAATTATTTATATGTTTATTGATATTCAAGAAAATATTTATCATTGTTCTGACAAGTATTTATCTTTATGTCTAAGAAGTATTTATCATTGTCCTTAACATGTTAATACTTTGATTTGATTAAACATTACTTATTGATAAATATTTTATGTTACATGGATAAATACTTTGACAAGTTCAAGAAAATATTTATCATTGTTCTGACAAGTATTTACCATTATATCTGAGAAATATTTATCATTGTCACAGACATTTTACTGTAAGTTGCAATTATGTCTGAGATGTATTTATCCATGTAACATAAATTATTTATCCATGTAACATAAAGTATTTATCATTATGTCTGAGAAATATTTTAATGTAAGTATTTATCCATGTAACATAAAGTATTTGTCATTATGTCTGAAAAATATTTATTATTGATGTTTTACTGAAAGTTGCAATTATGTCTGAGAAGTTTTTATCCATGTAATATAAAATTTTTATCCATGTAGCATAAAATATTTATCATTATGTCTGGGAAGTATTTATCATTGAGTGAGGGGATTGTTTATTTAATAGCCCCTAGTTGTGCGGGGACAATCTAAAAAAAAAAAAAAATTTGTGCGGGTATAACTGACAAGTATTTATGAGGAGATTGTTTATTTAATGGTCCCCAGTTGTGCGGGGACAATTGATGGATTGATTTGTTTAGTCATAAATAGAGATCATTGCATAGGGATTAATACTTTGCAAATCCAGGATAAATACTTTGATACTTCAAGTTAAATACTAATAGTTTCTGCGGAGTATTAATGATTGAGCAGTCCCCCGTGACTTTTTTGCAGGGTTGAGACTGCGGGGATTGTTATCAGGATCCTTTATTTTATTGGCTGCGCGCCGCTTGCCAAATAAGCAACTGCCAACGGGTCGGTCGAATTTCAATGGATAATATCTAGGGGTGAAAACGAAGCTGGATTATCCGGCAGATATCCGCTCTGTATCCATATATAATTTGAATCCGGATTAAACTTAATCCGGCAGATATCCGCTCTGTATCCGTATATAATTCGAATCCGGATTAAACAGATTCAAATAATTTCGGATACGGATCTGGATAATTTTTAAAAGGGTGCAATAGTATCCGGATACAGATACGAATTCGGATAGAAATCCATAAATAGATATCCGGATTCAGATAGAAATCCATAAACGGATCGGATATCCGCATGTATCCGAATTGGTGCTTTAAAATTTAAAGTATTTAAACATATTCAAAACCCATTAAAGAAATTTCGAACCCGAATCCATAACCCATTATTTGAATCAGATCCAAATCCAGAACTCATTTCTTGAGTCCCAGACTTGTCCAGTTCAAATATCAGTCTCCACAACTTGTTTTATAAGGATTCCAGTGCATTGAAAATTCTCTTTTAGGGCCTGTTCGGCCGACAAATGAGAATGGGCGCGGGCACGGGATTTGAACTGAAAAACACAGTTCCCGTGGGAAAAAAAAAATTCAGTTCAACTGAATTTTTTTTTTCCCACGTGAATAGTGATCTGGCCGAACAGGCCCTTAAAGTTGTAGGATAAATGATTACAAACCGGAATTTCATGAGTTGGCTGTTGAGATGTTAGGCGCTGGACACTGGACTGCTGTTTGGCCCATTACTTTATTTTGCCGAAATTTTCCAGCTTAGCCTCAGTTTCACACGTGAATGAAATTATTGCGGTTAGCTGTAGCGATATTATAATGCCTAGCCGACCATTGATTGGGTTGTGGATTGGGGGGGGGGGGGGGGGGGGGGGGGGGGGGGGTTTACATCTGGAATAAACAAATGAAGAGAGTTTAAACAAACATAAGCCATCCAATTATTATTATTCACCCCTACTCACTGTCAAACATCTTTTGTCCAAATTCCACACCACGTGTGCATTTTTTATTGGACATGAGCCTTTTGAATATATTTTCTTGTTTGTACTCTATGCCACGTATAGGCATTATTCATTTTTTTTTTATATTTAAGTTTTATTAATTAATAATTTCATATTTATATCTAAAATTTCATATAACTCAATTATCTGACCATTATTCATTTTATATCCGTATTCGAATTCATATTCGTGAACTATCCGTTCCGTATCTGTATCCGTTTAAGGCGGATTTGGTTTTGAATTTTGATATTCGTTTGCTATATGTATACGTATTCGTATCCGCTCATTATTCGACGGATGCGGATATGGTATCAGCATTATCCGCTCCATATCCGCTCCGTTTTCACCCCTAATAATATCCGATCTGTATTTGAATATGGATCGAAAAATTAGATATAGATATCTGATTTTCGAATAATTATGTATAGAGGCGGAGTTAGACTTTCAAAATATGAAGGTTAAATTTGAAAGAATAAGTTATATAAAATTTTTGTATTACAAATAGGAGGAGGGTTCAAATGCACCCAAATTTTTGTGCACCCAAATGCACCATATCTTTCAAATTCTTTTTCTCCGTTTTCAAAGTCCAAATAGTCAATCTGAACCGTTAGATGCGATCTACATATTAAGATGTGCTTGGAGACCAAATTTTACATTTTTTGGAATTTTTTTACTATTTATTAAGCCACTTTGAAAATCGCTGATTTTACATTTTCTGGACCATTGGATCAGCGATTTTCAAAGTGGCTTAATAAATAGTAAAAAATTCAAAAAAAATGTAAAATTTGGTCTCCAAGCACATCTTAATATGTAGATTGCATCTAACGGTTCGGATTGACTATTCGGACTTTGAAAATGGAGAAAAATGATAGGGTGCATTTGGGTGCACAAAAATTTGGGTGCATTTGAACCCTCCTCTACAAATAGATATCAATTTTATGGTAACAATAGCATTTTACAGTAAAATATATATAAAAACGTGTATAATTACAATTTTTTTGAAAATTAATGAGGAATTGACCCTAAGTTCTTAGTATATTTGTCTCTGTCTGTGTGGATATATGTACTGATATGATTTTACGTTTCAATTATATGTATCTAAAAAAATTATACATATCTCAATTAAAAATAGATATCTAACATATATTTTAATATATATTATGAAAGAATTATATTATTCACTATTATAATTAGATAAATATTATAAACTTTAATAATTTTACAATATTTTTATATTATTTTAATAAATATTCGATTCAATTCGTATTTATATTCAGATCATTGAATCGTATTTATATTCAGATCCGTCTGATGTCCACTCTATATTTGTGTATAAAAATAGAACAAAACTACAATATATATATATAGAGGTGGGCTACGGTGAGTTGCGAAGTAAAACGCGTTTCTACTTCACGCCGTATTTTTATTTTGAAAGTCCAAACGATCGATCCGAACCGTTAGATGTTTAATCCATATTGAAATGTGCTTGGAGACCAAATTTTACATTTTTTGGATTTTTTTTTGCTATTTATTAAGCATTTTTGAAAATTGCTGTTTTGCTGTGAACAGTAAAAAAACAGTAAAATTTGCTGGACCATCAGATCAGCGACTTTCAAAATTGCTTAATAAATAGTAAACAAATTCCAAAAAATGTAAAATTTGGTCTCCAAGCACATTTCAATATGGAGAACAAGATGAACGGTTCGGATCGACGTTTTGAACTTTAAAATCGCAAAATATGAGAGTGAAGTAAAATAGTCACTTTACTTCGCAACTCACCGTAGCCTAGCTCTATATATATATATATATATAGAGTGTGACTAATATGCATTCGGTAGCACTTCGGCCGAAGGGCTACCGATTCATTTTTCAATTTTTAAAGTCCAAATGATCGATCCAAACCGTTAGATGTCATCTCCATATTAAAATGTGCTTGGAGACCAAATTTTACATTTTTTGGAATTTTTTTACTATTTATTAAGCCACTTTGAAAATTGCTGATCCAACGGTAGCTTCTGATTTTTACTGTTTGGTAAGCCACCGTTGGATCAACGATTTTCAAAGTGGCTTAATAAATAGTAAAAAAATTACAAAAAATGTAAAATTTGGTCTCCAAGCACATTTTAATATGGAGATGACATCTAACGGTTTGGATCAATCATTTGGACTTTAAAAATCGGAAAATGAATCGGTAGCACTTCGGCGGAAGTGCTACCGAATGCATATTAGTCACACTCTATATATATATATATATATATATGGCACGGCTAATTTGCTATCGGCAGCATTTCTGCCGGCGGTGCTGCCGCCGTTTTTTTTATTTTCTGATGTCCAAACAACAAATTCAAACCGTTAGATGTTTAATCTATACTATAATCTACTTGGAGACCAAATTTTACATTTTTTTGGAATTTTTTTTACTATTTATTAAGCTGGTTTGAAAACTGCTGATTTCAGTAAATTTCTGCAGCATTGAAATCAGCGGTTTTCAAACCAGCTTAATAAATAGTAAAAAAATTTCAAAAAATGTAAAATTTGGTCTCCGACTAGATTATAGTATAGATTAAACATCTAACGGTTTGAATTTGTTATTTGGACATTAAAAAAAAAAAAAACGGCGGCAGCACCGCCGATAGAAATGATGTCGGCAGCAATTTAGGAGTGCCCTATATATATATATATAAATATGATTTTAGCACTATCCGCTCCGTATCCGTTCTGTTTTCATCCCTGACCAGATACTATTATTTTTAAACTTTGACAATTTCATTTTCAACTTTTGGCATGTCAAACTTCTTCCTCTTATACGGACCCAAGAAAAGCGATTATATTACCATGATTTATTTATTTATATTTTATAAAATAATGTTTGCTAATAATGACCTAAACATAAAAATAAATAATATGTTGGAGTTCTAAATAGCGCACTGTAACAGTACTATAGTATTGTTATAGTGTTTTTGGATTATAAAAGCTATGATGTTATTGGTGTTATTGCATGTTATAGCACGCTATAACGGTATAATATTAATATAGCGCTATTTTTTTAGCTGTTTCGTTATAACACGATAAACACTATATAATCTTTGATTTCATATTATAAGTTGTAATTGTTTTATAAAAAATCAACAATAGAACTGGTTGAATTATTGATTTAATCAGTGAATTGTTGACTCGAAATTTTATTAGGTCAAGGCCTGGTCTAATTTGAATTAACATTGAGACAGATACTTGGCATAAATACCACACATAAATAAAATAATTGCTTTCACCATGTCTAAAATATAAGAGTAGGGTCAAATATCTCATATTTTTTATGCTATATTCGTGCCTCATATTTTTATTTCCGTTTTTAAAATCCAAACATTCCATTTGAATCTCTAACATGATCTTTATATTAAAATGTATTTAAAAACCAAATTTTATATTAATGGGAAATCGGTCTTAGATAGATACAAAAATCGTCGTCTTTTTAGAAATTTTATGAAGAAAAAAATATTCACGCAATTAATATAATTATACTATGATACAAAGAAAACTCTAATCAAAATTAGAGAATAATGTAAAAAATGCATGCTTATCCCCAGCTGAGATAAAAAAAAGGAGACATTATTTTTCCGAAAAAGACAAAGCGAAATAAAAATAAAATAAAGAAAGAGATACTTTATAACACAAATTTTGTCAAAAATATTAAACAAGACCAGATAGGTGAGGAGTATCACATTTAACACCCTTGTAAGTACAGGGACTGAAAAATCTTCTGAGAAATTAAACACTGTACTTTTTTCAAGAAATTGAACTTGCTACTAGTGATGATTCAAACTATTTCACACTAAACTACAAAGTTTGTTTTTCAGCTGTGTATCTCCTGAAAAATTCCCAAGCTGAAGCCATAATGGGCCCACTGACCTCAACTGAAACCGAGTTTGTAGCCTACATGTGCAACCGATCTCAAGTTCCTCTCCTCTCTTTCTCAGCAACCAGCCCTGCTATCTCTCCATCACATCTCCCATTTTTCGTCCGTGCCAACCTCAATGACTCTTCCCAATCCATACCGATTGCTGCCTTCATCCAAAATTTCGGGTGGCATGAGGTAGTTCCTATTTATGAAGACTCTGACTATGGATCTAGCATCATACCATCTCTAACTGACGCTCTCTTCTCGGTTGACACAACGATCCCTTACCGTCTAGTCATACCAACTGAGGTAACTGATGATCGTATCGATAGCGAGTTGTACCACCTCATGACACTACAAACACGTGTATTTGTGGTGCACATGCTTCCAGCACTGGCTTCTCAGTTCTTTCATCGTGTACAAGTAGTTGGCATGATGTCTGAAGGATATGTCTGGATTGTAACAGATAGTGTTGGTGATGTCCTTGAGACATTTGATCCGTATATACAAAATGCCATGGAGGGGGTGATCGCATTTAGACCGTATTTTCATTTGTCAGATAAGGTCAAAAGTTTCAATGCGCGGTTCAGAGAACGGTTCCGGCAAGATAACCCGGGAACTGAGGTGGCAGACCCAAACATTTATCAGCTCTGGGCATATGATTCTGTGTGGGCTATGGCTATGGCCGTTGAAAATGCAAAATTAACAAATTCAACTTTTGTTATACCTTCAAGCAATGACACCACCACAGATTTAAGTACCCTAGGGGTTTCAGAAATTGGACCTAAGCTTCTCAGTGCAATACTTGGCACCACATTTGATGGCTTGGCAGGGAAATTTAGACTTGTCGATGGGCAGCTTCAGTTGTTGGCATTTGAGATTGTTAATGTGGTAGGAAAAAGCGCACGAAGTGTTGGGTTTTGGACCTCTGACAAAGGAATAACACGTGAAATAGATTCCAATAAAGACAGCAGCAATGCCAATAATTTGAAAAGTATAATATGGCCCGGAGATTTAACTGTGGCACCAAAAGGTTGGATTTTGCCAACCAATGGTAAAATTCTACGAATAGCTATACCAGCAAAGGGAGGGTTCAGTGTATTTGTCAATGTTTCTGGACCTGTCAAAAAAAATATGCCTACCTCCGCGGTTACAGGTTATTGCATTGATGTCTTCAATGCAGCATTGAGCAAACTACCATATGCCGTACCGTACGAGTTTTATCCCCTGCACGTTAATTCCTATAACGATCTGGTCTACCAGGTTTATCTGAAGGTAACAATTTAACTAGAATATAAACTTTTTTGTCTTAGCCTTCTTTAGAAGGGTAAAGTCCGGCATCCAATCTTGTTTTGAGCTTAATTCCAATACCTTAATTCTCCCTAGCTACTCTTTATACCCCTAACGAAATTCTCTACATTTCTACTTCGGTTTGCGCTTTGCCAGATTTGAACCTGTTCCTTACAGGAAAACGGTAGTGACGTCAGTGACAGTCCATGCTGGAAACCTTATTCATTTAAGTGATTTAACTTAGTATTCAGGCCCAATACCAACTATTATTTAGTTCTATTAAGATAAATTCCATGTTCCTAATTTTGAATATTGTTTGCTTGTAATAGAATTATGATGCATTAGTGGGAGATGTAACAATTAGAGCCAACAGGACGAACTATGTGGACTTCACAATGCCATACACAGAATCTGGTGTTTCAATGATTGTACCTCTTAGTTCAGACTCGAGTCAGAGCATGTGGATCTTCTTGCAACCGCTCCCGGCACAACTCTGGTTTACTAGCTTCGCATTCTTTGTCTTCACAGGACTCGTTGTGGGGGTAATTGAACACCGTATCAATGAGGAACTTAGAGGAAAAACACTATTGCAGGAGATTGGCCTCGTCTATTACTTTGCCTTCTCAACTCTCGTTTTTGCCCACAGTATGTGTAACATTCCATTGGTTGATTTGTACACTGTATACCAATTGATTTCATTAATATTTACAAACAAGCATTACAATGTGGGACTCTGGTACAGTAAAAATCCTTAATTTATTAGTGGTAGAAGCCTCCTTACAATTGGACCAAAAGAAGTAAAAAAGTTCTGTTGCAAACAGCAACCCACAAGTCTAATTTTTGTGTAGTTTCTCCATTCTCTGAAGTCAGAATCTAGTGCCAGGTGAAATTGTTTAGATACAGCTTACTTTTCCAATAACAATATCAAGAAATCTAATCTGTTCATGTTGTTTCAGAGGAAAAGTTGCACAGCAGCCTATCAAGGTTTGTGGTCATCATTTGGGTCTTTGTGGTACTTATATTGACGTCAAGCTACACAGCCAGTCTCACATCTATGCTGACAGTGAAGCAACTTCTGCCTTCAGTGACAGATGTCAATCAGCTGTTAAAACAAGGTGATTACGTAGGATACCAAGATGGCTCATTTGTGAAGGATTTATTGCTGAAGCTAGGGTTTGAAGCTGGAAAATTGAAAAACCTAAGCACTGCTGATGAATACGCTGATGCATTGGCCAAAGGATCTTCTAATGGAGGGGTTGCTGCTATTTTCGATGAGATCCCTTATATTAAAGTTTTTCTTTCTCAATATTGTGGCAACAACTATATTATGACTGGCCCGACATACAAAACTGACGGCTTTAGTTTCGTAAGTCACTTACACTTTTACTCATATTTTACTTTACTTTATTTTACCCCTTTACATAAAATTTAAATTTCCAGCAAGTTATACAACTGTGAAAACAAATAGCTCATATATGATATCTTGTTGTTATACTGAGAAACAGGTTTTCCCAAGAGGTTCTCCCCTGCTGCAAGACTTGTCCAGGGCAGTGTTGAGCGTGACAGAGGGAGATGAGATGACCCTAATAGAAAGAAAATGGCTGGGGGACTCCAATACCTGTACCAGATCGAGTACCAGTCTTAGCTCCTCCAGCCTTGACATACGCTGCTTTGCTGGCCTTTTCATAATCACCGGCATTGTATCAAGTCTCATGCTTTTGTTGTACATTGGATTGTTTTTGTATGAAGAAAGAGAAATGATGAGGACTAAGACAAGGGGTAAAACTCCATGGGCGATAATATGTGAATGGTTTTGGCATTACTACAAAGTAGAAGAGAATTCCCAAACTTCCACCGAAGATCCGCAAGGAGGTCAAGAAGTTAGGCCAGGGCTGGCAGGTTCAAGCAGTCCTACTAATAGTTCAGACTCACACCGAGGAGAAATGCCACCATCCACAAGCAATAGAGATACTGAGGAGATCTTAGAGGTGGAAGAGTATCCGCAAGGGTAAAAACTGACTATTCACGTGTGTATACCGACAGAAAGGTGTTTTTTTTTTTTTTCTATTAGCAACAGTAACATCCGCTAGGGCATACAGACAGTATCCCTCACGGATACTCTTCCATTCTTGTATGAGCATGACTTAATTTGTGTGGTTTTCTTTCTGTTTCTTTTATATTTATCCTTTCTTTTCAAGTTTCTTCATTGGAACCCAAGTTAATTTGTTCTTCCATTTTCTATTTGATTAAAACCATGCACATAGTTGATTGTCAGATGGCATGCTGATAAATGATAATGGATATTTAAGAAGTTTAATTGATCTAAGTAGATAATCAGAAGTCAAGAATTGTATGTGGAATTGAGCATATTTAGTCATTGTAAAAAGTCACTCGCAGCAAATGAACTAATTATGAGATCATAAACAACGTCCCTAGTTCCGAGCAAAATCAAATGTAATTGTTAGAAAGCAGTCAAATTAAAAATAATAAAACAGTCTCAAGACCTCCAAAACTAATTAGATATTCGAAAGATCATGAAGTATAAAAATCCATATATAGAACCTAAGATGCAGATATGCAAAAACATAAGCAAATAACTATTTGCACAGTACACTTTTATGAATCAATTATAATGCAAAAATTCTGAAAAAACTCCAATTGAGAAACTATAATACTGAGAGAAAGCTTGCGAATTTGATCTTAGAGTGTAATAATATTACAAGTTACTTTCAATGAAGCAAATATGACTTGACCAACCAAGACCAAAAAAAAAAAAAAATGGAATGCCGATAATGACATTTATGTCTTTATTTGTAGGTATGCGCACAAATACTACAAGAATGAATTTCCTAATGAGCTTGTTGGTTTCATGGATCTCCCGAAAACATGTGCCATAAATTTGAGGGGTGATGATCATGAGTTCACGACCGACAATTTGTCGATAAATATATAAGAAAATCATTGAAAGAAAACAGGGACAAAAAAATGATATTCATACCGTATCATCAGGAGTTAGTTATCTCTCTCTATTTATATAATTTCTTCAATAGAGAGAGAGATTAACTCCTGATGATACGGTATGAATATAATTTTCTTGTTCCGATTTTCTTTCAATGTTTTCCATATGTATTTATCGACAAATTGTCGGTCGTATTCATCACCCCTCAAATTTATGACACATGTTTTTGTGGGATCCATGAAACCAACAAACTCATTAGGAAATTCATCCTTATAGTATTTGTGCACTGCAAATAAGGGCAGAAATGCCATTATTAGTAAATTTGAATTACAAGTAGTAAATTTTTGCACTATTACAATTATTAACTCGCATCATGAAGAACTGAATAATTGGTCCAGTGAGCATTGTCTTTGGTGTAATCAAAGACTTCAAATCATCTGCATGAACAGATATGGGGTCCTCGCTATGGAAAAGGTCAAGTGGCAGATCGATGTCAAGTGGCAGATCGATGTCAAATGCATTGCCTACTTGCTTCACAAACCGACCACGTAGATTCTTGAAGTTCGGACCCAGCTTGTCAAAATTTATCCCCTGAAACCCCTTGATCTCCTTCAAACCCATCACTGTGAACTGACTTCCCACTTGTAGGAACTTGTAAATCTTTGCATGGTTCCTGCAATTAGAAAATGAAAATCAAGGATAACTCTAGTAGTTACGGAATTGTAAACTAAAGAATTTGTAATTAAACGTTTTTACCTCATCTAAAGATATCATATCCTTAGGCTATGCCGTGAAACTAGAACGGGCTAAGCGAAGAGTAACCACCTCGTCATTTGGTACAGGTATTGGGGTCTCATCTTCACCCGCGACATAAACATCCACCATTACTCTCGCATAGCCGGGCGGTACAGGTCTACCATGAATAACTGTGCCTTCTAGTGATGCATATATTGTCCCTACAGCCACTTGAATCTTTTGTCCATCCCGAACCAAATGGAGTTTGCATTTGCGCTCTTCCTTTAAAGGAATAAAGGAATAATATATTACAAAACTTGTAATTGTTTTACAATTTGTTCATTTTTGGAGCTTGATTCTGGACAATCTAATACATGGAATTTTTGGTATTTTATATGGTTTTACAGAGGGGAATTCAATCTATGACTTTTCCAAATTTTATGAATTTTGAAGATTTATTTCTGGGCTTAATGCTTTTGCAAAGTCAGAGGTGAGTGTCTGAATAGCTTGAGCTGTGCAGTTCCACTTTTGAAGGCATGATCTTTAAAAAATTCATTATGAGAGATCTGCTGAACCAATTTTAATGTTCTTCATATGGAAATTCTCAAGAAATCATGTTCTACATACTGGTAAAGTTTCATGAATTTTGAGGGGTTCTAGCTATGTCAAACAAAGAATTGAAGGCAGGGGTAAAACTGGAACAGCAAGGGTATTTTTCCTGTTTTTCATATTTCAAAAGCCGAACTTTGAAAAATCATAGAAAATGCATAGAAAATGCTAAAAATGAAAATTTTGTCTCTAAAATGATTGGTTTAAAGTTCTCTGTTTGACTGTTCATTTGGTTTTTGATTTAGACTTCTAGTCAGCCTGCACTAGCTGATCAGTTAAGTGCTTTTGAGCACTTAGTCTGTACCAGTTGTAGCTCCTAAACTTCTAATTGATGCAATCTCCAAAATTCTATGTTAACAATTTTACCTCAATGAAATCGAGAAAATGTGTTGGTTGCACTGACGGGCAGCTGCTCTGGCTCTGAACATCAGCTCCAGTGCTACTTGCTACTGGATTCTCCGTGTTCATTTGTTGGCCCATCAACATTGCCATTTTGCTCTCCATCATCTCCATAAAAGGTTTCATTCTCTCCTCTACCTCTCTCTCTATTCTTTGTTCAATATTCGCCTCAAACTCCGAAGAAGTGTGCCTCTTCCTTTTTCCGCAACTAGCATGAGCTTTCTTTATACCCATAAGAGATCCAACACCTCTCACCCTCCCCGAATGTTCTGGATTTGGTAGCGACTTTCCTAGAATATCATCGTATCAATCGATGGTCAACATGCCTTCCTTGAAAGCCTCTTCTTGTTCTTCCTGATATGATTAAACCAATGACAATATGTTATAACATAATTAATTAAATTTTAATTTAAATTTAAGACACCTTCAACCATGTACTAGATGCTCACAATTGTCTTGATTATTTCTTTTGTTTCGGGTAAGGATGAACATATACCCCATCATCCAACACCTTCTCTCTTGCGAGTTTCCATGAGACGTGCCTATGTTGAACCGACATCTGGATAATCTGTTCTCCCGACAAATGACTAGTTGACCCACACGAGGATAAATCACTTTGTGTCCCCTGTTTAGCAGTCTTCTTCAAAGTTTCTTTCAGTCTCTTCTGGAATTTCTCACCCTTATAACCTCTGGATCCCAAGAAATGTGAATACAAGTTTTTGGATTGTTTCGCCTTCCCTTGTCTACTTTGTTTCTATAATTTCAACAAGAAAATAATTGGCATTAACAAATCACTTGGAATTCTGGATAGTCAAAAGAAATTAGGTAGTTGGCATGAAGAAATTAAGAAACCTGGAATTCTTCTGACTGGTGATACTCGATGAAGGCAGCCCAATCATGAGGTTCAATGGATTTATATTCATCAAAGGGAGTCTTACCCTCCTTAACGAAATCATTATTCAGAGTACTTCTGAACCTTCTAAAAAAAACAGCTACCTCACTAGTGATCTCCTTCTCCAAACCTTCGTTCTCAAGTAAATTCCAACCGAGCTGCGAAAGAAAGCACAAGTAGTTTGGAATTAGTTAATATGCTGCATGTGTATGAGCATTGTTCTTCAGTGCCTTAAATTTTTTTTTTTAAGAAAAGTTGAGGATCAAGCTCTCAAATTTCATTTATGGTGACACAAGATGTCTAGATTACATTTTATTTTTAATTGCAAAACATAAGCCTAATAAAAGAAATGAGAAACTAAAGAAAGAAAAAAACTTATAAAAAACATACAAAAGGAAATAAGCTGTCAAAGTAAATAAAAAAACTAAAAGGTGTTTTCTCCAAATTGTTCTCATTGAAGCTATCTGACATCTGTTTTTATCAGAAATTCTGAATAGGACCAGCTGCTAATCTCTTGAAAAGTTATGTTTTGACAAAAAATTTTGAAAAAATGGTTCTATACCAGTGACTAATTTTTTGTAAGTAGTGTTAATTGGATCTAATTTTTTGCTATAGTACAACAAAATTAAATTAAATTATTCACTGGTACAGTACCTTCTTTTCATGATTTACTGTGGCACCACTGATGGCTTTCTGTTCTACACAAATTAACAGCTTTCCAAAATATAACACCAATTTAAATCAATCCCTTGTATGTTATCAAAATAAGTGAACTCAAATAACAGAAAATAATTAACCAACTCAAAAAGCCTTGATCAAGAAAGACCCTTACTATGCCTGAAATACCCTTCAAAATGTCTAATGAGATATCATTCTTCTTAATTTCACAAACAGACCCTCATATTTCTACATAAGTAAGTAGGTTAATGTTATTTACCTTGATGTCTTGCCAAACAGTTTCCTTTATATGCTTTGGTACGTCAGGCCACTCTTGGTAGTGTATAGGAATGTGGGCTCTCACTGAAGTCCCAAGTTGCGTCCGAAAACTTGTTGTTTTGTCATTTATAATAGCCCTCCCAAGTGTATCAAATTTCACCTCCTTATTGGACTGATTAATCACACTTTTAATATTCATATGACCTCATCCTTTTTTTTTGGTCAAAGCAGACTCACTATCACCACCACCACTGGACATGATAAGAATTGCAGTGACTTCCCTGAATGGCAAACCAAGCATATATTAATTATTGTAAATGGTTAAATTGAAAATGCAACAAACTAATATTGACAGAGGATTTACAGACCAAGTGACCATAGAGACACTTCAAATTTTATTGTTACAGACCAAGTGACTCTGAACATATGTATAAAGCATGGTACTAGGCTGAAAATGACTCATCAGTCATTTCTTCAGTAGAAGGTTGCTTGAACTAATCAAGGAGAAATCATCAGCCATGTTTGCCCTACAGAACCTCAAAATTATGAAGGATGCTAACTATTGTGCAGAAAATTTTGCCATTTCTGGCCAAGTACAAGGTTAAACCCTTTCTCACTTTAAATCCCGTGCAGAGTTCACTTTTCAAGCTAAGACAAAGATTTGTATTAATTTCACTTTCCAATGAAAACAAAGAGGTACAAATTTGCATCACAGTAGTTAAACAAATTTTTTCGAACTAAAATTTTTTCAGAAGCCAAAATTTTACCTGTCGCAAGCACACAAGAGAGAGAGAGACCAAAGGTTTTGATACACGGAGGGAGGGCTGAGCAGCGGGACTTATGCGGAGTGCTAAGCGGCGGGAGGGATGAGCGGGGGGAGAGAGAGTGATGTGCGGCGGGAGAGAGAGTGATGAGCGCCTCTAGGGTTTTTAGGCGCGCTTTGATATGCGGAGGGGGAAGCGTATCTTCTGCGGAGCCAATCTCTGTGCGGAGCTTTTAATCTGGTCTTTTTAATCTGATCTGTTCGTTTCGGATCGGACGGATCAGATCAGATCTTGCCTGATTTGAAAAAAAATATATATATATTTTCAAAATTTGCAAGATCTGATCTAATCCGAAATGAACAGACTATATTAAAAGCTCTGCAGAGATTGGCTCCGCAGAGGATACGCTTTCATACGGAGGGAGGGATGGGAAGCGTATCCTCTGCAGAGTCGTCAGCTGCGGAGTTGTGCGGAGTTTGTAATCTGGTTCGTTCGTTTTTTATTAGACGGACCAGATCAGATATATGTAGTTATTAGTTTAAATTTTGAGATTTTTTTCAATTTGAGCAAGATCTGATTTGGTTTGTCCGATAAAAAACGAACGGACCAGATTAAAAGCTCCGTAGCTTACGACTCCGCAAAGGATACACTTCCGAAAAGGATGAGCGACGGGACTGAAAATGAAAATGGTGCACGATATTTTTTAGCTTTAGTATCGGCTATATAAAACAACGAATATAAATTTCGGCTTTAGAATCGGTTATAAAAAAACAACCGATACAGTTTTAGTTTAATTAATAAGTTATTTTTTTAATTATTGATTAAAAAACTATTTTTAATAGAATAAATTATAAAAATACTTACAACACGAAATTAAAATGAAATAAGTCATAAAATAGATTAAAGTTTAATTTTAAAATTCAGTAATTCAAAAAGATACATACACATATATATAAAATTAAAGTTTAATTTTAATGCAGATATGAAAAATAGATTAAAGTTTAATTTTTAAATCAATATATAGAACCTAAGATGCAGATATGAAAAATCATAAGCAAATATCAATTATAATGCAAAAAAATTCTCAAAAAACTCCAATTGAGAAACTATAGTTCTGAGAGAAAGCTTGCGAATTTGATCTTAGAGCGTAATAATATTAAAGTTATTTTCAATGAAGCAAATATGACTTGAACAACCAAGACGAAAAAAACACTAAAACACCGATAATCATCACATTGAAAAAAAAAAAAGGAACTGTTCCAAATATGACTTGTAATTTCTAATATTTTAACTTATAATTCTAAATACCAATTATAATTTAAAGAAATTTATTTTGATTTTAACATTAAATTTAACTCGAATTACAAATCAAACATTCAGAAGGGTAAAAAAATTTCTAGGAGAGAGACAAAACCGAACAGTAATAGATAACCACTAAAACTCAAAATTCAAGGAGGAGAAGGAACTCTCCCCATTACATGCTGGGTCTGCCCCTGCTTAACAGAGAGAACTGAGAAGAGCTAGCAAGACTAGTGGACTTGAGAGTTGAGAGAGAGCGATGTGTGCGTTAGAGAGCGACTTGGAGTCCGAGACAGAGAGATCGATTTATTTATTTTTTAAAAAACCATCACTAAACAATAAAAAAAATTCCTATACTATAATTTTTTTTTACAAAAACCATCACCACTGAAGATAATTCTCGATATAAAATCTGAAAACCGAACATTATCTTTAGTATTAAATACTTGCACAATTACAAACCGTTCTAATTTAAAAGCATACCGAAGACCATTTTCGATTTTCTTATTTGTCAAACCGAAGACCATCTCCAATTTTGCTTATTTATTCATTTATTTTTGTTTTTTCCATACCAAACACAATCTTTGGTTTTGTTTATTTTATTATTTATTTTGCTTTTTATCATACCGAGACAATTTTCTCCTACTTCCACAAACCGAATTCGGTTTTGTTTTATTTGGTTTTTTTATTTAATATTCAATCCAATTAATATTATTATTATATAACAAGAGGAGTTTGATGTTCAGTTTCAATCTTTTGGATTTTCTATGGCGTTATAACAATGGAGGAGGTCAAAATGGGTTCAAATTCAATACCGATTATGGAGTCCGGTTTTCAAAATTCAATACCGAGGATCATCTTGGGCGGTGGTGATGATTTTCGTAAAAAAAATTCTAATTAAGTTGGTTTCAGAACTTTTAGGGCGTGTTCGATGTCACGGGATTACGGAATGGGAATGGAAATAGAAATGGAAATTCACTTTTGAAAAAGTGGGAACCCATGGGTACGGAATGCACGGGATTAATTATGGGAATATGAGAAAATGAGTGTTTGTTTGTATCATGGGATTAATTATGGGAAATCTTTATTTATTTTAAAATATGTATATTTATTTAATTGTTTTAGTTTAGTTTAGTTATAAATGATTTTTTATTTAATTATTGTTTTTGAATAGTATAGCGTTCTGTTCTGTATTGATTTTAATCAATTAAGTTAAAGTTAGCTTAATATAAAAAAATAATTAAATATAAAATTACAATGAAAAAAAATTATTGTGCCACCATCCATTTATTTAGACCAATAATATATTGTAAATTTAATATTTTAATGGATTGTAAATTGTAATATTTGGTAAACATAATTTTTTAAAATTATATTAATGAAATTAAATAAAATTGATTAAATAATAATATTAAAAAGATGAACCATTTCTAATGAAAAATATTACTAGAATGGTACAAATAAAATAAGAAAATATTTATAAATAAATTAAAAATAAGAAAACAACAATTAAAAACACTTACAAAAAATAAACATTTAAAAACATTTACAAAAAATAAACATTTATAAACAAACAGACAAGCATTTAAATAGTGAATATCCAAAAAAACTGTCATCACAAATAAGTAAAGAGAAAAAGAAGACTACTTTATATTTATAAATCTCTTTCAAAATCATAATTGATAATTAAAAAAAAAACAAAGGTGAATTCAAGAGTAGATCATGTTTAGTGACAGACACTCCAATTAATTTAAGAAATAACAAAGAGGAACGAGAAGAATACAAAGGATAGAAAATTTAACTAAACTAGAATGTATTTTCGTTTGATCTTAATTGAGAACTAATAAAATGTGCTGAAAAGAAACATTTACTTTATAAAATAACAAGAAAATTGTTATTTTATTTGTATGGAATTGAATTTGTTAAAATGGACTTTATGAAGAAATTGAACAAAAGTGGGCTGCTAAATAAGTATTTATATTGTTATAATTAAGAATAAAATAGCATCCCAATTTAATTTGTTAACAAAAAAAAAGTGTTTTTGTTGTCCGGATTTTAAGGTCATCACTTAGTCCCACAATTGAAATTTAATTGAAGGAGAAGTATTTATATATTGGCCTTTGATTGTTAAGACACGACGGAGGAAAGAGAAGATAGAAATATATAATTAAAAATTCAATAGTTGGGAGATAAGAGGAGGTGACTCCGATAGAGTGTGATTGGAAAAAAAAAAATGAAGTCTGAGAAGATGTTTTTTTTCCCATCAAATTGAACTGACACAGGTCCCGAGACAGGAATTAAAATGGGTAGAAATAGGAACAAACCTAACATCCGAACGGTGATTTGGATTGTCTTCCCAATTAGTTAGAAATCTCACTAATCCCAACTTTTTCCCAGTCATCCGAACACACCCTTAGGCCCTGTTCGGCTGCACAGTGGGAATGGGAATAGGAACGGAAATAGAAAAAGTTTGAACTGAAATTTACTGTTCACGTGGGAAAAAAAAATTTACTCAGACTGAATTTTTTTTTTCCCACGTGAACAGTAAATTTCAGTTCAAACTTTTTCTATTCCCGTTCCTATTCTCATTCCCACTGTGCAGCCAAATATGGCCTTAATGATTTGGTGATGGTTTTTAAAAAAAATTCAGAGAGATTGGGCTTGAGGCTTCTTCAATCTTCAGTCTGAAAACCAGGACGATTTGAAAAACGAATTTGCGTTCGCTGAGAGAAATGAAATTGTTGTGCACTATAAGTCTCTAATATTGACTTGGAAAACTACTTGTGGCAGTTGTTTCTCGCTGATCACACAATTGACAATTGTCTGTTTACCATTGGGACATGCAAGTCAAGCCGTATCATGAGACGAGAATGCCAAAGCTTACTAGCATGTACACAATAAAGATCTCCTTAAAAGACCAATACACCATTTTAGACATAATCCTGAACAACTCAAATATGTTTTATTATATATTTAAATGTGTTATGTATCAAATTTACTATAATGATCTTATAAATCTAAATATTAAATTTTGCACTTCTGAATTCAGCTAGAAACAGGACTAAACCATATGGCAAAATTAGTGCCTACTCTTCAAAAAAATGAACAAAAAGAAGAAGAAGAAGAGGAGGACCATATGATATAAAACCAACCTGCCGAAGCAGCTACAACGACATCATTCATGGAATCCCTAAACTCAAACTTGATTTTGGTGGAGAAATTCCCATTAATCGTGTAGAAATCCTCACGCGCCATTGATATGCTCGTGTTGCTTCTCTTCCCAGCCATGGAGCCCAAATCAAGCATCACTCCCACACTAACTATCCTTTGCGTTGCATTCTGAGCACAGCTTGCAACTGAAAATTGGTGCGAAATTAACAAAACAAAGAGGAGAAAAGACATGAAGGAATGCACGCAAGGTGTGTGCGTTTTGTTTGCACTTTCCGTTAGACGAGCAGCAGATTCAAATACCTGGAGAATATATGGGTTTTGAATGGTGAAGGAAGCAATAGATTTTTCTTGCCTCGGAAAAGAGAACAAAGTGTGTGGGTTTATTTATTGGGGTAGAACAATTCCAACGGTATAACAACGTAGCAAGTTTGATTCAGTCGGAAGTTTTTTGAATGGTTCCAATCCAGGTGCATGTGTTGCAGAGTAGAAAAGAATTTAGCAATTTATGAAGCTAGATTTCTCATGTATATCTTTCATTAAAGCTGCTCTCCTTTTTGCCAATGGAGCGGCATTCGTTGTGACGACGACTCTAAGCCTAGTCATTTTCTGAATTTAATTTTAAAATTTATTAAATTCAATTCAAATGAGAAGCTAAATTAATTATTAAAGCTATCTTATCAACGATGTGTTTATATACAAAATTTTGAATTAATTTTATATAGAGTTGAACTGAAAAAAATATTCAAAAAATAAATGCATTAAAATAAATTTGTAATTCTCCTAATTTTGATCGTTTAACTTTTTTACAAAATTAAATCTAAAATATAATTTTTTTTCTCATGTAGATGCATCAATAGTAAGTAGATCGGTTTCAACGATTTGAATTCATTATTTAAAACAAATCCGATAAATTTTTAGAGTTAATTATGATATTTAATTTATACTTGAGTTAAGCCTTTACTCTCTTTTTTCCTGCAAGTTTGGTTGAAGTTATGATTATGATTAATCTAAATATCATAATTAAAAATATAAAAGATAATATATATAATGAGTAAAGCTAGGGTGTGATGTGCTCACCAACCTACTCCAAAAGTCTGTCGGATTGGCTTCAAATAACAAATCAAATCCGTTGAAATTCATTTTTATGAGTGATGTATGTACATGCAAAATTTTAAAAGTTTGAAATCCGTTTAGTACAAGGTAAAGTGGTCAAAAGATTACATAAAACAACTTATAAAATAACTTAAAAGTTTCAAAAAAATTTACCGCTTGACTTTTTACTAAATTAAATCTAAAATCTAAAATTTTCTCATGTAGACGCCTCAATAGTAAGGTAGATCGGTTTCAACGGTTTGAATTTGTTGTTTGAAACCAATCCGATAAATTTTAGAGTTAATTATGGCATTTAATTTATAATTGAATCAAAGTCTCTACTTTTTTTTTGGTACAAGTTTGGTTTAAGTTATGATTATGATTAATCTAAATATCATAAATAAAATAATAAAAGATAGAGTAAAGATTTTAGTCCCCGCTGATTAGTCCCCCTAACAACCTATTGTCATTAATATGCAAAGTCAACTGTGTTTGACTCCTCTCTCTTCCGATCAACAAAAAAGCAAAATCATATTCACGCTCTTCACGGCCTCCGCCTCTTCTCTTTCTCGGCGTGGTGCACCGTCGAGATCCGATGAGGAGAGCGTGGTGCATCGTCGATATCCGACGAGGAGAGCATGGTGCACTGTCGAGATCCGACGAGGAGAGAGTGGTGCACCGTCAAGATTCGGTGGGGAGAGCGTGGTGCACCATTGGAGGGGGTCCATGCTAGCCCAGCGAAGGTTGTCACAGTGGAACATATGAATACTTTATTAGTTAGATATGAATACTTCATTTGTTAGATATGCATACTTCATGTTAGATATGAATACTTTTTGGAAGATGTGAGGTGAGAGAGATGGATCTGACTTTTGAATTTTGAATTGTATAAATTACTTCGAACATGTATGAATACTTCATTTGTTAGATATGAATACTTCGTTTGTTAGATATGCATTCATGTTATTAGATATGAATATTTCTTAGAAGAGGTGTTCAAGAAGAAGGGTCTGACTTTGAATTGTATAAATTATTTCAAACATGTATGAATACTTCATTAGTTAGATATGAATATTTCTTAGAAGAGGTGTTCAAGAAGAAGGGTCTGACTTTGAATTTTGAATTGTATAAATTATTTCAAACATGTATGAATACTTCGTAATCGTCAGTATGAATACTTCATTTGTTTAGATATGAATACTTCTTTAGTTAGATATGAATAATATATAGATTCGCTGTAGTGGTCCCCAATCTTGACAAATGTCTTTTTCAGATGGTTGCGATCCCCAATCCAGGCTGTCACAAGACGTCAGCGGTCCCCTTGGTCGTTACTGGTCCCCTCCAGCTTGTGTTTACATATGACGAATGGTTTTGATAATAAGTATGAATACTATACATTCGTAGGTATGAATACTATACGTTTTGACTATTAACTCAGAGTATAAATACCCCCATATCAGATGTTGGAGTCAGTTAGTGGTTCCCTATCGAAAGTTGTTTGTCTTTTAGTGCGGGGACGTTTAGGGGACTGATATGGGGGTACTGTTAGTCATTCCCTAAAAGATAATATATATAATGAGTAAAGCTAGGATGTGATGTGCTCAACAGGAGATGTTGGTGAGCACAACTCTAAAAGTCTATCGAATTAGTTTCAAATGACAAATCAAAACAGTTGAAATCCATCTTCATCAGTTTTCATCAGTGATGCATGTACATGCAAAATTTTAAAAGTTTGGAATTCGTTTAGTACTAAATAAAGCGGTCAAAAGAATACATAAAACAACTTATAAAATAACTTAAAAGTTTTATTTTTTTTACCGCTTGACTTTGTACTAAATGAACTCAAAACTTTTAAAATTTTACAAGTACATCATTCATGAAGTAGATAGAATTTAACGGTTTTGATTCATCATTTGAAGACAACCTAATAGACTTTTAGAGTTGTACTCACTAAATTCTTTTGATTAGCAAATTACACTGTAGCTTTGCTCATATATAATAGACATATTGTATTTTAGATTTTTGAAAATTACCGTATCACCATATCAGATACAATGTGATAGGGGTGATTAATGAGCGAGCATGAGCGAGTTAGGGTATGCTCATGCTCGCTCATTAATTAAATGAGCGAGTTGTTAATGAGCGAGTTTAAATGAGCGGATAAATGAGCGAGTTGTAAATGAGCGAGCTTTTAATGAGCGAGTTATGAGCGGCTCACGAGTTATGACTTATGACTCATAACAAAATTATATAGTATGCCCACGCATTACAAAATTTGTTAAAAGTCATCATAATAAAATCCAACAAATTGTCATAATTCATTTAAATGAGCGAGTTGTTATGACTATTATTTGTTTTGGACTTTTGGCGGAGGTTTTGGTTCTGCCGATTTACAAAAAAAAATGAATATGAAACTATGAATATTAGTATATTACAAAGGATTAAATGTTGCATTGTACTCATTATATTACACATAATTAAATATGAAACTATGCTCACTATCTATCAATCTTAATGAGGCAAGGTTGATGTTATACAAAATTACATAGGATTAAATGTGGCAGGGATTAGGTGTGGCAAATTCTTAATGAGCGAGTTATGAGCGAGTTGGGTCATGCTCATGCTCGCTCATTAAGTAAATGAGCGAGTTGTTAATGAGCGAGTTTAAATGAGCGGATAAATGAGCGAGTTTAGATGAGCTTTTAATGAGCGAGTTATGAGCGGCTCACGAGTTATGAGCGATTTACTCACCCCTACAATGTGATACAATATCGAACAAAGTTTTCTATTAATATCTTTATTTATGAAAGTGATGAAGAAGATTTGGGACAAATTTCCGGTTAATGGTTTCCCAGACTCAAAACAGTACATCCGGTTAACCATTAACCGGAAAGTTATATATATTTTTTTAAATAACATATCCGGTTAATAGTTAACCGGACTTGTATTTTTTTTTTAAGTTGTGTTTTTTTTAAATAGAAATTTTTTAATTTTTTTTTGTATTGAAATATTAGAAATGTTGAATATATTTCTTTAAAAATAGATGGATTACAATATAATTTGATTTATTAGAAAGACTGCAACAAATAACCCGGATCAATATTTTTCAGGCCGGATTTTTCGCGGCTGCAAGAAAAATTAATATATTTCTTTATGTGTTATTGGAAAAAAATAAAAATGCTTAGATTCTGAGTTATTGATCCCGGTTCAAAAGTCACTTCTATGTAATTCATAAAATATTGTTATCCTTCTAGGACATTTAATTTATAAAAAGTTGTATCTATTTTAATAATTATTTTTTAATAACAATAATTAAATAACTTAAAGTTTTTATTTTTTTTTCAAAAATAGATATAACTTTTCATAAATTAAATGTCCTAGAAGGATCACAATATTTCCTGGATTACATAGAAGTGACTTTTGAACCGGGATCCATAACTCAAAATCTAAGCATTTTTATTTTTTTTCCAATAACACATAAAGAAATATATTAATTTTTCTTACAGTCGCGAAAAATCCGGCCTGAAAAATATTGATCCGAGTTATTTGTTGTAGTCTTTCTAATAAATCAAATTATATTGTATTTCATCTATTTTTAAAGAAATATATTCAACATTTCTAATATTTCAATACAAAAAATAGAGAGGACACATTCAATGATCATCAGTGGCATAGTCAGGATTTGAGTCAGTGGTAGAAAAAATTATTAACAATTCAATTCTCATCAAAATATTAAAGTACAAATTCAAAAAAATTCAAAGTAGGACAATAACCCAATAAAAAAATGAGTTTATAAAAAAAAATTCAAAATTGAAATCTTTGTTGAAATTCCAAATTTAATATTATTGCACTCTAAAAAAGAAAATCGCAAGCTTTCTCTCAGTATTATAGCTTCTCAATTGGTGAGAGAGACTCTTTTCACAATGACTACAGTACAAGTACTTTAGTCCTCATTGGGGTTTCACCCTCAAGATTCATGATTTTGAACAATTTGAAGAACCAATAGAATGCACTAAATATCTCAATTCAACACACAATTCTTGATCAAATTTTGATTAATCTACATTGATTAGTTGAGATTCTTACATATTCATTTTCAGCATGCTATCTGTCAATTAACTATGTACATGTTTTTAATCAAATTCATATGAAAGAACAAATTTGGCTTCAGATGAAGAAACTAAGAAAAAAAAGGATAAGGGTAAATTTCGCTGTAGGTCACTAAACTTTGTTATTTGTCACGAATTGATCACTCAAGTTTGATTTGTCCCTTTTAAGTCACTCAACTTTGTTATTTGTCCCAATCAAGTCTCTCTATACTTTTCCATCCAAAATTTTAACGGAATATTTCTATTCCGTCCAAAAAAATAACGGAATATACTCATTTCATCTAAAATATTAACGGAATTAGTATATTTCATCCAAAATACTAACGGAATTAGCATATTCCGTTAAAATTTTGGATGAAAAAAATAGAGAAACTTGATTAGAACAAATAACAAAGTTTAGTGACCTACAGCGAAATTTACCCAAAGGATAAATATAAAAGGAAAGAAAGTGGCACAAAGTCATGTCATCCCTCTAAAGAATGACCTGTCAGCTCGATCTCCTCAGTTGGCCCTCCATTGCTAATGCTACAACTCTCAATCTCAGGCGGTGGCGTTGCCTCTCCCTGGGCAAAATCAAAACTAGTCTCGGACAATTGGTTTGAACTATTACCAGGACTGCTTGAACCCACAAACCTAGTTTGCCTCACAGCTCCGTCTCGACTTCCTTCTTGTGATCTCGGAGATCTAACATATTCCTTGAAAGTTGGGGACTTTAATTTCTGATCGAATTGGTCGTAATGCTGAAACCATGCTTGTATTTTCTCCCATGGAGTTTGATCAATTGTTGTCAAATTCTTGAGTGTTTCTCTTTCTTTATACAAAAACATGCCAATGTAAATCAAAAGCATGAGGCCTGATACACTGCCAGTGATTATGAAAAGGCCAGCAAAGCTGCGGAAGCCGAGGCTGGAAGAGGAAGAGCTGACACTGGTACTCGAGCTGGTACACGTATCGGAGTCCCCCAGCCATTTTCTTTCTATTAGGGTCATCTCATCTCCCTCTGTCACGCTCAGCACTGCCCTGGACAAGTCTTGCAGTAGGGGAGCACCTCTTGGGAAAACCTGTTTCTCAGTATAACAACAAGATATCAATATCATATATCAGCTATTTGTCTTCACAGTTGTATGACTTGCTGGAAATTTTAATTTTATGTAAAAAAAGTAAAATAAAATGTGTAAAAGTGTAAGTGACTTACGAAACCAAAGCCGTCAGTTTTGTATGTTGGGCCAGCCATAACATAGTTGTTGCTGCAATATTGCGAAAGAAAAACTTTAACATAAGGGATCTCATCGAAAATAGCGGCAACCCCTCCATTAGCAGATCCTTTGGCCAAGGCATCCGCGTAATCATCAGCGGTGCTTAGGTTTTTCAATTTTCCATCTTCAAACCCTAGCTTCAGCAATAAATCCTTCACAAATGAGCCATCTTGGTATCCTACATAATCACCTTGTTTTAAGAGCTGATTTACATCTGTCACTGAAGGCTGAAGTTGCTGCACTGTCAGCATCGACGTCAGACTGGCTGTGTAGCTTGACGTCAGTATAAGTACCACAAAAACCCAGATGATGACCAAAAACCTTGATAGGTTGCTCTCCAACTTCTCCTCTTAAGAAAAACAAAGTTAGATTTCTTAATATTGATATTGGAAAAGTAAGATGTAATAAAACAATTTCGACTAGCAGTAGATTCTGAGAATGAAACAACTATACATGACTGGGACTCATGTGATGTTGTTCGCGAATGAAAGAGGTGAATCTACTGTCAAGACAGAGGGTGCTTAGCCACTTTCATGATTTAAAAATTTTCAATCACGTATATTGAAATTTAATTGAACTAGTTTTTGTCTTTTAAAGTGTTAAATGGTTCAGCCCCCTCATCATTAAAATCCTAAGTGTGTGCCTCTAGCTTGGTGGTAACAATTCCACTTTATGGGTATGGAGACTTGGGTTCAAATTCCAACTACCACACTTTGTGTATTTTACATTCAGCCCTCCCAATCGAAATTTTCTAGTTCCGCCCATGGCAACAGAGACAACTAGTCTATATTATTTCCCTTGTTTATGTGTTGGTTTCTGATTTTTCTTTTGACATTCTACTTTTTTACTTTTTTTGGTCCAATTTCAGGGAGGTTTCTACCACCAATATAGTAAGAGTTTTTACAGCACCAATGTTTCACATTGTAATGCTTGTTTCCAGATATTAAAAAAAAAATCAATTGGCATACAGTCTATAGATCAAGCAATGGAATGTTACACATACTGTGGGCAAATACGAGAGTTGAAAAGGCAAAGTAATAGATGAGGCCAAACTGCTGCCATGGTGTTCCCCTAAATTCCTTGTTGATGCGGTGTTCGATTACCCACACAACAAATCCTGTGAAGACAAAGAATGCCATGCTCGTAAGCCAGAGTTCTCTCGTGAGCGGTTGCAAGAAGATCCACATGCTCTGACTCGAGTCTGAACTAAGAGGTACAATCATTGAAACACCAGATTCCGTGTATGGCATTGTGAAGTCCACATAGTTCGTCCTGTTAGCTCTTATCGTTACATCTCCCACTAATGCGTCATAATTCTGTTAGAATAAACAATATTCAAAATTAGAAACATGGATCTATCGTAATAAATTAAATAATACTTTGGCATTGGAACTGAATACTAATTTATTTTAGTTAAATGAATAAGGTTTCCAGCATGGGGTCACTATAGGAAAATGGTTCAAATCCTGCAAAGCACAAACTGAGCTGAGAATTTTAGAGAATTTCATTAGGGGTGTAGAGAATAGCTAGGGAGAATTAAGATATACGAATAAAGAGGAATTATGACATTTCGGATGCCGGACTTTCCCACTCTAAAGAAGGCTAAGATAAAAAGTTTATATTCTAGTTAAATTGTTACCTTCAGATAAACCTGGTAGACCAGATCGTTATAAGAATTAACGTCTAGGGGATAAAACTCGTATGGTACGGCATATGGTAGCTTGCTCAATGCTGCATTGAAGATATCAATGCAATAACCTGTAACCTCTGAGGTAGGCACATTTTTTTTTACAGGTCCAGAGACATTGACAAACACACTGAACCCTACCTTTGCCGGTACAGCTATTCGTAGAACTTTACCATTTGTTGGCAAAATCCAACCTTTAGGTGCCATAGTTAAATCTCCTGGCCATATTATGCTTTTCAAATTATTGGCATTGTTGCTGCCTTTATTGGAGTCCATTTCAGGAGTTATTCCTTTGTCTGGGGTCCAAAACCCAACACTTCGTGCGCTTTTTCCTACCACATTAACAATCTCAAATGCCGACAGCTCAAGCTGCCCGTCAACAAGGCTAAAATTCCCTGCCAAGCCACCAAATGTGGTGCCAAGTATTGCACTGAGAAGGATAGGCCCAGTTTCTGAAACCCCTATGGAACTCAAATCTGAGGTGGTGTCATTGCTTGAAGGTATAACAAAAGTTGAATTTGTTACTTTCGAATTTTCGACTGCCATAGCCATAGCCCACACAGCATCATATGCCCAGAGCTGATAAATGTTTGGATCTGCCACCTCAGTTCCCGGGTTATCTTGCCGGAACTGTTCTCTGAACCGTGCATTGAAACTTTTGACCTTATCTGACAAATCAAAATACGGTCTAAATGCGACCACCCCCTCCATGGAATTTTGTATATACGGATCAAATGTCTCAAGGACATCACCAACACTATCTGTTACAATCCAGACATACCCTTCAGACATCATGCCAACTACTTGTACACGCTGAAAGAACCGAGAAGCCAGTGCTGGAAGCATGTGCACCACAAATACACGGGTTTGCAGTGTCATGAGGTGGTACAACTCGCTATCGATACGATCATCAGTTGCCTCAGTTGGTATGACCAGACGGTAAGGGATCTTTGTGTCAACCGAGAGGAGAGCATCAGTGAGAGATGGTATAATGCCAGATCCATATTCAGATTCTTCATAAATAGGGACTGCCTCACGCCATCCGAAATTTTGTATGAAGGCAGCAATTGGTATGGATTGGGAAGAGTCATTGAGGTTGGCACGGACGAAAAATGGAAGATGTGATGGAGAGATGGCAGGGCTGGTTGCTGAGAAGGAGAGGAGAGGAACTTCAGATCGGTTGCACATGTAGGCTACAAACTCGGTTTCGGTTGATGTCAGTGGACCCATTATGGCTTCGACTTGTGAATTCTTCAAAAGATCCACAGCTGAAAAAAAAAACTTGACAGTTTAGTGTGAAATAACTTGAATCATTACTTGAAGAAAGTAAATATTTTTAAAATTTTCTAGAAGAATTTTCCGTCCCTGTTCTATCTGGTCTAGTTCAATATTTTAACAGAATTAGATTTACAAATTATCTCTTTCTTTATTCTTTATTTATATATCAAAGTTGAGTTTGAACTAAAATCGAGCTATTGAGTTTATGCTAATTTAAATTCGAATTTGGAGCTCTAAACAATCTCAATTATTAATAGCTTTGTATTTAGAAAATTATTTCATTACAGTAATAAGTTTTGTTGAAATATTTGTATACAACTGTTTCTGAAAATAAAATGTAAGAATATAGAATTGTTATAGTTCATATTTATTAGTACATATTTTCTTACTAAAGTTTGAAGTTTTTCTAAAAAAAAACATATCTTGGTTAGTCTTGTTTGATCATACAATCAAAATTAATTAGGACCTGTTCGTTTGTCACGGGATTACACGGAATTGGATTTGATGGAGACGGGAATCTACTTTTGAAAAAATGGGAACCCGTGGTTATGGGTATGTAAGGGATTAATTATGGGAATGTGTTCAAATGGGTATTCGGTTCTATTGTGGAATTAGTTGTGAAAATTTTTATTTTCTTTCTAAAATGATTAATATTATAGAATTATTTTTATTTATAAAATTATTAATAATATAATTAAATAAAATAAGAAAAATTGATACAAATAAATTAAGAAAATATTTATAAAAATAAAAACTAACATATTAATAATTTTGAAATAATATATATTTAATTTTTTTACATACTACTACGGACAAGACACGAAGTATTTAAAATTTAAAATTATTAGCTAAAACCAATTTAATATTAATAATTATGATAAAATAGCTTAATTATGCTAAGAAGTAACTAATTTTATTGATTGTGATAAGCTGTGTCCATTGGGGAAAAAAAAATGAGCTTTGACTCAATTTGTCTTTTCCCATAAGAATAGTGTTATTAGAAGAGAAAAAAAAAAAACCTCTTGGGATGAATTGCGAACTCAAATAAGAAAATACCATGCTGCCGAACGCATATGGAAACAAAAACTCATATTTTACTTTTTTCTATCAAAACCAGGCAACCGAACGGGGCTTTATTGAATTTCTTTCATAAAATGTTGACGAATTGCTGACATTTTTAAAAATACCCAAAAAAAAATATTAAAAATAATCAGAGTCCGCCCAAATTTTTTAAAATGCCCAAATCCCCAATATTTTCAGTGGTCCGAAATTTTTATTCCGAACCACATATTTCCCAGGCGGTCCGAGATTTTTTATTTATTTTTTATTCCGAACCGCCTAATTTATCGGCGGTCCGAGATTTTTTTTTGTTTTTTTTTTTTACAAATCAAATTTGCATCTCTGGTTAACATAGCAAAACACTTTCAAAAATCGTGAAAATTGATCGACATACAGTCTTGACATAGTAGAACAGGACTGTGAAGTTTCATACAAAATCTCTTAACAGGTCGTGAGTTATTGGCTCTCAAAAATTGTCCAAACTGCTGAATATTTCATTCTGAGCGGATAACTCACGACCTGTTCGGAGATTTTGTATGAAACTTCATAGTCCTGTTCTAGGATGTCAAGAATGCATGTCGGTCAATTTTCATGATTTTTGAAGGTGTTTTGTTATGTTAACCAGATGTGCAAAGTTGGGCTCAGAATGAAATATTCAGCAGTTCGGGCAATTTTTGAGAGCCGATAACTCACGACTTGTTCGGAGATTTTGTATGAAACTTCACAGTCATGTTCTACGATGTCAAGACTGCATGTCGGTCAATTTTCACGATTTTTGAAGGTGTTTTGCTATGTTAACCAGATGTGCAAAGTTGGGCTCAAAATGAAATATTCAGCAGTTCGGGCAATTTTTGAGAGCCGATAACTAACGACCTGTTCGGATATTTTGTATGAAACTTCACAGTCCTGTTCTACGATGTCAAGACTGCATGTCGGTCAGTTTTCACAATTTTTGAAGGTGTTTTGTCATGTTAACCAGATGTGCAAATTTGCTTTGCAAAAAAAAAAAAAAAAATTTCTCGGACCGCCGATAAATTAGGAGGTTCGGAATAAAAAATAAATAAAATAAAAAAAATCTCAGACCGCCTGGGAAATAGGTGATTTGGAATAAAAATTCCGGACCGCCGAAAATATAGGCGGTTTGGGCATTTTTAAAAATTTGGGCGGACTCTGGTTATTTTTAATAATTTTTTTTTTTGGTATTTTTAAAAATGTCGGACGAATTGGAACATTGCTCTTTTATTTATGACCTTAAAAGCTTAAATCGTAAAATAACTAATTTCGTTAGTTTTTACTTTTTAGTTATCAATATTTTAATTTTATAATAAATTTGAATTAAGATTTATACTTAAAAGTAAGCAAAATTATATTATATGAATGACTAAATATTCAAAATCGAATGATATAATAATATATTCGTCCCACAAATTAAATAATATATTAATGCAATTTGGAGCTCGAAATTCCTCAATAGTCTAATTAAACTAGAGGTGGCAAAAAAATTCGTAGCTCGTGGCTTGATCGTGACTTGTACATGACTCGTTCGTTAACAGTTCGCTCGTTATTGGACTGAACTGTTAACGAGTCAGCTCGCTACTAGCTCGATTTAGAATTAACGAGTTCAAGCCGGAGTTTAGCCTACTCGTTAGCTTGCGAGTTATCTCAACTCAGCTAGGTATTAATTTTATACTGTTTAGCTCGATTCAAAAAATTTGTAAAATTTATTTTCTTCTTAAAACAAGATCCAGTCTCAGTAAGCCAGCTCGTAACGATTTCAATCTAAAATTTCATCTTGAATTCCTAAAATCAGCTCACTTGTAACTCGGACGAGCCACCTCATAAGTCATAACAAGTTCAAGATGAATCCCAATTCTTCATGAGCCAGCTCGTTACCACTCCTAAATTAAACTAAGCAAACTGGGTATAAATACAAATAAAATATTCTTACGGTATAGCATTATGGTGACGATATTTATTATTTTTATATCAGAATCAGCGTAGCGTTGCAACGGTATGAATGTGGTTACTGGTTAGAGGTGGGAAAGCATGCGTGAAATTCAAGCCAAAGTCTCTATATTTTGACTTGACGGACAGCTTAATTAACAGCTAGCATTGACTTAGAAAAAAATACTAGTGGCGGTCGTTTCTCGCTCATCCCACAATTCTCTTCTCTGTTCACCGTTGGGACAAGTCTAAGCCGCATGGCCGGTTGCTTGTGAATTCAAATTAGGTGAAATGTTAAATCGGAATCATTTAACTTTAATTAATTATTAAAAGTAAATTTTCTTATATTTTCAATAGGCTTCCAAAAAAAACTTAAGATCTGTGAACACATGAATTTAGATTGAATAATTTGTGTTAAAAACAATGTTCTAATAGAAATTATCACGTCATTGCGGAAAGACTAAAAAACAGTTAACTATATATAGTGCTGAAAACAGCTGAGAAGTCTGAGAATAATTAAAAATATTTTGAAATGCAGATAAAAGTAAAATATAAATTTAAAAAAGTTAACTTTAATTTTAATCAGATCACATGTTTAGCAAATAAATATGCTGCCATAGCAGGAATACAGAACCTACCAGGCTACTATACACTATACAGCTGAATGACACGCAACCGAATTGGCGCTAATTCAAGAGAGAGATTAGCGGACACGCACGATTTTATAAATATAAATCAATCATGTTAATATAATATAATATAATCACTTGTTTCTTGGGGTCAGTATAAGACGAAGAATTTTGAAAATAATATCTGGTCAACGACATGCATGCTAAGAAATCGACCCATATAAGTATTTGAAATGTCAACCTCCTAAACTCAACCGACCAGTTGGCAGTTGCTTGTTTAACAAACCGCGCTCAGCCTCAGCCTCAGCCTCAGCCAATAAAAATAAAGCATATTCATCATTTTTTTTTACTTTTTGAAATTAGAAAATCAAATTATTAGATATAAAGATGGATTTTTTATTTCTTTTTTGATAAATGGATGTGACCGAATCATTGGTACAGTCACTAATTTTTGGATTTTTTGTGGCAAAAATATCGGCAACTCCTGAAAACTATAGACTGAACCATTGGTTTTGTTCCAGAAAAAATTGTGATAGGACCGAATCATTAGTTTGATCTCATTTATGCGATGAAAAAAATATAATAAAATATCTTGTTTTTGGTAATTTGATATTTTTTAAGTTTCTAAAAATTTAAAAACTGCATATTCATGACACATGACATTTGTCAAGTTGGTTATTTTTTAATTTCTTTTTCCAGATAAAGACAGAAAAAAATCTTCAAGAAAAATATTAGAGTTACTATTTTGTAACCTTTAATGAATAATGAATTATTATATGTCTCTATCTTGTGAACTAATAGACTGCTTGCAAGAAGCAAATGTCAACTCAATTTCTATGGATGGATTTATCTATTTTTTCTCTGGTTTTTTATTTTACTTTTATTTTAACACCTTAGCATTACTAATTGGGGCCTAAATAAAGATTGGAAAGGATATAATAGTAATTATGACAATTTATGAAACAGTAATCTGCTAAAAACAAGACTAAACCATATGGCAAAATAAGTGGGTAAAGATTTTAACAGAGATATTTTGGCTTCATCAGCGCAAGAGCAATTTGTATTATATAGTTCTTGAGCTGTATGAAGCCGAAACTGCTCTGTTAAAATATTTATACAAATTAGTGCCTACTAAGACTAAATGATATAAAAAAAAAATTCAATCTTCCATCACCATTAGTCTGAATTATAAAACTAACCTGCTGAAGCAGCTGAAACGACATCATTCATGGAATCCCTAAACTCAAACTCGATTTTGGTGGAGAAATTCCCGTTAATTGTGTAGAAATCCTCGAGCGCCATTGATATGCTCGTTTTGCTTCTCTTCCCAGCCATGGAGCCCAAATCAAGCACCACTCCCACACGAACTGTCCTTTGCGTGGCATTCTGAGCATTTGCAACTGAAAATTGGCGCGAAATTAACAAAGCGAAGAGGAAAAAGAAGTGGGGGAAAAGAGAAGAAGGAATGCACGCAAGGTGTTTGTGTTTTGCGCTTTCCATTAGATGAGACTTGAGAGCAACAGATTCATTCAAGTATCTGGGGAATATATGGGTTTTGAGTTGTGGAGGAAGCGATGGATTTTTCTTATTTGTGCTTTGAGATTCGTGCAGAACGTATTTATTTATTGTATAAGTGAGTATTAAGTTAATAATTATTTGTTTAGTCTCATTGACTTAGACTCGGTCAATTGTTGCTACGTGTAGGGCTGGGCAAAAAAGCTCGAACTCGTAACTCGCTCATTTACAGCTCGTTTAACTTGGCTCATTTACAGCTCAGTTCATTTACAACTCGAGTTGGCCAACTCGTTTAATAAATGAGCCGAGTTCGAGTTGGTCCCAACTCGCTCATTTATAACTCGAGTTGCAAATTATTGGTCACAATAAATTTTAAAATAATCAAATCCGAATCTCTAGACTGTTATTTGTGCTTTGAGATTTGTGCAAAATATGTTTGAACTTGTGTTGTAATACTATCACTGGTTAAACTAGTTGTGAGCCAACTCGAGTTGATAACGAGCTGAGTTTGAACTTGTGTTGTAATATTATCACTGGTTAAACGAGTTATAAACGAGTTGTGTGCCAACTCGAGTTGATAACGAGCCGAGTTCGAGTTGGGGATAACTCGCTCAAACTCGGCTCATTTACAGCCCTAGCTACGTGCTACTTTCCTGATAATTAATCTTCTGAAATCTCATCATTGATCCTAGCCTGTAGAATCTAGGGTCCGGATCTCCTAAAAGTAACTCAACTTTTGAGTTTTGGATCAAGACCATCTAATTTGAATCCGTCGCTCAAAATCACATTGAGATTCGGATTCATTGCTCGAAATGTGGATTATCATGAATTTAAATCGAACGATTCATATCTATAATTAAACTTTTGGGTTACTTCACTGGATCCTAGCTCGTAGAATCTATGCTACGTACTTATATAATATTGTAGTCATCTCTCTCTCTCCTACCCTTTCTAATCCTCTTTATTTTTGTTTTATTTAAGTGCGGATTCAAATATGCTCTTTTTTTAAAGAGAAAAGGAGTATCTCATATTATTCTATGAATTGTTTAAAATTCATCACATGACTTCAATTATATATAAATTGTTTAAATATATTAGATTGATATAAAAGAAAGAAATAATTAAAGCTATGGGATAGATTTTGAATGATTCACATGAAAAAAAAGAGTGCTCCTTTTTTATGAAAAGAAGCATATTTGGATCTTTCAAGTTCTAATATACTTCTAACTTTTATGTATATTTTATATATAAAATATTTTTCAAATTGTAAAAAAATTAAATTATAGGTATATTAGTTATCTTTTAAGTATGTTTATTAAATTAGGGTCAATTTAAAAAAAATTATTAAATTATTTATAATATTAATTGTAGAGTTTTTAATGATCTATGGTTAATAATTAATTTAAATTGAGGTACGCTCTGTCTAAATAATAAAAAGTAATTTTTAATATAAATAATATTTTTTAAAATATAAGTGAATGCACATTAAAATTTGGAAGTACGCTAATATTAAAATATGTAATTTTTTAGTAGCTTTACAAAAAAAAATGCAATTTTTCGCGTGACTTCTTCGTCACTTCAGTTATGTTCATTTTTCATTTTCTTATTTTCAGTGTGAATATGTTGAGATATGCCTGAAATCATTTGCAAAAAATAATAGGGTATTTAAAACCTGTATAAACAAGAGAGTGAATTACTTATTCTCTCAGTTTTTTTTTCCACTCTACAATATGTGCCTACTGTCAGAAAAGGAAATTAATTTTATATATTGTTATAAATCAAACTGATGTGATTTTAGGGATGAAAATGGGTCGGATAATATCCGACCGTATTCGAAAATTAGATACAAATATCCGATATCTGAATTTCCGTGCAGATACAAATACAGATATGATTTTGAATTTTAATTATCCGTATACGAATAATAGATATATACCATATAGTTTAATATATATTATAAAAATATTTATCTATATCTTTACGGATATCATATATCAGATATCTGATCTGTATCTGTATTCAAAAAATAAAAACATATACGGATATAGTTTTACCACTATTCGATCCGTATCCAATCCGTGTGCACCTTTATGTGATTTACAAATAAATAAAATTAAAAAGAAGCCATCGAAAAAACTAAATAAAACATGTCTTTTTTGTTGACAAAAATGAGCTTAGCATTTTAATTATAAAAAAAAACCACAAAACCAATATATCACATAGGGCCTCAGCAAAAGTTTTGACCATTCCTGCTTTCCGTGTTTCATCATATCGCAATACTGCAAAAGTTTTGATCATTATTAATTTTCGTCTTTTTTTTTTTTTTTATCTTGATAATAGCTGTCAAGTATAATTTTTATTAATTAAAACGTAAAATACATCCATCATTGATTTTCGTCTTCTACTAATTTATATTTCACCATTTAAAAAATTTTACATGAAATATGTGTTGCGTAACTGTACTGCTTTTCGTGTTGCGAGTAGAGAGTTAACTAATTGGGAGTTTCAACACAGAAGGTCACACAGACACATGCATAGTTGTATCTGAGAAAGCAAACAAACAACACTAATATTGTGTGACGGGAGAAAACGTGTGGGGCCCATCATTAATAAGTGGGAGATGTGTGTTGACTATTTAACAGGGGACAGATGGGGATATGAGATGGGGGACAGACATATTTTCCCTTTTGTTTTTTCTTTGCTTCCTTTCTCTTTTCTTCTCAACGTGAGAGGAAATGAAATTAGATATTTATATAAGAATTTATTTGGTTGTAATAAAATAGTAAATTGAATCAATTGGAGCTTCTATGTCAGACTAATAAAACTGACACGAAAAATAAAAGAGGTGTAAAAAAATCACTTTTACATTTATTTAATTCTAAAATTGAAAGAGATTTATTTTTAACACTCCTCAATTATGATGTGGCAACTATTTGAGAAAGGGGAGGTAGCACAATTGGCTAGGAAAAAGTCTTAGAGTTGTTGTACCCAAAGATCGAGAGTTCGATTCCCTCTCACGATTTCGCAACTTCTGCGAAGATTTAAAAAAATTATGATGTGGCAACTATTTAATTTGATTTTTTTTTCTCAATTTCTTGTCTTGCACGCTTCAAATTAAAGGAGGAAAAAAAAAAACCTCCATTCAAATAAAAATATTAATGGTGTTATTTTGACTTCACACAACACACTAATTGTATACTTTCTAAATTTGATTCTATCAATACACTGTGTGAAATTAAATTAGCATTGTCAATATAGCTTTACCTCTACCTTTAATTTGACCTAATATTCGACGACCAATCAAGAAATTTGTGAAATAAAAGGCTATACGAATAATGGAGAAGATTCTCTCTCAAAAGAGATTCATTTTATACTCATTTGCTCTTCCATTTCTCTTTGGGTTTCTATGTGTGGCGTTGCATGTCGGAGAAGTAATTTGAACCAAAGCTGTAAAAAACGGTCGTTTAGCTTAACTAATCAGTCAATTAGTCGTTGACAGTGACCAAACTGTTACGAATTATCCGTTTTTCATTTATACTGTTAATTAGTTGGTTTTTTTTATTATTTTTTTTCTGTATTTTTTCATTATATCGCCTTGTTTTATATGAGTTTTTTCAAATGAAAATTTCATAAAATTTTATTAATTAACAATAAAGTTAAGTTAAAATAAATTTATTTGATAAGTTTGATGAGTTAAATTATTCATTTTTAATAATTAAAAATATATGAAAATGCAAAATTATTCGTAAAATTCTAGAATTGACTGCGTACCGATTAGTAACTTGGTACCCATCCGTCTGACGAGCTGCTTTCAACGACTATTAAATTTTTCCAATGTTGAGTTAATTTTGTTTTTGCTATTTTCTATCAGTTTACTTTTGCCAACTTCATCATAATTTTTATTTTTGTTGTAGTTATAGCTTGAACCATTAGTTTTTTCTAGTATAAATTATTATTTAATTATTTTTCTATCAATCTACAACTTGTATCATTAATTTGGTAAGTGCCGACTTTTTTGTCGACCTTCTTTTAAAAAAAGGAACGGTTACACTTTTTCTGCGTCTAATTTTCGAGTAAACAAATGTGTCAAAATATTACCTTGACTTAATTGGTCTCAAGAAAAAGTCATAAAATAATTTTGTGAGGTGATATGCATAGTACCATAGACTCACTCGTAAACAAATGTGTCAAAATATTACCTTGACTTAATTGGTCTTAAGAAAAAGTCAGAAAATAATTTTGTGAGGTGATATGCATAGTACCATAGACTCACTCGTAAACAAATGTGTCAAAATATTATCTTGACTTAATTGGTCTCAAGAAAAAGTCAGAAAATAATTTTGTGAGGTTTTTCTAGGGACAGAATTGTCCAGCGAGAGATCTCTGAATGAGGTATAGGTGTCATATATAGGGGGGAGTTTTCATTGTATTCAGTCAGGTATTGCACTGGATCTGAATTCCCTCAGAAATAGGTTTTTTTTTTTTTTTTTTGGGAGGGTGAAGCTTGGTTGCTGCAGAGGACTGGTGCGGACAATCCACAATTGCTTTAAGATTAGTGTGCGCTAGATCAGCATGAATCTTGAAGCAAACATGCAATAATCTTATTGTGATGCGCGCGGATCGGACGGTAGAAGAACCCTTCATATTTGAATTTGAGTTCGATGGAGCGTTTTAAACTTTTAATGAAGGGTAAAATAAATATTTTATAAATTTAGAATAAGTTTTAATATAAAAAACAATAAAATAGATAAATATGTAAGCTTTTGAAGTTTAGAGGGAGAAATACGTAATTTCAAAATTTAGAGAGGAAAATACATAATTTTAAAGTTTTTGAGGGGTATACGTGAAATTCCCCCCTTATTGAAAAAATCTGAGTGTACCAAATCCTGTAATAAAGAAAATGAAAAAAATAAAAAACATTCCGGAAACGCTCATGGAACTCAGAAATCTAGCAAACGTAATCTGATTATTTTAAGTTATATTTCCTCTCAGATAAATGTAACTCTTTACTCTTTATTCTCGTACTTGTAAGAATTTAATTAGGAGGGTCGTTGATCCCTTGAATTAATGATGCTGTTGTGTTGTTGTCATAGAGAAATCACACAAATTGATTCAACAATAAAAATATATATTCAGGCACTTGCTGTGGAGGTTAAAATGAGAAAATGAGATATCAGGAAGCCACATTAATTCAAGGGAAAATTTCCAGATTTAGGGTTTAGGGTTTAGGGTTGTTGATCCGGTACGACTTCTTCCTTTTTAATGTTGACTGAGGGAAATGTTTATTTTTCATCATGGCCATGCAAGATTTTTTTTTTATTGCTGTATGACTGTATCTATCATTAGTTTACTTCTCTCACATTATTTTAAAAAAATTCTTACTTGACATAGTTGATATAAAAATGGTGAACCAACTGATATGATAAAGTTGTGAGGTTCTACGTACTATTGGGATGTGTATCTTCTGTAGTACTGTACGGTGGGGCTCACTATTTTATGAGTTTATTAACTCAAAAACAGTGCTTATTCGGAGTATAGTGCAGGGATCAGTATTATTTGTGCTTTGAGATTCGTGCAAATAAAAAAAAAACCGGTTCGAATCATCTTACTGATCTACAAAACAGTGTCTCTATAGTAATACAGGGGGTACGAATTTCTTACTATTCGTTCTCAAAGGTAAGAGAAAATGAAATAAATGATAGATGTTATATATATTGTGGAAACAGATCGATATAATTAATATGCTAGTATATTAAGATGTTACTTTTAGGGAAAATCCACGATAAGAGCTTTTATTCTGGTTTATATATATTCTTTTGTTTTATTATGAAGGATTATATGAATAAGCACTTAAGCATAGTGAAAAAAATGTAACGTGATTAGCATATCGTGACTTGATCACGTTATATCACGGTACATGATTAAAATTTAATTTCATGTTATATGATGTGACGTGACTAAAATAATGAAATACAGTCAGTTATGATGTAATCAAACGTGACTAGTTATGTTTAATTATTATTTTCAAGTTTTAAATTATTTTAAAAAAAATACTAAAAAATTAGAAACTATTACAAAATAAATTACAATAAAGAATTAATATTAAAAAAAATTAGTAATGTAACATAACTGGGTCAGTTTGTGTAATGTGACGTGATTAAAATGATAAAAGACAGTCACATCACGTGAATGAACACGTCACATAAGTCACGTGTAATGTGACATACTTGTGATGAAGCTGATAATAATGTGACTAATTTTTATCAAACAATCTTTTCCTTTCTCATAGCCATAACCTTATGTTTTTCATTAATGTTATATGTATGTCTTAATTATTATTTGTATGTACAGAAAACTCCAAAAAAGTACAAATAGAGGCATCGGTGCAGATGAATGGTCTGAGTGAATTGAATGGTTCGACTTAAATTCTCTAAAAACCAGTGTTTTAAATAGCGCGCTATAGCGCCGCTATAGCGTTTTCCGACCAAAAAAGCTATGGCGCTATGCCCAAATAGCGCCGCTATAGCGCGCTATTCCGCGCTATAGCGCCGCTATTTGAGCATAGCGCAATTTTTTTAACCCGTACGCTATTTCGCGATAAACGCTATTTAAACCATTGCTAAAAACAATGCCTTAAAAAAAGAAGGAACAATGCACAGTCACAGCTACCTCCAAATACAAGCACATATCAGATTTAAGCAACATAATAATTCTCTTTTATCTTTCTCAAAACAGAGCTTGCTGTAATTTGTTATCCTTACGGTTGTCACTTTTTTTTTTTTCTGCTTTATTGTTTAAAATATCATTTCAAATCAGCTCTGCATTATTTTCATCAATAATTCTTTTTACTAGGCTGGTCAGTGATATAATAGTTGATTCAGTACTGGCATTGGGTTCTGGTACATGAGCATCTAACTAATTTTCAATGGTAACTGTAACTAAATTTCATATGGGCTTCATGCTATTGATGATTTGCTTGCTTCTACTAAAGTGGGGTTATGCGACATAGGTTAGTGCCATGTATTTATATTCTTCTACGATAATATGCATATTATGGAGCGGCTCGTGCTATATTCTTATATCTTAGTTTGTGAAGTTTAAATAGTTAATTTGAACTGTTCAACAAGATATTTATATATAAATATACTTGCAGATCAAATTTTACATTTTTTTTAGAACTTTTACTATTTTTAGATAGATAAAAATTAGTTGATTCAAAAAATTTAGACCATTCAAAAGCGATGATTTTTGCCTACCTAAAAAGAATTCTAAAAAAATATAACATTTGATCTACAAGTACATTTTGATATGGTTCAGACTAACTGTTTAAACGTTGCAAATAAAAATATGGATCCATAGCATTGGTCGATCCATAATATGCGTATTATCATAGCCTCACTCTTATTCTATTAAATTTATAAGTTCTATGTTAATTTCATACACAAGGTATCAATTAATTTATTGTTCTGGGTTCCCAGCTTAAATCCGCTCTTCCATTGTAAGTATTTCAAATAGTCAACCTAAACCCTAAACCCTAAACCCTAAACCTCCATTGTACAAAGGTAGACCTAGCTTTCATTTCCGAAACGAGGTGCGGGATCAAGAAAGCGGAAGCAAGAATTAAAAATCTATCTTTGTGCAATTATAAAATAGTTCCATCCGAGGGACTCTCGGGGGGGCTATGGTTACTATGGTCAGATGAGGTGCAAGTAAAGGTAATAGATTCTTGTAAAAACTGGATAGCTGCTGAAATTTCTCAACAAGGGGAAGTGACTTGGACTCTGGTAGGGGTCTATGGTGACCCGGCTAGAACCTCAAACCCGGCTATTTGGTTGCATTTGGAGCAATTTCAGAAAGATCAAGAAGGGCAGATTTGTTACGTTGGGGATTTTAATGCCATTGCTTCAGCCTCTGAAAAATCAGGGGGAAACCAAAAATTCTCAGCAGCAAATATATCCTTCAGAAATTGGACTAATTCGGTAGGCCTCATTGACTTGGGCCATTCTGGGCCTGCTTTCACTTGGTGCAATAAAAAATCTGGTCTAGCAAATGTGGCTGAAAGGTTGGACCGGGCCTTGGCTTCTCTTAATTGGACCCTTCAATACCCGAATGCATCTGTGTATCATCTTCCAAGATTTAGCAGTGATCACTCACCAATCCTAATTCGACAAAGACCCCCACCGAGAAAGCTAAAACCCAAATTCAGAACAGAAAATTGGTGGATGTTGGAGCCGGGTTTTGATAAGGTTTGTGAAAGGGCTGCCCTGAAGGGGAGTGGGGACTGGGAGTCGATCACTGACTAGACTAGTCGATATCGAAGGTATCGGTCTGCCTAATCTGTTTCTGAGGGAAGGAACCGAATCTCCTGCCCCCCGGGGTGCAGGAAATTCCTGTCCCCAGAGTCACTGCGGGGTGAGACCAGTTACTGTTAAAGGGTTTAATTACTGTTACTATTTTTAAATTTGAGCCCATCCGCAGTGACTCTGGGGGCAGACGATTCGGTCCCCTGAGGAAATTCAGATCCAGTGCAATCCTTGACTGAGTACAATACTTGACTTTGTACAATGAAAACTGAACCGTCAGTTTTATGTTGGCATGAATGTCAAAACGCCTTCAATATATGATATGTTTAGTTGTAAAATAAGAATAGTTAGAATAATTAAATTAAGAGTAGCTGTTGTTTATCTTAATTATTAAAATAGTTAAATCTCAAAATCTTTAAAAATAATCTATTATAATAAGACAAAAAAGTTGAATTCCCTGTTCTAATTATTTTAATCCAACCAAACACCGAATAGACTATTCTGAATAACCTAACTTAAGAATAGCCTATTATCAACTTAACCAAACATACTCGTGATGAATAGAGAATTGTGGTTTTTCTGACTTTTTCTTGACTTTTTCTTGAGACCAATTAAGTCAAGATCATATTTGAACACATTTGTTTACTCTTAAAATTAGAGCAGAAAAATGTAATCATTTCTGTTTTAAAAGGAGGTCGACAAAAAAAGTCGGCAATAACCAAATTAATGATACAAGTTGTAGATTGATGGAAAAATAATTAAATAATAATTTATACTAGAAAAAACTAATTGTCTAACTACAACAAAAATAAAAATTATGATGAAGTTGGCACCAGTAAACTGATAGAAAATAACAAAAAACAAAATTAACTCAACGTTGCAAAAATTTAATAGTCGTTGAAAGCAATGTTGTAATAGCTCGTCAGACGGATGGGGTACTGTCAAATAATTAATTAGTATGCGGTTAATTACATAATTTTGTGAATAATTGTGTGTTTTCATTTGATATTATGTGCATATACTTTTAATTATTAAAAATAAATAATTTAACTCATCAAACTAATCAAATAAATTTATTTTAACTTAATTTCGTTGTTAATTAATGAAATTTTATGAAATTTTCATTTGAAAAAACTCATACAAGACGAAGTACAGTACATATAACAAAAAAATACAGAGAAAAAATAATAATGATAATGACCAACTAATTGACAGCGTAAACAGAAAATAGACAATTCGTAATGGTTTGGTCACTACTCACTACTAACGACTAATTAACCTCTCCTAATTAGCAGTGCAATGAATAATTTTGCATTATCAGAACAAACATTTTAAAATTGATGTTAGATTGTTGAGGCTATCCTTTTTAGTGGTTCCGGATCTCTTAAAGTAACATCAAATTTGAGTTTGAAATCAGACCGTTCGATTAGAATCCGAACAAATTAAGTTCAACGTATGATTTAATTGTGTGGATTTTGATCAAACGGTTCAGATTCAAACTTAATATTTATGATATTTAGGAGATTCGAATTCCATTTTAGTGAGGTAACTCAGAGAACGAAAATTCCACATATTCACACTGAAAATAAGAAAATGAAAAATGAACATAACTGAAGTGACAAAGAAGTTACGCGAAAAATTGCAATTTTTTGTAAAGCTACTAAAAAATTACATATTTTAATTTTAGCGTACTTAAATTTTTTAAAAATGTGCATTCACTTATATTTAAAAAAATATTATTTATATTAAAAAATACTTTTTTATTATTTAGACAGAGCGTACCTTAATTTAAATTAATTATTAACCATAAATCAATAAAACCTCTAGAATTAATATTATAAATAATTTAATAAAAGACTATTTTTTTAAAATTGACCCTAATTTAATAAACATACTATTTAGGGATAACCAATATACCTACAAAAAAAATTACAATTTGAAAAATATTTTATATATAAAATATACATAAAAGTTAGAAGTATACTAGGAATACCGTTTTTATTTATACAATGTCAAAGTAGCACTTGAAGGATACAAATTTGCTTCTTTTATTAAAAAAAAGAGCTTTTTTCTTTTCTTTTATCTGAATCGATCAAAATCTATCACATGGTTTCAATTACTTCTTCCTTTTATATCATTCTAATATATTGAAACGATTTAGATGTAATTGAAGTTGTGTGATGAATTTTGAACGATTCAGATGGAAGAAAATGAGAGTACTCATTTTCCCGAGATTTTTAAAAATACCCAAAAAAAATATTATTTTATTAAAAATAACCAGATTCCAGCCAGATTTTTAAAAATACCCAGACTGCAGAAAAAATCCGTGCCCCGAATTTTTTTTTTTTTTTAGAGTTTTGAGAAAGAAAATATCCATGGTTTGGTTTTTTTTTATAATATATGTATATGTATATGTGTATGTGTGTGTATATATATATGTATATATAATATAATATATGTATAATATATGTATATGTATATGTATATGTATATGTATATGTATATGTATATGTATATGTATATGTATATGTATATGTATATGTATATGTATATGTATATGTATATGTATATGTATATGTATATGTGTGTGTATATATATATATATGTATATATAGAGTACGGCTAACGCGCTTCCTCTAGCATATGGGCCGAAATGCTTCCGGTGGAAATTTGAAATTTCAAAATCCAAAAAGTCGATCTGAACCGTTCATCTTCTTCTCCATATTAATATCTGGTTGGAGACCAAATTTTACATTTTTCTGAAATTTTTTACTATTTATTAAGCCACATTGAAAATTGCTGATCCAACGGTGGCTTACCAAACAGTAAATATCAGAAGCTACCGTTGGATCAGCGATTTTCAATGTGGCTTAATAAATAGTAAAAAATTTCAGAAAAATGTAAAATTTGGTCTCCAAGCAGATATTAATATGGAGAAGAAGATGAACGGTTCAGATCGACTTTTTGGATTTTGAAATTTCAAATTTCCACCGGAAGCATTTCGGCCTATATGCTAGAGGAAGCACGTTAGCCGTACTTTGTATATATAATATAAGAGGAGGGATCAAGTTACAATAATTTTTGAGTTACAACAAGTTACAACAATCATTTTTTTACATTTTCAAAGTCCAAATCGTCGATCCAAACCGTTAGATGTGATATCTACAATAAAATGTGCTTGGAGACCAAATTTTACATTTTTTGGAATTTTTTTACTATTTATTAAGATCGGTACAAAATTCAATGGTTTGAATTTGACTAGTTTTTGTACCTATCTTAATAAATAGTAAAAAAATTCCAAAAAATGTAAAATTTGGTCTCTAGGCACATTTTATTGTAGAGATCATATCTAACGGTTTGGATCAACGATTTGGACTTTGAAAATGTAGAAAATACTTGTTGTAACATATTGTAACTCAAAAATTGTTGTAACTTGATCCCTCCTCATAATATAATATATGTATATGTATATGTATATATTATATTTATATATAATATAAGTACATATAATTATATATAATTAAGGTTTTTGTATAATTATATAATATAATATAATTATACAAAAATCTAAATTACTCTACATGCAAACTAAAAAATTTCACAATTAATAATTACACTACAAAAACCTAAATTATACTAAACAAAATACCGATCGTTGTACGCCTACCGTCGTACGAAAACTTAAATTGCATTTTTGAGACACTAAACGATGTGTTTTTGAAATTCTGATGCTTCCAATGCAACGATGCCCAGTATACCACCCGGGCAAAATCGGATCCGTCTCGTCCTTCCCTTTCCGAAAAGTCATCATATGCGCAAATCCGACTTTCCTAACCAAAGTTATGGTTGTTTAAAGTTTTTTCGAACGATAGAACTTTGAAAATTCATAACTAATTGTAGAAAAATTCAAATAAATTAAAATTTGTGTCAATTCTGTGTATTTTTTAATGCTCTACATACTGGTGTAATCACTTTTTCAGTTTGGTCTCTATATCAGTCCAAACTTGATAATTTTGCTGACATATTCATATATTATACATATATTATAAAAAAAATTAGTTTATAAAAAAAAACAATCAAACCATGGATATTTTCTTTCTCCAAACTCTTAAAAAAAAAAAAATTCGGGGAGTGGATTTTTTCCGCGGTCTGGGTATTTTTAAAAATCTGGCTGGAACCTGGTTATTTTTAATAAAATAATTTTTTTTTGGGGTATTTTTAAAAGTCTCGGCTCATTTTCTTAAGGAAAAGAGCAAATTTAAATCGGCATTTGAATAAAAAAAAAGGATTAGAAAGTGTAAGAGAGAGAGAGACGAATCTAATATTATATAAGTACGTAGCATAGATTCTACAGGCTAGGATCAATGATTCAATCATAAGATATCAAAAGATAAATTATCAGAAAAATAGCACGAACAAAAAGAGCAACAATTGACCAAGTATTTTTCTAGATATCTCAAACTTTCAGTATTTTTCTAGAAAATCTGAACCGGTCAAATACGTCCTGCACGAATCTCAAAGCACAAATAAGAAAAATCAACCTCTTTCTCCACCACTCAAAACCCATATATATTCCCCAGATACTTGAATCTCTTGCTCTCATCTAATGGAGAGAGCAAAACACAAACACCTTGCGTGCATTCCTTCTTCTCTTTTCTCCCACTTCTTTTTCCTCTTCGCTTTGTTAATTTCGCGCCAATTTTCAGTTGCAAATGCTCAGAATGCCACGCAAAGGACAGTTCGTGTGGGAGTGGTGCTTGATTTGGGCTCCATGGCTGGGAAGAGAAGCAAAACGAGCATATCAATGGCGCTCGAGGATTTCTACACAATTAACGGGAATTTCTCCACCAAAATCGAGTTTGAGTTTAGGGATTCCATGAATGATGTCGTTTTAGCTGCTTCAGCAGGTTAGTTTTATAATTCAGACTAATTAATGGTAATGGAAGCTTGAATTTTTCTACATCATTTAGTGTTAGTAGGCACTAATTTGTATTAAGATTTTAACAGAGTAGTTTCGGCTTCATACAGCTCAAAAACAATATAATACAAATTGCTCTTGCGCTGATGAAGCCAAAATATCTCTGTTAAAATCTCTAGCCACTAATTTTGCCATTTGGTTTAGTCCTATCATTGTCTTCTTCTATAGTTTTCGAGAGTTGCCCGCTGTATCATTGATTCGGTCACATCTATTTATCTAGAAAGAAAAAAAAATCCTAATTTTATTTTCTAATTTCAAAAAATAAAATATTGATGAATATGCTTTATTTTTATTGGCTGAGCGCCGCTTGTTAAACTAGCAACTGCCAACTGGTCGGTTGAGTATAGGAATAGGAGTATTACATTTCAATTACTTATATGGGTCGATTTCTTAGCATGCATGTCGTTGACCAGATACTATTATTTTTAAACTTTGACCATTTCAATTTCAACTTTTGGCATGTCAAAATTCTTCCTCTTATACTTTTACCATGATTTATTTATATTTATAAAATCATGTCCGCTAATCTCTCTCTTGAATTAGCACCAATTTGGTTGGTAGGTTGGCATGTTCTGTATTCCTGCTATGGCAGCATATTTATTTGCTAAACATGTGATCTGACTAAAATTAAAGTTAACTTTTTAAAATTTAAAATTTTACTTTTATCTGCATTTCAAAATATTTTAATTATTCTTAATCAGAGTTCTCAGCTATTTTCAAATATTAAAAGCTATAACGTTATTAGCTATTTTCAGTGTTATAGATAACTGTTTTTTTAGTCTTTCGGCAATGATGCGATAGTCGCAATTAGAACCTTGTTTTTAACACACAAATTGTTCAATCTAAATTCATGTGTTCACAGATGTTAATTTGTTTGGAAGCCTATTGAAAATATAAGAAAATTTACTTTTAATAAGTTTAATGATTCCGATTTAACATTTCACCTAATTTGAATTCACAGAGAATTGTGGGGAAACGGCAGCCACTATTGAAAATATAAGAAAATAGACTTCGTTTTGAATTTCACACACCAATAAATACATGCTTTCCCACTAACGACTTTCATACCGTTGCAACGCTATGCAGCTCCTATAAGATCGCTGATTCTGATATAAAAATAATAAATATCGTCACCATAATGCTATACCGTAAGAATATTTTATTTGTATTTATACCGAGTTTCAGGGGCCGATCCATGATTTTCGTCGGAGCCAAAAAAAAATATCGAATCGAATCAAGTTTAAATAGTTTATCGGATTTAAACCCATTAACTAATTGAGTACTTGATAAAAAATAAATGCTTTGACTTATATTTTCCGATGCTCTGACTTATAATTTCAGGTGCTTTAACTTATAATTATAATTACTAATCATAATTCAAGAAATTTATTTTGATTTTAACACTAAATTTAATCCGAATTACAAAACAAACATCTAGAGGAGGGCAAACAAATTTTCAAGGAGGGGTAAAATCGATCGGTACCGATAGATCATCACTAAAACTCAAAATCCAGGGGGGGCGGCTGCTCCCCTAGTTCTATACTGGGTCCGCCCCTGCCGAGTTTGGTTAGTTTAATTTACGGGTGGTAATGAGCTGGCTCGTCACGAGTTGGGTCTAACTTGAACTCGTTACAAGCTGGCTCGTTTGAGTTACAAGCGAGCTGATTTTAGGGATCCAAAATAAAATCTCAACTTGAAATCGTCACGAGCTGGACCAAGTTAGTTCGCGAGCTGACGAGCTAGCTAACTGGATCTTGTTTTAAGAAGAAAATAAATTATACAAACTTTTTGGACCGAGCTGGACAGTATAAAATGCACATAAATTCGTACAAATTCACAAATTAATGCCTAGGCGAGCTAACTCGCGAGCTAGTGAGCAAGCTAAACCCCAGCTTAAACTCATTAATTCTGGAACGAGTTAGAAACGAGCTAGTTCGTTAACAGTTCAGTCCAATAACAAACGAATTGTTAGCGAACGAATTAGGTACAAGTCATGATCAAGCCACGAGCTACGATTTTTTTTTGCCACCCCTAGTTTAATTAGACTATCGAGTAATTTCGAGCTCGAAATTGCATTAATATATTATTTAATTTGTGGGACTAATATAATATTATATTATTCGATTTTGAATATTTAGTCATTCATATAATATAATTTTGCTTACATTTTAAGTATAAATCTTAATTCAAATTTATTATAAAATTAAAATATTGATAACTAAAAACTAACGTAATTAGTTATTTTACGATTTAAGCTTTTAAGGTCATAAATAAAAGAGCAATGTTCCAATTCGTCAACATTTTCTGAAAGAAATTCAATAATTAATTTTGATTGTATGATCAAACAAGACTAACCAAGAAATGTTTATTGTTTAGAAAAACTTCAACCTTTAGTAAGAAAATATGTACTAATCAATATGAACTACAACAATTCTATATTCTTACATTTTATTTTCAGAAACAATTGTGTACAAATAATTCAACAAAACTTATTGCAATGAAATAATTTTCTAAATACAAAGTTATTAATAATTGGGATCGTTTAGAGCTCCAAATTCGAATTTAAATTAGCATAAACTCAATAGCTCGATTTTAGTTCAAACTCAACTTGATATATAAAAAAATAACATGCTAATCCCTAGCTGAGATAAAAAGGGAGACATCCTTTTTCCCAAAAAAGGAAAATTAAATAAACAATAAAGAAAGAGATAGTTTGTAAATCTAATTCTCTTAAAATATTGAACTAGACCAGATAGAACAGGGACGGAAAATTCTTCTAGAAAATTTAAAAAATATTTACTTTCTTCAAGTAATGATTCAAGTTATTTCAAACTAAACTACAAAGTTTTTTTTTTCAGCTGTTGATCTTTTGAAGAATTCCCAAGTTGAAGCCATAATGGGTCCACTGACATCAACCGAAACCGAGTTTGTAGCCTACATGTGCAACCGATCTCAAGTTCCTCTCCTCTCCTTCTCAGCAACCAGCCCTGCCATCTCTCCATCACATCTTCCATTTTTCGTCCGTGCCAACCTCAATGACTCTTCCCAATCCATACCAATTGCTGCCTTCATACAAAATTTCGGATGGCGTGAGGCAGTCCCTATTTATGAAGAATCTGAATATGGATCTGGCATTATACCATCTCTCACTGATGCTCTCCTCTCGGTTGACACAAAGATCCCTTACCGTCTGGTCATACCAACTGAGGCAACTGATGATCGTATCGATAGCGAGTTGTACCACCTCATGACACTACAAACCCGTGTATTTGTGGTGCACATGCTTCCAGCACTGGCTTCTCGGTTCTTTCAGCGTGTACAAGTAGTTGGCATGATGTCTGAAGGGTATGTCTGGATTGTAACAGATAGTGTTGGTGATGTCCTTGAGACATTTGATCCGTATATACAAAATTCCATGGAGGGGGTGGTTGCATTTAGACCGTATTTTGATTTGTCAGATAAGGTCAAAAGTTTCAATGCACGGTTCAGAGAACAGTTCCGGCAAGATAACCCGGGAATTGAGGCAGCAGACCCAAACATTTATCAGCTCTGGGCATATGATGCTGTGTGGGCTATGGCTACGGCAGTCGAAAAGTCGAAAGTAACAAATTCAACTTTTGTTATACCTTCAAGCAATGACACCACCACAGATTTGAGTACCCTAGGGGTTTCAGAAACCGGGCCTAAGCTTCTCAGTGCAATACTTGGCACCACATTTGATGGATTGGCAGGGAATTTTAGACTTGTTGACGGGCAGCTTGAGCTGTCGGCATTTGAGATTGTTAATGTGGTAGGAAAAAATGCACGAATTGTTGGGTTTTGGACCCCAGACAAAGGAATAACTCGTGAAATAGACTCCAATAAAGACGGCAACAATGCCAATAATTTGAAAAGCATAATATGGCCAGGAGATTTAACTATGGCACCTAAAGGTTGGATTTTGCCAACAAATGGTAAAGTTCTACGAATAGCTGTTCCGGCAAAGGCAGGGTTCAGTGTGTTTGTCAATGTCTCTGGACCTGTCAACAAAAATGAGTCTACCTCAGCGGTTACAGGTTATTGCATTGATATCTTCAGTGCATCATTGAGCAAGCTACCTTATGCCGTACTGTACGAGTTTTATCCCCTGGACCTTAATTCCTATAACGATCTAGTCTACCAGGTTTATCTGAAGGTAACAATTTAACTAGAATATAAACTTTTTATCTTAACCTTCTTTAGAGTGGTAAAGTTCGGCATCCGAATTCTCATAATTCCCCTTTATTCTATATCTTAATTCTCCCGAGCTATTCTCTACACCCCTAATGAAATTCTCTAAAATTCTCAGCTCAGTTTGTGCTTTGCAGGATTTGAACCATTTTCCTATAGTGTCAGCCCATGCTGGAAACCTTATTCATTTAACTAAATTAGTATTCAGTTACAATGCCAAGCATTATTTAATTCTATTACGATTGATCCATGTTTCTAATTTTAAACATTGTTTATTCTAACAGAATTATGATGCTTTAGTGGGAGATGTAACGATCAGAGCCAACAGGACCAACTATGTGAACTTCACAATGCCATTCACGGATTCTGGTGTTTCAATGATTGTTCCTCTTAGTTCAGGCTCGAGTCAGAGCATGTGGATCTTCTTGAAACCGCTCACAGCACAGCTCTGGCTTACTAGCATGGCATTCTTTGTCTTCACAGGATTCATTGTGTGGGTAATCGAACACCGCATCAACAAGGAATTTAGGGGAACATCATGGCAGCAGTTTGGCGTCGTCAATTACTTTGCCTTTTCAACTCTCGTATTTGCCCACAGTATGTGTAACATTCCATTGCTTGATCTGTAGACTGTATGCCAATTGATTTTTTTTAATATCTGGAAACAAGCATTACAATGTGAAACATTGGTGCAGTAAAAACTCTTACTATATTGGTGGTAGAAACCTCCCTGAAATTGGACCAAAAAAAGTAAAAAAGTAGTATGTCAAAAGAAAAATCAGAAACCAACACATAAACAAGGGAAATAGTATAGACTAGTTGTCTCTGTTGCCAAGGGCGGAACTAGAAAATTTCTATTGGGAGGGTTGAACTTAAAATACACAAAGTGTGGCAGTTGGAATTTGAACCCAAGTCTCCATGCCCATAAAGTGGAATTGTTACCACCAAACTAGGGGCACACACTTAGCATTTTATGAGGTGGCTGAACCATTTAACACTTTAAAAAAACAAAAACTAGTTCAATTAAATTTCAATATACGTGATTAAAAAATTTTAAATCATGAAAGTGGCTAAGCACCCTCTGACTTGACAGTAGATTCACCTCTTTCATTTGCGAACAACATCACACGAGTCCCAGTCATGTATAGTTGTTTCATTCTCAGAATCAAGTGCTAGTTGAAATTGTTTTATTACATCTTACTTTTCCAATAACAATATTAAGAAATCTAACTTTGTTTTTCTTAAGAGGAGAAGTTGGAGAGCAACCTATCAAGGTTTGTGGTCATCATCTGGGTTTTTTTGGTACTTGTACTGACGTCAAGCTACACAGCCAATCTGACATCGATGCTGACAGTGCAGCAACTTCAGCCTTCAGTGACAGATGTAAATCAGCTCTTAAAACAAGGTGATTATGTAGGATACCAAGATGGCTCATTTGTGAAGGATTTATTGAATAAGCTAGGGTTTGAAGATGGAAAATTGAAAAACCTAAGCACTGCTGATGATTACGCGGATGCCTTGGCCAAAGGATCTGCTAATGGAGGGGTTGCCGCTATTTTCGATGAGATCCCTTATGTTAAAGTTTTTCTTTCGCAATATTGCAGCAACAACTATGTTATGGCTGGCCCAACATACAAAACTGAGGGCTTTGGTTTCGTAAGTCACTTACATTTTTACACATTTTATTTTACTTTTTTTTTACATAAAATTAAAATTTCCAGCAAGTCATACAACTGTGAAGACAAATAGCTGATATATGATATTGATATCTTGTTGTTATACTGAGAAACAGGTTTTCCCAAGAGGTGCTCCCCTACTGCAAGACTTGTCCAGGGCAGTGCTAAGCGTGACAGAGGGAGATGAGATGACCCTAATAGAAAGAAAATGGCTGGGGGACTCCGATACGTGTACCAGCTCGAGTACCAGCTCAAGTACCAGTGTCAGCTCTTCCTCTTCCAGCCTCGGCTTCCACAGCTTTGCTGGCCTTTTCATAATCACTGGCAGTGTATCAGGCCTCATGCTTTTGATTTACATTGGCATGTTTTTGTATAAAGAAAGAGAAACACTCATGAATTTGACAACAATTGATCAAACTCCATGGGAGAAAATACATGCATGGTTTCAGCATTACGACCAATTCGATCAGAAATTCAAGTCCCCTACTTTCAAGGAATATGTTAGATCTCCAAGATCACAAGAACGAAGTCGAGACGGAGCTGTGAGGCAAACAAGGTTTGTGGGTTCAAGCAGTCCTGGTAATAGTTCAAACCAATTGTCCGAGGCTAGTTTTGATTTTGCCCAGGGAGAGGCAACGCCACCGCCTGGGAGTGACAGTTGTAGCACGAGCAATAGAGGGCCTACTGAGGAGATCGAGCTGACAGGTCATTCTTTAGAGTGATGACATGAATTTGTGCCACTTTCTTTTCTATTATATTTATCCTTTTATTTTGTAATTTCTTCATCTGAAGCCATGTTTGTGCTTCCATATTAATTTGATTAAAAGCATGTACATAGTTAATTGACAGATAGCATGCTGCTAATGAATATGTAAGAATCTCAACTAATCAATGTAGATTAATCAAAATTTGGTCAAGAATTGTGTGTTGAATTGAGATATATAGTACATTCTATTGGTTCTTCAAATTGTTCAAAATCTTGAATCTTAAGGGTGAAACCCCAATAAGCACTAAAGTGGTTGTACTGAGAAAAGAGTCTCTCACCAATTGAGAAGCTATAATACTGAGAGAAAGCTTGCGATTTTTTTTAGAGTGCAATAATATAAAATTTGGAAATTTCAACGAAGCAAATATGAAATGAACAACCAAGAATAAAAGCACTGGAATTAAACAACGCACAACTCCGCCATCTCTGTCGTGCGTTCAAGCAACTCCGCCCCCACCTTCCCCCTCTCTCTCAGGGATTGCTCCAGAATTACTGAACCGGTTCCTCTCAAACCCTATCTTGGGTTTCGCCCGTTTTCTCTCGGTCGCTACTTGGATTAAGAAGAAGCACCATTTCTATTGAGACTTGTAACATGGTATTTCTCTCTATTTCTTGGTTGATTTTGTTTCCGTCTGATTTTAGAGTTTTGAAAATTTGAACTTGACCTAGTCCTAAACTAGCTTATTCTCTTGAATTGAATAGAGAATTTGCTTATTGTTTCGCTCACAAGTTTTTTAATGTAAATTTGGCAAATGAATCACCAATTGATCCATGTTCCAGACTTCCAGTGCCATAAATTGCTAGAAACCCTCTTTTGTGTAATGTTTCAAATAAAAATTTCGTTGATGATTTTGAATTCGCTCTTAAATGAATTGATCAAGTCAATTGTAATATTTATTTTAGTTTTTTCATATTTGGCATCTTTGTCTGTGTAAAACTGATATAAAATTATATAATTTTGTCTGATTTGGGTTTTGCAAGTATTAAAGCAAAAGAACAAATTTCTGGTGCTAGAATAATCTAGCCAACAATATTTATTGTAAAAGCCTTAAGTTAACTTTATAATGTTCATTAACAAGAGAAACTTTAAAATGTTAATTTTGCTGATGTTGATTTTTATTGTTACTTATTTTTAACAGGGTACTCAATATCGGCATGCCTTTGATAAGTTTGTGTCAATTTTCAAGCTCAAAGATTGAGAAAGAGGGGAATCTATCAACAAGCTGCTACAAATTATTTTCCCTATAATTTACAATTTGAATTTTTGCTTTCGCTTTTGCTGTTTCTTGTTCTTGATAAATGCTCATTGCTTCTCTTTTTGAATCCAGTGGCCTCAATTTTCCTGTGTATGTATGACAATTCGAGTGTACTTTGTTTATGTTTAGTGTAATATATAATAAGAAATTTATATACAAAGTCTTTTGTTCTGAAATATTTAGTCTCAATAAGCACATTAAAATGAACTAATAAAGATTTAGCTATATATAACATGGCAGGAAAAAAAAAAAAGATAGCCATTCAATAGAACATGAGTGACAAACTTTCTGATCTATCATCAGATCTTACTGAAGAACTCTAAGATTGTAGCAAAAAAAAATTGCTACAATATTTAAACAACAGTCTAAAAATGTGTCAAATTGTAATATTAACTGAAACCAAGCAACATATCAGCAAGTAGAGTCTTCTAGCATCAAGAAATTCCAAGTAGACTATTCTATCATCAAGGAATTCCTTGTTGAACAAGTCTAAGCCAGCAAAACATACCAGCCTATATCACTGAACCTTAACGAAACAAACCACAAATTGGATGTATATTTGTGAGATGATATTATACAAACACACATGCACTTGATACTTTACACCAAAAGTTGCTCACAAAATTACTACTAATTAGATGAAGCAACCAAGCTGTGCGCTTTACATTGATACATTATCAAATGACTAAAATTACCCTTTAATAAAGACTTGGTTATATTGATACATTGATACACTATATAACAGAATAAGACATTGCTTCTTCCATGCTATTTGCTCAAATTGTACTACAAATACACTTGCAAATTCATAGTGAATTTGCAAAATTATTACTTTCCACTCCTTTTGCGCAGCAAAGAACTATGAATGAAATTTTCAATCTTGCTTCCGGATTGGTACTGTCAATTCCAGCAAGACCTGATACAACTAGTAAAGGCAAAAAAAAAAAAAAAAACTAAATTAAGTTAGACATATCATTTGTCATAGGATGAAAAAATTGTAAAAAAGAAATGCACAAAAATTCTCCACTTGAACAGCCTTTGTTTTTAGCTGTTGTTTTCTTAAGTTAGATATGTCATTAATCACTGGACAAGCAAACCTTTTAGATATAAGCTTAGAACAGTTAATTTATTCGATACCCTTCTCTTCCTGCTACAGCCATTATTTCCTTCTGAAAACAAAAAAAAAAGGCTTCAGGCAATAAGGTATTTCACGACTGTTCCAAAAAATATAAAATTTGATCTGGAAGCACATTTTATTGTGGAGATCATGTTGAACGGTTTGGATCGACGATTTGGACTTTGAAAATGTAGAAAATAATTGTGATAACTTTGTTGTAACTCGATCCCTCCTCATATATATATATATAGAGAGAGAGAGACTAATGTGCATTCGAATGTATATGGGCCGAAATACATACGGTCCAAATTCGACTATTCAAAATCCAAACGGTCGATCCGAACCGTTCATCTTGTTCTCCATATTAATATGTGCTTGGAGACCAAAATTTACATTTTTCTGAATTTTTTTACTATTTATTAAGTATTTTACAAAATTGTTGATCCAACGGTGGCTTAACAAAAACAGTAAAATCAGCAGCCACCGTTGGATCAACAATTTTGTAAAATAATTAATAAATAGTAAACAAAATTCAGAAAAATATAAAATTTGGTCTCCAAGCACATATTAATATGGAGAACAAGATGAACGGTTCGGATTGACCGTTTGGATTTTGAAAAGTTGAATTTGGACCGTATGTATTTCGGCTCATATACATTCGAATGCACATTAGTCACTCTCTCTCTCTCTCTCTCTATATATATATATAGAGAGAGAGAGAGAGAGAGGGGGCTAATGTGCTTTCGGTAGCATATGGGCCGAAATACACACGGATAAAATTTGAAATTTCAAAATCCAAAAAGTCGATCTGAACCGTTCATCTTGTTCTCCATATTAATATGTGCTTGGAGACCAAATTTTACATTTTTCTAATTTTTTTTACTATTTATTAAGCCACTTTGTAAATCGTTGATCCAACGGTTTTACTGTTTTGTTAAGCCACCATTGGATCAGCAATTTTCAAAGTGACTTAATAAATAGTAAAAAAATTCAGAAAAATATAAAATTTGGTCTCCAAGCACATATTAATATGGAGAACAAGATGAACGGTTCAGATCGACTTTTTGAATTTTGAAATTTCAAATTTGAATCGTATATATTTCGGCCCATATGCTACCGAAAGCATATTAGCCTATCTCTCTCTCTCTCTCTCTCTCTATATATATATATATATATATAAGATTATTGATAAAAATTAGTCACGTCATTATCAGCTTCGTCACAAATATATCACATTGTGCGTGACTCACATGACATGACTAATTTTTTCAATATTAATTCTTTATTGTAATTTATTTTGTAATAGTTTCTTATTTTTAATATCTTTCGTTGTTAATATTTATGAAATAATTTAAAACCTTAAAATAATAATTAAATATGACCAATCACGTTTGATCACAGTATGACTGACTGTCCTCCTTTATTTTAGTTACATTACATCATGTAACATGAAAATAAATTTTGATCATGTACCGTGATATAACGTGACCAAGTCACAATATGTTAATCACGTTTATTTTTTTTTCACTATGCTTAAGTGCTTAACCATATAATCCTTCATAATAAAACAAATAAAATATAAACCAGAATATAAGCTCTTATTGTCGATTTTTCCTAAAAGTAACAACTTAACATACTAGAATATTATATCTGTTTCCACAATAACATCTATTATTTATTATTTATTATTTATGTCATTTTCTCTTACCTTTGAGGACGAATAGTAAGAATTCGTATCCTCTGTATTACTATTAAAACTTTTCTACATGTAAATGTTGAAATTATTAATATTTAATTTATTAAAACAAATTTATGTCATTGAAATTTATTTTTCTTATATATTTTTGACCCCCATTACTCAGAAGTCTAGCTCCGCTCCTACCAGTACTTATCAAAAAAAAAAAAAAAATTGTCTTGTCAGTTTCAAATATTGATCCCCGCATTATTTTTGCAATTAAATCTATATGCGATTAAATATAATATATATTTTTTTCAGATCTAATGATCTGGTGATATGATGATATTCTCGTTCAAGGACAGTACTTCTCTTGTGGCGGAAGTATTTGCGGACAAGTTTTAATTGTTGTTATATAGTGTGTATAATTTAATATCAGTTTAGAAAATCATATTAGTTTAGTAAATTATATCCTCATTGTCATTTGTATGAAAGGTCATAAATTTGAAATTAGTTTTCGTATATAATAATTTAAAAAGAGTTTCAACTCTTATTTCATACTAAAAAAATATTATATCAGTTGAATTGAAAGACGGTACCTTAAGAAAATAAAAACACAATTCTCTGAAGAAACAAACCTACATTCAACTATTCAAGTAGGGCCCAAGACTGATTTAGGTTTTGCTTATACACAAAACTCGCAAGTTTGAAATATAGTTTGAGAATCCTTGTGAGTATTTAACATTGAGGGATACAATCTTCATTTTTTTTTTTTTATAAAAGATATAATATTCATGTTTATCTCAAAAAAAATTGCTTGGTGCATTGAAAGCAGACCTAAAAGAAAAACTAGACGTCCAAACCACATAATCATACAAAACTGAAGTGCTGATTCCAGTCCAATTCCGTACATAGAGAGAGGCGCATCATATGAACTAGCCATAATAATCATAATCAATTACATAACACCCATTTGATTAGAATACAAAGCAAACAACAATCACAACCCCTTATCTCTACCACATAAACCTTGCTGCGCACTTGCACACCTTGCATCGAGAGCAAGGTTAAAAAAAATAAAAATACATTGATCAACACATTTACCCAATTTCGTTTTCACTTGCAGGTTACATCAACTGAAAGCCCAAAAAAAAGATGGTATATATAATCATACACTAAGAATTTCAAGATACGGGAACACGACTAGCTCCTGCAACTAGATAGCTGTACAGAACTTCATAATAATTTTGTCTGATGCAAAAAAAGTACTAAACTAGCAACAAATCTTCTTCTCTAGAATATGTACCTCACTTGGTTCATGATCACTCTCCATTTAACAACAAGGAGTGATAAGGCATTTTCTTTATTTCAACAAACGTAGAATAGTCGTTCGTAAGGGGCTGTTTCCAAGGTTCCCCATCAATTTGCAAATATGCGCGGTTCCACTGACCGCCTCTTAATTCCAGCTTTATCGCAGCAGCCTAGAAAAATAAATTTAAAAAACTAAAAATAATATACCGGTAGATGTATAGATGGTATGTTAAGCTAAAATAAGTGAAGTCTGGTCAATACCCGAAAAGTTTAGATGAATGCAAAGTACAACCATAATAAACGACCAGACCAGTAAAAGTCCAAATACTATGGTAATAAGTTCAGTGTAGAAAAGGTTGGCACAAGTTAAGCCAGCACAATTCAATTACATTTTAAGAACAGTAAGCCATAATGTAATACTACATGTAGTGATGTAAATACGTGACGTGCCATGACGTGACTAGTCATGCCGTGACCAAGTCAGATTTTCAAGTGTCGTTTCGTGCCGTGACCAAATTCGGAGGGACGGTCACCAAGGCACGCCGTGACCAGACGTGTCGTGTTGATTACATTTAACTATTTTTTTCGTAAGTTAATTTATTCAAACTTCACCATTCAATCAAGATCTAACGGTCCTGGGCATGCGTGACTCACGTGACCATGTGACATGCCAAGCCATGACCAGACCAGTTCGCATGTCGTGCTGTGCCAATTTTCCAAAGGATGGTCACATCACGTGAATGGTCGGCACGTGCTGTGCCGTGGACGTATCCGATCACGGCATGACTTTTTTACATCCCTAAATTCTACATGCATAACATTATAAAACTCCTGGAATTACAAAGCTAAAAGATGCACATATTGGGAATGTTTTCTGTCTGGTGCTGCTATTGAGATTGCAATGGTTGCCAAAAAAAAAAATTAACGAACCTGAGCAATATGCTTTGCTTTGATGAACTCAGCCATGACAAAGGAAGCGTGCCACCCTTCCTTGAGCCCAAATATTTCCAACAAGCCGTCATCAGCATGTGCTTCTACAAATCCTCTCTACAAATGCATAAAAGAGGAACAAATATGTTCAGGTTTTAGAGTTTAGGGTGTTGCTTTAATATATGCAAGAATGAGCATAATGTTTTAAATTACTTCAACTCCAGCAAACAAAAACAAAACCTTTTCAAGATAGTCAGGTTTTAGATCTCCCCAAGGATGTCTTCCACTTCCGTAATTGTAGAGATTTAAACAAACAAGTGATCTAACACTGCATGAAGAAAATAATAAACTTCACACATGTAAACAACAGACCAAAAGATAGATAAACTGACAAAAGCACAAATGACAGTAACGATCCTTAGTTGAGAGAACTAGGTTAAACCATTAAAGTAATGCCATATTTCAATGTTCATAATCTAGAAAAACACAACTAAATGACTTGCCTTGAATCAATGTGAATTTGCTCCCATTCAGAGCAATTTGCTCTTTTGATAAAGAGCCGCACAATATTTTTAAGACCCCTGCATATTGTCGCACAAATAACAGTGTTATAAGAGCATACTAAAGTAATCATTATTTCAGAACAAATCAAAATGAGTATTTGTCTAATTAAAAAGGAAGACAACAGTACGATTAGAGGTGCAAATAGGAGGCTTGGATCAAGCTCAATACAGGTCTTTGGTTCTGAAATTTTGATCATTTCAAATAAAATTCAATTCCTGGTGTCAGGACATTCCATATCAGGTTGTCCAATTTAGGATGTCTTGTCAGATATCAGATTAGTCGGCATTCGGTAACCATTCTGAAATGTTTATTTGTAGTTAGGGATGAATTTTCAGCCTATTTTTTTTATTCACAGCAAAATAGAAAAAAGAATTAAACCTATGCCATCAATTTCGGACAATTAGGTTTTATACCACAACCGCTGAATTATTCGGCGGTCAAAATCTGTGTTATGAGAGAGTTGGTTCTGATACCGCTGAATAATTCAGCTGTTGTGGTATAAAACGAAATTGTCTGAAATTGATGGTAAAGATGAAATTTTGATATTCGCTTATGCTACCGAAAAAAAAAAAAATCGGAGTTTTCAGGGTCAGGTCAGGTTATCTTTTTCATTCAGGCTGGGTATTCAGTTTGGATTTGATGACAAGTCTCTGGCTTTCAGGACCTGGTGGGGTTCGGGTTTTGCTGGGTCAGGCTTAAGTTCGTTTGCATTTGGGTAGTTGACATCTAGAAATAATCAGTTTGGCTTTGAGTTTGTGCAGAACAGGTCTTTTTAGGTTAAATCACAAGAGAAGTTACCTTAAATTTGGAGTAGCCGCACAAGGCGTACAAAACCACCCTTGGGTGCAGCTGTATCCAGCATATATCAACTAATAATAGGAAGGTAAAATTTACATTTTAGTGAAAACATATACATATATAGAGAAAATAAGTATAGCTAGTGTATCCAACAGGCAGGCAAGAAAATATAAGAATGTTTCTCACAGCCCACTAAATAACATAACAGTACCTACAAGATGCACAAACTATGACCCAAGATAGAAAATATAAAATTCCCTGGTCTAATTTAGGTAAAAATGTGGCAATCATGCCTTCTGAGCAGACATGTCAAGTTAGCACATGTAACATACCTTATTTGCAACTGGGCCCTGTGCAAGGTAAGGCTTCTCATTACGCAGATGATGGAATCCATGGGCCACTTGAGCATCCATTCCTTTATGCAATAGATATGCATGTTAATATCTTATAATAAAGCAGGAATAAATTAATAATTTTACTCTTCAGTACAAGCACATCAACACTGCACTCGAGTGAACAAGGTGTCCAGCAAAAATGGCACAAAGAGGGCTGGGAATTTCAGGGGATTGTCTCCAGGGAGACAAGAGACTCACTTGGGAGGGTTTGGTTTTAGAATAAAGTAAAGGAAATTTTGATATCTCTGTGGATGCCCGGCCTTGCTGCAAGACCTTAGTTCAAAATTTAAAAATAAAAAATAAACAATTTGCATGTGAAAAGCGAAAAGGGTGCTTAGTAAATCCTTAAAAAATAATCTCACCAATACTAAAATAGTTATAAAAGACTCCTCCGTAGCAAGAAATTTTCTCAGGCATCTCTCCTTCGATATCCATCTCCTGCAATCATATGACTATCAGATACTTCGGTAAAACATAGAAAATGTTAATTCAACAGTTCAAGTTACATTTTCAATGATAAAGTACTTGAAAAGGCATGCACTTTTGCAGAAAGCTTTGCTTTAGAAACTATCCGAAGTTTTAATAGATTGAACAAACCTTATCCTTTTGCTTGATGGAGTACGGCTTTTCTTTTAGCTCCCCTTCCGGCATTGCAATTTCTAAATGCCAACTGCATATGCATTCCAAAGTTGGGGGCTAAAAGGTTAAAATTTAGATCTAACTTCTGTTACGCTAAAATTTAAGTTGCCCACTGGTCCAAATTAAACCTAAATTAAACACAAGAGAAAATAAAATAAACTGAATCTTGACAAAAATTACAAGCATCAAACACAGCGATCACTGCGCAACCAGGCCCACATTCAAAATCAGGTAAAGGCATTCTTTAATTCAAAGGATAAATGCAACCAGACCAACTGAAATGATAGACCAAATTTGGAACAAGAAATAGAATTCACCTATCAAGCCGGCAAATAGGCGCAATCACTGCCTTGTAGAGCAATTGCTTCACAGCTGACCGCCAGGCAAATGGGAAAGAACCACCCTGTACAAAAATACTATTACTAGAGCAATCCGTAAGTCTAAAAAAAGAGTGGTCAAACAAGAATATACACATACCCAGCCAAATGTTCTTGAAAGGTCGTTCCCGGTACCAAGAGGAATAATCGCTGTCGGAGGAACCGGTTCCCTTTTGCTCTCATAAAGGTCTTTGAGGCTTCCCAGCAACCAACCCACAGTACCATCGCCTCCTGCAACCTAAAAAAAGAACATACATCAAAAGTGTGTACATCTCAGATAGGAAAGAGATTAGCATAAGAAAACTCAGTATAGCATATGTAGAAAAATTAAAAAATATGTTGATTTTTTTAAAAAGTTTCGTACATACAAAAATTCGCTATCGTATAGTTTCTTGTCCTTTAGCAAATTGATATTCTCGACAGTGCTGGAGAGTATATAGTCACCCTGCATGTCAAGCTACAAACCCATCCCCAACAACCCCCCCACTCCCACCCTAAATATAACAATTCTGGCTCCACCCCCGGACACAACCATCTTATATTTGTAAGCCAAGTAGTTCGGGATTATATGGAGAAGTTAAAAGAGAATAAAAACCTTAAGCACCACATAGAAGGTCTAAGTTTGTGATTTAAGTGAAATATTGAGCGAGATTGTCTCTCAGGCTCGATTTAGAATCAAGATAGCATACCACAATTCTCAACTTTTCACGTGTGTCCTTTGCACAAGCATCACCTTGAGCAGCCATTTGTTCCAAGCAAGCCAATCCATATGAAACAAAATCAGGTGGTTTAATGGTTTGAAGATCAAAAACCTGCACCAACATAATTAATTAGCAAGTCCTGGTACAAACAGGAGTTAACACGGGGTAAAAAAGATACACCAACAAAATATATTCAAGCCCCTCTTCAATTTAGAAAGGTGCACTATATTGTCTACATAATACAATATAATAAGAGTAGTATTCCCATTTTTCTCTTTCCCCAATCATGCCTCACATCCTTATCTTTATTTTCAAAGTCCAAACAGTCCATCTGAACCATTCAACATAATCTTCATGTTAAAATGTGATGTAATATGTGCTTGGATATGAAATTTATATTTTTTTTTAAATTACTATTTTTTAGATAGGTACAAAATCACTGTTTTTCACAAAATTTCGAACCATCCATGTACCTATAAAAAAAATAGTAAAAATTTTCAAAAAATATAAAATTTGGTTTCCAGGTTTCCAAGCACATTTTAATATGGAGATCATGTTGAGCAGTTCAAATCGAATATTTGGACCTTATAAACGGAGATAAGAATGTTAGGCGTGATTGGGGCACGAAAACAATGGGTCATTTTAACCCTACTCATATAATAATACAAGAGTTGATGGGATCAAAGTAAGACTAATTTGGCCGACTTATGCTAAAGAAACTAGAAAATAGTTTGTTCCTTTTTATTTTTTGTATCAAAAAACATTTGCAAACTGGTTAAACGGAGGGACTAGTTTTTCTCAAACAGTTGTGCAGTTCCAGTGCCCTGCCAGCTGGCGTGCAACCCAGCTCCTGCAGGCCCCAAAAACTGAATGCAAATTTTGTCAACCTTTCAGGCTATTTATTTTTTTAGTTTACCTGTAATTATATTTGAAGACATGTGGATGGAAATAATATTGCTCTTAATCTAACTATTTTTCGAAAAATAAAAAATAAAAAAAGCCTTTGGCCAGCTTGTGAAATATTGTCTTTTAATGAGCAAAAAAAAAAAACAATGAGAACCAAAACGACACCTGTATTGAGCAAGATAAAGGTCAAACAAACCATTTTAAAACTATTACAAATATATTATTTTGATCATTCCCACAACAATTTTATTCATTTAATATTTAGACCATTCAAGACATTTGAAACAAATCCATAGCTCTGTATGGTGAATGTCCAAGAATGTCATAAATGGAGAGTACACAGTCGAAGAAGCTGAGCATTCAAAAGCTTCGAATCAATTTATTTGAACAATGGCCTTTAGTATTGCCTCTGGTACTATAGATTTTTGATAACTTAATTTCTCAATCTCATTTATCTTTAATGTTTGATCTAAAGTGTACCAATCAAAAATTGGGTTCTACACTATCGGAAACACAAACCCAATTGATTCGGAAAGTAGATCAAAACCAGCAAATCAATTAAGAGAGAAGCACTAATTCAACAAAAGGAACCATCAAATGCATCCTCCCAATTTGAAATGACAAGATTCATGCTCAACATAATCAACCGTAGATTTGACCCCTATGACCCAGGGTCATTGTTAGAGACAACATAGGTCAAAATTAGTTCTAAAGAGAAAACAAACAGAAATCGTACAAGAGTAAATTTAATTTTAGACAATATTCGAGAATTTGCATTGTTTAGCGTAAAAAGTGCAATATCAGATTACTGGTTCTCTTCGAAAAATCTTTTGAGAAATGTTGCCCATCTCATAACCAACGTTAAGCGTCGGCGCTCAAAATAGAAAAGGGAAAAAAAAAAATAGTAAAAATACTGCCCAAAACCAGAACTTAGAAATTAGACCATAAACTCTAGATAAAAACAATCTAATAGTGAATAAAACAGAAATATTCCTGACCTGCTCTTCACTCAGAAGTTCATGCAACCTCTCCTTGAGCTCTGGGCCATGGCGACCCCCACTTTTCGAGTTAACAAACACCACCAGTGGTGCCTCAGGCGCCACCATGGGCTCCTCGTCACCAACCAATGCACTAGATGCCGCCTCTACTCCCGCCGACACATCCTTAGTCGTGGAAGCTGTACGCATAGCCACACGAAGATACTTGCGCATCACGATCTTTTGTCTAAGTTCTTCCTTTGAGATCTCCTTGTGAAAGAACCCACATGCCTTAAGTGATTCCCAAATTGAAACTCTCGCCGCATACGCTATCCTTCCGGCAGCCCCCGATGCTTCATCGGACCCCGCCATGTCTCCTTTTCTCTATTTGACGTAGCCGTTTCCCTCTTTCTCTCTCTTATCTTCAGAGGTAGTGCTTGTTTGGGACTGAAGTCTGATTGAAACTTGAAAGCGAGAGGGAAAGAGGTAAGCAACGAACCAACGAACAAACAAAATAGATTCGAAGATCTAAACAAAACAGTGACTCAGAGAGAAAGGATTGGTGATGCAAAACCGATTATATTGTTCTTTGCGTACGCGCTACTGTACAGTATAACTCAGTCTCAGTTTAGACCGTGCAGCGGCTTTCAACTCTTCTAGAGCGAAAGAGAGAAATTTTGCCTTTGCAAAAAGAGAAGAAACACCCAGCGTGATGTATCAAAATTCGATATATCATGTTACGCATCACCGTCTCCGTTTGTAAAACGAGTCAATTGAAATAAGAAATGACTCGTTATATATATGATAATATTGTAATTAACACACTAGAGCCCAGAATCTAGATGGCAAATATGCGAGCATGTGGCATCGGGAATTCGTATCCTCTGTTATATCTCAAACTTTGCGCGACTTTATGGAAAATCCCAACCGTTTAAATACGTTCTTCACGAATCTCAAAGCACACATAATACTGACCCGTACATCACCCCGAATAGGCACCGGACACGTCGGTCACGCAAAAGTTGAGATATCTCAGAGGATTCGCACTCGTGGCATCGGACAACGGAATTCGTATCCTCTGCATTAACTGAAAAGGTAATCTTTTCAGTTAATGAATATTGAGCATCCGATCTGTTTCATGATTCGGGTATACAAGATCCGCACTAATATGAAAGGACCCCTATATCATAAGAAGGGGCCGGATTGGCTCCGTTTTAAATCAGACGGTTGAGATTCATTAACTCAAAAGATTCTTTTTTCAGTTAATGCAGAGGATACGCATCCCGATGATGGGACGGGAGGTCGCTTTCAGGCAGCCTGTTAATTCCAACACGGGTGATAAGCTGTAGTATGCCACTATAGTTCATTCTAATCACGAAGATGCCATCGGGACTGTCATTTAATGCTCCAGCCGGTTCTGGGCCGACATAGTGGAGGTCACTGGCTCACGCGAAAAGGCTGAATAGGGAATTTTGTATGTTATTATTCGGACGGATGTTTTTCTCTATTTCTGCAAAATTCATCTGTTACAATTAGGGCTGCAAACGAACCGAACCAAATCGAACATGCCCTAGTTCGAATTCGAATTCGAAATAATTTCGAACCAAATCTAATTCGAAATTGAAATAGATTTCAAACCTAAAAAGCCAGTTCGAATTTGGTTCGGTATAATTCGAACTAGTTCGATTTGATTCGAAATTAGTTCGAAATTGAGGCAGTAATCACCAGTTAAAGAAGAGGGAGAACTCACCGGACAGACACCACCTACTCACTGGAACACCACGATGGCAGGCCAAAGGTCGACGGGAGAATAAGCAGTCAGTTCTTTCACCTAGAGCCGGACTGATAAGGGACGACATCCATTTACTGGTAAGCGGAAGCAAAAAGAAGATTGTCAGATACAAGAGAAAGGGAAATATGCAAATACATCCCCATATTTTTCATTCATCGGAACGAGCGGACAACTTGGATGACCCCCTTTGTTGTTTTCCTTATTTAAATAACTGATGCGAGTGCAGCGTGTTCAGCTTAGTCTAATTTTTTCCAAATTTTTTTTGGCAATTTACAGCCCAATTCGAATCAAATAAACTCACGAACCTATTCGAATCGAATCTGATCAAATTCGAATTCGAAATTGAATTAATTTCGAATCGAACTGGTTTGAATTAATTTCAAACCGAATCTATTTCGAATCGAATTTTTTTCGAATTTTTTCGAATCAAACTCGAATCGAATCACGAACTACGAATTTTTTGTGCACCCCTAGTTACAATGTTATCGTAGTTCTACGCATAATCTACGAGTTATATAGATATTGGTGTGTACATCATAAAATAGATAAAAATTGAATTGAATACGGTAGAAAATCATACACAGCACCAATAGTACACGTGGTAATTAAAAAAATATGGTTTTTCTTCACCGTATTTACTCTTAGACTATTGTTATGGGATCTATACAATTATTTTTTTTAAATTTGTACATTATTTAGTTGAACTAAAACAAATTTATTAAAATTAATGACTTATTTTCAATTTAAAACGAGAATCCGTTATTGATGTACTAATAAAGACAATATCTTTTATGTAAAAGTTTGAAATTTAAATAAAAATATTTAATAAATATTAAATAGTTGAGTAGTTTGAATGTCAATTTTTACATAAAAAAAGAATCTTCAATTTAAAATAACTTGATGAAGGTGCCCTCTCCTCTAGGCTCTAGGTCGTTTTTTATGTCAGAGAAAAATAATTAACAAAAGAAGATTCTGAGAAACAAGATTTGAAAACTATGAAAACATGAAAGTCCGAAGTTTTAAAATTCAACCTGGCGTATGTAGACCAAACTTTGAATTTCCCAATTTGAATAGCCCTATTTTGAATTGAATGGTAAACTGTAATTTGAAACTATGGCCTAATTCCAATTTGATTTTGTGACGCAATATGTGGCACGTGCATTGTACCCATCGTGTAAAAATATAGTTCAATTTCTAGTTGAAATCGTTTGATATGCATTCAAATTCATACACATTTGATCCGCACAAATTATAAAACTGTTCATTCAAATTTTCATGTGGATCAAATAGTTCTGAACAGATATTTAACTGAATTTGATTAGATATTCATCAAACCAACTCCGATTTCCAACTCGCATTTGTCTCTGATTTTGATAGGATCTGAATCAAAACCAAAGGCTTGAGTTACCTCATCTAGACTCGAGAGAACACAGGCTTCGGATAAACAAATGCGAATTAACATGTGATATTCATATATACCTCAGAGTTCAGATCTAGTAAAGTAACTCAATTTTTGGGTTTAAATCGGGACCATCTGATTCGAATCCGTAATAATCTATCTGAAGTAAAACACATACATTTCGAGAGATGAATTCAAATCGTGAAGTAATCTCGAGTGACAAATTCAAATCAGACAATCTCAATCAAAAACTCAAAGATTGAATTACTTTAGGGGATCCGGGCCCAGTACCTCGTGGGCATTGGCTCTCCCGGCTTGATCTTTATATTTCCCTAAAAAAAAAAATTATCAAAGAGGAAATTTAGAGGCTTGATTTTTATATTTCCCTAAAAAAAAAAAAATGATCACAGAGGAACATGGCACGAATTCGTTTTTCTACTATTTTTTTCTGGGTGAATTTGGTCTGAGGTTACTAAATTTTGTTCTTTGTTAAAAATTAATCATCCAAGTTTAATTTGTTTATATATAATTATTTAATTTGTTATTTGTCTTAATTAAGTTATCTCAACTGAAATTTTCTTTGTTTATGACAATGAACAAAGTTTAGTAACATTGAATTTTATTCTTCTTTTCTAAAAGAATGTTCCTTGCAATAATTGCAGTCTGCAGCTCATCAACACATCAAATTCAGTACTAAAAACATTTTGTTGGTGCTTTGAAAACTGTGCCACATGTGGCATGACTTTCTGTAAATTTTTCTGGATTGTTCGGAGAAATTAGGAGTCCACATCGTCGGAAAAGTATCCGATGTTTTCCGTGCAGTGCTGTGCGGTAGTTTTGATCTGGTCTATTTGTTTAGAATCGGACGGACAAAATCAAATTTTGCTCGAATTTAAGAAAAACTCAACATTTGGTGAACCCTTAATCCAGCCCGTCTGATCCGAAATGAACGTACCAGATCAAAAGCACCGCACAGAAATCCTCCGCAGAGGATAGCGTTTCCCACATCGTCTGCATTAACTCAAAAGAGCATCTTTTGAGTTAATAGATATCAGCCGTTCGATTATAAATGGAGTCCATCCGACCTCCAGTCTAAAATATAGGGTCTTTATTTTTAGTGCGGATCTAATTTGTACGAATCTCAAAGCTGATCAGACGGTTTAGATACATTAACTCAAAAGATTCTTTTTTGAGTTAATGCAGAGGATACGAATTCAGAAATTAGCGGATGGTAATTTTTTTTTTAATAAAAAATATCAGGAGTCTAATTTTTCAAATTTTAATGTTCATAAAATCTCTAATGTTTCATCGACTCTTCTGTGTACATCTGCTGAGAAAAACAAATTAGATAACTTGGTAATTGTCTGTTTGTAAACGAAATTCCTGTCCCAATTTTGAGAAAATGACGAGTTGGTGGAATTTGAATGTCTTTTCTTGTTTATCTTTTTCTGTTCCGCCGACAGTATATACCATGTTTTTCTGTCAATTCAGGTTTTCTATAGAAATTCAAAATATCGCCGGTTCGAAATTAATTGCAGAGAACTTAAATGTTATAATACACTTGCTCGGCGGAACCAATAAATTTAAATTTGTAAATTCAAATATAAATGAGGCTGGCTAATGTTAAAACAGTATAACGTTATAATTTTAGTCTAAATTATAACGAATTAATTTTTGCGATTTTAAAATCTGAATAATTGTAATATGTTTTTTATATTAAAATGTGTATGGAGACCAACTTAATTATTTTACAATAGGTATGAAGTCACTATATTCATATTTTCATATGATTATGAATTATTTAAAATAGTAATTTTGTATTTATCTAAAAAACAGTAAAAAAAAAATTAAGAAATATATAAAATTTAATTTTCAACTCAATTTTAATATAGAGATTATATTGACCAAAATGAGGTATGAATAAATGGACCTTCTTTATATTTTAAATAGGTACCAAAATAACTTTAATCGGTTGAAAGCAATGTTAAATGTGTACGCATGGATCACATATATGTATGCGGTAGGCTATTGCGTTCAGAATGTCATGCAGTTTCTTCTATGTAGAGTTTCGATAGTTGCTCTCAAATTCCAAAAAGATACATAAAATAATTATGTTTGCCGAAGTTTGGACTCATAACCTATGAGAATGCGGTAAAGAGCACAAACCACTAAATTAGAACAACTTTGTGTTATAAATTAGTTTTATTTATATATATTTTGTTAATAACTCATAGTAAAACCATAAATGAACTTTCACAATAAAATCGGCATATAAAGCCTATGCAGCATATGCGATATGTACTGATCTTCTACATACATGAATAATACACTTGCATGGCGGAACCAATAAATTTAGATTAGTAAATTCAAATATAAATGAGTCCGCCTAATGTTATAACAATATAATGTTATAATTTTAGTCTAAATTATAACGAATCAATTTTTACGATTTTAAAATATGAATAATTGTAATATGCTCTCTATATTAAAATGTGTATGGAGACTAAATTAATTATTTTACTATAGGTACAAAGTCACTATTTTCATATGATTATTAACCATCTAAAATAGTAATTTTGCATCTATCTAAAAAAATAGTAAAAAAAAATTAAGAAATATATAAAATTTGGTTTTCAAGTCAATTTTAATATGGAAATTATATTGAGCACAATGAGGTATGAATAAATGGACCTTCTTTATATTTTAAATAGATACCAAAATAACTTTAACTGGCTGAAAGCAATGTTAAATGCAGAATTTATCAAGTTGTTCTCAAATTTAAATATATGTGGTAGGTTGTTGCGTTCATAATGTCATGTAGTCTCTTCTATGCAAAATTTATCAAGTTGTTCTCAAATTTGAAAAAAGACATAAAAGAATTATGTTTGTGAAAGTTTGAATTCATAACATATGAGAATGTGGTAAAAAGCACAACCTTGGCTAGAATAACTTTGTGTTATAGATTAGTTTTATTTATATATATTTTGTTAACAACTCACATAATAAAATCTGCATATACAACTCATACAACATATGTGATATGTACTGATCTTCCACATACATGAATAAGGTCGTATTTAAAAACCCGCAGGAGATATTTCCAAAGCGGCAAACGAATCAAACCGAATTGAACTTAACTTAGTTCGAGTTCAAGTTCGAACCAATTTTGAACCGAATTGGTTCGAAATTGAAGCAGGGTTTCGAATTGAAAAGAAGAGTTTGAGTTTGATTCGGTGTGATTCGAATCAGTTTTGAATCGAACTGGTTCGAAATTAAAGCAGGATTTAGAACTAAAAATAAGAATTTTGAATTGAGTTAGACTCAGTTTGAGTTCGATTCGAACCAATTTTGAACCAAACTGATTTAATTTGTTTCGAACCGAATTTTTTCGAATCGAACTCAATCAAATCACAAACTACTATTTTTTTTTGGGCACTACTATATTTCTTATGCAATATTAAGATATTTCTGTGGGTTACCGTATGAAATACTCCTATGTTGTTATAGAATAAGGGCTTCACATTTATTTTATTTAATAAATGTGAAAGGAACATGTGATATTGATATAATTATATGCATGACTATTGACTAGTGGGGCCCCCATTGCCTCATGTCATAAAACAAGGGTGTCTTTGTCGGTCGACACTAAAATTTAATAAAAACTACTACCTTGTGGTCACTGGCTCCTCCCTTGCCCAATAACATGCCGAAATTTTTATTTATAGCATAGAAAAAAAAAGAAAAAAAAGAAGCTAAAACACTTTGGATTTGAAGAAATTCCAGGATTACTCATGTCACAGAGCCAGTCTACGGTTTCAATTAATGAAGTCTGCACAGATAATCTGCAGCTCCAAATAGAGTCCGCAGAACCAATCAGTGATTCCAACTTTTTTTTTTTTAAACAAAAAAATGTATTAAAGAAACGGAGGTGATTTTGGAAATTTTTTATTCATAGAAATTGAAAAAAAAAAGATAGAGAGAGAAATAGAAAGAGTGCAGGTTTTGTGATATTGATAGAAAGATTAGTACAGATTTTACCGATCCTAACAATCAAAACACTTAGGATAGGGAGAATCTCTACCCATCCTAACTTATCTTGGATCTTCTATGAAGACGGTGCCTGAGAAGATCAAGAATTGATCTGTTGCTATTCCTGTTTTGAAGACGGTGTCACAAAAAATCCAGAATATATTAGGATGGGTAGAGATTCTGCCTATCCTAATTGTTTTGATTATTAAAATCGATAAAATCTGTACCGATCTTTCTACCAATATCACAAAACCTGCACTCTTTCTATTTCTCTCTCTATCTTTTTTTTCAATTTCTATGAATAAAAAATTTCCGGTGATTTTGGTCCGAACCGAAATGGGTATTTATCAATTTCTGTGTTTTGTGCACTGAAATCGATGTTTTTGTTTTGTAATTAATATTTAAAAAAAAAAAAAAATTGGAGCTGCAGATTGGTTCTACGGACCTATCTGGAGTCGTAGATAATCTGTGCGGACTCCATTAATTAGGGCCGCAGAGCCAGTCTGCGGCTTGAGTGTTTCTGAAATTCCTTCAAAACAGGAGTGATGTGATTTATTTATTTTTATGCTATAAATAAAAATTTCGGAATAACATGCTCAGAGGGACTAAGGCACGAGTTCGTTTTCCTACCTTCTTTTGATTATTTTGAAAAAGAAAGTTTCCAGCTATCATTCCATTTTTTATTTCTGAAAATTTTAAAAATAATTTGTCTAAAATAAGATTGATTATCATTTTTTGGATAAATGAATAAAACCATCAATGATCTGATTCTATTAAGAGAGAGGTCTGTGAGATTAAACAAATAATTTGGTTCTACTTATTTTCATTTTTTTTATCACACCAACGTCACACAGTGTAGAAAATTAATTAGATACCTCTCTTCACAATGTGAGCTTTGTGGAAGTGGGAAAAAAAAGAAGAGGAAATGATCTGCATATTTCACATTTCCAACTAGCAAAGACACGCTGCAAGTTACGAAAAGTACTAGAACCGCATCAATCAAACTATTGATTCGATTTGAGAAACTGTCCAATAAAATTAATTAGATACCTATCTCCACAATGTGGATTCTGTGAAAGCGAAAAAAAAAAGAGAGGAAATGATCTGCATATTTCACATTTCCAACTAGCAAAGATACGCTGCAAGTTACGAAAAGTACCAGAACCGCATCAATCAAACTATTTATTCGATTTGAGAAAATGTCCAATAAAATTAATTAGATACCTAACTCCACAATGTGGATTATGTGAAAGCGAAAAAAAAAGAGAGGAAAGGATCTGCATATTTCACATTTCCAACTAGCAAAGACACGCTGCAAGTTACGAAAAGTACTAGAACCGCATCAATCAAACTATTGATTCGATTTGAGAAAATGTCCAATAAAATTAATTAGATACCTATCTCCACAATGTGGATTATGTGAAAGCGAAAAAAAGAAGAGAGGAAATGATCTGCATATTTCACATTTCCAACTAGCAAAGACACGCTGCAAGTTACGAAAAGTACTAGAACCGCATCAATCAAACTATTTATTCGATTTGAGAAAACGTCCAATAAAATTAATTAGATACCTATCTCCACAATGTGAATTATGTGAAAGCGAAAAAAAAGGAGAGGAAATGATCTGCATATTTTACATTTCCAATTAGCAAAAACACGCTGCAAGTTACGAAAAGTACTAGAACCGATGTTTCCGTTAATTTATTTTTAAAATTTCTAAAAATAAAAAAGTTGACACTTGGCAGTCTGTAGTCTGCAGCGGCATCAGCATCAAACGCATCAACTTTTTTTTTTTTTTTGAGTAGAATCAACGCATCAATTACTTGAGAACATTTTGTGTATTACTTTCTCTAATTTTTTCTGGGTTGTTTGGAAAATTGGTTGCTAGAATGTTGCACTAATTAGCATGTTGTCGATCGAAATTTTGTTATTCTAGCTACCAACTAAAATTAACATTTAGCAAGTTCGTACCAATTCGAAATGTCCAGATCTACTAACATTTTGCTGTTTCAAAAATTAAAGAATAATTATTTTAGGACCCGCATTATAGTATTTGCACTATATCTGGCTACAGTACTCGCACTTAGAAGAATAATGTATCGTGGTCCCTACTAATTATTATTCTAAAAATATATTATATAGTCTCAACTAATTATTATTATAAAATTCCAACAACACCCTTTCTCTATGGTCCCCTTTTAAAGTCCCGCCACTAATTTGCGTCAACCTTTTTCTAACAAAAATAGTTGATATCATAAAAATTAATACTTCAATGCATATATATTAATATTTTCAATACTTAGATATTAATACTTTCAGTGTTATATGTAAAAAATACTTAGATATTTATACCTTCGTAAATATAAATACTTAGAAGATAAGATATTAACACTTAAAAAAGTAAGATATTAATACCTTGATGTGTAACTTGTCATAATAATATCTTTTCGAGTTCTCCAATCATTTCTGCATCAACTTTCCTCTAACAAACATAGTTGACCTCATAGGTATAAATACTTTAGTGTATAAGTATAAATACTTTCAATACTTAGATATTAATATTTTCAGTGTCATATGTAAAAAATACCTGCAAGTGTAGGCATAAATACTTGTACGGCGAGGTATAAACACTTGCGTGACGACGAGCCTGAAAGGACGTCATCATAGATCTCATTTGAAAGAGAAAATTGCATAGATATTAATACTTTAGACAAAATTCAATTTGTGGAGTTTTTGCAGTCCCCGTAGGAAGTTTTATTTATGCATTTAATTTTCGGTGGTCCCCGGGTACTGTAGCGCGGGTATTGTTATCTTCGTGCTCTAAGAATCCACGCAATAAATAATTGTTCATATCATAGGTATAAATACTTCCGTACATAGATATAAATACTTCCGTTCATAGGTATTAATATTTAAAAAAAAAAAATCAAATTGTGTAGTTTTTGCGATCCCCAGAAGAAATTATATTTTCATATTTAATTTTTGATACTCCCCCTGCAAGCACAATGCGGATACTATTATCAGCTCCCAAAATTAAAATGCCAAGAACAAAATAACCAAAGTTGTGCGGGATTTCAAAATCTACCCAAATTGAATTTTTTTTCCAGTAATTCAGTCTAAAACTGGAAAAATTTATTCCGGCTTTAGAATTCAAAAGGCAGCGTCTAAAAAAACAGAGAGAAACCTTAAAAAAAAATTTCCGGTTTCAACATTTTTTTTCTTTTTTCAGATTTTTTTTATTTAAATAGAAATATTTATAATTTATTTATTTTTTCTATTGAAATATTAGAAATATTTAATATATTTCTTTGAAAATAGATGAAATACTATATAATTTGATTTATTAGAAAGACTGCTACAAATAACCCGGGTCAACATTTTTCATACCGGATTTTTTGCGGCTGTAAGAAAAATTAATATATTTCTTTATGAGTTATTGAAAAATAATAAAAATGCTTGGATTCTGAGTTATTGATTCCGGTTTAAAAGTCACTTCTAGGTAATACAACAAATTTTGTGATCCTTCTAGTACATTTAATTTATAAAAAGTTGTATCTATTTTGAGAATTATTTTTAATAACAATCATTAAATAACTTAAAAATTTTGTTTTCTTTCAAAAATAGATATCACTTTTTAGAAATTAAATGTACTAGAAAGATGACAATATTTTCTGTATTTACTTAGAAGTGACTTTTGAACCGGAATGAGCAAGGACCTACTTGCATAGGAATTAATTGGCACAACTGATACGGATGCAGCAATCATGTCCAACTAGCAATCGCAAGTTCGCAACTAATTCCATCTATTTGAGGGGTTGGTATTTATTTCTTGAATGAAGTTGTTTGGCGTTGATTGTTGGACACTTTAAGATTCCAAATAAATGCACGCAAAAGCGGACGAACGTGTTTTCTCACCAAGACAGCTCTCTGCGGAAATTTTTTTATTAATCGAAATTATAAAATTTAGATGTACAGAAATAGAAAAAGTGTTTTGTTTTCATTAAATGTAGTAAGATAGGAATCATTGAGTCTGAACCATTGTTTTTTTTTTTTGAACTGCAGCAGAGAGAAAAAGGAAAATTTATGAATTAGACTCAATGATTCTGATCTATAAATGAGTTGATTTTATGCGGCACAAAACCCTCTATAACCATTGATTTTCTACTGATACAGAGGATTTTGTGTTAAAGAAAATCAATTCCTTTATGGATCGGAATCACGGTTTACGATCCATAAATTTTCTGCAGTACCAAACTCCTTATATCCGTAGATACAGAGAGTTTTGTGCCACAAAAAATTAACCCTTTTATGGATCGGACTCATTGAATCCGATTCATATATATATATATATATAGGGCACAGCTAAATTGCTGCTGGCAGCATTTCAACGGAGGTGCTGCCGGGGCAATTTCTTAATTTTTGATGTTCAAACAACAAATCCAAACCGTTAGATGTTTAATCTATATTATAATCTACTTGGAGACCAAATTTTACATTTTTTGAAATTTTTTTACTATTTATTAAGCTGGTTTGAAAACCGCTGATTTCAATGCTGCAGAAATTTACTGAAATCAGCGGTTTTCAAACCAGCTTAATAAATAGTAAAAAAATTCCAAAAAATGTAAAATTTGGTCTCCAAGTAGATTATAATATAGATTAAACATCTAACGGTTTGGATTTGTTGTTTGAACATCACAAATTAAGAAATTGCCCCGGAACCACCTCCGCTGAAATGTTGCCAGCAGCAATTTAGCCGTGCCCTATATATATTTGCAAATTATCTGTACATTTAAAAAAAAAAAAAAAAATAGATCGGACTCATTATTCTTTCTATTTTTGTACATCAAATTTTATAATTTCTATGGTAAAAAACTTCCGCTATCTGCTGCCTTTTAAAGATTTTTCTGGGCATCTATTTTGACGTTGAGTCGCACAGAAAATGACTTCCATTAATATCAACTGTACCATGCCAAACAAAAAAGGGTCAATAATTGCTTAGGTATAGAGCAGAATTTATTTTAAATAACAAATTTAAAATGTAATCAATTAATTTCACAAATAATATGTGTATGAGTAAAATTTATAAATTTTTGAATTAATTTAGTTTAAAATCCACTATTCAAGAAAAAAAGTTTATAAGTTTTTTTTGAAGTGAAAGGTGGAGGTTTAGCTATATATTACAGAGAATTTTGAACTCATGACCTTTCAAATGAGAGTCATTTGCCTCTGCCACTAGACCAAAAGCTGATTCTTTTAAAAAAAAAATTATAAGTTAACTTCTAATACATTTATTTTTATTGTTTTTTATTTCTTAACTTTATATTAAATTAACTAAAAAATTATTAATTTTATATGTAAAATAAACACTTACAAATATATAAGTTTCAATGATTTGAAGTTGTTAATTAAAGTCAATACTATAAATTTTAAAATTAAAATTTCTTGACAATTTTAAAAACATTATGATTCTACTCGCATATATATAACATGTATAATGCAGTGTTGAAAAAAACGGTTGTTTAAGCTGATTAATCGGTCGATTAGTCGTTGGCAGTGATCAAATTATCATAGATTTTTCGACTAATCGACCGATTATTTTCAATTATTGCTGATTATTTCCGATTAATCGGTTGGCGGTACCATTTCCGTCCGACGAGCGCATACCATTATTTATAACACTGATATAATGAATTAAATCCAAGCAAATATCAAAACTATCAAACTAAAACGTTTTTCTCAAGGCTATGAATGTTTTATGCGTTTCAACCAATCCTAGCTAGCAACTAGTGGATATATTTCTATTATATTTATTTATTAACCTAACTGTATAGTCCACATGGGGGGTGTGGCCGAACTGTTGTGTAGTTGTTATTAGGCAGGGTATTAAATTTGATTTGTCTCCGGTCTCTTTTTTATGCGTCTCAGATCTTAAGATTTTCTCCGGTGCATTATCTTTAGGGAAAGAAATGGGTTAATATGGACCGTTTAATTTTTTTTTGTATCTATTTAAAAAATAGTAAAAAAATTATAAAAATATATAAAATTTGGTAGTTGAGACTTGAGATTGACTGTTTAGACTTTAAAAACATAGATAAAAATACGAGACACAATTAAAGTATGAAAAACACAAGATATTTGAATTCCACTCGTTGTTTTAATAAGTAATTTTATGATTTGGATCAGTATAGGATGGAAAATGAGAGTGCGTTTTGTTATTTGTGCTCATGCAACATGTACAATCATACAATTTAGAGTCACACTTTGCTCCTTGAATTGGGCGGGATCCAGCACAAATCTAAACAGATTGACGGACATTACTTTCGAATTTAAAATTTATTTTATGTTTTCCTCAAAAAAATAAATAAATATTTTATGGAACCTGATATAGTATCAGTCTCTCGTATACCTTTCAATATAGAATCCAAAAAAACTTAAATATAGACCTCATTTGAAAAAAAAACCTTCGTAGTTTTAAATTCGTAAATAAGGAGGGTTCAAATGTCTTCATTTTTTATGTCTTCATTTTTAAAAACTTTAATAATTTAAAATTTAAAACTTAAATCAAAATAAAACCGGTGATACGATCTACAATATTTTATCTATGTACATGTAAAAAATTATGACATTTCAATTTTATTTTGGTTATCATTAAAAATTTGTAAAAAAACATACTAATGTGGATAATTTTTAGACGTTAATTTTTCAACTTATTGATTCACATAAAATCAAAATTGAAATGTGATAATTTTTTATGAGCACAGAGAGAAAATAACATAGATCATATCTAACGGTTTTATTTTGACCTTTAAGTTTTCAATTTTGAGTTATTAAAGTTTTAAAAATGGAGGCATGATGGAGGCATTTGAACCCTCATCTTCGTAAATTCTTCATAGATCGTCAGAAATATGAACGAAATTGAACGGAAAAAAAAAACCTTCTCTGAAAAAATTTATAAGATGAGTGGACAGTGAGAAATAATTTAATTTTATTTTAAATGCAAGTGTTGATACTCATGTGCGTATATGTTGATATATTACATATCAAACATTTATATCTAACATATTAAGTGCACATGGAAAAAAAATAAAAAAATAAAATTTAAACTTCATAAAAAAAAAACCTAAATTTGGTATCAGAGCTTAATTTTATAGCATGTATTCTGATTTTAATACCTAATACGATTTTTTTTTTCTGAAAATTAAATTCATATTTCAGAAAAATGCCTACTTTTAACTTTAAAATTTTTGGATTCAAATTTTTTTTTGTATAGAAAATTTTCAGATTTGATTTACAAATTTTTTTTGATAAATTTGATAAATCTAAATACGAATTTTATTTTAAAAAACGTATTTAATTGTATTCACTTTTTTGGAGATTTTTTAAATGTAAAGAAAAAGTAGATTGAGATATTTTTGAGGATACGGTAACTAGATAATTTCTTCTTCTATGTTGTCAACGTTTTTATTCGTTATAACACTTTTTTTTGTACAATGACTATTTTATAAAAGAATCAAAGTTCAAAGGTTAGCTGTAACTATGCAATAAGTCAATAAATAATCAATATTCTTAAATAATAAAAAGAGCTATAACGGGTTTATCCAATAACAAAATCAACATATTTTCGAGAATTTGTCTTCCTCTCTCTTTCTATAAATATATTCTTTTTGGGCCTTGACATTTTGAAAAGGTATTTGGGCTTTCTTTTTTTTTTTTTTGGAAAATTAGTGATTTTGCCTCAGATTCATTATATTACATGAAAACAGCCTTACAGTGCAATATGTTTTTGGGCCAAACCTTATCCACTCTGTACCTAAACTTACGGCCCATAAAAGTACGCTAGATCCGAGGCCCACCCAACAAAAGATTCTAAAACGAGGTATTAAAGCGATTGTATGATTTACTTTTATTTTTTATTTTATACAAAAGTGGTATTACCACCGATTTCATTAGAAAAGGAAACCTACAAAGTTTTATCAGACGTGATATCAACCTCTGGTATCTATCTCCATATCCTGCTACAAAGTAAATCACATATTCTACTACTTGAAAATAAGAAAGAAGTATACATCTAACCGTAATGAATGAAACTAAAAAATAGTTTGCAACACAAAATCAAACTAATACTGTTATTGTAACAGTCTAACAGATAGCCTAATGATACTATTATCTCTAACAAGCCGGAGCCTAACAACTTATAACAATCTTCAATAACCGTCTCTGGGTTGGGCTGAAATGCTGGTCCATTTGTCGCATTACTGGAGGCATCCTGTAGTATGAGTATGCTATATTGCTATTACTCTTTCTCAGTCCGCTTAAAATAATCTCATTAAATAACACTGGAATCTTGACAAAATGATACACAAACTGCTTAACAGCATAACTCATGTAGGCACCCCCGATCACGGCCAGGAGCTAATCCCCCTTCCCCTATAAATTAAAATTTTATAATGTGAAATTATACTACAATTGATTTTTCATGTTTCTCATTCTTAATTTTCTAGTTTTATTCCACATGACGCCAAGAGTCCAAACTCTCTTTGTCACAAGCTCCGGCATGGTTTTCGGTTGTAATACGTCTCCGCAGCAAAGCTCTGGCTTATTAAACATAGTGTCGATTGTAATGCCTCACCGTTTGAGTTCAAACCAGTGCCGTAAAAAATGTCCCTTCAGATCGATTAATCGGCCGATTAGTCGTTGGCGGTGATCCCAATTACTTTTTCTACTAATTGATCAATTATGGCTGATTATTCTTGATTAATCGCTTGGCAGCATCCTGTCCGTCTGACAACCACATACCGTTATTTATAACACTGGTTCAAACTGGACTGTCCGATCAGAATTATAATCAATACGTCGTAAACCTGTAACGCATGGAACCCTTTAAGATTCATGCCGATATACGGTTTTTTTTTTAAAGTAACTTGAGTGATATGAATTCTTTAAGTGTTGCGTGGGTGTTTGGTAACCCCTCCTTGGTACTTCTTAAGCTTTCTTTAAACTCCTTAGCTTCTTAATCTCACCGACCAACATCTTCTTCGTTTGAATTAAGATTTGCTTCTTTTGTCCGAATTCTTAAGGTACTAATTGTATTGGATTAAGCCTCTTTAGCACATTTTCCCATTTTCTTAGCGTCTTTCCTCAATCTGACTCTACCGAACAAATGCTCCTTAAGGTATGCTCCAGAATCAGAGGGTAAAACCACATTAATGGAAGGGGAGGGGAAGAAGACAAAAATGAGCTTTCCCTCTGCACAGTGATCTTACACTCCAATTTGGAGGTAAAAGATTTCGTCAAAAATCTACACGATTCTCACCTCGTCTCCCTTTCGCACAGTAACCGCTTCCCTCTATTCCCTCTCCGATTATTCTTTTCTGGAGCAAGTAAAATTGCATCTGACCGAGCAAACCTTCGACGTCTCCCCTCCACACAGTGATTTCTTCTTCCCCTCCCTCTGCATCCCCTCTTCTGGAGCTTACCCTTAGCTCCACTTAAAATTTAAATCTACCACATGTGCTCTTAGCCTCACATGCCAGCAGTATGATAATAACCGGGCAGCCGTCCCAAAGTTGGAAGTCCACCGGATCTAACTTAAGAGACAGTTTAGTGCAGTGTCAGTATTTTAGTATTTAATTTACTCCTTTTGTTTTTTATGGGAGTTGGGATGTTTGGAATCCGAAAGGGGATCGGAATCGGAATCTCTTTGGATCAAACTTTACTAAATTGTAATGTTTGAAAATTGAAGTTCAGAAATCAACAAATTGGAGATTCAATTTGGAATCAAGATCACAAACATTAAATCTTGTTATGTTAAATTATGAGCTTGACTTCCAGAATTCTTTTTGGACCGACAATAGTATTGACGGTTTGGTTTTTTAAACAATATTAGCGAGCTATTCTTTTCTTCTTCTTTTTTGTCTCTCTTTTATTTTTTGTCTTCTTTTAATTACATACTAGTTAAACCAATTTTTATTTGTTTTCGGAACATTTATGTATTTGACCAAGCACAAAATTACTACTAAAATGATGATCAGAAAATAATTCTAAATAGCTTTTATAAATAATTACTCAATATTGTAAACTTACCTTTTTCGGCATTTTTCTTTCATAGTTAAAACAAAAAGGAATTACATTTCCCATTTTCTACAGAAAGTATTCGTTTAGAGCAGACTTTTTTATGACACTAAAATTAAATAAATTAGGGGAATTTCATGTATACCCCTCTAAAACTTGAAAATTACATATTTTCTTGTCTAAATTTCTTAATATCATATTTAACCTTTTAAACTTTAAAAACTCACAATTTTATCCATTTTATTGTCTTTATTATTAAATCTCATTTTAAAGTTACTACTCATTTTATCTTAATTAAAAAAAAACTAATAGCATGTTTAAGAAAAAATGTCAGCTTTCTAATTGACCAGTTTCCAAGTTAATATAAGTCATTTCTATATGTACTTCTAATGCTTACACAATAATATACCTAAATGTCACTGTGCAAAGCGTCCAAGTAGCGAAACGATCAATTTGTGGTTGATACTTTATAAATTTGAAATGAGTTTTAATTAAAAAAAAAAGACATAAAAGTGGATAAATTTGTGAATTTTTTGTAATTTAGAATGATAAATATGATATTATAAATTTTAAAGGGAGAAATACGTGTTTCAGAGTCTTTGAGGGGTATACATGAAATTTCTCCAATAAATTAAATGTATGACATGACAGATACTCAATTTGTATAAAATAAAATGGATGCTACACTGCAAACGTCCAAGCTCACAACGAGGATGCTGATAATATGAGTCTCTAGTTTTCAAGCATTTACATTGATCCAGCAATAAGTTATTTATTTATTTTTTTTTTAAAAAGCGTTTCTATTTTGAGCATGGAAGTCCGTTTAATTTTTACTTTTTACACAAATCGAACACTATGTCATGCATTAATAGGTGAGGATGGTTCAAATGTCTTCAGTTTTTGTATTTTTATTTTTAAAAATTTTAATAACTCAAAATTTAAACTTAAGAGTTAAAATAAAACCGTTGGATATGATATACATTATTTTATCTATTCATGTGTAAAAAATTATGACATTCCAAATTTATTTTGATTGTCATCAAGAGTTCGTAAAAAATGTAATAATGTGAATAATTTAAAGACGTTGATTTTTCAACTTATTGATTCATATACAAACAAAATTAAAATGTAATAATTTTTTATGATCACAAAGAAAAAATAACATAGATCACATTCAACGGTTTTATTTTGAATTTTAAGTTTTAGATTTAAAACTATTAAATTTTTTAAAAATAAAAATATAATGGAGACACAAAAAATGAAGACATTTAAACCGTCCTCCTAATAAATTTATTCATTCTTATCTCATGAAAAAAGAATGCGTATCCTCTGCATTAACTTAAAAAGGAATCTTTTGAGTTAATGAATTCCAACCGTCTGATTTTAAACAGAGCAAGTTTGGCCCCCTGCTTATGATAAATGAGTCCTTTAATATTAGCATGAATCTAGTCGGCACAAATCTTAAAACAGATGGAATATTTCCTTTTGAGTTGATGCAGAGGATACGAATTCATGAAAAAATGGGATTCGTTTAGCTTGTATGATTACTTGTTGACTTCTTTGTCTTCTTCGCTTCTTATTTTTTCCGAGTCGATATGCATTAAAAAGTTAATTAGGGTAGACAGAAACATAATGACTCACTACAGGGCATTAAACATCTGAACGTACCACAGAATAACAACATTCATACTTATATAGCATTTTATAGCCTCACCAAATTTGTCCCGTTGTGGGCCATTTATATGTAGGAAACAGAGTAGGTCCGATGCCCTTGGTTCCAACGGGTTCAATCACCGTCAGGTTGGCTTTAAGATTCGTGTCAGAACTTTCGCATCTGCTTTAATATTCGTGCGCACAAATCCTAAAGCAAATTAGACGGTATATCTGCCCATCGGAACCAAACTAGGTCCGATGGGCATCGGACCTACACCTTTCTCCTATATGTAGGGCATCCGGTTAAATGTTTCAATCCTATCAACATATGAAATTAATTTAATTATGGATTAATGTTAATCTCCAGACTCCAGTGGTATCTGGTATGAAAAGACTACCAAGTCATTAGTCATTGGGTCAACTCGATCACAAGTCATCTCATTCTATCAAACAATGACGACAGCTTTGTTGAAATTTTCTGTCCTATTCTCTTCTCTAAAGGGAAATTTCCAGGAAACTTTTGTTAAATTATCTTAAAGAGTTTCTCTATAAATTAATATTTTCAAACTTATCAATTCATATGACGTATGAAGACCGTCATTTTCGAAAAGTAAATATAATATTATAATTTCTTTTAAAATAGTAATATTATTGTATTCAAGGATTGAGATGCGTTTGGATGATAATATTATATACAAATATATATAATTTTTTAAAAATATTAAAATCAATTGACTTCATTTTGTCCTTTTTAAATCCGCCTCCAGATGGAACAGTAAAAGTTTTCTGTTACCAAAAAAAAAGTAGTTCGTTATTTTCCGTTTGAATCAACAACGACATCTTCCGAACTTTTCAATTAGCAAAGAGTTAATTCAAAGCGGACCTCTCTATATATATTCTACATAAATTTGGTCAATATTCAACGGGATTAGACACTCAAATCCGACAAAGCCATCAGATTCCTGTTCGTTATCTCATGTCCAGGGCTGAGGTTTCTACCTCTCAACTGCACAAAAGAAAGTGACTTAATGATATATATATATAATTGGTTAAGCGACTAAACCTCATAAGGTACAAAAATAAACACACTTGTTACTTATTTTGAGGAGCATACTTTATTTAAGAAGACGACTTTAAGCGAGACCATTCAACAATCAACACACCTTCACATTCATTCATAGTACACCCAATGGAGAAGCTCAAGCACAGGCCCTTTGCGTGCATCCCAATTCCCTCTCCTTTTTTAGTTCAATTGCTTCTCTTCTCTTTTCTAATTCTCAACCCACAAAGCTGGGGAGTCATTGCTCAGAATGCCACGTCAGCTTCTGTTCGTGTCGGAGTTGTACTCGATCTTTCACCATTTGGGATGAGAGCTCGAACAAGCATTTCAATGGCGATTGATGATTTTTACATTGCCAATCCCAACTATTCTACAAGAATCAGTTTTAATTTCAAAGAATACCAGAGTGACACTGTAGGGGCGACTTCAGCTGGTACCTTTCAAAAATTTTTCTATCCTTTTTTATTTCCATTTTGTCTAGTGTTTTGTTGAGGAGCGGATTCAGGATTTTTATTTTTATGTATTTTTATTATTTTCTTGACTCCTATTATATAAGATTGGTATGTTGTTCTTATCCATGCAAGTACCTAATGTTTCTTTGTTTATGTTTCCTAGTTATTATATTATAATTAGTCAGAAGCCCTTAAAATAGCAATTGATAAAATAATTGATTATGTCAGTCTCGACAACTGTTCCTTGATATTTAATCCTGGTCGAACTAGGATGTGCATGCATATAGTTATTATACATATCTATTGAAGTTACCTGTATGCACTGTTTTACTGGCACTACTTACCAGTTGAGGAATGTTGTCAAATCAGAAGTAATAAAAAGAAAAAGAAATTGAAATATGCGAAAAAAGAAAGAAACAAGAAGAAAAATAGAACGTTTATCATTGGTAGTTCAATAAGATCCCAAATCAGAATAATGCAAATATGAAACACTGAAACATTTTCATATAATCAGAAAAGCAAAGAAGAATTAAATACTAATTCCAAATGACTTGTGCCTTAAAGAATATTACCAATCCAGTAAATCTAACCAGAAAGCACCACAAAGGAATTATCAGGCATAAAACCCTTAATATCAGGGTATAAGATCACTATGCATGTACCAGTCAGTACCAGGCCTTGCACTGAAGTACCTTGATCTAAGCTTGAGATCTATATCCTTGATCAGTTGATATTGTAATTATTATTAAACCCAACAATTACTTCAATTTTGGTAATATTATCTACATCTAACACAGCTGTTGACCTCCTGAAGACCCAAGTTGAGGCTATAATTGGACCTATGACCTCGACACAAACTGAGTTTGTGGCCTATCTCTGCAATCGGGCCCGTGTCCCCCTCATCACCTACTCAGCCACAAGCCCAGCCATCTCTCCAGCACATCTGCCGTATTTTATTCGTGCAACTCTTAATGACTCGGTCCAGTCCCTCTCCATTGCGGCCTTCATCCAGCACTTCGGCTGGCGTGCAGTTATCCCGGTCTATGAAGACTCTGATTATGGCTCTGGCATTCTCCCATCTCTCGTTGACGCGCTTCAGCCAATTGACACACGAATCCCCACTCGTGCCGCTATACCGATCAAAGCGACAGATGTCTACATTGAAAATGAACTCAACCGCCTAATGAACTTACAAACCCGTGTATTTCTGGTGCACATGCTTCCTCGTCTAGCAAGCCGCCTCTTCAAGTTGGCTGCCAAAATTGGGATGTTGTCAGAAGGGTACGTCTGGATGGTCACAGATAGTGTTGGTAATGTGCTTGAGATAGAAGACACGGCTACAATCAACTCCATGCAGGGAGTAGTTGGGTTCCGGCCTTATGTACCAAAGTCGTACATGTTCTCAAAGTTCGCAGCCCGTTTCAAAGCAAGGTTCCAGAAGGATTACCCTGGGACTGACGTGATAGAACCCAACATATTCCAACTTCGGGCATATGACGCTGCTTGGGCATTGGCGAAGGCAGTAGAGATGGCCAATGTTACTACCCCCGCTTTTACAATGCCACAAGGTGCGAACGGCCCCACAGTTTTGGATAGACTCGGTGTTTCCCAAACTGGTGAAAGGCTGCTTGGTGCAATCAGTAACACCACCTTTAATGGTTTGGCTGGAAATTTCTCTCTTGTAGATGGACAACTTCAGCTGTCAGCATATGAGATAGTGAATGTAATAGGAAAAGACCCGAGGAATGTCGGGTTTTGGACTTTGAATGGAGGACTAACTAGTGAGTTGAATGACACACCGTCACCGATGACTGGTGGTAATAACGATAAAAAGTTAAAACCAATTCAATGGCCAGGGGCAGGGAACTTGAAAGATCAGGTACCCAGAGGATGGGTTATTCCTACTAAAGGGAGGATATTGAAAATTGCTGTACCAGTAAAACACGGGTTCTACCAATTTGTTAATGTATCACAGCCAATCTCAAATGCATCCAAAGTCACAGGGTATTGCATTGAGGTCTTTGATGCTGTCATGCGTAAGCTGCCTTATCATGTAGCGTATAACTACTTGCCTTTTAAAGATAGCTCTTTTTCCTACAACAATCTGGTGTACCAAGTCTATCTGAATGTAAGATTTTAATTAATAAATTATTCTAAACTGATTTCGTATTTTCAAAAAGTTGCAAATGGTGATTTATTCAACTTGGAACAGAATTATGATGCCGTGGTAGGTGACACAACTATTCTCGCTAACCGGACAAACTATGTGGATTTCACATTACCTTATACTGAGTCGGGGGTCTCAATGGTGGTACCAGTTAAGCAAGGCACAAGCAATACCATGTGGATCTTTTTGCAACCTCTCACAGCACAACTCTGGCTCACTAGCCTCGCATTCTTCTTCTTCACAGGTTTCGCTGTATGGGTGATAGAGCATCGAGTAAACCCAGAATTTCGAGGGACTATTTGGCAGCAGATTGGTCTCATCTTCTACTTCTCCTTCTCAACTTTAGTGTTTGCACACAGTATGTATTCTTGCTTCTATTTGGTATAGAGGATTAGAGCCTCAATTTACTTGTTTGGTAAAGAATCTTTACACTTACATTTCTTCCTCAAAAGTTCATCAACTTTTAATAAACTACAATCTCAGCTTTATTGACATTTAATATTTTTCCACCACTAAATCTTTATTATGACAATTCTTAATCATATACTTCATTTTTTTGCCAAAATGATTTGTAATTTACTAAATCGTATCCTTAACTGATGAATAATTCTAGAGTGAACATTGAGTAATCATCATATGAATGATAGTTTAATGATATCTTTGGCCCCCATGAATATTTCAAAACAGAATATGCAATTAAGCCTCCTTCCTACAAACTGGATCCTTATATTGCATAACCTTTATGTATTGGTAGAGGAGAAATTGGAAAGCAACCTGTCGAGATTCCTGGTGATTATCTGGGTTTTTGTTGTGCTGATACTAACATCAAGCTACACGGCAAGTCTCACATCTATGCTAACAGTTCAACAACTCAAACCCACTATAACTGACGTGAACCAACTTCTTAAGCAAGGTGACTACATTGGCTACCAAGATGGAACTTTTGCAGTTGCACTGTTAAAGAGACTAAATTTTGAACCGAGCAAGATGAGGAACTACAGTACAGTGGATCAATATGCTGAAGCTCTTGCCAAGGGATCTGCCAATGGAGGGGTTGCGGCAATTTTTGATGAGATTCCTTATCTTAAGGTCTTTCTTTCCAAGTATTGTGCTAATTACACCATGGTTGGCCCCACATACAAGACAGATGGCTTTGGCTTTGTAAGTTCCTTACTTCCTTTTGCTGTGATATCTGATACAGACATGTAAGATAGTCCAAGAGTTATGAACTGATATTTTCCTCTATATTTAATTTTCTTTAAAAACCTGCCTTGCGGTATCAATTATATATGAACTGATACTTTCTCTTCACTTTCAGGCTTTTCCAAGAGGCTCTCCTTTGGTGGCAGACATCTCGAGGGCTATCTTGAATGTGACAGAAGGGGATGAGATGATGCGAATCGAGAAAAAATGGTTTGAAGATCTTAGCTTATGCGCTAGCCAAAATTCCAACCCACACTCATCCAGCCTCAGTTTCAGGAGCTTCGCAGGACTCTTTATCATAACAGGAGTTGTTTCGGTCCTCATGTTCCTAATATATATAGGAAGATATATCTGCCTAAATTGGGATAAGCTAAAAAGAATATGCAAGGAGAACAACTCCCCATCTAAGAAACTCCAAGCAATATCTAAGCAGTTTGATCGCATGGATTCAAGCATTCGCCCTGTACCGAGCAGATATTCAATTGATGGAATAGATAGGTATGAAGATACCTCAACTCATGGCCAAGAGAGCAGTGCAAGGGTTTCTCATCAATCTTCAGCACCGGCCTCGCCCCCTCCTCAAGAGGAAACACTGGTACAAACAGAGAGTAATAACCTCACTGGTCAGGGATCGATGGCCAGAACCTAGATATAGAGCAGATCACAGAAGGGAGGTGATCTCTTGTTTGGCATCTGACCTCTAGTTGGCTTTTACTTAAACTTGTAGTTGAGATAGGCTTTATAATGAAAAGCTTTCATCCCTGCAGTTTTTTTTTTCCTGTCATCTGCTTGTTAAATGTGCAATTCAGGCAAATTCTTGAAGTTTTTTCCTGTAAAATTAAGCCAGAATCATAATGATCATAAAGGCTACTCATATTTAAGTGTATTTGTTTGAAGGGATGGATCAGATTGTTTTGACTGGACTGGATTATAGTGGAGGGAGAGAATAAGTACCATTAGGATTGGATATGAAAACAAAGAATAATTTAAGCAAAAAAAAAAAATGAAGACAACTATTAGCCAACAGATCACAATGCTTAATCGACAAATGCACAGACATTCACATAAAAAGTGCATCAGAAGCAAGCACAAATGCTTGCAAAAGGAAAAAGAAAATGATCTCAAGTCTCACAATTCTAACAAATCGACAAATCTAAATATTACAAATCTGGTCCAAAGATATATTGAACTTGCTCCCCCCTCCCTCATAAATGGAAAAAATCCCAACAATAATTATTCGTCCATATGCGAGGCATGGTGAATACAAATGTACCACTGTCCATCAACCTTCTCAAAGACATTAGTCGCCACCTGTCTCCCCCAGCTAGTACCTTTTGTTTTCACCACCTCCATGCAAGTCACATAACCCAAATTGCCCCTCACATGCACCTCTACATTTTTCAAATCAATCAGCAGTGGGAACTCATAATCAGCACCGCAAACAAACTCCCAACTGCCCATAACCATCTCATAACCGTCAATCCTGCCAGCCGATGGGTGCACCACATAGACATGGTCCCCTTTGGCCCAGATGGAGTGCATGGCAGTTAGGTCTCCATTTTTGAATGCATTGTAGAACCGAGCATTTGCTGCAAGTACACAGGCTTGGCTGTCTTCCTGTAAAAGGCGGAGTTGGTCCCGAATTTTGGCTGCACGGCTGTAGTCTTCTTCTCTGATTGCAGCATCTAGGTCCTGTTGGAGGGACTGTTCATCTAATAACGCAATTTCTACACTTGGATTTGGATTTGAGTTCCCCTCAGTATCACTACTTTTTACTCTGATGGGTTGGTATTTGACTTTCCTGGTGGCCGGCCTTTGAAGCCCTAAACTGAAAAAATAAGTTTTAGTGGGGACAAAGATATTGATTTGGTTCTGCGAATTGTTGAAATTTATTATATCAAGTGGAAATTTGTCATTGATAGTTACTGACCAGGCAAGAACAAATAATATACTGGTACAAAACCCCAAACAAACCAGCATACGATGTGTTTCATGTTAATTGGGGCTTAATTGAAATCCCAGCATATTCACAGTTCCTGCTTAATTGAAATCAGAACTAATTTAGGAATAGCACCGAGTTCATGTCATAGATAAATAAAAAGAAAAACAATTCAAGGTTTTCTTGCGTAGCGAAACTAACAGTGTCAATTTGGGGTCAACTCCTCGAATAAATTGAGGAAAGAAACGGAGGTCGGAGAACCGAACGAAAGTTGTGGCGACGGCGCGAGGCGGAGCCACCACAGTCGCCGCTGGAGTCAGCATCGCTCTCCCTGCAGTCTCCATGGCCGAATCCCTTCTCTATCCGCCAGAGTTAAAGAAAAGAAGCAACGATGCGAATATGCGATACGGCTCCAATTTCAGGCCGGGCTAATTAGCGGTCATTACTTTTCTATTTTTGGGCCAACAGAGAAAGCCCATTACGGCCTAGTTATTTAAATTAAGGGTGTCTCGGAGATTTTAGTTAAATTTTTAAACGGGCTGAAAGCAGGGAAATATTGTGAGGTTAAGTGTATTTATTTTGGGAAATGCAGTGAGGGTAATGTTTTAGTTTGGCATAACTAGATGAGTACAGCTTAATTATCATTTTGTTTGGGCTGTTCGGCAACACATGGCTACATGAGAGATTAAATATTAATCCGTGTTAAGGAGAGGTTGTTCGGTAAGTTAAAAGAAGTGATGGGGAATTAAGATAGCTAAAGGAAGAGAGAAATGCTTTAAAGAAGGAGCAGGGATTAAGATATGAGTAAAAGGAGGTTAAAGAAGATTGTCTTAATCTGTGCTTAGGAACCGGTGTTCAGCATGATTAAGCGACTAAAGAAGCTAAACGAGGCTCCCTTGTCGAACAACAGTGTTGGGTTTTTCCTATTCAAACCTCAATATGTATATAATAATCTATTTTAAAAGTTTCATGATATTGATATATACTAGACTTCAGGGTCTAGTCATATCAAATTTACTCCAAATGTGATTGTTATTAGGGCTACAGTAGTACTATGTATAGTGCATATTGATTTATATTATGAATAAATATTTTTCTTTTTAAAGTTCAAATAACTAATCTGAAACCGTTCAGTCTGATCTCTATATAAAAATGTTTTGCAGATCAAATTTTATATATTTTTAGAATTTGTTTACTATGTTTTTAGATGGGTAAAACACAACTACCCGATCTAGAGATTTTAGCTCATTTGGAAATGGTGATTTTCTATCTATCTAAAAATGAGTAAGAAAATTCTAAAAAAAATATAAAAATATAGTCTGCAAGTTCATTTTCATATATAAAATATAATGTGCAATACACAAATCAGCTCATACCAGTACATATATTAGTACAACATAATACCCTTTGACAGAAATAAGTAAGAGAAAAAAATAGAAAAACAAACTTAGTACATGTTTCAGATTGCATGGTGGTGAGTCCTCATTACATTGTGATTACACTGTGGTTATATTGGGTCCGGATTAACTCAAAATTTGAGTTTGAATCTGGACCGTTAGATTAAAATTTAGATCAATTTGATTAATTTACGGGTTCTTTTAAAATTGTAATATTTGTGCATATTTACGAGTTATTTTATAGGATCCGAATTCGGTCATACGACTGATACAATAAAAAATTGCGTATAATAATTGGAGAGAGTCAGAGACAGAGAGCACAATATTAATATTCCTATCTTGTCACCAGCTTTCTAGAAAGGTATTTGTCAGACCATGTAATTCAGCAATATCATATATTAATATATTAATATATAATATACGTTGTTTGAATTGAGACATTAGTCTGTTTTCGAATTATCAGTTTCATTTATGTATCTTCATTCCAACTTTTTTTTTTTTTTTTTTCCTTTTTGTTGAGAAATATCATATATTATGTAGTTGTTATTATTATGAATACGAGTTTCTTTTCAATTTTGTTTTTTTTTTGGTTTGTTGTTTTTATTATTTTAAATTGTTTAGGTATGATTTAATATCTATCTAAATTACGGATATATATATATAGAGTAAGACTACGCTACTTTGCGAATTAAACATGTTGTTTTAATTCGCGTTCATATCTCTAGTTTCGAAGTCCAAATAGCCGATCCAAACCGTTAGATGTTTAATCTATATTAAAATGTTCTTGGAGACCAAATTTTATATTTTTTTGATTTTTTTTACTATTTATTAAGATGATTTGAAATTGAAAATAACATATATTCAACAATTTTTTTACTATTTATTAAGATGTTTTTATTATTATTTTTTTACTAGAGATATGAGCGCGAATTAAAACATCATGTTTAATTCGCGAAGTAGCGTAGCCTTACTCTATATATATATATATATATATAATTACATTCTAGCTCGGTAAGTTCTATTTACCTCTCTCCCTCTCTCTTAGAGCATGTTCGGCTGCCAGGTAGGAACGGGAATGAATTTGGATTCGGATCCAATTTGAATGGCCGAAGCACTGTGCGCGTGGGAAAAAAAAAATTCACTTTCAGTAATTTTTTTTTCCCCCACATACACAGTGTCAGCCAAACAGAAACTTAGTGTGTATAAAATGAAGTCTCAGTCGAACTATAATAAATTCGAGCTTATTTTAAAATACACATTAAGTTTGTACAAATAACATATATTCAACAATTCGAATCTAATATGATAAAGTATGATACTTTACCTTACCTTATTTAAATTCTCTATTCTGTATCATAAAAAAGTTACGTTATGTAGGATAGGATCAAAACTCAAATTCTTTCAACATATATGATATCCAATATGTCGATCAGAACTAATGCTCAATATGATATCCATACTAAAATATGTTTGGTGATGAAATTTTATAATTTTTGAAAATTGTTTATTATTTTTTTAGATAGGTAGCAAATCACTGTTTTTGAACGGTCCAGATACAATGATTTTGTAACTATCTTAAAAAATAGTAAAAAAAATTGCAAAGATTATAAAATTTCATCCCCAAGCATATTTTAGTATGGATATCATGTTTAGTGATTCGGATCGACAATTTTAACTTCAGAAACAAAGATATACAATATGAGGTATGATTAGTTATGAAAAAAAAATAAGACATTGGAACCGAGTAGAACTAGGGTGTTCTTAAGTTCAACAAGCTCTTTGGTGAACTCAAGTCTAAAACCTTATTAAAGCCGATTTGACGCATCACTCGTAAGGTAGGTGGATTTTAACGATCCAGATTCGTCGTTTGAAGTCAATTCGATTGATTTTAGACTTGAATTCACCAAAAGACTTGATGAACTTACGAACACCTTAGTTCTACTCTATTGGAACCCTCCTCTTTCTAAATTAAGAACCCAATTCTTTTAGAGCAAAAAATGTGAGTCAGGTTCATATTTAATTTCATTAAGAGCTTGTTCAGCGTCCTTGTTGGGAATAGGAATATTAATAGGAACTAAAAATTACTGTTTATCTGTTTTTTCCCAACTTAAACAGTAACACGCCGAACAAGACCTAAAATGGGTACCACTTCGGAGTAGGTCCGATGCCCATTGGACCTACTTTGGTTTGATGGGTGATCTGGCCATCCAATTGCATCAAGAATCGTGCACTCTGTATTAAAATCCGTATGAGTTTTTATTAATTTTCGTGCGCACAAATCTTAATACTAATCGTACGGTGATAGAGCTAATTGAAACTAAAAGTAGGTCCAATGCTCATCGGACCTACTCCTATCTAAATGGGTACATGCATGCGTTGAGAATTTATCTTTGTCTAGAAAGTGCCATATATCATATATGCATGGGGACAATAACCTTTTTCAGATGGATAAGGGGAGATTTGTCCGGTTCCATCCAGCTCTGAGCCTTTAGACTCTTCCTCGGCGTGCTCATTGTTTCTAACCAATTAATTAATTGCAAAAGGGAAGTTAAATGGAACTTTATCATCAACAGGCGTCCGAACAAGGAGAAAACATATTCCATTTCTGAATAGTGGTTTTTGGTTTAATTTCCCAGCTGGGGGCAGTTGCATGCCCCACTTTATAATTTGTTTTTTTCTTCATTGGTATTTATAACTGGCAGCTCTTGGGTGTTGGTAGATGATGAAATTCACACTCTCAAGTCTTGTTGTGGATTTCACAGTTAAAAACCGTTATTTTACTGTAAAAACTAAAAAGCCATGGTTAAAAAATAAATAAAAATCATTAAAAACCCACAATATATAGTTATAGTCCGTGTTGTAAAAAACGTCCGTTTAGACCGATTAATTGACTGATTAGTCGTTGGCGATGACCAAATTGTTACAGATTTTTTCGACTAATCAACTAATTATTTCCGATTAATCGCTTAGCGGTACTCTGTCTGTCTGACGACTGCATACCGTTATTTACAACACTGGTTATAGTTACAAACTTACAGTGATGACCAGGACAATCAGAAATATGATAGGATGAGATAATTTTTTTAAAAAAGAACATAATTTTTATAATTATTTTATACAGAAATATATTTTTTATAATTGTTTCAAATAAAATTGACAAAAAAAAAACATATATTAGAAACATGTTTAAAACACATGTAGCTTCACCACTGATCATGAAGTCGTTAATATTTATTTGTCCAGATTTAATTCAAAAATTATGAATTATAAATGTTGACTCAATATCTTAAAAAACGGTCCGAATAATATATTTTATCCATATCCTAATATCCAACCCTTCTAAGTAATATTTTTTATTTCATTAATTTGGAATTTTTTTCTTCATAATTATTAGAATTTAGATATTAGTTTCTCAAACCGTGTAGCATTTTATTTACCAAACTGAAATGAGCTGAAGCATCCTAATTTGCTTTTTTTTTTTTTTTTTTTTTTTTTTTTTTTTTTTTTTTCTGTACAAATAAATTAATGCAAAATGTCGTTCAAGTGGCGGGCCTTTTCAGCCCAACCAAAGCCCAATAAAATTGTCACATGTGAATTTTTTTTAATTGAAAGAGCATGTAGAACGTCTGATCTCCATCCGATGCTCCAGAAGCTTCACATACATATCTTTATTTTCAAAATTCAAATTGCCGATTCAAACCACTCAACAAGATCTACATATGAAAATGTATTTGAAAATCAAATTATATATATTTTTTTATTCTTTTTACTATTTTGTTAGATAGTTAGAAATTCATTGTTTTTTGAATAATCTAAAAACTTTTAGATTAATGAATTTCTAAAAATATATATACAACGTAATTTTACATAAAAACTATCTAAAATAATTAATCACTAAAATCAGAATTTGAATTAACTAGATATACACTAAACAAATTAACTGTATTGATTGGGTTCTATTTAAATTTTGAAGGCCTACGCGAACCAATAAAGCAAAAGGAAGCACCGCATGCACTGTACAATTGTCACATCTCCATCAACTACTTTTGACATTGCAAAGAAAAGAGGTTTCCTTAGTTTCTTTTTTGAGTGCTTGTCTCAAAAAGATTATTTTTTTTTGGCATCAGTTATTTTTTCACAGAATTTATTAAATCTTGCATAATGTACAAAACCCAGTCATGCATCCACCTTTTTTTTTCTGCTTAATGCACACTTGTATTCTGCTAAATGCAAATTGCTTAATAATTAACTGTTTGGCTGTCTAAAATTCTGCATATTCAAGAATCAATTTTTAATCTAGTAATTAAAACTAATGTTTTCTATATATGTACCAGTCTATATAAAAATTTAAATTTCTTCTTCATTTTTATCTTAAATAATATTTAAATAATTATGGCAAATTTTTTACTCGATGACCATGTAGAATGAGATCTCAGTCGTTTGGTTTAATCTAGATCAGGGATACTAGCTAATAAGCGCTGAATGCTGATCATGCATGTATTTAATTTTAAATAAGCACCAAATTGATTTTGATCGGATCACGAGTGTTCGACAAGATGCTGGATCGGGATGGGACTGATAATTCTAAAAGCACACATAACACATTAGAAGGCAGAGCTAGCAGTGAAAGGCAATCAGATACTGTGTGCTTTTCCCCGAATTCAGAGACAGCATGAGCACTGAATCGATCAGAAGGCAACAAGCAGCCCATAACGAAGAAAAAGCTCCTTTCCTTTTTACAAAAGCACCGGGAGGCTGTGTCCTGTCCTGTGTGCAATTATCTTTTGGGAAGAAAGTGACACAAAAAATTAAACTGAAATAAATAGCTTCCAGGTTCCACTCCTTTCGTGCATGTACTATTCTGAATTCATTGTACGACGAGTTAAGGGCATGTAATAATTATGTAACAGAGGTCAAATGATCGTTCATTATTGCATTTTTGTACTACCACAACAACATGATCGACTGTTAGGATTTTGAAAAGTCGAATATTGAGCTGTATTACGGACCAAATCGTGATATGCATAGTACCATAGACTCAATCTTTTTTAGATTGAGTCTATGGTACTATGCATATCACGATTTGGTCCGTAATACGGCTCAATATTCGACTTTTCAAAATCTTAACGGTCGATCCGAACTGTTCATCTTGTTCTCCATATTAATATGTGTTTGGAGACCAAATTTTACATTTTTTGAAATTTTTTTACTAGTTTTTTAGATATTTAGAAAATCACTTGATCTGAAAATTCCGGGCCATCCAAAAACAGTGATTTTCAATCAATCTAAAAAAATAGTAAAAAAATTTCGAAAAATGTAAAATTTGGTCTCCAAACACATTAATATGGAGAACAAGATGAATGGTTTGGATCGACCGTTAGGATTTTGAAAAGTCGAATATTGAGCCGTATTATGAGCCAAATCGTAATATGCATAGTACGATAGACTCACTCAATATAAAATATATAAGTTTTAAAGAGAACTATATAGTAATAAAAAATTATCTAATTTTTTTCAATTTTTTAGCTAGCTAGTTTAATATTACAAATATATATGCCACCACACATACATTTGCAATAAATATATGTAAGACACAACTAACTTTTATTATTAAGATAACTAATTATTTTTTTACAGCAACAACATATTTGTGAAGCAAAATTAGCTACTGAATATATATTATACATAAATACTAAGAGTGTTCGGCAAGGATCACAAGCTTAAAATTTAAGCTGCACTAAGAAAAACCCGTTCAATAATAAAGTTGAAGAGTCACTTTCTTAAGAAGATCTTAAGCTTAGAAAAATACTTAAGCCATGTAGAATTAAAACTTAAAATCTTGAGTAAGCTTATGAAAAGTGGGCAAAATTAAGGAGGACTAATTAGAAAGTGGTTTTAAATTTTGTAAATGAGCATTTGTTCAGCAAACTTAAAGACTCTATAAGATGCTAAGAAGCTCTAAGGAAACTTAATCTGTCCCTACCGGGCACCCACTAAAGTAGGCACACTTAAGAAGATAAACAAACACATTTTCCTTCAAATAAAGAACAAAATATAGAAAGGACCAATTAATGGGAAGTCTCCATAAAGCTCTTGAATTTGAAATGAAAACCCAGAAGAAAGTTCTTAATTTTCATAGTACTACTGATATATTCAAATTTCAAAATCATATAATTTGATTTGAACAGTCAATTAATTTTGCCTCTTACGTACAGCGAGCATCGGATAATATATAGTGGATTCATAACATAGTATAATTTTAATTTTATGATGATAATGACCGAAGGCATTTGCATTTGAAAATAAAAATATATGAAACTATATATATAGAAAATATAACAAAATATGAATCAGTATTATGTGGGTCCACTAAATCTGTAATAGTATTTTTTTTAAAGGTTGGCAGCAATTGGTACGGATATATATATTGATTAGAAAAAGTTATTTACATAGTTACATATATATATATATATATATATATAGGAATATGCTAGCATGCTATGCATAGCATAGAACCCCTCCATACAACGGCTCGGATTTTGAGTTTTCAAAATCCTAACGGTCGATCCGAACCATTCATCTTGTTCTCCATATTAATATGTGTTTGGAGACCAAATTTTACATTTTTTGGGATTCTTTTACTATTTCTTTAGATTTATTGAAAATCGCTGTTTTTTTATGGTCCAGATTTGCTGAAAACAGCGATTTTCAATAAATCTAAAGAAATAGTAAAAAAATTCCAAAAAATGTAAAATTTGGTCCCCAAACACATATTAATATGGAGAACAAGATGAACGGTTCGGATCGACCATTAGGATTTTGAAAACTCAAAATCCAAGGCGTTGCATGGAGGGGTTCTATGCTATGCATAGCATGCTAGCATATTCCTATATATATATACTAGTAATTGTGTCCGTGCACAGTAACGTGAGCAAATTATGTAGTAGAAAACATTAAGCTCCTTAATAAGGAGGAGAGATAATTTAAATCAAATTTGTAGAGAAAAATAGTTAAATACTATATTTATCTTCAAAATAATACATGTGAACTCTAGTGTAGTGGTAAGAATTTTGGCACCAATAGAACCCAACTGGGTTCGAATCCCGCCTTCAGCAGAAAAAAAGAAAAAGGGTGCGCGGTGCACAGGCTCAGTCCGCAGGTGCCGTGCGTGGTTCAGAGGCGCGGTCCACGGGTGCGGCACGCAGTCTACGGGTACTGGGATCATATGCGGCACGACCAATGCATACTTAAGTGTTGAAGCTCATAATTTGGAAAATTCATTTATGTGCGACCGCGATGATCTTCATTTGAATCCCATCTACGGGTACTGGGATCATATGCGGCACGACCAATACTATACTTAAGGAGGATATATATATATATATTTATAGAGGAGGGTTCAAATGTACCCAAATTTTTGTGCACCCAAATGCACCCTATCTTTCAAATCCTTTTTCTCCGTTTTGAAAGTCCGAATAGTCAATCTGAACCGTTAGATGCGATCTATATATTAAGATGTGCTTGGAGAGCAAATTTTATATTTTTTGAAATTTTTTTACTATTTATTAAGCCACTTTGAAAATAGCTGATTTTACATTTTTTGGACCATTGGATCAGCGATTTTCAAAGTGGCTTAATAAATAGTAAAAAAATTCCAAAAAATGTAAAATTTGGTCTCCAAGCACATCTTAATATATAGATCGCATCTAACGGTTCGAATTGACTATTCGGACTTTAAAAACGAAGAAAAAGGATAGGGTGCATTTGGGTGCATTTGAACCCTCCTCACACACACACACACACACACACACACACACACACACACACACACACACACACACATATATATAGATGGGCTATGGTGCATTGCAATGCATGGAGGGGTTTGTGCATTGGACTATAAATCTAAAATTCAAAATCCAAATAGCCGATCCAAACCGTTCATCTTGTTCTCCATATTAATATGTGCTTGGAGACCAAATTTTACATTTTTCTGAATTTTTTTACTATTTATTAAGTATTTTACAAAATTGTTGATCCAACGGTGGCTGCTGATTTTACTGTTTTGTTAAGCCACTGTTGGATCAACAATTTTGTAAAATACTTAATAAATAGTAAAAAAAATCATAAAAATGTAAAATTTGGTCTCCAAGCACATATTAATATGGAGAATAAGATGAACGGTTTGGATCGGTCATTTAGATTTATTGTCCAATGCACAAACCCCTCCATGCATTGCAATGCACCATAGCCCATCTCTCTCTCTCTCTCTCTCTCTCTATATATATATAGTTATATACTTAGGGTACGTTTGAATGTACTGAGAATAGCGAGAATAACGTTGTTCCGATCCATTCAAACATACTCAATTGCTATTCGGAACAGTGAGAATAGCGCTGTTCTCGCTATTCTTGTTATTCTTACAAAAAGTCGGAATAGCAATTGGTGCTCTCTCAAATGTTCAATCTCTCCATCGCTATTCTAAATGTTCAATCCAAATAATATTTTTGCTATTCCGAATATATAGCACCAAATTAACACTATTCTCGCACTCTTCCAAAAATCAATATTCTCATCTACTATTCTCAAATAACACCAAATAGGAGACTATTACTCCACTATTTGCTAAATAGTGTTTTTAGAAGTGCATAGTTCGTACTTGCACAATATTCCAATAGTCTCCTTATTATTCTACCTGCTTTAAACAAAATTGCTCCAATATGAATATTATCTATCGTGGCTTTATCTAGTAGGAATAGGATCGACATCTGCTTGCTAGATCTTGAGAAGATTCTTATGTTCTTTTTCGTCTTTTAAAGAGTCCATGCTATATCCCATACTCGCCTTGTACCCTGAATTAAGTTTTTTTTTTTGTTTTTTTCAACTCGATCAGGCGTCGTTGATCTTTCTCTCCATTCTTTTAATTAATAATTATACATAGTGAAAAGCTTTAATATTAAAAAGAAGATAATTAACACGAGAGAATTTTTTTCCGGAAGTGTTGGGTAAGGAGTGATGATATTGACACTACTAATATATTTATTAACACAACACTATATATCTAAATATTTTGATATATAATTAAATTTACTCTTCATTAACTATGTCCTTAAAAACTGTATCTCTAATTCATTATTGTAAGATTTTATTTCCTTAAATTTTTTTTTAGAAACTAATATATTCCTTCTCCCACATACATTATTATATGATTTTTTTTTTGAAAGTTAAATTATAAATTAAATAAATATTTGATAATATTCCTTATTTATATTTCATCATACTTTAAGATTTGTAAATATATTACAAGAATGAAAGTTTTTACTATATTATTAAAAATCTATCAATATATACATTTATATTACCCAACTCCACAAGTATTTACTTAAGGAAAAAAAAAAGTTATTTTGGCAACATATTTTTTGTTGTTGAAAATAATCTATCGATACTAACTGTATATAAATTTTGTAAACATTATTTTTCCAGACTGGATCTTTTTAATTATTTTCTATTGGATATATTCATTACCATATTTTTATACATAATAAAACTCATTTGGTACAATTAAACCGAAAATCAAGAAAAATGCAAAACATTTGATATATCTTTTAGATGAAGATTTCATGTTCTATGTTGTAATATTTTGAAGATTTGTATTATAATTAAACTTTTAATTTGTGAAACAATTATTTTGTTGTCACGGAGGAATATATACACTTTTTTTTTAGGTGTGGTGAGGGGAGAGAGTACCCGTGCTGCCTGTTTTTTTTTTATCTGATAAACAATGCTTCAATTCGGAAGGTGATCCATAAAAATCAGTATGTTTCCAAAAAAATGAGGAGAAGATGCAAAAAAATTAAGGACCTTCTAAGAGTTTGATAAATAATAATAGAATCATTGATAGCTCCAATATGTAGTTTTTTCTCTCCATGAAGAAGATAAACATATTTATAAAGTACATTGAAAGATATATAGACATTAAAAAGTTTACTATTTAAAGGAGCAAAAAGAAGTAATTGCTTATGAAGGGTAATTTTGTCCATTAGATAAAAATTTGAATTGTGTTGTGTCAGTAACAAATTTTATAGTGTTAATATCAGCTCCCTTGGGTAAGGTTTCAGGTAGAGTATAAGAGTACATTTCAATTCCAATTAAGTCAATTAATTAATTACTATCCAAATTAATGTCTCTGTGTAACATTAAATTCAAGGTATAATTACCAATAATAGTGTAACAGAGACTTCAAGTGCTAATCATAATCTACTTCTCTTTCCTTGTACGTCGAACGTACGCATCAATAACAGTCATGTAACTATCAGTATCCACATGAACAAATTGAAAACAACTATGAATTAGAGTGCTAGCGTCAACTGATAAAACCCTCTCTCTGTTTGTGGGAAGTGAATGAGTGTGCAAAATGATCAAATAAAAAATGAAGTGTTGCATCATATTATAACCTAACACATCTGTTGATTGCACCAATTTGGCCAAACTTTTTTTTTTTTTTTTGAAAATCTTAGTAGCAGCTACTAAGAACAATTACATCAGTTTCCTGTTTACAAACATTTCACAGCAATTTAGCTTCTTAATTATAACCAAAAGACAGAGATTGTGACTTGACCTATCTCTATCTCAACTAATGAATTTGGCCAAACCTTTTCAGAGTGTAGAATTTCGGACCATATTTTAATTATGCAACCTCCATATTTAATTTCACAAATTAACTATTAATTCCAGCTTAAACTATTTCGAACATGTTGAATATCAGAAGAGCAAGGATCATTGAATTTCCAAATAATTATATAGATGAGGTAAAAGTTTATAGGGAGAACAATGATATTAACATTAGGATAATTTCATGTATACCACTCAAAAACTATAAAATTACATATTTTACTATCTTGAATTCTAATTAATAACTCACATATTTATTCAATTAATTAAAAAATAAGATTAATCAAGTTTAATATTATATAAAATAATATTAAGCATCTAATTATGTTCTTTCTCCTTTATCCTGCGTCAAAATTATGATTGCTCTTACTTTCTTTATCTTTTAGCATCAAAAAAATATTTCCCTTTCACCTTCCTCGATCTTGTGTTAAACCTCTTCTTCTGATCACTTCTAACCATCTCCATCGTTATTCCAATCACGTTTGTTGGACCCCCCCCCCTCTACTGGCTCTTCTTCTAACCTTAGCCAGTGTCATTCCAATTTCGCTTGTTGGAGATTGTATTAGAGGAAGAACTCTTGAGATCTAGATGAGAGCCAGTGCCGGCCCTGGGCTCCAAATTCCAAAAGCACCCCCCCCCCCCACAAAAAAAAAATTATATATGTTGAAAATGCAAAATATAGAAATGATAGAACTGTTGGATTATAGAAGAGTAAAGAACCTAGTTTAATGGACGATCCAAAAATGTATTCGTTTCGTTAATCTTCACCCAAAATTAAGAAAGGTTTGAATAACTTAACGGACAGCCGACAGGCAACAATCCTTTTGTTATTTCCTTTTCTATTTTTTTTTTTTTTTTCATTTCTTCGTTTCTTCACCCAAAATATTTCTTGTTTTGAATAACTTACCAAATTAAAAGCAACACAACAGCCGACAACAAAATATTTAAGAAGAAAAATAAATTCTTGAAAACCTAGTTCTGGTCTGCCGTAGAAGAAAAAAAAAATTAAAAATCTAGTTCCATCCTTCTTCTTTGTAAATTAATAAACGAGGGAAAAATAAATTAAGACGGCAGCGGTAGCGACTGGACTGAGTGAGGCAAGGCGGCTGACCGCGGCCTTTGAATTGGACTGCCTCCGCTTAATTACTTAGGTTCTAACCTTATATTACTTTGTGTTATTTTTAATTTAAAACAATGCTTCCTAGAAAATATGCATTAGGTAGCGAAAAAAGAAACAAAAAAAGAGAGGGAGAAGAAAAAATAAAACCCCAAAAAGGTTCTATTCAAAAACTTTGGAATAATATTAAACCACATAATGAGTCTTTGAAAAATCAAATTGAAAGTGAGGTGCACGAAGAAACAAGAAATGCATCTGAAAACCAAAATCAAAATGAGATAAATGAAGATGAGGTAAATCAAAAAACAACAAATGTGTCTGAAAATGAAAATGAGGTAAATGAAGAAATAACAAATGTGTTTGAAAATGAGACTAGTGAAAAAAAAATTAATCATGTGTCTGAGTGCTTAGATTCTTCGTTATCTATAAATATATATGATCATAGAGTGTGAGATGATTTAACTTCTAAACTGAGAAATTTGCTTGTTGAGAATGATCCTATTAGAGATTCTAATATTAATTTTCCTAAGGATAATTACAATAGGGAGTTCTCCACGTATTATTTTGATCAAAAATTAAGAAATAGAGAACTTATTGATAGGAAATGGTTGGTTTACTCAAAAGATTTAAATAAAGTGTTTGGTTTTATGTCCCCCTATTTTGTATGATCTATTGACATATTAATAAAAAAAATTATTTATATTAAAATCTCAAAATTTTCTCTCGTCTCGAGCCCCAAAATGTTCAGGACCAGCCCTGATGAGAGCTCGGAGTAGAGGGAGAGAGCTGAGAGCATGGTCTCTTGAAAAATATAACATAAAGATGAAGAGAGAGTGTGCACACGAAGAATGAGTCTAGTTTTAATTAATGCTTCATTAATTGTAGCGTTTAGAATATTAAATATAATTAATTTAAATTTTGAGTATATATATTTGATATATATTTAAATTATGTTAAAAAAAATATGTGAGTTATTAGAATTTAGAAATGATAAGTAATTTGTTATAGAATTGAGAGAAGTAAATAAGAAATTTTATAATTTTTAAGTGATATATATAAATTTTTTTCAGCGTGTTGTCAATAGGGGTGGCAACGAACCGAACCGAACCGAACTTACTCTAGGTTTGAGTTTGGTTTGAATTAATTTCGAATCGAATTAATTGCGAACTACACATTTTTCAAATCGAACCCGAATCGAATCACGAACTAAATTATTTTTTAGCAGTCCTAGTTATACCGGTAGTTTATACATTAATTTTTTCTCGCGGGACAAAATTCACATGACTTCCTTTTACCGGTATGAACTATAAAATGAGTTTTTTTAAGTTGAAAAATTGTTTATGAAAAAATACATTAGAGACGACCGAAGAGAGAGGAGAGACAGTCATCTAGGCCGGAGAGAGGAGTGACAGCTAGTCGCCGAGAGCGTCAGCTATATTTTAGAGCTAGAGGGAGAGTGAGTTAGGGAGAGGTGGAGAGATAACTGGGTTATTGAGATTTGAGAGCGAGGGAGTGTCGGCTAAGTTAAATTATGACTCTCTATCTTGAATTTTAATTTCATCAGGTAAATGAACGGCATGTTATTATGAGATTCGAACCATAAAAGTAACCGAACCCATTTCGATCGAACCAGGCTAGGTTTGAGTTTGGTTTGAATTAATTTCGAATCGAATTAAAACCGAATCAAACCCGAATCGAATCACGAAGTACGAATTTTTTTGCCGGCCCTAGTTGTCAACTTGCCATAAAATTTCATGGCACTGAATGCTATTGGAGTATTGGATCACAACATGTGACTATAATACAAAAAGCTTTTGGGTCCATCCTCTAAAATCCAGTAACATTCATGAGTCATTGAATTTAATGACAGCAGAGACGAACTCAACACAGAAAAGAAAAGTTTACTGGGGTCCATTCAGGTAAACAGTCAGAATTTAAAAATTACTAAAAAAGTGGGGTTGCTTTTTGGAATGACATGAGTTGTTTCATGCACCACGAATTAAAGAGCATCCACACCCTTTTTAAGGGAGAAAGTAAAGCAATTATAAGAAAAAGGTGGTGGTAAAAAGGCATTTTGTCTTAAATAGAAGAGAGCATCCTAATCAATAGAGAAAGTTGATGCCATCTGAAAAAGTATAACTCTTTATACAAAAGCATCTTTCCCCTGTCTTTGCGCATCCTTGATCCTTCAAATCTCAACAGTCCCCAACAATGGAAGTCTTTTCAACAAAAAAAAGGATCTTTTCTTTCCTAACTTTTTTTTTTAATACCACTGTCAAAAAAGAAAAGAAAAGTAAACTCACAAATTATGGAGATTTTGAAAAATAACAGGAGCTTCAGTCAATATGTGGCTCCATCATCAAAAAAAAAAACAAAATGCACTGTAATATTAGATTTTTGGAGGACCTCAGCATCAATATGCGGACCCTTCAAGAATGAAGTTGTAGATTAACTTGGAGGCCCTGGTATTTTTTAAAATCTCCAATTTCAGTGACGTTTTGATTTTTTTTTAAATGATCTTAATAAAAATTTCGGCTTTTCTTCTCTCTTTTTTTCCTTAAAAAAAGTTAGTAGTTTGAAGAAATTTTGTAGGTATGGCATTCAAAATTAAATGTAATTAACATGTTCGTATATCGAATTAGCACTATTCCGGATTATACAAAAATTATATTAATCATATTCCGAATAATTTGTAAATAATACTCTTTCCACATTATTCGAATTAACACTTCTCTTATAATATTCTCACACACTAATTTGAACTAATATTATTGCACTATCCCTTAACTATCCAAATGCACCTAAGCAAATTTCTTCTTTACAAAAATGGTAGTCTTTTATTCATAGAGTTTTTTGTTTAAAAAATTATATTTTATATTTTTACTAATTATCAACATTATCTAAAATCTCATAGAACGATAAGTAACACAAAGAATGACTCTTCAGTCTGTGTTGAGTTCGCTTATGAATTTAATTACTGCTATAGCGGTCGTAGCAGAAATAACTCACTTTTATCCCATAGCTTAGCGTTTAAGGTTCAAAAACGCTATAGCGCGCTATTTAGAACACTGGATAAGAATATAAAATTAACTTTATTTCGAATTATATATTCCAAGACATAATTAGTTTATTCCGAATAATTTAAAATTAATGTTCTTTCCACATTACTCAATTAACGCTTATCTTATAATATTCTCACACACAATTAATTTGAAGTAATATTATGGTATATGAAGAAGTACCTAAACAAATTTCTTCTTTACCAAATGGTATATGAAGATTTTTTTTTGTTCCTTTTATTTTTACCGTAGACAGCATTTACCAGAAAACAAAAATAACTTTTTTCTTTATGAGAACAAAAATATCACTCGGCATTGAGTCAGAATCTGCTGCTATAGTGCTATACTTTTGGAAAAGCAGAAACCTGTTTTTTCTCATCCAACTGTTCAAGTTTTTTATGTGCGAAAACGAAAATCAATGGTTGGATGAGGAAAATCAGGAACATACAACAGATTTTATTCCCTCGACATTTACCAAAAAAAAAAAAACAGAGACACATAATTTAGGGAAAAAGTACGCTAATTTTTTCTTCTCTGTAGTGCAATTTTTTTTTAATGCACTCCTAATTGAACAATGTAAAATTCTAAAAGTTGACCTTTCTAATTAAGAGAGGTTTTAAGCTGTTGTAATACACTCACTATATGCATGGTAGAATCAGATTATTTGATGTATAACATTTTAAATTTTTAGTTAGGCAAAAGAAAATAATAGAAAAAGGTGAATGGCAAAAATTGGTACAGATAACTAAGCGCAAGAACTAAGAAGTGTTGCATAAATTAATAATCTCTTTTGAGATGTGATATGTGTGTATATATATATATATAGAGGTTGGCTAAATTCAAAACGTTTTTTTTCTAGCTCTGGAACAAATGATTCGGTTTTCTAATTTTCAAAGTCCAAATAGTCGTTCCAAACCATTAGATATTCAATATATATTAAAATGTGCTTGGAGACCAAATTTTACATTTTTTGGAATTTTTTTTTACTATTTATTAAGATGGTTTAAAAATCGTTATTTTTATTAAAATTTTGCACTATTGAAAACAGTGATTTTCAAACTATCTTAATAAATAGTGAAAAAAAATCAAAAATGTAAAATTTGGTCTCCAGGCACATTTTAATATAGATTGAACATCTAACGATTTGGATCAACTGTTTGGACTTTGAAAATCGAAAAACTGAGTCATTTGTTCCGGGGGCTAGGAAAAAATGTTTTGAGCTTAACCAACCTCTCTCTCTCTCTCTATATGTATATATATAGGAACTTGCTACGGTGCTACGCGTAGCATAGAGGTCCTCCGTGTAACGGCTCAATATTCGACTTTTCAAAATCCTAACGGTCGATCCAAACCGTTCATCTTATTCTCCATATTACTATGTGTTTGGAGACCAAATTTTATATTTTTTGGAATTTGTTTACTATTTTTTTAGATTTATTGAAAATCGCTGTTTTCAGCAAATCTGGACCATAAAAAACAGCGATTTTCAATAAATCTAAAAAAATAGTAAAAAAATTTCAAAAAAAATGTAAAATTTAGTTTCTAAACACATATTAATATGGAGAACAATATGAACGGTTCGGATCGACCGTTAAGATTTTAATAAGTCGAATATTGAGCCGTTGCACGGAGGGCCTCTATGCTACGCGTAGCATGCTAGCATATTCCTATATATATATAGAGAGAGAGATGGGCTATGGTGCATTGCAATGCATAGGCACCCTTGTGTATTGGACCATAAATCACCGATTCAAAGTCCAAATGACCAATCCAAGCCGTTCATCTTGTTCTCCATATTAATATGTGCTTGGAGACCAAATTTTACATTTTTTGGAATTTTTTTACTATTTTTTTAGATTTATTGAAAATCTGGATGAACAGTAAAACAGTAAAAATTTCTGGACCACCGGATCAGCGATTTTCAAAGTGGCTTAATAAATAGTAAAAAAATTCCAAAAAAAATGTAAAATTTGATCTCCAAGCACATATTAATACGGAGAACAAGATAAACGGTTTGGATCAGTCATTTAGACTTTGAATCGGTGATTTATGGTCTAATGCATAAGGGTTCATATGCATTGCAATGCACCATAGCCCATCTATATATATATATATGAGATGGGCTACGGTGAGTTGAGAAGTAAAGCGACTATTTTACTTCATGCTCATATTTTGTGATTTTTAAGTTCAAAACGTCGATCCAAACCGTTCATTTGGTTCTCCATATTGAAATGTGATTGGAGACCAAATTTTACATTTTTTGAAATTTTTTTACTATTTATTAAGCAATTTTGAAAGTCGCTGATCTGATGGTCCAGAAAATTTTACTGTTTTTTATTGTTCACAGCAAAACAACAATTTTAAAAAATGCTTAATAAATAGTAAAAAAATTCCAAAAAATGTAAAATTTGGTCTCCAAGCACAATTCAATATGGATTAAACATCTAACGGTTCGGATCGGTCGTTTGGACTTTCAAAATAAAAATACGGCGTGAAATAGAAACGCGTTTTACTTCGCAACTCACCGTAGCCCACCTCTATATATATAGGAATATGCTGCAATGATGATGCCCAAAAAATGTAAACTTATTTCCAGGCTGCAATGATGATGCCAAAAAATTGCCAAACATATAACCGGAAATGGATATACTAGGACCATCACAAAAGATTACATAAAGTAGATAGGAGTGAGCATATGTTACCAAAATTTTCTCAAAACCACTTCCAATTTGGTCCCCAAAATTCAAATTACTTATTGCAATATTGAAGATTAGAGTTTAGGTCCTTTTGGTCCACTCCATGCCACATGCCATAGTGCAAGGAATACATATAATTAAAAGTCCTATAATTCTGATATGTGTTAATTACAAGCCGCCTTTTAGCTGGAAAAGGAAAAGAAAACACTATTATTGATGCACTTGGGGAATCTTTTATGATGCTTACTGTGACAATAAAGAGTACTTTCCATATCATATGTTTGGACAAAGTAAATAGTTCAAAGTATACTGAGCAGAGTAATAGTGTGAAACTGTTTATTGTGATACCAAAACTGAAAAAACTTACCAATAAAGCCGAAATTGAAATAGAACTATGTTTTAGAAATGATGATTACTTGCATAATTAGTTTAAACATTTCTAGAGATTTACTAAAAGTACATGTAGACAGGTCAGATTCAGAGTTCATCTTCAAGACAGGTTAAATTCAGAGATTACTAAAAGTTTCCAAACTTAATTGCTTCCATCTTTACAAGTTGATCACCCAAAAAAAAGAAAATAAAGGAAAGAAAAAAAAATACACTAGCACTAGGGTTCCACCACCTCCTAAGTTGCATCAACTGCCAGTATTACTGAGACCGGCAGTGGTGCGTGGTGGCAGCTAGCCATCAAGCTGAGTTGCTGATCCTTCACAACTGACAAATGTACCATATCACCATCTTTTAAACACACTCTGCTCTTCAATTGCTCGATCACAGGGACGAGTACCTTGTTGGCCCATTGCTCAAAGGACAGGATGCCACCATCACCTTGCAAAACGATGTCAGCCATGTGATCTACAACACGCATTTCAATCTCCAAGTTCAGCGAAGCACCCATGACCGAGGAAAATTTGGCTGACATAATCTTGGAAAGGGTTAGCTTGAACTGGCTTGAAGTCTATCACCCGGTCCATCAGATGATGTATATCACGGATTGTCGGTGGAACTGGGGAAGACTCTGTAAACTGGCCAATGTTTTGACTGCTCTCTTCTGTCAGGTCACTAGCATCACCGCCGTCTCTGATTTCATCATTGTCATCATCATCATTGTCGACATCGTTGTTATCGTGTTTGCTTGAATTTGACCCAGGGCATAGATTGAGGTCCAAAGAGAGAGAATGACCTACAATTCTAGGTCTATTCCTTCTTTCTTCATGCGGGTAATACTCAGCCTGACGCTTCCGGGTGTTGGGGCCCACAGAAAGCTCCAGGTGCCATCTCAGTGGCATCATCTCCTTCTCAGCTTGTTCACTACCAACGATAACAACAAAAATGATGTTTCCGAAGCCACCAACTTCCCGATTATAAGAATCAACAAACTGACCAGTCATGATGGCTTTCTTGATTGTTGCCTTAACAACGGCATTGGCTTGATCAATGCCATCGAGGACAATCACACGCCTCAGGTTTGTTTTCACTGCCTCCACCAAAAGGTCCAGTTGGGTGATTCCACAATCTGATATGTTTTGTTCATGGCTTGTGCTGTCTGTTTTTGGGCAGAGGTTAAAAGTGGCTGGTCTCTCGGAAAATAATTGCATAGATAGTGCATAGGCCATTTTTCTCTTGCCAATATCGTCAGGTCCGTTGAACAGCAACCAGATGGCAGATTTGTACAATCCGTACATCTTACCGGGCCCTGATTTGACACCCTGTACTGCCGATGCAATGGACATTGCGGCCTCTGGTTGCCAATTCACTTCTTGCAAGAGTCCTTCAGACAGCTTTATCTGAGACGCGGCATCACTATTTGGACCAGAGTAAAATTTGGTAGAAGAATTCGGTGCGAGTCCAAGAGACAAATCAGTATGTACTGTTGATTCCGAGTGTGAGGGATGATGTCCGATTGAACTATTCGATCCAGGTGAAATAGGCACAAGTTCTAACTGGTCTTCGAGACAAGGGCCTCGCCATTTCTTACTAACTTCAATTGTCGTTTCATTCGGAGTTTCTTCTCCCTGAAATAAGTTTGAAAAATGTTATATTTAATATGTGACCATTATGTGTACTTGCATTAGTTGCCGTATATACTATATAGGAATTTAAGGTTGGTTAGAGGTAGCTATTATTAATCATAACTAAGAAATAAGCAACCTATATAAGATCAATTAATACCCATGTTATGTAAAACCATTGAGCACTGATCGTCTGATCCCCAAAAAATAATCTGATATAGAAGCAAACCTGATAGACTAACGAGCCATTCGCTAGTCCATTTAATCCCCTCCGGCTGTTATACTGTTCTAATTGGTGGCTTTCCCCAACGCATGACAACTCGTCACCATGTTTCTTCAAGCAAAACCGGCATAAACCTGATGATCCTACTGAAGCCGAAGGGGGCTTTTCGGGATGCCAGTACTTCAATGGTACGACACCGTTGTTTATGCGAGAAGCGAGATTGTTAGATGTGTTCAGTGCCTCAACCGAGCTATTCAGAGTTACTTTTCCACCAAAACTGTTAGGAGGAGAAAATAGTTATGAATAATACTTGAATAATATGGTGGCTTATTTATACACATTATATAAAAAGTTCTATAAAAATTATCATTAGTAACAAATCCTTTCCCAGTATATATTGATTGGCAATTTGGCATAACAAAATAAGTTTACTTGTTGGTGTAACAACTAACAAGTCAAATTATTTGAGATAGAATTAATGCCTTCCTGTGGATCGGACTGCTATGATTGCATTTGAGATTCATGCTATATATATTCTGTTCAATTGCATTTGAGATAGAATTAATGTCTTCCTGTTGTATCAAAACTCAGCACATATAAATAGATCCTTAATTTATAAGTACCATGATCATATGCATGAACTTATTATACAAAAGATTCACATGTAGAATTTGTTCAAGTAAATTAATTCAGACAAAAAGAATAATTTCAGTAATTTCTAGTTTTCTACAATAGCAAACCTTGGTGACACGCCGACCAAAGATCGAGGTGTGATAGGAAGGGCCTGCAGGTCCCAATCCGTCTCCATGTTTGGATGGTAAACTTGGCATTTCAAATAAGTAGCACAAGTTGCAGTTCCAACCAACCACATACGACGTTCTTGCCTTAGAATGGTAGCCACCTCGGCAATCACGGTACGAGCAGTAGCTGTCAGCATTTTCCGACCCTCCTCCATACTGTAATTAGTCAAACCTGTGGCATTTTGGGCTTCCACAAGCCACTTGAGATCTCCCAAATCTAGGACTACTCCTTTGTTATGAACCAGTTTAAAAGACACTGTGTTTACTATGCACCTGATATTATCAGGCAGTTCGTTTGTTTTTGCTCGGTTCAATGAGTCACCTACCGAGATAACTTTCAAGTCTCCAAACTCCCCTCTTCTCATCATCCCTATAATTTCTTCCATCACAAAATCCACACCCGAGTCTCCGACTAGCACTGGATTCCGGTTTTGTTGCCTCATGAGCACATCTGCCACTCTTTTTATTTCTTGTCGATAACCACTGAGAGCAAGCCTGATCTCTCGACCCTGGATATGTTTTGGACTGATATGTGATAGGATAGACGACTTGACTCTAGGGGATGAAAACCCTGCCTCACCCATGACCCGACTAACTGACGGATCATCGAGAATTGAAATGGTGAGATGCGGGAGGTCGACACGTATCGCGAGCAAGGGGTGATCCGGAGAGCCACGTCTTTGTATTGCTTGGGCACGCTTAAGAGATGCCACAAGTGCATTGGAGTATATCGGGCATGATGAATGAGAAGGAATGGAAGCAATTCGATCTAGTGCAACCGAGAAGCACAGATCAAGGGCCCGGCATGAGAGGAACGGATGCATAGGGCGGTGCTGGTGTTGGTGTTGGTGCATTGTGCATGTGTGACGCAGGAGGGAAGAAGGAGTAGAGAGGAGAGATGCTGCGACGTGGAGAGGGGTAACATGAGGATGGTGCCTCCGACTTGCATCGGAGACGGCTGCTGTGAGAATGGCCGAAGCCTCAGTGGTAAAGGATTGTTGCATTGATGCCATGGCTGATGTCAGCTGCTCTGCTGGAGCCGGTGGGGTTCCCATATTTGATGCAAAACTAATAAGGGGATCGGAGTATATTAAATGGAACTACGCACTCTCATGGTTTGATGTAAGGGAATTACACAGGGATCAGTGAACATGGGGAACTTTTCTGATGAGTGGTTTTGGTTTAAATTAAATGGGGGCAGGTTGCCCCTCTTTTGTTTCTTTCTGGAAAGATATATGTCACTGGAAGCTCTTGGTTGTTGGTAAATGATAAAAGTGGTTGCTATAAAAGGTTTCTTCAGTTAAAATGATAATGTTATCAGTTTCAGTGATATATAATTTTTAACTAATAAATTTTTTTACGAAGAAAATTATTACACTTATTATTATAATTGGATATATGATTTATAAATATTGAATAGGGCTTCAAATGCCTCATGACTTAATTTTATGTCTCATTTGTGTCTCATATTTTTATTTTTATTTTCAAAATCCAAATAGTCAATCTGAACCGTTCAACATGATCTCCATATTAATATGTGCTTTCAGACCGTATTTATATATTTTTTATTTTTTATTTTCCTAAATATGTATAAAATCATTGTTTTTGGGTGGTCGAAATTTTCTAAAAAATAGTAATTTTGTACCTATTTTAAAAAAAATAGTAGAACAATTTAAAAAAAAAATATAAAATTTGATTTTCGAACACATTATAATACGAAGATTGTGCTGAGTAGTTCAGATTAACTGTTTGTACTTTGAAAATGAAAAATAAGTATGTGAGATATGAATGAGACATAAAAATGTACGAGTCATTTCAACCCTATTCATAAATATTAGTATATAGATATTAGTTAAAAAAAGTAAATGATTTAATTCACACCAAATCGTATACATTGTATAAGTTTTGTGTCATTATTATTTCGTTAGAATTTCGATTTATATTATATTTAGATATCTATATATATCGATCTATTAATTAAATATATACATATAACACATCAAATTCTCTTACATTAATTGGTATTGTGTATTAATTAAATATATATCACAACAAATTCTCTTAACTTGTATTATGTATGATGACGTGGGAGAATCCTAAGCTTGAAAATAGGAGATATGGAACATTGGTTGTAGCGCTTGGAACAAAGTTTTTATCCCCTTACGCTGGCCTCATCCATTAATTAGTTGATGCTAATAAAGTACAATCAACTAACATTCACCTAGCTACTTAATTTTTCTCTCCCCATGTATCCCTAAACATTCCTACGTACTCTCTCTCTCCACTCTCCACTGTATGTAAATATCTTATCATATCATATCATATATCGTCCTCAACACCTTTTTCTTAATTAATGCGTGCGTTTATAGGGGAACACAACAAAATTTTCCTCTACTTGCTCCCTTCTTTCAGTTGTATTTAGCTAAGCCCAGACCGAGCATGCCAGAAAAACAAAAATGGATCCAACACGCACACCCACGCACACCTCAACCCACTCAAAAGGATAAGAATAGAAGTATTACTCTCTTTTTGCTTTCATAATTAAATAATAGCAAGATTTGGGGTCCTAACTGTAATAATTTGAACAGCAGAAATTCACACAGAAAAAAATTAAACACATAATTTAACGAGGTTCAGTACCAACTTAGTATCTACATCGTCCACACTCACACAAACGTTTTTTATTTTTTACACAAGAATAATTCTTACAGAGGAAGGAGGGTAGGTTTTATAGAATGAACCTCCCTCCAATTTTCTAAATCCTACTTTCCTTATTATTACAATCTTCTAAAATAAGGAAACAAATTAACTAGGGAATCAAGGAAATTAATTATAAGAGCCAGCTGCCGCCTTCCCTCTTTAGTCTGCTTCAACACTACCCCTCAAGTTGGCATGTACAAATCACTCATGCCTAACTTGCTCACTGCTCCATTGAAGATGTTGCTGGCTACACCTTTCGTTAAGATATCTACAAGTTGACTTTCGGATCTGACAAATTCCAACTCAATCTCCTTTGAGTCGATGTTCTCCTTTAGGAAATGTCTATTCACACTCACGTGTTTGGTTCTATCATGCTGCACTGGATTATGCGACATATCAATTGCCACCTTATTATCCACACGAAGTATCATGACTTCTTCTGGTGCAAATCCAAGTTCCTTCAATACCTTCTTTATCCAGAGTAACTCACACACTTCTTTGGTTACCCCAATCAATTCAGCTTCTGCACTTGAAAGCGCTACCACACTTTGTTTTTTGCTTCTCCAAGTTACTAGGTTTCCTCCAACAAAGGCAAAATACCCTGAAGTTGATTTTCGATCTGTGAGGCTCCCAGCCCAATCTTCATCAGTATAGCCAATGACCCTCAAGTGACCGTTTTTCCTGAAATAAATACCTTTCCCTGGAGTTCCTTTTAGATACTTGATTATCCTCATGACTGTTTTCATGTGTTCTTCACTTGGATTGTGCATGAATTGACTCACCAAACTTACAGCATATGCAATATCCGGCCTTATGTGAGAGAGATAAATGAGCTTCCCAACCAAATGCTGGTATCTCTCTCTGTTTGTTGGAACCTGATATGGAATTTCTACAAGCTTGACATTCAGAACTACTGGTGTGTCCACTGGCTTGCAGTCTAGCATCCCAATCTCTGCTAGTAAATCTAAGATGTACTTTCTCTGAGATAAGACGATACCTTGCTTTGACCTAGCTACCTTAATTCCAAGAAAGTATTTCAAACCTCCGAGATTTTTCATTTCTAACTCATTTGATAGCTTTTCTTCAAGAGCACTTATTTCTTCTGCATCATCTCTTGTAATGATCATATCATCTACATAAATAATCAAAACAATTAATTTGTTATGCCTTCTTTTATAAAACAACGTGTGGTCAGATTCCCCTTGGGCAAACCCATAACTTCTCATGGCATTGCTGAACCGGCCAAACCATGCTTGAGGTGACTGCTTCAATCTGTACAATTCTTTGTCTAGCTTGTTAGTGTAATAATCTAGAAGTCAATAATACGATAATTTATCATAAAGCTTTGTTCATGAATTGGATGATTAATATCATTTTGTTGCCTTGAGTATTATTGCATTTATGGATCATTTCGAGTTCATGACTGAAATTGTGAAACTCCATAATATAGATGATATATACTCTTAAAAGGTCACTGACCAAGGTAATTAGCAGGAACACTAATTACCGCTGTAAGGTTAGTATGTGGATTAAATGATGGTCAAGTTTTACAGACCATAGACAAGGAGTTGTCATTTTAATCACATAGATATATGTTCCAGGAACATGATATCTGACAGACCCCGAATGAAACATTATACAGAATTGTGTTCGTGTCATTAATGCTTTCATTCAGTGTTAAGTTCTAAAGTATGAGATATTCATCTTTCCTACTAAGAAATGTATATGTGTGATTGTTATCAAACGCTGTCGGTAAAATGCAGTTATAACGGTAGCTCTTCGGTATACATGGCTTAGCTGAGGTAGTGATGGTTTACCAAAAGTACTATTGTCCCTCGTATCTCTATACGAGCTATAGCATCACTGGGCCCCTTGATAGAGTAAGATTATCAGCGCGCGGTATGATTACAAGAGTAATCATATTTGATAATCTGCTCAAGATCAAGAAAAGATTAAGTTTACAAGGATGACACACACCTACCTTGAAACTAATCTGATAGCTATGTGACAAAAGAACTGACACAAGTAAATTGTTCACTGGATCGTGATATTGTACTGTACAGCATCATCTGTGTAATTGGATGGTCATGATGTGTTGCCAGATGCCGCTCATGATTATAGAAGTTAAAACAGTTTTAACTCTATTTACCAACATAACACAGATCCTATTGGGTCACACCATATAGGAGTTAATCGGAGAATCTTATTGTGATTGATTATAAATTGGTTATGATCAATAGTAAGATGGTTATAATTAATTATACGTGTTATAATTAAATTATAAATGTTATGTAAAAATAACAAGCAAAAACATTGGTTAATTTATAAACGTGTGTGACACGTTGTATAAAAGTTAACCGGTTAATTTATAAATGTGCAGGACACGTTGTATAAATTACCGAAACAACAACCGCAAGAAAAATATATATAATTGTTCAGAATAATTATACGAATATTATTTGTATTCGGGCCGAGGGCATTCGGGTCTTTTCAGATTCGTCTTATCCGCATGACATGTCATCGATCCTATCCAGATGACACGTCATCGATACCGAAACAAACAACCGCAGAAAAATATATATAATTGTTCAGAATAATTATACAAACATTATTTGTGTTCGGGCCGAGGGCATTCGGGTCTTTTCAGATTCGTGCTTATCCGCATGACGTGTCATCGATCCTATCCAGATGACACATCATCGATCTTATCCACATGTCATCATCCTTATCCATTCGATGGCATATCTTGTAAATAGGCCGAACTTGGAGGGCATTTTGGTCATTTGGCAACCGACCCTAAACCCTATAAATAGGGGTGGAGGGGTAGAGAGAAAAATCGCTAATTTACTTGTATCGTTTCGTGCAGAATCGAATCGGTATTTTCTCTCTTTCTCGGTTTCTCTCCCAAATAGTGTTTCGGTTGAGAAAAGAAAGTTATACGTAGTTGACGTATAATCTTGCGGGTTGTTGTGGAGTATATTTACGGGATCGATGAATAGTGTTTTACCGAATTTCGCGTTATGTCAGTTTTGCTCATTTGATGAAACTGAGCAACCAAAAATTCGTGTTTACGGGTTTTCGTCTTTTTCCCCGTGAATAGTGTTTTTGCAGAATTCCGCAGTTTACGGTATTTCTGGCAGAAGAAACAAACCGCTCTCTGGTTAGTCCTGGTGGATAACCGATAGAGGCATCAGACGTCTGATGCTCCGAGTCGATTCCTTCCCTGGTGAGGCTCTACTCGCTCGGTCTGCATTCCAACTGTAATTTGGAAACAAGGTATAAATATGTCATATTAATCTATTTAATTGGTAAGTAGATTAAAGTTTTAGAAATCAATCATGGAGTAGATCTGTAAAAGGATTAAATTGGGTTTTGATGCCAAAGGAATACTGAAGGTGGACCGCCTTGGAAAGTTTCCTGACATACCCCGTTTAATCCTGAGCTTAAGTTGGCTGTAGAAATTTTTGTTCTACGGTCATTCCGTACCTTAAGCCTAAACGGGTTTTGGTTACAGCACCGCCGAAACCCCAACATAGCTTACATACTAGTTTCTCCGAGCTAGTTTTCTCATACCCAGGTGGAATTTTCATGTATACTTCTTCTTCCAAACTCCCATATAGAAAAACATTTTTGACGTCGAATTGATGCAGTGACCAATCTAGATTAGCTGCAAGAGATAACAAAACTCGCACTGTGTTTAGTTTGGCTACAGGTGAAAAAGTTTCCTGATAGTCTATTCCTTATGCCTGAGTGTACCCTTTTGGTACCAGCCTTGCTTTAATACCTTTCAACAGTACCATCCAGACTATATTTGATTGTAAATACTCATCTACAACCTACTGGTTTTTTCCCTTTTGGTAGTTCAGTAAGAAACCAGGTTTTATTTTTATGCAGTGCCTTCATTTCGACATCCATGGCTTTAACCCATTTTGGATCTTGCAAAGCCTCACCAACATTTCCTGGTATAGGTATATTCAGGTTCTTTTCTCCAAATTGTTTTAATGATTATGGTAACCTACTCAAGGTAACATAGTTTGCAATTGGGTACTGGATTGGTTCACTTGTACCATCTTCAGGAACATACTGTTTTGGTGCAACTCCTCTATTACATCTAGGTGGTAAAGTATACCTCTGATTAGAAACACTTACCTCAGGAGCATCTTGGGACTGTGGTTCTAAGTCTTCTTGTATCACTGATTCAAGTTCTTCTTCATCCGGACCATGTACTTCTGAACCCGGACCGTGCATCTCTACATCCGAACCGTGCACTTCTGAACCTGGACTGTACATCTCTGCATCCGGACCTTACACTACTCAACCCAGATAATTCGATCCATCAGAACTACCTGTTTCTTGTGACCGATACCAAATATCTCTTTCACTCTCCTTCTCCCCCTGAGAGAGATGTTTTGTATATGAATAAAATGACTCATTCTCGATGAAAGTTACATCCATGGTAACATACCATTTCTTAGTCACAGGATTATAACATCTATATCATTTTTTGTTCATTCTAACTCCTAGTGATACACACTTAACAACACATGGTTCCAGTATTGACCTTTGATGTTTTGGGACATGAACATAGGCAACACACCCAAATGTTTTTGGTGTTAATTTTAAGACTGATGGTATAGGTACAAAACTTGCAAGTTTACTCAACAAGGTTTTTAAATGATTTATCTAGGAAGGGAGCCTATTGATGACATATACCGCCATGGTTACTGCACAATCCCAAAAATTTTGTGGTACTTCATTTTCAATTAAGAGTGCTCTAGGTGTTTCAAGGATATGTCTGTTCTTTCGTTCAGCTATACCATTTTGTTGAGGTGTTCTTACACACGTCGTTTCATGAATAACCCATTTTCCTGTAAAGAACTCCTTTAGGTTACTATTCATAAATTCTCCCCCATTATCACTTCTAAAAAACTTAATTTTAGTCTCAAATTGATTTTGCACCATTTCATAAAAAATTTTAAACACCATTTCCACTTCATCTTTCCTTTTCAACAAGTATGTCCATGTCATACGAGTACAATCATCAACAAACAAGACAAAATACCTATAGCCATGCATAGACTCAATCGGGGAAGGACAATAAACATCAGAATGAACAAGTTCAAAAAGTTTTTCACATTGATTTAAACTAATGTTATAAGGGACACGATGGCTCTTTGCTTTGATACATGTTTCACACTGAAACTTGGACAAATCCAAACCTACAAAAAATTCAAATAAAATCTTTTTCATATACCCAAAAGAAGGATGTCCTAACCGACTATGCCATGTCCAAATGAAACCTTCAGGCTTTGCAGATCCATTAGCTAAGTTAGTCCTTCCAATCCTTATGTCTTCTAAGTGACACAGACGACCATGCTTAGAACCACGCCCAATGATCTCATTCGTGAGGATATCTTGTACAATACAGAACTCAGGAAACAATAAAACCACGCAATTTAATTCTTCGGTTAACTGACCAACTGATATTAAACATGTGGTAAGAGATTAAACCAAGAGGGTATTGCTAAGCACCAAGGACTGGGAGATTTCTACATTCCCAGCTCCTTTTATTGGATACTCGATTTCGTTGGCATTAATAATTTTGTCAATTTTTGATTCTCCAAGTTCCTTAATATCTTTGTCGCTAAATGTCATATGATCTATATCACCTGAGTCAATCACCCAACTATGTAGATTGTTATGAGTTAGCAGAGACATATCTTGATCACTCTTTTTATTTTTCTGAGAATTGATACCAGAAGCATTCACACCATCTTCCGTATCTGTAGAGACACACCGTGTACTTCTCGGGCTGAGCAGTCTGACTATCTACGTATACCATGGTTCCAGATACCTGGTCAATGTCTGCGTTAGTCTGTTGTTGCCTAGTTGAAACATAGGCTTGACTCCTTCCCTGCTGCTTTCCTTTCTTCCCTTTGAACCAATCGAGATATCTAACTATCTCAAAACATTTGTCTTTTATGTGTCCCATCCTCCCACAATTAAAATATTTTTGTTTCAACCTTTCCTGATTACCAACATTTGAGAATCCTTTTGACATCATAACCATTGAGTTTGAAAACGTACCTTCCAATTTAACAGAGATTGGTGATGAAGGGGCATCAGGGGTAGGCACTACAGCGGTTGGTTGTCATGTAGATGATTGGAGAGATACTAGTTGTGTCATCTGAGATTGTTGAATCATTATAAGCTCAGCTTCTCCAGCAAAGATTTGGTACTCGTCTCTTCTTCTGACATGATTGGTATTTCTTAACAGGAGTGAAATCGATGGAGTATCTAGATCACCTTTGGCATAGCCATCAACGATCAGTACAACTAATCAACCACGTTATGATATCATGTAACAATTTGAACAGCGGAAATTCACACAGAAATAATTGAACACATAATTTAACGAGGTTCAGTACCAACTTGGTACCTATGTCCTCCACACTCACATATACGTTTTTTATTTCTTACACAAGAATAATTCTTACAGAGGAAGGATGGTAGGTTTTATAAAAGGAACCTCCCTCCAATTTTCTAGATCCTACTTTCCTTTTTCTCTTTCTTTACTTTTTTCTTATTATTACAATGTTCTAAAATAAGGAAACAAATTAACTAGGGAACAATCTGTTAGTTTGTAATAATCTAGAAGTCAATAATACGATAAGTTAATCATAAAGCTTTGTTCATGAATTGAATGTTTATTTATATATCATTTTGTTGCCTTGAGTATTATTGAAATTATGGATCATTTCGAGTTCATGACTGAAATTGTGAAACTCCATAATATAGATAATATATACTCTTAAAAGTCACTGACCAAGGTAATTAGCAGGAACACTAATTACCGCGATAAGGTTAGCATGTGGATTAAAAGATGGTTAAGTTTTACAAACCACCTGACACGAGATGTCATTTTAATCACATGGATACATGTTCTAGGAACATGGTATTTGACAGACCCCGAATGAAACATTAAATAGAATTGTGTTCGTGTCATTTATGTTTTCATTCAGTGTCAAAGTTCTACAGTATGAGGTATTTATCGTTCCCACTAAGAAATATATATGAGTAAGTGTTATCTAACGCTGTCCGTAAAAAGCAGCCATAACGGTAGCATTTCCATATATATAACTTAGCTGAGGAAGTGATAGTCTGCCAAGAATACTATTTGTCCCTCGTATCTCTATACGAGCTATAGCATCACTGGGCCCCTTGATAGAGTTAGATTATCTGCATGCGGTATAATTACAAGAGTAATTATATTTGATAATCTACTCAAGATCAAGAAAAGATACAGTTACCAAGGATGACACACATCTACCTTGAAACTGATCTGATAGCTATGAGACAGAAGAACTGACACAAGTAAATTGTTTACTGGATCGTGATATTGTACAGTACAGCATCATCTGTGTAATTGGATGGTCATGATGTGTTGCCAGATGCCACCCATGACTAACAGAAGTTAAAACAGTTTTAACTCTGTTTACCAACATAACACAGATCCTATTGGGTCACACCATATAGGAGCTACTCGGAGAATCTTACTGATTAATTATAAATTGATTATAATTAATATTAAGATGGGTATAATTAATTATACATGATATAATTAAATTATAAATGTCATTTAGAATGACAAGCAGAAACAACGGTTAATTTATAAACGTACACGTTACGTTGTATAAAAGCTACCGAACAATAACCGAAAAGAAATATAATTGTATATGACAATTATATATATTTGATTTGGAATTTTAATTGTTAATTATGGATTTGAATTATGGATTTAAAAGCCCAAAATAATCAAAGCCTTAATTAAAATTAAAAGCCCAAAGGCAAAAGCCCAAAATCAAAGCCTTTTACTATTCATCCTTAATGGGCCAAGGGCAAAATGGTCTTTTTTACCTTGGTGCCGACTTCCCATGTATTGACATGTGTCATGTGAGGTGGCAAGGGTATTTTGGTCATTTCACATGATAAAAGGATGAGGTGTCAAGGGCTTTTGGTAAATAGATTTGTTTTGAGGGGTATTTTGGTCTTTTGCCAACCTCCTCAAAAGTCTATAAATAGAGGGGTAGGGGTAGAGAGAAAGACTCACTAATTCACGTGTTAATCTGATTACTTCGTTGATCGGTTTTCCCTCTCTTTCCTGATTTCGGTTATTACGAGATTCGGAAAAATATATTTTTAGATTCTGCGGTATTTCATGTTTTGCTTTATTAGTAAAACGGAATAACTTGCATTCTTAAATATATTTAATCTGTCTCTTTTTCGGTGAATAGTGTTTCTGCAGAATTCCGCGGTTTACGGTATTTCTGGCAGAAGAAGTAAATCGCTCTCCGGTTAGTCCTGGTGGATAACCAATAGAGGTATCACACGTGTGATACTGCGAGTCGATTCCATCCCTGGTGAGGCTCTACTCGCTCGGTCTGCATTCCAACTGAGATTTGGAATCAAGGTATAAATTGTTATATTAATCTATTTAATTTGTAAATAGATTTAATGCTTTAGGAAATCAATTATGGAGTAGATCTGTAAATAGGATTAAACGAATCTTCTTGATTCATTTAATCCGTAGCTTAAGTTAGATGTAAAAATTTTTGTTTTACTCTTTCCGCAGCTTAAGCTAATTAAATGGGTTTGAACCGTTCCTCGAAACCCAACACAATCTTCTAGAATAAGGAAACAAATTAACTAGGAAATCAAGGGAATTAATTATAAGAGCCAGTTGCCACCTTCCCTTTTTAGTCTGCTCAACACTAACTTAATTCGAAAGGTTACATAGTATATAACTTCTCATTAGGACTTACATTTAATGCGTGCTATATCAACATTAGAATTACTGTTCAAAGCTGTCTAATTGTACATACTAGTGTTAGATCGTTAAACTAGTTGGGTTATTCAAATATATACGCATGCACAAGCAGTTGCGGAGCTACCATATAACAGGGGTAAGCAATTGTCTACTCCTAAAATTTTAAAATTGAGTATGAAGTAGTATAGATTGCCTATCCCTATCCTTTTGACAATTCAATACTGCAATTCAACCGAATGAACTAAATTGCAATTGCGACTGATAATTGACTAAAATTGTTGAGTGTTAATCTTTTTCTTGATTTATGTTTAAATATGATTTAGAATTTGATGAAATTGATTAAAATGATTCAAATTAATTTTTGCCCATTGATCCAGTAATCCGAAACTTTTTGTCCACCTCTAACTCAAATTCTAACTACGCCACTATGCAAAAGTTTGCCGCATATACCTATCTATGCGTTGAGATAAACTAGAAAATTCAGGAAGACAGAAATATGAAAAGCATGAATATGTAGATACGTACAACTTACATTTTTCATGTACCTGAAGTTAAGTTTTATTTCAATATACAATAATATTACAATAAGCTAACTGCAGTCCTACTAAATATATATAGGACCACTAGTTACACGTATGCACCAATTATGTACTTCAAATTAAAACTTCTAACAAAGAAATACAAGATAATTATATAGGATTTAAATTAAGAAAATATAAAATTAAATATTTCTAAAAAAATATATATCAACCGCGTTTAGTATATGATTGAAATCATTATATTTTACTTGAGGTTAACATATACATTATTTAGTGCGACACTATATAATCATTTGAGTAAGGCTACCATACATTGCAATGCATATGTATTTTTGTGCATTAATTGGACCATAAATCACTGGATTCAAAGTCCAAATAACCGATCCAAACCGTTTATCTTGTTCTCCATAATAATATGTGTTTGGAGACCAAATTTTATATTTTTTGGAAATTTTTTACTATTTATAAAGCCACTTTGAAAATCTCTGATCCAACGGTAACAGTAAAATCAAAAGGCACCGTTGGATCAGCGATTTTCAAAGCGACTTAATAAATAGTAAACAATATCTAAAAAAAATGTAAAATTTGGTCTCCAAAACACATATTAATATGGAGAACAAGATGAACGGGTTGGATCGATCATTTGGACTTTGAATCCGGTGATTTATAGTCCAATGTACAAAAGAGACTATACATTGCAATGCACCATAGCCCAACTCATAATCATCTTATCAATATATATAATATATAGAACTTGTCTTGCATTCTAGAAAACTTTAGTACTAGACTATGGGTTTGTTTGAATCGTGCAAGGATTAGTGCAAGAATAGCGATATATTTGAATTAGTGGTTGAGAACAGTGCTAACCCAACAGTATTTTGAGAGTAACACTAATTTTGGACTATTCAAGTTAATAATAATATCGTTTGGATTGTATGTTTAAAATAGTGATGGAGGGAATAAATAAAATAATAATTAAACTAATATTATTATATTACATTTAATATTTAAACTAATATTATATTACATTTAAACTAATATGTTTTAATACTAATCTAATATTTAAACTAATAATATATTACATTTAACATTTAAACTAACATTATATTATATTTAATCTAATGCAAATGGTGCAACAGGAGTGCTCTCTACTCTGCACCACAGGAGTGTCTACACGTATTGTGCAACAGAAGATCCATTGTAAGGCTTTTCTCAGGTCCAGCCGCAAACCAAGAAAAGAAAAGAGGCTCCGCATGCACTGATAAATTCCTTTATATATATTTTTTTGCCTCGAATGTTATTTGGCATTACATAGAAGAGAGGCTTCCTGTTCACTTTTCTTTTTTGACTGCTCTCGCCTTTAACGAACAATGAAGCTTTTTGTATCACAAAAAGTTTGGTTACTGCAAATTCTGACCAGTCATGCATGTTTCCACTCAATTCTTCATCTTGGGCCATAATTTGCAAATTCTTGTGCGTTACTATATATGTTGGCCTGTTATATCAAATTTATACTGTCTGAAGAGAAACTATTCTGGTGGAGTCAAAATATATTATCACTGATGTCAGTTAAAAGATTCTAATATTTTTTTAAATAAATCAAAATTTAGTATAATTTTTTTAAGCACTTTGTCAAAATATTTAGAGCCAACAATTGTCTACGTAAGAGCTTCACTAAAAAAAAAAAACTGTATTATCGGACGTTTGATCGTGTATAAAATACACATATAATTTTTCATGCTCATTGTACAAAATACTCATAGAAAAGATATTATTGACTCATACATAAAATGTTCATACATAAAATACTTATTATATGATCATTCATGTCATTTAAAAAGTATTGTTGAATCATTCTATTTACAATTTCTACCATTTATATATGTCATCCCAAGGTTCTAAATAGCGTTTATCGCGTCATAGCGGGGAGCCTCCAAAAAAAGCTATAGCGAATAGCGACGCTATAGCGAAAGCTATTCCAAATAACATTTTTTTATTTTTATAAAAATTATATTATATATTTGTACTAAATATCAACATTATTTAGTCTCATAGAACAATAAATAATATCAAATTGATTAAAAAATTATAATATTCATATTGAACCAATACAAAGTCCAAATTGTGACTCAAAATATCTATAGTAATACTAATATCATAAACTATCGATCTTTTTCTATTTAAAATATCTTCAACATCATAATATAATTTATCTTTTTTCTATTTAAATTTCAAAATAACCTATAAATTGAAAAGAAAAAAAATCATACTTCTAGTAAAATAAACAGATGATCCTTGAAGAAATTCTTGTTAGTCCCTAAAATTTTCATAATTTAGCAATTATTTATTTGATTTATCATCAGTTAAAAAAAAACCAAGAGCAAAATGAAAAAATTATTATAGCGGACTTGAATTTGATATAATGTAATATTCATCAAAATTAAACAATATCTTCACCATTTATTTATTTTAAAGCTCAAATAAATTGAAATAAAAAAACAGCAAATGTTGCATAGCGCGCGCTATTTGCGCTACACACTATACGCTATAGCGGACCGCTATTACCGCTATAGCGTCTGTAGCGCAAATAGCGTGTTTTAATGCCATAGCATAGCGTTTGGTCTCAAAAAACGCTATAGCGCGCTATTTAGAACACTGTGTCATCCAATTTTCTTTTAAGAAATACTTTGCTTCATAATTATTATTTTTCTTAAAAAAATTTACTAAAATATATAAACTTTTACAACATACATAAAATGTTCGAGGAAATCAAAAATAATAGTTCAATTATATTATTGTTTTGTTTCATATCATATGATTTATAATTCTTTTTTTTTTTGAATTATTTTCTCAATAACAGAAAGAGAAAAAAGATGGTGCAAGGAAAAAAAAATTGGATGCGCAAGGGGAAAGTATACTTCAATAACAAATTCTCTGGCGAAGGAAACTTCTCTTGGTAAGGAAGTAAATGAAGAAGAACTGTTACAGACCAATGAATCAAGTAGCAATTATGTATGCATCCAATGAATTGAGTAGCAATCATGTGATATATGCATCAATTAAGGGGCTAACTTGTAAATATTGTGTAAGCTGAATTGTAATTTTTTTTTATATATGCTCATTTTTTTAAGTTCCATTTTAGTGGTTTTTTGTTGCTGAAATATGTTGTTTTTACTTTCTGTGACATATAATGCATACTGAATTTATTAGTTTAAGCACGAATTTTGCAATTCTATGATTTCACATTAGTTTGTATTCAAGCAGTCAGGGAATAATGTTGTGCTTGCCTCTAACCAGTCCCAGGAACTCAATCCAACACTATGCCAGCAATGAGATGTAATGAAAATGCTCACAGCACTTCACTGGTACAAAAAATGTTCAAAATGAGCCGTCTCAGACATCTGAACAGAATAGACTGCTACAATGACCAAATAGAAAAACAAAATCCACAGTTAAATAAAAGACCAAAAAACACACACTTTAGAACCAAATTTTACATTTATAGGATTTTTGAATAATTTATCATGGATTTCCAAATTTCACATTTCAAATATAAAAAACTGTTATTTGTTATATAATTTTATTATACTGCCTCTTGCATTAGATTATATGTTTGACGTAGTTACAAAGCCCCAAAAATTCTGAAACTTGACAGGTATTTAGAAAAGGTATTTCTCTACATTTTTCATAAAAAAGAACTAAAAATATTGTGTAGTAAATATCTCAAAATTTAAATCTAAAGATTGCTTGTCAGAAAAGGAAATAACCAGTGTTCTAAATAGCGCGCTATAGCGTTTTTGGAGACCAAACGCTATGCTATGGCATTAAAACACGCTATTTGCGCTACAGACGCTATAGCGGTAATAGCGGTCCGCTATAGCGTATAGCGTGTAGCGCAAATAGCGCGCGCTATGCAACATTTGCTGTTTTTTTTTTCAATTTATTTGAGCTTTAAAATAAATAAATGGTGAAGATATTGTTTAATTTTGATGAATATTACATTATATCAAATTCAAGTCCGCTATAATAATTTTTTCATTTTGCTCTTGGTTTTTTTTTAACTGATGATAAATCAAATAAATAATTGCTAAATTATGAAAATTTTAGGGACTAACAAGAATTTCTTCAAGGATCATCTGTTTATTTTACTAGAAGTATGATTTTTTTTTTCTTTTCAATTTATAGGTTATTTTGACTGATTTTTTTTATTTATATCCAAAAAATAAATTAAATCACAAAAAATAACCATTGTGGTGTTGAAATTTGAAAATTACCCAATCCGGTTATTCAGTAACCGGATTTTTATTTTTTTTCCGGTTACCCAATTCCCGGATTAGTGAAATGGGTCCGGTTATTGGTTAACCGGAAAGGATGGAAATGTGTCATATGTATATGTCCGGTTAATGGTGCACCGGTTTTGTGGATTTTTTTTTTTTTTTTTTTTTTTAAAAACAGAAATTTTTTTTCTTTATTTTTTGTATTAAAATATTAGAAATGTTGAATATATTTCTTTGAAAATAGATGGAATACAATATAATTTGTTTTATTAGAAAGACTACAATAAATAACCCGGATCAATATTTTTCAGATCGGATTTTTCGCGGCTGTAAGAAAAATTAATATATTTCTTTATGTGTTATTGGAAAAAAATAAAAATGCTTAGATTCCGAGTTATTGATCCCGGTTCAAAAGTCACTTCTAGGTAATCTAGAAAATATTATGATCTTTCTAGTACATTTAATTTATTAAAAGTTGTATCTATTTTGAGAATTATTTTTGAATAACAATCATTAAATAAATTAAAGTTTTTATTTTTTTTTCAAAATAGATACATCTTTTAATAAATTAAATCTATTAGAAAGATCATAATATTTTCTAGATTACTTAGAAGTGACTTTTGAACCGGGATCAATAACTCGGAATCTAAGCATTTTTATTTTTTTCCAATAATACATAAAGAAATATATTAATTTTTCTTACAGCCGCGAAAAATCCGATCTGAAAAATATTGATCTGGGTTATTTGTTGCAGTCTTTCTAATAAATCAAATTATATTGTATTCCATCTATTTTCAAAGAAATATATTCAACATTTCTAATATTTTAATACAAAAAATAAAGAAAAATAAAAAATTTATGTTTTTAAAAAAAAAAAAAAAAAAAAAACCACAAAACCGGTGCACCATTAACCGGACATATACATATCAAGCATTTCCATTCTTTCCGGTTAACCAATAACTGGACCCATTTCACATTTCCGGTTAACCAATAACCGGACCCATTTCACTAATCCGGGAATTGGGTAACCGGAAAAAAAATAAAAATCCGGTTACTGAATAACCGGATTGGATAGTTTTCAAATTTCAACGGCGCAGTGGTTATTTTTTGTAATTTAATTTATTTTTTGGATATAAATAAAAAAATCGGTTATTTTGAAATTTAAATAGAAAAAAAGATAAATTATATTATGATGTTGAAGATATTTTAAATAGAAAAAGATCGATAGTTTATGATATTAGTATTACTATAGATATTTTGAGTCGCAATTTGGAGTTTATATTGGTTCAATATGAATATTATAATTTTTTAATCAATTTGATATTATTTATTGTTCTATGAGACTAAATAATGTTGATATTTAGTACAAATATATAATATAATTTTTATAAAAATAAAAAATGCTATTTGGAATAGCTTTCGCTATAGCGTCGCTATTCGCTATAGCTTTTTTTGGAGGCTCCCCGCTATGACGCGATAAACGCTATTTAGAACCTTGGAAATAACAAAACAATCATTAGCCAATGCTTGGGAGATGTTTAAGAAATTATAATTTTGCAGCGGCTTTTAATTTATATTATAATGATTTATTATGTGATATGTTTAAGAAATTATAATTATATTTAAATGTAAATGATTTCTCCAATGCTTGGGAGTTGTAACATATACCCGCTTCAGATCCGGGTCCAGATCCGTCCAATATTTGAACCGGATTGGATAATTCACAAACAAGTTATCGGTATCTATCTACCCGGAACTAAAAGACTGGACCCGAAATATTTACGGATAGATAAGTATCCAGATCTGAATCCGACCCGATTTGAAACAAATAAATATATGGATCGAAATTCAGACCCGAACACTTTTAAGATACGAGTCCAAATATAATAGTATCTGGATCCGACCTGACCCGATAGCCCCTCTAGCTAGCCACATTATGAGATAAATACTAAAATATTCCCTAAAAATGTACAAAAGTTCCTGTAAGCTTCTAGAACCATATTCAATGTAGTCATCATCTTGAAACACCTCCCCTCATGTGGAGAAAATTGAGATGAGAGTATGAATCCTGAAGAACAAAACTAAAATACAAAAAGTAGGGTTGTCTTGCATTTTTAAAATGATGATCCAACATAGTAAAGGGCTTCTATAACTCATCACAACCCCTCAAAGGTATAAAACAACCTATGAATAAACTGAAAATAATATTGAATTAATTTTAAAACCACTGCATGGCAATTGAAACTTGTGATCAAGAAAGAATGTCAGTCAGAATTGTGATAAAATCTATTGAAAGTTATGAACCTAAATTTCCATTTCTTGACCTTCATTGTGGCAACCCAGTCCGAAGCATAAAAAAGTTTGGTTATTACAAATTCTAACCAGTCATGTTTCCACTCAATTCTTCATCTTTGGGCCATAATTTGCAAATTCTTGTGCGTTACTATGTTGGCCTGTTATATCAAATTTATGTTGTCTCAAGAGAAACTATATATTATGGTGGTGTCAAAATATATTATCACTGATGTTAGTTAAAGATTCTATTTTTTTTTAAATAAATCAAAATTCAGTATAATTTTTTGAAGCACTTTATCAAAATATTTAGAGCCAATTGAGTGAGCACTAAGTAGTAGAGAAGTTACAGTGAAAACAACTTGATTTATTTCCACAAGAAAGAAAAAACTAATTAAAAAAAAAATCAAATTAACACTTCTTCTCCGGATTAATTTTTTTGTGAAGATTTTGACATGCTAAGATATAAATTAAAAGTCTCTACTTTTCTATGCGAGAAAAAAAGTAGACACTATTCGCAAGAAAAAAAAAACGCATTTATAACGGTACTCTCTCGTGAAAAGTCACTTTTTACCCTCATGAATAAGACATTTGTTGTGAGTTGTTAACAAAATCATTGCAAGAATAATTATGACAATTAATAAGAGCATGGTTTTACGTTCAATGCTTTTATTATAACATGGTAGCTTCTACCATGTAATTAAAAAAAATTACAGTGCAATTAAATTTGCATAAGACAACAATTTAGTCAATCACGTATACCTAAATAGCTAGGTTAATTTATCCAGCTGTGCAAAGGGCAATCTGGAAATTTCACTCATTTGTATTGTCTGGGCACACTTAAGACATGTCATAAGGGGATTGGATAAACAAGGACTAGATAAAAGGGAAGATACGGGAGGAATTCGATCTAGCGCGACTGAAAAGCACAAATCAAAGGCCCGGAATTGAAGCATAGAGCAATGCTGGTGTTGTTGTTGGTGCATGGTGCATGCGCGGCGTAAGAGAGATGAGGGAGAAGAGAGGAGATCTAGCTACTGCCATATGTAGAGGGGTGACTACACGATGGCGTCGATCGTCTTGTTGCATCAGAATTTTCAAAGGCTGTGTCGTCAAGGATTGTTTGATATAAATTATTCATCTAGAGGTGACGGAGCTCTCCGGGTTAATATATATATATGTTGATCCATAGCTGTATGAGAAGATTGCTTGTGGGGGGGGGGGGGGGGGGGGGGGGGGGAGGGGGCGCGTTAGGGTTTGTGAGGGTTTGTGAAGTTAGTGTATCCGGGGCTGCATATATGGATTTATATATGCGGATTTTAAAATAAAAATTTATATTAATTTGTATACAAAGAAAGTATTTATGATTGACTGTACATGTTAAACTGGTGATGAAATGTTAAAATATCGATCCTCATCTCATACTAAATGAAATACTAAAATATTCATATATTGATCTCAATTCAGCCGAATATTCAAAATCGTATATATTGAACCGAATACTCATTTTCTATTCGGATTCCATCTGAATACGAATATTCGGCCGAATAGACCGATTTTTAAAACACTGGTTGTTATATATAAGGGGCATTGATTCTCTATTGGGAATTTAATGCTTTGTCATTCTCTAGATAAGGAGTGGAGATTTTGTTCAAAGAGCTTTGGATGAAGTCATATTCAAAGTCGGATCTAAATTGTCCATTCGGTGTTAAAATTCACATGGACCATTTAGAATCACGGGATCACTTAAATTTATTAAATTCTAAATCATCTACACGAATCTTAACGTAAATCTTAAAGTTTGATAGACTTTGCTCAAAGGCCATTTGATAAAATCCAATTTCACAGAAAAATTGGAAGTTTTTAGTTTGAAGAAAAGAAATATTTGTTTCTCATGGATCTTCAATATCTTCATAAAAAATTGCATCTATCACAAGTACATTGCAGAGTCAAAGATATTAATGTTTAATTAGAAACTTTTTAAGAATTTTCATAAATAATAATAGATTTAAGCCCTTTAATTTATTTTTATTTTTACTTTTATAGTATGTTTGAATATCATATTAAAAAGGAGTCAAATACATGAAAATTAATTATATAACACTAACGACATGAGTGTGTAATAAAAACAAAGACATTTAAAATGACAATTTTGACATATCTGACGCTGAAATATATATCAAATTTTATAAAATATGTGAAGTCCGAAGTATACTGAGTGCGGCAGTTATTGGTGATATTTAATTTTAATATCGTATGTTCTAATTAATATGTAGACCGTTCGATATAATTTCTGTGCATCTTTAATATGCACTACGTACATGTTGTTGACAGCTATATATTATGATTTTTAATGTTTTTGGGTTCTTTATGACGATTTATTTTTATTGCATGATATCAGCAATATTGTGGTTCCACAAAATGTAAGAAACTTAGTTTATGTTCTTCTTAGAAAATTAATTGATTTGATTTTCGATGTATTCTTTATTTTATGAGATATATAATCTTGAGAGAATTAGCACTTAAACAAGTGATCATTTCTTTTACAAGCATTATAAAATTACTCTAATGTACCAAACGATTAAAAATCTTAACAAAAATTATTAAAAAAAGTTGGTTTGTAATTGGTTTCTCAAAACACTGCTTGGGTTTTAAATCAATTAATATATAAATATATAGAGTAAGTCTACCAGACATTTCAATGCATAGGTATTTTTGTGCATTGGACTATAAATCACCGGATTTAAAGTCCAAATGACCGATCCAAACCGTTCATCTTGTTCTCCATATTAATATGTGCTTAGAAACCAAATTTTATATTTTTTGAAATTTTTTTGCTATTTATTAAGCCATATTAATATGTTATGATATGAAATTCTGAAAATGTTTGTTCCTAGCATAAATGTTATCCTTAGCAATGTATAAAATTGTGATGAAAGAACAATATTTCACATGAAAAAGAAAAGTTGTCAAGAATACATTTCTTTTTGAAAGGAAATGATATCATCGACAATGTTTTCACAAAACAAAAAATATTATTAAAATTTGTGTATTTGAAATCATTTAATTAAAATCGAACTTATAATTACTTATTGGATCACATTACATTTTTTTTTCAAATTAGTGCAATTCGCATAAAATGACTCAGACCACACGTATTATAATTGCATTATAATTATAATGATAATTCTAAGGTACATCTAATTTATATGATACATCCATTATATATAAACGTCGATCCGAACCGAGAAAGCAGAGAACGCCGCTACCCACAACCTACTAATTCAATAAGTAGATAGATAAACGTAAACAAACGAAACACGTGTCAACCGAGAAAACATCACTATTTTCACATGGTGGGACCCACCAAGATGCCTATATATTATGGAGAGTCGTGTGACCAAAAACTGTATGTCTAAGGGCTTCACTCACACACACACACACACACACACACACACACACAAAAAACAACAACAACTGTCAACTGTAATTGCAACGTATTATCGACCGTCTGATCGCATATAAAATGCACATATAATTTTTCATGCTCATTACATAAAATGATCATATAAGAAATATTATTGGTTCATACATAAAATGTTCATGCATAAAATACTTATTATATGATATTTTGTGTCATGTAAAAAGTATTATTGAAAAATGCTATTTACATTTTCTACCATTTATATATGGCATCCAATTTTTTCTTTTTTAAAAAATACTACTTTACTTCATATAATTATTATTATTCTTAATTTTTTTACTAAAACATATAAACTTTTACAACGTGAATAAAATATTTGAGGAAATCAAAAGTAATAATGTAATTATATTATTGTTTCATAACAATGTGAATAAAATGTTTATTTTAAGGCCCTACTCTCACTGCTCAAAATTCAAATTTAAATTGTTTCTTTCGGTAGAGGTCGATTCATTCATGAGTTCTCGAGTAGGAGGATTTCTGGCAAGTGTAGGGTGCGCCTTAGTGGCATGGGAAGGGTTCGATTTGCCAGCAATGGCATGGTCCAATTCGCACGCATGCCGAGGGCCAGGGCTGAGGTCTGATTATGTAATATGCGTTATTCTTTTGTTCTTTGATTTTTTTTCTTATTGTTGTTTTTATTACTAATTATCTATTTTTTTTAATGATATGATCTTCCATTGTAATGATCTGATGTTGTAATGTAGTTTTGATGTGCTGATCTATTTATTTTTTATCTGGTCATCCATTCCTATAATAATCTGATTATTGTTGTTCCTATTATCTGATTTTGTTTGTTTAAATTGTTCTTCAGATCTAATTATTGCCAGGACAGATCCTTAGATTTATCAAATTAGTGCTACATTTGATTATTGCTAGGTCAGATTCTGATAAACATATACTTTATTTTCTATACAGCTGATGTAACCCACTACTTTTTTTTGTTTTTACAAAATGGAATAATTGATTTGATTGAGTAGAGAGTGTCAGTGATACTGAGTGAATATAGGTGATAGTTAGTGAATATATATAGGTGAAGTTTTCAGTTGGTTCAGGCTCATGACAACATTGCTCACATGTTGTTATGGAGATATATCATACTCTTTTTTACAAATGTATCAAACTGTCAGCTTCCACACTTAACAATTTTTACTGTTTTTCAAACTTGATTGGAATGTCACATTAAATTTGTGTTTTAATGCAAGTCGTTTCAGGTATAGGAACATGTAGTAAGCGTGTCAAACTGGGGTTGAGAGGTGAACTTGGGAATTCTAAATTTGCGTCCTTGGTTTTATTTCAAATGGAAATATGGTTACTTGGTTTTGTTAGCCTGATTTACAGACTAAGGGTTTGATCCTCAATTCAACCTTGTTCCTTTTACAATATTGATACAATTGAATTAAGGTTATATTGGTCATGAATTCATGGGACTTCATGCTCAATTTTAGGTCCAAAAGACATATGTAACACTTATTTTCTATTTCTTTTAGTATGCAACAGTTCATACTATAAGTTTTTGACCCTCAATTATGATTTATTTGTTCTGGAATTTTGATCTTGAAGTCATAATTAAACTTTACAATGACCTTCTAAATGGTGTCGGATACTCCATTTCAGGAAATTGATGTAGAAAGACTGAGTTACTGCACATTACTATAAGTTTTTTAAACAAAACAGAAAACGGTGAAATTTTCTAATTCAAAGTAATAAGTTGAGTAGAGCGTTGTAATGCCACGTTAAATCAAAATACTATATATATTAAGGTAGGATTAAAAATAATTTAGATTTTTTTTCTTCATTTCTTATTTAAATAGCTTATTTTAATAAGAACAAAAATAGACACCTTTGAAAATATTCTGGTTCATACTCATATAAATTAGCACATACATATATATAACTTGACAGTTATTTTAGACGAATCAATTTGACATATATCAATTTGATGTATATCGATTCGACGCATAGACGACAGTGAGAAACAATATTACTAATTAATACTTTACTAATACTAATCTGGTTTTCAAAAATACATTACTTAAATTAGCACCAGCATGTGAAGTGTGTTCTTATATGTTAAAATTGTTTTTCAAGTTTGGTAGACATTTTAGATTATTAGGAGGACCTATCACAAAAGGGAATTTATTTAATTCGAACAGGCCTCTGAGATTTCAATTGGGCCTTTTGGATTTGTACAGAAACCAGATACGGCTTTTAAGATTCGTAAAAGTTTAATTGCCACCGACGAGAGAAGTCGTATCCACTGCATTAACCCAAATTTTTTTTTTTTTGAGTAAATGCATCTGTACCGTCCAATTAGCTTTAAGATCCATACTGATCAAATATGCACTAAAGGGATCCTTGCCCTTTAAATAGGTGTCGGATTGACTCCGTTTACATCTGACATGTATTAACTCAAAAGATGGTCTTTTGAGTTAATGCAGACGATGGGAGGGGTGAGGTCTTAACAGTGACCGACAATTAACTAAAAGAATGGACAGGGCTAACAATGATGTACAAAAGGACCAAGTTAGCAACTATTGAAACTTTAGGGACTAAACGGGAAAAATAATTGTTGCCTTTTGTGAATGCATTGCAGGTAGGGGTGAAAACGGAGCCGGATTATCCGGCGGATATCCGCTCCGTATTCGGGAATTATTCAAATTCGGATAATTCCCGGATACGGATTCGGATAATTATCGGAAATCCATAGAAGATCCGGATTCGAATATGGAGTCCTAAACGGAGCGGATATCCGGATTATCCGGATTCGAATAGTTTGGCTGGACCCATATAAAAGATGAATTAAAATTTGCTATAGGTGGGATTTGAACCCATGTCCTCCCATCTCAAGGTCTTTTGACTAAGCTTTAAACCACTAGACCACAACATCTTTTATTACCATTCATTTATTTGATATTTATATTATATTAATAGATTATCTCTCATCTCTTGTAAGTTCATTAATATTTATATTTAATGTTTTAATTAATATTTGTATTTTAGAAGTTCATATATCTTAATTATCCGACCATTATTCGTTTTATATCCGTATTCGAATCCGTATCCGTGGACTATCCGTTCCTTATCCGTATCCGTTTAAGGCGGATTTGGTTTTGAATTTTGATATCCGTTTACTATCCGTATCCGTATTCGTATCCGCTCATTATCCGACGGATGCGGATATGGTATCAGCATTATCCGCTCTGTATCCGCTCCGTTTTCACCCCTAATTGCAGGCTCATAAAACAATTGCAGTTTTAGATATTTCTCACAATTTATTAAGTTGATTGCTTTAGATATATTAATTTATTTGGTTTATTTCTTACAATTTACTAGGTAAATTGTTTCGACCTATTTAATTTCTGTTGATTTTTCTATAATAGTAATTAGTAAATTGTAAGTGTGATTTTAATATTTTCTTTCCAGGAAATGAGACAATAGAGAAGCTGAAGCAGATATTCACTAACAAAACAATCATTAGCCAATGCTTGGGAGATGTTTAAGAAATTATAATTTTGCAGCAACTTTTAATTTATATTATAATAATTTATTATGTGAGATGTTTAAGAAATTATAATTATATTTAAATGTAAGAGCTGTAATATATACCTGCTTCGAATCCAGATCCATCCAATATTCGAACCGGATTGGATAATTCACAAACAAGTTATTAGTATCTATCTACCTGGAACTGAAAGACTGGATCCCAAATATCTACGGATAGATAGGTATTCGGATTCGGATCCAATCCAATTTGTAACAAACAAGTATATGAATCGAAATTCAAATCTGAACACTTTTAGAATATGGGTCCAAATATAATAGTATTAAACTAATATGTTTTAGTAATAATCTAATTTAATTTCATATTATCTTTATTTAATGCTAATTTAATATTTTATTCAATACCAATATAATATTTAAAATAATATTATATTACATTTAACATTTAAACTAATATTGTATTATATTTAATATAATGTGCAACAGGAGTGCAGTACTACTCATAGTAAGAGGATTCGCGTTTAATTCGCGAATTATTCGCGAATTAAATGTTTTTTAGCTATCAGCGAATCAATTCGCGTCTAATATGTCGATTCGCGAATTAAACGGTTAATACGCGAATTATTCGCGAATTTGACGAATTTACCGTTTTATTCGCGTTTTCTTCACTAAAATTCGTCGCTGGTTGTCTCATTGTCTGCGTTGGAGGCGACAGCTATTTTTCACTCCTCACTTTCTAAGCTCAATGCACATGGTAGGGCCAAGCTCTTGTCCACTGTAGAGGTGACACGTGGTTTCCACTAAATTTTTTTATTTAAACTATAAAATGAAGCGGTATTGATCCAAAGTTTAAACTCAAATGACCCTACACCATTCACGTGGCAGCCCATGGTTGACAGTACTACTCTACTCTGCACCACAGGAGTGTCTACAGGTATTGTGCAACAGAAGATCAATTGTAATGCTTTTCTCAAGTCCTGCCGCAAACCAAGAAAAGAAAAGAGGCCCCCCATGCACTGATAAATTCCTTTATATAGATTTTTATTTGCCTTGAATGTTATTTGCATTACATAGAAGCAGTGTAGTAAAATGCGGTCTATGCGGCCGCATATGCGTATGCGGTTGTGAACCGCATAGAAAAATAATATGCGGTCTAATATGCGGTTCCGCATATGCGGCCGCATAATTTTGCCCGCATATCATCTAACCGGCCGCATAAAATACGCATACCGCATAAAACTAGTATATGCGGGCTGCATATTAAAATTTTATTTATTAAAAAAATTCAAATTCTTTTGAATTCAAATAATATTATTAATTATTAATTGAAGTGAATTAGATATCGGATAATAACCTAAAATCCAATCCAAATTCGGACCCGAATGGAGTCCAATTTAGTATTGTTGTGTGTAGTTCACAGCTTGCTTTATAGAGTGGGGAGCAATGCTTTTCTCTTGTTCAAGGATTGTGGGACTAAAGCATGAGTTCTTTTCCGGACGTACGCGGCATGGGAGTTCTCATTGCTCTGTTGCTTACAGAGTTACAGTATTATTTAATTATTGTAAAACGAACTAAAGCCACGGCCCAAAAATATGCGATGAGTTCTATTGCTCTGTTGGTAACGATTCAAGCACCAAGGGGCTTGGGCTTGTTCTTTTCCGGATTAAAGCCACGGCCACAGAAATTCATTGTTCTGTTGGGCTTGAGCCATAAGATGTATTATTTATCATCAAAGATTCAAATAATGATGGGCCTAATACTTATATAATTACGAAAGATTCAAAAAAATGTTGGACCAAATACTTATATAAGAAACGTTGGGTCCAATACTTATTTAATTACATCATGTTAAAACCGCATATACAAATCCGCATAAAAATCCGCATATGCGGCCGTATACCGTATATGCGGTATGCGGTGGCATTCCGCATACCGCATAGAAACCGCATTTTACTACACTGCATAGAAGAGAGGCGTCCTGTTCACTTTTCTTTTTTGACTGCTCTCACCTTTAACGAGCAATGAAGCTTTTTGTATCACAAGAAGTTTGGTTACTTACTGCAGATTCTGACCAGTCAAGCATGTTTGCACTCAATTCTTCATCCTGCTTGGCCATAATTTGCAAATTCTTGTGCGTTACTATGTTGGCCTGTTATATCAAATTTATACTGTCTCAAGAGAAACTATTCTGGTAGACTCAAAATATATGATCACTGATGTCAGTTACGTTAAAAGATTCAATTTTTCTTTTAAATAAATCAAAATTTAATATAATTTTCTTAAGCACTTTGTCAAAATATTTAGAGCCAACAATTGACTGCCTAAGAGCTTCACTAAAAAAAAAACTGTATTATCGACCGTTTGATCGTATATAAAATACACACAATTTTTCATGCTCATTGCACTCATATAAAAAACAATTATTGGATCATACATAAAATACTTATTATATGATCATTCATGTCATTTAAAAAATATTCTTGAATCATGCTATTTACAATTTCTACCATTTATATATGTTATCCAAATTTTTTTTAAGAAATACTTTGCTTCATAATTATTATTTTTCTTAAAAAATTTACTAAAATATATAAACTTTTACAACATACATAAAATGCTGGAGGAAATAAAAAATAATAGTGCAATTATATTATTGTTTTGTTTCATATCATATGATTTATAATTCTTGTTGTTTTTGAATTATTCTCTCAATAACAGAAAGAAAAAAAAATAGTGCATGGAAAGAAAAATTGAATGCGCAAGCGGAAGGTACACCTCAGTGCCAAGTTCTATGGCAAAGAGAACTTCTCTTGGCAAAGCAGTAAATGAAGAACAACTGTTATAGACCAATGAATCAAGTAGCAACTATGTATGCATCCAATAAATTGAGTAGCAATTATGTGATATATGACTAAATTGTAAATGTTGTGGAATCGTTTATAAGCTATATAAATCAGATTGTAAGCTGAATTGTAAATTTCTTTGATATATTCTCCATTTTTTTAAATTACATTTTAGTGGTTTTTTGTTGCTGAAATATGCTGTTTTTATTTTTTTTTACTTTCTATGACATATAATGCATACTAAATTTATTAGTTTGAGCATGAACTTTGCAATTCTGTGATTTCACATTATTAGTTAATTTGAACATTAGTTTGTATTCAACCAGTCAGGGCATAATGTTGTGCTTGCCTCTAACCAGCCCCAGGAACTCAATCCAACAATGTGCCAGCAATGGGAAGTAATGAAATGCTCATGGCACTTCACTGGTACAGAAAATGCTCAAAATGAGCCGTCTCAGAGATCTGAACATAATAGACTGTTACAATGACTAAATAGAAAAACAAAATCCACAGTTAAATAAAAGACCAAAAAGCACACACTTTAGAACCAAATTTTACATTCACAGGATTTTTTAATAATTTATCATGGATTTCCAAAGTTCACATTTCAAATATAAAAAACTATTATTTGCTGTATCATTTTACTATATATTCTCTTGCATTAGATTATATGTTTGGCATAGTTACAAAGCTCCAAAATTTCTGAAACTTCACAGGTATTTAGAATAGGTATTTCTCTACATTTTCATAAAAAGAACTAAATATATGGTGTAGTAAATCTCTCAAAATTTAAATCTAAAAATTGCTTGTCAAAAAAAGAAATACAAAACAATCATTAGCCAATGCTTGGGAGATGTTTAAGAAATTATAATTTTGTAGCAGCTTTTAATTTATATTATAATGATTTATTACGTGAGATGTTTAAGAAATTAAAATTTTATTTAAATGTAAATGATTTATCCAATGCTTGGGAGTTGTAACATATACCCGCTCCGGATCTAGATCCGTCCAATATCCGAACCGGAATGGATAATCTACAAACAAGTTATGGGTGTCTATCTACCCGGAACTGAAAGATTGGATCCAAAATATCTACAAATAGATAGGTATACGGATCCGGATGTAATCCAATTTGAAACAAATAATTATATGGATCGAAATTCGGACCTGAACACTTTTAGGATGCAAGCTCGATCAAATATAATAGTATCTGGACCCGACCCGATAGCACCTCTAGCCACATTATGAGATAAATACTAAAATATTCCCTAAAAATATACAAAAGTTCCTGTAGGCTCCTAGAACCATCTTTAATGTAGTCATGATCTACCCCCCCCCCCCCCCCCCCCCCGCTCATGTGGAGAAAATTAAGATGAGAGTATGAATCATGAAGAACAAAACTGAGATACAAAAAGCAGTGTTGCTTACATTTTTAAAATGATGATTCAACATAGTAAAAGGGCTTCTATAACTCATCACAGCCCCTCAAAGGTATAAAACAACCTATGAATAAACTGAAAATAATTTTGAATCAATTTTAAAACAACTACATGGCAATTGAAACTTGTGATCAAGAAAAAGAATGTCAGTCAGATTTGTGATAATTAAAGACTATTGAATGTTATGAACCTAAATTCTTATTTCTTGACCTTCATGTGTCAATCCACACTACTACAAAATAAGTGATTGTACACGGACATAAACAGGAGAGCTACACGGATTTCATGCCGTGTGGAATGTAAGGGTGTAGAAATCCCTGAATATTTACACACGGATATTTACCCGTGTGCGATTAGAAGAGAACTACACGGATTATTACATAAACAACCGTGTACAAACGCTTGTCAGCGTCGCTCTCAAAATAACCGAGCTACGGACTTTAGTTAAATGTCCGTGTAGAATTGTCTTATTTTTTATTTATTTTTGTGGCTAGCCTCCAGTTTTACTAGCCATTTAAAATAAGAATTCCAAAACAGAAAAACATTAAACAGAGGCATTTTAAACTCATAATTCCAAAACTATACAACAGTATAAATAATTCATGTAAACTACGTTATACAAATTTATACAAATCCATATTTAGCATTACAAAATTCTTATTGAAACCATCATGCCTACATACATCTGCTCATTAGAGTAACACTTTTGCTTTGGTCCCTACAATTATAATTTGGTTGTATAATTTATACAAATCCATATTTAGCATTACAAAATTCTTATTGAAACCACCATGCCTACATACATCTGCTCCTTGGAGTAAGAAGAAAAGGTAGATGTAGCAAATATCAATTCCTATTAATAAAATGAAAACTATAAGTAAGATAATATGAAAATCATAAAAAATTGTTATCCGTGGTAACCGAAATCACGGTTACATTTTTTTACAAAAGGGTAACTGAACAAAATTTTTGGTTACCAAATATGTAACCGAATAAAATTCTCAGTACTTATGTTTTTTGTATTTTGGAAAGTAATCAACTAGTTTTATGATTTATTTTTTATTTTCGTTTTATATAAAAAAATCCTTTCGTGAAGGTTGGTTGGGTGTGGACCCATCCCGCATTTAATTGAGATCTTAATTTATATAAGTTCATCCCAGCTTCTTTCTGGTATACTGCAAAACAACTCAAACGGATTCAGGATTTTCTGAAAGATGCTGATAGAAAGCAGATTAAAGACGAAAGGCTCTGATAGCAAATGATAGTCTTAATAATTCATGACGTGTTTTGCAATTAAAATATACAAGCAATCTAGAATCCGTAAATCCAAAATAAAATAGCAAAGTAATTTAAATCTTACAGGTCTGAAGTGCAGACATCTTTAGGCGGAAGCGTTAGTATTGACGTAAATAAGCAATAATAAGCTAGTAACAGAAAATTAGAGGAAGAAAAAAGAAATATATATATACATGACTAAGCTTAGCAAGATAGAGAGGAGAAATACAAATTAACATCCTAGCTCCTTGTGCACAGAAATCAGAACGGCGCTGCTGGAAGGAGAGAGAGAGAGAGAGAGAGAGAGAGAGAGAGTATTAATTGATCAAAACGGCGCTGTTGGAAGGAGAAAGTATTTTATATAATCAAAACCCTAGAATAACCTTTATACACGGATTTTTAAGTAAAAATCCGTGTAGCTCTCTCAAGGCTTTCTATACTGTTATTTAAACAAAAAATCGTGTACAATTTTCACCTTTCTACACGGCTCTTTATTAAACGCCCGTGTTGCTCTCTCAAGCTTTCTACACTGATATTTAAACAAACATCCGTGTATAATTCTTACCTTTCTACACGGTTCTTTAAAAAATATCCGTGTAGCTCTCTTAAGGCTTTCTACAGTGTTATTTAAACAATAATCCGTGTACAATTCCTAATAAACGTCCGTGTAGCTCTCTTAAGGCTTTCTACACTGATTCTTTAATAAACATCCGTGTAGAGATCCCACAGATATTTTGGGCTTCCAAGAAATTACAATTTCTCCACGGTTTTTATATAAAATTGTCAAATCCGTGTACAATGTGCAGTGTACAATGACCATTTCTGTAGTAGTGTCAATCCGAAGCATAAAAAAGTTTGGTTACTGCAAATTCTGACCAGTCATGTTTCCACTCAATTCTTCATCCTTGGGCCATAATTTGCAAATTCTTGTGCGTTACTATATGTTGGCCTGTTATATCAAATACTAGTATCGTAGGTATGTTATTAAATACTAGTATCGTGCCCGTGCGTTGCAACGGGACATATTATAAGAAAAATATATATTTTTATAAAAAAAATATAAATTAAAATACTAGTTATCCAAAAATGAAAAGACATGTTAATAGAAAATTTATATGATTATGTATTTTTAATTTACTTAAATCATGATCTCTGATAATAATTTGATGATGTGATGATTCTTTATTTTTAAGTACCAATGATATCAAATAATAGCTCGATTCGAATCTAATATCAAATATCATACAACAATTCAATATCGACATATAATATGATATAAAAAAATATAAATAAAAAGTGTTATTGTGTGTGTATATATACAGAGGTGGCTAATATCAAATTGATTGTTCCTGAGGTCCCGTGCAACTACGTCATTTTTCAATTTTCAAAGTCCAAAATGTCGATCCAAACCGTTAGATTGTAGACCAAATTTTACATTTTTCGGAATTTTTTACAACATAATTTGACCCATTAGTTTAAATAACGGATAATGAGCTTATTAATTAATTCTAGCGTTATTCTGAACTATCTAATTTACATTTGACAAACATTTTCAGTTGAAATAACACGCTATTTTATTTTTTTTATTCCAATGATTGCCAAATGAGCCCTTATACAGAAATATCACAAGTGCCTTCCTTAATTATTATGTAAAATTAAATATCAAAGTATTTAATTTAAAGAATGTTGCATGAAACCTATATATACAGTCTATATATGCACAAAATTAAGATTTATTATATATCAACTAAGATGATTAAAAAATAGCTACTAAAAGTAGGGTAAACAAATTAAACATACAAAAATTTCATATATTTTGAATATTTTGCTGTGACCTACAATATAATTATTATGGCCATAAGTTTTATCACTCAAAGATCATCACTTAATCAATTTACTTCTAATGCAGCTTCACACAACCGCTTGATTAATTTTTGTGAGATTTCCATCCAGTTTTCTCAATGACTTGATAGTTATAAACAGTTGAAATTTAGATTAAAAATTAAAGCAGCTAACATGATACAGATATATATATATAGGTTTTGGCTAATATGCTATGGGTAGCTAAGAGGCCTCCGTGCTACGGCTCGGATTTTGAGTTTTCAAAATCCTAACGGTCGATCCGAACCGTTCATCTTGTTCTCCATATTAATATGTGCTTGGAGACCAAATTTTACATTTTTATGAATTTTTTTACTATTTATTAAGCCACTTTGAAAACCCATGATCCAACGGTAGTTTCTGGTTTTACTGTTGGGTTAAGCCACCGTTGGATCATGGGTTTTCAAAGTGGCTTAATAAATAGTAAAAAAAAATCATAAAAATGTAAAATTTGGTCTCCAAGCACATATTAATATGGAGAACAAGATGAACGGTTCGGATCGACCGTTAGGATTTTGAAAACTCGAAATCCGATCCGTAGCACGGAGGCCTCTTAGCTACCCATAGCACCGTAGCCACGTCCTATATATATATATATATATATATATATATATATAGAGTACGGCTAACGCGCTTCCTCTAGCATATGGGCCGAAATGCTTCCGGTGGAAATTTGAAATTTCAAAATCTAAAAAGTCGATCTGAACCGTTCATCTTCTTCTCCATATTAATATCTGCTTGGAGACCAAATTTTACATTTTTCTGAAATTTTTTACTATTTATTAAGCCACTTTGAAAATTGCTTAATAAACCGTTGGATCAGCGATTTTCAAAATGACTTAATAAATAGTAAAAAATTTCAGAAAAATGTAAAATTTGGTCTCCAAGCAGATATTAATATGGAGAAGAAGATGAACGGTTCAGATCGACTTTTTGGATTTTGAAATTTCAACTTTCCACCGGAAGCATTTCGGCCCATATGCTAGAGGAAGCGCGTTAGCCGTACTCTATATATATATATATATATTTTAGTAAAATTAAGACCGAAGGAGGAAATTCAAACATTAACAATATACAAAATAAATATATTTTAAGAAAAAAGTTATATTTTTTCATTGTGACATATGTAATAATAACAGTTGAGATCGATATATCAGCTATTTGCACGATCGAGGTTCACGAGGTTTTACAGTTCCGAACTGTTTGCACATGCATAAAGACTTGCAAATCAGAAAAAAATTAAAGCTGCTCATGACATATATAATTGAAACATCTGTGAACCCTCATGAAACTGGTGCACGTACGTAGCTTAGAGATCATCCGAAACTCGATCTATAAATGAACCTATCTATGATCACCCAAAGGAATCCATCCCACACTCAAACACTGTCACGGCCTCTCTCTCTCTCTGTTAAGCACTAAACCACCTTGCCCTGCCAAAAGAACATCTCCGGCTTCACCTTCGTGCCCCTTCCTCTGAGCACAAGTCCGATCCCCTCTCTCAACCCGTACCCATAAATGCAATCCGGCCATCTCATGCAGTGCTATAAATCCCAATAACCAGAATGACTCTGACTCATCACTGAACCGTTGTGATGTTCGGATCGGCCTGGGTGGAATATACGGTGCTGCTATGGCAGTAAGCACAAAAAATGTCGCTGAAGCAAATCCTGTAGAAACCCCACTAATTGACAAATGTGGCCCAGCTCACTTTCCTAATGGTGCGGTTCCCACATCATGTTGTCCTCCCGGATCCTGTAGAACAACTCGGGTGTGGAGTCTTAGCAGATCCGGGAGGACAACATGATGTGGGAACCGCACCATTAGGAGAGTGAGCTGGGCCACATTTGTCAATTAGTGGGGGTTTCTACATGATTTGCTTTAGTGACATTTTTTGTGCTTACTGCCACAGCAGCACCGTATATTCCACCCAGGCCGATCAGAACATCACGACGGTTCAGTGATGAGTCAGAGTCATTCTGGTTATTCGGATTTATAGCACTGCATGAGATGGCCGGATTGCCGCATGTGGAACATCTGGAAGACTCTTGGAAGGAGAAATAATGACATCCGTGACCCTGATTATCTAAAAGCTAGCGTCCTTCCACTTCTATGATGAGAATGCTGAGCTTGTCCGAATTAATTACGGTATATATATAGATTAACATGCAACAAAAAACATTAATTCTTAACTAATTAATCTGTTCTCATTGCTTGTAACTAATTAATCTCTTCTCATTGCTTGAAAATAAACTATTCTAGAATTCTTAACTGACACTTTCAATTATATCATCGATCATGCATGACAGATAGCTGATTGCCTTGATTCAGAAAGACAGATGAGGTACAAGTATCCAGGCCTATCCTGAAGGAAGCACAATTCCCCTTGGTACTAGACGCACAGGCCAGTACGTGCAACCGTTACGCGCCCAAAGACGAACAGGAGCGATCAGGAAAAGAAAGAAGTTAATGGAAGAAGTACTAAAGATCAGCGGTATAAAATATGATAGGGATATTTGTCTCAAGTTCGACGTGTTTGTCAATGCTAACAATTACGAGACTGTTACCCCGGCAGGTCGTGAATTAATTCATTGGTAGCTTCACTCAATTACTACACAAGCACACTCACATGGTTTGATGTAAGGGAATTACGCAGGGATCAGTGAACATGCATGGGGAACTTTTCTGATGAATGGTTTTGGTTTAAATTAACTGGGGGCAGGTTGCCCCTCTTTTGTATATTTCTTTCTTTAAAGATATATGTCACTGGAATCTCTTGGTTGTTAATTGGTAAATGATAAAAGTGGTTGCTATAAAAGGTTTCTTCAGTTAAAATGATTATGTTATCAGTTTCAGTGATATATAATTTTTAACTAATAAATTTTTTTACGAAGAAAATTATTACACTTATTATTATAATTCCATATATGATTTATAAATATTGAATAGGGCTTCAAATTAATGCCTCATGAGTTTTATGTCTCATTTGTGTCTCATATCTTTATCTTCATTTTCAAAATCTAAACAGTCGATCTGAACCATTTAACATGATCTTCATATTAATATGTACTTTGAGACCGTATATTATATATATATATATATATATATATATATATATATTCCTAAATATGTATAAAATCATTTTTTTTGGATGGTCAAAATTTTCAGAAAAATAGTAATTTCGTACCTTTTTAAAAAATAGTAGAACAATTTAAAAATATAAAATTTGATTTTCAAGCACATTATAATACGAAGATTATGCTGAGTAGTTCAAATTAATTGTTTATACTTTGAAAATGAAAATAAGTATGTGAGATACGAATGAGACATGAAATGCACGAGCCATTAATTTCAACTACTCATAAATATTAGTTTATAGATAGTTAAAAAATATAAATGATTTAATTAACTGACACCAAATTGTACGTATACCTTTTATAAGTTTTGTGTCATTATTATTTCGTTAGAATTTTGATTTATATTATATTTAGATATGTAAATCGATCTATTAATTAAATATATACATATAACACACCAAATTCTCTTACATTGGTATTGTGTATTAATTAAATATATATCACAACAAATTCTCTTACCTTGTATTATGTATGATGACGTGGGAGAATCCTAAGCTTGACAATAGGAGATACGGAGTATGGAACATTGGTTGTAGCGCTTGGAACAAAGTTCTTATCCCCTTACGCTGGCCTCATCCATCCATATATTAGTTGATGGCTTGATGCTAATAATTAAAGTACAATCAACTAACATTCACCTACTTAATTTTTTTTTCCCCATGTATCCCTAAACATTCCTACGTACTCTCAATCCACTCTCCACTCTATATGTAAACATCTTATCATATCATATCATATCATACCTCAACACCTTTTTCTTAATTAATGCGTGCGTTTATAGAGGAACACAACAAAATTTTCCTCTACTTGCTCCCTTCTGTCAGTTGTATTTCAGACCAAGCATTCCCAAAAAAAAAAAAAAAAAAACCCAACACGCACACCGACGCACACCTCAACCCACTCAAAAGGATAAGAATAAAAGTATATATATATTACTCTCTTTATGCTTTCATAATTAAATAATAACAAGATTTGGGGGTCCTAACTTAATTCGAAAAGTTACAGATCGAGTATATAACATCTCATTAGGACTTACATTAATGCATGCTAAAACATTAGAATTACTGTTCAAAGCTTTGTCTAATTGTACATAGTAGTGTTAGATCGTTAATTAAACTAGTTGGGTTATTCAAATATATACGCATGCACAAGTTTGCCGCTATATATACCTGGCCTATCTATGCGTTGAGATAAAATATAAAATTCAGGAAGAAATGCAGAAATATGAAAAGCATGAATATGTAGATACGTACAACTTACATTTTGCATGCATGTATCCAGTGACGTAGCTAGAATTTGAGTTAGGAGTGGACAGAAAAATTCAACAAGTACAAAATTCAACTAAAATATTAAAAAATCTAACAAATGGTATTTTTCCATAAAAAAAAGTACACATACTTCCTAGAAAATAATACAAAAGGTACACATATTTCCTTTCTCATCTCTTTTTTTCGCTTCTCATTATTTACCATTGTTTTTCTTTCTTTTTTAATCGGAGATATAATAAAATAGGCACAAAGCAATTTGAGAAGTAAATGAAGGGAAGCATAAATACAAATGAAATACATGTATGGGCTGTTTTATGGTTGTTTTTCTGCAAAATCTAATCAGACGAAGCAAATGAAATACAAATATAGTTTGTATACGTAATTGGGTCAAGCCTGTCAAGGTTGGGCAAATTTGAAATCAAAGTGGGACACAATTAAGCAGTAATACAGATAAAAAGAAAAACGAAATCCAGGGGTGAGCAGCTGCCCACTCCTGCTTGGCTCCGCCATTGCATGTACCTGAAGTTAAATTTTATTGCAAAATGTGGATTTTTTTTTTTGCATGTAAACGCATAATTAATGAAGAAAAAAAATATCTACTTCAGGTCTATTCAACTTATATGACTTGATACTAAAAAAATTCAAAAAATTATAAATTTTCCATGTAAACGCACAACTAATTATGAAGTAGATCGGTTTGAACTGTTTAAATTCACCATTTAAAGTCAATTCGATAGGTTTTAAAGTTGGTGTTATATAAACCGAAATGACACTAATGTTATACTAGTTAGACTCTATAATAATAGAGGAGGGATCAAGTTACAACAAGTTACAACAAGCATTTTCTATATTTTCAAAGTCCAAATCGTCGATCCAAACCAAGGTTCTAAATAGCGATTATATCGGCATAGCGGGGAGACCAAAAAAAAAAGCTATTGTGAATAGCGTAGCTATAGTGGAAGCTATCACACATAGCGATTTTCTCTTTTCAAACTTTATATTCTATATTTCTACTAATTATCAACATAATCAATATTAGAGAATTGATGTAACAACTAAATGACAACTAATCTAAATCTATACTTTTTATCAATTACGCAAATAAGAAGGAAAAAAAATCTAAAAAGTAACATTATTTAATAGTTTATACTTCATGGTATTACATATTATAATAGACAAAGAGCAATTAATTTTATAAGGTAAATGAAGTCAATATACATATTTAAACATTTTATAATTATAATAATAATCAAAATCAGCTTTCAATTGAAACGAACGATAATAATTTTACAAATGAATACTATAAAAAGAGTAATCAAAATGAAGAATTAGTATTTGAATATTTCTCGATATAGTTTGGTTTAGTATACTTATCGTAGAAGACCATGTAGCATTAGAAATAAGAATAGAAGTACAGAAGTCCATATAAATTGCAAAAAAAAAAACCATGTAGCATAACGGTAGCTATAGCGGGTCTCATATAGCGGTAATAGTCGTCAACTATTATAGCTATAGCGGTCGTAGCTAAGTTAGCGCAATTTTATCTCATAGCTTAGCGTTTATGGTCCGGAAAAGTTATAGCGTAGCTATAGCGCCGCTATAGCTAGCTATTTAGAACCCTGATCCAAACCGTTAGATGTGATCTCTACAATAATATGCGCTTGGAGACCAAATTTTACATTTTTTTGGAAATTTTTTACTATTTATTAAGATGGGTACAAAATTCAATGGTTTGAATTTGACTAGTTTTTGTAACCATCTTAATAAATAGTAAACAAATTCCAAAAAATATAAAATTTGGTCTCCAAGCACATTTTATAGTAGAGATCACATCTAGCGGTTTGGATCGATGATTTGGACTTTAAAAATCTAGAAAATGCTTGTTGTAACTAGGGGTGTTCATCGGTTCGGTTCGGTTAAAACCGAACCGAACTTGGCAAACCAAAGTTATAATTCGGTTTTAAAAATAGAACCGAACCGAACCGAATTAGCATTGCAACCGAACCGAACCGAACCGAAGTTTTATTTCGGTTTGTTCGGTTTATTCGGTTCAAACCGAAATATATTATTATTTTTTATTTAAAACAATTGATTTATAATAAACCGAAGTATATTAAGAAATAAACCGGAGTATTAAGAAATAAACTAAGTTATTTAAAAATAAACCAAGTATTTAAAGCAATTGATTAAGAAATAAACCGGAGTATTAAAAAATAAACCGGGGTGGTTCCGATCAAATTCATATTATATGATAGTTCGGTCGGTTCGGTTATTTCGGTTTTGAAAATTTTCAAACCGAACCGATCCAATAAACCGAAATAACCGAACCGTTTAAACCGAACTAATTCGGTTCGGTCCAAAACCGATTAAACTGAACCGTTTGAACACCCCTAGTTGTAACTTGTTGTAACTCAAAAATTGTTGTAACTTGATCCCTCCTCATAATAATAATACAATATGCTAACTGAGTCCTACTAAATCTATAGGACCACTCGTTACTCGTATGCACCAATTATGTACTTCAAATTAAAACTTCTAACAAAGAAATACAAGATAATTATAGGATTTAAATTAAAAAACCATAAAATTAAATGCTGGAAAAATATTTCAAAAGATAAATGTATATCAACCGCGTTTAGTATATAATTGAAATAATTATATTTTACTTGTGGTAAACACATATATGATTTATTGCAACACTATATAATCATCTTATCAATATATATAGAATATAGAACTTGTCTAGAATGAAAACTTTAGTACTAGACTATAGGGTATGTTTGGATCGTGCAAGGGTGCAAGAATAGCATTTTTTGAATTAGTAGTTGATAATAGTTCTAACTCTAGTGGTTTGAGAATAACACTAACTTTTGACTATTCGGATTAATAAAAATGTCATTTGGATTGTATGTTTGAAATAGCGATTGACGGAATGAATAAAATAGTGATTAAACTAATATTATATTACATTTAAACTAATATGTTTTAATACTAATCTAATACTTTATTTATTACTAATCTAATTTACAATAGTATTTTATTTATTTAATGCTAATTTAATATTTTATTTAATACTAATCTAATATTTAAAATGATATTATATTACATTTAACATTTAAACTAATATTGTATTATATCTTTTATAGTATCTAATCTTGGACGGACCGGTTACTGTAGCTCTACAGTACCATCATATATCTCCTTCGTATGATTCATATCTAATGGTCAGATCTGCCTCATTTCCATCCGACGGTCAGATCTCCTTGCTAATATTCTCTAAATCTTCATTTCTCTCGAAAGTTCTCAAATTCGCCTCTTCAGCTGTCCGCCTCCACCTTCCTTTCGGCTTCTCCTCTCTTCCGCCATCTCTCTCTCACTCATATATGATTCTCTTCTCCTCTCCCAAATTGGACTAACTCTACCTCTCCTCCATTCGATTGAGATCAACTGCCGAGTCCACGTCTCTTCTGTGATGTCTTCTTCTCCTTCTCCAGCCGAGTCCACGTCTGATACGTCCAAAGGGTATGGTAAAAAGCTTTATCCTTAAATACACTTTCGGTTCAGATTGCAAGTATACAATCCTATCGTGTAGTATATTGTCGGGTATCGATCCACAGAGAGTATGTTTAATTACTATACTTAAACTTTAGTAATAAATTTCAGAAAATAAAGTAAAGTGTAATAAAAGTAAATTGGGGGGGGGGGGGGGTTTGTTCTAACAATTCCTAAATTTGGGTTCAATACTCGAATAGAGAGTTTTAAACAATAAAAGTAAATGAATGAAAGAAAGATTGGTTTGCTTTCTAGATGAGAAGATCTAGGGGTATTCGGTCTACAATCCCTTGGTTATTCTATCTATTCAGTATTTGTTTAAATTCATGTATGATTTGATGAGGTTTCTAACCTAAAGTGTTAAAAAGGGTCACGGTCATGAATTAATAACGTGCCTAGATAATTTCGGACTTCATGGTCGTTCTTCACCCTAGTTATCTAGACCCATTGAGCTCTTGTTAGCCTATATTGACTAATTATTGACACAAGTATTTGGTAGGTTGGGTTAATGTTCCTCGAATTTTAGGTGCTGTCACCATCCTAAAGGGATATTTAACAATCACGTTTACACAAAATACGTATCAATACTTAATCAATCTAGGTGTCCTAAGTAGGGGTTTGACTTCACGGTCGTTCTTCACCAAACCCTAACTCTTAATTTCTATAGTTCCGGTTATAGGTATCAAAGTACGGTCGCTTCTAACCCAAAACCTAAGATATTTGTGTTCATAATTTGGTCCTCTCCTCTCATCCTACTTCTTTGGATCCTTTGCATAACAAAGCGGGACTACCGCGATTTCAAGTACTAAACTATGTAATCAACACAAATGATAATCACAGAAATTAACAATCAAATCCCATAAAACAATCATAATAAAAAAAAATAACTGAATAAGATATAATTAAACAAGTTCATGCATTGACCTAAACCCCTAGAGAGAGATCTACTCCCTCATGGAGAGATCCATTACAAAAGTTGGCAAAAATAAGAAGAAATGAAATAAAGAAATGATTACACCCTTTATTGAATCAAGAACCTCAAACTTGCCGAAATCTTGCTTGGACCTTCTTCTCCTTCCTAGAAAAGCTTCAGGAACTCTAGAAATTGCTACAGATTTATCGCTATAATTGATGGAAATGGACATACACTAAGGGAGAGAGAGATGAGAATGAATGATGCTTGAATGGGAAATCAACTCCTCCTTTTATAGCCAAGGACTGTGCCCAATTAAGAAGCATTAGTTGTGAGGTGAGTGAGGGGCTATATTCAGATTATTTCCTAGGTTGTCTTGTCCATATTTAGCTGTAAAACACATCCATGAAGCGCCAAAAATAGAAACCGTGTTGAAAACGTGTAAATCTGGCTTTCTGCAGGTCCAGTGCGTCCGCACTGGTGGTGAGTGCGGGTGGCCTCATCCGCACTGGATGCTGAGTTTCCTTATTTAACTCTGAAGATCTTCTCAGTGCGTCCGCACTGAGTATGGGTGCGGGTGGTCCCATCCGCACTGGCTGTGAGTGCACAATTCCTGAAATCGGCTAAGTTCTCAGTGCGTCTGGGCTCATCCGCACTGGATGGCCAGTGCGTCCGCAGTAGGCTCGGAAAAAATTCCTTGGTCTGCTGAGAGGCTGAAAATTTGGCTAAGTATTGAGTGCGTCCGCACTGGCCGTGAGTGCGGGTGGCTGACCCGCATTGGAGACTAATTTCTTCCATTTTCGTCTTTTCCTGCGATTTAATGCCAAACAACTGCAGTAATTTGATTCTAGATGTAATCTATTTACTTTATACTCAAAATACATGATAATTGAAGTTATTTTATGATAAAAATCAGATCAAAATGTGTATATAATTTATGCCTATCAACGTCTCTTCTGTGATGTCTTCTTCTCCTTCTCCAGCTGAGTCCACGTCTCTTCTGTGATGTCTTCTTCTCCTTCTCCAGCCGAGTCTGTTTCTCTTCTGTGATATCTTCTTCTCCTTCTCTAGGTAACATTTCAAACTGATTTCTTTTATTTTTCGTTGCTTTAGATTTTTGTTTGATCATGTTGCCAAAAATTAATTGATTTAGGTTTCGTGATATAGGGTTTGCGATAAACTGATTTATTTGACTTTTTCGTTGCTCTAGATTTTTTTTCCTTTGGTAATGTTTCTAAAAAAATCATTGATTTAGGGCTTATGATAGATGGTTTAGGGTTTAGGAATTGGGATATATGGTACAGGGTTTAGAGCTGTCAATTGGAGCAATTTGCCCATCTAAAGTTGAAATTTTTGTTTTTTTTTTTAGTTAGAAAGATTTCAAATGGAAACAAAAAAATTAGTATCAAAGTGCTCTATGACTGTGGTAATATCATTCTATTCAAGTCAATGTTCTCTTTGGCTGTGGAGAAGCAATTTGCCCCTCAAAACTTGAAATGATTGGTTTTTATGCCCCGACAGTACATAAAACCAAATTTTTTAATAAAAAAAAATGTGTAACTTAAACCATACCAGTAATATTTTTCAACCAAAATATCAGATTTATGATTAGTCTTTATTCTTACATCATTTGGTAAAACCTGTGTGCATATTCTATTTTTATATGTTAGTTTTTGGTACACAATTCTGGTTTGATCTTTAATTTATTTTTAGTTAGGAAGATATGGCTGAATTTTGAGATTTATGATTTTGTTTCAATTTACGTAATTGTTTTGTAAGTATTTGTTTTAGGGTTTAGGTTTAGGTGTTAGTAACATATCTTACGCTTACTGCCACATTTGATTTTTCGTTCTCGAAAAGAAAAGGTGTTGTGTCAGCAACATTTATTTACTGAATAATGAAAAAAAAAAACACTTTCAAATATATTTGTTAGGCCTAATTCTTTACAGCATTCTCTTAAATTTATATATTGTACCTCATGGATAAACAAATTTATATAATGCACCTAGCTGAAAAAAATATGAATTGTTGCATTAGTAAACGGTCCTCTGATTTTCCTTTTATATGAATTCATAACAAAATCAACATTTACTCTTAACTATCACTACGTTGACTTACTCTACTATGTATATATATACAGTTACATCCATAACATGATGTCATTTTTTTTCTTCCATTTGTTTCAGCAGTTTATTTGCTTCAATATAGAGACACTTCTATCGTTCTGTGCAATCCTTTCAGGTATTTTTTCTTTTTTCTTTTTTCTTTTTTGTTTTTATTAACTTGGCATTTAGGCATCACGTCTAAGTAGAAAAAAAAAATGTTTGCTGCTTTAATGAATAAATAACTTTGACAACTTTTGTCAAAGGAATAAGCATAGGGACTTCATATTTTTTTTCGAATAAGCATAGGGACATCACGTCTGAGCTTGCTTTTGTTGTACAATAAAAAACGGTGACTACTGACTAGCACCAAGTAATAATTCAAAGGAAAAAAAAAAAAAGCTCTCTCCTTTTCAAAATTAGTGAACACAATTGTTGTAGCACAATCCATCTATAAAAATACCATAGGTTATGCAATTAACCCCACACCTTTCGTGATTTAGAATTTTCTGATTTCTTGCATATCCCATCTATAAATGTCCTAAATTATCAATAACAGAAGACAACATTGAAAGGTGTCATTCTTAATTGATACCTTGCGTTCAACTAAGGGGTTGTGAATTAAAATTTTAGCTCTCTTCCACTGCTCACAGACAAAATGCTATAGGTTATGCAATTAGCATCACTTCTTTAATGATTTAGGATTTTCTGATTTCTAGCACAGCCATCTAAAATTTTTGATTCAAATTTTACCAGCTGCCCCCACACAGTCCATTTGTAAATTACGAAAAATGCCACTTTTCTGCAATCAAATGAATAATAATAATATTAAAATAACATTTAAGCTTATTTTATTTCTACACAGTTACAAACTCCTTTCATGATACCAAACTACCAACACACACACCACAATTATATCCAATACGAACTAACACACTTTTGAATTTATGCAGCACCGATAGCTGCAAAAGGGAAGGAATATGAAGAATAGCTGCAGCAGCTCCAAAAAAGTTTTAAAATCTGTTGTATATTAATTGTAAAAATATTATTTTTCCTATTATCTCCATGAAAACAAATACTAGAAACCATTTTGTTAATAAACTGTGTTTTCAAATACTACAAAATGTGATCTAACTATATTACTCCTATGCACTCATGTACAGCTTTTGTTTTACTTATTCTCTATTTGCTTCTCCATTATCACTCCAGTACACTTTTCTATCTTATTTAAAATCTCTATATGCTTCTCCACATGTCTTGACAATGATGCCGAAGCAACGCAAGGCCCCCTGCTAGTTTAATCTAATTTGCAACAGGAGTGCAGTACTACTACTAGATCTACTCTGCACCACAGGAGTGTCTACAGGTATTGTGCAAACCAAGAAAAGAAAAGAGGCTCCGCATGCACTGATAAATTCCTTTATATATATATTTTATTTGCCTTGAATGTTATTTGGCATTACATAGAAGAGAGGCTTCCTGGTTCACTTTTCTTTTTTGACTGCTCTCGCCTTTGCGTTACTATATATGTTGGCCTGTTATATCAAATTTATGCTGTCTCAAGAGAAACTATTCTGGTGGAGTCAAAATATATTATCACTGATGTCAGTTAAAAGATTATAATATTTTTTTAAATAAATCAAAATTTAGCATAATTTTTTGAGATAGAAATTTAGTATAATTTTTTTAAGCACTTTGTCAAAATATTTAGAGCCAACAATTGTCTGCCTAAGAGCTTCACTAAAAAAAAACTGTATTATCGGCCGTCTGATCGTATATAAAATACACATGTAATATTTCATGCTCATTGCATAAAATACTCATGTAAAAAATATTACTGGCTAATACATAAAATTCTCATCCATAAAATACTTCTTATATGATCATTAATGTCATTTAAAAATAAGTATTATTGAATCATGATATTTACAATTTCTACCATTTATATATGTCATCCAATTTTTTTTAAAGAAATACTTTGCTTCATAATTATTATTTTTCTTAAATTTTTTTACAACATACATAAAATGTTGGAGGAAATAAAAAATAATAGTGCAATTATATTATTGTTTTGTTTCATATCATATGATTAATAATTTTTTGTTTTTGAATTATTCTCTAAATAACCGAAAGAGAGAAAAAAAATAGTGCACGAAAAGGAAAATTGGATGTGCAAGGGTAAGATGAACCTCAGTGGCAAGTTCTCTGGCAAGGGGAACTTCTTTTGGTAAGGAAGTAAATGAAGAAGAACTGTTATACACCAATGAATCAAGTAAAAATTATGCATGCATCCAATGAATTGAGTTGCAATTATGTGATATATACGTTTGGATGCACTAGAGAATAGCGAGAATAGCTACTGTTGAGAATAGTAAATTAAAAATAGCGAGAACAGCTACTATTTAAGAATAGCGCTAACTCAAAGCTATTCGGAAGTTGTTTGGATTGAACATTTAGAATAGCTACTGTAGGGAGTGAGGCTTTGAGAGAGTTCATTTGCTATTCCATGTTTCTGTAGGAATAGCGAGAACAGCGCTATTCTCGCTATTCCTGGATGAGAATAGCGCTGTTCTCGCTATTCTCGCTATTCTCGCTGCATCCAAACATAAAGGGGTTAAATTGTAAATGTTGTGGAATCATTTATAAGCTATATAAATCAGATTGTATAAGCTGAATTGTAAATTTCTTTGATATATGCTCATTTTTTTAACCTCCATTTTAGTGGTTTTTTGCTGCTTAAATATGTTGTTTTTACTTTCTGTGACATATAATGCATACTTAATTCATTAATTAGTTTGAGCATGAATTTTGCAATTCTTTGATTTCACATTATTAGTTTGAACGTTAGTTTGTAGAATAAAGATTTTTATCCTCCATTTCCTATCCCCCATTTATCCCCCATCTAACTACATTTCTATAACTAACTCATTAACTTTCAAAATTAAGAATCTATATCCTCTGCATTAACGTAACTTTTGACTTTAAAGATTTCCACCTTTGAATTGTTCTGTATTTAGTAGAGGACAAAACAAATTATGGAAACACTGTGCACGTCATCGATTCGGACCCTCAACACGATCTGATCGACGCTATTGATTTCTAATCAAAGAGTGCAATCCACACAGTCCACGGATCCACACTACAATTGCTATTAATAATTCTCCCCTTCCAATCGGATCGAATCCAAAGTAACCATCTTCTATTTCTTTCTCGCTCTCTTCACTCAAATCAAATCCAAATTAGTCGGATCTGGTATATATTTCATGTTGTGATGACAGGGAGTATTTTGATTGGGTTTGGTTATGGTGTTTGTGTTTGGGGTTGGGTAGCGATAAGGTATGGTTTAATTAGTATTTTGTGCTTTCGTTTTGGTAACAATAATGTACTCCTTGAACTTCTGATGTAAACCTTCTAATGTAAAGATGTTCATGTAATAAGTGAAAGATGAAATATTCGATCTTTAATTAAAATCCTTCTTTGTTCTTTCGTTATTATGTTTTTTGTTATTTTGATTGTTTGATATTTTAAATATGAATAGATGATTTTTTATATATTAATATTTGTGCGTATAGATATTCATACTTGCATCAGTTATTTTAGAAAGATGAGAGTTCAAATGCACCCAAATTTTTGTGCACCCAAATGCACACTATCTTTCAAATCTTTTTTCTCTGTTTTCAAAGTCCAAATAGTCAATCCAAACCATTAGATGCGATCTATATATTAAGATGTACTTGGAGACCAAATTTTACATTTTTTGGAATTTTTTTACTATTTATTAAGCCACTTTGAAAATTGCTGATTTTACATTTTCTGGACCATTGGATCAGCGATTTTTCAAAGTGGCTTAATAAATAGTAAAAAAATTCCAAAAAATATAAAATTTGGTCTCCAAGCACATCTTAATATATAGATCGCATCTAACGGTTCGGATTGACTATTCGGACTTTGAAAACGGAGAAAAAGGATAGGGTGCATTTGGGTGCATTTGAACCCTCCTCTTTTAGAAATATGTTAGGTACATTAGGTATGAATACTTGCATTACAAATGTATAAATATTTGCTCGATGTTATATGAATACTTGTATTCTAGATTTTTAAAAATTGCCGTATCATCGTATTTGTATCGTATCTGATACGATATCCGTACTTGTATCCATGCAACATAGTCTACAATGTAAATATTAGTACATAAATGCACAGGTGTGAATATTTTCCATATTACGTATTAATACAATCAAGCATTAAATAGAGTAATTTGTAAAAAAAAATATTTAATTAAGATACTTTTCAACGTAACAATTTATACTTCGGTTATAAGTATGAATACTTACATTATGAGGTATAAATACTTACAATACTTGATATTAATACTTTCAAATGTCATTTAGTGCTACAAGGAAAAAAATAGAAAATATGTTAGATACAAATACTTGCAATACTTGATATTAATACTTTCAAACGTCATTTAATGTCAAAAGAAAAAAAAATTGTTGATAAAATATTTAGATAAAACACTTGATACATAAACTATTAACATTTGCATGACAAGGTATGAATACTTGCAATATTTGAAATTAATACTTTCATACATCATCATGTGCCATATGGAAATAAAAATAAAAATTTCATAGATTATGTTAGTTACCAACACTTGACATATGAACTATTTAAACTTGCATGATGATGTATAAATACTTGCACTACTTAATATTAATATTTTCAGACGTCATCCCATGTCATATGGCAAAAAAAAATTGATAAAATATGTTAGGCACAAACACTTCATATATGAATTATATACACATGCATTACGAGATATGAATACTTGAATAAGGAGGTGTGCATAGTTGCTCGACAAGATATGGATACTTACACGACAAGGTATTCACGACGATGTATTAATACTTGCATGACGAGGTATGAATACTTGCACGACGGACAACCCGAAAGTATGTCATTATGGATCTCATTTGAAAGAGAAAATTACGTAGAAGACATTCATAGTTTTAGATTTGCAAATTTTCACACAGATCGTCAGAAATATTGACAATATTGAATGAAGAAAAAAAAACTCAACTCTAAAAACATGTAGAAGATATGTGTATGATGTGTCCAGTTTTTTTTCGAAATACTTGGTATCTTAGGTATGGATACTTGATATATTATATATTAACACTTGCGCGCATAGGTATCCATATTTGCACGCATCAGTTACAAAATCTATCAAATATTAGGTGGTCTCCTAAGTAATTAATGAAGTACAGTTAGTTAACAATCCCCACAAGTAGTTATTACTGAGGGATGAATGGGGGAAATTGACTGAGGGATAGTTAGTCGATCCCTAGTTTGTATTCAAGCAGTCAGGGAATAATGTTGTGCTTGCCTCTAACCAGCCCCATGAACTCAATCCAACACTATGCCAGCAATGAGATGTAATGAAAATGCTCACAGCACTTCACTGGTACAAAAAATGTTCAAAATGAGCCGTCTCAGACATCTGAACAGAATAGACTGCTACAATGACCAAATAGAAAAACCAAATCCACAGTTAAATAAAAGACCAAAAAACAAACACTTTAGAACCAAATTTTACATTTATAGGATTTTTGAATAATTTATCATGAATTTTTGAATAATTTATAGGATTTTCATAAAAAGAACTAAAAATATGGTGCAGTAAATCTCTCAAAATTTAAATCTAAAGATTGCTTGTCAGAAAAGACCATTGCTTGAGAGATGTTTAAGAAATTATAAGATCAATGCTGGGAGATGTTTAAAAAATTATAATTTTGCAGCCGCTTTTAATTTATATTATAATGATTTATTATGTGAGATGTTTAAGAAATTATAATTATATTTAAATTTAAATGATTTCTTCAATGTTTGAGAGTTGTAACATATATCCGCTCCGGATCCGTTCAATATCCGAACCGGATTGGATAATCCACAAACAAGTTATGAGTATCTATCTACCTGGAACTGAAAGATTGGACCCAAAATATCTACAGATAGATAGATATCCGACCCAATTTGAAACAAATAAATATATGGATCGAAATTCAAACCGAACACTTTTAGGATACGGATAGCACCTCTAACCACATTACGAGATAAATACTAAAATATTCCCTAAAAGTATACAAAAGTTCCTGTAAGCTTCTAGAACCATATTCAATGTAGTCATGATCTTGAACCCACCCCCTCATGTGGAGAAAATTGAGATGAGAGTATGAATCCTGAAGAACAAAACTGAGATACAAAAAGCAGTGTTGCTTACATTTTTAAAATGATGATCCAACAAAGTAAAAGGGCTTCTATAACTCATCACAGCCCCTCAAAGGTATAAAACAACCTATGAATAATTAATTTGTATTTAATTTTAGTATCGTATATGTTCAACCTATAAATACAACTTAAAAATGTGTGCCGGAATAATATTGGACTGAAAACTCATTTTCTATTCAGATTCCAACCGAATACGAATATTCAACTGAATAGACCGATTTTTAAAACATTGGTTATATACAAGGGGCATTGATTCTCTATTGGGAATTTAATGCTTTGTCATTCTCTAGATAAGGAGTGGAGATTTTGTTCAAAGAGCTTTGGATGAATTTCATATTCAAAGTCGGATTTAAATTATCCAATTGGTGTTAAAATTCACATGGACCATTTAGAATCACGGGATCATTTAAATTTATTAAATTCTAAATCATATGCACGAATCTTAACGAAAATCTTAAGGTTTGATAGATTTTGTTCAAAGGCCATTTGATAAAATCCAATTTCACAGAAAAATTGGAAGTTTTTAGTTTGAAGAAAAGAAATATTTGTTTCTCATGGATCTTCTATATCTTCATAAAAATTGCATCTATCACAAGTACATTAGTTTATTTTTATTTTTACTTTTATAGTATGTTTGAATATCATATTAAAAAGTAAATTGAGTGTGTAATAAAAAAAGATTTAAGCCCTTTAGTCAAATACATGAAAATTAATTATATAACACTAACGACATGAGTGTGTAATAAAAAAAGACATTTAGAATGACAATTTTGACATATCTTATGACGCTGAAATATAAATCAAAATTTATAAAATATGTGAAGTCCGAAGTATACTGAGTGCGGCAGTTATGACTTATTGGTGATATTTAATTTTAATATCGTATGTTCTAATTAATTTGTAGACCGTTCGATATAACTTCTGTGTATCTTTAATATGCACTACATATATAGTGACAGCTAGATATATATTATGATTTTTAAATTTTTTTTGGGTTTTTTTATGACGATTCATCTTTATTGCATGATATCAGCAATATTGTGGTTCCACAAAATGTAAGAAACTTAGTTTATGTTCTTCTTAGAACCAATATTGCATGATCATCTTTATTGCATCTTTATTGCATGATATCAGCAATTAATATTGGTATGATCATCTTTATTGCATGATCATTTTTTTAAAAGCATTATAAAATTACTCTAATGTACCAAAAGATTAAAAATCTTCAAAAAAAATTATTAAAAAAAGTTGGTTTGTAATTGGTTTCTCAAAACACTGTTTGAGTTTTATAAATCAATTACTATATATATATATAGAGAGAGAGATGGGCTATGGTGCATTGCAATGCATGGAGGGATTTGTGCATTGGACCATAAATCTAAAATTCAAAATTCAAATGGCCGATCCAAACCGTTCATCTTGTTCTCCATATTAATATGTGCTTGGAGACCAAATTTTACATTTTTCTGAATTTTTTTATTATTTATTAAGTATTTTACAAAATTGTTGATCCAACGGTGGCTGCTGATTTTACTGTTTTGTTAAGCCACCGTTGGATCAATAATTTTGTAAAATACTTAATAAATAGTAAAAAAATTCAGAAAAATGTAAAATTTGGTCTCCAAGCATATATTAATATGGAGAACAAGATGAACAGTTTGGATCGGTCATTTAGATTTTGAATTTTAGATTTATGGTCCAATGCACAAAACCCTCTATGCATTGCAATGCACCATAGCCCATCTCTCTCTCTCTCTCTCTATATATATATATATAGAGTTAGGCTGGGGTGCTATGGATAGCATAGTGGCCTCTATGCTACGGCTCAATATTCGAGTTTTCAAAATCCAAACGGTCGATCCGAACCGTTCATCTTATTCTCCATATTAATATCTGCTTGGAGACCAAATTTTACATTTTTCTGAATTTTTTTACTATTTATTAAGTATTTTACAAAATTGTTGATCCAACGGTGGCTGCACAAAACAGTAAAACCGTTGGATTAGCGATTTTCAAAGTGGCTTAATAAATAGTAAAAAAATTCAGAAAATTATAAAATTTGGTCTCCAAGCAGATATTAATATGGAGAATAAGATGAACGGTTCGGATCGACTGTTTGGATTTTGAAAACTCGAATATTGAGCCGTAGCATAGAGGCCACTATGCTATCCATAGCACCCCAGCCTAACTCTATATATATATATATATATATATATATATAGTAAGTCTACAATATATTGCAATGCATAGGTATTTTTGTGCATTGGACTATAAATTACTGGATTTAAAAGTCCAAATGACCGATCCAAACCGTTTATTTTGTTCTCCATATTAATATGTGCTTGGAGACCAAATTTTATATTTTTTTATTTATTTTTTACTATTTATTAAGACACTTTGAAAATCGCTGATCCAACTGAAAAAATAATATTCACACAATTAATAAATTATACCAATTTATTCGAAAGCTGCTAGCACGAGCTTTTTTTATATGTAGCATTTTGAAAAAAATGTTATGATGTGAAATTCTGAAAATGTTTGTTCCTAGCATAAATGTTATCATTAGCAATGTATAAAATTCTGATGAAAGAACAATATATATTTCATATGAAAAAGAAAAGTTGTCAAGAATACATTTCTTTTTAAAAGGAAATGATATCATCGACAATGTTTTCACAAAACAAAAAATATTATTAAAATTTGTGTATTTGAAATCATTTAATTAAAATCGAACTTATAATTACTTATTGGATCACATTACATTTTTTTTTTCAAATTAGTGCAATTCGCATAAAATGACTCAGACCACACGTATTATAATTGCATTATAATTATAAATTATTTTTAATGAATATTATAATTATAATGATAATTCTAAGGTACATCTAATTTATATGATACATCCATTATATATAAACGTCGATCCGAACCGAGAAATTAGCAGAGAACGCCGCTACCCACAACCTACTAATTCAATAAGAAGATGATAGATAAACGTAAACAAACGAAACACGTGTCAACCGAGAAAACATCACTATTTTTCACATGGTGGGACCCACCAAGAAGCCTATATATTATGGAGAGTCGTGTGAACAAAAATTGTATGTCTAAGGGCTTCACTCACAAAAAACAACAACAGTCAACTGTAATTGCAACGTATTCTCGGCCGTCTGATCACATATAAAATGCATATATAATTTTTCATGCTCATTACATAAAATGATCATATAAGAAATATTGTTGGTTCATACATAAAATACTTATTATATGATCTTTTGTGTCGTGTAAAAAGTATTATTGAAAAATGCTATTTACATTTTCTACCATTTATATATGGCATCCAAATTTTTTTTAAAGAAATACTACTTTACTTCATAAATATTATTTTTCTTAATTTTTTTTACTAAAATATGTAAACTTTTACAACGTGAATAAAATATTTGCAGAAATCAAAAGTAATAATACAATTATATTATTGTTTCATAACAAGATGAATAAAATGTTTATTTTAAGGCCCTGCTCTGACTGCTCAAAATTCAAATTTAAATCATTGCTTTCGGTAGAGGTCGATTGATTCGTCAGTTCTCGAGCGGGAGGATTTCTAGCAAAAGGATAGGGTGTGCCTCAATGGCATGGGAAGTGTTTGATTTGCCAGCAAGGGCATGGTCCAATTCGCACGCATGCCAAGAACCAGGGTTGATCCTTTCTTATTGTTGTTTTTATTACTAATCATCTATTCTTTTAATGATCTGATCTTCCATTTTAATGATCTGATGTTGTAATGTAGTTTTGATCTGATCATCCATTGATCTGCTGATCTATTTATTTTTTATCTGGTCATCCATTCCTGTAATGATCTAATTATTGCCAGGTTAGATCCTTAGATTTATCAAATTATTGCTAGATCTGATTATTGCTAGGTCAGATTCTAGTAAACATATACTTTATTTTCCACACAGCTAATGCAGCCCACTACATTTTTTTTTGTTTTTACAAAATGGAATAGTTGATTTGATTGAGTAGAGAGTATCAGTGATACTGAGTGAATATAGGTGAAGTTTTGGTTCAGGCTCATGGTAACATTGCTCACATGTTCTTATGGAGATATATGATACTCTTTTTTACAAATGTACCAAACTATCAACTTCCACACTTAACCATTTTTACTGTTTTTCAAACTTGATTGGGATGTCACATTGAATTTGTGTTTTGATGCAAGTCGTTTCAGGTATAGGAACATGTAGTAAGCGTGTCAAACTAGGGTTGAGAGGTGAACTTGGAAATTCTACATTTGTGTCCTTGGTTTTATTTTAAATGGAAATATGGTTACTTGGTTTTGTTAATCTGATTTACATACTAAGGGTTTGATCCTCAATTCAACCCTGTTCTTTTTACAGTATTGGTACAATTGAATTAAGGTTATATTGGTCATGAATTCATGGGACTTCATGCTCAATTTTAGGTCCAAAAGACGTATGTAACACTTATTTTCTATTTTTTTTAATATGCAACAGTTCATACCAGCATAGTGCTTCAGTTTTTGACCCTCAATTATGATTTATTTGTTCTGGAATTTTGATCTTGAAGCCATGACTAAACTTTACAATGACCTTTTAAATGGTGTCAGGTACTCCATTTCAGGAAATTGATGTAGAAACACTGAGTTACTACTGCACATTACTATAAGTTTTTTTTTAAAACAGAAAACGGTAAAATTATCTAATTCAAAGTAATAAGTTGAGTACAGCGCCCCCAAAATTTGAATTGGCATCAACTTTTATACATTTTAAACTTTCTTTTTTGTTTCTGGTACAAATTATTGGATGTAGGGAAAATGTCAGATTTTTTATTCATAGCTTTTTTAAATTAAAAAAAAATCGAAATTCAGAGTTAGCCTAGCTTTTAAAAATCTCAAAATTCAGACGTGCTAACATTTCAGATTTTTTATTTTTTTCGAAATGTACCCAAAAAGTGAGTAGTTTTTGAAATTTTTATTTTTTTTGGATATTAAAAAAATTTCGGTGGTTATAACGTAATCATTTGTTTTTTATAAGGCCATATCACAAAATTTGATTTATAATTTCTCTCATCCAATTATTACTAATTAATACTTTACTAATACTAATCTGGTTTTCAAAAATACATTACTTCAATTAACACCAGCATGTTAAGTGTGTTCTTATAAATTAAAATTGTTTTTCAAGTTTGGTAGACATTTTAGATTATTAGGAGGACCTATCACGAAAGGGAATTTATTTAATTCGAACAGGCCTCTGAGATTTGAATTGGGCCTTGCTTTTAAGATTCGTAAAAGTTTAATTAAATTATTTTAATTCATCTTGGGCCACCGACGAGAGAATTCGTATCCTCTGCATTAATCCAAAAAAGAATATTTTGAGTTAATGCATCTGTACCGTCTGATTAGCTTTAAGATCCGTGCTCAGGGCTCAGGGCTGTCAATGATGTACCAAAAGGACCAAGGTGGCAACTATTGAAACTTTAGGTACTAAACGGGAAAGATAATGGGCAATTAATGTGTAATGTAATATTCGGAAGAACCATTGTAATGTAAATACTACTATACTAGTGGTGGTTAACCAATAAAGCTGAGAAAGCTAGGGTGTTCATTGGGTCCGGTTTATTCGGTTTTGAACCGAACCGAATTAGTTCGGTTCAAATGGTTCGGTTTTTTGGTTTAATGGTTCGGTTCGGTTTTTTTTTCTAAAATCATATTATAACTTCGGTTCGGTTCGATTTGGAAAATTTCAAAACCGAAATAACCGAACCGACCGAACTTTTATATATTATGAATTTGATCCGAACCACTTCGGTTTATTTCTTAATACTCCGATTTATTTATTAATCAATTGATTTAAATACTTCGGTCTATTTCTTAATATCTTAATTTATTTCTTCATACTCCGGTTTGTTTCTTAATATACTTCGGTTTATTATTGTCACACCCCAAATCCACCGGGGTCTGACAGCCTGCCGCGTGTATCTATCAGGAGTCACATATACACGCAAGGCAGTGGATCTTTTATATGCATTGCCAATATCCTCATTCACTGCGTCCGTTTAAGAAACCTGAAAAATAATCGGGAGGATGGGGGTGAGAATAAATTCTCAGTAAGAAATTTGCCACAGTTTAGATTATTGGACTTGCAATCAAACTCTATATTCAAAAATGAAACCCAAACAATAACAGTTCAAACAGATATATATTCATAATCATAAATAACAGAATGTCAATGCACGACAACAGTTCAATCAACCTGCAACACAGTTTACGGAATTTCCAAGATGAATTTCAAACACAACATATATTTTGGCTTAACTCGATTCATAACTCAGTTCATTAGGGCTTGTAGCAATTACAGATGTTCTTTCGAGCTGAACCTTTATCAAACCCACATCTGTAGGGTTACTGACACCTACAGATGGCCAACCGCTGGACCCTTTATCTGACACCCATCTGCAATCGCTTGGCATAACAGTTTATTAAGGTCTGGTTCAAATCATGTAAAGAAAATCCACTTTAGAATCGTTTCCAATATTCGTCATATTCAATCGACCGTTCAAATGCATTAACACGTAGGAAAATGCTACCGAGCCATAGACGTTACACAAGTCAACCACGATTTCCAATCACACATCTCATAACATAATCACCCTCCCTCGTCCCAACCGGTACTGGGAATATCGAGGGCCGTTCACCTAAGGCCATTTAGGATCCTGGGAATCCAAGTCAGCATACAGCCCGACTTGGCAAATTCATTGGATCCAAGTGCTTAACTTCGTAAATCCATTCACATACATTCACATACACAGTTCGTGGTGACTTTCAATCAAAATCAGATCACAATAGATCAACATAACCTATAACCATACCAGCATGCAAATCATTCAATTCAGATCAATTCGAGTTTAATTTAATTGGCTATGCAAATGCTCTACGCAATTCAGTGATGCAATCAATGATATTCAACATGACAAACGAATACACAGTTTAATTCCTGAAAATAAAGTATCAAACAAGTCCAAGAATCCCGCACCTTATTATGACGAGCGTACCGCTTAATTTAAAGATCAGGCGTCTCGAATTGCCTCGCGAAATCTGGCTCGACTGAGCCTACACCTATATTATACGATTACTTGGTTTAGTTCGGATACATTCTCAAAACTTAGATTCCAAAAGCCGTCTTTCAATTCGTCAATTCTTTTATACCTTTCGGCTCATTTATAATCATTTTAATTCAAGTCCAATTTAATAAGGTCCAAAACAATCAATCATTTCAATTCGATTCAAGTATATCCCAAGGCTTGTATTTTGCACAAAACAACCCTCAATTTAATTTATTTACATTTCAGAGCCATATAGGACTTCCTAATATCAAGCCATGCATATAATATGTCACACCTATAATCACCCTCAATCTGGATTTAATTTAATAACAATACATCATTATAAATAAGAACACGGTTTATCAGTTATTATTTTATTTATTTCCTTTATATTTATTTTAATCTAATAGTCTAAAATCACGTCCAATAAATCCACTCCAATTCATATTCACTCTGACAATCCATATATGTACAGTCCAGATCATTTTAAATTAAAACAGTCCAACTCTAATCTAAATTTTGAGATGCATAATTCATTTTTGAACTATGTTATATTTCAATTCAATTTAATTAAAGGCCCATAATTTAGCAAAGGTTTAAGCCTCTAATTAACAATTAACAATTCATTTCAAGTCCATTATAACTATTTTCACTTTCAAGGCCCATGTATAAAATTCTCATGCATGTCATACATTTTAATCCAATGGCCTACTTATTTAATTTAGTCCAATGCATACATATGGCCTGTCTTATACATAAATTTCACCACATTTACAATTTGGCCCCCTTCACTTACATTATAAAAACCTAAATTTTAAAGCCGTGTTTTATCCGACAAATTATGCCAACTAGAAAAATTTCAGGTACCGTAATAATTCTTTTTATCCTTTTTAAAAATCTGGCAAGCCTATTAGTACCAAGGCCCAAGCCTTGTTCTAATTCATTAATAAATTAGACATAGGCCCAACAAAAATCAGAGCCCAATTAATTTATTTTCAAGGCTTATAAAATACAAGCCCAATTCACTCATGGCCCATTTTATTCAAATCACGTATATGGCTGGCCATCTTATTAAAATTTACATTCTTTCACTTAGGCCCTTATAATTTCTACAATTCACGTATGACCTACAATTTCCCATGACAGCCCCAAATAGCATAAGTTTTAAACTTTGGTCCCTGTCAATCCAATATTCTGGTAAACATGTAAAACCAGACAGTACCAATTTCGGGTAATTAGCACAACACCACTAACTCAACAATACATCAAACAAGGCATCAACAAGTCAGTAGCAAGGCACAAGCCACAAGTCAGCACCTTTGCCGGGAAAATCAACAACCCGAGCAAAGGTGAAATTAACAACAATTCATTTTACAAAATACAACCAATTGAACAAGAGAATCGATAATTTACCCAATTAGGGCAAGCACAAAGAAAAGGGCAATAGAACGGTTGTCAGAAAAATCGAACACCAGAACGGCACCAAGCAACACCGAGGCAGCACCAATCAAGCACCCGTGCAGCACCAAACCGAACCCTAATTTCTAGGGTTTCGGATCCTAGGCGGGTCTGACAGGTCTGGTGTTAGTTTGTAATAATCTAGAAGTCAATAATACGATAATTTATCATAAAGCTTTGTTCATGAATTGAATGTTTATTTATATAGCATTTTGTTGCCTTGAGTATTATTGAATTTATGGATCATTTCGAGTTCATGACTGAAATTGTGAAACTCCATAATATAGATGATATAGACTCTTAAAAGGTCACTGACCAAGGTAATTAGCAGGAACACTAATTACCGCGATAAGGTTAGTATGTGGATTAAAAGATGGTTAAGTTTTACAAACCACCTGACACGAGATGTCATTTTAATCACATAAATACATGTTTTAGAAACATGGTATTTGACAGACCCCGAATGAAACATTAAATAGAATTGTGTTCGTGTCATTTATGTTTTCATTCAGTGTCACGTTCTACAGTATGAGGTATTTATCGTTCCCACTGAGAAATATGTATGTGTGATTGTTATCCACCGCTGTCCGTAAAAAGCAGTCATAACGGTAGCTTTTCCATATGTATAGCTTAGCTGAGGAAGTGATAGTTTACCAAGAATACTATTTGTCCCTCGTATCTCTATACGAGCTATAGCATCACTAGGCCCCTTGATAGAGTAAGATTATCTGCTAGCGGTATAATTACAAGAGTAATTATATTTGATAATCTGCTCAAGATCAAGAAAAGATTAAGTTAGCAAGGATGACACACATCTACATTGAAACTAATCTGATAGCTATGAGACAGAAGAACAGACACAAGTAAATTGTTTACTGGATCGTGATATTGTACAGTACAGCATCATCTGTGTAATTGGATGGTCATGATGTGTTGCCAGATGCCACCCATGACTAACAGAAGTTAAAACAGTTTTAACTCTGTTTACCAACATAACACAGATCCTATTGGGTCACACCATATAGGAGCTACTCGGAGAATCTTACTGATTAATTATAAATTGATTATAATTAATATTAAGATGGTTATAATTAATTATACGTGTTATAATTAAATTATAAATGTTATGTAAAAATAACAAGCAAAAACATTGGTTAATTTATAAACGTGTATGACACGTTGTATAAAAGTTAACCGGTTAATTTATAAATGTGCAGGACACATTGTATAAATTATCGAAACAACAAATAACCGCAAGAAAAATATATATAATTATTCAGAATAATTATACGAATATTATTTGTGTTCGGGCCGAGGGCATTCGAGTCTTTTCAGATTCGTCCTTATCCGCATGACACGTCATCGATCCTATCCAGATGACACGTCATCGATACCGAAACAAATAACCGAAAGAAAAATATATATATAATTGTTCAGAATAATTATACGAATATTATTTGTGTTCGGGCCGAGGGCATTCGGGTCTTTTCAGATTCGTGCTTATCCGCATGACACGTCATTGATCCTATCCAGATGACATGTCATCAATCCTATCCACAAGGGCAAAATGGTCATTTCACACCTATGCCACCTTGCATGTGTAGAAGCATGGAGAAGAATGTGGAAGGGTGTGGAAGGGGTATTTTGGTCATTTCACATATAAAAGGATGAGGTGTCAATGGCATATCTTGTAAATAGGCCGAACTTGGAGGGCATTTTGGTCTTTTGCAACCGAATCTAAACACTATAAATAGGGGTGGAGGGGTAGAGAGAGAAAGATATATTCACATATATACATATGCACATTCACATGTATCTTTTCGTGCAGAAACGAATCGGTATTTTCTCTCTTTCTCGGTTTCTCTCCCAAATAGTGTTTCGGTTGAGAAAAGAAAGTTATACGTAGTTGACGTATAATCTTGCGGGTTGTTGTGAAGAATATTTACGGGATTGATGAATAGTGTTTTACCGAATTTAGCGGTATGTCAGTTTTGCATATTGATGAAACTGAGCAACCGAAAATTCGTGTTTACGGGTTTTCGTCTTTTCCCCGTGAATAGTGTTTTTGCATAATTCCGCGGTTTACGGTATTTCTGGCAGAAGAAATAAACCGCTCTCCGGTTAGTCCTGGTGGATAACCGATAGAGGCATCAGACGTCTGATGCTCCGTTCCGAGTCGATTCCTTCCCTGGTGAGGCTCTACTCGCTCGGTCTGCATTCCAACTGTGATTTGGAAACAAGGTATAAATATGTTATATTAATCTATTTAATTTGTAAGTAGATTAAAGTTTTAGAAATCAATCATGGAGTAGATCTGTAAAAGGATTAAATTGGGTTTTGATGCCAAAGGAATACTGAAGGTGGACCGCCTTGGAAAGTTTCCTGACATACCCCGTTTAATCCTGAGCTTAAGTTGGCCGTAGAAATTTTTGTTCTACGGTCATTCCGCAACTTAAGCCTAAAAAGGGGTTTTGGTTACAGCACCGAGGAAACCCCAACATCTGGCGTGTCTGGCGGGTCGGACCGGGAAGGAAAGGGAGAGATGAGGCTGTGGCGGCGGCGGCGCTGCTGGCCGTGGCAGCGGCGGAAGGGAGGGGGCCAGCCCCTGTTTTCGGTGTAGAAGAGAGGGGAGGGAGTGGGGTTTGGGGTTTCCCAAACCGAGAAGGAGAGAGAGAGGAGAGGGGGGCGTGGGCGGCTCGCCGGCGACGGGATGGGGCGGAGGGGGCGGAGCCCCTCTCTTTTTTTCCTTTCCTTTGGCGTAACAGGGAGGGAAGGGGACGGGTGGGGAGGGGGGGCTGGGTCTGTCACGGGTTGGGAGGGAGAGGAGAGAAAGAGAGAAGGGAGAGGGTGGGATATTAAATGGGTTGCTTTAAGATTCGTGCTGGGTGGGATGGGTGGCTAATAAAATTCCAACACTTAATTTGTAGCATTTAAGATCCGTGCTAGATGAATCAAATGGTCTAAACAATTCAGAATTTAACATTGTTTCTTTATATTGGTTTTAAAGTCTGTTTCTTTTATAAATTCGAATCGAAGTTTCGTAAAATTTTGCAATTAATTTCGTATGAATATTTTGTACTTTTATTTCTCTATTCTAATATTCAAATCATTTGGTATTAATTGTACATCTCTATTTATATATATATATATTTATTTGATTAAACTCCTATAATTCATTAATAAACAAGATTTATAAATTTCATAATTTATGTGTACAAATAATTCGTATTGTTATATTTTAAATCTAGAGTTCAACTAGGTCAATTACTTAACGAGTCAATTTATTTCCTTTTCTAAAATTCCATGAACTCGTAACAAATTTTTCTAAGTTATGAATTTACCGAATAGTCACAATTTATCTATAGTGCTATATTTTATTTTATGTTTAACTCTAACTTTTAATATACATAATTTCATACTTCCTTTATATTTCGAAATTTTAGTTTCGTTTTAGTCGGTCAGAAGTTTTCTGAACGATCGTTTAAATTAATTAAACTTTTTATTTAAACCAAATGATTGATTAAGAATTTTAATCATGTTTTAAAATTTCAGAATGTAACAATTATAAATCAATTGTTTTAAATAAACAAATTAATTGTTTGAACCGAACAAACCGAAATAAAACTTTGGTTCAGTTCGGTTCTATTTTTAAAACCGAATTATAACTTTGGTTTGCCTAGTTCGATTTGGTTTCAACCGAACCGAACCAATGAACACCCTGAGAGAAAGCCAACTCAACTCCGTATCCACTGAGGTATCTCATATTTTGCATGACCGACGTGTCCGGTGTCTTTGAGCTTTGAGATTCACGCAGAACGTATTGCAACGGTTGAGATTTTCCAATAAGTCACACAAAAAATGAGATTTCTCAGAGGATGCAAATTCAGCCAACTAAGAAATCTCATCTTTTTTTACTTGGCCAGAGTACCATGATATACAACACCTTATATTTGTTAAACCTCTAGCTGTTTTGGTCTAGTGAGCAAGTGTTATCTGAATGCTTCACCTCCAATGGAACTAACATTTTGTAGATCGTTGTGTGTTTTTTGTATTGTTCTAAGTTTTAATTTCCATCATGGAGGGTTAATTAAAGATCTGAAGCAGTATCCTCTATTGTGTATAGAAATTCATGAATGACGGTGTTAGTGCATTTAAGACCCAGTTCGGCCCGAGTCAGAATTAACAAGCAAGCCCAGCTCGGCCCAAGCCAGCTCATTGACAGCCCTACCTGATATTCTACAAAGACCCAGTGATTTCCCGCCATTTCCTTCATCGCGCATCACTCCCTCTCACAATCCCCGCCTTCTCCCCACTCGCACGCGCCCGGACACAACCCTACTACAGCTCAATGGAAGAAGAAATCAAATCCGAATTCGACAAGTGTAGCTTTTCGATCGAAGAAGACGACCAGATCCTTCCGACATGTACTCTCTCTCTCTCTTCTCTCTCTTTCCCCCAATTGATCTATTACAAGGGGTTTTAACGCCGTTGTTTCCTTCATTTCATTTTTTTTTTCTCTGAAAGTGCTCACCTGTTGCATCAATTACAAGCTCAGCGCATCAGATCTTGCTTCTTCCTGGGAGGCCTATTATCTCAGCAGGTCATATTTATGTATTTCCTCTCTCTCTCTCTCTCGCTGACTGTACTAACCACCATTTATTAGATAGCAAAACGGAAAAGGATTAACCCTGAATACCATAAAGTTTCTACGACTTCCTATTAGATCAGTCAACCCTGTTTTATTCATATTGATTGTTGTTGTATTTATCAAAAATTAGTCAGTTGGGTGATCGGTAACAATTTAAAGTGAAATATTAATAAAATGGTCACCTCATTAATTATGCATCATTTTTCCAAAAGTTAATTATCATTACTCTCTAGGCAACAAATATCTCCAGTATTTATACTTTAAATGTCTGTCTTGTTTTTTATTTTATTTTAAAAACTGTCCTTTTGTAAATCTTTATGCTGTTTTTTTTTTTTACTTAATCAGTCAGCTTACTGGGTCAGTGGTTAGTAGTGCTCACTTGGATGGTTTTTTATTGCATCTCCAAAATGAGGCGAAGGAAAAAATGAACAAAGAAGAATCCAATGTCTATTCCAGCCATGACATCGACATGTGAGCATACTATGAGACTTCATTTAAAATTTAACAATGTTTTTTTATAGTTGGGCCGAAATTAGTTTAATGATCACTTGTTTGAGCCTATAAACCAAAGTGAACTGGTTAGTTAAACCATTACACAGTCTAACGGATTAGTAATGAACTTGACAACCTCTGTGGAATAAAAAATCAGATGAAGAAATATTCAAAAAGGAAAAAGAAACATAATGAAATAATATTATAGAAGTACCATATAATGTTAGTCAAAATGGTAAAACAATACTGGAAGTTAATAATGATTTTATGCAGACTTATAGGTAATGGGCCTGGTGGACCCGAAGAGAATCAAAGCTTGCCAATTTCTCAAAATCAGAGGCTGAGTTTTCATGCGTCGACACCTAAAACAAATGGAAAGTCTCACTCTGGCAAAGATGCAGGAACTTTAGCCATTCCTGTGACACCGTTTGGACAGAGAACAACCAAGTTTACCCCACATTTTGTGTTTAATGCTCATAATGGGGCCAGCGAATTTACAAATCAAGAGAGAAATTACTCTGACGATGATGAAATAATCAGACGGGTTCAACCAGGCCAAAAGTGCAGTTTGAATGTTATATCTTCTCAGCCTCAGCCAGGGTGCCGTTTCATGTATGACAGAACCGAAGATCGGGCAAGTACAAATCTAGAAAAAATTACTAAGCTAATACCATAATGCATATGGGGGCAATTGCTCTGAACAGCAATCTATATATATATATTTTTTAAAATTGTGGTCAACCCAATGAACCAGCAGATTAAGAAATCCTGACCATTGACCTGATCTATCCATATTAACTGGGTGGAGTTCATGATAAGTTGGCATCTGATGTTATTAAATAGTGTGCTTATATAAGATTTTATCGGGCAATGTTGTTGTTTATTATGCTCCTGAAGGAGAAAAAAAGACAAATTGGATAATTAGGAAAATTTTGAATACTAAGATGGGCTGTTTAGTCAGTTTGGGTCATGACTAGCCAGAGGGTCAAGGTACCAAAACTTTGGGCCCAACCAGCTAATCTTATAGGTAAAAAAAGTTTAAACCAGGACGATTTTGATTGTTTGTTTCACATTTCCACCCTTTCAATGATGAATGCCGGTGCCGATGTATGGTACAGGAGTCCTTGCTAGCATCTCTTCTGCTGATTCCTTATTTTTTTTTTGCAGTTCAATTTTCTTGAAAACCGAATAAGAAAGTCAGCCGACATGTTCACTGGAACTGGAGTTTATGGAGAGCTGTCTGATGCTACTATGGCTTCAGAGGTACCTCTCAGTATTGATGACTAGTTTTTCAATAAGAATTTCTGACTTAGTTTTTCAATGAATAATTTGTTCCAGTGTTAAAATTAAAATTGATGATTTATTTCACTCAGGAAGAGATATTTTCAGTAGGAATTGTTGCTTGTGATGCAGAAGGCCATTTAAATGAGAAATCAGTCTTGTTACAATGCAGGTATATTCAATATCATGTAGAATAGTAAAGTCAAGGTTACCTGATCTGTTTGGCACTGTAGTTATCAACTCTTTATCTTTTTCTAACAACTAAAATGGCAAAATGACAAAAGAAAACAACAAAAGACAAAAAGGGAAATCTTTATACCAAATCTCAGTAACCTATATCATTCTTGTCAAACACATTATCTACTCTTGGAAAAGTATTTTTCCTCATTTTTCAGTTACTATGCTATATTTTTGACAGTGCTGAGCATTCCTGTGGACAGCAAGTGCAGCTCGATCTTCATAATTTGACCAAATTCTCCCTATTCCCTGGCCAGGCACTTAAGATTTCAAACTTTCTGATTCCAAGACTGACTTTTTGATATACTCTTGAATTTGAATTTCATTTTCAAATATATTCTAGGTAGTTGGTATTCAGGGCCGAAACCCTAGTGGGCATCATTTGGTTGTGTCAAAGGTGTCTGATTCTTTGCCTAGGCCAAATGATATTATTCTTCCTCCTGCCAAAAAGCAAGCTCTACCTATGGAAGATATACCTAGTATTTCCTCCCCATCTCGAGTTTTATCTGCGGTGAGTATTAAGTACTCCAGTTGGGTTTCATTTCTCCCTATGGAACATAGTACCAATAGTAGCGGTTTTGACACTTATATGAATATTAAACCTGTTTTGTTACTTGATATACTATGGGCATAGACTATTGACATTCTTTTGTTCTTTAAAAGAGAGAAATTTGGTTATTTTGTTCATCTAAAATATCTATTATTTATTAATAGTTTTTTCTCTGTATTACGATTTTTTTTATCTTAAATGGTTGAGGGACCAACTTGTTCAAAGCTAAGACAGTTATAAAAAAATAAAGTAATTACATGCACTTCTGCTCAATAACCGAAAGCCTTAAATTTTTTATAGATAATTGCTTCTGGCCCATTCACAACTTCTGATAATCTACTGTTTGAGCCACTTCAAGAGCTACTTGCTTATGCTCGTAGAAAAGAGCCTCAGCTTCTAATTTTGGTAAAGATTTACTTAAGCACTGCAAGGAACTTGCGTGTTTACATTCAAGTTGAACCCAAAATCTTACTTTAAAATAACACCCAAAATTTGTCATACTAAGTAACATCATTACAGTTTCAGATCTATTGCAATTGACTTGTTATGAAGTAAGTCAAGTCAGGCTAGAAATTGATCTGTTGGCAGATAGCTATTATGTTTGGTTGCAAATGGGTGAAGTGTCGGGTTATTTAGAAATAAATTGTGCTGTAACTGCTAAACCCTTATCATCGCTGCATTGATTGATGGCACAGTAGTAATAGTGATTTCTTGCTGGTCTTTTGGCAGATGGGGCCATTTGTGGACTCAGAGCATCCCAATATTAAAAAAGGAACTGCAGACCGGAGCTTCCGTGATATTTTTCTCATGGAAATTGTTTCCAGGGTCAGTGGCCTGAAATTACTTTTCTAATAATCAGTATGATGAATGGACCCAAGTCGCACATGCTTCTAGCCTTCTAAAATACAATGAGTCATATCTTTCAAAATAAGAAAAAATAGAAGTTTTTCATAAAAAAAAACTATGCAAAAGGCATGAAAGAATTTTCAATTTGGAAAAATCATAATTTGCACATTTTAGCATAAAAATGGAGATGATATTACAAGAATAGGGTCACAAAATAAACTGGAAACTTCCTTGCAAAGCTCTATTTAGTCCAGAAATTTCAAACCATGTATGTTTTACCAATTCCCAACCGGAAAATTCTTTTATACAGCTTCAAGATTTCACTCAATACATGGGCTCTAGTATGCGGGTTATTCTGCTTCCTTCAATACGTGATGCTCACCATGACTTTGTTTTTCCACAGGTGCTCCATCTTTTATCTGTATTTTTACAGAGTTTACCTCTGAAAATGTCACAATGTAATGTATTTGTACTTGCAAAACTAGAAATGTGACAAAGCAGGGCCTGTGTCAAATGCATTCTTTTCTTACCCTATTACTCACGAGATGAATAGACAACCACTCTTTTCTCTCGTTGTAGAGTACATAACATAGAAGGAAAGATCAATGCTTGGGTGCCGAGAGGAATAATATGTTATATTATAGCTTTATGAGGGCACATGAGATGTTTTTCCTTTGTCGGGTTACATACCATACTGGGATTATATGTAAGAGCTAAGGACATGCTTAAATTATTGTGAGTGCAGATCTGTTTGCAGGGTCTATGTTTGTGTTTCATATTCCACTTTTCAGCGAAACCAGCAGCTTTCAATTTTTTGTACTTGTTAATTATAGTTGAAGAAATATTTTTGGTACTTTTCTTCCTTGCAGGCTGCTTTTGATCTCAACTTGCTGGAAAGTTCCACAAATCAGGTAGATAGCATCATTTTCTTTTAAGATGAGCTTTTGCTTGGACCTCTTTTGAATCATTCTCGTTTTACTTTTTTTTTTTTTTTTTCCTCACTGAACAATATTTTTATGCAGATAACTTGCCTTGCAAATCCAAGCTCATTCAGCGCTAATGAGGTAGAAGTCCCAAAATCTCTTATTCTCTACAGTAATACTTTTTCCTGCCTGGTTAAGACAGTTTTCTTCTATGCCCCAGATAGTCTTTGGCTGTTGTACTGTGGATGTCCTGAAACAACTCAGTGGTGAAGAAATTTCACGCAATCCATCAAATGAAATGTCTGACAGAATTGCAGTACTTGCAACGCACCTCCTGAAGCAACAAAGGTAATTCTGATTTTTTTTCTGTTTGTACAAGTGCTGGACATTTTCAGTATGGTACTAAATTCAACACTACTACTAGTAATACTTCAAAAACTCTGAATTTGAGAATAATTATATTATGGGTTTAATTTGATAAATCAAATGTATTTCTATCTTTATGGAACAGCTTCTATCCATTATATCCACCGGCAATAGGTGTTCCTTTGGATTTCTCCCTTGCTCCAGATGCCTTGAGGATTTTGTCATTTCCAGACATTCTTCTTCTTCCTTCTGATCTTGCTCCATTCATCAAGGTAAAAAGGTTGCTGTAAGTTGAATGTGGTAGATCTACCTAAATGACCCAAAATTTGTGAGCATAAAAGAAAATAAAGAGATAATTGTTCTGAATTTTCAATTGTTGAAAATTATCCAAAATCCATTTTTCATAGTGTTACAAATGTTATACTCACAATATTTTTTGTCATTTTTGTCATTTCCCTCAAATTTCTTGCATTGTTGGGAAAAAAAAATTGAAAGATGCACAAATGATGAAAAGACCACTTGCCAGATAATAAAAAATCTCAAGTTGAAGGTATTTTACACATTTCCTACTGTGTTGATATGGTAATTTTAATGGAAGTGTGTGAGTCTATGTGTGCGCATTTTTGTGTGGGGAGTATCAGTTGAGACCTTTTTTTCAATTATTATTTCTTAATTCCAATTTTGCACCGGTTGTTGCTTTAGGTTTTATCTATTGGAAGTGAGGATGAAGTGGCCATGAAGTCGGTGTGTGTGAACCCAGGGAGGTTAGCAAAAGGCATTGGTGGGGGTACTTTTTTGGAACTACATTTTAACAGAGAAATCGACAAGACCACGGCTTCTATCATTCGCATTTAGTTAGTTTTCAAGTTGCACCTTGTTCCATGGTGTTGTTTGGTATATTGAAGCCAAGCATTGGACATCTTGCTGTACTAGATATTAGTAACAGGGCAGACGGCAAAACCATCAACCAACGGGATACATTGTTAAATTGTTACAACATATGGGCCTTCTTTTCACATTTCGTAATTATTATTTAACAAGAGAGTATTAATCTTAATATTTCTTGTTGTTTTATCAACTACTGTTAAGAAACATATTTCATTCATGTATTTCCATATGCTCTAGAACTGCACTCTCTAGTCTCTACTAAGAGAAAAGCTTCATGTTGTTAATATCTAATGTAAGAGCAAACTTTGTTATATTATCCATGGACTCCCATTGTGTGAATATATCTTGACAATATCCTATCCAAAAACAATTTTTTTTAACATATTTGCAGGACGCGAACAAATAACCAACCCCTTGACATACAATAAAAGAATGGCAAGCAAGGTATCCTATCTAACCTCTAAACTCTAAAGGCATTGCAAAATGAATTTAAGATTCCCAACCATTTATTTCTATTTTAAAGCATTCACTCCCCTCGAGTATATTTATCACAACCCTTTACCACGCTTGCATTTTTTTTTTCCTATAGCAACAATTATACACAAAATTTATGTAACAAGGATGAAGAGGAAAGGGCTCTTATCTCACCTTTTGAGAAAGAAATAGTGCTGGTGTTACATTTATATTTATACATATTTAAATATTTCCAAGCAATACTTCAATTCAACCATTTAATTTTAAAACCTCTAACATGTACGTCGAGTTTATCCTGTAAAAGGCTTGGAAATATTGAAGAGTGCTTCCGAACTCATTAGTACACAATTTCATTTTTTTTTCATATTAAACAAGAAATCTCATTAGCACATTTCCAATATTTACATTTTGTTTATGAGAGTTTGAATGTTTATTATTATTACTGTTTTTTAAATGATCATGGAAATGTGCTGAAATGACGAAATCAATTTACTGTACTATAGACAGCCCTTTTTTTGTATACTCGGATTTGCTTAGTTGTCACGAGATTATGTGGAATGGTAAGAGAATCCATATCCATGAATTATGCTTGAAAATGACTATGAGAATGTGCTGAAATGAATGTTCAATATTACTATGAAAATAATTGTGAGAAATTATATATAAAATGAGAAACAGACTCTTGAAAAACTATATATTTTTTAAAAAACTTATTGAGTTGTCAATAATAATTTTTTTATTAATAATTATTGATAAATTTCTGATCAACACTAATAATTTAAAGTATAATAATTAAAATATATAATATTTAGGAAAACAAACAAAAATTATAAAACGTAAAAGTTGTAATGAAAAAAATGAAGAAATTAATGATGAAAATATAGCTGAATAAAAGTGACGGATAAAAAATAATTTATAATAAAGTAAAGAAATTAAATAAAATGTACTTGTTATGAAATAAAAAAACAAACTTGATAAGATGCAAAGGGAGAATGAGCATGCAAGAGATAGCATGGGGAGAGAAAAAAAAAATTAAGTTTAACATCATGTTTATTTTGTTCCATGTATAAATTTAATTCTCATATAATTTTTCATGGACAATTTTTTTATGATTAAAAGACTATCAAATATGTTTCGGAATCTAAATCTCGTCCCCATCAAAATTTTCACGAATTGTCATGAAAAATAGATCCTTCGAACACGCTCTTATATAATATACTGATATAATTTTTTGAAAAATAGTGAATATATATATATATATATGTTTAAAAAATTTCCAGGGCTTATGTCTGAATATTTAATATATTTTAGCAATCATTATTATGAAAGCTATTAGGCGATTGTGTTGAAATTAATATTTACAATAACCTTAAGATAGAGTTAGTATATCGATCTTTATGTTATTGCTGCAATTAATTAATAACATGAATGTGTAATTAATTAATCCGATACAATCCAATTAATAACTCGAGCAATTAAACCTATGTTATTAGAACTGAACAGCTTGAATCCGATAATGATCATACAAACTGTGCTATTTTCATAATGACAACAGATGCGAGTTTAAAGCGCGATCGATTAATTAGGTTAAGCTCCTCGATCCCCAACTTTATTGGTAAGTGCAAAAATAATAGACTTAAAAAAAAAAATAACATATGATCCATGCGTGGAGAATTTACATTCCCTTAGGTTACCGGACTGAGTACAATTGAATCAGACGATCCAAAATTGTTCTTTTTAACTTAGCACGAATCTCAAAGCACAAAAAAAATACTGGGCTATCCCGAACAAGCATCGGCTGAGAGTAAATCTAGGCAATCCGTTTCAATTGCTTGGAATTAATGAAGCGAAAATAATATTATCAATATCTTTATTTTTACATTTGCTTCTTGCAATTTTATGTATAATTAATTAATATTGGACGAGGCAATATCTACCTTAAATGGAGATTGTTTTGATGAAATTAGACGCTAAATCATATCTTTTTTTATTTGAATGGAAGATTTGTTCTGATTTTTTTTTTTTTTAAGAAAAAGCATGTTGTAATTAATAATCTATAACCATTTTTCCAGGGTTTATAGTTGTAACACTAAATGGCATTAATTCTTAGTTATTAGCTTACAGTAATTATTTTACAATCAAATCTTATCGGGATAAATTATTTGAAGAGTAATAAATAGTCCTGATGAGATAATACTAGGTTGCTTTCTGCTTCTCCAGAGGATAGCTGTTTCCTTATGGCAGTGCATGAAAAATTAATATTTTTATTTATGGAAGAATTTCATGTATAACCCTCAAAATTTTCAAAAAATAAAATCTGTAAAATCATAATATAATATTTATTTTTACTAAATTTAAAAAACTCACAAATTTAAAAAACTCACAAATTACCCATTTTAAAAAACTCAAAATGAAATTTAGCACCTTTATAATATTTAGTTGTGAATTGGCTTGGCTGTTGGTATATATTAGTTGTGTAAATTTATGTATGAATTCTATCATATTTTATGGCATGAATTATTTAAATAATCAATGGGCTTTCTTATTTTATATTTTTTGAATTTGTATAATAGCAGCCTAATAAAGCCCAGCGAGCCAGCTCGCGATCTAGCTCGGGCTGGCTTGTCACTAGTTCAAGCTGGGTTTTAAGCTCGGGTGACCTAGGTCTAGGCTCGGACCAGAATTAACAAGCCGAGCTAAGGCCCAGCTCGGCCCGAACCAGCTCGTTGATAGCCTTAATTACAATCAAGTAAATTTTAAACGTAAATAGATATTATTTTAAAACTAATAATTTATATAATAAACACAACACTAGTAATGACATGGAAATTTTATAGAAATACACATTATTTTAATGAGAAGAAAGCATATGAAAGTATGAGTTATTTTGATTAATAGTAATAATAATAATTAAGGAGAGAAATAAAATTAAAAATAAAAGGATGAGCATGTTGATGATATGATATAAGTAAAGGGGCAATTTCATGTATATCCCTCAAAAGTTTCAATATTACATATTATCCCTCCAAAATCAATAATTACATATTTATCTTTGAAAATCATACAAACTCACATATTTGTCCAATCTAACTCTATAACATATCATATTTCTCCAAAAATAATTAAATAATATTTTTTTAAACGTAAAAAATTATTTTACAGTATTAATTAAAAAATATAATGACTATTATGCTCTTCATTTTTATCTCTTTAATCCGTCTAAGTTCTCTTTTCTCTAAGGTGCCAAACCTTCTGCCTCTCTCTCCAAATGAAAATGGAAAATTAAAGTAGCGAGGGGCGGCATAAATCTGTGAGAGGAGAGGCGACTAGGGAAGGTGAGAAAAATCTGTGATTTGGTGCGTTTGGAGAGAGGTAGGGGAGGTTTGGCGCCTTACAGAGAAGAGAACTCAAGCGGACTAAAGAGACCGAAGGGTATAATGGTCAACATATTATTAATTAATATTGTAAAATAATTTTTAAAGTTTAAAAAAATATTATTTAATTATTTTTGGAGATATTTGATATGTTATAGAGTTAGATTGGACAAATATGTGAGTTTGTATAATTTTGAAGGATAAATATGTAATTATTAATTTTGGAGGGATAAATACGTAATATTGAAACTTTTGAGGGATATATATGAAATTCTCCGTTTTTTATTTTATTTTGTCAAATGATATGATTCACCCTGTACATGTCCTTAATATTAATAGCAAATCCAATTGTTAAATAGGATCGAGATATGATTCTTGTAATGCCAAGTAAATCCAATGTGTTGTTACTATCATGCTCAGAATTCAGGTTAATATCAATATCACTCCAGTTTATTTAAATAGGACTTGAAAAAAATAACAAATGATAAAAAATTAAATATAATTACAAAATGGTTTTGATTCGACTTTGACCGAAGTAAATATTATACGTACTTTATAATTCAGTTTGATAGCATTATCATTTCTTGTAATTTTTTTTATCATGTGTTTGAATGATTTTTATGGATCGGTTCGGTCATAATAATGAAAATAGCTACTGTTATTTTTCATTTTTAAAAAAAATATTAACGACGGTAATAAAAATGAAAATAGCTATTGACATTTTCCTCTTTAATAAAAATGATAACGATGATAATAATAATGAAAGTAACTATTGACATTTTTTATTTTAAAAAATTAACAATGACAGTAAAAATAATTAAAGTAGGTACTGACATTCTCCATATTTGAAAAAATGGTAACGACGGTAATAATATATAATAAAAGTAGCTGAGTCATTTTTTTTATTTTTTTAAAAATAAAATATACTTCATCGATTTTTTACCCTATACGGATGTAATTGTATTCTTATTTTTATTTTGCAATAAAAACTCTCGTGAATCTCAACAGAATTATCTTACACTAAATGTGTGGTTCTATAATTGTACAACTCAAAACAATTTAATCTCTTGCTTTAAACACCACTCATGTTAGAAAGCTTAGAATATTATTATGAAATTTTGTATTGTAATTTTATGCTTTCTGAAAAGATTGTTTTTATCTGCATGTGGGTTTCTCTACAAAATTAAGCACTTTCGGAACTTAAAATTTTAAATTCTTTGTCCGTCTATGGAATGGATCCTCAAAATTATATTAACGTTGATGGTTGCATTGTTGCATAACAATTAGTTATCTAATCAGTAGTCATAGAGAAGAGGGATTACTTGATGTTACATCTGCAAAAAAAAAAAAATCGTAAAACGTTATAACGTTTTTAAAACGTTATGTAACGTTTTTCACTGTAAAACTTGATAAAAATGACAATTTTATGAAGGCTGGATTCAATTAAAACGTCATAACGTTTTCAGAAAACGTTATAACGTTTTATACACTAAATTATGCGTTTTATACACTATTTCCTATGTTTTTCACCAGCTGAATCGTTATAACGATTTACCAAAACGTTATAACGTTTTATGCGACAATGTGAGAGTCTATTTAGCAAAATTCTGTGTCTCTTTCTCTCTCACTCCGTCCCTTCTCCCTGCCTGGTGTGTGTTCCGCCCCAAAGAGAAAAGAGAGAGAGAGAGCTCCATTATTTCACGAAAGTTCGGGAAATCGAAGGTAGGAACGAGAAATTGGACGTGGATTTCATCTAGCTCTCCCATTTGGTATTCCCTTCTCTCCTCTTCTCCCTCAAAATCCGAATTTCACCATTGTTAGGGTTTTTCGTTTTAAACCCGAGATTTGTGTTTGAATTACTTGTAGACTAGCTCCTTGAGCCTCCTTGGTTGTTTATGTGTCGATTCTTTTTCCGATTTCACCTCGATTTTGGATTCTCATTTCTAGGGTTTTTGGTACCAAATCCGAAATTTGGAAATGTTGTTGATCGGTTAGGCTAATCCGACCAAATAGACTTGTAATTGGTAAACCTCTCTCTCAACCTTGACATAGAGCGATTAATTCAATTTTCGACCAAATTAGGGTTTAATTAATTGGCAAATTGAATTGTTACGAGAACCAAAATAGTGAGACGGTAAAGGAATTGTTACCAAATTGGAATTGTGTATGGTCTAGAGGACCCAAACGTGAATATGAGAATTGATAAGAGATGTTAAGTAATTAAGACCAATGAAGAAAGGGTTGACACCAAAATATATGAATTTCGTTAAGGAAAGTATAAAGAGATTAATACAACTCAAGCAAGCACCCGAACAAAGGTTAAACCAAGGGTACATTTAATATAGGTGTAGGCTCGGCCGAGCAGGACTTTGTGGGACATTTCGAGACGTCTGATCCATAACTAAGCGGTACGCTCATCGTAATCAGGTGTGGGGTTCTTGGACTTGTTTGATGTTTCATTTTCAGAAATTAAATTATCTTTTCCGATTGTCATGTTGTGTGATTGATTGTTGCATACTTGGAATTGTCATGTTGTGTGATTGATTGTTGCATACTTGGAATTGTCATGTTATATGTTTGATTGTTGCATAATTAGAATTATGTGAATTGTGTGCATAATACATCTAAAACCGAATTGTTGCGGTATGGTTGATTTGCATATTTGTATGGTTGTCATTTTGATTGTTCTCTTATGAGTTGACTATGGATAAATGTCACCACAAATTGATGATTGTGAAATGATATGTGAATGAAATGACAAGGTTGAGCTGTATCAGCTAACTTTGAGATGATATGTGAATGAATTTGCAAAGTCTGCTAGCTGACTTTGATCCCAGGATCCTAATGGCCTTAGGTGAACGGCCCTCGAGGTATCCCAGTACCGGTTGGGACGAGGGGTGGGTGACTATATGTATATGTTGATTGTGATTGTGGGTGACCTATGTGTGACGTCTGTGGCTCGGGGGCATTACCCTACGTGGTAATGCATTTGGACGGTCCATTGACTATGACGACATTCTGATTTATTTCATGTGAATTTTCATTTTATGACTTGGAAACAGATTTTAGTAAATGGTTAAGCCAAAGCATTTATAGATGGGTGTCAGATAAAGGGTCCAGCTCGGTGGAACATCTGTAGGTGCCAGTAACCCTACAGATGAGGGTTTGATAAAGGGTCCAGCTCGGTTGAACATCTATAGATGCTACCAGCCATAATAAAATGAGTCAGGCCAAAAATGTGTTTGTTTGAACTTCATCTTGGAAATTCCTTAAGTTGTTTTTCATTCGATTATTGTTGTCGAGTACATGCATTCATTTATATATATATTGTTATAGAACTGCTAATGTGATTTTGTATGGATTTCATTTTTGAACATGGAGTCTGATTGCAAGTCCAATAATCTAACTGTGGCAAATTTCGCACTGAGAATTTATTCTCACCCCCTCCCTTTGGGTCATTTTCAGGTTTATTACACGAATACAGAGAGATGGTTCGGGATTGCATCTGACAACATAACCACATGAAATTGGGGATTTGAGTGGTTGAAACTGACAGGATGCGGGAGACAATTCTAAATTATAGTTTGCCGTATTCTGTCAGATAAATCTTGTAAGGAATAAAGGGATGTGGTTATTATGTAAATGTGTTATTGGTAATGTATATAAAAGATCCACTGCCTTGCGTATATATATGTCTTAATAAATATACGCGGCAGGCTGTTATACCCGGGATTCGGGGTGTGACACTTGACAACTGTTATTTTTTTTTAACAATGAATTTAAGAAAATGCAAATAAAAATTGAAAATTAAAAAGTAAATTGATGGTATATGTTATTGAACATAGATAGCACAATATATGTTATTAAAAAGAAAAAAGAAAAGAAAAACAGCAAAAGAAAAAAAAAACCGGTCCGGACCAGACCGGACCCGTATCCGCCCGAACCAACCCGCGGACCCATGCTACCCGGGGTTGAGCCGGACCAGGGTAGGGTTTTTGAAAATAAACCCATGCTACCCTACCCGAGCTACCCGCGGACCCAAAAAATCCGTGCCCGTTCCAATCGATCCCCCGCCCGCGCGGTACCCGCCTGATCCGGCCCGTTTTCAATATACTAGATTCCAGCTGCACGAGAGGCCGGCCCAAAGCGATTACTCATTTCATCCATTTATTTTGTTTTTTGCTTTTTTGTATTACACTGTGTTCTGGATCTTTTCTTTTAATAGTTTCTATCAAGCTACGTTAATGGCGTAGAATCGCCTCATAATCGCCATGCGTGGGCTTTGCTCTCGAGTATCTTTTTGCTACGTTAATCTACTTTCCTCTCGTAAGAAACCTAATCGATCGTAATCTTTTCTAGTGTAGCTGCTAGGTGATATGAACCCTAATCTTTCCCTCCTGCCAGGAATCATACACAATCTCATTCAGTTATGATATGATCTTTGAAGAGTTTCTAAGATGCCTGTAAGTTCAATTTCAAAGGAATTCAACTAAAACCATGAAGAACATGAGTGCCGCAACATGTCCTCTAAATTCAGCATTATTTTTCTTTCTTAATCTTTTTTATGAATTTTTGTAATGGATTCATCTATCATCTGAAACCACCGGTACCGCAAATATTGCAATAGCCGCTGGAAAGTGTTTTCTTGTTTTCTTTAATTTTTTTTAGACTAAAAAAGAGAATGAGCTGTGAGCTTTGTTATGTCTTTAGCTTAACTGCCTACGTTCAAATTCTAAAACAAAAGAAAAGAAAATAAAATCAAGTTTACTCGTAAATGACTTTTGACTTGGGCTTTATTAACTATGGGCCTTTGATATTTATGTTTTCATCCCAATTGGGTCTTCAATATTATTCACAAATTAATCCACAAGAAAGATTGTATCCTGTATTAAGATTAGACCAGTCAATTCAATCGGGTCAGGTCGTGTTGACCTGAACCCGATCCAATTCAAGATGGATCAAATAATTTAAATTTGTACGGGACCCATTAAATTGTCGAGAAAATCAGGTAAATGTATAATGCCCAAAAAGAAACATACCTAACAAGATTTAAGACCAGAGCTGTGACCGAATGGAGACGGGAGTCCATTTTATTATATTTAATTGTTCAAATTGATTGTTTGAATTTTGAAAAATAAAAATATGCATCTAATGTATGATATTTATGGTATCATAGTTTCATTCTTATTTTTAATATGTGTTAAGTGTTAACAACGAATATTATATTTTGGGTGAAAAGTTTCTTCTTTTTTTTTTTTTGAAATTGCTTGGTAGTGGCAAATGGCTTAAAAAAAAAAAAAAATAGATCACGACCCATATTATAATGAATTCACATCCTCTTCAATACCTCATAAGGGAATCTTTTACAATTACTAGATCTCAACCGTTCATTTTAACTTGGCACGAATCGCAAAGCACAAAAATACCGCCCCCCATTGCGATCCGAATCCTAAACCGGTTGAGATTTAATCTCAAACCGTAAAGTGAGGGTGATCCTATGCAATACCGTAGAGGATACAGATTCTATTATAAACGGGTTTGGTACTGGTTCATGATTTGTTGACCAATTGCGAAACAGGTCATTTAGACCGACTTTTTTTAAAAAAAAAAATCCTTCTCAATTTTGCATTGTACTCTAGGTAGAAAAGTTTGAAAAATAAAAGTTGCTTCCGTGAGGATCAAATTTTAATATTTTATGCATATTTTTTTTCTAACATACAATATTTAACATATTCTATGTACTTTAACATGACGTGTCATCTGAACTGTCAAAACGGTTGATTTTTTTTTTTCAACTTTATTATGTTAATGAAAATAATATTTAAAAAAAACACTGATATAATACCCAAATATAAATATTGCCCCCTTATTTCACCTGTTATCACTACATCTGAGACCCACTCGTAAAACATTGAAAGGGATCTCTTTTGTCAATGAACATAGGGGGCACCATATATTTTTTTGTATTTTAAAATAATGTTGATCCAAAAATTGTACACCTAGTTGGCTCATACATAAAATACTCATTACAATTTCTGTTGGCTCATACATAAAATGCACATATAATTTTTCATGCTCATTACATAAAATGCTCATATAAAAAATATTGTTGGTTCATGCATAAAATGCTCATGCATAGAATGCTAATTACATTATCTTTCATGTCATGTAAGAAGTATTGTTGAATCATGCTAATTGCAATTTGTAACATTTATATATGTTATCCATTTTTTTAAAAACAAATACTACTTTGCTTCATAAATATTCTTTTTCTTAAAAACTTTACTAAAACATATAAATTTTTATAACGTCAATAATAATTAAAATGTTGGAGGAAATCAAATAATCGTATGCCCATGCAACATTTAGAGATGGGGTTGAAGAAAATATAACTATTTAGGTATTTCATGGTCCATTTAGATAAGTTTTTACTTTTTTTTTTCTAGATGTAATGTATGGTTATTTTTCTTTATTTTTTGTTTCATTTTAAAGTTTTACTGATTGATTTACTCACTGTATTTAAATCTCTTATTCTTATTTTTGTTATTTTTATTAATTTCAGAATAATTGCATAATGATCTCCTCATTAGGGGACAATACTTCTTTTGTGGTGGCAAATACTGCAGTTTTTCTCGCTGGTTGCGTAGGTTCTTTCAGATCCGTTGCCTTATATGTGCTACCATGCTCTTAAGGTTGAAAAACTGAAGGTTGTGCACCAGATTTGTAATATTTGCTCGACTTGCTTTCAGGGCTTTCGTAAGCTAGCTACAGTGCAGCCTAACAACTGAAAACCGAGAGAAGAGAAAAAACATTAATAATTGTTGGTAAGAACTAACAGTGCAACCTAATAGCTGGTGTACCAATACTTCTTTCCATTTTTAGGTTTCATTGTAACAGCTAGTAAACATCTTGTAAATTATATATAAAAATGAGACCGAATTGTAAGAATATGAACAATTATTCAATAAATATTAAAATCGATTCAATTCAATCAATTAATGATTGTTCTACCATACAACATGGGGAATAAATCTGCAGGATCCTGTGATTCTAATCTACTCCATTCAAAATCACTTACTTTTTATGCACGAATCTCCAAATAGATGAATTTGAATTTGAATTTGAAACTCATAATGTTTAGAATAGATACCCATGCATGTACCTGCCAATTTATAGCTCATTTCATAGGTAGTGTTCGGCAACTATGGCTTAGAGCTCCTTAGTGCTCTAAGGAGTCTTAAGCTCACTGAACGGGTGCTCCTTTATCAAGCTTAAAACTACTTTCTTAGTGCTCCTTTTGCTCACTTTTCTTAAGCTTGCTCAAGATTTTAAGCTATAGTTATACATGACTTAAGCAATTTGTCAAGCTCGAGGCCTTCTTAAGAAAGTGATTCTTCAACTTTATTGCCGAACGGGTGCTCCTTAGTGCAGCTTAAATTTTAAGCATGTGACTCTTGCTGAACAATACCATAAAACTCACATGGAAATATACAATTTACAAAACAACTATGTGAAAATAGATTTGATAAAATGATAATTAATACACATGACCCTAGCCGCGAACACCCCTCCCCCCTCCCTCCTCTCCCACCAGCCCATTCCAAGTCCATCTCAGTCCATTCCGTTGGCTAGCTCTCCTCTCTTTTCGTCTCTTCTTTTTCTTCGGTGAAAACCGTGAATCATCAGCTCTTACTTTTTCTCAAATACTAGAGCTCAGTTTGTGGAAATAGCGAAAGGAGGTCAAGGAAAGGAGGCGTAGCCCCTCTGCCTCTCTCTCATTTGCTATCTCCAACCGTTACTTTCTCCGGCCATCTCTCGCATATGTCTTCTTTAGCCGCCACATCCGCCTCCCAACTTCAATACCCCTCCACCCTCACGCCTCTAAACTCTAAATCCATCCTAAACCATAGATTTGTCGGCCTCGAGTATCCTTACTTCAAAAGCCGCTAAACCAAAACCATTGACTGGATAGGGAGAGGTTGAGGCCATGTCAGCCTTCCCCCACCCCTTGCCATCTACCCCCCACCCCCTCCTCCCAAAAAAAAGGATGTCGTTGTATTGTTTTATATTTTTGCATTATTAGATGTTGTTGTTGTGTTGTTAGATGTTAATATTATGAATTTTAGATTGTTGAAGTTATTTGATGTTGATGGTGTTATAGATGTGAAACAATCGATGATAGATGTAACTTTATATTTTATTTAATAAATTTTTTACTTGATAGTCACTGTTAAGGTTTCAAAAAAGAAGATAACTAATACACATAAAAATATATTAAAATTGAAATAAAATAGAAATTTATCCTAACTATAAAACAATCTTGTAGACATAAAAAAAATAAGCGTGGTTGTGGGCAGACGCGTGATGTCGTGATCTACAACACTTTTCTAGATGGGCTGGGCAACAGAACTGAAACTGAGAGGGCACTGAATTTTCTGTGTCATATAGGTGGGTTGTGTAAATAAAGGTGAAATTTGTTTCCAATCACAAGGCAACACAGAAAATAACCAAAAATTTGTTTCCAATCGCAACTAGGATGAGAGTTGGTTGATACCGAGTCCTCCCACCTCGCTTTCGGCCAGCCCCCGAGTCCTCGATCGAGCACAAACCTTAACATGTCACAGATAGCACAAACCCAATCTCAAGCAGTCATTGCAAATGCACTTCGGAAATTGTGCATTAAAATATATTCTCAAAATTAATAAGCACCACTTTTGGTGAACATTAATTGTAGTCCAAACAAAGGTAATGAGTCTTTAAATAATCATATTTAATACAAGATATATCCCAGAATAAAAGAGATTTCCTAGCTGATTCAATATTGAATTAAACCTGAGAAAAAATCCTGGTAATTAGAACCTCAAATCAATCATTTGCTGACTCATAGTCATTGGTGAGTTGTAAGGATATGTGTCTTTTCTTTTATTTGTTTTTAGTTGTTACTTGCCTATACATGATTTGACAGTAAATGACCCTAAAAATAAACAGTACCAGCAACCCTAAAAAGAAATCCTAAAAGGGCAGATAAGTTATATTCAATATAGGTAAAAAAAAACAAGGCAATTTAGCAAAACAATATATTTGCTTAAAATTGGGAACTTTAGCTATACTAATACCATACTCTAACCCATAATGCCCCTGATATGCATAGCATAGCTAAAGTTGAATTGGTAATTAAAAAGGAAGTTTTCTGACAATACTAGCATTAGTTCTTGTGAAAACCAGATCTCACTTAGAGTCTCATAAGTGTGAGAGAGAGAGCGCGCATGGTGGGGGTCCCATCTGTCAGTAGCAAGTAACAGGAGTTGAGTTAAAATAAATCTAACACGGTATCATTTGTTCGAAGGGACCTTCAAGCTCTCCCATAGCCCGCTTTTCGGCCCGTTTATTTTCTCTTTCAGCCCAGTTGTTTTACGTTTCTAGCCCAAACGTCTTTTCTCTTTTTTTCTTCGGCCCGTTTCAACTTCCAACCGAGCGCCTCTTTTCTTCCTTCAACGACTTTTCTAGTTGGAGCCCATAATTTTGGCTACAAATTCAGACACACTTTTGGTGAATGTCAGTTCCTACGACCATTTTTATTTTATCTACGACAATTTATATCTTGTCAATTTTCACATTGAATTGAAATTGTTATGCCGACCATATATATTTTTATTTGATCTTTGTGATTATAATACTTTTGTGATGCATGCAATTGGCCTGCAAACCGGGTATTTGAATGAGAAAACATGTGTTCAATAGATTTTTTTTATAAAGTAATTTTTTTTTAAAATACAAATATATTTTCAGACAAATTAAATTATTTAACTAAATAACAAGACATGTAAATACAAGTTATATGTTTAACAATTTTTTTAATAAAAAAATACATATACTAAATAATAAAAGTATATCATTAATATTTGTTCAAATATTATCATATGAAATATCACGCAAATAAATTTTATCATCACTAATTATTGCTCAAACATTATCATACGAGGTAACAGGTAGTTTTTAATTATACCCATCTGAATGAGTGTTATCAGAACCGGACCGGACCGGTCGGTTCGACCGGAAAAAACAGGAACCGGTCTCTTGTTCGGTTCGGTTCTTATGTAGAATCGTCTGTGTAAATAAACCAGCCGAAACAGGTTAAACCGACCGGTTTTATTAAAAAACGATGAAACAAACCATCCGAAAAAACCCGGTTCAAAACAGATTCTTCCCAACTCTTTCGCACCGTTCGTAACCTCCTTCGTTTCGATTTGTCTCTATTGATGAGTGAAGACAAGGCAAGATGACTGAAGGGAGAGAGGAGAAATGTGCAAAATAATAAGCTCAACAAAAATAATGGTTTCAGAAATCTAGAATTCAAAGATAGGAGGTACTATGAGCTTCACCCATGTATGAAGCTGTGGCTCCGTCTTTTGACACAAGATAAACAAAATAAGTAGAAAAGCAAGGGCGAAGCTTCCTAAGCCGGATAGAATTGATCAAAACAATACTGCTGGATTATATAAGAAAATTGGTTTGATTTTTTTTTCTCGATTTTCTGATCTCCTCTCCTATGCACAAAACCATTACTCATTCTCAAGATTTATTTTGAAACGAAATTATATTAGAAACTGTCGAGATCAAATACTCTAGTTAGTCTCATGTAATCAATGATTAAATTGATAGAACACTTGAAAGGTTAATATTTTAGTTGATTTTATTGAATAAATCAATGCATTTAAGGTGTTTGATGAAATGCTCAAATCAAAGTAGAATTTTTATGATCGGCAAATTTGTTTAGAATACCTCATCTAAAATATAAATTAAGTACACAGTAATAACAATCAATGTTTAATGAGTCAATTTCATAATTTTTTGAGGATTTGCCAGAATCATTCTTGGAAAATCATATATGAATCAAAGTAAGTACACTGATTAGATCTCCTACGAGCTGCAACTTTCGCTTCAAAGATGTTCAACTGACACTAATATTAAGTTATAATTGTTTTAAAAAATCAACAGTTGAACCGATTGACCCATCGGTTCGACCACTGAACCATTGACCCGAAGCTTTGCCGGGTCGATGCCCGGTCTTCTGATAACATTGATCTGAATAATAGCTGTAAAAAACCACATGTTTGAAAAAGGAATCAGCATGAGAATACAACAACTGGATCTAATTATAACCTCATGTTCTTCTTACCTTATCAGAGTTGTAGTGCATCCCCATTTTGGAATTGGCACTTGTATCCTTTGAAGTCATCTCACTGAAACTTTTTCCTTTTACTTGATCATGAATGAAACCTCATGTTCTTCTTATCTTAATATATTAATGAATGAAACAGATATAGTCCAGTCAAAATACAGATTCGTACTGAGTGAAATTAAAAATACAGATTTGAGGTATTGTTAGAGGAAATTTAATTAAGAATCACTGAAGATGTCATTAGAGATGAAACAAACTTCAAAATGCAATGACTGGTACAACATCAAAATGACTAAAAAATGATAGGTCTGGATGTTGGGGACAGTCAAAGAGTAATTTCGTTGAACACCTTGCGGACATATACCAATACCTGACCAAATGGAGACAAATGAAATGCACACAAAAATTCAACCACAACAAGGAATAAAGCATAGAAAATAAAAGAGAGACACAAGATTTTACGTGGAAACCCTTGCGGGAGAAAACCACGGAAGCACGGCACAAAATCACTATATCAAAGAGTTTTACAATACAAAAATATAATCAAGCCAATAACACTCTCTCTCATACTCTTACAATTTCATACACTAATTTCTTACAATTTCCGTCCCATTTTTCCCTTTTTCAATCTGAAATAATTTTCGTGAAAATAGTGACATGGGCCGGGCCCATTTATTAGGCTTCACAATATAACAATATACCTACATGAAAAAACCACACTGGCAGTTATTTGTAGCTTGTACATGGTATTCATTTTTGCCTTGTGCTTAATGTAGTAAAGCTTGCATAATTCCATCCTCTACTCCTCTGAACCTTCACACCTATGCAACAACAATGTGGCACTTTTCGGTGGGGTCAATGTTTGTGTAAGCATGAATCATCAGTAAGAAGTTATACAAATTACGAAGACTGACGGTTGCAAATGAAAACCTAATCAATTGCATGAGCCATGGGAGAATTCAGAATTTGGAAAAACATAGAGCACAAAACGAGAAAAAATAGGTAGAAATTTTTTTATAATGATGCTTACAAAGAAGGCCAAAATAGAGTCAGCGGAAGGCATAGGACAGAGGAGTAATATATCTTTACTACTCATCATCCCCGTAACTCCAAGTCACTCCAGACCTACAATTAATGTTCTTAAAAATCAGAGAAGAAGGCAATTCGGGGATTTCTTCCAGTAAAGTGGCCTCGTAAAAGTGGAGTTTCTCAAGGGCAGTGAGCATCACCATTGTACCAGGCAATGACCGCAGCGAGCTTGCATCACGGATGACAAACTCCTTGAGGGTACTACTGTTTTGTAACAACCATTGCTCAGGCAGGTTCTCCATCCCTGAAGACTTGTCAACTCTCAGATTACTAACAAATCTTAGGCTTCTAAATGGTTCAATAAGAAGGAGACAGAGGTGATCAATGTACAGAGAATTGATCTTTAAAGAGACCAAGTTATTTCCTGCGTTGACAGTATGTGCTTGTTTCATAGATGAAAGTTCAATGAGCTTGTCGCATCCATAGATTTGCATGTGACGGAGAGAAGTAAATGTATTTTCAGAGGAAGGGATAAAAGTAATATTTACACTGTTTCTAATATAAAGCCTATCAAGTTTGGAGAGCCGTGATGCTGACCCTAGCAATGGCACATCAAGTTCACCACATTTTCCCATTTCAAGAAATTTTAGTTTCAAAGGCAGGAGGATGTTTTCGTGTTCAATTGTTACCAGCTTTGGGCTTCCCTTTATAGCTAGGTGTTTTAGTGACACAAATTTCCCAAATGCACCGGTTGGTAGCTGAACCAGATTCTCACAGTCTTGTATGCTTAAATTCTCAAGACAACGTAAATCTATGTTTTCCTGTTGCATAAATCCATTTAAGGATGTTAAGTTTGAGCATCTGTACATCTTCACATCCCTGAGTGATGTTGTTAGTGCTGATGATGTTGGGCCACTCGAGTGAGAACTTTGAAAATATTCTGGAAGATCACTCACTGCCACACGACTTATGGTAAGCTTATTTAGAGAAAGTGGCAGATTAGGAAATTTGGTCAGGTTCGGGCAATATTTAATGTTCAAGTATTTGAGAGATGGAAATGCATATGCCGGTGGGGTAATGGATGTAATATTTGCACTTCCTAATATCAACTCAGTGAGATTAGTGAGACCATATGATGCCTCAAGTAGTGGTACTTCAAGTTCACCACATTTATCTATGGTAAGTTTCTGAAGCTTGACAGGTACAAGGTTGCTCTGAAAATCCACCAGGGCCAGCTGTGGGCTATTTCTAATGGTTAAGTATTTCAAGGAACTTAGGCTTCCAAATCCTTCTGTTGGCAATTGTAACAGATTCCTACAATTTTGGATTGTTAGTTCCTCAATTGCTTGTAAATCTAAGTTTTGTTGCTGCAAAAATCCATTCAATGATATTAATTTGGCACAGCCGATAATTTTTACTACTTTAAGTGATGATTTCACACGTGTTAGTATTGGAGCTGTAATTCTGGAACCATAGTGCATATCTGGAAGAGAATTAAGTCCCACATGATTGACTTCAAATTTTACAAGAGAAACAGGAATAATAGGTAATTTTTCCAGGATTGGGCAATCTTCGATTTTAAGTTCTTTCAGATATGGAAAGCCATAACAATTGTGTGGTCCTGCCCAGGATTTCCAGTTTGGCATATTCCGGCAATATAGCCTTTCTAAAGATGGAAAAACACAATTATTTGTGCTATCATCTGAATAGTGCACTTCTTTCACTCCTTCCATTTTGTCAAGATAAAGAGTTTTCAGATGTGGTATTTTCCAAAGGAACGGTAGTGCTTCCCAACGAAGACAACTACAAAGTTTTAGGAATGATAGGTCCATATGATGTAAATTCCTCATCCAAATTGGAGATTTGTGGCCTCCATAACCGTCGATTGTCAATTCCTTGAGATTTGGATGGGGTTGGAGGTTATCAATGACTTGCTCAGGTTTGTTAGGATTTCTTCCATAGTATGTCCAAAATAGGGAAAGTGAAATAAGACTTTCCTTTTTGGATAGGTTTGCATTCATAGCTTCAACAGGATTCCCTACATTCTCAATTTTTTGAATAGAAAGCTTTCGAAGATTGTTTAGCATCTCTAGTTCATCTATATGGCTACCACTGCCCCGCCCAACCCAAAATGTTAACTCTTGAAGAGAGGTCAGCTTGTGTACTCCGTGAATAGTTTGCAACACTCGGTAGGGAAGGTCCATATAGCGTAAGCTAACAAGATTGGTCATTCCAGTTGTTTCAACACCCTCATAATCTGAATTCAAATACCCATCAGACATTTGTAGCACTTGCAAATGGTAAAGATTATAAATTGAATTCGGAAGCAAATATCTAAATAATTGCCCAACAATACATTCATTGACCTTTATAAAGCGAAGGTGCATCAAACGACCAATCTCCTCCGGCAATTCACATCTAGCTCCATTTATAACCAATACACGTAAAGTTTCCTTAAGGGATCCATTTGGAAGAACAAATGGATCTCGACTATTATGATCTACAGAGAAGGTTATTACCAAGGTGCGCAAATTCCTAAGATTGAACATCATTTTGATTTTACTTTCATGAATAGAGACATGTCGTGTGGTGCTAGGTATAACATCAAATTTGCCATTAAATTCTACTCTACAACATTCTCCTTTTGATACATTCTGTGCCAGATCATGCATTAAATCATGCATAACATAGTAGTAGCTTCCATACATAGATCGTCGTTCAAAGAAAGATTTCCTAAAAAGGTGATTGAAGTACTCTTCTCCGATATCTTCTGGTCTTTCTTCTCCATTTAACTCTTGTCGTATGAATCCAGAGGCCATCCACATTTTGATCAACTCATCTTTCTTGAAACAATAATCTCGAGGAAATATGCAACAAAATCGAAAGCATTCTTGTAAATCTGCTGGTAGATGGTAATAGCTCAATTTTAGAACTTCTGCAATATCCGTAGCTTGCTCTAAGTTGATCAGTGAATCATGGTTCAAAATTCTTTTCCAGTAATGGATATCTATGCATGAATTCAACAAGCTTCCAATCACCTTTGCTGCTAGGGGGCTACCTCGGAGTTTCTTTACTATATTATTTCCAATGTTTTGCAAATATTTATGATTATCATGGTTAAAACCGTAAAATGCATACTTATTTAACAACTCTAGCAACTTTGGCTCTTCCAAGCCTTCGAACATTAGATTTTCTCCTTCCATGTTTAGCACACGAGCAAGCATGTCAGAAACTGATTTCATTCTAGTGGTGAGTAAAATTTTGCTTCCTTGTTGTACAAATTTCAAGGATGCAATCAATTTCTCCCAATCACACATTTTGTCGTCATTCCACACATCATCTAGAATAAAAAGAATTTTCTTTGAAATTATCGCTTCCTTCAATTTTATCTGAAGGCGATTTAGTGATTCATTATCATGGCCTATTACCCCTAGTTCTTGGAGAATTTTTCTTGTTATATCTTGAACGCTAAAGCTTGTTGAAACACAAACCCAAATTAATTTGTCAAAATGGTTCTCTATGCTAATCTCCTGAAATATTAACTGTGCAAGAGTGGTTTTCCCTAATCCACCTGCCCCCACAATACAAAAAGTAGATAAATGATCGTGCGATGCTGGTTTTTTTAACCAGTCTATTATGATGGCCTTCTCAGTCTCACGGCCAAACACTTTGTTTTCAGTTAAAATGGAAGTTGTTTCTCGATTAGAAGTGAAAACAGGCTGAACATCTAGTGCCGTAGCAAATTCGAAGAAATGGCCAACATCTGCGGCAACAAGATCTAATGCTTCCACAGCCCCCCTCAACCTCTTCAATGTATCTCTACTAATGGTAGAACCTCGGAAACACACATGACAGTTGATCTCAATTTTTCTCTTCAGCCAGTTAACTATTGAATAGAAAAATCCACTCACCTGATCTTTATTTTTCACCAGATCTTCTAACTCCCGGTACTTCAGTTCATCAAGCACATCTTCTGCTGCTAAGAAAGCTTGTTTGAATTGCTCCAGCCAAGAATTCACCCCTGAATTTGGATGCTTGAATTTCAGCTCCTCGGCAACACTCATGACAGTTGTGATCTTGGGAAGAGCTGCATTCAGTCTACTTAGCTGGGATTCAGTACCAGCTGGCAGCATATGCTTGCCCAAGTACGAATAGGCTGTGTCGACTAGTTTCCTAATGATTGCAGATCCCGTCCATTTAGCAACGGTAAGAGCTATCTCCATGGAGATTTTCTTCTTCTAACTTACTCTCTTTCTTTCTTTTTCTCCTTTATTTTTTTGTTTAACTAACAAGGGGGTGTTGTGTACAGAACTACAAAATACTAAAAGTTTGTAGTGGACTGATGGATGAAAGATGAATTGAGATTCCAAGAGAAAAGAAGTTCCGAAATCAAAGGAAGTGAATTATCAAAAGAGAGATGGTATGAGCGAGAGATTGAGATCTGAGAAACAGAGTGAAAGACACAGCTAAAGAGACAAAAATAGCTTCCCCAAAGATGCAAAAGTTGAGTTCAAACAAAATTATGGACGGTCATAATCTCTGTGGCATGCAAAGAGTAAACATTGTTGGTAGCAAATAATTAATAAGCCTATCCCCACCTAGAGAGAAAAAAAATATAACTACAGCGTCACTGACCCGTTACATAGGTTCTCTTTTTTTTTTTTTGGACAATGTCGGTAGAAGCTACCAAACCAAAAAATGAAACAAAAAATAATAAAAATTACATTCATTACCTCTCCTTACAGCCTTTTATATCTATCTCAATTTGTCCCTGCAAAATTTCATCCACAAAATTCCCTCCTCATGAATTCAATCAACTAAATTCATTAAAGACAACACCTTCTCTTAAAGACCTTCTCATTTCTTTGCTTCCACACAAACTACATGGTTATGCTAAACCATACAGTCTAACCTCTTTCATTTTGAATTCCAGCTGCCATATATAGCTGAACGCTTAGACCTCGACCAAAACCCGTTACATGGTTAATTAGTGTTTTGATCAAAAAATCATTTTGATAAGGTCAAACAAATCTAAGACTCAGTCAAAATTATTTGAAAAAATTTTGTTTGAAAATAATCCTAGTTTTTTTAGCAATAAAAATTATCAATATTAGGGCTGTGGCTAATTTGCTGCCGGCGGTGCTGCCGCCTATTTTTTTATTTTGTGATGTCCAAAGAACAAATCCAAACTGTTAGATGTTTAATCTATATTATAATCTACTTGGAGACCAAATTTTACATTTTTTGGAATTTTTTTACTATATATTAAGCTGGTTTGAAAACCGCTGATTTCAATGCTGCAGAAATTTACTGAAATCAGCAGTTTTCAAACCAGCTTAATATATAGTAAAAAAATTCCAAAAAATGTAAAATTTGTTCTCCAAGTAGATTATAATATAGATTAAACATCTAATGGTTTGGATTTGTTGTTTGGACATCACACGGCTAAATATAGCCCCGGCAGCACCTCTGCTGAAATGCTGCCAGCAGCAATTTAGACAGACCCCAATATTAGACTATGTAAAAATTATTGATACTTTTCTAACCCACCAATAATGAAGAATATTTTAAATGCGTATATTTATTTTTCAATTCATCTAATATATATATATATATATATATAGAGATAGGCTAATGTGCTTCCATAAGCACTTGGCCCGAAGTGCTGCCACCCCATTTTCGATTTTTCAAAATCCAAACAGTCGATCCTAACCGTTCATCTTGTTCTCCATATTAATATCTGCTTGGAGACCAAATTTTACATTTTTTGGAATTTTTTTGCTATTTATTAAGCCACTTTGAAAATCGCTGATCCAACGGTGAACCCCTGATTTTACTGTTTGGCAAGCCCCCGTTGGATCAGCGATTTTCAAAGTGGCTTAATAAATAGCAAAAAAATTCCAAAAAATGTAAAATTTGGTCTCCAAGCAGATATTAATATGGAGAACAAGATGAACAGTTCGGATCGACTGTTTGGATTTTGAAAAATCGAAAATGGGGTGGCAGCACTTCGGGCCAAGTGCTTATGGAAGCACATTAGCCTATCTATCTATATATATATATATATATATGAGTTATATATATATATATATATATATATATATTTGTATATATATATATATATATATATTTGTATATATATATATATATATATATATATTTGTATATATATATATATATATATATATATATTTGTATATATATATATATATTTGTATTAACTATAAGCCTCATTAAAGAAATTATCGAAATTATTTCTTGAACAATATAATGTAATGAGTTTTTCCCTTTCAAATTTCTATTACTTAAAAAAGATTTGGATTTTTGCGATACAATTTTCAAGATAAATAATTCCAGAGTACATGACTCATCCTTGAAAGCCACCGATGTAAACCTCTAATTAATTATATCACCATCTGTGCTTATCTGTATTTATTTGTGAGAAGAACGGAATGAACAAGTATGATAATGCCACAATTCCATTGCAACGTTTTTAAATGTAAATGCATGGATCACTCGTATAGTAGATCAGTATCAACGGTTTATGATTCGCCGTTTCAATCCGATTTGTTTGGATGAGCTCAAAAGAACATCCTAGTTCTGATCATATAATTTTATTATACTTCCTTATTTCAATTTGGAGTACATAATTAGCATCAATTTAAATTTGAAAATTAAAGCAAAGCATATTGAAGGGGCATATTTATGGGTGAGATGTCTTTGTTGATTTGCTAAATTTGATAAGAACGTTAAGAAAACATATGTGGTGTCCCTTGCCTTCAAGGAACACCGTGCCAGCATCCAACAGCACCCTTGAAGGGCATTAATTGTTTGGTGATATGTCTTTATTGAATTGGATTGGATTGATGTAGTCCCCTGATATTATTATTAGAGTAACCCTTTTCATCTACTATTAATTTCAATTATAATTTGCATGGGGTAAATATATTAACTTAATCTGGGCCGTCGGTTAAAGGATTTTCAGAGAAGTCAATTGAATGAAAATCCTTTAACCGACGGCCCAGATTAAGTTACCCATTAAGATGTGCGGTTCAGATTTAATTGATGCATAGTGGATCGCCCGGGCTGTGGGCAGTCAGGTCTCCTAGTGGACCGCCCCACCACCTGGCAGTTCACTACAGATCTGGACCGCCAGTGTGCCAGGCGGTCTGGGTAGAAATAAAAAAAAATCAAAAGATTGGTTAGTTTGGTAAATTTGTTTTTTATTTTGGGTATTAAAAAAAATGACCGTGTTTTTACTTGATTAAAACTGTATAAAAACTGTTTACATTTGTCTTAACTCTTAAATATACAAAAAAAAAATTTTGACTTTATGTCAATATCAAAATACGTTTTGATATTTTTTATTAAAACTGTACGACAACTGTCTAAGAATTATGCATAAACATGTACTTGGCATATGTACATCGAGGTAATAAAAAATGTACATTCTCAAAATATATTTAAAATTAATTGACAAGTGTTTATGAAGTGAATTTACAGATCGATTGCTTTAAATATGCAATTCGTAACTTTTGGAAGCTTAAACCGAAAAAACGTCAGCTTGCAATCTACAAACTGCTTACAAGACATCAAGTACCAATTAGCAATTCATTTATGAAAGAAAGAAAGTAAATCAATAAAGGCAGCACACGTTAACATTCATGAAAGTGCAAAAAATTCCCCTTCTATATATGAGGGACGGTGAGGAGATCAAGCTTGTCTAAGACACTAAGTACCCAGTTTTTAGACACAACAATTCTATAATTTGGCAACAAAATAATAGAATCGAGTAAATGGCAAAACAAACTCGTATCCAATAACCCCAACAAATCATGCATTAGTAATTGCTTGCAATTTGTGACACAGACGAGTAAGTTCCAAGGGTGGCAGCAATGATACCCAGTGCAACAATTGCAACGGATGATATCACCTGAAACACATATCCAAGGAGAATCAACAAAAACATAATATAGTACACATATTAGTACGCATAGATTAGATTACCCAATACTCTCAAAAGTACTACTGATGTTCCCCATCGATCTCTTTTTTTTTTTTTTTTGAGAAAGCTGACAGAGGCTGTCAATTTCCCATCGATCTCATTGATCAGGAATTTCCAATTATGACCAAGTCTTCCAACTTGTGTTATTTTGGTCCATACATACAAAACATGGATAGAAATCCCAATTGATGCTAAACCCTTAAATATTTTCAAACAGTAGATGTTTCGTGTTAGTAACTCACGAATGAAGGTTGGGAAAAGAATGTACAAAATACAACAGTTTAAAGACAAAAGTAGGAAGTCCAGAACTTCACTAGAAACCAAAAAAGAAATATTGACTCTGCATAGTATACTAAAAAGAAAAATTGCTAGAAACAGGTGAAAACTGTCGAATTAAAGGGACATATTAGATTGAAAAACGACTTAGCATACTCGATCAAGGTTTTATCTTCTATTGTGTTATGAAAATCTATACTTGGTGCAGTTTGGTGATCCTTTGGTGATATTTAAGTTGGAAATAAAAATCCTTTCCAATTATTTTATAACAGTCAGAGATTGACAGTGCCCAGAGTAATGTTGTGGTCACTTTTAATATGATTTTCAATTTCCTATCATAAATCAAAATTCAAATGGAAATACTTACAAAATGTTTACTGAAAAGTCAAACAAACAAGGGAAACATACCTGAAAACGTGTTGCTTTGTTCCTCACAATCTTTAGAAAGCAGAGAGCTGGTATTATCACAGCCTGAGAGAAAATTAACTTTCACTTAAAAAGTGCTAAAAATATACTGAAAGAGCTTTATTTGAAATTATATTGAACATTTTCGTTTCAAGCATACCATCAAAGTTATTCTTTTATTATATTACTGGTACAGACTGATGATATGACATACACTGTACCAGTACTGGTATTGTCAGTGTTCCAATGCAGTAAGCACTAATAATTCAGGTAAAACTTACGACAAGAATACTAAGAAGTGATCCGATCAATGCCATCATAAGACCTGCAACAAGAATTTCAATTATTGAGAGGGTTAAACAAGGATTATATTACCTGAATTAAGTACGGGCTGGTGTACTACTGAATGGTACTGACATAAAGTATAAACAATTCGGCATAAAGCATAAAATTGGTTTCTTATTATATTCTATATCATGCTTTGACAAACATACCAAAAAAAGGGAGAACAAAAGCTATGCAGACAGTAGAGGCAACAAGAGCCGTTCTGATCAAAATAGAGCACCAAGCTTGAGCTGAGACGTGCTCTGGGACCAACTCCTCTATACTTCTCGCCAAAGGGTTCAGCAACAGAGCATATCTTTTCACAGATTTAAGAAAAAATCTCTTACCGTGCTCAATATATTTATGTAGCATATTATTAAAGGAGTGAGGCTATGGTGCTATGCAAGTATGCATAGAGCATATTGGTCCGTACTACGGATCAATATTTTCACTATCAAAGCCCAAATAGTAGAAAATCACTACTTTTGAATGGTATAGAATCTTTAGATCAAGTGATTTTCTACCTATCTAAAAAAATAGTAAAAAGATTCTAAAAAAAATGTAAAATTCGATCTACAAGTACATTTTCATATGGTGATCATACTGATTGGCTCAGATCGGCTATTTGGACTTTATAAACAAAGATATTGATCCATATTGCGGATCAATGTGCGCTATGCATAGTACCATAGCCTCACTCATGGAGTTTGTAAACTTCTTGCATAGAAAGGATACTTTGTGAAGGGGTTGATAACCTGCCAACAAGAAAAAAAACGAACTTATAACTTATGAAAGAAAATATAACTCGTCGAATTCATGTTAACTAAAGAATTAGTCATCATAAATGGATATAAATCATACCGTTGTCCATAGTGCAATTTTGGAGGCAAAAGCACTTTTTGGAAGATTGAGTGTGATTTGAGAAAGAGTGCTTTCACCAAACATCGAGTACCCAATAGCAGCAAATGATCCATATATTGCCGTACATATAACAAAACTGTTCAGAATAAAATCCAACAAATTAACCAACAGAAAACCCAATCAATTCTTTTTTGAAAACCTTCGCAGAAGCTGGAACCCAATCAATTCACTAACCATTTTTCTTTTATTATTAATAAACTTCCCTTGTCCTTACCATATGAACAAAGCTTTGCTGAATTTAGTGCGATCTGACATTGATTGGTAGATGTTTGGAAAAACTGAATGACCCGAATAGCAAAACCCATACACACCAATGGCAAAAGGAAGACCACTCGATTTAATCGGCTCTCCACCCGAATGAAACCCTACTCCTGTTGTACCAACTAGTGTTACTGACAAGAAAACCAGAAGAGTGGCAATGACTCCCCCAGCTGTAAAACAAACAATACTTAATTAACATGAAATGCAAATCATATGCATTTTTTAAATGAAAGTAAATTACACAGCTAAGAAAACTAGAAGTTTTAATTCTATATAACCTGTAAAACAAAATAAACAGTGATTAACATGTTAATTACATGGGTACCAGTAAATTAAAACAAAAAATGGACTTATTATTGGACATACCAGAGAGGTAAGAGATAATTCTAAGGTCTCGAAGCCACACAGTTGGCAACACAATAAGAGCTGTGATCAAACCAAACAAGTGGATGCTATCAATATGAATGCCAGCCCAGTCAAAGGAAGCACCAGGGAATAAAGTAGTAAGATTATCTCCTTCTAAAATAATGAACTCCACACAGTACGACTACATTTGGAAAAAAGAAAACATACAATTTTCAATTGTTAGAGAACTTTTTTCTGAAATGGAGATTATATATAAGACAAAGGTTTACGTACATATAATTCTGTGTAAAGCACAACCTGCACGATTGAAAAAAAAAAAAAAATTAACAAAACAAACGATTAATATAAAATTAAATCTATATGTAAGACTCAAACTTCAATTAAGGACTGAAGTATCTGTCTTTTCATTTACATACTGATATAAAAAGACGACCGAATTTTCCAAAAGCAGCTTCACCAATATCAGGGTAGCTCGAAATCCCATCTTTGCTCTCGAAACAATGCTTCATTAGAATACCCGTATAACAGCAAACAGCGGCAAAAAATATCAAAACCACCATGCTGGCCCACCCAGCCTCTTTAACTGTGAAGGGAGTTGAAAGAAGGCCAACCCCTGCCAACACATTGACTCCTACGCAGTAGAAGCAAATAAATTTATCAACAAAAACACATATCTAGATAACAGAAAATAGCAAAGAGAGGTCATTTGGGTACGCAAGGAAATGCTTATATTAAAGCTTACCATTAAAAACAGTTTGTGTCAAGCTGCATCCACCATGCTGTAGATGAAAGGAAATCGATTCATCTATTTGTGAAGTACAAGGCTCCGGCAAGAGTGTCGCTTCTGACTCTTGCTTTCCAGACGCTATGTTATGATCAGAGAGAAAGGGTAACCTCAAATCAGAACCCAGCCCACTTCTGCTGATATCCAAAGAAGAACGGCCAAGAAATCCAAAGACTGGAGATGCGGTGATTGTGTAAGTATCAGTTGCCTCCCTAAATTATATACAAAGAGAATAAAATTATCATGTATCAGGTACATGTTTCTATAACAGCAGTAAATCCCAATTCTTTTTCTTTACAACTGTTCCATTTAAACTTGACAAAATGGCCATTATTCAAATATTTTGAAAATATTTATATCTGATTATTAAAATGTTAATGTCAGGGGAAGAAGATAGTTTAGCATGTTATAGGGTACTTTGAGGGAAAAATATATTTTCTAATAGAACCTGTTTATGTGTGACCAACCAGTACCATATTCCTATGGTAGGCATGGATTTGGATATTTGTAGTTAGCCTTATGGGAATAAGGGTACAAGTAAAAAACATTTTTTTTAAGTTTTCAAGTTCGGGTGTGGGTAAGAGTTACTTTGTACCCTTACCATACAAGGCAATTGCTTGGTAAACAAAAAAAATAGGTGCTATCTTCTTAATGATTTATGTAATCTAATCATATAAAAATGTTTATGTAGAAGATTATATTACTCATGTAATAGTTTTTATTTATTGTTCAATTTGTAATCAAAGAAACGTCTTAGATGATGAGACACATATACACTATAAACTCTGTTATGATTTTATCTAACAATTTGTAATCCGATCTTTTCCAATGGTTCCCCATAAATTTTAATAGCTAAGGTTAAAATAAAGAGCATCGACCTACGAACAGTTCAACCTAGCTACTCAGTAAATAAGTACCAACCTCTTGTGCCAGCAATCCAAGTGCAATTTGTATTATAACATGTGCAATAACAACAAGCCCTACATTATTTAGTATGTTCTGACAGGTTCAGCCAATGGTCCCGGCTATTATCTAGAAAAACGCATTTGTGTTATTTGGACCAAAATTATTCCTTAGGCTGTACCCAATTAAACCTCTGTTATAGGTTCAGCTCTATTTCTTATTGTACACAATTCATTGATTTGGAATCCGTTTAAGTAGCACCCAGCTTGGGCAACTATACTGTCTGGAGACTGGAGTGATCTGAATCATTCAACCAGTACCATATCGCTTGGGACAATCCAATAAATGCCCTATTTATCGAACTCGTATCCTCTGCATTAACTCAAAAAAGGAATCGTTTGAGTTAATACATCTGGACCGTCCGACCAGCTTTGAGATTCGTGCGAATTAAATTCGCACTAATATTAAAGACCCTTTTTTAGGGGGGAGGCCGGATGGGCTCCCCTTACAATCGGACGGCCGATATCTATGCTCTTTTGAGTTGATGCAGACGATGCGGATTCCTATTTATCAAGAGGATCTAGATCTCTCTCACAAATCTTTTAATCCTTTTGAATGACCAATCAAGACCATTGTTCATTTTAAATTATTTTGTTCAAATAAAGTTCAAGGGCGTAATGCTGATATCATATTGTTCCCAAATAAAACAGCAAGAAAAAAAGATTGAAATTAGAATGACAAAAGTATAGTAAGTAGATTAAATAGAACATTACCGATAACTCTGGGGCCATTGGCGAGAGTAGAAAGTAGAAGCCGCATCTTCCTCTTCTCCTCTTTCTTCCTCATCGCTACTATCGTCGTACTTGTCGGAATTATCTTCTAAATCGCGATCGCTGTGGCCATCCTCCATGAACAGCTCCTCGTTCTTGTCCGACATTGCCTCTGCTGTTCGGAGATGTGGGGACTGGGGATAAGTCGTTCGCAACTCGCAAGCACAGTGTCGATTTATACGACGCTGCCACGTGGGGATGAGGTTGTAAAGCGTTTGTCCTTTTCTGCGCTCCTGCATAATTCAGTTAAGACCCGTGCCATGCGTCATTGGCCTACTTCTCTGGAATTATAGTTTTACAATGTGGGGATTTGGACAAATCATCATCCCAAACCGGATCTAACCGTCAGATTAGCGTCCAAATCATCTTCAACGGTTTAGATTAAAGGGACCGTTTAAATTTATTAAAGTTTAAATCATGTACACGACTTTTGACGCAGATCAGACGGTTATGTTGGGATTGGACAAAAATTGTCCTAGTCCCTTTGAACAAACCCCAGATAATATTTTGCAACCAGCTCGATATAATTGAGCATTTGAACCGCCAATTCCATCAACTATTTCACTAAATAATTAAGGAAAAATATCTATATGTTATAAAATATATTTATTTGGATGTTCATTCTATAACTTTCAATATTAATTATCATTTCATTGTCCACTACCTCCACTACCTCCACTATCTCCACTACCATGGACATTTATTTTCTCTTTTATTATTGTAACATCTCTTTCTAGCATATAAATAGAGGTTTTGTAAATAGAGAAAATGAGACACATATTATATACAATAGTGGAGAATAAAATTCTGTTATTGCTCTCTCTATCTCTCTTGTTATTTACTTTACTTTTGTTGCAACTTTATCTTAATTTTACAACACGTTATCAGCACGAATTGCTCGGAAGAAGTTGCAAAGTAATCATGTAAGTAATTTGTGTGATTAATTATTATATCTTTCATTAATTTAAATTTCATAACCGAAATTTTTTATTATATTTGTTTTAGTTTATAAGAATCATTCCTTGAAGTGAATGATGAAATAATAACCTAAAGTTATTATCGAAACTAAAAGTTTATCAAGAACCCGAAGTTCGTATTACTTGAATAGAATAATAACCTGAAGTTATTATTAGAATTATTTACAACCTGAAGTTCTATTAGAAATTTAGTATAAAATTAATATAATAACCAGCAGTTATTATAAGCCACTGGATGAATAATAACCTGAAATTATTCTCAATTAAAAAAAACCTGAAGTTTTATTAGAAATTTTTATATAAAATCAATATAATAACCGGAAGTTATTATACGTCATTGGATGAAAATATAACCCGAAGTTATTTCAGGTTTATTAGATGAAAATACAAAATATAACCGGAAGTTATTATACGTCATTGGATGAAAATACAAAATCCAATTTAGTTGGATATGCATATGCGGGATATTTATTAGATCCACACAAAGCACGATCTCAATCGGGATATGTATTCACCTATTGTGGAGCTGCAATTTCATGGCGATCGACAAAACAAACTCTTACAGCTACATCTTCAAATCACGCCAAACTGATCGCCTTATACGAGGCGGGTTGAGAATGTGTTTGGTTACGGTCAATGATTCAAAATATTCAAGAAGAATGCAGACTTGAAAACATCAAGGTAAATCCTACTCCGCTATATGAAGATAATGCAGCATGCATTGCACGAATCAAAGAAGGATATATCAAAGGAGACCGAACTAAACATATTGCACCAAAGTTCTTTTCGACACATGACCTACAAAAGGAAGGCGTAATAGATGTTTGCCAAGTCCGATCAATCGACAATCTGGCAGACCTATTCACAAAATCTTTACCGACAAAGATTTTTGTACAACTCACAAAGAAGATAGGTCTACATCGATTGAAGGATATTCGATGATATCAAAATGAGGGGAAGCATTATACGCACTGTACTCTTTTTCCCTTAACCAAGTTTTTATCCCAATGGGTTTTTCTTGGTAAGGTTTTTAATGAGGCAGTACATGGTCCTGAAGTATCATGTTGATCCTGAAGTATCATGTTAATATCGATCCTGAAGTATCATATTAACAGCGTATAATGAAAGATGAACATCCAAGGGGAAGTGTTATAAAATATATTTATGTTATAAAATATATTTATTTGGATGTTCATTCTATAACTTTCAATATTAATTATCATTTCATTGTCCACTACCTCCACTACCTCCACTATCTCCACTACCATGGACATTTATTTTCTCTTTTATTATAAGAATCATTCCTTGAAGTGAATGATGAAATAATAACCTAAAGTTATTATCGAAACTAAAAGTTTATCAAGAACCCGAAGTTCGTATTACTTGAATAGAATAATAACCTGAAGTTATTATTAGAATTATTTACAACCTGAAGTTCTATTAGAAATTTAGTATAAAATTAATATAATAACCAGCAGTTATTATAAGCCACTGGATGAATAATAACCTGAAATTATTCTCAATTAAAAAAAACCTGAAGTTTTATTAGAAATTTTTATATAAAATCAATATAATAACCGGAAGTTATTATACGTCATTGGATGAAAATATAACCCGAAGTTATTTCAAATTAAATTTTGCAATTGCGCAGCCAAGCAATTTAATAACCAGAAGTTATTAAATAAAATATTTTATTATAACCTGAAGTTATATAATATTAACATGAAGTTATTAATACATTTAAATTTATTTATTTATTTATTCATGCAATTTACATATTCTTTTATTTATATTTATTTATCTCCCTTTTCATAATCTGAAGTTATGATATTAATTACCTGAAGTTATGACATTGATAACCTGAAGTTATGACATTGATAATTCAAAATTATGGCATTCATAACCCGAAGTTATGGCATTCATAACCCGAAGTTATGGCATTCATAACCCGAAGTTATGGCATTCATAACCCGAAGTTATGGCATTAATAACCTGAAGTTAATGCGTATCTATTTTGTAGTACATATGACAAATCTCACAAAGTTTGAATTTATCTCCTTTTTCATTTATCATAACTTGAAGTTATGGTAGTAATAACCTGATGTTGTAAATACATATTAATGAGAAAGAAAAACGTCATGAAGATGTTTGTTTCAGATGTGGGATGATAAATCATTGGTCGCGTACCTGTCGTACGCCAAAATATTTTGTAGAGCTATATCAAGCCACAATCAAGAAATAAGGAGAAAATGTGGAAACTAACTTTACTGAATATGATCCCAAAATGAATGCCATATGGATACACATCTTGATGTATCAGATTTCTTCCATAATGTCAATGAAGAAATATATATTATTACTTAGGAAGAAAATATAGTATAAAAATTTATATTTATGTTTAATAAAAGTTTAGTTTACTTTTTAAATTTTTATATGCAAATAAGTTTAATGAATAAAAATAATTTATTTTTGCATTTTAAAGGAAAATGGCTGACGCAATGATAAGTAATGAAGATCCATGTCTGGTAGATAGTGGAACAACTAATACCATATTGAAAAGTAAGAAATACTTTTCACAATTGCATCTTGGTGAGAATAATATTCACACTATATCTGGCACAAGTAATTTAATAGAAGGCTCCAGAAGAGCTTGTATTTTGTTACCTGAAGGAACAAAATTAATAATAGACGATGCATTATATTCAAGTAGATCCAGAAGAAATCTACTAAGCTTTAAAGATATTCGAAAGAATGATTATCATATTGAAACTATGAATAAGAAAAATTGCGAGTATCTTCATATCACATCTATTAAGAATGGCCAAAAGATCATAATTGAAAAGATGCAAGCAATGTCATCTGGATTATATAGTACTTATATAAGTAAAATAGAATCAAATATGGTTGCTAACCCGAAGTTAGCCGTTACTAACCAGAAGTTAGTTGTTACTAACCAGAAGTTAGTTGTTACTAACCAGAAGTTAGTTGATCCAAAATTATTTACATTATGGCATGACAGATTGGGTCATCCAGGAAATATAATGATGAGGAGAATAATTGAAAGTGCAAATGGGCATCCCCTAAAGGACCTGAAGATCCTATTATCAAAAGATATGACATGCGAAGCATGCTCTCTTGGAAAACTAATTATTAGGCCATCTCCAAATAAAGTTGGACCTGAAGCTCCTTCATTTTTAGAAAGAATTCAAGGAGATATATGTGGACCTATTACACCTCCATGTGGACCGTTTAGATATTTTATGGTGTTAATTGATGCATCAACACGCTGGTCACATGTGAGTTTGTTAACAACAAGAAATGTTGCATTTGCTAGACTATTAGCACAAATTATCCAATTGAGAGCTAATTTTCCGGATTATCAAATTAGAAGAATCCGACTTGATAATTGTTCGCTTCTCAGAGTGTGCTTACAAAGTTCCAAATACAACTAATTGTACTTGTTTTAAACCTTGAATCCACTCACGTCTAGGATTGCAAGTGTACAATCCTATCCGTGTAGTAAAATAAGGTATCGATCCTCAGGGACGGTTAAACTCAATTCTAGACTTTCACAAATCCAAGTTAGTTACTAGAAGTTTGAAGAATTGGGTTTGATTTGTTTATGTTTCCTAATTTCAAAAGACAATTCAATTAAAGGTAAATGAAAGCGATTAAAAGATTTGGTTTTGAATCAATTATAAAAGGCGTTCTTAGGGTTTCAGACTTCATCTCAAACTTTTCCTTCTCTGGACCTATCATACAACTCGCATCATCTCTGATGCGACCTGTGTGATGCGACTCGCATCATCTCTGATGCGGGTCGCATGGCCATCGAGCAGAGCTGACATGAGTTCGTATCTAAGTTGATTTCTTGTGCGAGGCTTCAACCTGTGGCTCTCGCCTACTGGTATCTATCCTAAATTGATTGTCTGGTTAACTAGAAGTATCTATAACCTCTCGATAATAGAAATTTCACCTCTCGGTTACTATTGATCTTAGATCTACTTCAAGTGCTCAATTACAATTGCAAGATACATCAAGGCCTAATTACTAGAAGAGATGCTATAGACATCTAACAGTAGACAATCAAGAATCAATCAAGAAATCACAATCAAGCAAACGATGAATACTCAAACAACAATCACACAAGTTCAACATTAGATCAAAACATCATTCAACTCAAAGAAAAGGTTTAGAGATTACATCTTAACCCTAAGAACTAGAGATCTACTCAAGCATAGCAAAAGAAAGCATAAAAGAGAGAGAGAATAAGCAAATCATGATGGAGCTCGAAGATCCAAAGTAGATTGGAGAGGATCTTGAAATCTTCCCTTCTCTTCTTCTTCAATCAAGCTCCAATCTCCTTCTTCTCTCTTGATCTTCGCTCTTTTTGTGTTCTGGAATGTAGAGGGGGAAAAAGCTCTCTAATTTCTGGTTTAGGACCTCTTTATATAGGCATTAGCTCTGACTTGGAGCTTATCAGGTCGAATTTGAATTGGGCGGCAACAGTTGATGCGACTCGCATCAACTGGATGCGACTCGCATCAGATGGTCTTCAAGAGAGAGCAGTAAGGGTCGCATCGCAGGTCGCTTTGGGCTTGGATGCGACTCGCACCAGGTGAATGCGACTCGCATCAAAGCTTCCTGAAGTCTGCCTTTTGCCTGATTTCACCTGATTCCTGCAAAGTAGGAACCAAAACATAGCAGTACCACATTCTAGGGATATTCAATGTAAAAGGTGCTATTTGTTGGTTCAAAATATCATTTTCTGTATGGAAACAAGTCAATATAATAGGTCTAATAATGTGACATCAATAATGCAGGTGAGTTCACTTCTCAAACTTTTAATGATTATTGCATGTCTATTGGAATTACGGTAGAACATCCAGTGGCCCATGTTCATACACAAAACGGTCTAGCAGAATCGTTGATTAAAAGATTACAATTAATTGCTAGACCATTACTCATGAGGTCTAGTTTACCATCTTTCGCATGGGGACATGCCATATTACATGCCGTTGCACTAATTAGATTAAGACCAACTGCTTATCATAAATATTCCCCATTACAATTGGTCTCCGGAAGAGAACCAAATTTGTCCCATCTAAAGGTATTTGGTTGTGCAGTATATGTTCCAATTTCTCCTACACAACGCACAAAAATGAGACCTCAAAGAAGGTTGGGAATTTATATTGGTTTTAACTCTTCTTCTATTATTAGATATTTAGAACCATTAACAGGAGATGTTTTTACAGCAAGATTTGCTGATTGTCATTTTAATGAATCAATATTTTCAAATTTAGGGGAAGAAAAACAAAAACTGGATAAACAAGTAACTTGAAATTCATCGTTATTTTATCTTGACCCCCGAAGTGGTCAATGTGAACTTGAAGTTCAAAAGATCATAAATATGCAAAGAATTGCAAATGAATTGCCCGATGCATTCACAGATACGAATAGAGTTACTAAATCACATATTCCAGCTATAAACGCACCTGCTCGAATTGACATTACAAAAATATATAATGAATCTAATGTGCGTAGAAAACGTGGAAGACCACTTGGTTCTAAGGATGTAAATCCACGTAAAAGAAAAGAGCAGAATAAAGCAGTTGGTCCAACCCCAGAAGAGGTTGATGGTAAAACTCCAGCAGAAGTCAATAAAACCCTAGAAGAGGTTGATAGTAAAACTCCTGAAGAAGTATATAAAATCCCAGAAGAGATTAATGGTAGAACTCATGAAGAAGTTGATAAAAACCCAGAAGAGGTTGATGAAGTTCCAGAAGAAACTCAAGTACCAAATGATTATGAGATTTCTATAAATTATGTAATAAATGGTACTATATTAAATAGAAATAAAACACATGTTGATGAAATATTTGCATTCGCTATAGCAAGCGATGTTATAAACGAAGAAGATAATGTGTCAAAAACTCTAGAAGAGTGTAGACATAGAAATGATTGGCCTAAATGGAAATATGCCATACAAGCAAAATTAAGTTCATTAGAAAAGCGGCAAGTATTTAGACCTGTAGTCCAAACGCCCAAAGATGTTAACCCTGTAGGTTACAAATGGGTATTTGTCATAAAAAGAAATGAGAAAAATGAGATTGTGAGATATAAATCAAGGCTAGTGGCACAAGGCTTTACACAAATACTTGGAGTTGATTATGAAGAAACGTATTCACCTGTAGTGGATGCGATAACTCGCAGATTTCTAATAAGTCTCACAGTTGCAGAAAATCTAAAAATGCGACTTATGGATGTTGTAACAACCTATTTATATGGTTCACTTGACAGTGATATATACATGAAAGTCCCAGAAGGATTGAAAATGCCTGAAGCATATAAGTCAAAACCTAGAGAGATGTACTCTATAAAATTAAGAAGATCTTTATACGGACTAAAACAATCTGGTCGAATGTGGTATAATCGACTGAGTGAGTACTTTCTAAAAGAAGGATATAAAAATAATATAATTAGTCCGTGTGTTTTTATTAAAAGATCAAATCTAGGTTTCACAATCATTGCAGTGTATGTTGATGATTTAAATATTATTGGATCTCCTGAAGAGATTGAGAATACTGCAAAATTAATGAAGAATGAATTTGAGATGAAAGACCATGGTGTAACAAAATTTTGTCTCGGCCTGCAGATCGAACATCTAAAGAATGGAATATTTATCCATTAATTATATTATGTTGAAAAAATATTAAAGAGATTCAATATGGATAAAGCTCGTCCTTTGAGCACACCAATGGTCGTACGATCGCTAAATGCAGAAAATGATCATTTTCGCCCACAAGAAAATAATGAAAAAGTGCTTGGTCCTGAAGTACCATACTTAAGTGCAATCGGGGCATTATTATATCTTGCAAATAATACGAGACCCGATATCTCATTTGCAGTAAATGTGTTAGCAAGATATAGTTCCAAACCAACCAGAAGACATTGGAATGGAATTAAACAAGTATTTCGGTATCTCTGCGGAACTAGAGATATGGGGTTATACTATTAATAAGATACAAAATCCAATTTAGTTGGATATGCATATGCGGGATATTTATTAGATCCACACAAAGCACGATCTCAATCGGGATATGTATTCACCTATTGTGGAGCTGCAATTTCATGGCGATCGACAAAACAAACTCTTACAGCTACATCTTCAAATCACGCCAAACTGATCGCCTTATACGAGGCGGGTTGAGAATGTGTTTGGTTACGGTCAATGATTCAAAATATTCAAGAAGAATGCAGACTTGAAAACATCAAGGTAAATCCTACTCCGCTATATGAAGATAATGCAGCATGCATTGCACGAATCAAAGAAGGATATATCAAAGGAGACCGAACTAAACATATTGCACCAAAGTTCTTTTCGACACATGACCTACAAAAGGAAGGCGTAATAGATGTTTGCCAAGTCCGATCAATCGACAATCTGGCAGACCTATTCACAAAATCTTTACCGACAAAGATTTTTGTACAACTCACAAAGAAGATAGGTCTACATCGATTGAAGGATATTCGATGATATCAAAATGAGGGGAAGCATTATACGCACTGTACTCTTTTTCCCTTAACCAAGTTTTTATCCCAATGGGTTTTTCTTGGTAAGGTTTTTAATGAGGCAGTACATGGTCCTGAAGTATCATGTTGATCCTGAAGTATCATGTTAATATCGATCCTGAAGTATCATATTAACAGCGTATAATGAAAGATGAACATCCAAGGGGAAGCGTTATAAAATATATTTATGTGGATGTTCATTCTATAACTTTCAATATTAATTATCATTTCATTGTCCACTACCTCCACTACCTCCACTATCTCCACTACCATGGACATTTATTTTCTCCTTTATTATTGTAACATCTCTTTCTAGCATATAAATAGAGGTTTTGTAAATAGAGAAAATGAGACACATATTATATACAATAGTGGAGAATAAAATTCTGTTATTGCTCTCTCTATCTCTCTTGTTATTTACTTTACTTTTGTTGCAACTTTATCTTAATTTTACAACACTATATTTATTTAGAGGAGGGTTCAAATGCACTCAAATGCACCTTATCCTTTTTCTCCGTTTTCAAAGTCCGAATAGTCAATCTGAACCATTAGATGCGATCTACATATTAAGATGTGCTTGGAGACCAAATTTTACATTTTTTGGAATTTTTTTACTATTTATTAAGCCACTTTGAAAATCATTGATTTTACATTTTATGGACCATTAGATCAGCGATTTTCAAATTGACTTAATAAATAGTAAAAAAAAATTTCAAAAATTATAAAATTTGGCCTCCAAGCAAATCTTAATATGTAGATCGCATCTAACGGTTCAGATTGACTATTCGGACTTTGAAAACGGAGAAAAAAGATAGAGTGCATTTGGGTGCAGTTGAACCCTCCTCATTTATTTATTTCTACATAAATAAGAGTTGTGGCACCTATATGAATTTGGAAAGTATTTAGTCGTGTTTATATGCTTTCTATATTTGACTATCCAGTACCTGCAACTACATTGTTCACTGCAATATATCTGCATGAAATCTAATTAATTAAGGATGTAATTTTCATAATTTTTTATTTAATGTTAGATATTAATAAAAAAAATCGGAAAAAAGCCGTTGGAGTATTTCCTAGTATAACCTTCCGAGTCATTTATGAAAAACCTTATTCAGCGGGTGATGATATCCACACCACAAAAAATATTATTAACACTACAAACTTTAAATATTTTAATAAATAGACAATTTTACCCCTCCATTTATTTCTCAATCAAGCATCATTTGTTTCTTTTCTTAATTAACAAGTTTCTTAAATATCAGCTTCTAAATTTTGCATCCTTCATTCATGATATCTTCTAATTGTGTACTATACAATGAAAAGAAGAAGAAATTATTTAGCATGTTAACTAATTAAATTTTGAAATTATATGTCCCAATTGCAACTTAGATCTTTTTTTGTTGATGTAATTACTTCCTACTTTTAATTATCTTATTCAATTGATTGAAAATTATGTTGAAAATATTTTCTTGTTAGCTGTAAATTATATAACTTAACTAAATACTTAGATAATTTAATCTTTAAATATGTTATTTTCAATTAATAAAATCTACAATGTATTATCTGTTAATTTAATTATAAGTTTTTTTTATTGTTGATTGGTAAATTGATTTTTTATCTCGTTAATTATGAGTTTTAAATTCTAATTATTGTCTTCCGTTAGGGAAATGTTTTGATTTTGAAAATAAAGTGAAAGTATCAATTGCATAATCAAATAAGGTAAGCTATAACAAGTTAACAACAATAAATGAGGGACAAAACTGTCTATACACTTAATTTTTTTTAAACTGTTGTGTTAATAAAAAAATAGTAGTGTTAAAATTAGCACCCTTATTTAGCAGGTATTATTACAACAAACCAAATATTTAAGAAAAGAAGATATAACTAATACATTTCCAATTTAAATTTTTACTAGATGTTTCCTAAATCTTCATCTTCAACATATTCCCTTTTAGATCATGAACCTCCACAAAAAATTTAAATTCGTTTCTCAAGTTAATCAATTCATTGATAGTAAGTTAGTAACATTCAAACCATAAATAACTTTTTCAATTCTATATTTAATTTATTCTGACTTGATATATTAGATAATCCAAGGGAAAAAGGAATGTGTTTATTTTGTGGATTGGATATCATTTGACTAGATAATTCAAGGGGAAAAAAGAATATGTTTATTTTGTGGATTGGATTTCATTTGACTAGATAATCCAAGGAAAAGGGGAATATGTTTATTTTGTGGATTGTATTTCATTTGACTGTCTGCGCTCCTCTGTGTGCAACAAAAAAAATGTGATTCACATGGGGGGCAGTTTCACTCTCTCTGGATTTTGAGTTTTAGTGGAAATCAGGACGTTTCAACCGACTTTGCCCTCTCTGAAAATTTGTTTGCCCCTCTCTGAATGTTTGATTTGTAATTCGGGTTGAATTTAAGATTAAAATTAAAATAATTTTTTTGAATTATGATTGATAATTAGAATTATAGGTTAGATAATCATAAATTACAAGTCAGAGTATTGAAAAATATAAGTTTAAATATTTTTTTTATCGAGTATCTAATTATTTAATGGGTTTAAATCCGATTTGATATTTTTTTTGCCCCTTTGATAAAAATTCTAGATCTGTCTTGACTATATTAACTTTATTGTTGAATAAGAAAAGGAGAATGATAATATATAAAAAATAAAAAAATACTAACATGTTATGCTTAGTTGGATCAAAATAATGATCGTTTGTAGCCAATGACAGTTCAGCGATAAATAATTTATGCTTAGTTGGATCGACATCGAATGGATGTGTTCAAAACATTTTAATATATTTTGTGTTTCGTATACAATGAAAGCGTCAATGGATTGGATTGTATCTTTTTTTTTGCTAGGGATTGTGAAACGTGTATGATTGACAAAAGATAACATCGCACCTGTCTTTCCTGATAATGTGGATATTATCTCATGTGGTGCCAGCTAAGGCCCACACAGCAATCTGGAATTCTGGATTTTGCGTGAAGGTTCCAAAACACGCATCTTAAAGTGACCAATCAGGGTGAGGCTTGCTTATGTTATGTAAGATGCCTGATTTTATTTTTGTCAGATACCTCGTCAGGAAAAAAAATTTAAATTCAAATTAAGAGAGAATTTTACGTATACCCCTCAAAAACTACAAAATTATGTATTTCTCCTTTAAATTCTATAATAATGTATTTAGCCTTCTGAATTCTAGTAACTCACATATTTACTCAATTATTAATCGATAACTGAAATTAATAATACTTAATATTATTTAAGTTATAGTTAATCACAAATCCCTCTTCTTCCCTTCTGTTGGACTATTCTCCGGCCATTACAGGCTTACAGCCATTGTGGAACTAATTACTTATGGTACGATTTTAGAAAAATAGATACATTAAAATTAATTTATAAACCTTCTAATTTCGACAGCTTGACTTTATACTAAAATAATTTAAAAGTTTAAAATTTTCATATGTAAACACATCACTTATAAAATAGATAGATTTCAACAATTCAGATTCGTCATTTAAAGACAATCGAATAAATTTTAGAACTGAGTTCACAAAAAAAAAAAAAATTAATAAACTTAAAAACATCATTGCTCTACTCAACAAGCATCAAAGAGTTGAGAAGAAATTTGTTGTTCAGTATTATGGATCCGCATAGTCCATATACCAGACCTATTACACTAACACACTTTCGGTCCATAATTCCCAACCAACCGCAGGAACAGCATCCAAAATAGAAACAACAGGCCCAAGCAACCTTTTCTATTTTTTTATCAACCAAACCCTCTATAGTCTATATCTATGCCTCCATCAGGCTGCCTAATTCTAATTCGGTAAACCCGCACAACCTGGCTCCTCTCTTACCGGAGTTCATATCCAGTGCGGTATCGTAGTGTGTAGGGTGAGATCTGCATCGTTTATTTTAATCTGGCACGCATCTTAAATCGGATACCCATGATTTCAGCTGGGCTGGGAGTAATTCTACGCGGTAGAGTAACGCAGGGGATACTCCTCTTCCCGTGCTGTACACTCCCCCTTCGCCTTGAATCTGTATCACTCTAATAAAAGCATCGTGATTCCCCATCCGTCTTCCAATCTCAACCTTCGACTGAGATCCTTGGGGTTTTATTTTTCTCTTTTCTTTGTCCTACATCACTGTTGGAATTGGGGAGTCGAGGCTTGATCTGAGCTGCTGGACATGTAATTTGGTTTTCCAACGTGGTACTCTTGTCATATGATGGCAGTGGAAATTGGAGCTGGTGAAGTTACCCCTTTCATGAGGTAATTCACCTTTTGTTCATTTGATTTGCATTTTGAGAATGGAAATGCCTGGTCAGAAAGGTCTTTTCCATTGAACTTTTTGACTTGTAAACAACCTCAGAGAAAGAAAATTTGTAACTTAGTAAACATGTCAGCTTCTCGAAGGAGGTAAGAACAGTAAGTAAGAATTATCTTGTTTAGTCAGTACGAGCGATTGATATCTAATAGTATCATCCACCAAATCAGGTTGCTAAAGCATGAGCTCTGAAGTTTCATTCTTTTAAAAATTGTAGTTTTTCACTTCTTCAATTCTTATGCCTTGCTACAGCTTATTTGCAGCCTTATCCTATGGAATTGCATCAATGGCCATGGTTTTCATCAACAAAGCTGTTCTCATGCAGTATGCTTACTCCATGACTCTTCTAACTTTACAGGTTCTGAATTGAATATGTTTTTTTTCATCTTTATCAAAATATTGTTGTTGTGATTGTAAACACCAAAAAATCAGTAAACAAGGAAAATGTATCAGAAAATGTTTATGCTAAATGGTACCCAAATTAGTATTGGTTTCAAAAATCTCAAATACCACTGTTATTGACAAGGCATAAGAATACCAGCATTGGTTTGGACAACATCCCTTATGCTTTGAATACATAATTTCAATGTAATCATGACAGCAACTGGGGACAACTTTATTGATATACTTTGGTCAAGTAATGGGGCTTACCAAAGGGAAGGGATTTAATATGGCCACAGCAAAGAAGCTTCTTCCCGTCTCAGTGTTTTACAATGCAAATGTGGCATTCGCATTGGCCAGCTTGAAGGGGGTCAATATACCAATGTACATTGCAATAAAGAGACTTACTCCTCTTGCTGTCTTAGTGACCGGTGTACTTCGAGGAAAAGCGAAGCCGCCTACGCAGGTCAGTGATATGTGTTTTATGCAAGGAATTCCGTGCCAACCGTGGTTACTAATTAGGTCAAATATAGGTATTGTAAGTGCCTGTGCTTACTAGACCTATAAAGGTTGGTTGCCAGTGAAATCTGAAATATTTCCTTTATTTGTGAAATTTGTAGAAGGCCTCTGATATGCATATATGAATAAAATATAAATAAATAGAAACGAAGAAATTATGTTGCTAAAAATTCTGATGAAGTTCCCATATTATTACAAATTTACGAAAATTGTCATCCCTGTTGTTACTTTCCATCAATAAAACTAGATTAATAACGAAATCTTCTGATCTTCAACCTATCAAATATCTACTAATGGCATAAGAAATTATATATATTATTTTATTTTTCAGACTGGCATACAGCTTATTCTAATTTACTAGACAGTACAGATATGCATTTTATTTAGACCTTTGATTAAATAACTTGGTGGTGTGCATTAAACAATACTTGGGTTTAAATGTGATGACGGTGATGATAAGTGTTTTTTTCATATGTAATCTAAAATGGAGGATGCTTGGAGGAATACTAAAAAATGTTGTCTATCTTTTCATCACTAAGAATGTTGCTCCTTTATTCTTTATTTTCTTAATTCAATCTGTTATTAAATTCTTTATTTGTTTATGAATTTTCTTTTACATTTGTAATAGGTCTCACTTGCTGTGCTATGTACAGCTGCTGGAGTCTTGATTGCGGCGCTAGGTGATTTTTCTTTTGACTTAATTGGATACATCATGGCTCTCACTTCTGTCTTTTTCCAGGTAATATTATGCTAAAACAAATGCAAAGAAAATACTTTTATGTCATTATTTGACATACAGTATTTGGTACTCGTATTTATCATTATTTGAAAGTAACTACTGAATTTGGACTGTAGACAATGTATTTGGTACTCGTTGAAAAATCTGGTGCTGAGGATGGGCTTTCATCAATCGAGCTTATGTATTATAACAGTCTTCTCTCCCTTCCCTTTCTGCTATTTATTATAATTGCAACTGGCGAATTCCCAACTTCCTTTTCTGTCCTGTCTGACAAGGTTAGCCACAAAAATTCTCCTTTCAAATATTCAAGCACATCATAGTTGCATTCATGGTGTGTTGTTGACTTAAAGTTAAAATCACCACATTGAAATTTTACAATTGTCAAAAAAAAAAAAAACTGAAAATCTTGCAAGAGTATTCCAACGAAAGATCTAATTCAATTTTCTTTTCCAGTGTGAGTGTGCGTTTTTTGGCTGACTATTAAAGAATTTATCCACGGAAAAATTGAACAGCCTAAATAAAAGCAAAATAACATATTACCTTACTATATTCTTCACCCATAGATTAAAATAACACAATAACGTTGTGGCTCCTAGTGTAATTATGTAATTCTTAGCTGACCATTGAGTTTTTTTTTCTTTTTCCTTCTCTCTCTTTGCTTTGGCTTTGTAGGCAATTTCTATAGGATTCTTAGCAATTCTTGCTCTTTCTCTCGTGATGGGAATTGTTCTGAACTACACCATGTTTCTGTGCACCATAGTCAACTCTGCATTGACCACCACAATTGTAGGTGTGCTAAAAGGTGTTGGTTCTACGGTAAGCCCTCTCTGCCCCCCCCCCCCTCCCCCCTTTTTGCACCGTGTCTGCCTGTATTCATGTGACTACATGTGTGCAAGAAACGGTCTAAACCTCTCTAACTCGTCACACCCCTACATGAAAATGGTTTAGTCATCCTTGTTAATATCTCACGAGGAGGGATCCATAACCATATGTCATTGGCGCTGAACATGTGTTAACTTTTTGATGCATGCTTAAATTAACAAATTTAAACTGTTACATGTATTTTTACATCATCTCAGTTGCATAGTTGCATGCTTATATAAAAAATGTATGATTTTGACCTAATTTCAGTTGAAGTTTTCAAATATAGCCTTCTTAAATTCAGAAGTTCCCCATGCATGTAAAATTGATTCATTGCTAAGAACTGTCCAATGTCAATGAAGGTTTCAAAAATACCAACAATGCAACTACTTTTGTCTGACAAATTGGGAATTTATGAACTTCGGAGGGCTACATTGGAAAAAATTATTAATAACATTGTGGTGTGGTTTTGCAGACACTTGGCTTCTTCATATTGGGAGGAGTGCAGGTGCATGCTCTTAATATTATAGGGTTGGTAATCAATACAACTGGTGGTGTTTGGTACTCCTACGCAAAGTACAAACAGAAGAAGAGAGCTCATAAATTGGCATCACGTGTTTGAGTACATCTAAAGTAGAGACACATTTAGCAAAGCTCAAATATTTGATTGATTAGTTAGATATTTTGAGCTATAGCACTCAATGCATATAGTTTGGGGCTCGTGCAATTCCCAATTTCTTACGAGTTGCATGTCACTTGTATCACATGAAAGTCATACCAGTGCAAAAGTTCGGTCAGTATAAGTGCTTTAGCAGTTAGTAATTAGTTTACAGTACACATCTGTTGAAGGCTCTAGTAGTTATCATGATACAAACTGAATGAGAGAAATAATTTTATGGTTAATTGATTTCTGTTGTTTAATTACATGATGTACTATAGGCTAACTATTATAGTTTCCTAATTACATAATTTGCCATATCTACCAATTAATGCTAATTGATCTATGATTGATCTGCTATATATACTAATTGTTGATCTACAATCAATGTAATTGATATTGAAATCTTAAGAGGGACTAATTGGTAATTTTCCTGAGGTGTGTTGCTAAGTTTCTCCAACAACATATCAGCTTCCTTTCTTTGTTTGCCCTTCATTTTTTTCTGAATTTGACTGTGCTAACATTTGAGATTTTTTAAAATCTCAAATGTTAAAAATCTCAAAAGCTCAATAGCCTACCTTTTAAAAATCTCAAAATTCAGACGTGCTAACATTTGAGATTTTTGAGAAGGTTTGCTAACCCTGTATTTTATTTTATTTTTAAATCCTACGAATAAAAACTTGGGTAAAAAATGTAGACAACTTGTTTAACAAAAGAAGAGAAAGTGAAAATGTGAAATCAGTACGCCAGCTGTATCCACAATGGTGTTCTTCTAAGTTCATCTGGTAAGTGTTAAAATGTAAAATAGCATGCTAAAGGTTAAAGTGCAGCTAATAAAGTTGACCAGATGATCTCCTCAGAGCACATGTGAAGGCTGACATGTCTATTATTTGTATGGAGAAACACCACAAAGAAGCATGAGCAGTTGGAATAGACTGCTCAAGTCAACTGGAAAGTGGAAACTGACGCTAGACAAATTGCAAGAAACGAATAGTGTTCAGAAGCAAATTGCAAGAAGTATGAGCTAGCAATTCTTGTGTATGCTGTCAGGATTATAAGAGAATAAATTTCTACCTCTCTATATCTTCTGCATGCTGTTATCGGAAATAGGTCCCTATATTTTGTGTATTTGGTGCAAAAAAGACGAGAAATACATTATTTTTCTTTTTGTCAACGAAAGAAGCTAAAATTCTCCAAACAAAGTTGTTTTTTTTACTCTATTGTTTTTTTGCATTAGAGCCCATCGGCATAAAGTTGTTAGGTACGGTGTGTGAAGACTATTATATATATCATTAAGAAATGGTAGAATTTAGGCAATAACTTGTTTTTTTCTACTAGAGAAAATTATAACGTTTTTTAAGTTCATTGAAGTATCTTGATAAGTTTAACTTCAAAATCTATCGGATTAACTTTCAACAATGAATTCAAATTGTAAAAACTGCTCATCAGTTATGTGTTTATATGCAAAATTTATAAATTGTTGAATTAATTTAACATAAAGTTAAATAGTAAAAAAATGATGAATAATAAATGTATTAAAATTAATATATAAATATATATCTTACCACTTTACTTTATACTAATTAGATTCAAAAATTTATAAATTTTATATGTAAATGCATTATTCGTGTAGGTCATTGGTTTCAACATTTAGATTTGTTGTTTGAAGTTAGCCCGATAGAAAAATCAATGTTTTGCTAAAAATAGGCAACATTGTCCCGTTTTGGAATAGTTATGGTAAAATTGAATTGGTGTGAGGTTCAAATTGTACAATTGATCAAGCTTAGTTAGATTCAATTCCACACATTTTTGTTTATCATTTCTAGGCAATTAGAGACTGCTAATAGCTAGCAAGGGTAATGATATTGACAGTGCTGTTTTGGCTTCATATAATGCAAGTACAATAGAGTCAAAAAAAAAAAAAAAAAAAAAAAAAAAAAATATGACTTATGCGCTGCATGAAGCCAAAACAGTGCTGGCAATATCTTAATCCGTTAGCAAGAGGACGAGAATCTACTGAGCCGTGTTTGTACCGGGTTGGTACAAACACGGTGGAGCTTCGTTAACAAAGGACGAGAATCTACTGACCCGGCTACAGTACATAAACATGTGCTTCCATTTTGAGGTGGAACAACAAGTCAATGGCGTGTTTCTAAATTTCTTCGGATTCAATGGCACTGCCGGCATTTGGAGGATTAAGGCCTTGGAAGATTCCTGAGGCTGGCTTGAGAGAACTACTGCCGAAGACATGGATATAGCTGTTCAAGCGCATGTCAATGGAGGGAAGTTCATAATTTTAAATGATGTAATGGTAATTAAAAAACATATTGTGAATTGTTTTACCTCGATAAGCCTCTATTTTGCAATTAAGCACCAAGCAATCTCAAAGATAACAACTGTCCGGGGCGAATCTTAATGCAAACCAAAAGTGCTTAGTCACCCCTATGATTTTAAGTTTTTTAATAATGTATATTGAAATTTAATTTATTTTTTCCCATGTTGTGGTTGTGGGGACTTGAGTTCAAATTCCATCTACCACACAATACATTTTTGCATTTTACGTTTCGGCCCCCAATTTAAATTTCTAGTTCTATCCCTGAACGCGCCAAACCAGTACAAGTACAGCGCGACTGACATTTACTGTTGGTATAGGATAACACCTAAATGTTAGTAAACAGGAATATGGTAGTCACTAAATGGTACCTAGTGGGCTGGAATAAGCATTGTTAGTCGTACAATATGCTAACTATTGATTCATTTTCCATCTGATTTTGAGAGAAATGCTGACAACAGTCTTACATTTATTCTTTGGTTTTAGTTCTATAACTTTTTCTCTTTTGTGGCATTACTTGTTTTAGAGTAGTCATAAGAAACTATTTCTAAATTTAGGTATTGTGTGAGGTTCCTGAATCTTACGAGGCATATAGAAAGCAACAACACTGGTGGCATTCTGAGCCGATGCATCTCTTCCGACTGTGCCTTCCATCCATTATAACTTCCAAGGTTTTGACACTACTTAGAATCAACAAGCTCTCTCTTTAGTAGCAATTGATTGATACATTTAAGGGGGAATTTCATGTATATCTCTCAAAAATTTTAAAATTATGTATTTTCTCCTCTAAAAATCATAATATTATATCTACCCTTCTAAATTTCAAAAACTCATAAATTTACTCAATTTATTGACTTTTCTATTAAAACTCATTTTAATTATATAAAGTACCATTTTATCCTTTATTAAATAATAAAAAATATGTAGTCTGCATAAGAAAAATGTTATGTCTTCTAAGTTATCGGTTGTCGAGGACAAATGATTCATTTCTATATTTTTGACGCATACGCGATGGCATTTATGTATATACTGGTGTGTATATTACAAGTATAAAATGAACCATTAGCTCTCATAACCGACCAATTAGAAGATTAAATATTTCTCTTAAACATATGACATACTTTTTTTAATGAAGAGTAAAATGAGTATTTTTATAAAAAATAGTTTTAATAGAAAAGTCAATAAAATGAGTGAATCTGTGAGTTTTTGGAATTTAGAAGGGTAAATATGATATTATAAATTTTAGAGAAGATAATATGTAATTCCAAAAATTTTGAGGGGTATACATGAAATTCCCTCATCAAATCCAACTTGTGGTTTACTTTGTCTGCTAAGTGCTAACACATGTTTATAATTTCACAAATAGATACCTATATGGAAGAAGGCAAACCTAATCTTGTTATTTTTCCCCTTGCGAAAGCTAATTCTTCCATTGTATTCCTTCATGCTATTTTGCATCATGCTCCCGCTAACAATGTTTGTTCCGGAAGCCGAGCTACCGTTGTGGGTCACTTGCTACGTACCAGTGATCCTATCCCTTTTAAATGTTTTCCCGGCACCACAATATTTGCCTTCTGTAATACCGTATCTTCTTTTCGAAAACACCATGTCGGTTACTAAGTTCAATGCTATGCTATCTGGTTTGCTTCAAATGGGGAACTCGTATGAATGGATTGTCACAAAGAAAGCAGGTTTGTAACAAAATTTTGAATTTGGCATCTTTTTACTGTACTAATACCACTTGTTTGATATCTAAACAGTACAAAAAAATTGCATCTATCGCAGGGAGATCAGCTGAAGGAGCCCAAATGGAGAAGAAAATAATAAAAGATGATAATATTAAAGACCCAAATAAAGAAAATACCAGTAAGGAGATAAAAAAGACGAATAAAATTTACAAAAAGGAATTAGCCCTTGCTCTGTTGCTTCTTATAGCAGGCCATTAGGAGCCTCTTATCTGCTAGAGGCTAGGGATGCACTTTTATTTCCTTGTATTCCAAGGAGCGGCTTTTCTATTAGTGGGTTTTTATTTAATTGGGGAACAAATGAGCTGATCATAGAACAAATGTTTAAAAGGGAAAGATTTTATAATGCATATTCAGGGTGAGTACTAAAGTACTCGTTCATACTCTAGTTAAGGTAACTATTTTAATTTACTGAAAAAAGATTTTACTGGAATATACTGGTTTCACATATCCTATGTTTAATCAGCAAAGTATTACAAGGGATTTACATATCGATTAGAAGTGTATGAGGGCTTTCTTTTTACTATATTTATCAAGCCAATGTAACTGTAATCAGAGTTGAAAGGAAATGAAACTGCCTACGGACAGCAACAACAACAAAAAAAAGAAAAAAAGATTTTTCTGTTGTTTTTTTTTTTTTTTTTTCCGTTCTTTTAGCACTTTCCCGGTCGTATTTAGATATGAGGTGAGAAAAATAGAATAAAAACTAGAAAGGGGAGAAAATAGAATGTCAAATGAGACAGTAGATAAGTAATGCAATGTGATTAAATGGTGATTAAATGGTGAATCACTTACAAATGATTGCTTAAAGATTCCTCTACAAAATCCCAAGGGTATGGAGCTGCAATATGAGGTGAGAAAAATAGAATAAAAACTAGAAAGGGGAGAAAATAGAATGTCAAATGAGACAGTAGATAAGTAATGCAATGTGATTAAATGGTGATTAAATGGTGAATCACTTACAAACGATTGCTTAAAGATTCCTCTACAAAATCCCAAGGGTATGGAGCTGCAACAGTGAGTCACCGCTCTGCACAACTGGAGTTCAATACAGGTCTTAGCTTCAATCATATCTGTACTTCAATTTAATATGTTAAGATTTGCTACAGAGGTTGTAAAATAATGTACAAAGTTTCAGAATGAGAATTTTCATTTATAGTTACTTCAAACAAGCAAGGGCAAGAACAATCCATTCGATCAATATAGAGATGAACCCAATCCAGAATGCAAATAGTAAAAGAATACATGTTGATACAAAAAAAAAAGGAATAAAATCTATATAGCTAAAAAAAGAAAAAAGAAAAATCCTATTTCCCATGTTAGAAGTTCCTTCTCACAAGAAGCATAACACAACTGCAGTTTACAAGAGGATATACAACGAGATTACTCTTAAGCAATGCTCAAACTTCATTAATCAATATAAATTCTAACACTCCTCAATAAACCCTATTCTGAAACTTTGCCCGTGAATATTGTCGAATCATCATATAATTAGATCCAACATCTGTTCAAGACTAACCAGCCACGCAATCCTTCCATCTAAAATAAACAAAAATCATTTTGTTGTATAGCTTAAAAGTTCAAATATACAAGATACTACTCAAAACCATCTGCTGAGAAATCAGGTTCGTCAGGCTTTTGCAACTTGCGCAATTCGCTACCTTTCCTTTTCACTGCCATGATCTTAACCCCTAACTTTTGGAAATTTAGCTTGCCCCGTGAAGGCCCCACATTTCCTACTTCCTCTTCTTCCTCTTCAGACCTAACCGAATTGAAAGACAAGCCCTCTCTCATACTCAAGTCCTTCACTATCTTTCTTCTTTTGTACCTCCTCCACGCCACCTGAATGAAGCATGTGGCCCACGTGCGCCAGTGGTGGGAATAAAACCGGAAAGAGTGTTGCAACTTCTTGCTATGCAACCTCCTAAATTGGTTGGCCACAAATTTCAAATCCTCTGCACTCAATGTGAACGCCTCCACCTCCACAAGGGCTTTAACAGTGCGGGTGGAAGACGGGAGGTTGATGGTGGATTTTGAGACAAGGGCCCACCCAAGAAGCTCCTCTCCACAAAAGTCCCCGGGTTTCAAGATAGTAGAGTTGAAGAACCCGGTACGGCCGCCATTAGTGGTGGAGCTCTCTAGCTTGCCACGAATTACAAAGAGCATTTCAGTCACTGGGTCGCCTTCACTGACAACATATGTGCCCTCTGTGCACAGCGACGAGACCAGTCGCTCGCATATTGCGTTCAAGAGTTGCTCGTCCATTTGTGCAAACAGTGGGACCTGGATTGGAAGAGAAGAAAAAAAAATGACAAAAAATTTCATAATCAACTAGATAATCAACTATTATTTTTCTGCACTTAATTTGCGTTCAAGAGTTGCTCGTCTATTTGCGCATATTCCTTTGAAAGCTGAACAACAAGATAATCAACTATTATTTTTCTGTACTTAATTTGCATCGGGTTTAGTTCTTAATATTTGCAGCTGCACCTTTTCCTTAGTACTTCCCCTAAAAATAGCTCTCCAGCATTAAATACTATATGAGTGAGGCTATGGTACTATGCATAGCGCATATTAGTCCATACTATGGATCAATATCTTCATTTTCAAAGTCTAAACAATCGATTTGAACCATTCAACATGATCTCCATATGAAAATGCACTTGTCAATCAAATTTTACATTTTTAAAATTTTTTTACTCTTTTTTTTAGATATGTAAAAAATCACTTGATCTAAGGACTCTCAACCATTAAAAAAGAGTGATTTTCTACCTATATACTAAAATAGTAAAAAAAATATGTAAAATTTAGTCTGCAGGTAGATTTTAAATTCTGATGTGTTAATATGGTTTGCAGTTGTTTACCCGGCGAACAAGGTTCAAGCAGAGGTGACGTTTAATATCTCGGCGCAGATCAGCAGGCAGAGTCTCCAGAATTGATTCTTCATCGACGCCTCGGGTGGCAAGCCATTTGTACTGGACAAAGCGCCTCACTCTGTCCTGCAACTTCTGAGGCAGTTGCCGGTGCTTCATCCACTTTTCAGTATCCCTCTGCTTCAGCCTCCACTCCTCCACCCTCACCGTAATTGATTGCAGGTAGGTCTGTATTTATGAGGCAAAATTAGCATTAATGAAATATGCAATTGATGTCACCTCAAATGGCAATCCTTGAGTTGCACAATACCTGCACATTTCCAATCAAAAGGGCGAAGAGGACGAGACCAACAACTGCTAAAATTATAGCATACAATGTTTCGCCAATATATGTGCTCACTGTCAGTGTCTGGCCATAGCAACTGATCAAACAAAGCAGAGAGAAAACATGGCAAGCAAGTTGAGTTAAAAGAAAACAGTGGATCCATTGCAAATTCAGTCCAAACAAATAGTTAGGTTTAGTTGAGTTTAGAAATTTTAAATGAATGGGCATACAGTTATAAATATGCAGATAAGACCTAATATTTCTCATATCTGTGACTTGTATATAATATTTTTTCCGAGACATTTACAATTCAATTGTTGATAAAAATGATGAAAAGGGGTATCCCACTGAGTGTCGACTATTTTGGCCCTAAATTGAACTAACTGTTTCTTTTATCCCAAGTCCCAAAAAAACTAAAATGAAAACAAAGAGAACTCAGCCAACATGAGTTAGGAATCTACCCAAATTTATGTTAGTAATGAAAAGATATAATAAGCCAGTACAACAAACTTAGGGCAAATAAGCCATTTATTGGTGTAACTAAATCTCTATCTAATAACTGGACACCAAATCATATTTGATGTTAAAAGACCTTTCAAACAAAAAAAAACGTACTTGATGTTAATTAGGAAAACTTATCAAAGTGTAGGAATATTTGCAAATAAGGTAATATAAATGACCAGTGTAAGACTATCAATAATGTGCATCCATACATACCTTAGATTTTGAAGGCCCCACCAGAAGGAGTACAAGTACTTGACGATGAATCCCTTGGCAGGAGATTCATACTTCAAGGCCGGTGAAAACATACCGAAATTAAAAGTACTGCTTGTGTTAGAGGCATTACAGTTTTGAAACACTTGAGTGCTGTTTATCCAATTGTCATAACCTTCATCTCTCGAAAATGAACAGTCAAGGTATTTGATATTGCAACTCGGTTGAGTTTGAGTGCATGTCTCCTTCCAGCATGTGGTTTGTCTGTCGACTGTCAGCAAGTACCACAGTGATCCCAGCACCTGGTTAGATGGCAAGTGTTATATGCTTGGTATGAAGGGCCATTTTTGGCAATATTTTATAAACCAGTGGGATATAAGATTTTTTGTTTTCAATCAACCTAATCAAAGATAACAATACCGTACCATGGTAAAATATAATACTTGTCAACTCTTTAGTTCTTATTTGTACTTTTATCAAACTCTCTAGGTATGTTTTATGTAATTGTATGTTTCCACACTCGCTCAATACCACACATTACCAAGCAAATAATAGTCCATATTGTGATTTAAACAAGTAAAAACACAGTAGCATACATGGCTAGCAATCAAGTAAAGGACAAGGTTGTATGCGGCACCCAACCACGCAGTCTTGGCAACGACACCAGTGGCCTTGACAATTTCGGAACTGAGAGGAAATATGAGATATAATCTTGGAATATATTGCAACAGCACCATCAATGCCACTATGTTGTTGTTGTGCTCTGACGTTGAGTATTTAATTGCAGGTATTATCAACCACATTACTATCTGCAAAATGAAGATGTATGGTATAGTTAGCATTTATATACAGACAAGAGAGGCTATGGTACTATGCATACTGCACTTTGGTCCGTACTACGGCTGCATATCTTCATTAATAGGTAATCTTTTATCAAGGATTCTAGTTATGCCTAGTAAAGATTATTTCTTTATCCCCCTTTTTAGGAAAGGGCCTCACTGCACCAGAAAGTGATTATAATTGATTATCAACACAGTGAATTTGTGCAATACTCTCAAGGAAATACAACTGGAAGTACAATACCTACAAGAATTTGACTTTGGGGGAAAAAAACATGAATTACCTGTGGTAATGGCAAAGCAGCTACAACATCAATGACCAAATCTGACTTCAAGTACCTCAAAGAAATTTTTTTTGAGTCTCTGATTAATTCACCTCGCCCAAAAACCCGCATAGTTGAGCTTGGGTCTACGTAGGCAGTGCGAAACTTGATTATAATATTAATCACATACAACAAATCACAGAGTGTTCTTAAACATGTCAGAGCCACACTCAGTTGTGTATCTGATTTGACACAAGCGGTTCCGTTTTCATCATCATAATTAATTGCCGGTACATACAAGTATAGCGGATCAATGAATAGTGCAGAAATGCAACAGAAGAGGAAGACTCGGTTCCAGCGCAAAACAAGGTCACTTGTAGGATCAAAGATACGTTTGTGCCATGGAAAATTATCAGGTTGGCCCTTGTGATTTAAGGGTTTTATACTGGTTGGTATGCCAGGTCGGGATACTTGAGTAGTCGGTACTGTCGGTCTTTGCCTCTCATCATAGAACCTATAATATAAAGAATAAAATTTGAGATGACTCAAATGGTGTCTGGTACTATGGATGTATTATTACCAGATTTTACCAGTCCATACCAGTCATAGAACAAACCGAGATTGATTTGGAGCACAATAATAAGTAGTTCCTTCTAATAACAGACCAATCGGGTCTGGAATATAAACAGGCTTAGCCCGGTAACTGCTAGCTCCAGATTGAAAACTCTTACTTCTTTTCCCATGGTGAAAAACTATTTATTCTTAATTAGGAATATAAAATGGTAGGACCAAAAGAGAGAAGATGAAGCAATCAAGCCATTTTGACTTCCAACTTAAAAATGTTCAAAACCTAACTAAAACCAATCAAAATTGGCGGTTTCCCCTAACTATCCAAAAAATATTCCAAAAATAAAATCAATCTTGAAATGGTGTGCTTCTCGAATAGAAACCGTTGAGAGCTCTAAAAGGCACAACTAACCTTACAGTTCTCTGCTTCGTGAAATACATCTCACCGTTAAATCTTCTTGATCCAAACTTTTCGCCATTAAATCTACTCATAGCGGCAAATTCGTTGCATCTATAAATTTCTACAAAAGATAAAATCTCAACACCTTTTTGTATTGATTTTTCACTGACACCACACCCCTATAAACCAGAAGAGAACTAGACAAAATTGGAACCTCTCCAAAACAACGAAGTGGGTTTTCTTGGGCGTTTTTTCCTGATCTGCCTTTGAACCAAATGAGAACATAGAACCCTTTTGTAGCATAAATTGAAATAAGTTGCCAACAATACAATTTGTGTTTGAAGAAATTTGAAGGAAGAATGAATTGAGGAAGAAAGGGGGAGGCCCGAGGTGGACCAAGGAATGAGCAGAGAGGAACACCAGAGAAGACCTTAGTCTTCGTAATTATTTCTCTAATCTTTTTACTTTTTACTGTTACTGTAAGTGATTAACTATCAGTCTATCACTGACAAATGAGACCCACCAAAAGCAGAAGGCTTGAAATTTTTGGGTAAACCACAAGGCTTTAACAAAGCAATTTTGACTTCATGCAATGCTCGAACTATAGAATCAACACAGCACTGTATATGGTTCGTTCTCGGTATGAAGTTAAAACTACTCTGTTAAAATCTTTACCCGAAATTTTGCTAATAGGGAATTTTAACCTTTTACGTATGGATGCGAATCGAAAGGTGTTATCTCGGCCGTTGGCTCATTGGCTGTCAGCGGGGTAAAGATTTTAACAGAGTATTTTTTGCTTCAAGCAGCGCACAGACTGTAGAATAAAAACAGCCCTGTATGTGTTTCGTTCGCTGCGTGAAGCCAAATCAGCTCTGTTAAAATCTTTCCCTGTCTACTGGAGAAAGGATGTCAATTTCTGACCGATCCGACCATTTCATCGGGTATTGTTAAATTTAGTTTAAAATTTAATACTAATTAAAATTCATTAGATGTCTTTGTTATGTATTTATTTTGATATATTTAATAACTTAAAAAATTTTAATTTAATTGTCAAAATCAAATGGTTAGATATAATCAATATTAGCACTTAATTTTGATTGACACTAAGAGCTTGCAAAAATAAATTGATGTAAATAATTTCTGATCGTTGATTGTTTAACTTATTCACATAAAAGTATAAAATCAAAGTAAAAAATTGATGACTTATATATAGATGACATCTGATAATTTTATTTTGAAATAATAATTTTATAATTTTTATTATTAAAAAATAAAAAAAAGTAAAGACTGTAACAGAGACCAAAAAAATGAAGGCAGTTTAATTGAATCCCCCTCAATTTATTATATTCGAAATAAAATTTATTATATATTAATTATCCTGCATCGACTGAAGAGGTCTACAGTAATATATGTATCCTCCTAAATTATAATAACTCACATATTACCAAAAACATGTTAATCTTGTTTAATATTTTAAAACTATAATTAATTGCGTAATTAATAAAAATAGATTCCTTTATCCCTTCTCATTCTCTCATTTTTCAAATAAATTATCAAAAAAATTCTTTGCTCTCGACTTCATTATCATTTTTTCCGTTGTCCATCTCTTCTAATCGCTTGTCAGCTTATTGAAGATGACCGAGAAAGAACCTTAAAGACCTAGATCGAAGCTTAGGTGGAATAATCACCCACAATCGAGTAGTCTCCTCAAATTATGATCGTAATCTTGTTTTTCTATGTTTTCGGGTTTTAATAAAAAAAAAAAAACCGCAGTCTTGTTTTTCAATTTTTTTTTTCTCAAATTGCTCCCTGAGCCTCCACTTCTCCGGCTCTCTTTTTTATATTGTTTGACAAATTTTAAGTGTCCGTGTAATATGATAAAAAAAAACATCGATGCAAGAAGTCGAAGTCGTATGATATCAAATATTTATGCAAAATAATGTGTAGTTTGTCTAGTAGGTGTGATTTGATCTAATTGGTGTATATAGTTGGTCATATTACAGAGATTTGGTATATATGTTTGTGTGATTTTGTTATCCAACGGTGAGAATAATGTTTGATTTATCTAATGATTATGATCAGATAGATTTTTTTTTTTATTCTTAATGAAGGATAAAATGTGTATTTTTATAAAAATGAATTTTAACAGAAAAGTCAATAAAATGAGTAAATCTGTGAGTTTTTGGAATTTAAAAGGGTAAATATGATATTATAAATTTTAGAGAAGATAATACGTAATTTCAAAAAATTTGAGGGGTATACATGAAATTGCCCCATCAAATCCAACTTGTGGTTTACTTTGTCCGCTAAGTGCAAACACAGGTTTATAATTTCACAAATGCAGATACCTATATGGAAGAAGGCAAACCTAATCTTGTTATTTTTCCCCTTGCGAAAGCTAATTCTTCCATTGTATTCCTTCATGCTATTTTGCATCATTCTCCCGCTAACAATGTTTGTACCGGAAACCGAGCTACCGTTGTCTCATTTGCTGCGTACCAGTGATTCTATCCCTTTTAAATGTTTTCCCGGCACCACAATATTTCCCTTCTCTAATACCGTATCTTCTTTTCGAAAATACCATGTCGGTCACTAAGTTCAATGCTATGCTATCTGGTTTGCTTCAATTGAGGAACTCGTATGAATGGATTGTCACAAAGAAAGCAGGTTTGTAACAAATTGAATTTGGCATCTTTTTACTGTACTAATACCACTTGTTTGATATCTAAACAGTACAAAAAAATTGCATTTATCACAGGGAGATCAGCTTAAGCAGCCCAAATGGAGAAGAAAATAATAAAAGATGATAATATTAAAGACCCAAGTAAAGAAGATACCAGTAAGGAGATCAAGAGGACGAATAAAATTTACAAAAAGGAATTAGCCCTTGCTCTGTTGCTTCTTATAGCAGCCATTAGGAGCCTCTTATCTGCTAGAGGGATGCACTTTTATTTCCTTTTATTCCAAGGAGCTGCTTTTCTATTAGTGGGTCTTGATTTAATTGGAGAACAAATGAGTTGATCATAGAACAAATGTTTTAAAGGGAGAGATTTTATAATGCATATTCAGGGTGAGTGCTAAAGTACTCATTCAAGCTCTAGTTAAAGTAACTAGCTATTTTAATTTACTGAAAAAAGATTTTACGGTTGTTTTTTTTTCCATTCTTGTATCACTTTCCCGGTCGTTTTTAGATATAAGGTGGGAGAAATAGAATAAAAATTAGGGGAGAAAATAGAATGTCATGAGACAGTAGATAAGTAATGCAATGTGATTAAATGGTGAATCACTTACAAACGATTGCTTAAAGATTCCTCTACAAAATCCCAAGGGTATGGAGCTGCAACAGTGAGTCACCGCTCTGCACAACTGGACTTCAATACAGGTCTTGGTTTCGATCATATCTGTACTTCAATTTAATATGTTAAGATTTGCTACAGATGTTGTAAAATAATGTACAAAGTTTCAGAATGAGAATTTTGATTTATAGTATCTACTTCAAACAAGCAAGGGCAAGAACGATCCATTCGATCAATATAAAGATGAACCCAATCCAGAATACACATCGTATGAGATGACCTTGTATACAGAAACACTCAATTCACACAAAAAGGTAAGCTCAAACTTGTCAATTTTGATTAAAATCAAGAATCATGGTTACAACGGAAGAATTAGAAAGAACAGATAAGAGTTAGGAAATTAGAAACATCCAATAACATAATACATAATCAAAATCTCTACACTAGTTGTAATTATATAGACAATGCTTCTTGAGCTGGAATCAATCCAATCCATCGGTTGGATTGCTAGATTGAATCTCCGCTTGCCATCTCAGCGCTTACGTGGATGACTCAGCGTATGTCCCTTTGATGCGTTGGTCCCACTTCGCAGCCTATGTTTATCAAACTGGATGCTTCAACGGTCGCCTTCCCATTATTCTCTTCTGGTCCCCCTGTCAGAGCTTCAATGGGTGTAATTATACTGACCGTCATTGCTTCCGCTTTGCCAGTCCTACCCAGTTTTCTTTCTTCTCCGTCGCTTCGTTTGACCGAGTCAAAATTGGGTTGAATTATCCCCAATTCAGCTCCTAATGGTGACATCGTAAAAGAATACATGTTGATACAAAACAAAAAGGAATAATATCTATATAGCCATAAAAAAGAAAAAGAAAAATCCTATTTCCCATGTTAGAAGTTCCTTCTCACAAGAACCATAACACAACTGCAGTTTACAAGAGGATATAAAACGAGATTACTCTTGAGCAATGCTCAAACTTCATTAATCAATATAAACTCTAACACTCCTCAATAAACCCTATTCTCAAACTTTGCCCGTGAATATTGTCGAATCATCATATAAGTAGATCCAACATCTCTTCAAAGACTAACCAGCCACGCAATCCTTCCATCTAAAATAAACAAAAATCATTTTGTTGTATAGCTTAAAAGTTCAAATATACAAGATCCTACTCAAAACCATCTACTGAGAAATCAGGTTCCTCAGGCTTTTGCAACTTGCACAATTCGCTATCTTTCATTTTCAATGCCACGATCTTAAACCCTATATTTTGGAAATTTTGCTTGCCCCATGAAGGCCCCGCATTTTCTTCTTCCTCTTCTTCCTCTTCGGACCGAACCGAATTGAAAGACGAGCTCTCTCTCGTACTCAAGTCCTTCGCCATCTTTCTTCTTTTGTACCTCCTCCATGCCATCTGAATGAAGTACGTGGCCCACGTGCGCCAGTGGTGGGAATAAAACCGGAAAGAGTGTTGCAACTTCTTGCTATGCAACCTCCTAAATTGGTTGGCCACAAATTTCAAATCCTCTGCACTCAATGTGAATGCCTCCACCTCCACGAGGGCTTTAACAGTGTGGGTGGAAGACGGGAGGTTGATGGTGCATTTTGAGACAAGAGCCCACCCAAGAAGCTCCTCTCCACAAAAGTCCCCGGGTTTCAAGATAGTAGAGTTGAAGAACCCGGTACGGCCGCCATTAGTGGTGGAGCTCTCTAGCTTGCCACGAATTACAAAGAGCATTTCAGTCACTGGGTCGCCTTCTCTGACAACATATGTGCCCTCTGTGCACAGTGACGAGACCAGTCGCTCGCATATCGCATTCAGGAGTTGCTCGTCCATTTGTGCAAACAGTGGGACCTGGATTGGAAGAGAAGAAAAAAAAATAACAAAAATTTCATAAATCTTAACATAAGAGCTCTTTGAAAGCTGAACAACAAGATAATCAACTTTGATTTTTCTGTACTTAATTTGCATCGGGTTTAGTTCTTAATATTTGCAGCCGCACCTTTTCCGTAGTACCTCCCCTAAAAATAGCTCTCCAGCATTAAATACTATATGAGTGAGGCTATGGTACTATGCATAGCGCATATTAGTCCATACTATGGATCAATATCTTCATTTTCAAAGTCTAAACAATTGATCTGAACCATTCAACATGATCTCCATATGAAAATGGACTTGTCAATCAAATTTTACATTTTTTTTTATTTTTATACTATTTTTTTTAGATATGTAAAAAATCACTTGATCTAAGGATTCTCAACCTCAAAAAGAGTGATTTTCTACCTATATACTAAAATAGTAAAAAAAAAAAAAAAAAAAACAGAGATAAAAAAATATGTAAAATTTAGTCTGCAGGTAGATTTTAAATTCTGATACGTTAATATGGTTTGCAGTTGTTTACCCGGCAAACAAGGTCCAAGCAGAGGTGACGTTTAATATCTCGGCGCAGATCAGCAGGCAGAGTTTCCAAAACTGATTCTTCATCAACACCTCGGGTGGCAAGCCATTTGTACTGGACAAAGCGCCTCACTCTGTCCTGCAACTCCTGAGGCAGTTGCCGGTGCTTCATCCACTCTTCAGTATCCCTCTGCTTCAGCCTCCACTCCTCCACCCTCATCGTAACTGATAGCATGTAGGTCTGTATTTATGAGGCAAAATTAGCATTAATGAAATATGCAATTGATGTCACCTCAAATGGCAATCCTTGATTTGCACAATACCTGCACATTTCCAATCAAAAGGGCGAATAGGACGAGACCGACAACTGCTAAAATTATAGCATACAATGTTTCGCCAATATATGTGCTCACTGTCAGTGTCTGGCTATAGCAACTGATCAAACAAAGCAGAGAGAAAACATGGTAAGCAAGTTGAGTTAAAAGAAAACAGTGGATCCATTGCAAATTCAGTCCAAACAAATAGTTAGGTTTAGTTGAGTTTAGAAATTTTAAATGATTGGGAATACAGTTATAAATATGCAGATAAGACCTAATATTTCTCATATCTATGACTTGTATATAATATTTTTTCCGAGACATTTACAATTCAATTGTTGATAAAAAATGATGAAAAGGGGTATCCCACTGAGTGTTGACTATTTTGGCCCTAAATGGAACTAACTGTTTCTTTTATCCCAAGTCCCAAAAAAACTAAAATGAAAACAAAGAGAACTCAGCCAACAGGAGTTAGGAATCTACCCAAATTTATGTTAGTAACGAAAAGATATAATAAGCCAGTACAACAAACTTAGGGCAAATAAGCCATTTATTGGTCTAACTAAATCTCTATCTAATAACTGGACACCAAATAATATTTGATGTTAAAAGACCTTTCAAACAAAAAAAAACGTAATTGATGTTAATTAGGAAAACTGATCAAAGTGTAGGATTATTTGCAAATAAGGTAATATAAATGACAAGTGTAAGACTCAATAATGTGCATCCATACATACCTTAGATTTTGAAGGCCCCACCAGAAGGAGTACAAGTACTTGACGATGAATCCCTTGGCAGGAGATTCATAATTCAAGGCCGGTATAAACATACCGAAATTAAAAGTACTGTTTGTGTTAGAGACATTACAGTTTTGAAACACTTGAGTGCTGTTTATCCAATTCTCATAACCTTCATCTCTCGAAAATGAACAGTCAAGGTATTTGATATTGCAACTCGGTTGTATACTTTGAGTTTGAGTGCATTTCTCCTTCCAGCATGTGGTTTGTCTGTCGACTGTCAGCAAGTACCACAGTGACCCCAACACCTGGTTAGATGGTAAGTGTTATATGCTTGGTATGAAGGGCCATTTTTGGCAATTTTTTATAAACCAGTGGGATATAAGATTTTTTGTTTTCAATCAACCTAATCAAAGATAACAATACCGTTCCATGGTAAAATATAATACTTGTCAACTCTTTAGTTCTTATTTGTACTTTTATCAAACTCTCTGGGTATGTTTTATGTAATTGTTCTTACCACACTCGCTCAATACCACACGTTACCAAACAAATAATAGTCCATATTGTGATTTAAACATGTAAAAACACAGTAGCATACATGGCTAGCAATCAAGTAAAGGACAAAGTTGTATGTGGCACCCAACCACGCAGTCTTGGCAACCACACCAGTGGCCTTCACAATTTCGGAACTGAGAGGAAATATGAGATATAATCTTGGAATATATTGCAACAGCACCATCAATGCCACTATGTTGTTGTTGTGCTCTGACATTGAGTATTTAATTGCAGGTATTATCAACCACATTACTATCTGCAAAATGAAGATGTATGGTATAGTTAGCATTTATATACAGACAAGAGAGGCTATGGTACTATGCATACCGCACTTTGGTCCGTACTACGACTGCATATCTTCATTAATAGGTAATCTTTTATCAAGGATTCTAGTTATGCCTAGTAAAGATTATTTCTTTATCCCCCTTTTTAGGAAAGGGCCTCACTGCACCAGAAAGTGATTATAATTGATTATCAACACAGTGAATTTGTGCAATACTCTCAAGGAAATACAACTGGAAGTACAATACCTACAAGAATTAGACTTTGGGGAAAAAAAACATGAATTACCTGTGGTAATGGCAAAGCAGCTACAACATCAATGGCCAAATCTGACTTCAGGTACCTCAAAGAAATTTTTTTTGAGTCCCTGATTAATTCACCTCCCCCAAAAACCCGCATAGTTGAGCTTGGGTCTACGTAGGCAGTGCGAAACTTGATTATAATATTAATCACATACAACAAATCACAGAGTGTTCTTAAACATGTCAGAGCCACACTCAGTTGTGTATCTGATTTGACACAAGCGGTTCCGTTTTCATCATCATAATTAATTGCCGGTACATAGAAGTATAGCGGATCAATGAATAGTGCAGAAATGCAACAGAAAAGGAAGACTCGGTTCCAGCGCAAAACAAAGTCACTTGTAGGATCAAAGATACGTTTGTGCCATGGAAAATTATCAGGTTGGCCCTTGTGATTTAAGGGTTTTATACTGGTTGGTATGCCAGGTCGGGATACTTGAGTAGTCGGTACTGTCAGTCTTTGCCTCTCATCATAGAACCTATAATATAAAGAATAAAATTTGAGATGACTCAAATGGGGTCTGGTACTATGGATGTATTATTACCAGATTTTACCAGTCCATACCAGTCATAGAACAAACCGAGATTGATTTGGAGCACAATAATAAGTAGTTCCTTCTAATAACAGACCAATCGGGTCTGGAATATAAACAGGCTTAGCCCAGTAACTGCTAGCTCCAGATTGAAAACTCTTACTTCTTTTCCCATGGTGAAAAACTATTTATTCTTAATTAGGAATATAAAATGGTAGGACCAAAAGAGAGAAGATGAAGCAATCAACCCATTTTGACTTCCAACTTAAAAATGTTCAAAACCTAACTAAAACCAATCAAAATTGGCGGTTTCCTCTAACTATCCAAAAAAATATTCCAAAAATAAAATCAATCTTGTAATGGTGTGCTTCTCGAATAGAAACCGTTGAGAGCTCTAAAAGGCACAACTAACCTTACAGTTCTCTGCTTCGAGAAAGACATCTCACCGTTAAATCTTCTCGATTCAAACTTTTCGCCATTAAATCTACTCATAGCGGCAAAATCGTTGCATCTATAAATATCTACAAAAGATAAAATCTCAACACCTTTTTGTATTGATTTTTCACTGACACCACATCCCTAGAAACCAGAAGAGAACCAAACCAAATTGGAACCTCTCCAAAACAACGAAGTGGGTTTTCTTGGGCGTTTTTTTCCTGATCTGCCTTTGAACCAAATGAGAACATAGAACCCTTTTGTAGCATAAATTGAAATAAGTTGCCAACATTGCAATTTGTGTTTGAAAATATTTGAAGGAAGAATGAATTGAGGAAGAAGGGGGGACTCGGGGGAGAATTCACTCGGGGGAGAAGAATGAAGTGAGGGTGATCCTCTACAATACTACAGAGGATACGGATTCCTCGGGGGAGGCGCGAGGTGGACCAAGGAATGAGCAGAGAGGGACACCAGAGAAGACTTTGTCTTCGTAATTATTTCTCTAAATGCAACACTCTTTTTACTTTTTACTGTTACTGTAAGTGATTAACTATCAGTCTATCACTGACAAATGAGACCCACCAAAAGCAGAAGGCTTTAACAAAGCAAATTTGGCTTCATGCAACGCTCGGACTATAGAATCAACAGTGCACTGCATATGGTTCGTTCTCTGTATGAAGCCAAAACTAACTGTTAAAATCTTTACCCGAAATTTTGCTAATAGGGGAATTCGGGGGAATTTCTACCTGTTGCGTATGGATGCGAATCGAAAGGTGTTATCTCGGCCGTTGACTCTGTTGAAATATTTACCCTGTCGGCGGGAGACAATGATGTCAATTTTGCTAATAGGGGAATCCGGGGGAATTTCTAGCTGTTTCGTATGGATGCGAATCGAAAGGTGTTATCTCGGCCGTTGACTCTGTTAAAATATTTACCCTGTCAGCGGGAGAAAATGATGTCAATTTCTGACGGATCCGACCATTTCATCGGGTATTGTTAAATTTAGTTTAAAATTTAATACTAATTAAAATTCATTAGATGTTTGTGTTATGTATTTATTTTTATATATTTAATAACTTAAAATTTTTAATTTAATTGTCAAAATCAAATGGTTAGATGTAATCAATATTATAACTTAATTTTGATTGACACTAAAAACTTAATCGTTGATTTTTTAACTTATTCACATAAAATCAAAGTAAAAAATTGATAACTTTTAAAACTTATATAGAAAAATAATATAGATCACATCTAATGATTTTATTTTGAAATAATAGTTTTATAATTTTTGTTATTAATAAATAAAAAGATGAAAACTATAATCGTCATCCTCAGTTCCTCACTACTAAATACCACGCAAAAAAATTTAGGTCCCAAGCTTCTATTCACCCAGACAAAATCTCACCCATTGATTTAATAGATCTCAACCGCTCATCAAAAATACATCTCAATCTTAGCCATTAATCATTAATTTCGATTTTATGCACCTATTTCATGTTATCAAACGTGTAGAAATTTAATATAGTTCGAAAAGTGCTCGTCACGTGGAAAGCTACATAGAAATTGTTTCAGTCTCCGTTTTTTCTCAACGCGTCTTGATTTCTTCCGAGGCATAATACGCGTTTTCTTTTTTTTCTCTCTCTCTTTCCCAGACGCCCTTTTTCTCTCCTCTCTGTCGGTCTCTCTTTTCCCAGACGCGTTAGCGCGCCTCTCGATTCTCCTTTTCACTCCTCCTCCCCGACGAAGACAGAGTTAGGATTTTCCATGCCTTCTCCATTCTCCTCTCTTCTCCCTTTCATCCTCACCTCCACGGCTCCGCCTCTCTCCATGCTGACCAGTTGCGGTCTCCGTCTCCGCTGGCTCTTCCAGCGCCGCCATCGCCACCGCTTCGGCCGGAGCTGTAGCTAGAAGGTTGCTGATGACGTGGCGCTCGACCCTGTGCTTCTCATCTTCGAAAGTGATAAAAGCATGGAGATGGCAAGGTTAGGGTACAATGCCTTAGATTATGAACTTTGGTATCTTGGCATGCAATTTTGTACATAATTGGGTGTTTTTGTGAATTTGAGAAATATTGGATTATATACTGGAAGTACTTTAAATGTTGATTGTTGCAAAGCATCTTGTTGTATACTGTGAGGCAATTTATTGGAATTCTTGTTATAAATAACAGTAAACAAGGCATGTACTATTAAAGTCGTGGTGTATAGAGAGGCATGTACAATTTACCTGGTGTATAGAGATCTCAGAGTTCGGATATCTCATATTTTGCATGTTATTTTACAAAATAGCAACCGTGCAATTATGTTATGTATGAATCTCAGAGTGAAATTAAAACTGGCACTAATGATAATCTGAGCAACGAGCAAGTCGGTCACGTAAAATAATTTAATTTTAGGGCTGATTTTTATTTATGAGTTGATTTAGAGGAGGGTTCAAATGCCTCCATGTTTTTGTGCCTCCATCTCTCTCCATCATTTTCAAAGTTCAAACAGTCAATCGGAACCGCTCAACCTAACCTCCATACTAAAATATGTTTGGAGACCAAATTTTATATTTTTAGAAATTTTTGTACTATTTTTTTAGATAGATACAAAAATACTGTTTTTAGATGGTTCAGATTTACTGATTTTGTACCTATCTAAAAAAATAGTAAAAAAATTCCTAAAAATATAAAATTTGATCTCCAAACATATTTTAGTATGGATGTTAGGTTGAGCGGTTCGGATCGACTGTTTGAACTTTGAAAATGATAGGGAGAGATGGAGGCATGATGGAGCCACAAAAACATGGAGGCATTTGAACCCTCCTCGTTGATTTATGGTCCAAGCTCTAAATTATTGAAACCAAATAACTTTGAACTTATGCCATGGATTTAAAAGAAAGATAAATGCTTGTTAAACGCATTAAAAAATTGATAATAAATAATAATTATTTCTTTCACTGTGACTTGGGCAAATTGTTTGAATCATATGGAAATTTTCAAATTGATCAAATTTAAGTCTTATTTTTAAAACTTCAACCTTATTGATCAAATGGATAAGAATTTCTCCTTGTATATACATATATATAAATTTAAAAGAATGGAAAAAAAAAAATTCCCTCTTCAATTAGTCTACTATCAAAATCAATGATACGTGAATTTTATTAAAACTAATTTTGTCACTCTTCAAAGAAATGCATTAATATTGTCAATCCCCACCGCAACGCGTGGGCACTTGACTAGTAAAGGAAAAAAAATGAAGGCGGCTTAATTGAATCCCCTCAAATTATAATATTCAAAATAAAATTTATTATATATTAATTATTCTCTATGGGCATCGACCGAAGAGGTCTACAGTAATATATGTATCCTCCTAAATTATAATAACTCACATATTACCAAAAACATGTTAATCTTGTTTAATATTTTAAAACTATAATTAATTGCGTAATTAATAAAAATAGATTCATTTATCCCTTCTCATTCTGTCATGTCTCTCATTTTTTACGTTGTCCACCTCTTCTAATCACTTGTCGACTTGATGTTCACCTCTTCTAATCACTTGTGGACTTGTTGAAGATGACATCGGAAAAGAACCTTAAAGACCTAGATTGAAGCTTAGGTGAAATCACCCATAATCGAGTAGGCTCCTCAAATCATGATCGTAATCTTGTTTTTCTATGTTTTCGGGTTTTAATAAAAAAAACATAGTCTTGTTTTTCATTTTTTGTCTCAAATTGCTCTCTGAGCCTTCACCCCTCCAGCTCTTTTTTTTTTTTATTGTTCGACAAATTTCAAGTATCCGATAAAAAACATCAATGTAAGAAGTTGAAATCGTGCAATATCAAGCAATATCAAATATTTATGCAATATAATGTGTAGTTTGTCTAGTAGGTGTGATTTGATTTAATTGGTGTATGTGGTTGGTCATATTACAGAGATTTGTTATATATGTTGAGTAAAGCTAGCGTGTGACATGCTCACCAAGAAAGTTTGGTGAGCATAACTCCAAAAGTATATCGGATCGACGTCAAATGTCAAATCCAAACCGTTGAAATTCATATACTTCATGAGTGATGCATATACATGCAAAATTTTGAAAGTTTCGAGTTTATTTGCTACACGGTCAAGTGGTCAAAGAAATAATAAAAATTGAATATATAAAATAACTTATAATAAAATGTTCATTTCTTTGACCACTTGACCGTGTAGCAAATAAACTCGAAACTTTCAAAATTTTGCATATATATGCATCACTCATAAAGTACATGGATTTCAACGGTTTGGATTTGACATTTGACGTCGATCCGATATACTTTTAGAGTTATGCTCACCAAACTTTCTTGGTGAGCATGTCACACGCTAGCTTTACTCATATATGTTTGTGTGATTTTGTTATCCAACGGTGAGAATAATGTTTGATTTATCAAATGACTATGATCAGATCGATTATAATTTCTTTCCATTTTTATAAGGATAAAATGCCGAAATTTTTATTAATAGCATAAAAAAAAAATAAAAAAAAAAAAAACACTTCCAAAATGGGGAAATTCTACATTTATCCGGACCGTTAAGTCAGTCTGCGGTCCATTTATGGGAGACTGCAGACTGGCTTGGCGGCTTCCCAGAAGCCCAAAAAATACACTGTAATATTGAGTATATTTAAAATTTGAGGACCTCTAAGCCAATATGCGCCATCTCCATAAATAGGCCGCAGATTGGCTTAGCGGCCCCGGTATATGTGAAATTCCTCTATTTTGAAGGTGTTTTGATTTATTTATTTTTAAAAGATATAAATAAAAATTTCCGGACAAAATGAAAATGATGAATATACAAGGTCCACAAATTAAGTAAAATTGTGAATTATATTGTCTAAGCTTATATTTATTTTAGAAGTATAAAATTTTCATTTGTTCCAACCCACCCAGTAATTAATACTATGAATTATGAATCCAGGACACTAGTTTGCTTACGCAACTGCTTTTGTTGTTAAGATTAATTTTAGTTATAACACCAAAATAAAGTAATCGGTATTTGCAATAGAGTGAGACTATACAGCGCATATGGATCCGTATTATTGATCAATATTTATATTTAGATCAATAGTTAAAACTTTTAAACAAAAAATTTGAGTTCAAATTAGTAAACATTGAAGCACTCACTATAAAACAAGGTCACGTAGAGACGGGTGTGTGTGGGCCCCAAAGTTATAATCAAATAGCTTTGATTTCCTTTTTGGCTAAATCTGACAAATGATTAGGATTTAATACTTCAAAAGTTATAATTAAAGAGCTTTGAGTTCCTTTTTGGCTAAATCTGACAAATGATTAGGATTTAATACTTCAAAAGTTATAATTAAAGAGCTTTGAGTTCCTTTTTGGCTAAATCTGATAAATGATTAGGATTTAATACTTCAAAAGTTATAATTAAAGAGCTTTGAGTTCCTTTTTGGCTAAATCTGACAAATTATTAGGATTTAATACTTCAAAAGTTATAATTAAAGAGCTTTGAGTTCCTTTTTGGCTAAATTTGACAAATGATTAGGATTTAATACTTCAAAAGTTATAATTAAAGAGCTTTGAGTTCCTTTTTGGCTAAATCTGACAAATGATTAGGATTTGATACTTCAAAAGTTATAATTAAAGAGCTTTGAGTTCCTTTTTGGCTAAATCTGACAAATTATTAGGATTTAATACTTCAAAAGTTATAATTAAAGAGCTTTGAGTTCCTTTTTGGCTAAATCTGACAAATGATTAGGACTAAATCCTTTTTTGGGTAGATCCTTTTTGGCTAAATCTGACGATCAGAATTGCACAAATATTAAAGAGCTCCGTAAATTCTTCGGATTTCAACTGGATGGTCCGGATCGTAACTCAAAATTTGAGTTACGTTCGGGGATCCAGATCCAGTTTAATGAGTGAGTCTACGATAATGTGCATATTAAGGTATTATCTGTGTTATAGATTCATACTTTTATTTTTAAAGTTTAAACAACTAATTCAAATCATTAATTACGATATTCATGTGAAAAATTACTTGATATAAAAATTATGAACGGCCGAAAATTGTGATTTTTTATCTATCTATAAAATTATTAAAAATTCAAAAATATGAAATTTGATTTCTATGTACAACTTTTATCCAAAGGTCGTGTTTAATAGCTAATATTAATAGTTTGAACATTCAAAAAAAGAAAAAAATTTCAATGTACCCATCCAAACTTTTGAAATAGCCAATTTACTTATTAAAACATCATAATATCAAATATCTTCATACAAATTTAACATTCTTTCTTGTATCCCCTTTTAATCATTTTTAAAATTATATTGACCTGTAATTCTAAATGGAGGTGTCCATTAAGTTAAGTTTGCAACAGACATTGAATCAGAAAAAAGAATTCGTTCGAAATATTTCTTTCAGTCTATTCGTCTTCTTCCTTCAATCCACCATTCTGTTAAGCAACCGCTCAACTCTCATAAAGAACTTTGTTGAACAACCAGACTTCAAACTTGATAGAAATAATTTCAATCTTAGATACCAAGGAAGAAACATATATTAAAACATATATTAATCTGAAATCCGATTGGATCAGACATTCGGAAAAAAAAAAAAATACCATTTGACTCTGGTTCGCCTGCCTTCAAACGTAATTGTTTGGATGGAGAGTCGAGGGAGGGATGGAATGGAAAGGAACAAAAACTTTCCGTTGAATCGTGTTTGGTTGATAAAATTATGTCGGAGGTGAAGGGTACAGTAGATAAAAGGTTTAACCTTGTATCATGATAATTAATAGAATCGGTTTCCTTTTCAAATTGGAGTGTAACAGATAAAAATAAATTTTATTACAAATATTTTTAGAAAAAATTATACAAATGCCCAACTCTATATCTTACATATATAATTTTATTTTTCCCTCAAACCTACAACAGTCACCGAATTTCTCATTAACCTCCTAAATTTTAATCAACCAAACAAGAAATAAGACGGAAAAAAAAGTTAAATTTATTTTCTCTCATTAATCATTCAAACACAAAAAAGTTAAATATGTTAATTTTTCTTTCTATTCCATTCTATTACATTATATTCTTTACCTCTCATTCCTTCCTCTACTCTCCATCCAAACAAGGTTGAGAGAAAGGGAGCGAATTTGTGTGGAAAAGCACCTCTGTTTGATATGATACCAAAAAAAAAGTTTTAAGGCCCAAATCTAGTTTCAACAATTGTTCGATCAAACTTTCGATTATTTCAAGCGAAACTAAAGTTACAAAATCACCTGGAGAATAAACATATCGGGATTAAATTCAAGTTCAATAGCTTCATCTTTGAAATTTCTCGATTTTATCTTGTTTTCCGTACGATCTCCTTCAAATAAAATACGAAAAAATATTAGGTGTGAATTATGAGGAGCCACATTTTTGGACCAGCAGATTAATTATGGTGAATTAAATTACTTCCTGAAACGTACACAGTCATTCTTCAACTCAGACCATTTTAATTACATCAATCCATCAGGTTAGAGCATCTTTTTAGAAACTTTATCTCTGAAAGTTTATAAACTCTCACATCCCTGAAACTCAAAATTAGAGTTTCTTAATTGCCACATTAGCAAATAAATTACAAGAGAAAAGAATTTCAGCGAATTATTTGGCCACGTCAGAATTTATAAACGGTTTCTTATTAAGAAACTTTGAAGCAAAGTTGCTAAATAAGAAACTCATCTGCATCCCTGAAACTGGTTTAAAAACTGCCACATCATATTAGAAACTCAAAGAGTTTCAGAGATGTAGATGCTCTTACACATGAAAATGACCCAACTCGTACAAGGTCTGACAATTGGTGCCATACCATTTCATGTTCTTTCAAGTAATCAGTGCTGAAGAGGTAGAAATTCCATTTTTTAAAAAAATAACCTCCTGTAATGGCCGTACTGTAAAGCCATAACAAATTTAAATTCCCAAGTATACCATCCTAATTTCCACTTTACACAAACACGCACCCAAAAAAGAATCCGTATCCTCTCAGGTATTGCACAGATATTGCAGAGGATCACTTACTTTACGGTTTGAGATTAAATCTCAATCAGCTTGGGATTTGGATCACTGTAGGGGGCTGTATTTTTGGGCTTTGAGATTCGTGCCAAGTTAAAAAGTACGGTTCAGATCTAGTAATTGTAAAATATTCCCTTATCAGGTATTGGAGAGGATGTGAATTCCCCAAAAAACAGTTGCGGCAACGCCGCAACAAAGCCACTAGTACCGTATCAATAATGAAATCTATAATAAAAAAAATTGTGATGTATACAATAGCATAATTCAGTCAGAGTACTACATCAACCTGAAATGGACCAAGTCCTTTTAAGGCTCTATAATGGCAATTCTATTCCTTCATCTCATCGCGGCAATTTAATAATAAATAATATTCTTATTTTCAGCATTTTCAAAAAAAATAAAAAATTATATACCACTGATAATTACAGACTTTAAAGTGTCGTTCTCTAGTTTGAATGTAAGGGAGGAATTTGGATCATCTTGGTACCGCACGTGTAATTATTAAATTCCTATCGTTTTTTTTAACTTGGCACGAATTTTAAAACAAATTTTTTATTTTTAAATTTAAATAAGTATCGGATTGAGTTTGATTCGACTGAAAGTAATCCGCACAAGTATAGATCCACCTAAGGGCCCACCAGGCAAGGTTCCTCGAGGGCTCTGAGGAGAGATCCACTGACGAGTCCGTGGTAGGTGCAGAAGAAGAGGAACTAATTAGTAGTAAGAGAGGCATAGGAAGAATGGAGGGGACAGTGGTACTGATCGGAGAAGTAGGAAAATCGACTTGCTTCTGAAAGCAGTGCTCATCGTGGGACCTGTTGGCATAATGCACGCTGGAACGTGGGAATTTGAGGTCTCCTCTTTCTTCTTTTCTTTGTGTAGTTGGTGCTTTCCTGCCTTGCTTTTCGGCTTGGGTTGATAAGATTAGGTGTGTGTTTTTTTCTAAAAAATATTCCACAAGAGCAAGAGCTTGATTGGAGAATTCGGAGTACTCTCGAGCTCCACACTAACCAGTGGATCACATTCCTATGCATTAGTCATATTAGGTGGTACGTTGAGAGCTTAGCCCCTTCCTTCGTACCAGAAAGTCAAGCGACGAGTTTTTTAAGAAATAGAAGCACAGGGGCAACTCAAAAAAAGAACTTAAATTCATTTGCTTTTTTTGAGTTGTGGGAGGAGAGCATTGGAAGGAAGCTCAAAAAGATGAGGAGGAAGATGGTTAGTGAGAAAGATCAGAGGCGGCTTTATGGACCGTACCTCCCAGCCTCCCACAACCCTAATCCCACTACACGGCAGCGGCGGCAACAAAGGCAGCAAGCTCAAGTGATTAAGAAAGGAGTCAAGTCAAGTGAACAACTAATCTTTTCTTACGCTCTTCCCTTCTCTCCGTTAAATTCTTTTCCCCAGCGAGTAACTACTAACGAGCTCGTAACATTAGTAGTTACGAGCTCGTGGATTATCCCTATAGAGCATAGTGACAAAAGTTGAAAACAACGCGTTCTACTACTTCCACCAATTTCTACTTTTCTTGGACCGTCGATTACGGTTCTTGATACCTCCCCGATGTCCTGAGCTTCAGGCAAAAAGAAGTACTTTAGGTTTTCATTATCCTCAATTTTGCTATCTTATCTCTGACTCATGGAATCCCGATGGAAAGTAGGTGACTACACGCGAGACATCCGGATGAAGGTATAGTCCAGCATCAAAATTGTAGTCTGGCGCTTTTTCCTTTGTATTTATTTCCCAAAATTATAGTTTTAGTAAACAGCTATACCGTCCCAGAATTTACGCAGCAGCACTTTTTAACTGTAAAATTATAGACTCCACTTAATATCTGAGACAATACACACTGAAAGGAAGTGCGACTAAGACATGTGACACGTGTCACTCGTGATCGCAGGTGCACCTGAACATTGTAAGTGCACACACAGGGGCGGACCTAGTATAGAACCAGAGAGGGCAGCTCAAGGGCGGAACTAGAAAACTTTAATAGAGGGGGTTGAAAATTAAAATGCATAAATGTAGCAAGTGGGATTTAAACCCAAACTTCTCATCTATAAGGTAAAGCTCTAACCACTGGACTACAAGTAAACATTTGACTATTATTGAGGGGGGCTGGACTATATATAAAGTTTTGAAAAAGTAAAATTTAATTAAATTTCAATAAATATAACTAAAATTTTAAAATCATAGGGATGGCTTAGCCACCTTTCTAATACACTAAGATCCGCCCTTGGGACAGCCACCCCCTGGATTTCGAGTTTTAGTGGTGATCTATCAGTACCGATCAACTTTGCCCATCCCTGAAATTTTGTTTTGCCCCCCTCTGGATATTTGATTTGTAATTCGGGTTAAATTTAGTATTAAAATCAAAATAAATTTCTTGAATTATGATTGGTAATTAGAATTATAAGTTAAAGCATCAGAAATTATAAGTGAAAGCATTGAAAAATATAAGTCAAAGCATTGTTTTTTTTATCGAGTACCCAATTAGTTAATGGATTTAAATCTGATAAGCTATTTAAACCCGATTCGATATTTTTTTTGTCCCTCTTGACGAAAATCCTGAGTCTGCCCTTGTGCGCACACACCATCTCTAGGAAACAAATTATTAGATCTACCGCAGGACAGCGCTAGTACAACCTAACACAGGAGTGTACAAGTGTATTATATTTTGGTCTTCTGGTTTTCTTAATCTAAGATCATATTTAATTGCTACTTATATTATTAGATTAAGAAAGATTAACTAATTTATATTATATTGTTTTTTAAATTTCATATGTCGTTTGACAGTTAAAGTTATAACTTAAATTAATTGCTTGGAGAAATAAGATGTTGGAATTGATACAAGAAAAAAATCCTACTTATTATAACAGAGTAAGTGTGAAGTAAGTTAATCTATAAAAAAAATAAAATATCTTTATTTTTTAATTAAAGTAATTCGGTAATCTCAACATCTTTCTAATATCTTTTACATGAGTTAAACGACCTTTCACATAGAGACGAGACTCACGTTATTGTGCTAAATCTGCAATTATAAAGTAACTTACTTGTAATTAACTCATCTCTTCATTTTACTCTTATTTCTTATTTATCAGCTTAAGTTTGAAGCATCTTACTTCATATAACTCCTCCTATTTCACATTTCACTGAAGTGTGAAGTAAGAAATATACTCCACCTCCTACTTCACAATTAAATATGACCAAAATAAATGCATAATTTGTAATTACAAGTATAATTAGAAGACTACCTGAGCACAGAGGCGGAACTAGAAAATTTAAATAGGGGAGCTAATCTATAAAATGTAATATGTAAAAAGACAAAAAAAAATGTAGCTAGTGGGAATTGAACCCATTACATTACACATAACAACTAGAATTCAAACCACTGGACTACAAACAAACATTTGTTAGTTTATGAGAAGTGCTAGAGTATATAAAAGTTGAAAAAACTCAAAAGTTTAATTAAAGTTTAATATACATAATTAAGAATTTTAAAATCATAAGGTGGCTTAGCACCCCCTGGCCTATACGTAAATCCGCCCCTGCCTGAGCATGTCCATTTCAATGGGTAAATCTCCTTCGAGGCAACCAATTTTTGCCACTATAATTATTTATCATATTTGTAGGAAGGTAATTATTATGACCACTGCATTTATTTAAATCTATTATTCATAAATAATTGGATTTTTAAACTATTCTAATTAGAATATTTTATTCAAACAAAACTAATGTTCCTAATGTTAACAAAACTTCCAACGGATCATTATTATTTTTTTATTGATGAGAAGGTTAACTCCAGTGATTTGGAAGAAACCAAACAAACTTCTGTTATTTTTTTTTCTGAAAAGGTAGACAATGAATTGATTGAAACCAAGCTTCAATTCAGTGATTTAGAAGAAAGCGATCAGCGTTTCTTAGCACTCATAAATATTTATACATTTTGACACCAACATGAAAATTTATTACTTATTTTGTTGACATTTTCTTATCCAAAAATAAGTTATTAATTGTCCGAGTTTCGAGATATTATAAGATGAAAACGCTTCAACTAACACACAAGCATCACAAAAACTGAATCTTCTCAGCATACACAAGTCAGGAAAAAAGAGAAGAGAACCATAATAAATCGAATTCACATCCTTAAAGCAACACAAAGTTCGATTAAAATCTGCATCAACATTAAATAAACCTCCATGAATTCTAACTCAAATCAAATTGATCCGAATTCTGACTGGAAGTTTCCCATTCAAACTCAAATTTTGAGTTACTTGTAAATCCATCCGCAATTCCGCAATTTTCTGAACAAATGTTAAAGGATGCTGCGGGATAATGTGCTCAACAAGCTACGGGACCAGGGCGGTAGCTCCTCCTCAGGTATCTCTGCATCTATTAAGAGCTCGATCTTAGGGGACGAGGATACCGCAAGAGGCTCCAGCTATTTGGCACAGGAGGAAGCAATGGGTCATAAGGAGAAAAATTAGGCATGTTGAAGTGGTGTCTGACTCGCTCCAAAGCAAACCAACAAGAAAAAAAAGCAGGTTCAAGCTTGGCAGTTGCCGGCCACGCGTACGATGAAATGGTGCTAACTAGAAGCTTAAATAATACTGCCCCCTGCACCATCCTGAATAGGCACATGATACGTCGGTCACGCAAAATATGAGATATCTCAGAGGATACGCACTCCATCCGGTGCATCTCTGAGGAAATGTTCTGTGATGCTACTTTTTCAATAAATGTTAAAGCAGGTTGTTTTTGGAACAATGACGACTGGACGAGTATGTAGTGACTTGCTCCAGCTAAAAACACACAATTGACGCCACATAAAGCACTGAATCATAGGTTGGGGGATATCTCTTCTTAAAATATGTTTTGATCATGAATCAAATCAATAGCCAGTTTTATTAAAAGATTACTCTAGCAAAGGTTCGATACTGGGCGTCTCATAATTTGATAGTAAACAATTTAAGCTGCATTTTATGTAGTACAAACATTAGACGAAAACTTTTCCAGGCGTCTCATTATTTGGAATTGGTAAAAAATCTATTAAAACAATCAATTGTTCTCAGATTCTTAAAGACGGATAACTCTAGCTCAAATAAACCTGGATAAGATCAGATAGTCCAGATTTGATTTCAATGATCGCCTTTTCCAAATCAGCAACCCCCCTCTTTAGATTTACAGTCACTCATTTACTCTTGTTTCTCCTCTCATTACACCAACACTAGGTTGAGAAATCCCCTTGCTATAAACGTAGCCTAGTTAATCGATAAAAACTACAATAGTTACAACTAATATTTACTCGCAGTTCTCACAACCTCCTACTTACCTGTATAATTATTCCCTTTTGGTGATGCTTCATGCATGCTCCGATGTAATTAAGACCAAATATAAACACCAAATCTATGGAGACAACTTGGTTGAATTCCATGGAGACTGACGCCACAAATATTATCCAAAAAAACCTAGGGGAACGCCTTTTTACACCCAGCAATATACCATTGTATCAAACTGCCAACTACTCACTAACATAACTATCCATATTACAAAACAAAGCTACAAGCAATCAGAAAGTACAAGAACTAAAACTAGAGAAACTGAGATAAAAATAAATAAAAAATAAAAACAATGGCCGCAACATACAAAAAGCTTTTGCTGGCATGGAAGCATCACCAAGATCTCAAGTTTGCTCATATTGCAGTGTTAACTACAAATATGATCATTATTCTTGAAAAACCAATATATCTGAAAAACTGATTATTCTTTTAGAAACACTGTCAAAACCAACTGTTTTTCTCTTTGCAAAAGGATAAGATTTTGCTTGCCCAGTGTGGCCTGCCCATCAATGAGCACATGTACAAACCCTGCTTGTGCTAAAGTGTGAATCAAGCTGGGCTTGCGCTTGTGCGCTAAGTGGTGCACTACCATTGGTGGGCAACCCAGACCGGCCCCTAGAAGATTATTACAACCCCTGTAACTATTTAAAATATAGATAAAATGATCATGCAAAAAACCAAATATTTTTTTTTGCATGTGTTAAAAAAATGTATGATTTTTCTATAGTTATAAAATTAGAAAGGTTAAAAAAACATACTTTGGGAAATCAAATAAATATTACTTTTTAACATATTGTCGAGGTAGTGAAGGATAGTTCTCGTAGCAAATCAAAGAGAAGCACATTTTAAAGTTGGGGATTGGCCGAAGCAGCCACTAAGCTGAAGCCTTTCAAGCCATTGAAGAGGCCAAGAAGGCTGCTATTGTTTTTCAGGCAAAGTAGCCTCAGAAGCTTCTAAAAAAACGAAGCTCAAATCCGAAGCATTTGAAATATGAAGCATTAATAACATAATTGAGGCTGTAGTGTTGATGGTGATCAAGAAGAGAGACAGTAGTAGCCGTCTCAATTATTGATTGAAGAAAGCAGATGAGAAGAGAAGAGAAGCGAAGAACAAACATGAAGGACGATGCCTTATTAACACAAAAGATGCAAGTCTTAGTCTCATGTCATATCATAACATCTAATTAATAATAGCAATTTCTAACAACTAATATAATTGGACAAGACAGATAGATAAGGTCATAACCTTAACCCAATTCAAGCAGTTTGAAGGGAGTTTTGATGATCCCATAACACAATGCACAAGCCAACAAGAAGACTTCATAACGCACATCTTTAGTAGTACAAACAGATAGTGTTCTACAACCAGCCTCTTAGCTCCTGCTGCGGCGACTAAATCTGAACATACAAACTCTAATCAGAATACATAAACAATTTAACACAAGCGAACTTCATATCTTAAGTATAATTTTGAAATGTCAACAATACTTCAATCAAAAGTAGAATAGTTGCCAGCATACAAAACAAGAAGTACTATGAAAAAACCCAGTAACACCAGCATATATAAATAAATCAGTCACGCTAAAAAAATGAATATCGACATGACAATACCAGGTTAAAAAATCAGACCCGCCCAAAACCCGGTCCAGGCCTAATGTTTTGACAAAAAAAAGGACCAGAACCGAGCCGATCCGAACAGCAAGACAACCCAAGTGACCCAGGAATTCCCATATCAGAGAGCAAAACCAAATGACCTGGGGGATATAAATAAACCAAACCCATACTAATCAGCACCTAAAATTGTTTTTACAGGTCATTGGAAATGTCTATTTGACAGAATATTAGATTTGTTTACCTGTCAGAATCATGCCATCAGAACAAGCAAGATCGTAGCACAAGAACTATAGAACAGACAATTAAATGAGGGAAAGATACAGAGACACGTACCCATTGGTGGCATAAGGAGATGCATCACGGCCGTTACGATCATAAGCTGCTGGTGACTTGCTGATACTGCGCCCACGCCGAGGTGAGAGACTGCGGCGCCTCGGAGAGCGTCCACGAGGGCTGTAGCTCCTGCTTAATGAATAAATTGGCTATTATATAAAATATACAAGCAATGAAAAGGTCTCACAGGTACAGTACAGTACCTGAAAGGAACTTGAGGCATCATATTTACAAATAAATTTGTATCCTATATGCCTTGCAAAAGTATTGACTGGACTAATTATGAATAGGGGTCCATTGAACAGTCAATTGAATTCCACCAAACTAAAATGGACAAATTTTAACAGCTACCCAAACAACTACTAGTTAATTTGAGCAAAATCTGCGGCCAAACCAAACATTACTACTTTGCAAGCATTGAAGGTAGCAAGGAGCAATCTTTTGGCACCATATTATAAATTTATAATTTCTTCTATGATAAAAACATGCTACCTTCTTCCATAACTCGGGCTCCGACGATACCTTGGGCTCCTGCTACGGCTACGGCTGCGACGTCTGCCACTGCCCATGCCACTGGGTCCCACACGAAGGCGGCACTCACGAGCAAAGTGTCCTGGTTCACCACACTCATAGCATTTCCTATCCGATCCACCAAAGCGATCCCCATCACCACGACCCCCACGATCCCTGTCACTGTCACGGCCACCACGACCACCACGACCACCGCCACCTTCTTTGTGAGACAGCTCTACTCTCCACCCATTCTTACCTATCAATTGCCAACTCATTATAAAACTTTGGTTCTGACAGGTTAGAGAAGCATATGCCACAACTAAGCAAGACATTTAATGATTCCATGCCAGTACAGGTACCGACTCCAATTCAACACTAATTATATCATAAGCCAAATTGAAATTTAGACAGAAATAAATTACTAACAAGAGGGCATATGCCAATATTAAGCATGATCATTCACTATACCTACAACTACAAAATTGAACCCAATATCTCTCTCTGTCTGGTCCGAACAAGATAATACATATACAGGACCACAATAGATTTATTTAATTTCCCTTAAACCAGTCCATACCGAGATTTCCAATCTACGGATGAGAAAAGAAAATCTGTGTGGTAAGTTAATCATGGATTTCTATATGAAAGATAAACTAATTACCATCAATTTCTCTGATTGCGTCCTGAGCATCCCTCCTGTCATCAAAGTCAATGAATGCAAAGCCCGGCGGTTTTCTCGCAACCCATACACTACAGAACATTAAATTTTAAAGCAATACTATCCATCAAATCTTTAGACAAACAATGTTCACAGAATATTAAGAATAAATCATACTGTTGTTTCGGACTTACTTTCTTAAAACACCAAATACTCGAAACTCATCTTCAAGCTCACGAGCGCTGACGCGCGAATCCAAATTTCCAATATAAACTCGAGCCATCCCTGTGTAGATCTATAAAAATTATCAAGCAACCCCGTTAAAATTTCAACTAAATATTTTATTTATCTCAAAGAACGAAACAAAACACGAAACCAAAACGACGCATGCAATTGACGTCTCTCTTTGCCAAATAGGAGAAAATAGAAAGAAGCTCCTGACTACAATTAAGAATCGATCTGGTCAATTTTTGTTTCCCGTTCTGGTTGTGCAACAAAAAACAAATAAAATCCGCTAATCAATTGAGAAATCAAGGAATTAAATTAAAAAAAAAACAAATACCTAGGGATAAACAAAAAAACCCTAATTTCTGTGCAAAATTAAACCTAAATATTTTTTTCTACAAAATTCGCAAAATTAACACTTAAAAGCTCAAAAACTATTACGGAGAATGAATCGATTTCCTCGCGATCGAGACGCAGAGATCGGGAAGAGAAAAATGCAATAGATACCTCTAAGGGTTGGCGGCGGCGAGGATAGAATGAAATGGACGACGGCTAGGGCAACGCAAAAAAGGGGAGCTGTTTGTTTTCAAAGGAGAGCCTTTTAATTCAAGTCGCGAGAGGTTTTCGAGTGTTTATGGATTGAATTCAACAAAATTATCCCTGACGTGTGGGGCCGGTCATACTTAGAGAGTTCGAAAGTGCGCATAAACCGACACGAAGGGTCAAGTACTCAAGTCTGTCGGAATTCGTATCCTCTGCATTAACTTAAAAAGGCATTCCTAATGCATCCACGTGATTCGATCTGTTTTAAGATTTGTGTGAATTAGATCTGAACTAATATTAAAGACCTCAATATTTTTGAACTAATATTAAAGACCTCAATATTTTAGAAAGGAGCCGGATTGACATCTGTTTAAAATCAGACAGTTGAGATTTATTAATTCAAAAGATTCATTTTTGAAGTTAATGCAGAAGATATGCATTCAATCTGCCAGATGATTGTTATTTTAGAAAATAATTCTGCTGTTATTCTGATCCTAACTGTTCAAAGTTTTTCATGTGAGAATCTCAACGGAGGAAAACTTTCAACGGTTGAGATCGAAATAACAGGTTCCTGTTAAGATTTATTTACGTTATTTGAGTAAAATGTTTTGAATTTCACCGAGTAAAATTAAAATTAGTGTATTTTTTTAGACTCATCAAGTATTTTAATGAATTTAATTTTAAAATTTATTGCATTGATTTTAAATGATAAATTTTAATAATTATACAATTTAATTTATTAATGATGTGTTTACATTTAAAATTTTTAAATTTGTAAATTAAATTTAGTATAAAATCAAGTTGTTAGAAAAAAGTTTATAAGTTAATTTTAATTTATTTATTTTTAACATTTATTAATTGTTTGACTTTTTATAAAATTAAATAAAAAATTATAAATTTTGTATGTAAATATATTACTTGTAGACTAGATCCGTTTCAATAATTGAAATTCATTATTTGGAGTTTAAAATTCATCGAGAAGTTCAGTGAGCTTAAGAACACCCTTGTTCTACTATTGATATATTTGTAGCATCTTTGTCTTCTTTTCTTTTTTTTTTTTACAATGTCAACGCACAATAATTACCAATTATTAAATTATAAATATATTAATAAAATACTATAATATTAGTGTCTCCTAAATTAAAATCATGTTAAGCAGTTCATATCAGCTTTTGGGACTTCTAAAATTAAGATAAAAATATAAAATATAATTGGAGCACATAACTAATAATTTTTTTTAACTCTATTCAATTAAAAAATTCAATTTATTTCATTATATCTTTAACCCACAATCAAACAAAAAAATCTTAGATGATCTTAACTTAAAATAAACAACTTATTCTATCGTAAATTAAATCCACGGTCAAAACTCGGAGAAAGATAGTAATAAGTCGAGTTAATGGGCTCCGCCAAGCAGTTGAACTAACCAGGCTGAACTTCAGTCGGCCCGGCCCATTAACTACCAGGTTGCTTCTGGCCTAAGTAAAGAAGCGAGACGGAGTCGGCCGAGGAATTTGTATCCTCTGCATTCACTCCAAAGGAAATCTTTTGAGTTAATGCATCTAAACCGTCCAATTTAATTTAAAATCCGTGCGAACTAGATCTACACTAATATGTGTTAAAATCAGACGGTTAGATTGGTTCCGTATAATATCAAACGGTCGAGATGAATTAACTCAAAAGATTCCCTTTTGAGTTAACGCAGAGGATACGGGTTCGTCGGCCGAGTAGCGCCAGTTTCACGCAGATAAACGAGTACACGCGGCGCACGACGCTGCTGGTCCGACGCTCGGAACTCTGTCCCCACATGGCAGTTGAACAGCCACGCAATGTCTATATAAAAGTAAACATCCGGTCCACAATCTGTTTCCATTATTTGTTCTATCGAAATCAAATAGAACGATCATCCCTAACCGTAATCCCTTCTCTTGTTCTATCAAAATCAAATAGAAACTATACAGTAATCATTTCTCTTTATCTCTGACAGTATAACAGTAATCACTTCTCTTTATCTCGCCATGGGTGGATCTCACAGCAGAGAAGGTTTAGAGCTTTCTGATTCAGAAACCGATAGTGAAGAGGAAGAAGAACTTTCAGAGGAGGAAGAACTTTTAGAGGGTGAAAAACCTGTAAATACCCCAATTAATCGATCCCAAACCCAAACCGGAACCCCAACATCCATTTCTGACATAGACACGAAGCTCCAATCGCTCAAGCTCAAGTACTCTCCTTCTACCTCCTCTCCAAGCCCCAATTCGAGCAATCAAGTCAAGCTGTACCTCCACACTGGCGGCACCTCCCCAAGTGCTCGATGGATTGTCTCAGAGAAATCCACTCATTATTCCTTCATCCAATCGACCAATGGGGAAGACAATGATGATTCGTCTTATTGGTTCCTGATCGTGGGGTTCAAGGTACGTGCTTTAGTATCTCGCGATTTACAATTGAAGGCCTTCCCCGATCAGAGGCGAGTGGATTTCGTTTCTAATGGTGTCTGGGCTCTTAAGTTTGGCTCAGCCGCATGTTATCATGAGTTTTACACACAGTACGACAGAGGCTTGTTTGAGAACACATTTGGGGTTGAAGCAACAGATGAGAACAGAATTAAGATCTTTGGCAAAGATTTCATGGCTTGGGCCCACCCGTCAGAGGCTGATGATGACATTTGGGAAGATGCTGAGGAGGACCTTGAAAGAAGCTCAAGAATCCTAAAACCAATTAAGAGAAGTGCTGATTTGTTAGAAGAGTATGAGGAAGAGGTTGCGAATAGTAGCGGTGTACAGAGCCTTGCTTTAGGCGCTTTAGATAACAGCTTTTTGGTTGGTAATTCAGGCATTCAGGTGGTAAAAAATCTCAGGCATGGGATTCAGGGAAGGGGAGTTTCAGTAAAAATTGAAAATCAGAGGGGTGGGTTTTCGACTCCTTCAAAGGCTCTCTTAATGAAGGCCGAGACTAACATGCTTTTGATGAGCCCTGAAATAACAGGTCGACCCCAATCTACCGGGCTTCACCAAGTTGATATAGAAACTGGTAAAATCGTCACTGATTGGAAATTCGAAAAGGATGGTACCGATATTACTATGCGAGATATTACAAATGATAGTAAAGGGTCACAATTGGATCCTTCCCAGTCAACCTTCTTGGGTCTGGATGACAATAGGCTCTGCCGGTGGGATATGCGCGACAAAAGAGGCATGGTACAAGATATTTCCAGCTCAGCAGTGTCACCTGTCCTTGAGTGGGCCCAAGGGCACAATTTCTCCAGGGGCACAAATTTCCAATGCTTTGCAAGTACTGGAGATGGATCTATTGTTGTTGGGTCCCTTGATGGTAAAATCCGTTTGTACTCAAACAGCTCCATGCGGATGGCTAAGACAGCCTTCCCTGGTCTCGGGTCTCCGATCACGCATGTGGATGTCACCTATGACGGAAAATGGATTTTGGGCACTACTGACACGTATTTGGTCCTAATATGCACATTATTCAAAGATAAGGATGGAAAGGAGAAGACGGGTTTTAGTGGGCGCATGGGTAATCGTATTTCGGCTCCACGATTGCTGAAACTGACTCCATTGGATTCACACCTGGCTGGAGCTGATAACAAGTTCCATGGTGGCCAGTTCTCTTGGGTATGTTAATTTTATATTTTACAAAATGTCTATGTAGTATGGCTTTGTTTTAACCTTTGAACTTATCAACTGACATGCATACATGAAATAATTATTGGTAGGTTGTTGAAAGTTGAAACTGCTTATCAGATTTGAACGTCTTTGAAAAGTAAAATTAGGTTATAGTAGTATGCAGATTTTGAGTTTGGATTGAGGTTGGTTATAACAGTTGCATCCTAAGAAAGAAAGAAACCAGCCTTATTCTTGTCGCGGATGTATACCGTAGCATTGTTTTGTACCTAGCTAAACAGAAGCTGCAGGTACGAATAATCCAGACCAACTAATATTGTACCAAATTACCAATTCATGAATCATGAGTTCAAATGGAGTCGTTGGTTCTATAAATTTCTTGTGAACAGATTTTATGTTGCAATTTAGGCACTAATCTTGCAATATATCATACTCAATAAAGATTTTCATGGGACAGATAAGCATGAAAGCAATTAGAATGCTGATTTCTCTCCTAATTATTTCTATTCTCATTAATTTTATTTGTTTTGAATAATGATATTTTAGGTAACTGAGAACGGGAAGCAGGAGAGGCATCTAGTCGCAACAGTTGGAAAATTCAGCGTGATATGGGATTTCCAACAAGTGAAGAACAACAAACATGAATGCTACGCCAATCAGGAGGGGCTAAAGACGTGTTACTGCTACAAAATCCTTCTCAAGGACGATTCAATAGTTGATAGCCGTTTCATGCACGAGAAGTTCGCTTCTGGCGGGTCCCCTGGGGCCCCACTTGTTGTTGCCACCCCGAAGAAAGTCTCCTCATTTTCCATCTCTACTCCCAGTCGCCGCATTTGAAATGTTTTGTTCAAGGGAAATTAATTATTTGTTTGTTGTTAATTGTTTGTAGAAAGGTTTGGTTTTCTTTAATGGATCACCTGATAGGCTCCTCCTGTATTTGAAATTAGGGCTGACGAGTTTGTAGTTTGTTTTTTTCTTGGTAAATAGTCTGTTTGATAACACTTTCTCTTTTTTTTTGCTAACCTTTGTTAGAACAAAAAATGTGTGTGGATATTACTACTGTAATAAAATTTTAAGATATGTTGGATTTTTGACATGGAGTTTCTGTATAGTTATAGTTAGCATTCTAAACGTTAGTCATACTTGGATAATTTTAAATTTTACTGTTAAAGTCATCTTCTGGGCTGAGCCTATGGGCTGAAAATTGGGCCCCTTTTACCAGCAATAGGTTTAGTTCATGACTGGGTTTAAAGTTTAATCTATAACATATACAACCTGGCAAACTGCTGGAAAACAAATGCTGGTACGGTGGTACCCACTGCTCATTTTTAAGAATTTAGTACATCGGCCGTGAGTTGATATACTGGCGAACTGGCATGTGTCATGGGTAGTGGGTACCTACATGATATTCCAATTCAGCCACTTCAGAATACAAATGCAGAATTGAATAGAACTATAGAAAATCATCATCTCACCTTTTTCAAAGTTTTTCTGGAGAGGGAGGCAAAGGCTAGTGGGGATAACTTGTAATAGTTATCAAGTCTCTAACCAATACCAAGCGAATTTTCTCTGTTTCAAGTTATTCCTGTTGAAATCCAGAGAGAGCAAGATAAGCCCGCGCATAATCTTACAAACCTCTCCCCGTATACGAAGAAAGGAATATCCATCTTTATACATATGGTGAAACTTTGATTGGTCGAGGATATTACAAAACATATTGACAGAATTACAGAGCTAAAATATTGACAGAGCTAGTATGTCTTCATGCAGCGCACCAACAATAGAATCCAAACTAAAAAACTATGTGACTGGTGCACTGCATGAAGCCAAACAAGGTCTGTCAATATATTTACCAGTTTTTAGATCCTCCTGAAAATAGCCGAGTTTCCTTTACAAACTTGAACCCAGATTTGAGCAAATAAATTCAGACTTAAATATATTATCTTTTGTAGTAGAACTAGGGTGCTCTTAAGCTTACCAAAGTTTTGGTGAGCTTAACTCTAAAACTCATCAAATTGATTTCAAATGACGAATCCGAACCGTTGAAACTCACCTACCTTACGTGTGATGCATCTACATATAAAAATTTTAAACATTCGAATTAATTTAGTATAAAGTCAAGCGGTCAAAAACGTTCAAAAAATGAATGCACTAAAATTAATTTATTAACCTTCTAATTTTGACCGCTTGATTTTATACTAAATTAATTCGAATGTTTAAAAATTTCACATGTAAATGCATCACACGTAAGGTAGGCGGGTTTCAACGATTCGAATTCGTCGTTTGAAATCGATTTGATGAGTTTTAGAGTTAAGCTCACCAAAACTTTGGTGAACTTAAGAGCACCCAAGTTCTACTCTATCTTTTGTACTTTGACCTGAAAACAACAAAACAGAAGCGGGGCCCAGAGACAGAGGTGTGGTCGCTACGTTTCCCTATCACAAAACGACAGCACGACAGTGGCTTTCCCCATCACTGGTCAATTCATAACCTTTAATTAGACTATAGTAGTAGCTATCCGTTTCCTTATTCTTATCTAAAACCGAGGAAGGAGGAATAAAGGATGATTGATATTGGTGAGATGGTCCTGAATCATGATCCAGCGCGTAATATTAGGCTTGTGTGTTTGTCTTGTCTGCTAATTTATATATCACATCTTATCTTATCTTGTTGAACTGATCAATTTAGAGATGCAATGCAATTATGCAATTATGCAAATGCTGTGTATTTATTTCCACGTTAACCGCAGTAAAGAAAACAATTATAGCGCAATCAATGCAATTGATCAAGTCTGAAGATGGACAAAATTCCTAACAAATAGCCAAAACTTTGACAATAAAATTTTAGATTTCTATCTCCTTGAATTTTCGTGCAGGATAGGGCAAGCGTATGATCTGCTGGCTAATTATTGATTAATTAATGAAGTCGGTATTTCCAACCAGATTGTACAACAATTTATGAGAAGGACACTGTTTATGGCCTCTGTCCCCTACTTTAAAATGTCATGAAATACTAACCTATATGAAATTTAAAATATTAAAAGGCCATTGCATAAAAGAAATAATAACACACACACACTGCCTTCTTATCCAATACTTTCCAGTTACTTGAGATACACATTTATTTTCTCTGTAATGTACATATATATTTTAAATATGTGTTGGAGGTCAAGTCACTCAAAACATTTTAAATCCTTATGTATTAACATACATGATTTTTTCACTTTGTAAATTTTGAACCTATGACCTCTCATATAGAAATCATGTGTCTTTGCTATTTACATACTTTCCACAGATCCAATATATACTTTATTTGTGTAATGCATGCTCGCTATGGCCGATTTTTTTATTTATATCCAAAAATTAAATCAAATTACAAAAAATAACCGAAGCACCGTTGAATTTCGATAACTACCCAATCCGGTTATCCAATAACCGGATTTGGGATAAATGTTCGGTTATCCAATAACCGAACTCAAGAAATATAACTGGTTATTCACTAACCGGAAAGTTTTTTTTTTTTTTTAAACAGAAATTTCGAATTTTTTTTTATATTAAAATATTAGAAATATTGAATATATTTCTTTAAAAATAGATGAAATACAATATAATTTGATTTATTCGAAAGACTGCAACAAATAACCCAGTTCAATATTTTTCAGGCCGGATTTTTCGCGGCTGTAAGAAAAATTAATATATTTCTTTATGTGCTATTGGAAAAAAATAAAAATGCTTAGATTCTGAGTTATTGATCCCGGTTCAAAAGTCACTTCTAGGTAATCTAAAAAATATTGTGATCCATCTAGTACATTTAATTAATAAAAAGTTGTTTCTATTTTTGAAAAAAAAATAAAAAGTTGTTTCTATTTTTGAAAAAAATAAAAACTTTAATTTATTTAATAATTGTTTTTCAAAAAGAATTCTCAAAATAGAAATAACTTTTTATTAATTAAATTTACTAGATGGATCACAATATTTTTTAGATTACCTAGAAGTGAATTTTGAACCGGGATCAATAACTCAGAATCTAAGCATTTTTATTTTTTTCCAATAGCACATAAAGAAATATATTAATTTTTTTTACAGCCGCGAAAAATCCGGCCTGAAAAATATTGATCCGGCTTATTTGTTGCAGTCTTTCTAATAAATCAAATTATATTGTATTTCATCTATTTTTAAAGAAATATATTCAACATTTCTAATATTTTAATATAAAAAAATTCGAAATTTCTGTTTTAAAAAAAAAAAAAAAAAACTTACTTTCCGGTTAGTGATTAACCGGTTTTTTTTTAAAAAAAAAAAAAAAAAAAACATAACTTTCCGGTTAGTGAATAACCGGTTATATTTCTTGGGTTCGGTTATTGGATAACCGGACATTTATCCCAAATCCGGTTATTGGATAACCGGATTGAGTAGTTTTCGAAATTCAACAGTACTTCGGTTATTTTTTGTAATTTAATTTAATTTTTAGATATAAATAAAAAAATCGGTCGCTATGGACTCAACACAAACTTATGCTTTGGAAAATAATTTTTTTAGTATTTCATGAGAAGATTGATGATTTATATTCTCTGCCCTGATACATGCAAATAAGGGCAGGATCGGAATTAGAAAATTCAGATTGAGAGCGTGGCGAAACGTAAAATGCTAAAATTGTAATGTGTGGTAAGTGAAATTTGAAAGTTTCTACAACTATGATGTATAATTCTAATCTCTCAACTGTAAGTACACGTTTAATATTTATGAGAGGACCTGAATTATATAAAACTTAGAGAAATAAAAATTCACTTAAATTATATAGATATTAAAAAAATTAAAATCATATATGGGTGGTGACTAAGCACTTGTGCTCTTGATTAAAAGATTCTGATGATGGAGGGAGAGACCATTTTCTATGCTTAAATAGGAAGAGAAAATGATATACCATGGAATCATCATAGTATAAATCTTTTCTTTTTATTTGAGCCATAATTAGTCTCATTTCACTTGTCCAGCAAATGGGGTTGAAAATGGTATGGATAATATCCGATTCATATTTAATCCGTATTTGAAAACTTGGATGTCGATATCCAATATACGAATATTCGTGTAGATAAGAATACTGATATGGTTTTAGGATTCAATTATCAGTATCCGAATAGTAAATATATACCATATATTTTAATACATATTATGAAAAATTTATGTTATTCACCATTATTTTAATAGATATCCAATCTAATTCTGATCCGTATCTATATTCGTCTGATATATCTGATATCTATTCCGTATCTGTATCCGAAAAATAAAAAAGAAATGTGGATATAATTTTATTACTATCCGCTCCATTTCCGCCCACCGACAAATTGTATAAATTACATATTATTTTATTTTGACTTTATTATTTGTGCACTGTATGAAGTAAAAACAGTGTTGTTAATATCTTTCTATGCTTTCTTTTTTCATATGGTTTGACTGTTTCATAATAGTGAGATACTTTTTATTTTATTTTATTTTTCTCTTCTTCTTCTTTTTTCTGGCTGACAAGAATTGCGATATGGTTGTTTCCCAATTTCAAACATTTCGGCATTGTGAATTTATTAGAGTTAATATAGTCAAAAATTAAGATAAACACTATTAATTATCAAGTTTGAAATTCAGATCGCTTGCTTTCATGACATGCGCACATTCAGTGCACGTGCCTGGTAAAGTCCGATTATCTTATCTTATCCCTTGTGTCGGGTACTAAACTATTTTAGTGTTGCTTTTTCTTTCTTTTTTTCTTTTCTATTGTTTGTTGACTGGTTGATGTGTTTTGGATTATTAGATTTGTGTTTGGTTGAAAACGAATTGCATAGTGGTAAAATTATTCTGTTTTTATTTTTCTGATATTATTTTTAGATACAAATATGAATATATATTGAATATTAAACTAATATAAATATAGATATAATTTGAATATCTAACTTATATTGTAATATAATTAATATATTATTTAATAAATTATTTTTTTAGAAAAGAAATAACATAAAATACGTATTATAGTGAATAAAAAAAAATTTCCTCGTGCTAAACTTATTATGTTATTACGAAATATATATCTCATTAACAAAAATTAATCACTAATTTAATCATATTTTTAATTAAAAATATCAAAAAAAATGTTTCGCAACTCCACCGCAACATATGCATCTTTGCTACACTTAACTTCTGAACGTGTTGTCTTTTAGTAGTCCAACATTCTGCACCATACAATATCACAGGTTTGATCGACGTCCTGTAGAACTTGCCTTTGAGATTTTGTGAGATTTTTCTGTCACATAGGATGCTAGATGCTTGTCGCTATTTGACCCACCCCGCTCGTATCCTATGGCTAACATCTTAATCAATCTCACCATCACTCAGCAACATTGACCCCATGATACGGGTTAACTCCGGGGAGTAGGCCGTATGCTTGGAAAAGCTTTGCATTGGGCTCATCCTTCTGAAAGTCACAGGCCGAGGTGTGGAGGGATCTCAGAAACTTGGTGGTGATCTCGGAGATATCGTACTCTGACATGTGTGATATCTCTTAGTATAAGGGTGAATAGCTTGAAGTTGGCCCCTTTCTTGTCGAAGGAGTGGCTTTATATAATCTGACCTCCATCCTCTGCAACGCCCCATGCGCACCACATTGAGCGGGTTTAAAGGATGGTCGTGGGATCATGGAACAGTTATAATCGACTTCGCAAGCGGTTATGTTGCCTAAAGGCAGTGTTGTGCTACTCGGAGCCAAGCAGGCAGTTAATTCGGTCCATATGCTTCGGATGGTATAAGGCCTTCATAATTTGAGCTTCAACATAGGCTTCTTATTCTTATCCCGGGCTGGCCTTTTAACAAGGTTCGAATCCCGGCCTTATTCATGGCCTATGTTGACACTTAAAGAGTCCTGAAAACATGGCTTTATCATTAGTCCCTGAAGTCAAAATGCATATTGTGCAGATGTTTTTGGCTTGTCTATGCTATTGCGAGATGTTAAGATTGTGTACTAATATTAAGTCATTCCAGAGTAATATATTATATCTAAACATAAGTTTATTCATTTTAGGTTTACATTGGATGAAAGTTTTTACAACTGCAATGTATAATTATAATCACTCGATTGCAAGTACACATTTAATATTTTATGAGAGGACCTGAACTATATAAAACTTAGAGAAACAAAAATTCACTTAAATTATATAGATATTACAAAAATTAAAATCATATCTGGGTGGTAACTAAGCACTTGTGCTCTTGAATAAAAGATTATGATGATGGAGGGAGAGACCATTTACTATGCTTAAATAGGAAGAGAAAATGATATACCATGGAATCATCATAGTATAAATCTTTTCTTTTTATTTGAGCCATAATTAGTCTCATTTCACTTGTCCAGCAAACCGTATAAATTATATGTTTTTTTTATTTTGACTTTGTTATTCGTGCACTGTATGAAGTAAAAACAGTGTTGTTAATATCTTTACTCAGAAAGTTAAAACTAATCTGGGGCTTGTGGGCCATTGATTAAGCGTGCTAATAAAGTATCTTTCTATGTTTTCATTTTTCACATGGTTTGACTGTTTCATAATAGTGAGATACTTTTTATTTTATTTTTTTTCTTCTTCTTCTTTGTCTGGTTGAGAAGAATTGGGAGTGGTTGTTTCCCAATTTCAAACATTTCGGCATTGTGAATTTATTAGCGTTACTATAGTCAAAAAATAAGATAAGCACTATTTTAATCAAGGTTTTAAATAGCGATTATCACGTCATAGCGAAAAGGCTAAAAAAAAATATTATTGCGAATAGCGTAGCTATAGCAAATCCTACATAGCGTTTTTTGTTTAAAAAAATATATTTTATATTTCTACAAATTATCAATATTATCTAAAATCTCATAGAGCAATAAGTAACACAAAATTAATTAAGGAATTAAGATATTTATATTGAACCAATACAAAGTTCAAAATTGCTATTCAAAATATATCTAATAATATCATAAACTATCTATATTTTTTCATTTAAAATAACCTAAGCATCATAGTATATATTATATATTTTTTCTATTAAAAAACAGAGGCATCATGGAATAACTATCTATATTTTTCTATTTTAAAACAAAATCAATATGGACCTTGAAAAAATTAATCTATAAAATTAATTTTTTATTTGAGCATTTATATAAAAGTCTATGTAGCATAGCGTGTGCTACATAGCGTAGCGTGTAGCGCAGATAGCAGACTACTATTGCCGTTATAGTGGTCGTAGTTGAAAGAGCGTACTTTTATCTCATAACGTAACGTTCAAAGTACGAAAATACTATAGCACACTATTTAAAACATTGCTATTAACTATTAAGTTTGAAATTCAGATGGCTTGCTTTCATCTCATCCGCACATTCAGAGCACGTGCCTAGTAAAGTCCGATTATGGGTGCTAAACTATTTTAGTGTTGCATTTTTCTTTTTCTTTTATATTGTTTGTTGACTGGTTGATGTGTTTTGGATAATTGGATTCATATTTGGTGTGAAAACGAATTGGATGGTGATAAAATTATTCTGCTTTTATTTTTTAGATACGGATATAAATCAAAAGTTTATTTTTTGTTTGTTTTGATATACTATTTTGAAAAAATTAAAAAATATTTTATCATATATGAAACTTTTATGGAACATGTATTCTCTGCATTAACTCAAAAGATAATCTTTTGAGTTTAATGCATGTCCGTTGTCTGATCAGGAACAGAGCTAATTCGGCTCCTGCCTATGACGCACGAAATCCTTTAATATTAGTGCGGATCTCAATCGAATGTTTCAGATCTCTTAATGTACGATGAGTTAATGCAGATGATACAAATTCACTTTTATGATATATCCAATACTTATGGTACTTATATATACTAAAAAAAAGTATATTTAAATTAAAAATAAATAATTATAGATAGATTGTGCTTAATTATTTTTGATAGAGCATGTAAAAAGTATGCATGAGACTATTTAATATTTAATCAGTTCGATCATCATAAAATTATTACAATTTTAAATTGCTTCAAATCGACTCAAATTCGATGCACGTCCCATCTAAATAATTAAGGACACATATATCATTTAAATTTTTTAATTTAAATAATATCATGCAAATATATGTATTATAAAAGTTAAACATACCATAAAATTTGAATATATCCTAAAAATATTCTTAAAATGAATAAACATTTATACCTAATGTATGGATTATAACTAATTGTTTATCTTCTTTTTATTTTTTTTGTCTGTTCATATTTAAATTGAAGTATGTTGTCTTCTTGTTTTTTTTGGTTGAAAAACCTGTAGATAGTTTCATTAATAGAAAAAGTTATAAAGTACCTGTTATATAAGATTATACAATTGTGAAAAACATATAGCTAAACAAAATTAAAAATGCACATGAGTGTATGTGCATTCCGTGGACGTAAATTGATCATCCTTGCTTGATTAGAGTGATATGAGCCTAGTGATGGTTTTCTCTGCATGTATATCACAGCCGAGAAGGTACTGAATCCAAACCAGATCGGAAACTAAATCGACCGGACCAGGTTAGTCACCCATCAATTGAGAAGGCGCTTAATCAAACCAGACTACGAACTTAATTGACCAGTCCAGGACAGTCACCTCTAAACAGAAAGAGAGGAAAAAAAACATAGAAACAAGCAGAAAGCAGCACAAAATAACACACTACATTATCATCACAAAAATTAAGCATTTATTTTCTAATTTACAGAAAGTAAATAAAGAAAACGTAGTACTAAAGTAGCACCATCGCTTCAAGAGGCTGAGCAGCTGACGAAGCACCGAAGCAAGCAGCACAGGAGCGGGTGTATTCGACAGAGCAAGAGGTGTGAGGACGAGGGGAGGGGAGGGGAGAGGGTGACAGAGTAGGGGCCAGGGGGTGTGAGGGGGAGGGGGAGGGGGCGGGGGCGGAGAGGCGATCTAGAGTTTCTCACTGACTCTCAAAACTGCTGTTTTTTTTTCCCTCAAGAGGTATGTTACGAGAAGGATATGTTGTATTCTTGTATCATTATACCATGGTGGAAATTCATATTTACATCATATCATATTCATTATACAACTCTAGGACTAGGGCTGCACAAAAAATTCGTAGTTCGTGATTCAATTCGAGTTTGATTCGAAAAAGTTTATAAAAGATTTGATTCGAAATAGTTCGAAATTAATTCAAACCAAATTCAAACTGGATCTGGTTCGTTCAAAATAGGTTTGCGAACTATTCTAGTTCGAATATCAAAGTAATGTGAACCATTGATTTCCGCTGATGACTTGTGTTCGTCAATGACTTAAAACATAAGACCGCCCAGCCATGAGTCATGACTCGTAAGTCGTAACTCTCGCTCTCAGTTCTAAAACCCTAGACGACTTTCATATCTCACTTTCGGCAACTACAATCATTTTTCCTTGTCGTAAAAAAGTTCGTAAAAGATTCGAAATTGAGTTTGTAAAAAATTCGATTCAAAATTAATTCAAACTAAACTCAAACTGGAATAAGTTCGATTCAGTTTGATTCGTTTTCAGCCCTATCTAGGACGAACTTTAGAAAATGAATGTATAAATAATGTATGGATCAATTCAATGTGCTCGTGATACTGTGTGCATACCGGCATCTATAATTGAATTTATTGACTAAATATTTCGTACAGAAATAAACGAGCAGTTAATCAACATCACACATATCATATGTGGTATGTCATATGAGAGCGAGGGTCACATATGTCATACGAGCAGCTAATGACTTAAAACATCAGACCATTCTGCCATGAGTCATAACTCGTAAGTCGTAACTCTCGCTCTCAGTTCTAAAACCCTAGACGACTTTCACATCTCACTTTCAGCAACTATGATCACTTTTTTTGTTGTAAAAAAGTTCGTAAAAGATTCGAAATTGCGTTCGTAAAAAATTCGATTCAAAATTAATTCAAACTAAACTCAAACTGAGATAAGTTCGATTCGGTTTGATTCGTTTGCAGCCCTATCTGGGACGAACTTTAGAAAATGAATATATAAATAATGTATGGATTAATTCAATGTGCTCTTGTTATTACTGTGTGCATACCGGCATCTATAATTGAATTTATATATTGACTAAATATTTCGTACAGAAATTAATAAACGAGCAGTTAATCAACAGTGCTACTTTTCTTTGGTTATGTTATCCATACCACATCACATATGTCTTATGTGGTATGTAATTAGGTTATCCAGAAGAGCAATAAATTGGAATCGTTCAACTAATCCACATTTTGTTTAGAAATATCCAGAGGCAACTTCCGTCATCAATTTCTTTTTAATTTAAAAAATGAAGATTTAGTATTTTCAATTTTCATTATTTATAAATAATTCTTACGTGTAACCTCCACGTTGTCAGATTGATTTTTATGATTTAGGTACAATCTAGCTTCAATATTTGTATAATTACACAGAGTATGTTATAATCTTTCTATAATATTAGTAATATTTGTATTTTAATTTTTTCCGTACTGAAGGCCACATTTTTAAATTTAATCAAGGAAGATTTTTTTATAAATATTTAAAAGTTGAATTTTTTTAATTTCATTTTTATTTAATAAAAAATATTTATGTTTCAATGCGATAGGATAATGATTTAGTGAGCTGTCATTTGTGCACATATACATATTGCATTTTTTTTAATTGATGTGTTGAACAGAGAACCGGATCACCTGCTCCTCTGTGGGTAGGAAATTCCTGCTCGTCAATGATACGTAAGTCTAGGGTGAATTTTGATATTTAAATATGAAATATAGTTTTATCTTAAAATTAATTTTGGATCCACGTGGCAGTGACTTTAGGAGCAGAAATTTCCTACCCGGGAGGCAGGTGATCCAGTTCCAAACAAACATGTATTAATTGTAAATTATGCCTCCAAATTAAGTTGTCGACTTGTTCATAACGCGAATGTCTCAACGAATAAAATGAGAACTGTCATAATTAATATCCCATTAATTTACTGCCTAAATGAATATAAATTGAATAACAAATTTGAAATGCTAGATATGACAATTAATATAACGCTGTCAAAATTAATGCAAATAAATATGATCTTTACTTTTACAAACCAACTACAACCTATCAACACCCAATTTAATACCTCCTTTTCAAATTAAATCAAATTCAATTTACAGCTCATATTGTTTTCCGTTATGCATACATATTTTAGTTTTTTTTTTAAAGTTCAAACAGTTGATTAAAATTACTCACAATATAAAAAAATAAACACCAATCAAATTTTATATTTTTTAGAATTTTATTATTATTATTTTTTAGATAGGTATAAAATCACTACTTTTTTATGGCACAATTAGACCATGTGATTTTCTACTTGTTAAAAAACTAGTTAAAAATTTGTAAAATTTAGTCTCCGAGTATATTTGCATACGTAGTTTATATTAAACAGTTCTAAGCAACTGTTTAAACGTAAATATTTTTGAATATAAATTCATATCTCGAATCTAGGTGCGCATTAGAAATTAGCATAGCCTAACCCTAATGCAAAATATATATTTAAAAAAAAAAAAAAAAAACATTGTAACCTGGAGGAATGTTACAGAATAGCAAAATACATAAGCCTAGTCCTAATAATGTTTTCAAGTTTCTTCTAAAAAGGGAAAAATGCATGCGCCGCTCGTCAAAAGATAAAATTAAAGAAAAAGGAAATGTGGGGCTAGGATTAATTACTAATTCGTGGCATTTAATCAGGCCCATGCCATGCCATGCCATGCCATGATAGAATAGAAGGAATACCGAACACCTGGTGTGGTCTCCCAATAAGCTGCAGCTGCTTGTGGGACCCAGTAAGCTGCCTCTGCCTCTGCCTCTCTCCATGAATTTAGATCATTTCTAGCATAGCCATAAACCTAGGGTCTCATTCAAACAAATATTTGACAATATATAGTTGAACACTTTAAGGGCCTGTTCGGACGAATCACTGTTCACGTGGGAAAAAAAAAAAATTAGTTCAGCTGAATTTTTTTTTCCCCACAGGAACAGTGATTTTTAGTTCAATTCCCGTGCCCAAGTTTATTCCCATTTGTCGGCCGAACAGGCCCTAAATGATTTTAATAGAAAATATTTAATAGAGTTTGATTTTGATTTGAAAATGGAGATAAAGAATGTGGAGCATATTGGAGCACAAAAAATTATAGTGCATTTGAATTCTTCTTAAATAATAAAAAATATATATAAACTAAAGTACTTTGTTGTACAAAATGCATATATAATTGTAATTTTTTTGTACATTTAATGCTGGATCGGAATTATTTTCTCCACCAAAGATTGAAGATTTTTTTTAACAACCACGATTAAGAGATTTGAAATTTAATGAACGAATATGATTGCTTAATTTTTTACGAAATCATAAGTATTAAGTAACCTATTCGGTGCACGAAAAGCGTACCCAGTAGCTTATCCGATACATTTCTGTGTCACGATTTTTTCACAATATTACGTGGAGATTGTCACATAAATAAAGTGAAATTGGAACGTACCGAATAGGCTATTCTGAATACTCTACTTCAAAAATAGCCCATTCTCAATCCAACCAAACATACCCTAAAGAGGCTATTTAATACTTACGATTTTTGTAAAACCAACAAATCATGTTGGTTCAATAAAATTTATTTCTAATTATGATTTTAAAAAACATTCAATGATCGAAACACATTCTTTGGATGATGTCATCTTCATACAGCAATGACGTAGGTTCCATCCGAGGTTGGCAAAACATGTTTGACTGTTTGCTAGCTTAATTGGGTCATAAATATTAAAATTATCTATTTATCTATTTGTAGATATCTATAAATCAACTTAGTTTTAGATCAAGCTGAGACACGTGGAATTCTAGGAGAGGAAGTTAAAGTCGGCAAGCATGGAGCCCACGTGGCGGATCGTGCGCGGTGGGGTCGGGCCTCGAGTACCGACTTTGGTGGGGCCGCAAAATTGTGGAACTACCTAATTAAAGATTGTGATTATTGGAATGTTCTAATAGACCCGCCAAACATGTATGATACAGGAAATGTTACAGAGGATTGGTACCTGTAAGGCAAGTTCTCATCCTCTGTGATATAATCTATTATCTGTGTGTGCTTTTTGTGTAGCGAGTCACTAGAACAGGAGTTTTAAATTGACTGGCCTAATCGATTCAAATGTGCTAGGTGGCAGTTGGAGCGTTTGAACTTTCAAATTTAAACAAGCCGTACACATCTACTCGATTCCAGAAGGTCACGGGACCACCGACGATACCGGTGTCAACGTGGAACATTTTAACACGTGGCAGCATTAGGTGAAGCTTCTGTTCAAACGGTTTTGAACAAAGTCTTATCCAAAGCTGGATCTAGACCGTCTGATATGCATGTAGATTCGAAAAGCCATTAAATTTATTAAGTTTTAAATATGTTTGCACGAATCTCAATATATATCGGACGTTTAATCTTAGCTTTGTCCAAAGTCCTTTGGACAAAACCCAGTCCTGTAGCGTGGACGCTCGGTTTCAAATTCCCTACGGTACCGCACCTGATACAATGAGGTTATTGAACTATAAGCTCCGATTTAAAGTTCGTGCTAGATTAAAAGGAACGGTTGAGATCTCATTATTGTCTATGTGGTACCGGACTGAGTCTGAACCCGGAGGTTTTCTGAGGACTTGTCGTGTCTCCTCGGACCTCGAGTAATTACTTCTTCCAGCTGGAGCTTATCCGGGTACTGGTGACCGGTTCGCTGTCCGTTTGACCGACGCTTGCCGGTTCTTACCAGTTCTTAATGGAGTCGCTTGCAAAAGACGAATTGACCGAACGGGGCCTGTCACCTTTTACATTATGTTTTGTTCCCTTTGGTGACTCATGTCACCTTTTGCATTAGTACCTAACTACCTCGTATTCGTTATTTTACACCTGGATTCGAATTCAATCAAATGAAATTTCCGCCAACGGGCTTGCGTTCCAAAAAAAAAAAAAAAAGGTCTAATTATCAAATTAACAGAAAGAGAAATGATATTGTCAAGGTTCTTTCAGCACAAACACATATATGATATATCGACATAGTTGCAATCTATCATGTTTAAATTGACAGTGATACAATAACACTACCTCAAAAATTGTATTGGATTTATTTTTCTGAAACATAACACTTCATACTACGTACATGTATTAAAAAGAACTTTTGAAGATTTCTAACAATTTCCTTTAATTAATATAAAGTTATACAACTAATATATTATAATACACAAACTATATACAAATTCATCTTTTGTGTATGGTTATTTTTTCTTCACATTATAATCAATCTCAATGATGGTGAAATATTTGTGCGTGCTTCGCGTCCGTACAAATAAAGTCTTAATTCAATAAGATTTAAGTGTAAAGATAAGAGGTGTATAAATTTGAAGTGTTGTTATTTTGATCCACTGACTTTTCTTTTATTTGTCATTTTTTTTTTCAAATTAGAAGCTAACCAACGTTTTTGTTTTTCAAATTATAAACTTTTGAATTTATATATTAAATCAGTAATTTAATAACGAATAGAGATGCACGTAAGAAGTTGTATCTGAATAATTAAATATTATATTAAAATTACCACCGATAAAAACAAGATCTTAGTTTTTAATTTTTTATAGATTATAAAATGAATTTAATATGCTAAAATTAGAAATATTCTTAGTATTGCTTGTATAATAAATACCCCGGAATAAATGGTTGCACGTGGTTTGAAATAACACAACTAATTAATTACTTCTGAAACCATAATTCTAAATTTCGAAATCCAGGGGCAAAAAAGTCTTTTTCAAAACCCCAAAATGGATAACATCACCGGCAATTCCCGGTTTCCCTCCCTTGGATAACTCATAACGCCATCGCCCCCACGCCGCGCCCGAAGTTTATCCATTTATCGTTCTATTTCTTCGTCCATCTCTATTCTCTGAATCTCCGCACCTCCTCTCTCTCCTCTCTTATCTATCCAATATTCCAATTAGAGAATTGAGAATTCTACTGCTTTTCACACCGGGATTAGGATTTGCATTGAATTTCCATTTCCATATTCAAAAAGAAGCTCCTGTATCTTTTGCGTATGTCATGCGTTCCTTTTATAAATCATTCATAATCCGCTCTTGCTATACCTTAATCTTAGTATAATAAAACCTTACCTAACCCTTAAACTCGCTCTAACCATGCCATCTCGCTCGTGCGCCAACCTCCTTGACCTGGTGGCGGGAGACGACTTCCCCGCCTCGCCTGGTCGCACCACTCCCCGTCTACCACGTGTCATGACTCTCCCGGGCAGTGCATTTGACGATCAATTTACAGCTGACATCTGTCCAAGGCGGATTGTTGTCTCCCACCGGCTTCCTCTTCGCGCATCACCAGACCCAACCTCCCCTTTTAACGGTATCTCTTTCTCCTTCGACACAGATACGGTTGCATACCAGGTTCGTGCTGGGCTCACCGTTCCAGTCATCCACGTTGGCGTTCTACCTGACACGTCAACACCTATTGATCCTGCAATTCATGAAGAACTGTCACAGTACCTTTTCAGCCATTTCTCATGCTTACCTGTTTTTGTACCAAATGAGCTTCATACCAGATTCTACCATGGGTTTTGTAAGCACTATCTTTGGCCTCTGTTACACTATCTTTTACCATTGACCTCTTCCTCTGGATTACAGTTTGATCGGTCTCTATACCGGTCATACCTATCTGCTAACAAGCTTTACGCGGATCGTATTACAGAGATCCTCAACCCGGATGATGATTTTGTTTGGATACATGATTATCATCTTCTAGCTTTGCCTACTTTCCTTAGAAAAAGATATCCAAGAGTAAAACTTGGGTTTTTCCTGCACTCACCTTTTCCTTCCTCTGAAATTTTTCGTACCATACCGGTACGGGATGACCTCTTGCGCGCATTGCTCAATGTCGATTTGGTTGGTTTTCACACTTTTGATTATGCACGGCATTTTCTCTCTGCATGCTCAAGATTATTGGGGTTAGGATATCAGTCGAAGAGAGGTTACATTGAGGTTGAATACTATGGTAGAATTGTTACTGTTAAGATCTTGCCTACAGGTATTGACATGGATCAACTCCGCTCGGTGGTTACTTCACCAGAAACGGTCAGAAAGGTTAAAGAATTGACCGAACGGTACAAAGATTGTACCTTGTTTCTCGGGGTTGATGATATGGATTTGTTTAAGGGTATCGGGCTTAAATTTCTTGCAATGGAGCAGTTATTAGAACAAAAACCTGAATTACGTGGGAAAGTGGTTTTAGTACAGATCACAAACCCTGCCCGGAGCCAAGGTAAGGATATACAAGAGGTGCAGGAAGAGGCAAGATCGATCTCTAAACGGATCAATACCCGGTTTGGCCAGCCCGGGTACGAACCGATTGTTCACATAGAACAACCTGTATCCACTCAGGAGAAAATCGCATACTATGCTGTGGCTGAGTGCTGTGTGGTCAATGCAATACGTGATGGGTTGAACCGCATACCTTACATTTACACTGTCTGCCGGCAAGAAAGCCCTGCTTTGGAAACAATACCAAAGAAGAAGAGTGTCCTTGTTGTGTCTGAGTTTATTGGATGTTCTCCTTCTCTCAGTGGGGCGATACGGGTCAATCCATGGAATCTGGAATCCGTTTCGGAGGCAATGAACTTGGCCCTGACCATGTCTGACACTGAAAAACAATTGAGACATGAAAAGCACTACAAGTATATTAGCTCTCACGATGTGACATACTGGACCCGCTCATTTGATCAAGACCTACAACGGGCATGTAAAGACCACATGTCAAAGAGGTGCTGGGGTATTGGTTTTGGCATGAGCTTTCGTGTTGTTGCTTTGGGCCCTTATTTCAGGAAACTTTCGATTGAGCATGTTGTACAAGCATACAGGAGAAGCTGTAATCGGCTTATATTGTTGGATTATGATGGTACAATCATACCTCAGGGCTCCATCAACAAGGCACCAAGTAAAGATGTGTTATCAATTCTTAATGGGTTGTGTGAGGATCCAAAAAATGTTGTTTTTGTGGTGAGTGGTAGAGGAAAGGATGAGCTAAGCCATTGGTTTGCGCCATGCAAGAAACTTGGTATATCAGCAGAGCATGGTTATTTTACGAGGTACAATTTTAACTTTTTCATTCCTTCCCTTAAAAAAAGAGATTGTTTTAATTCCCAGACATACTGTAATGAGGACTGGCAAATCATTTTGTTAGGATTGATAGGAATATTTTCTTATTCCTGATATAAGTTTTTTTTTTTTTTTTTTGTTCAGCAAAAAGTGAGATAAAATATAATAATGATGTTAATTAACAAGTGGCATATTTTCTGGTACATGTCTATAGTTAAAATTAGGCTTGTGCATCACTACTGAAAAATTTCAAGTTTTCTGGCATTTCTAACTTGTTAAGATTGGTAGGATATGCTTAGAAGTTCCTCATTTTTAACAATTTGTTTGGGTCCTTTTGCTTTAGGTTGAGTAGAGACTCTCAGTGGGAGTCCGGCAAATCAATAGTCGATTTCGAATGGAAGAAAATCACAGAACCAGTGATGAGTCGGTACATGGAGACCACAGATGGATCTTATATAGAGCACAAGGAGAGTGCTTTGGTGTGGCATCACCAAGACGCCGACCCTGATTTCAGCTCATGGCAAGCCAAGGAGTTGTTAGACCATTTAGAGAGTGTACTTGCGAATGAGCCCGTTGTTGTCAAGCGGGGCCAACACATTGTGGAAGTCAACCCTCAGGTAACAGCAATGTTTTTTATTTGGTTAATTTCTGTAGGAGAGTCCTGAACTAAAATAATGAAATATTTGGGTTTTATGGTAATTCTGCATTTTTAAGGTTTTTATCAACCAGGAAATTAGTGACCTTAACAGGGTAATAGTTCAGGCCACTGTCAGGCTAAGATTTTTTTTTCATGCATTTGGAATGATAGAATATGACTATTTTGTTGTGAGATAGATTTTGACATGTGCAGAAAAGCACAAGAACATAAAAATCTTGATGAAAAGTGTAGAGAGCATTTTCTACAATTATTAGTAGCTCTCATGCTTAAGATCAGATAAGGATAGCTTATCTTCTCCAATTTCGTTTCCACCAGAATAATTAAATGTCACATCTTTTACTGCACATGCAAAAATTGAGAAAAAAAGCGAAACAGTAATTTCTATTATTGTCACACCATTTAGGGAATAAGCAAAGGTGTAGTGGTGGAGAATCTACTTTCAACCATGGTAGGCACCGACAAGGCGCCGGATTTCATACTCTGTATAGGAGACGACCGGTCTGACGAGGATATGTTTGAAGCAATTTCAAGCTTACAAAATAAAAATAATTGTTCTAGTGCTTCAAATGCCGAGGTTTTTGCATGTACGGTCGGTAAAAAACCGAGCATGGCAAGGTACTATCTTGATGATACAGTAGATGTTATGAAGATGCTGCAGGGGTTGGCCAATGCGTCAGTCCCGCATCGGCACAAAGTGGAGTTTCCTTTTACTGTTTCTTTTGAAGGTTCTGTGTGAAAGGAAAAAGGAAATAATAGTAACAATAACAAAGTTTTTTTTTTTGTGTTATGTTCCCTTAAAAGTTGTGAAATTTCATTCATGCTTCATTGCAAGGGCAGCTGTGAAATTAACAACTTCAGTGGTAATATGGAGAATTTTCAGGATTATTTAGGTTAGAGTATGCAAAAGATCAGGTGTTTAGATTTTTTTTTTTTTCCTTTCTTTTGATGTTTTGTATTTTTTGTGTACATATGACTCAGTAACACTTATGTTTATGTTCTGATAGTAGTTACCACAGAAATATATAATTTTTGAAATGTCAGTTTGTGTATTTTCAATAGAAATATCCTTAAGACAGATAATGTCTGAGACTTTTCAGCATGAGATGAAAGGCTACAAATAACTGGTTTGGCATTTAATTGTTGTTTGTCCATCATTTTCTAATTTTATGGAAATTTCAGAAATCCATTTTATAGATTACGAGTAGGGGAAGGGGCGGGCGCAGGATTTTTGCTAGGAAGGGCAGGAATCAGATTCAAATATCTTATTGGGTTCAAACCCATTAGCTTATCGGGTCAATTTAATGTCTTAAAATCTATTTTTTTTTTAAATTCACAAAAATGAGATTTTGATTTATTAAAAATAAAATCCATAATAATGTTCTACGCGTTAAACTGACAATTTCGATATGAAGAACGCAAAAAGCTTTCAAATAGTTGATTTTATATGGATTTTATAAGATTTAACGCACATTTAAATTTCTTATTTAATGTGACCCTTTCATTTTGGGTGCATCCACACCACATAGACCAAAAATATGAAAAACATAAAAAAACCACGAGCTCACCATAAACTAAGTTTATCCAAAAATTAAAATATAACAAGAAACGTTCTATTTGATCAATGACATGTGAGACTTCTTTGTAAGATTTTTTTTCCCACCTTTGTTATCTGAAAATTAGTTTAAAGAAGAAGATTTTTAGACTCACCAGCAATCAAGATAAAGAACTTGATATGTTTTTCTCTAGAGAGGGGCAATTTAATTTTCAAAAGAGGCAAAACCGAAATCAATCCCCCCTCCTGGGTATAAAATTTTTGGGATCTTTGATAGCAACAGATGAACAAAGTAAAGCAAGCTGAAATTCAGCATCAAATAAATAATAAAAATATAATAGTACATGTGGCAGATTTTTTTTTTTAAATAGCATCACATTTTAATATTTATATTTAAACGAAACAAGGACGCTGAATTTAATTTTTATGAAAAACAGCTCTACCACAAAATCGGTGGAGGATGGAGGCAGAAATACATTTGTTCCACCATACTTCTGTCTGCATTGTAAATTGGATCGATGGAGCTATTTTTCATGAAAACGAAATTCAGTGTACTTGTTTCGTTGAAATCTTTAAATTTGATTCTATTTTTAAAAAAAAAAAATCAGGCAAAGAATTAGGTAGATAATTTCTGACCAGACATAATCCTTTTGGATTAGAAAATTTGTCAAAATCAAGTACTACTCCAGTCAAATTAGGACACCTAAAGTAGAAGGTGACCCAATTATTTTCCATGTAAAAGTAGTGGATGGATGATGTTTCCTTCCAGGATTTTGGATATAAACAGATCATAAGACTTTTCAACCTCTATCAACTATCATTAAAAGTACGGACTGCAGACCTAACACAGTTTCTTCACATGTTATTCTTATTTTTTTACTTTTTATTCCAGGTCAAATTGAGAATCAATTTTCTTTGGATCTATTCTTCCTCCAACTCTTTGCGCTTCCATTTTATAACGTCTTTTCAATCAAGGACCTTACAATAATTGATTTAGGGTCCAAACACAGCGCAACCAGTAGGGTTGGCAAAAAAATTCGTAGTTCGTGATTCGATTCAAGTTTGATTTGAGTTTAGTTTGATTTAAAATTAGTTCGTATTGAAACAAATCAAACTCAGTTCGGTTCGAATCTTATTCAAATTAAACTCAAACTGAGTATAATTCATTCGAAATTGATTCGTTAACTTTTTAGGTTTGAATCTCAAATAATACAATTAATGGATTCAACCATTAATTTTAATAATGCAGGAACCAAACTTATATCACAGTTCAAAATTGTTAATATAATGGTAACTTATAATAGAAAAATGTTTCAGCAGTATAACAAATTACTAATGAAATAAGTTCTATTTGACTAGCTTCATGCCGTGATTTTAATCAATCTAGCAGTGTAAAAGGTAAGGAAATCTTGAATTAACCAATAACCAATAACCGAGAAGAAAACTAATGCATAAATTACCAGTATAACTAGGTTGCCAAAAAAAATTGTAGTTCGTAATTTGATTGACTTCAATTAAAAAAATGTGTAGTTTGCAATTAATTTGATTCAAAATTAGTTCGATTCAAAACAAATCAAATCCAGTTCAGTTCGAATCTTATTCAAACCAAACTCAAAACTAGTGTAAGTTCAATTCGGTTTGATTTGTTGCCACACCTAGCAACTAGTATAACTAATATGCTAGTTAGAAAAAATAATAATAGCTAATTAGCCTATATAAACTCTTGTATAAATCAATCAATGATATTTTTTTTCCAATTAATTCTCAAATTTTAACAAGTTTACCATCTGATAAAGGTATTTTGTTGCGTCTCCCCATGCAATTCATATTGGATTAGTGACTTGATGAAATACATCTCTATTAGATGAACCATTCTTCCTAACTTGTTCCAATTATTATTCCCTTCAAGTTGATGGCTGTATTAGGTGCATATTCTTTTTATTATCTTTTGTACTTTATATTAGTTTTATGGTACAAGTAACCAAGCTTTAAGATAAATATAGTTTCGCAATTATTTTAGAGCATCTACAGCAAGAATAAATTAAATACATCTGTCAAATTCATATTAGAAAACCATTTCTCTAAAAAAAACTTTCTAAATTAAAAATTACACTGCTTTCAGCATGCTTTTAAAAATAAAAGAAAGTAATCCCTATCCACATGTTATTATTTAAACATTGCCTATAGGCCAATTATTGACTCCACAATTCGAGGTCTCATCTAACAACCGAGCAAAAGATGGATATTATTGGAAGGAACAGGCATTAGAAATATATATATATATATATAGAGAGAGAGTGATTAATATGTTTTTGGTAGTATATGAGTTTAATTGTTACCGGTTCAAATTTAAAAAGTCGATCTGAACAGTTTATTTTGTTCTCCATATTAATATGTGCTTGGAGACCAAATTTTACATTTTTCTAAATTTCTTTACTATTTATTAAGCCACTTTGAAAATCGCTGATCCAACGGTGGCTTCTGATTTTATTGTTTTGTTAAGCTATCGTTGGATCAACAATTTCAAAGTGGCTTAATAAATAGTAAAAAAAATTAGAAAAATATAAAATTTGGTCTCCAACCACATATTAATATGGAGAACAAAATAAATGGTTCAGATCGACTTTCTGGATTTTGAAATTTTAAATTTGAACCGCTAACACTTCGGCTCGTATGTTACTGAAAGCATATTAGTCACACTCTCTCTCTATATATGTATATAGACACTGTAGTATTAGTTATATAAAATTAAGTTGAAATGATGAACAATGACAAATCATGTTAAAAACTATATCTTGTAGGTAGAGTGGAAAAACGTGCTGTGTCGTGATTAATATGTCATGATTTTGATCTCATACCGTGTTGTGTCGTGATCAAATTAATTTTTCACGTGCCATGTCGTGACTAAAATATCAAGGGGTGTAACAGCACACGAATAGTCACGCTATGCCCAAACGTGCCTCATGTGACTCGCGTGACCATTTAATCATAATTTAAGTTAGTTTATTTAAGATTCACCATTTAATCAATATCTAAAGGTCCTAACTACATGTGACCCGCGTGACTACGTGCCTGCCATGCTGTGATTAGATTTTTCACGTGACGTGCCGTGCTGTGCCAAAGTTTCAAAAAATAGTCACGGCACGCAAATGGTCATAGACGTACGGGACACGTGAGTCACGACACGTAATTGATATACGTGTCCTGTCGTTCTGTGCCGTAACCATGCCGTTCCGTGACAGAGCCGGCTCCGTTGTGTCATATTTCTAGAGTTTTCCACAAATGGTTCAAATTTGATGGAAACAAAAATATCTTCCGTTTAATTACGGAACGGAATAGATGCATTTTGGCATTGTTAGAGCTCCTTTTTCCATTTTAGATGTAATAAATTATTGGAGGAAATGCAATTCTTAGGTAGTAGCTAGCCGTCTTGGATTAGTGATTAGTCTATGTTTGGTCCCATATTATGTAGGTATGCAACTTGTTGGAACCAAAAATAGAGAGAAAGAAAGAAGTCGTCTATGACTAGTTAAAGAAAATGGTTTAGTATATTTGAAAAGGACATTTAAAGAGGACGACCCCATAGGTTTCACAAATTACGGACATCAATAAATTAATAGATCCATGGATAAAGAAATGAAGAAAGACTGAAAGAGATATAATTTATTGTGACTTTACAAAACGAAAATATGCTGATAGCCTCTACCGAAATTTTTTTAGTCAAAACCTCAAAAAAGTATAATTAAATAATCACCATTCACCACTCTAACCATCAATCATCATATTTCAAAACATACCACCCATGCGCATTCAGTTCGCGCACCGAATTGCGATGGTGCGCTCACTAGGAAAGCACACCAATATGATGCTCATACTAGGGAGGCGCACCACTGGGTGCACGTACTGGGGAGGCGCACCATATGGGTAGGTGACGACACAACCAGATCCAAATATGGATGAATATATTAGAAGGAAGACAAAATGATCACTAGATCAATAGAGCAACTCTCGAAAAGAATGCAAAAAGAATAAAAGATGCTGGAAACCGTACTCAAGAAGGTACTTTTTTTTTAATTACATGTCAAAGAATTAATAATTGTTGTAATAATAGATTTTTTTTTCCTGCAGTTTCATCATTCAAGATGTGGTTATGGTGTGCTTAGGATTTTTTTTCTTAACAATATTTCAATTTGGACTGGTAGATGGCATGTGTGTTATGTTGTAGTAGATTTTATGTTGTGTTGTCGTAGGATTTATTAATTATGTTGTAGTACAATTTATATTTTGTTGCAGTAGAATTTATTTGTTACCATTTTATTTGAGTTATTTTTTAGTTAAAACTAGTTAATTGTTAATTTTTCTATCTTTTAACAAAAATTCAGCATCCAAAATAAAATTCATAATTTCAAACAAAAATTATAATTTCAAACAAAAATTATAATTCCAAAATTATAAAACAAAAAAATACCAGGAAAAAAAGAAGAAGAATGGATGCCTCCCAGTACGTGCACGTGCACCATATTGGTGCGCTTCCCCAGTGCGCGCATCAGCCCAATTTGATGCGCATGGGTGGTATGTTTTGAAATCCAATGATTAGAGTAGTGATTGTTTAATTATAATTTATTAGAATGCTAACTAAAAAATTCCAGTAGCCTCTATCAGTTTTTCAGAAAAAAAAAAACTTTTCAAAACCAAAATGAATAAATAAGTGTTTTTGATTTAAATGGATGTGCATTCCAACTAAAAACGAGTGTTTATCATCGTTAAATTAAATATATATTTTCAAGTACACTGTAAACTATATGTGGATATTTGGAGAGAAACGTTTATTCCTTTTGAAGCGAGTGTGCATTCTAGATGTGTTTAAATATAAAATCAGATACAATTTTTTTTAGTTATGTTCGAAGTAAAGTTACCTAATTGGGTTAAAATTCACAATAGATTTCTATTTAAATTTCAAACTTGTTATCCTTCACAAATAAGAGTATTGTCTTATTTGCCACTAAGTCAAAATTTAATTTTCTAAGTCTAAATACAAAATTTTGAATTTCAAAGAACCGTTAAAAGGTAGTTGACATGCCTTTTGAATTTGATGAAAACATGTGAGAGCTGTTATTAATTGTTTTAAAATGAAAAAAAATCTTATTCATTTTTGTTTAAATTAATGTACATATTATTAACGCATAGTGTGCATTTTAAAATGTGAATGAATGTGTACATGATACACGTCGGAAATAGTTAGATCCTATTCGGCTGTCATTGTATCCGTAGAAAAAAAAAATTCACTTAAATTATATATTTTTTTTCCACGCGCACAATATTTAAGTCATTCAAAAAATTCAAACCCATTCCTGTTTCCACATGACAGTCGAACATACCCCTATTCAAACCGAGGAAAAAAAATCTCCGTCTAAATTGTATCGGTAGTCTTCCCATCGGTTATATAGTTAATTTATAAAGAGTTTTTTGGAAGAAAAGAAATGACAAATGAGATATTTTGAAATTGTGCTACAGATATAGTTGTACGACCGAAAAGGACCGAAAGGAAAGAAAAAGAGAAACGTGAGAGAGTTCACCTTCTTTGCACCTCTAAACAAAAATGAACAAATCACTAAACTGTGCTACACACTCCCTTTAAATTGAAATTTTACAGTTGTCTTTTAAAAAAAAATTGCTCCCCTAGTTCCCTACTACTAAAAAATTTCAGATCTTTATCATGTAACCAGTATTAGTCAAGCGTGATTTAGACCCTCTTTTCTCCATTCCCAGAACTTTCCTCAATAGGAGTACAACCTCAACACTACAGCCTAAAAGAAACAAATGTTGTACTGTATGGATCTTGACCAATGCTCGGTTCAAAACTTGGGCCTCACTTAATGCGGACCCAGTACATGTACACACCTCATGTGACTTTATGAGTAAGATCTTATGGCTAGATATCAACATTTCAGAGACAAATTGGTCTGAGTATTTGTTTCACAGATGGTTTTACAGCTGTTTTTGTCAGAAAATTAAATAAGATGGTGACCGAGAATCCTATATGAGGTACATAACAGATCTGTTTGCATTCAAGACCCTCATCAGCACAAATATTTGATTATATCTATATGCTAAGATGTAAAATAGCTTGTATATATAATTTTAGATCTCGTGTGCACGCTTCTTGGAGCAGATTGTCGTTGCGGAGGCCCAACCCATCGATCCACTTTTAAAATCAAGATCCACAATTCAGTTTTAAGCTAGCATAACATATCTTATTTCAAACGATATTTCTGAAATTAAATTTAAGTTTGAACTGAAAGAATTCTAACTGTAGAGCGCCAAAATTGGATAACAGATAATCAGAAATGAAATTTCAGATGATTTATTATGAAATAAAATTAGTGAAAAAACATTTCCAGACTAATTCATAACAAAAACCCATACATTATAGAATCCACTAATATCAAAAGTCAGATTACAAAATTTCAATCCAGAATTCTTGATAAGTTACAAGGAGATTTGCTGTTTGAGCACTGAGTCACTGACACTAGAGGCTTACAAAATCCTTCAACACCCTGGAAACAAAAGAGAATTGAAAAGGGATAAATTGTCAGACATATCCAATTAACACTAAGGTTAATATACTAATGATAAGGAAAGATACATTGAAAATGTGGTCATATTGTGTGGAATGAAATTATATATATTGAGTTCCATTCCTCTAATGGCTTTAGTTTAAATTTTGAATGAATCTATACGATAAAAAAAAAAATCTGTCATCAGATATTTCACATCATTAACATAAACTTTAGAAATGAAATTCTATCTGAAATAGTATGTATTCGTATCATAAGCAATGCAGTTTAAAAAAAGAGAGGCATATATGCTAGGGGTGTAAACGGTCGGATACGGATCGGATAGTGATCTTACCATATCTGTATCCGTTATAATTTTTCGGATACGGATAGTCTCAGATACGGATACGGATCGGATATCGGACGGATACGGATATTGTTCATAATTAGATTGTAAGTTACAAAACATCTATTATATTATTAAAATATTAGTTACTAATTATGTCATAGTGTTATATTATTCATCAAAATATATATCTATATGCAATTTCATAAATTATTCATCCAATATGCAATTTAAAAAATCAATTTAAGAACATATATCACATTTGTTGTAGTTTAAAAGTGTAAACGGTAGGATACAAATAGTTAAAGGTCTAACCGTATCCGTATCCATTATAATTTTTCGGATACGGATACAGATAGTCTCGGATACGGATACAAATCGGATAATTTTAGTACTTTTCCAGATTCGGATCCGGACAAAATCAGATATTATCTGATCCGTTTACACCCCTAATATATGCCCATTTGCATTAGCAAAAGGATAGTCATAATTACACAACCACCAACAGCAAAATCATGAAACGAACCCTTTGGACCTTTTTAGTCGCACAAAAAGATTTCAATCTTTTGCTGGGAAGGAAAAGGTTCTTACAATACGTGACATTAATTATTCCTTTCTTTTATGATAACAAAAGCCATTTGATCATGGTCCAATTTTTTGTACCATACAATATATAAATAAATACCAAGAATAAATAGCATGAGGTACAACTTGTGCAGCAGTAGGAGATTCTAAAAATCAAATACTAAAAATAAACTATCAATAGTTTGGTTTCTACATCTGTTCCTCGGGCTGATTTAGTTCCATACTTCCATTAGTGGGTGTTAACCCGGCTAAATTTAGTACGAACTAGGAAATAGAATGACAACCCAGACAAATTTACATATGCCATCTAAATACCAAGTAAGAATAAATAGCATGAGGTGAAACTTGTGCAGCAATAGGTAATTCTAAAAAGAAAATACTAAAAATAAACTATCAATAATTTAGTTTCTACACCTGTTCCTCAGGCTGAATTAGTTCCAATAGTAGGCGTTAACCCGGCTAAATTCAATACGAACTAGGAAATAGAACAACAAACCAGATTGTTTACAGATGCTATCTATAATATTTTTATAAATAGGAGTACATACCAGACTAATTTAAATTCTTCACTTTGGGTACAATCCAACAAGTAACTACTGCTTCCAAACATAGCAGCAATTTCAGAATTCTAAAAAAATTCAGCAATGTCTAAAGATCATTACTTGGGTATATTATGTGTATAATTCCAGAATAGCTCCTCTTATACATATAAATATATCACAATTTTGAAGTTATAAGAAAGACAATAGATTCTGCGAATAAATTGGGCATAATTCGTGAATAATTCATAAAATTCTAAAATAATTCGGCCATCTGATCATCTAATGTTTTGTACCGTCCAATATATAAATAAATACCAAGTAAGAATAAGTAAATAGCATGTAGTACAACTTGTGTAGCTGTAGATAATTCTAAAAATCAAATACTAAAAATGGACTATCAATAGTTTGGTTTCTACATCTGTTCCACAGGCTGATTTAGTTCCATTAGTAGGTTTTACCCAGGTGAAACTAGTACGAACTACGAAATAAAATGACAAAACCAGACTAATTTAAATTCTTCACTTTGGGTACAATCCAACACATTACTACTGCTTCCACATATAGCAACAATTTAGGGATTCAAAAAAAATTCAGCAAGGTCTAAAGATCAATATTCAGGTATATTATGGGTATAATTGTAGAATAGTTTGTTGCTTATAATGCATATAAATATATCACAATTCTGAAGTATTGAGAAAGACAATAAATTATGCGAATAATTCGAGTGTCATTGTCATTCCTGTATAATTCATGAATCATTCTTAAAATTCTAAAATTCCTGAAGAATCCGCACACGGTTTAAAATAATACAGGAATTTATTTTATTCATATATTGATTGGGGAAGGTGCTGACAATGAATAATTTGCGAACTTGCCTATTTATTCGGGAACTGGTCTATAAATTCAGAAAGGCGCTGAAAACGAATAATTCATGAACTTTACCATGCCCAATCACGAATAATATAGCACAGAAATACTAACATTATCAGATGGACAAATCTATTCCTTCTATAACTATATGCTAATAGTGTAGCAAGAGCTGATCTACAGCAATTTTGCGTAATTTAACAATATCTTAGAGTCTAAAAACTAAGTTGGATGTACAACGAATAAAGCACTACAGAAACAATTAAACACGACATTGGAAGCATTGACAAGACTAAATATCATTGATTCCTACCAAGACCTAGGCACTCTGTCTAGGTTTGATTTTCCAATTAACAGATGAAGCAACTTCCGGGCCTACACTTTAACTCGTCTAATATTACATAAAATAAGCAGTACACAAGATGTTATTAGAAAAGAAAAACAACATGTGAACAACTAAACATAAACAGACATTAAAAGAAGTTAAAACAAGTAAATTAAAAGTATGTTGCCTAAATATTAAAAATTAACAATTATTCTTTTACCTCAACCAGATCCGACAATAATATTGTTGATAGGGATAAATATCAACTTGACGAAGAATCCCACGAAGCCCATGACTACAAATCCGATAGCAGTGCGGACAGCCACCTTAGAGAACTCTACAATGAACAAATCAATAAAAAGTATAGATGAGGAATCGATCAATTACAAACGATTCTAAATTTCGAATAAAGAGAAGAAGGCAAAGGAGGAAATAGATTATTACCCTTGCGATCTGGTTTGTGACAACGCTTCACGAGGCGAATACTGTCCTTCGAGAACTCTCTCAACGGGTCGACAACAGAATCCAAGGCATCCATTAGAGTTGAATAAGGCAGCAGAGAGGTAGGATTCGGAAAATCTGAGCAGATCGGCGATTTTTGATAGAGAGGTACGGGGAAGACGGGAAAGGAAAATTTTATAAAACTAAAAATGAAAAGGTTGCTATATATATTAGAAAGATTCGGTTCAGAAAATAGGGTGGTTTCAGCCAATTATACTTTGCCAAGAAGGCCTGTCCACAAATACATTGCTGAGTTGGCCTTCCACTCAACTAAAAAACCAGGTCTAGGATATATTATCTGTTTCATTTCGAAGATTTGACGTGGAACTAACTAGTTTGAAACGTTGGATTCAGATCTAACGATTGATAATCCTTTATAGGTGACACGTCATCTTTCGAAATATGCACCGGGCTCATGAGTTCTGCTATATGGGCCAGAAATGTCATGACAGCAAACAGACGCTTTTCGAGGCCCAACGCTTGAACTTCTGTACTGGGTCCAGATGAATATTTTTCACTAAAAAAGGCCTTAATGGAAACATGGCAAACTAAATAATGGATTTATTTAGGTTGAGCAAAACCAGTGTGGATTGTGCTTATCAAGTAAATTTGGTGAGCGTAATTCTAAAATTTATTGTCGGTTTCAAATGAATAATTCAAATTGTTCAAACTGATTTATTTTATGAGTATTATATGTACATGCAAAATTTTAAAAATTTCGATTTTGTTTACTACAAAATGAAATGAAAAAAAATGATGAAAAATAAATGTATTAAAATAACTTATAAAACTATATTAGTTTTATCGCTTTATTTTATACTAAATAAAATTTAAAATTTACAAATTTTACGTATATACATCACTCATAAATTAGATCAGTGTTGACGTTTGAAATTATTATTTGAAGTCAATATGATAGATTTCGAATTATTGAGCGTAGCACATGCATACTTTACTTCTTCTTTTTTGACAATAAGTACACTAATTGAAATTTTGTTACTCCAGAAGGAACTCCATATAGTTATCCAATTAAATTGAGTGCTTAACTGTTTATATATTTTAAAATTTTAATTATATATATATATTAAAAATTGAATATAATTTTTTTATATAATTTAGTCTCATTCATAAAATATTAAATATATGTATATAATTTAGTAATTAGAATTTTACTCTGTAATCTTAAAAATTTGAATACAAATTTCATCACTACGAATTATTTATATTTCAACCTCCAATCTAATTTTTTTATTTTTCTACGGTAAATTAAACCCTCCAAGCTCTGGAGGAGAATATTACGAAGAGATTCTATTTATATATATCCAGTATAATAATAACTGTCTGTTTAGGCTAATTAATCACCCGTTTAATTGGTAATGGTAGCTAAATCGTTACCAATATAACAGAGACATGTTTACGGATGAAATTGGTTAATAGGTCGTTTTCGTAACGAAAATTTTGTTAGATCAATAGTTTAAGAGTGAGTCTATGGTACTATGCATATTACGATTTGGCACCGTACCACAGCTCTATATTCGAGTTTTCAAATCCTAACGGTTGATCCGAACCGTTCATCTTGTTCTCCATATTAATATGTGTTTGGAGACCAAATTTTACATTTTTTGAAATTTTTTTACTGTTTTTTTAGATTTATTGAAAATCACTGTTTTTGGATGGTCCAGAATTTTCAGATCAAGTGATTTTCTAAATATCTAAAAAAATAGTAAAATTTTTTCAAAAAATGTAAAATTTGGTCTCCAAACACATATTAATATGGAGAACAAGATGAACGGTTCGGATTGACCGTTAGGATTTGAAAACTCGAATATAGAGCCTTAGCACGGTAACAACCCGTAATATGCATAGTACCATAGACTCACTCATAGTTTAATCTGTTTAATCAGTCTGACTTTTATGCGTTCTATTCTAAACGTCTACTATACATGACATGTTGTGGAATTTCCTGCGTCTAAGAATAGGGGTGGCAAAAAAACTCGTAGCTTGTGGCTCGATCGTAACTCGTCATTGGACCAAGTTATTAACAAGCCAGGTTGCCACTAGCTCGGTCTAGAATTAACGAGTTCAAGCTGGGGCCAAGCTTGCTCGCCAGCTCGCGAACTAGCTCGGTTAGGCATCAATTTGTGAATTTGTGTGCATTTTATACTGTCCATCTCGGTTCAGCTCGATCCAAAAAGTTTGTATAATTTATTTTCTTCTTAAAACAAGATCCAGTCAGACTTAATTAGTGAGCTAGCTCGGACTGGGTTGTCACGGGTTCAAGATGAGATTTTAGCTCGGATGCCCTGAATCTAGCTCACTCGGCTGTAGCTCGGTTCAGAATTAATAAGCTAAGCCAGGATCTAACTCGGACTGAACCAGCTCGTTGACGCCCCACGCTATGATCCATACTATACATTATGAGGCCGAATTATCCATACTAGTCCAATCCGAATCAAATAAAATTACAAATATAATTTACTCTGAAATTCTGAAATCTTCTATCAGACCTGACCCTTGGCCTTCCAGACAAACTTCTTTAGCTAAGGTTTGTCTCTTTTATTTTATTTATAATAGAGGTGCTAAAATTAATAATAGAGCTAAAAATTTATAATAAAGATACTAAAATTAAAATGAATAATATATTATTGGTGAAAATTAAATTCAAGGTCTCCACAACTACAAAAGTAAACTCTAACTACTGAACTACAAATAGACATGTGATATTTTATGAGAGAAAGCTAGATTATATAAAATGTTATAAAAAATAAAATTAAATTAAATTTCAATATACATAACTAAAATTATAAAATTATAGGGTAGTTTAACACTTGTACGAGTGAATTTAGATCCGTCCGTGATCGCCCGCCCCTTGCTCTCTCTCTTCATCTCCTTAAGTGTGAATTGTGGAGAGACGGGAGACGCATGCGTGCATTCAATTTCAAACAAGACAATTAAATAAGTAATTGGAGCTTTCTCTCCATTACGAACTGCGCATAACTTAATCTCTAGTTCTAATTTGTTTTATAATAATCTCTGTCCTGACTTTTATTATTTGAAATTGTTTTCATTGCTAAGTAAACCTTCTATTTTTATTGCAAAATTATGACTTTAGTTCAAGCTCTCGACTATATGCCATGACTGTATAAATTTAAATCAATCTTATAATTATTTGACATCGTATTTTGTTGCTATAGGGATGTCTTGTTCAAGCTTCTTCTAATTAAACATGTTTTGTTTTGTTTTATATGACATGTAAGTAGACTACATTTTCTAATAAAAACAACTGGCAATTGCTGCCAAGATCCCTCAAAACAATATTTTATGAATGGTAATATTATGGAACTTTATTAATTAATAAGAACATTTATTTAATAAGTTTGATTAGTTAAATTAATTATTTTTAATAAATTATAAATATATACACATAACTTTAATCAAAACATAAAATTGTCTGTTTAATTTCAATAATCAATTGCATTATGATTAACTAATTGACGATATCTGTCTCTCAGACAACACTGTTCGTATATTGAATTCTGGATGCATTTTAGCTAGGGGTGTCAACGGTTACAATACGGATTGGTTTGAGGTATTTTAATATTTGTACCCGTTATGATAACGAAATAAAATATTTACCCTTATCCGTCTTTTCGAATACGGTATGGGTCGCGATTTGTGTTTTCGATAAAAAAATTTCAAAATAAGAAAAAAAAAGAAAAAAATAATAATGAATACAACTAATTTGTATTATGAAATTTTAATAAAATACAAAACTTTATTGTATCATGTATAATCTTCATACAAATATATATCTATATATATAATTTTATTTTTAAAAATTATCTTATACAAAAACAGATAAGATAATAGAAAAAAAATTGTTACCATTATCCGTACACGATAAATTAATGAAAAAAAAATTCTTACCTTTACTTGCGTTTTCGGATACGATACGGGTCAAGTTAGAGACAGAACTAGAAAATCTTGATAGAGGAGGTTAAAATTTAAGATGCACAAATTGTGGTTGGTGGGAATTGAACACAAGTTCTCCATCAATACAAAATATGCTCTACCACTATACTACAGGTAGATGTTTGTTATTTATAAGGGGGCTAGTTCTATATAAAATGTTTGAAAAAAAATAAATTTTAATTAAATCTTAGTACACATAATTAAAATTCTAAAATCATAAAAGTGGCTTAGCCACCTTTTGAATGACTCAAGATCTGCCTCTAGATCAAGGGGTCCAGATCTTCTAAAGTAATTCAATCTTTGAGTTTTGGATCGGGACTGTCCGAATCGAATATATTGCTCGGAATGTGTGTGCTCTACTTGAAATAGATTATCACATATTCAAATCGGACAGTCCGATCTAAAACTCAAAAGTTGAGTTTACTTCACTAAATGTGAATTTTAGGTCAAGTACACGGGTAAAAGGGTGCTATTGACACCCCTAATTTTAGCGCCTATTTCTTTTTAGTTTCTATCGCTTACTTGAATGAACTAAGACAACATTTTTTACCATCTTGTTATCACTGTAGAACTGTAGATCCTATCCCTGTCTTTCAGCCCCTAAATAATTTTCTGACGAGGGACGACCACATTGTAGGTCCCAGAAACAATGGCAATGTTTTGGAAAAAAGTGCTGCTCCGGTCGTTGTTTCATTTTCCCTCGACACTTTTCTGATTTTACGTAACATAACTACCCAATCAGATAATATCTACGCATCATTCAAGAATTTAATAATACATGTGTGTAGGGCTAAAAACGAATCAAACTTACTCCAGTTTGAGTTTGATTTGAATTAATTTCGAATCGAATCTTTTACGAACTCAATTTCGTATCATTTATGAATTTTTTTACGATAAGGAACAGTGATCGTAGCCACTGAAAGTGATAAGCCTCAATTATATATACTTTCGGTTAGGGTTTTACCTCTAAAACTGCACCAAATCCCTTGTATTTTAGCTTAGTTTAACATAGAATATACCAAAGAACCAAGTTACTGCCTTTGCCTTGTTTAAATTGCAGAAATCGAGCAAAATGAGCAATTCTGTGGGTGTTTGTGTGGCCTGTAGGAATTCTGTGCGGGCCACACAAAATAAATTCAAGCCGAAAATAAAATTCGAAATTTATCAAGTTTTCTCCTTTCAAAACAGAGAGTTGTGCGGCCACACAAAATCCTGCATGATCTCCAGCCAATTCTCCATTTTATGCAGGTCGCATGAAATTTGTACTGGCCGCAGAGAATTTGTGAAGGCCGCACAAGAGGCCGCACGAATGCCAGTCTGGCCTGATTTCATCATATCTCTTCAGATTTCCTTCCAGATTTCGGGGGGATTGTTTCCCAAGGCATAAAAATAGTTATATATTGACAGGGAGACACCAGGGGAAGATATCTTTCAACTTAGTTTTTATTCTACACATCTTTCTGTTGGGTTTTCGTGAACGGTTCAAACCCATTTAATTAGCTTAAGCTGCGGAAAGAGTAAAACAAAAATTTTTACATCTAACTTAAGCTACGGATTAAATGAATCAAGAAGATTCGTTTAATCCTATTTACAGATCTACTCCATAATTGATTTCCTAAAGCATTAAATCTATTTACAAATTAAATAGATTAATATAACAATTTATACCTTGATTCCAAATCTCAGTTGGAATGCAGACCGAGCGAGTAGAGCCTCACCAGGGATGGAATCGACTCGCAGTATCACACGTGTGATACCTCTATTGGTTATCCACCAGGACTAACCGGAGAGCGATTTATTTCTTCTGCCAAAAATACCGTAAACTGCGGAATTATGCAGAAACACTATTCACCAAAAAAGGGACAATTTAAATATATTTAAGAATGCAAGTTATTCCGTTTTACTAATAAAGCGAAACATGAAATACTGCAGAATCTAAAAATATATTTTTCCGAATCTCGTAATAACCGAAATCAGGGAAGAGAGGAAAAACCGATTAACGAAGTAATCAGATTAACATGTGAATTAGCAAATTTTCTCTCTACCCTCACCCCTCTATTTATAGTGTTTTGAGGAGGTTCGCAAAAGACCAAAATATCCCTCAAAACAAATCTATTTACCAAAAGCCCTTGCACACTCTTCCACACTCTTCCACACTCTTCCTTTAATCCTTTAATATGTGAAAAGACCAAAATACCCCTTCCACACTCTTCCACACTCTTCTCCATGTTTCTACACCCCTAAGGTGTCATGCAAGGTGGCATAGGTGTGAAATGACCATTTTGCCCTTGGCCCATTAAGGCATGAATAGTAAAAGGCTTTGATTTTGGGCTTTGACTTTGGGCCTTTAATTTTAATTAAGGCTTTGATTATTTTGGGCTTTTAAACCCATAATTCAAATCCATAATTAACAATTAAAATTCCAAATCATATATATATAATTGTCATGTACAATTATATTTTTTTTCGGTTATTGTTCGGTAACTTTTATACAACGTAACGTGTACGTTTATAAATTAACCGTTGTTTCTGCTTGTCATTCTAAATGACATTTATAATTTAATTATATCACGTATAATTAATTATAACCATCTTAATATTAATTATAATCAATTTATAATTAATCAGTAAGATTCTCCGAGTAGCTCCTATATGGTGTGACCCAATAGGATCTGTGTTATGTTGGTAAACAGAGTTAAAACTGTTTTAACTTCTGTTAGTCATGGGTGGCATCTGGCAACACATCATGACCATCCAATTACACAGATGATGCTGTACTGTACAATATCACGATCCAGTAAACAATTTACTTGTGTCAGTTCTTCTGTCTCATAGCTATCAGATCAGTTTTAAGGTAGATATGTGTCATCCTTGTTAACTGTATCTTTTCTTGATCTTGAGTAGATTATCAAATATAATTACTCTTGTAATTATACCGCATGCAGATAATCTAACTCTATCAAGGGGCCCAGTGATGCTATAGCTCGTATAGAGATACGAGGGACAAATAGTATTCTTGGCAGACTATCACTTCCTCAGCTAAGTTATATATATGAAAATGCTACCGTTATGGCTGCTTTTTACGGACAGCGTTAGATAACACTTACTCATATATATTTCTTAGTGGGAACGATAAATACCTCATACTGTAGAACTTTGACACTGAATGAAAACATAAATGACACGAACACAATTCTATTTAATGTTTTATTCGGGGTCTATCAAATACCATGTTCCTAGAACATGTATCTATGTGATTAAAATGACATCTCGTGTCAGGTGGTTTGTAAAACTTAACCATCTTTTAATCCACATGCTAACCTTATCGCGGTAATTAGTGTTCCTGCTAATTACCTTGGTCAGTGACTTTTAAGAGTATATATTATCTATATTATGGAGTTTCACAATTTCAGTCATGAACTCGAAATGATCCATAATTTCAATAATACTCAAGGCAACAAAATGATATATAAATAAACATTCAATTCATGAACAAAGCTTTATGATTAACTTATCGTATTATTGACTTCTAGATTATTACAAACTAACACTTTCCACATCTTTTCTATCTTTCCCAAGTGATTGAAGGCGATTGGAGCGAAGGATTGAAGGTTTTCTCAAGTGAGCGAAGGTGAAGACAAGGGGCAGCGAGCGAAGAGATTGGTGTTTTCTATTCTCTTTCTTGTTTTTCTTAGTTTTAATCATGTTTACTCTTGTATTTCTCTTGGATGTTAACACACCCATGAGAGGCTAGATTTCCTCTCTAGGGGCTTAGGCTTAAAACATAAACTTGTGTTAAAATCTACCTTAGTTGGATATTTTTCTCTATGATGATTGTTTGCTTGCATGTTTGTTCTTGTTGATTTTATAATTCATGTGCTTGTATGATTTGTATGCTTATTAATTAGCATCCCGTTTAGGTTTGACAAACTTAAAGTGCTAGGATCAAAGAATTGATGGTATCAAATTGTATACATGAATAACCTTAGGATTAAGATTAGAAATGACCAAATCTATTTCTTAGTCCGGAACCACAAGAAACAAAGGTTGAATTGAGGTGAAGGACTTAACCGTGAAGCCTCATATTTGATTGGGACCCCTAGAATTGAACCAAATATTGGTATGAAGAACTTAATCGTGAAGTATTGATATTTAGGGATAAACTAGGCTAACCTGTGTTTATGGTCTAGATAGCTAGGGTGAAGGACTTAATAGTGAAATCCGAATTATCTAGGCACGTCATTAATTCACGAAAGTGACCCTTTTTGATATTTAAGGCTTAGAAACCCCATAATTGCAAACATAAATTTAGAAACCAACTAAGTGTTGATTTGACCAAGTGATTGTAAGCCGAAAACCCCTAGACTTCCATCTCATTAAATCACAAAACTCATTTTATTTGTTTGTTTAAATTGCTTTGTTTACTTTTAGACTCTCAATCGGGTATTGAACCCACAAAACCAATTTTCAAACAAACCCCCCCATTTACTTTTATTGCACTGTTTTAGAATTAATTAATTTAGTGAAAAGTAATATTTTCCGTTGTCTTTGGATCGATACCTAAACTACTACAAGGATAGGTTGTATGCTTGCAACTGACCTATTATTGTGTACTAAGGTTTTATAAATTTAAAAGTGAAAAAGTGTATTAAATTGACCCATTATCCAATACCTAAAATACACAACAGAAAGCGAGAGGTAAAAGTCGTCTAGGGTTTTAGAATTGAGAACGAGGGTTACGACTTATGAGTTATGACTTATGGCTAAACGGCATTATGTTTCAACTTTTAAGTCATCAGCGGAAATTAACGATTCACGTTACTTTGAATTTTGAACTATAATAGTTCGCGAACCTATTTCGAATGAACCAGGTCCAGTTTGAATTAATTTCGAACTATTTCGAATCGAATTTTTTACGAATTTTTTCAAATCAAACTCGAATCGAAACACGAACTACGAATTTTTTGTGCATCTCTACATGTGTGTCATGTTTGGTTGGTACGCATATATAATATGAGGAGGGTTCAAATGCCACCATTTTTTGTGCCTCTACCATACCTCCATTTTTTAAAACTTTAATAACTCAAAATTTAAAAATTAAAAGTCAAAATAAAACCGTTAAATGTGATCTATATTATTTTCTCTATGTGCTCATAAAAAAATCATTACATTTCAATTTTGTTTTTATGTGAATCAATAAATTCAAAAATCAACGTCTAGAAATCATCCACATTAGTGCGTTTTTTACAAGCTCTTGATGACAATCAAAATAAAATTGACATGCTATAATTTTTTGCACGTGTATAAATAAAATAATGTAGATCATATCCAACGGTTTTATTTTGACTTTTAAATTTTAAATTTTGAATTATTAAAGTTTTTAAAAATTGAGACATAGTAGAGGCACAAAAAATAAAGGCATTTAAACCCTCCTCGTATAATATACACGAGCCACCTTTCGATGATATTTAGATAATATTTATGTCCCGGATCAACTTTTTCTTTTTTTTCTTTTTTTTTTCAATTTCACATAAATTTTCCATTTTTTTTTTTTTTTTTTTTGCAAATGGTAACTGAAAAAATTCGCCTCGAAGACCCTTTGAAGTGGAATAACTTAAAATTGGGGAATCAAACCATCTGTGTATCATATTTCTGACATCTTTTAAGCACATCTCTTTATTTCCGATTTTTTTTTCCTTTTAGAAATTTTGCTATACTCAGCGATAATCAATTCGATTTTCACTGTACCACCACCCACATACATACCGCGTATCCTCTGCATTAACTCAAAAGAGAATCTTTTGAGTTAATGAATCTCAACCGTTTGATTTTGAACGGAGTAAATCCGGCTCCTGCTTATAATATAGGGGGCCTTTTAATATTAGTACAGATCAGGTTTGCACGGATTTTGAAATAAATCAGATGGTTGAGATTAATTAACTCAAAAGGTTTTCTTTTGAGTTAATGCAGAGGATATGAATTCTACCAATCCGTTCATTTTGGAACACTGTTGTTTGCAGTGTTGTAAATAACGGTATGCGGTTGTAGGACGGATAAGGTACCGCCGAACGATTAATCGAGAATAATCTGAAATAATCATCCGATTAGTTGAGAAAATTTATGACGGTTTGATCACCGCTAATGACTAATCGATCGATTAATAAGTCTAAACGGATGTTTTTTACAACACTGGTTGTCCGGAGCAAACTAAAATGAAATTTGGAGTCTCGATATTTATATACGTATCATATATGCAAATGTTTCATTTTTTATATATACTTGTGACAATACGCAATTAATAATCTTTGTAAATTTTAATAAAATAAATTCATAAATTTTTTTAATTACATAATTATATTACGTTCAATCAAACAACCTAACAATTAATTAAGGTAACATGAAAAAAAACAAGGTTATTATCATGATTTCTTATTGAGGAGGGTTCAAATGCCTCCATGTTTTTGTGCCTCCATCATGCCTCCATCTCTCTCCATCATTTTCAAAGTTCAAACAGTCGATCCGAATCGCTCAATCTAACCTTCATACTAAAATATGTTTGGAGACCAAATTTTATATTTTTAGGAATTTTTTTACTATTTTTTTAGATAGATACAAAAATACTGTTTTTAGATGGTTCAGATTTACTGATTTTGTACCTATCTAAAAAAATAGTAAAAAAATTCCTAAAAATATAAAATTTGGTCTCCAAACATATTTTAGTATGGAGGTTAGGTTGAGCGGTCCGGATCGACTGTTTGAACTTTGAAAATGATGGAGAGAGATGGAGACATGATGGAGACACAAAAACATAGAGGCATTTGAACCCTCCTCTTTCTTATTTTCTAAATAATATTTGAATATTTTCAAATATTCTCAAGACAAATAAAGAATACCAGCCGACACACAAACCTTTTGGTATGTGCCAAATATTAATGATTTTGTTTTCAATTAAGCAAGCTGATGAGTGATGAGTACAGTACAGATGGTGACCTCTCTGAATTCACATCCTCTCCAATACCTGATAAGGGAATCTTTTACAATTAGTAGGTCTGTACCGTTCTTTTTAACATGGCACAAATCTCAAAGCCCAATAATACTGCCTCTCCCGATTTTTTTAAAAATACCCATTTAATAAATAAATTAAATTAAAATATCCAAGTTTCAACAAAATTTATAAAAATACCCCAACCGCGGATTTTATCCGCGCTCCGGAATTTTTATTCCGGGGCGCGGATAAAATTCGCGCCCCGAAAAAAAAAAAAAAAAAAAAAAAAAATTTTTTTTGGTCCCGAGCGCGGATAATATCCGCGGGCCGAATTTTAAAATAATTTTTTTTTTTTTTTTTTTTTTTTTTTTAGAGTCTGGAGAAAAAAAAATTATTTTTTTGGTCCAACTTTGTACCTCTGGTTAACATATCAAAACACCTTCAAAAATCATGAAAATTTACCGACATGCATTCTTGACTTCATAGAATAAGACTGTAAAGTTTCATACAAAATCTCAAAACAGATCGTGAGATATCGGCTCTCAAAAATTGCCCGAACTGCTGAAGGAGTGCTTCTGACCCCAACTTTGCACCCCTGATTAACATATCAAAGCACCTTCAAAAATCATGAAAATTTACCAACATGTATTCTTGATTTCATAGAACAAGATTGTGAAATTTCATACAAAATCTCAAAGTTTTTGAGAGCCGTTACATACAAAATATCAAAGCACCGTTACATCAAAGCACCGTTACATCTTCGGGCAATTTTTGAGAGCCGATATCTCACGATCTGTTTTGAGATTTTGTATGAAACTTTACAGTCTTATTCTATGAAGTCAAGAATGCATGTCGGTAAATTTTCATGATTTTTGAAGGTGTTTTGGTATGTTAATCAGAGGTGCAAAGTTGGGGTCAGAAGCACTCCTTCAGCAGTTCGGGCAATTTTTGAGAGCCGATATCTCACGATCTGTTTTGAGATTTTGTATGAAACTTTACAGTCTTATTCTATGAAGTCAAGAATGCATGTCGGTAAATTTTCATGATTTTTGAAGGTGTTTTGATATGTTAACCAGAGGTACAAAGTTGGACCAAAAAAATAAATTTTTTTTCTCCAGACTCTTAAAAAAAAAAAAAAAAAAAAAAAAAAAAAAAAAAAAAAAAAAAAAAAAAAAAATTATTTTAAAATTCGGCCCGCGGATATTATCCGCGCTCGGGACCAAAAATTTTTTTTTTTTTTTTTTTTTTTTTTTTTTTTTTCGGGGCGCGAATTTTATCCGCGCCCCGGAATAAAAATTCCGGAGCGCGGATAAAATCCGCGGTTGGGGTATTTTTATAAATTTTGTTGAAACTTGGATATTTTAATTTAATTTATTTATTAAATGGGTATTTTTAAAAAAATCGGCTGCCTCTCCTATAGTAGCCCAAATCCTAAACCAGCTGAGATAGATTTAATCTCAAACCGTAAAGTGAGGATAATCCTCTGCAATACCGGAGACGATATGAATCCGACCTCTCCGACCTCTCCAGTCTCTACGAAAAGATGTAATAATTTTTTTTTAGTTGGACCTACCATTTGATAAGTTCGTATCCTCTGTGTGAACTCAAAAAGAAATCTTTTGAGTTAATACATCTGGACTGTTGGATTAGCTTTAAGATTCGTACGAATTAAAGCCACACTAATATTAAAGACTCGAAGTTTAAAGCGGGGGCCGGATGGGCTTCGTTTACAATCGGACGGGCAATATCTAATAACCCAAAATATGCTTTTTTGAGTTAATGCAGACGATACGGACTCGAATTTGATGCTATCTCATTTTAATACGAAACCTAGTCGGATTTATTGTGCAACACGTGCTGATCCGATCCATTTAACAACGACCAATTAAGTCAATTAATCATCTGCTTACATTTGTCACTGTCGTGTACCTTACCAACTTTCGGAAAATATTCTCTCAGGTACCGTAAAAGATTCTCCTCACTTTACGGTTTGAGATTAATTCTCAGACGCTTTGAAATTCGGACTAGCCTAGAGGGTAGTATTAATTTGCTTTACGATTCGCGCCAAGTTAAAAGAACAGTCCAGACCTAATAATTCTAAAATATCCCTGATTACGGTACCGGGTGGTCTGATTCGCATTCAGTGTCACTCACTCCCCATTTACCACACACCACACACCACACACTCCTTTCTTCTCTATTTCCCCTCCTCTTATCAGAAAGCAAACCCCCATTTCCCCCTCAACCCACCATGGCTACCTTCTTCCTCTCCTTCAAGCGCACCATGTTCACCCGCTCCACCTCTGATTCCCTCCCTCCTGTCATCTCCATCCTCTACCAAGCCTTCCTCCTTCCCTGCAAATCCCCTTCCTTCTCTTTCCCTATCCTCTTCCTCTCCGCCATTTCCTCCTCCTTCCTCTTCTCCACCTCCTATCCTTTGCTCTATCCTTCCCTCTCCGATCTATATGAAACCATCTCCCGCTACTGCGATACCCCCACTCCTCCCCTTGATCCCCACACCATTGATAGCATCGCTTCTGATCTCACCACCACCGCTCGCGTAGTTTCTCTTCTCCTTCCTGCTGTTTCCCTTTCTTCCCTCTTCTTCCTCCTCGCCGCCGTTTGCGCCTTCTCGTACGCTTACACTGGATCCTCTCTCACCCCTGAAATTCTGGTCAAGCGTGTCGTTTCCCGTGCTTACCAAACCCTAACCACTGGCCTGTACGGTGTTCTCATTGGTCTAGGTTATGCATGCCTTTCTTTCTTCATCCTTTCCATGGTATCTCTCAACTCAGATCCAGACACCATCTCGTCCAAAGTTCTGATGGCCACCGACATGTCTTTGGCCGGTATCTCAGTGCTACTCTTTTTCTACCTATACACTAGGTGGGCCATGGCCATGGTGATAACTGTTGTAGAAGATACCTGGGGCATCGGTGCTCTCTCTTGGTCGGTCGAGTTGTTTATCGGTAACAAACAGGTTGGTACAGCAGTGACTTTTGTGCTCATGGCGGTACGGATGGCAATATACGGGGTTTTTGGGTTTATTCTTCTGTCAGAACCGCCACTTCCGGAAGACAAGCAGGTCCAGATCGGCATGGCTGCAGCCTCTTTGTGTGCATTGTGGGAACTGTATAGCCTGTCAGCGTACACAGTGTTTTATTACTATTGTAGAAAAAGCCATGGATTGGATGAGACTGTGACGGTGCCATCTGCGGTGGAGGAAGGGTTTCTCTATGCTAGCTTTCCTACAAAGATTGAGGCAGCCTAGAGGAAGCAGACCCTGCTTTGGCTCTACTGGTATCATGTTATCATGTAGTATTTATGTTGTATTTTAGCGTGTTAAATAAATTATGTATTGTGCAGTGCTGTAGTATGGCTTAATACTGTGGATCCCAGGTACGTATTTTATTGTTGTATCAGACTATTAGTTTGATATATCAAAATATTACAGGGTAAATTTAGTACGTAGTTAATTGTTTTGAACTACTATTATATTGGTTTTGCCATCAATTTGGTATCTAAGCAAAGGAACTGATCAGTTGTTAGTTGTTACTATGTAATTATAGAAGTCAAAAGAAAGTCTTTGGCATATACAAAATCAAAACCCCAACATAACAGCCCCATTAGTGTCTACTATTATTTTATTATTTATAAGGAAACAATTTTAGATCTTAAAGTGTATCATGATGCTTATGCATATCTACTATAGAAAGAATACCAATTTTCCCGAGCACACATCAATCCGTTTTGTGATGAATTGATGATGTCCTGCGGATATTTATGTTTTTGGAGAAGGATCAGAGTGAAAATATTTATGTTTTCTTTGCCAAGTTTTCTCAAATGATGTCAGCAAAATATGATAATGCTAAAATAATGTTATCAGTAATATATAGACTTCCAAACTGCCTGGAGACCAACCAAATAGTGCGAGATCTTAATTTAACATCTATTCAATGTATTGAATTCTGAATCAGGACAAGAATTGCCTCTTTCTTTCTGGTTGATATATCAATTACAAGGCTTATACTATTATACATCCCTATTAGTATTTATAACCAAGAGTGAGGCTATGGTACTATGATTAGCGCAGATAGGTCCTTAGTCCTTACTACTACAAACACAATAACAACAATCAAGTTTTTAGTTCCAAACAAATTGGCATAGACTAGAAATGAAACCCAATTATAATTATAAAGTCAAGGTAGATAGTAATAATAATAGTAGTAATAATACCAATACTAACTATATTTTGCCTAAACTATAGATCGTAGTGGTCAAAATCCTAAGCTCTATGTCCTTGACCCCGAATCAATATATTTGTTTCTAAAGTTTAAATAGTCCATTGGACCTTTCAATGTACTCGTAGTTGCAGATTAAGTTTTATATTTAAAAAATATATATATATATATATATATTTTTTAGATAGAAATATCACTGGAATGGTCTAAATTTTTTACATCAAGTGATTTTCTACCTATCTTAAAAAATAGTGAAAATTCTAACAAAATGTAAAAAATAGTCCACAAGTACATTTTCATACGGTGATTGTGATTCGTATTAAATGGTTCATGTCGATTATTTGGACTTTCAAAATAAAGAGATTGATTCGAAATATGAATCATTATGCGCTCTTCATAGTACCATAGCCTCAATCTATAGCCAATTATGTTTTTTTTTTTTTACCGTTGATTACGTTCTAACTTTTCAAGATACAGTATATGGCTAATCATAATAATCTGATTCCAACGGCTAATTGATTGGTGTGCATTATTGTTCCACTTCTATCTAAGTCCATTGTCAGTTGTCACCATATCACCTTCAAATGGTGTTAGTAGTACTATGATTAAAAAATGCTTTAATTGGGTACGGTAGCGTTCCCTGCTTGTATTGAGCAATTGTATGGATCATAGTTGGGCCTACTATTTTGTCGGCCCCTCGGCCTTTATTACCATTCATCCGACCATACTCCGAACCAAACAGCAGTTTTTTAACGTGACATGTCAAGTGGGACTACATCCAATTCAAACGATAAATTCTTTTTTTTTTTAATAATAACTTCTCTTCTGGGTCCCTTGCTAAGGAGATAATCCCGTTACCGTTATTTGCATTTAAAAAAAAAAAAAATAGATAGGAAATAGCAAACAGGACACAGAACCTCTTCCTTGCTATTATATAATTTATATTTCTCATATATACTTTCATCAGAAACAAGATGTAATAAAAGAACATTTGAAAGGAAATTGCCAAACAAAATAGAGTGGAATACATAAAAAAGAAAAGAAAAAACTTTAAGATTTTGTTAAACTCTTGCTTGGAACTTGCAGAAGGATCCAAATTTCTTCCACATTTATATGAAAATGGCATTCATTTATATTTTTGTTTTACTTTATTTAATAAATTCTAGAAACCCTAAAGTCGATTCTGGTGGGCTTAGTTGTTTCTTTAGAATGTAAAGATATACATCAGTCGCATGATTTTGACTTCATTTAATAGGCATAGATAATTTGAAAGAAATGACAAACCTTTTGTCGTTTCAGTCTTTCGAAGCAACTTTTGTATGTACATAACGAACATTGATTGTATAGAGGATAATGATAACTTTTTATTCATAAGAAATATTATAAAATAATAAAGGGAAAGAGGAAGAGTTATTTGGAATATAGCATGGATGGACAGGAGTTTTTTTTTTTTTTTTTTTTCCAGTTTCAACCTTTGAACCGGAAAAATTTCTTCCGATTCAAATTATTATTTTTTTTTTCCGATTTCTTTGGATCCTCTGTTGCATGACTTATCCACAGTGATAAATGGGTCCTACTTTCCATTTTGTAATGTATAGTAAAATATTTATTATTAAAATTTAACCATATCGACACCCATTTAGCAAAAATTAATGAGATCCATATCATACTAATATTAATATATTATTGTAATTAAGGTTGCCAAAAAGCTCGTAATTCGTGATTCGATTGACTTCGATTCAATTTTTTTTTTCGCAATTAACTCGTTCGATTGAAGTTTGATCTGAAACAAATCAAACAAGTTCGTTTCGAATCTTATTCAAACTCAAACTCAAAATGGGTATAATTTGTTCGAAATTGGTTCGCGAATTATTTTGGTTCAAATCTCAAATTAACATGTACCGTTCAAATTAGAATAACGTGAGTGGCTCAGTGGAAAATCAATGTTTCATTTCAAATAGGTAAAAATAGGTACATGATATGATCAGATCAGATTCAATGCAATGCTTAGTTTAAGGTATCCAATTTTTTAAAAAAGCTAAGAGCGGTAGGACTGCCAAAAAAAGCTTGTAATTCGTGATATGATTGAAAAAAAACTGCAATTAACTCGTTCGATTAAAGTTCATTTTGAAACAAATCAAATCAGTTCGATTCGAATCTTATTCAAATTGAAAACTCAAACTAGAATAAGTTTGATTTGGTTTGATTCGTTTGCAGCCCTAATTGTAATCATACTGATCTTAATATGTACATATGTACTGACATCATTCTAATATAAATTGTAAATCGGTGCGTAAGTAAATCATTTTTTTTAGGAAAGAACTTGTACTGACTTTTATGCTAATTAAAATTTGCCTTTGTTACAATTTTCTAATTCTATAACTGCTCCAATTCCCCCGTCTTCTCTGTTTCCACATGATTTCCAAAACATTTATTTAGGTGTATACGACAGAGGCAAAAAGCGATCACCAAGCAATACATGTCTTCTTTATAATTTAAAATAGCCCTGAGAAAGGGGAGGTAGTATAATTGGCTAAGAAAATGTCCTAGAGTTGTTATACCCAAAGATCGAGAGTTTGATTCCCCCTCACAAACCTTGGTAGCTACTACCAAGTTTTAAAAAAAAAAATTTTAAATAGCCCTACTTTATTTTTTGTTTCAAGTCCTAAATTTCATTCCTAAATTAATGAATTTTGTACAATATGGTCTTGTTCGGATAATCTCAATTTAAGGAAGCAGAAATATTTTGAATTAGAACCAAACTAATTGAGAATTATAAGAGTCCTACTACCGTCAAGGGCTGAGTTAGACTTTTGAACTATTGAGGTTAAATATGAATGAGAATCAATCATATACAATATTTGTACTACGAATGGGGGTCAATTTTACAGTATCAATAGTATTTTACTCTAAACTATATATAATACCGTGTATAATTATAAATTTTTTTAAAATAAACGGGGTCAATTGACCCCCATTACTTGATTGTCTCCGCTGGCTACGGTAATACGAATATTATACAACCACCTGCATTAGGACTCGTATTTTCATTTTTAAAGTCCAGACTGTCGATCTGAACTGTTCAACACAATCATCAAATGAAAATGTAATTTAGACTGAATTTTACATATTTTTAGAACTTTTTTTGCTAATTTTTTAAACTAGTAGAAAATCACTTAATTTGAAACTTCTGAATATTCAAAAACAATAATTTTCTATCTAGTGAAAAATATAAAATTTGGTCAGCACGTATATTTTCATATGAATATCATATTCATATCATGGATCGATCCGTAATATCTATATTACCATGGCCTCTTTCATTATATAATCAGTAATTCAATAATATTTGTTATTTTATGAAACATGGGGACATCAAATCAAACTGAGTACATGGGGAGCCCTCTTGCTTTGTGTTATGTATGGTGTTTGGTTGTAATGATTTTTCTGAATAGTCAGTTCATCTATCAGTACATACATGTGACATGTGAATATCTATTATGCTGCTGTGTTGTTCTGCGTTGCTTCCTTGTTTGTCTATTTCTACAGTAAATTTTTTTCTAGGCTTTACCGGTTAGCAAATTTTTACTAATCGGATTTTTTTTAGTTAGCACTCTAATAATTAAAAATTAAATAACTATCACTCAAAACTCTAAATTTCAATTCTTACTACCCGCGCATTCTCAGGATGAACGCCAAATTATAATAATTATTATTTTATAGTGCACACCCTCAGAAAGCGTACCAAATATTTTTTTTAGTTTTGTTTTGTTTGGCGTATAATTTGTAGTATAAGACGCTGATCAGATTGTACGTATAATTTGTAGTAATTTGTGCACCAACTTACTAAGTACAAAACATTGCTCAGGTTGTGCGTATAATTTGTTGTAGTAATTTTTAATGCAAATTTTGTACAATTCTTTTTTTATTAAACAAGTGCATTTTATTTTCTACAATTTCACCGTTAAATTTGATGTGTACATATAAGTCTAAACACCACATAACAAAACAGAATAGAATAAAATTTCAAACATAAAAGAACATAACTAAAATAATAATTTGACGTGCATTCCCAACTGGCGCACCAAAAAATTTGGTGCACGTTCCCAGAATACGTGAGTGGTAAGATTTGAAATTTAAAATTTTGAGTGATAGTTGTTTAATTTTGAATTATTGAGATACTAATTTAAAAATTTCGGTTGCAAAACCATTCTGTGCTTCTGGCGCAGGGGAATAGAGTTAGTCACAACTCTTTTTTATTTTTTTTATGATATATCACAACTAATGTCAAGATACTAGATATTCTACTGATTATTGAATCATACGCAGACTTGGCAAGATTTTTACAAATCTTTTATCTGTATCTCACTTTTTCAAAGTTCAAAATAGTCTAAATCGAACCGTTAAATATAATTTTTAAACTAAAATATGCATTAAGACCGAAATATATATATATTCTGAATTTTTTACTATTTATTAGAGAAGATTATGAACCATTCAAAAATAATAAATTTGTTTTTTTTTTAAACCTTGACAATGACTGTCAAGTATAATTTTCATTAATTATCTTTTTTCTTTTCAGAGAAAATAAATCTATAAGCAATAATATTATACATATCTAAACAATTAGTAAATAAATGTAAAATAAAATAAAATTTGGTCTCAAAATACATTTTTAATACTAAGATCATCTTGAACAGTTTAGATTCGCTATTTAAACTTTGAAATTAAAAATAAAAATGTAAAACATAATTATAACACAAAATTAAAATAACAAAACATTTTAATCATACTCTTGAAATATACAGGGGCCCATTTTAAATTCATGTAAATTTATATTCAACATTTAGTGTTTAACATGATCCGAATTTGATACCTTAGCCTATTTGATCCGAATTTGAAAATTTTGTTTGGATATAGTTTGATGCTATAACTCGGACCAATATTTTGTTTGTTGGTCCACTGGTCCCAGTCGGTGATTTAGTCTGGAATGGTCAACAAATTCAAATAGAGAGGTGTAGAAAGAAGAAGAGAGCAATTCTCTGCCGCATAGTTTATAGGTTGAAGCCAAAATGTCCTCATGTCACCACACAATATGACTAAATTATACAACAACAAAGTAGATACTTTTTGTGAGAGAGAAAACGCATTTATGACGGGACTACATCGTGAAAAGTACCGTCGCAAGTAGAAAAAATACGTTTATAACGGTACTCCGTCACGAAAAGTCACATTTTATCCTCGTGAAAAGTGCCTGTCTTCTGTAGTAAATTTATTCTAAATATTTCGAAACTGACGTGCTGATAGGGGTGAAAACGGTATAGATAATATATCCAATCCGTATTTGATATATATTCAAAAATTTAGATGTGGATATTTGATATTTTAATATTGATATTTTTAATATCAGTATCGATAAAGATACTGATATAGTTTCACGTTTTAATTATCCGTATCCGAATAGTAGATATATATCATATATTTTAATATATATTATAAAAAATTTATGTTATTCATCATTATAAAAAAGATAAATATCACGAATTTAATATTATTTTAATAAATATCCGATCTGATCCGAACTTGTATCCATATCTATATTCATCTGATATCCGCTCCATATCTGTATCCGAAAGACAAAAAAAGAGACAGAGATATAATTTTACCACTATCCGCGCTCTGTTTTCACTCCTGGATGTGCCACATATTTTATATATGAAGTCTGTACTTTGCTAACCACTTGATTTCTAGTTTTCTAAATTATTCTAGTAATTTTCCACGGAATTTGGTGGGTATTTTTATGTTTATTGCTCAAGTTCTCAACATAAACTATCAAAATTAAATAGAAACCCCAAACCTCTTTGAATCTCTTACAAAAAAAAAAGAATATTTGAACCAATCTAAAAGTTTTTATTACTATTAAAGTCTCTGACGAGATGATTTTGTTCGGTTTTGTTAAGGAAAAATTATAACATAAGGAAATTACATAAAAAAATATAACATATCTATTTGAAAGCATAATAAGTTCCATAATTTCATTTGGATCCACACTTATGCTGACTTTTTTTTTTAAATATGGTTGGGACTTTTTGTTCTTGTCAAATCTATTCGTTTATTTTCTAATATTTTAAATTAAACTAAAGTGTAATTAAATATAAAATGTTAATTTAAAATAAGAGGCCTTGAGTTGTAACATAAATATGGACCCGATATGGGCTGTTAGGCTCAATATAACAAACTTTGAGGTTTTGAGCCGATGTGATATAATTAACCAAAGGCCCATTTAATTTGTTAACATACTTTGTCCCAACAATTCTAATTTTTTTAGTTTGAGCCTGTCTACATTGATAATTTCATTATCCTAATTTTAAATCTCAAGTGACAATCTCAATTGTAATTTTAATGATGTATGATAATTTTATAAATATATATATTTTTAATAAAATTTCTTTTAAAATGTTATGTTGGGAAAAATATTAATCCATATTCGCTAATTAATTTTAGATATTAATTTCTAAGATGCATGTGAAATTTGTTTTCAATTCGTAACACTAAAAGAAATTAAAATTAATTACGAACCATTACTGTCTCATTCGGAACCCCCTTCTTCCTTCTTCTTTATTAGAGATGAAGACGATAGAACATCGTCTGATAATGATCGTCTGATAGTCTGCGAAGTCCGCAGAAACTAGATCAACAAGCAAGGAAAGCGGGTTTAAGTTAGCTCCTTTTGGACCATAGATGTAACTAATCCTAATAAGGGTGCAGCTTATACCCCCCCCCCCCCCCCCCCCCCCCCGCGTGGGTCTTTAGTCCAGGGGTTTGCCTTCCTTTACTACTGACTACAGTCTGGAAGTAGCTCGCCCTGTTGCTGGAATGGGACCAACCGCAGGACCACTCCGATTGGAATGTCTTAATAATCCGTTTTTTTCAAATGGCAAATGCTCCTTAATGCCTGACTAGACCGGTCTTCTGCTTCCTTCCTAAATCGCTCATTACCGAAACCCCTTCCTGCCCCCGTTCAGTAAGCCAAGGCCAAGTAGGAAGCTAGTAACTCATAACATCCCTCCTGTCTTCATTTGCTCTACCTTCCCAATACACCCGGGTCCATGAAGTTGGCCTAAGCGATGCCAGATACTACTTGAACACACCCCGTAAGGGTGTACAAGCTGCGCAAATCCAACAGAGTGAGCTTCTCTCCTCTCGGCTTGGCAACGTCCTTCGAGAAAAGGATCTATGGGTGAGGAATAGCCTTGATCCTCCTATCATGACCATCTTCTGGAGTCTAAGAATTTATCATATTGCCATCAAGATAATTGCTTGCCATTTTTAACCCACCCCACGGACAGCGCCAAATTGTAGAGAGACCGACGAATATGTTTTATTTTCAGTCCAATTTCATGAATGTCACCACTATGCAGCAGCTTACGTGGACTTCGCAACTGGGGCGTATCCAGCATGTAACAGGGGGGCAGCCGTCTCCCCTGGATTTTGAGTTTTAGTGGTGATATATTGGTACTGATCGACTTTGCTTCTCCAGGATTGTTATACGGATTAAATTTATTGTTAAAATCAAAATAAATTTCTTGAATAATGATTGTTAGTTAGAATTATAAGTTAAAGCATCAGAAATTACAAGTCGGAGCATTGAAAAATATAAGTCAAAACATTGTTTATTTATCGAGTATCCAATTCGTTAATGGGTTTAAATCCGATTTGATACGTTTTTTGTCCTCTTTTGACGAAAATTCTGAATCCGCCCTTCGCAAAACTCTTTCTCTCTATATATGTGTGTGTGACAAGGATGTATTTAATTTCAAATTTCCACACTAACAGTTAGGATGAACGGTCACAATTTTGTGTAATAGCACAAATAAGTCTATTTTATAGTACTGACCGGATATTATTTCAGTACAAAATACATATTTATGATTTTATTTTGTCAATTAATTACTACTTCGATCATACAAAATCTTGATTTAACATGGAGCTTATTTGGACAACCAATTTTGAATATAAAGTGAGAATCAAGCATCTCAACTTTAATATTTATTACAAACACAATAGTCTGATTTTAAACTTAATTTAACATAAAGTGAGAATCAAGCATCTCAACTTTAATATTTATTACAAACACACTAGTCTAATTTTAAACTTAATTTAACATGGAGCTTATTTGGGCAACCAATTTTGAATATAAAGTGAGAATCAAGCATCTCAACTTTAATATTTATTACAAACACACTTGTCTGATTTTAAAAACGTCACATCTCAAATAAAGAATATTGTGTTAGTCAATAAATCAAATACTAATTTTCAACACTTCTGTTAATATAATGTTTTTAAATACGGCCGCATTAAAAATGCTCATGTCCATATATACTGAAAACATACTCAAATATATCCATAACCCATTATCTGAGTCCGTATATTTGAAAATATTCATTATCTGAGTCACATATTTGACTTTCGTAATTTTTGCCTAGTACGTAGTTTGTAATTTTGAAAATGAATTTTGAGAAAATGTGCATGAAGGTGAAGTGAGAGAGCGAGAAATATGAGTACTAAATTATTCAAAAATTTCATTAATAAGGTAATCATGATGTTACACATATTTGACTTTATATAGGCGAGAGATCTTGAGTTGCAAGTAATATATTATATCATCTATTTTTGGCAGATTAACGAGCGTCTGACACGTAATCAGCCATGTCAGCGAATTGTCATATCTTGAATAGAAGATTTTATTAATTTTATTTATGATATCTCAAAATTCACTACGCTAACTACTAATTAAATTGTTTGTCATTTGCTCCGACTGTGACCTATTTTAGCACTTGAAAACTTTTTTTATTTTTTTGAAAAAGAAAAGAGGGCCTATAGCCCTCATTCTTAATCATTATAAGGGAGTTTTAACTGTAGAGGATAAACAAAACAATGTTGCTCATCAAGACAATTGAGCATAAAAAAAAATGAAAAAGAAATAACAACAATAGAGACAAAAAAAAAAAAATACATCAACAAAATAGTAAAAATATTATTCTAATTAATATTGTAACATCTCAACATTTTTCTCAATCTTCTGATGATGAGCTGATTTCCATTGGGGTTTCAATCTATGTCATGAGGGATGTTTCTCTGAAAATTCGGTTACAACGTTCTCTTCATATAATAAATATAGTTATTATCAGAACCGATCTTTCTTTCATCAGCAATAATTGTCATTCCTCCCGGTATCTTAATCTCAACCAGTCTATAAAACAATCTTGATTGCACACAATTATTGAATAAATAAAGAACTGATTCGGATTTCATTCCATTTATGAGACTCCATCACCGCTTTTTTAGGTTATCTACTGTTAAGATTTTGTTAAATGAGACTAACCATGCGGGTACCTCAAACTTTGGTGGTCCCTTCCATTTCGATTTTGAAGGTTTCAAACTTTTTTCTCGGACCATTCTTGATTGCTTTATACGCTGATTTAACCGTCTGCATTTGTTGATAGTTGCAACATGTGTGAATTCATCTCTCTTTGTAACATAGTCATCTCATTGTGAGCATCTTCTGAAATATTTAATCTTAGGTAATTCTGAAGATTTGCCGATTCAAATAATTTCTTTAATCCTATTTCCTAATTATCTGTCCAAAACCTAATCTTCTGTCTATTTCCCAGATGTCTGACTACCGATATTTATAGCATGATAATAATTGTACTACCGAATGGAATAGTATCTGCGAGATAAAAAGTGACTATTTGCGAGGATATACCAATATAAAGGTGTTTTTTTTTTATTAACAAGAGTAGTATCCGCGACGGTATACTGATAGTATTCCTCACAGATAGTGTTCCATTCTTGAAATTAATTATTATCGTGCTATAAATATCGGTAGTACAATTGGTTGCACATGTTGCATGGTTTATGTCGTAATAATTGTCAGAAATTAATTTAATCATAGATGGGTGGTACTATATAGCAAGAAAATATTTTTAGGATTTATTTCTTTGAGTACCCTCCTATTTTTCAATTCGAACCATTCAAAATTGATCACACGACTTTGATTATCTTTTTTTTTTATATTAATATAATCTATTAAAAAAAATCATATGTAATTGAAATCGTATGATCAATTTTGAACGGTTCGAATTCAAAAATAGAAGGATGCTCAGATTTGAATCCCCATTTTTAGGCTGAACCAAAAAAAATACCCACCTCAAATTAGAACAGAGGCATTATTTCTCGGAAATTTTTTTTTTAATAGAAATTAATATAAAACTAAAGAGAAAAACAGAAAGAATACAACCGTTTTTGAATTGATAGAAAGATCCATAGCAAATGTACCGATCTTAAAAATCTCAAAGTTTAGAACGGTATAAATATTACTGATCCTAACTCAGATTTTTTTTTGTAGTTTTCTGCTGTTATGAAAATAATGTCAGAGGTAGCTGGTATTGAGGAAACCAAATCGTCTGCCCCCCGGGGGGCAGGAAATTCCTGCCTCCAGAGTCTCTGCGGGGTGGAACCGATTACTGTTTAAGGGTTTAACTATTGTTACTGTTTTTAAATGAGCCCCACCCGCAGAGACTCTGGGGGCAGGAATTTCCTGCCCCCGGGGGCAGACGATTCGGTCTCGGTATTGAAGCAACACCATATTTCTCTAAATTGTATCTCCTTTTTGGGCCGACCCTGTTGGCATCTTTGTAAATTATATTTACTATTAGGTTTGTTTTTAATGTCTAATTCTTTTACTATACTTACAGTTCAATCACTGCTGTATTTTCGATCGAGGCGGTACAAAACATTCATGTACCAAACATTCACAGTGGTTGATTTTGACGGTAAAAAAGAAAAGAAAAGAAAGTTAGAATCGGTAATATTTATACCTGTCAACACAATTGTTACCGATCTTTCTACCAATTAAAAAATTAATGTATTCTTTCTCAAGTTTTATATTAATTTCTACGGAAAAAAAAAAATTCCTTAATTCTCAATGGCGATTTTCCAATGAATGCTATTGATCACAGTGGCCATAACTGAGTCATCTCGATTCCTCGAAATTGATATCAATCAATTGTAAGTTTACTATTTATAATAAATTCCTTGGGCATCTAAATATCTGCGCATCGAAAAATGAGAGGTTGATGAGAGGTTGCATTCATTCACTCGTTCAAATTTCTCAATCTTATTTTTAATTTTTAGTCCCATTCTTTTTGAGTTGCCAAAACAGAGACATTATATAATATATATCCCATGGCAGTATGGCATAATTAATAGCCTGGTCCTCTAATTCCTGACAACGCAAACCAAAACCAAAACCAAACACGAAATTCCTGTCATGGCAACGAAAGAAAGCGTTGTGATATTCCCTTTCATGGCAAAAGGCCACACCATCCCCCTCCTCCACCTCGCTGCCTTCCTCTCCTCCCACCACCGCCACCTCTCCATCAGTCTCATCACCACTCCGGCGAACGCCGCCTTCTTCCACCGGCACCTTCCTTCACACACACACCCCAACATCTACATCCTTTCCCTTCCTTTCCCCTCCTTACCGCCCCTTCCTACCGGCATCGAATCCACCGACACTCTTCCTTCTCCTTCTCTCTACCCCACCTTCCTCCGGGCCACATCTCTTCTCCTCAACCCCTTTCGCCAACTCCTCTCCAACTTCTCCCCTCCACCTATATGCATCATCTCTGATTTCTTCCTCGGGTTTACCCTGCCAGTCGCCAATGAACTCGACATACCACGAATCGTGTTTCACGGCATGTCGGTCTTCTCCATGGCTATTTGCAAGTCCGTAGCATCAAACATGCTGAAAGATGACCAACCGTTCACCATACCGGGCATGCCTCCTTCTCTCTTGTTAACCAAAGATCTGATTCCTGATGACATAACCAAGTTCTCGAACTTGGATGATCCGATAACTCAGGTCTTATTTAATTATGTCTTTTTCATGGATGGAGTTGGTGATACAGATACTAGCAGTCAGGGCATATTGGTCAATAGTTTTATTGACATAGAGCAAGGATATGTTGAGTTGTTCGAGTCATTCTACCATGGAGGTGCACGTGCATGGCTTGCGGGGCCCTTGTGTATGCTTGCTGGTTCTCTGATAAATGAAGAGATTACAGATGAAGAGGGCTGTCTGACATGGCTAGATGAGAGAGAGAGGAAACATGAGTCGGTTCTCTATGTGTCGTTTGGAACACAGACCTATGTGTCAAATGAACAGCTTGACGAGGTGGCCCACGGATTGATCGCCTCTGGCCACCCTTTCATCTGGGCCGTACGATCCAAGACGTGGCTACCACCTGAGTCCCTTGTACTGGACATATCAGCACGAGGTAAGATTGTCAGGGGTTGGGTCCCACAAAAGCAAGTGTTAGAACATGCTGCTACGAGTGCGTTCCTCAGCCACTGTGGATGGAACTCTGTACTAGAGAGTATAAGTTCCGGCGTGCCGATCTTGTGTTGGCCAATGATCGCAGAGCAGTCATTGAACGAAAAACTTGTCGTAGATTTGCTTGGTGCAGGAGTTCGCATCGGTGCAAAGAGAGACGAGATTGTGGGCAGAACGGCTGTGGAACACGGGGTGAAACGGGTCATGGAAGACGACAAGGTGCGGGAAAAAGCGGCCGAGCTCCAGCAAACTGCCAGCAAGGCGGTAGCAAAGGGTGGACCTTCACAACTGGCACTTGAACAGCTGTTGAATGAGCTCGTAAAGATGCGTGACAATAAGACAAAACGAGTTGACTTAAGCTCTGATAAGGGTTTTGAAAAATGCTGTGAGAATGGGTTAGTAGTTTGATCGTGATCTAAATCTCTGTTTATTCTAGGTTTCTATCCGAAACCAGTATAATAACATTAATGTATCGTATATATAGTTGTTCAGTGAAATAAATTTTCTTCTTTAGTGCAATAGTTTCAGATTACAGGTTATGTGGAAAATAAATCTGCTGTGATTCTAAAGGGATCGCAGGACCCTGTGATTCCAAATCCAGCCTTTCACTTTCTGGAATGCACAAATTTCAACAACACTTATTTTTTATGCACGAATCTCCAGACAGATAAATGGATGGATTTGAAATAACAGGGTCCTGCGATCCCTTTAGAATCACAGCAGATTTATTTCCAGGTCATGTGGGACTGTACTAGTTTTGAATTATTAAATGTACTTTGATTAAATCAAATCAGGCTTATTCTGTAATGGGCTTACATGATGGGCCAAACATTAATTGAGCTTTTACATTTCAGTAATAGGCTTTAATGATGGGCCAATCATTAATTGGGCCTTTACCCAGTAAGACAGAGCCTCGTATTTGAAACGAAAGAAGGCAGCAATCTCATCTGTTGCTGAATGCTGATTACAGCAATGGAGTGACAGGTAAAGTCTTAATTGCATGGGACCGTGAGACATGTGGCGCATGTGATTGGTTTTAAAACCTTGGTGTGCCATGAATGCTCAATTAAATAAAGAAGAATCCATTTGTAACCATTCTACTTCACTATCAATCCGTGAAGCTTTTGAACTAAGCTTTAAAAGGTAAATTACACTTGTGTGTTCATTACAATTTCTTGGCGTTGTAATACACCCTATCACATCTCAGTATCAATTTTGAAAATAAAAAAATTAATAAATTTTCTTAAAGATATGAGCAAGAATAAAAGCCTAGCTCTTTTTAATTAATATATGAATTTCTCAAGGCCTTTCAAGTGACTATTGCTCAAAATTCATTTATACACTACTCTGCCAAAGAGCATTTACTACACAACTGCAACCTAACCTTTTGCAGATTCAAGGTCATGATGTGAGGCTGAATAAATGAACATAGTTGTTTGCACTTACCAAAGACAGACAGATTCAAAATAATTTGAATTCAAAAAATTGATCTTTTTTATGCTGTATTTAATTAAGAAGTAATATTGTTGCGTACAATCTGATATTTATGTTGCACTTGCACCTGCTCTACTTCTCTCTTATTCATCAAATTTAATTTGTTTAGAAAGACTGCTTCTCCAAATAAAGAAACCTCAAAGTTGAATCAGTACAATAATACCTACACTAAGACCTTCCTTTTCAATAAAGAAAGCTAACTTGAATGAAGAAATTTAGAATGTAGAAATACATAACTTGGTAACCATTGATAATCAGCATAAACAATTTTCTAGTTCATTGAATTGCTAGATAGAAGCACCTCCAAAAAAAAAAAAAAAAAAAAAGACATGCACCTATAATCTAAAGTTTCAGGGGGCAGTCCGATGGGCATCGGTGTCCGGTGACAACCATCTAATTTGCATTAAGATTTGTGCATACATGTTAAAATTCACGTTAATCAAGTCTGCACGAATCTTGATGCCAATAGGAAGGTTTTAAATGGACATCCGACCGAATTAAGTTCCGCGAATTTGATCCGATGCCCATCGGACTGCCCCGCACGAGCATTTATCTTCTATGAATTTGTTGTCAAAAATTCAAAAACTCAAAATCTGTTAACTTGTTTTACAAAGAAAATAGATTAACATATATAATCAACTCTTGTTTTGCCTTCCTATGACCCAATGCAAGGTTCTTCTGGCAAAAGATGGAACCCGTACCGCTGTCTCATCGGCAAGAGAAGGCGCGATGCTACTTCCATCAATACAACTTCCTTCCTCCAAATCCCAATCAATTTCACTTCCAAAGCTCTTATTTTCCAACCCCAACAATTTAACCGGACTCATGCCTCCAACTGGCGTCGGCCGGTGTAATGGTAACCGAAATGATACAGCACGCCTTTTGAAATCATCAGAAATCGGGATGTTTTGATCTTTTTTGGGCACCATCCAAATTTTCGAGACCGAAAAACTGTCTTTCTTTTGTATACTGCTGCCCTTTGCACTGATACTAGATCTTGTACTCTCTGCTTGAGCACACGAGAAACGTGACGAATCCAATACCCCTTTGAACACGTCTCGTCTTGAGTAGCAATCACATTCTGACATGGCAAGGCGGCGCCGTGCTGGCTTCTTGACAGCTGGCTTTTTCTTTGAATTAGGTTTGATTGTGACTTGAAGAGAAGTTTGTTCATCCATGACATACTCATATGAGCCCATAGAAAAACACCTCCTCCTACTGCTCATGTTTCCTTTGTTAGATTTATTACCAGTACTGCTTGTGCCTTCTGCTTCTCTTGGCTCTAATTCTATGCACTTAAATTTTCCAAGCTTGACAGTAACCACCTTCTCTTCTGTTTTTTGTACCTTCTCATCGACAGAAGGCGACATTTCATTCTCTCTTAGCGAACTCAAGTTTGAATTTGATCCCGGTGGCTCAACTCTGTCAGATGCAATCTCTCTCGAGCTCTCGCTCCCCGACTCCAGAATGAAAACTGTGGGACCTCTACTATTATTAGGAGAGAAATTATCAATTAAGAGGCTTCTTCTACATAAAGGGCATGTGGAATGAGTCAGCAACCATGTGTCGATACAATCTACATGAAATGCATGGCTACATTTCGGCAGAAGCCTCAGCTTATCATCGCCTTCAAACTCACAAAGACAAACAGCGCAATCGAACGGGTCTTTCACGCCAATGATTGTTTTGTATTGAAATATCGGGAGCGTGTCGATGAAGGATTGGTCGACACCTGAATCGTGTAAATGGAAGAGTTGCTGTAACTGGCCCTGCATGGCAGTTACAGAGTTCAAATCAGAGTTGTCGGAGTCTCGGTTGGCTCGTTTTAGAAGAAAGCGTACGAGGAGGTGGAGTAGAGCAGAGATGAAGAAGATAAGAGCTAGAACTATGATTACGAGGAGGATGCTTGGGCTGAGCTTGTTTTGAAGGAGGTTTTGGTAGGGGGAAAGTGGGGGAGGTGGTGCAAGTGGAGATGCAGGAGGTAGGGTTGCTGGAGGTGGCGGTGGTGGCGGAAGGTATGGTAAGGGAAGTTGTTGTATGGGAGGTGAGAAGATCTCACTGTGTATGTGTGTTAACAAATTCATGTTGAGAGAAAAAGAGAGAAAGAGAGAGAATGGTGTGTTTAGAATTTAGGTTTGAGGCGTACAGAGAGAGGAGGTGGCTACTTAAACAATGTCAGAAAAGATGAGAGAAAGAAAGAAAGAGAAATCCATGATTTGGCTTTGAGAGGTTAAAAGGAGTTCCCCTTATTTGGGGATTTACTTTTACCTAAAGAAGGTGATGTAATATAAGAGTAGGTAGGTACGAGGAGACTAGATATAAGATCAGTAGTCTCTTTGCACTAGAACTAGGATAGAAGAGACAGAAAAGAAAGAAAGAAACAGGAGAGAGAGCGTTTTCAAATTTTCAATGAATTGAGCTATCTTTCTTTCTATCAATTGTGATTTGTGACTAAGAGAGTATTAATTTGCCACCTAGTCCTAGTTTGTGTAGCTTTTAGATAGTGTTTGTGTTTCCTTGGGATTGCAAATTAATATTTGCTATTAATTTATTATTGTTATATCTTTTGTGATCAGTTGACCTGAACTGAATGAATCTCATTAAAGTTTGAAAATGACAGCTAAGAGGGAAAGGTCAAGACTAGCCGAGTATAGCCATAAATGACAAATTAAATAATTTAAATTGGTACCGGCGTTTACATACTGGTACATCCAATTATACACTGGAATTAACAGTAAAAATATACAGAGGTTGGCTAATATAACTGTAGAACAAACGTTTCAGTTTTTTTTTTTTTTTTATATATATATTTTTAAAGTCAAACAATTGATTCAAACGGTTCAATATTCAATATATAATAAAATGTTAAAATTTTTTACTATTTAATAAGTCAGTTTTAAAATGATTGTTTTCAATGATCCAAAATTTTTTCACTGTTTATTAAAATCAGTAATTTCAAAACAAACTTAATAATAGTAAAAAAATGTAAATTTGGTCTCCAATTACATTTTAATATAGATATCACATCTAACGATTTGAATTGACATCAGTTGATTTTATTTTATTAGTATTTTTAACGCACATATAAAAGTGGTACATTTATTTTAAAAAAAAATTTTGTTACAAAAATATATGAAATTGTAAATTTATTTTTATTATTAAATATCACTTGTTACAGTTTTGAATTAATTTAAAAGGATATTTAATTTTTCATCACACAAGTAAAATTATTACCGCTGAAGTTTTAATGACTTTATAATAAATTATCAATCAAATTTAATACTTGTCATATCTAAATAATTAAGACTGCATCTGAAAATTAACTTTTTTTAAAATCTAAGTAATTTTATTTTAAATATTCGTATCATATAAGTTAGATATATCATAAAAATTACTGTCCAGAATTATCCTTAATTTTTTTTTCAAATGAAGAAACGAAACTGACAATAATAAAACTTTTATAATATCATGTCCTAGAAAAATTCAAAATTACTTTTTTCCCTTCTACCCTTCTAAATTTCAAAAAATTACAAATTTATCTAATTTATTGACTTTTATATTAAAATTCACTTTATAAGTTATAACGTATCCATTTTATCTTTTATTGAAAGATAAAAATATGCAGTTTGTGTAAGAAAAATGTTCCGTCTTCTTACTGATCAATTTCAGAGAACAAATAGTTTTTCAAAAATGCGTAATTGGTGAGATTTTAAAATTTAGAATGTTAAATATGATATTATGAATTTTAAAAGAAAATACATGATTTTGAGACATTTTGGAGATTTTTTTAAATAACATCAAATTTAAATATTTCAACGAAGCAAGCATGCTGGATTTGATTTTTTATAAAAAAAAACAGCTCCACCGATCACGTGGAGGCAGAAATGCATTTGCTCCACCATACTTACTATTTGTATTGTAAATTGCTTTCACCGATCCACAGAATCAGTAAAGCTATGTTTCATAAAAATAAAATTCAATACTTATTTCGTTAAAATCTTTAAATTTAATTCTATTTAAAAAAAATCATTTTTGAGGTATACAAGAAATTCCCTCTAATTTCTATTATTAAAACAAGACAATGTGGGATCTGAGGAACAGCATCCAAGGCCCGGTTCAAATCCTGATGGTTTACTTCTGGGCCTTGACTTGCCAGAAATTAATTGATTTTAATGAGCAGCAAATCCAAAGCCCCATTAAATTCCCTTCCCGTGCAACAAGAGACCAAATTAATTTTATTTTAGGCGCAATTTCATAAAAGCAAAAAAACAAAAAACAAATTTTTGGTGCTTTCTATCATGGATTCATGGCATTATCCCTTCACATCCACTCTTTTGTCTTTTTGCGCAGTTATCCTGCCTTGTTTTTTGTTACACAAATTCTTCTTTATTGTCTTTAATTAGCATTAGGTGCTAAGTGTCTTTAGGCAATTTGATTAATTCATAGGATGAAAAGTGTTCCAAATGGGTTTTCTACTTCTTCTTTTTATTATTATATTTCCGTATTAATGGAAGGAAGTTTCTCAAGTAAATTTTTTTATTAGTTTCTTTTGTCAATATAAATAGAAAATTTAAATATGAAGGTTGATTACTTCAAAATCCACAAAAGATTTTGTCTCCGTGGACCTTGTAATTTTTAGTTTTTGACCATTTTGAGGTCATATGCTGCTTGGTGGCTGTCCTGGTCCGATTAATTCAGTTTTATGTTCGATTTTGATTCAGTGCATTCTCAGCTGTCATATGCGCACAGTGAAAATAATCTATAGGCTTCTCTCATTACAATCAAGTATAGATGATCAAATTTGTATCCCCATGATGCATATATCTCTATACGTTTTTAATTTGTTTACAACTGTATGCTTTCATAGACACCCGTTGTCTCACATTATGTAACAGCTCGCTTATAACTCTTTCTATTAGTACAATTGCCTACAGATTTACAACCAACAAAAAAAAAAACATTATGAGGTCATGTACTAATATTGTTTAAAAATTAAAAAATATATATCTTCCATGATCCTTGCATTCATTTTAATAAAGAGAAAAAAAAAAAAAACTTTAACATGTTTGTAGTTTTGAAGCTTGCTTTGCACAAGATAAATTTAGTCCACAGGGACAACCGTAAACCAAGTCCACAGAAGAGTCTGATGAGGCATTGACATTTGGGTGGCTAGGAGCTTAAGAGGAGTAATGGCATCAGAAATCGTGCCGGGAAAAACGGGTGCAGTGGACCAGGATCCAGGAAGGTTGGGCTTTCCTATGCCTTGTGCTTCCCTTGCGACATTATGGGGTTTCGGTGACTAATTTATGGAGCTGTTCATCTTGAAAACTGAAAGGCGCTTCTTTTATGTAATGTTTTTTTTTTAATTAAGTGATTTAATACCTTTTTAGATAATTTAGAAGTAAAAATGGTTATGTTTGATATGTTTAAGGGCAATAACTTTTTTTACGTGAAATATTTGTGAAATATTTGAGTAACTAACGGTGTTTTTTTAATACTGTACACCATAGTGACAAACGAATAGTTTGGATTCAGTTCAGCGGGATAAAAAATTTGTGATTCAGATATAATTCAAGAATGATTCGGTACAATAAAGAAGCAAAAAAAAAAAAACTAAAAAAAAATTGTGTTTTTTTCACAAAAAATTTGTGACTCACGTTTTATTCGAAGTTCGGTTTGGAAACGTAAAAAAAAACGAATAAAATACAACTTATTTGTGTATATTGTTACTATGCTGTACACAGTTTTAACAATTTAAAACAGTATTTTTGTTCTCAAGATTTACTAAATTTAATTTTGTAAAATTGGTATAATCGTATTTTAAATACTGACTTTTTATTTAACCGATATTTATCTTTTCGAGTCGAAATGCGAAAATAATTATACTCGCTTATAAATTTGTTGAAATACTGTATATTTTCAAAGAGGAGGGTTTAAATGCCTCCATTTTTAAAAACTTAAATAACTCAAAATTTAAAACTTAAACATCAAAATAGAACTGTTAGATGTGATCTATGTTATTTTCTCTATGTGCTCATAAAAAATTATCACATTTTGATTTTGATTTTATGTGAATCAATAAGTTAAAAAATCAACGTCTAGAAATTATCCACATTAGTATATATTTTTACAAGCTCAAGATGACAATCAAAACAAAGTTGAAATGTTATAATTTTTTACATGTGCATAGATAAAATGATGTAGTTCATATCCAATAATTTTATTTTGAATTTTAAAATTTAAATTTTGAGTTATTAAAGTTTTAAAAAATGGAGGCACAAAAAATGAAGGCATTTGAACTTTATTATAATCTTTTTAAAATATGTTGTTGACATTGAGGAACCATTCTTATTTATTTTGTGATATCGCATTAAATAAAACATTATTTTATATTTGCTATGGAAAACCTCAAATTATATTGTAATCATCAAACTTGTTCAAAATACATCATTTTCTCAATTTGCATATTTCAACTTTTTGTGAAAGCGCATAGAAAAAAAATACAATTTGTTTGATAATGTAAAATTCGGCACGTAATTAGATTTGTTATTTCACTTCTCTATTTGCCGGTCTATTTTTTTAATTAAAATTTGGGAGTCTAGTTTATTTATTTTTATTATTTTAAAAAAAAAAGTCCTAGTACATCTTCAACATATTTTAGATGCTATTTTCAAGAATTAAATACGTATCTCTTTATAGAGAACAGAAAACCACATTTTTATTTTTTAAAAAAATTAACAGCTTTTTTATTAGTCCAAAAAATAAAATATGAATCTGAAATTTGTTTCAAAGACCTCACAAGTAAGAATTTATATCTCAATAGATAAAAGTGTTTGGTATCGTTTTCAAATACCTACTTAGGGGTGTAAACGACCTGGGCCTTAGCTCGGCTCGTTTATTTTGGCCCGAGCCTGGATCGAGCGAGCTGGACCTAAGTCATCCGAGCTAGAAACCCCTGGCTCGCTCGTGACAAGCCAGCCCGAGCTAGCTCGCGAGCTGACGAGTTGGCTCGCTAGGCTTTATTGGGCTGCTATTATACAAATTCAAAAATATAAAAATAAGAAAACTTATTCAAAAAATTTAAGAAATCGTTCAGCAGGCACATCTTCAAGCAACTGAAGCCCATATCCTTTCTTCTCAGACCAAAAATACATCAATTTTGCATAATTGTGCCTTTGAAAATGGGACTGGACTTAAAATTATACGGGGCTAAACCCCAAATCCACTGTAGCTTAACGAGCCGAGCTGGTCCGGTCCGAGCTGACCCCTGGCTCAGCTCGTTTATTTTGACCCGAGCCTGAACCGAGCTGGCTCGTTAACAGCTCGGTCCACTATCGAGCGAGCTAGAGGCGAGCCATGAGCGAGCCACGAGCCGCGAGCTTTTTTGACAGCCCTATACCTACTCTCCTTTTTCTAAAAAAATAAAAATAATAATAATAATAATACCAACTCTCCAACCTCTACTAATACGTAGAAGCAACTCACATAATCTACTACAAAGATTCTCAATTCTGTTATCATGAACAGATCTGAAGGCTAATCATAATGATTTAGTCACCTCCTAAAAATTAAGTAATTAACATATTTGTCCTTTATAATTTATTATTACTTATATATTTTAGTCCCCTTATAATAAAAACTATATTATTTTAACTTATTCATCATCCTACAAATAATAATAAGTAAAATACTTATTCACCGTCCTTAATTTTAATTTTCTGTTTCCGTCTGTCTGTTTCCATCGATCTATTCAACCTCATGGACCAGAGCATGAAGAAATTAAACTCTAACATTCCATGAAATGAGCTTATGCTTCAACCTTAAAAAAAAAAAATTCCATGAAACATGCTAGTGACACTCAAATAGATATATATATTTATTTTCTTAAATGAGATATTAATCTTGTAATTTATTGATATATTGCACGGCAATAGATGTTAATTGTACTAATATGTAGGCGATTCACGTCTTCTTGATGTACCTTCTTCGTTGATTTAGGTCCTGTTCAGCCTCCAATTGGAAATGGACATGGGCACAGAAATTGAACTGAAAAACACTGTTCCCGTGGGAAAAAAAAAATTTAGTTCAACTGAATTTTTTTTTTCTCACAGAAATAGTAACGCGGCCGAACAGAGCCTTATAGAGCGCAATCGTACTTTTGCATAGCAAATTCAATCTTCAATAGAGAACCAATATCAAGAGTCAGCTTTTATTTAGAGGCAAAGAATAAATTGCATGTTTAAAATCCGAATAATAAGAATATTAAAATTTATAAGACTTAGACCTCCATCTTTAAAAAAAAAAAAATCAATCTTCAATAGAAAAATATTGTTGCAAACTTGCAATTGTTTGCGACCTTATGCATACAAGATTAAAGGTTTTCGTATATAAACACTCTCTGCAGGTTAATAAAAATCTATAAAAAGAGAAAATTAGATGCATATTTTAAGGCATCACATATAACATACAGTGATTAAGGCATCAGTTTAGTGTTTTCCTTTATTTAATGATTAAAAGAATGGAAAAAATTACACTCAGAAATAGAAATGGAGTCAAACTTTCAAATTATGGGTGTTAAATGTGAATAGAGGCTAATCATATAATTTTTTTGTGCTGTGAATGGAGATCAATTTAGAGTAAAGTATCTATAATATTTTACTCTAAATTATATAAAAAATCATGTACAAATTGAAAGAAGGAATAACATCAACATGCCAGATAACAGATTTAAGCAAATTTGTGATATTTTGGTCTATTTGGATTTAGTTTGTTTTTGTTTATACAACTTTATTTATATTTAAAATTATTCTTATTTTCTTTTCATCTCTCTCGTCATTGTAAAAATCTGTTTTCCGCGTCATCTAGGAGAGACATACCGTGCAAATCGGCATCGTAAATCTTCGGTACTAATTTTAAAATTGAACCAGTACAAATTTTCGGTACACTAATTTTGCGTTTCCGGAGACGACTCGAACATCCCAAGTCTTCTCTTAGGTAAAGATTTCAACAGAGTAGTTTTGACTTCATGCAGTGCACGAACGATATGTAACGTAGTTTTGTTTTTATAGTGAGTGCGCTATATGAAGCCAAAACTACTTTGTTAAAATCTTTACCCCGTCTCTTGCAATGCACCGTTGAATAGTGTTGCGAAAGAATCCAAGTCGAGTCAATTCCATACCTAACTTTTCGTATGTTACCGCGAGAACTCGGTCATTGGGTTTGGTAAAAGGGCGATGTACAAACTTTATCCAAACTTTGACATAAACCGTCAGATCTTCATTAAGATTCGTGCAAATGGACTCAAAGCTTCATGAACACGAACTGGACGGTTTTGATCCAATTTGGACAAAATTCACCCGATAACTTGTCTCCATCTAAACGATATTGTCCATTGATTCTACCTTTTGTAAACAGAAAACGGTTTCAAAATATTCAACTCCGTTCCTTCGAGTCTCCCTGCGACCATGGCTTCCATTAACTGTTCGCCTCTCTCTTCCTCTTTGAAAAATTGGCAGAGCTGTTCGGCAATCTCTCATTCTCTCTCCTGTTAGATCGTCTCCTTCAGTCAGAAATCAGAATCTACCAATTTTAGCCCGACTCCTGCCTACATTTATTTCTGGATCAACAAGTTTCTTTCTTTCTTTCTTTCTTTTTTTCCAAAAAAAGTTCAAGGAATTTCTTTGATTAGCTGGGTCAATTGTACCATTTCCACTAGCAACATCCATCTTTCATTCACCTAAATGCCTCGTCCAATCCTCAAATCACGGGGAACGATAAAGTTTTAGTCGTACAAATGTTACCTTCCTAATTGGGTGAAATCTCTTCAATCCTATCCAAATGTGCTACCTTCAGGGCAATGGAATTGTATGAAATAGGCAATAACCTTGTTAAATCTACATTTAATGGATTAATTGATTTCATACATTCCATCAATAAGCCCCAATTTCAACTTGATTTGGTCAATTGAAATGGGGCTCTTAAGCATTGTGGGGAATTCATTTGGATGTTCAGCTTCAGGTGAGAGGCTTGTCTCAGCTGCAAGAGATGGTGATTTTCAAGAGGCGAAGGCGCTATTGGAGTACAACCCTCGACTCGCGAGATACTCAACTTTTGGTGGAAGGAACTCCCCTTTGCATTTTGCTGCTGCACGGGGCCACCATGGGGTAAAATATTTTATTTCTCTATTGTTTATAGAACTTTATTTGAGCTTTTATTGATTTGATTTTGACCTGTGTAAATGTGTTTAGATTGTGTCATTGCTGATCGAGTCGGGTGTTGATATCAATCTCCGGAATTATCATGGCCAAGTAAGATTCTAATCAAATTTTATTTCCAGATAAAATAATCTTTTGGTCATATATTGGTCAATACTAAGTTTAGTTAACCAAATTGTCTCCATCCTAACATGTCATTAGCTAGAATTGATTGATTTTAGATATGGCTAGCTAGTATTTCACATAATAAGGGTCTGGAAATCCTTGCTGTGATATTTACCTCGTGTGGTAATTAACACACTCCTGGTATTTATACTGGTTGAGCTTTGATTTAGATTTGATCCATCCAAAATGTGAACTCTGAAAGGGATCTAAAGATCTAGGAAACCAAGACGGTTTGGTAGTTCAAATACTTTCTGGTACTGAATACTGATCTAGACTGATACAGTTCAAGACCTACAATACCTTTTCTAATTAGATTTATGTTTTCATTTGATGCAGACAGCTTTGATGCAAGCTTGCCAGTATGGTCACTGGGAGGTGGTTCAAACTCTCGTGCTATATCAAGCGAATGTAACCTTTCTCTCATTATTTTCTCTTTCTTTTTTCTGCTTTCACAATATTACAGGTAACTTGGATGAATTTTAACCTGCTTTTGGATTTGTTGGCAGATTCATAAAACCGATTACCTGAACGGTGGGACCGCTATTCATTTTGCGGCATTGAATGGCCACGCCCGTTGCATTCGCCTTCTCCTTGCAGATTATGTACCAAGCATCCCTAACTTTTGGAAATTTACGCAAAACATAGCAGTTGAAGATGAACTTTGTATCGGAGACCATGATCTTAAGTAATTTCAACTGTTTTTATGTGTCAATCAATTTTGAATGGAGCTTTTCAAAATAAGAACACTTTTTGTGTATGCCTTGTAAAATATCACAATATGATGTATGCCCTTGCAAACTCTCATTTGTACCTTTTTCAGAAAAACCCAATTAAGCTAATGTAAATTTTTGCTGCTTTGATTGGAAACAGGAATTTGATTGATGTGGTGAACCACAAGGCAGATGGAGGCATCACTGCTCTTCACATGGCAGCATTAAACGGGCATGTCGAATGCGTGCAATTGCTATTGGATTTTGGTGCTTCAGTTTCAGAGGTGACCGTAGATGATGGGACCACAATTGACTTGATAGGTAGGTTTTCTTTTCGTCTCAATCTATTGTTAGCTTTACCAGTATATATACCTGGGTTACTGGTCACTATTCTGTAAATTACTTCTGTTGTGTTGGACCTATCTTTCCTCGATGATGCATAATGGAACCTATTATTATCAGTTCCAAAACTGTTGGTATTATAGTGGCCATATCTAGTAAGGCTGCTACAAATATATATCTGGCATTTTTGACATTGTCTCTCATGTGAAGAACTTCCGTTGCAAGAGATCTGTGCCGTCCATGCAATCAAATGGTCCTTAATGTTTCCTCTCTAATTCACCATGTCACGTTTTTTTCCTCCCTCACAGCCTCATGTGCCTTTTCTCTAATTCTAATTAAGAAGTTAGTGTGGCTTGTGCTTGCTCTCAGTTTCTCATTAATGATTTCAAATTCTTCTGTTATGTGCCTTCTATTCTCTTTCTTGTCATGATATTATTATGTTGAATGAATGATCATACAAGTAACTAAGGGAGAGACAGAGAGTTTCTGCCATAAAACAATGTAATTTCAAGATGAATGAACCGTTAGCACAAAGAAACAGGAAAAGTACATTGTGGCGTGAGCAATGAGGCAACTTGCTTTGCTGATAAAATTCAGTTTAATTACAAGCAAAATCATAAAATTGAGGTTTAGTGAGGCAAAATAAGGGGACAATCATGGCTTAACTGCATAATTGAGGTGGGCTTCACGTCAATTAATTTGTTCTGGTTTCTGATATCTGATACCGCAAATTTTCTTGTAACAAAGATACGATGCACCAGGGGTGAAATGGGAAATTAGATGAAAATGAGAAGAATTCTGCTCTGCTTAAATGCTGATAAGAATAAGAGAGCAACGAGAACCATTTGATTGCAAGGGCAGTATTGATCTCTTACCTTCGCAATTTTGAGTGTGAGAGATGATATGAAGCTATGTATCTATTCCAAACTCAGGCATATTAGAGTATATTATCAGAACAGCAGGTTAGTTCAAGTTCGATTCCTATAAATGTACTGTGGTTTATCACAGGTGCAGGAAGCACGCCACTACATTATGCAGCATGCGGTGGAAATGCTGTCTGTTGTCAGGTACTTTCAATGTGCTTTATTGTACTGAAATTTCAAATTGATGGACTATTAAGAAACTGAAATTTCTAATGCAGATTCTGATTGCTCGGGGAGCTTGCATCACTGTTAGTAATTCTAGTGGGTATGCTTATGTAAACTTTCTTTTTAAATTCTAAATTTTAATTTCGGACATCTGCATTTGACATAACATTTTGCTGACATATGCTTCTATGTCATGTAGTCTGACTCCATTAATGGTTGCTCAAACATGGCAACGAAACTGGCTTGAGGAAATTCTGTGCAATTCCATGCAAGTTCAAGCATCAATATCTCCATCTCCATACCTCTGGCTCCCTCTCATGAGTATCATGAGCATTGTCAGGTAAGTGTATATACATTCACATTTGTTAGTTCTTATCTTATTTTGCATTTACGATTTCTAGTAATTTTTCTTTTAAATTGCAGAGAGCGAGGGTGGAGAAGTACAGGTGATGTGTCACCTTGCATGGACCCCTGTTCTGTGTGTTTGGAAGAGACTTGCACTGTTGTTGCTGAAAGTAACTATTCATTTTTTTTCTTCTCTTTTTGCCTGAATTTTACCTTGAGAAAACTTGCTGACATTTTATTCTCCTATACAGGATGCCACCATGAGTTTTGCACAAGATGCGCACTCTACCTTTGCACAACTAACAGCGCTTCATCTATTGCACCGGGCCCACCTGGCGCCATCCCTTGCCCACTCTGCCGAGCCCCAATTATTTCCTTCACCACGCTTGCTACTGCAAGCCCGATAAGAAACTTGCCTAGACGGAGCCTATCATTAACTCTATGCGCCACATGCCCATCTGTCAGCTCTGATTCACCTGCCTTATCCGCACATCTGTTCCGTTCCGAGTCGCAGTGCAGCTCATCATCCCATCTCAGGCAAACAAGCTGTCACCCTTCTATGGTTCTTAACCTGAACCCAGTGTTTTGCATGGGTGTACCAGGAATGAGCCCGTGCATGTCAAGGTGCACCCGGGCTGGAACCAGTCTACGTCGGAGCACTTCACAATTAGAGACCGGGAGGGGTTCATGGCCGTTTGCATTTAACCAAATTACTGCTGCTGCTGGTAGTAGTTAAAAGAGGTTTTGAGTTTTATTTTATTTTCTCTCTGTTTTTTTTTTTCTTTTTTATTTCTCTTGTAAAGAAAAGTTATTTGCCATTCTTTGAGCACGGGGTATTATTTATCTTTTTGGAAGGGAATATGTAAAATGAGAGGTAACTATTATATATTGTGGATAATGTGCGATGCACTTCCATTTGTTTGTAAATGAAACAGATATACATATAATATGCATATTTCTATTAATTCAATATTTATCTGATTGATGAGCAGCCAACAAATTAAGTGCCTTAATTGGCAATTGATTTATTGGAGCCTCAACAACTATACGCTCTTCTTTTAGGATTAAATTTGAACATTTCAAAACTCTACAGTTTCTAATATATATTCAGGCAGGATTTAATGGAAGTAATATCGTGATTTTACGCACAAATATCTGATGACCCGCTACATATGTGGTCTAACAAAACTATATTGCCATACACTGATACACTCACACTAGCAGTTAATTTAATGGATAACAACTGATATTAATCAACATATTAAGATAATTTATTTCAAATATTCCATGTTTAATGCTGTATTTAATTCATTACGCAAGTGTGTTTACCACAAGGCATTTCACATAGATACTTCGTAAACTGAAGTCTGAAACAGTTGCATTGCATACACACACACACACATATAGTTACATACAACGAATTTTCGTAAATGATTATACAACAAATCTCTTCGCAACAACTAAAACACACATAAACTCTTAGAATAGTGAAAAGCTCATAAATATAATGCATATCTTCAACACAGCCTAAAAAAAAATTTACATATTCAATATTTAAAAAAAAAATTACAACAAAATATTAACCATAAAAGCTCACGAGGAATAGGCATGAAGAAAGAAGGTGGATGGGTTGAATGAGATAAGAACAAAATACAAGACTTTTGACTATTATATAAAAAAATGAAAGGTCTTGCAAGGTCAAGAAAAAATAACTAAAAAGTGAGAAGAGAAGAGAAAAGAACAAACCAAGAGAGAGAGAGAGAGAGGATAGAAGCTCAGTAAGAATAGCACCATACAACATAACTTAGAACACACACAATAGCTTGTCTTTCTAAATGTTTCTTCAAGCAGTGTTTCTCAGGAGCACAACAGGAGAGAAGAGAAGACCATCCAGGGTAGGCGGTAACAGAAAGATCCATGAAAGGATTGCTGTGCATTGCTATTTTTATTGGAACAAAATTCATGTTAAAGTAACAGAACAAAAATGAAAATGGTGTGGAGCACTAAGGTTTTGTGGTGGCCTTTATATAGACAAAGGAGAAATACTAGGTACTGGTAAATTTTAAATCAGAACAACAGGCAAAGAGCTAAATAAGGTTGACAAGATATTGCACCAAAAGGCAGTGACTGTGAACCTAGAAAAAGATCAAATACCGATGTACAAGTACAACCTTTTTAGTTTTTACATTGTATTGCTAGAATATATTTTATTGGAATTGCAATTTTCTCTCAAGTTCGTGCATGACTGGAGACACCATTGGCTGGATTCTGGAAGTATCAAAGCAGTTTGTCCAAGAGAGAGATGTTAGAAATATATTTTGAAAAAACAAAATTTATTTAAACAAATACTTATTTTTAATATTAACGATTTTACATTTTATGAATTACGGAGCTATTTTCTTTAATTCATTGATGCACAATTAAATGACATTCATTCTATTAATTGTCACTAATATAAATGGTAAAACATTCTTTTCTCTGGTTGCCATGAATAGCTATTTATTATTTTATTTCTCATCCGTTGATTAGTTTTCTTTGACTTATATGTGTTGAGGTGTAGTAAATAGCTATATGAACGTTATTTTCTTAATATATAGAAACAGTAATAAAGAATGAAAGAGTATTTTAATTGTCATAAATTCACAGATTTAATTGTGTATATGTTATTTGTCTATAAATAACACACAATATTTGAAGAGCAAGTCATCCAATAATCCATCTAATAATTTACATTTTTAAGCTCTTCTTAGCTCTATAATTCATAAAACCCAACTTCTATTCTCCCACAAACAAATATTTTCTTTATAGAAAACATATTATTTTGCTATCATTGTTGAAAGAAGCTACATCAACCTCTACCACGGTTGCGTCCGCAGGCAGAGGAATACCAGTGTAATTTGGGGCAATCTTAAATGATTATTCCTACGCTTAGGACGGGAAGTTGACTTAGGTTCGCATTTTGCAGCTCTGGTAATAAAGTTTTAATTATATTCTTGATTATATTTTTAATATAATTGTTATTTATTTTATTGATCAAAATTCAGATTTAAAATTAGTTGGTTAGTTCATATTTTTTCAAAAGCTTGAGTGTAAGCTACTTGACAGATAGAAACATTCTTTTTATATAAGAAATAACAGAAAACAAACTATTTGACACAAACTATTAATAAGTAAAAACAAAATTTAGAATTCAATCAATGTTCATCTGGGGGGGGGGGGTGGGGGTGGGGGTTGTAGAGACTGGAGAGAATCAAAATTCATTTAATTCCTGATATGATAATAAATACTGAGATACATTCATGCTCTCAGACTCAATCTCATTAAAGGCATGATATCTCTTGGAAACCAAAACACGCAAGCGAGGTAAACTGAGAAAGAGATATGAATCTCTGATCTTTCTGGTAAGGTCAGAGTCGACCATTATGACTGTTTTGCGTTTCTTTGGAAACAGGAAACGACTGGTAATAAATTGGGTGATTTAATACCTGAAAAACAACCCACCACTGATCACCACTGTGTGCGCATTTACGTGCTCTTTCACAAAATCTCTTGGCATTAATTTGTTTCTTTCAGTGACATGTCTTATTTTTTGAAGTGTGACATAAGAGCTCTGTTTGAGGCTTTTTGGCAGTTTGTAAGTTCAAAATTTAATATATTTAATTAAGGCGATAATCTTTGTATTTTTGTATAACTATTGTATTGTATTCTGTTGTTGCAAAAAAAATAATAATAATAATAATGGAATAGAAAATTATTGAGAAGTTGAATTCATGCAATGAATATGAAGGTATGAACGCCAAAATAATGTAGTTGCAATTAAGTTTTTGTTAAATCTGATATTTTAGACCAATTCTTGTATCATTGTTTTTTTTTTTTCCCTCTTTACACTAGTCTTTAAACTAATCTTATCGAATCTTAAGTTAGTGATAAGACTCGCCAATTAAATGAATTTTTGAATTATTATCACATAATATTCAAATTTTACGAATCGTTAAAAATTATTCAAATAATTTATTTATTTTTGTAAAAATTCAGAATTCTGACATGTTTCTATACTTTATAAGAAAGTAAATTATTTGTAAATAAAATTCATACATATATTCAAATCACAAATTTTAGACCTCGTTATATTATTTTTAAATCTTGGACTTGTCACAATAGTTCTTCTATAGATGATTGAATTTATGCAAAGAAACTGTGCGGTACTGGTACATGGGTGAAAACCCCATACAGGAGATTACCAGTAGAGAAAAAAGAGACAAGTAGGATGTGATGGATGATGAGATTTTGAAAAAGAGATACTCTCATAAAACTGTTCATTTGATTTTCCTAGTTACAAAATATATATATATATGAGAAGGGTTCAAATGCCTCCATGTTTTTGTGCCTCCATCTCTCTACATCATTTTCAAAGTTCAAACAGTTGATCCGAACCGCTCAACCTAACCTCCATACTAAAATATGTTTGGAGACCAAATTTTATATTTTTAGGAATTTTTTTACTATTTTTTTAGATAGGTACAAAATCAGTAAATCTGAACCATCTAAAAACAGTATTTTTGTACCTATCTAAAAAAATAGTAAAAAAATTCCTAAAAATATAAAATTTGGTCTCCAAACATATTTTAGTATGGAGGTTAGATTGAGCGGTTCGGATCGACTGTTTGAACTTTGAAAATAATGAAGAGAGATGGAGACATGATGGAGGCACAAAAACATGGAGGCATTTGAACCCTCCTCTATATATATATATTTGCTAGTTTAGCACACGCCCCTACTATCGCATAGCCTCTTGTCCAGAAAAGCAAAGTACAGAGTATTTTATCACTTGGTATTTTGATTCGAAAAAAAATGTCTAATATAAAAATATATATATTTTTTTAATTTTTTTTTACCAATTGCACTAGACAGTTTCTAGCCGTGTTGTAAAAAACTTGCAATTAGTTTCTAATTATCAATTTAAAAGATACTTACAAAATTACTAATCTACAATTAATAATAATTATGTTATAAAATTTGTTTGAGTTAAAAAATATGTATGTCACTGTGGACAGATTACTCCTAAGAAAATTCAATTACTCATAATTAGAAGTAGATAATAACAAACAAAAAAAAAAAAGCCTTTTGAATTGATTAAAATTTACAGAATCCGACCCGGCCCCGACAAATAAGCTACTACTTATTTCGCTACATACAACCAGCTACAGAGAATCAAGATAGAACATGCTTGCTTCTAACGTGAAATTTTAGACGTAGGCCGACAACTTAATGGGCCATCACTACAAATCGTGCTAAGCCCAACAGAATTCCATCTAGTGAAGCCCACAAAATGCCAAGCTCGCACCTGACCCGATACACGCGTGCGAGTCGCACAATTTGACAAACTTTGTACTCTTTATCTCACGGGGGAAATTCTCCATCTCTGACACGTCTTTCTCTTGTCGAAGTTTGAGATGTGGTAATACGTCTCTCTTGTCAATTTTCCTAAACTTTGACAAGATAAAGACGTGTTAAATTAAATTCTCTTGTCAAGGTCTTTTATCTCACGGGGGAAATTAATTTGCTTATAAAAGCTTGACAAGAGAAGAGAGAGACCCACCATTTATCAGGAAGTTTTCCCTTTTTCCAATGCTAATAAATTCTAAATTTTCCTAAAATCCTTCCATTAACATAAAATTCAAACATAAAGATTTAACTCTGCATTCAGCATTTACCAGGTTTCTTTCGCTTCATGGTATATTTAAATTTCTTGCAAGTTAATCCGTATCTGTATGGATATAGATGTGGTTTTTAAATTTTCATTATTCATATCCATATAGTAGATATATCTCAAATAGTTTAATATATATCATGAAAAGATTTATGTTATTCATTGTAATACTTAGATAATATTATGAACTATCGTATTTTTAATAATATTTATATGTTTTTCTATATAAATAATAGTATTGAAAAACGGATACGAATATGATTTTGCCAGTATCCGATCCGTTTACACCCCCAGTTTGAAAGCATGCAAACTACACACACACACCAGTACAGAGCGTTCCTGGCCCCACATCTTCTGAATCAAAACCAACAATCTAATTCGTTAAATACGATTACAAAATCTAACCCATTATTTATTTTATCATACGCGCGATCTTCCATCTCTGACACTCTGACTGTCAAGTACTACAGATTGGATTACTGCTCTAAAAGTGCAATTGATATATATATATATATAATTCCTTTGATAAGAAACTACAACAGGTTGTATACAGATGCAAATGCAATGATCATAAAATGCAACCAGACTAGTGCGTCTTGTTATTTTATGGCATATATATATATATAGTAAAATTTTGATCGTGGGCCTTTGCTACCATGTGCTTGCATGTGGTGTGTCTCTCTTTTTGGGGCCCATCCCTCAATCACCTCATATACTCCTATTCATAAAATTATTAGGTACCTATAAGTTGTAATCTTAATGAAACACTTTGATTCAGGGAGTATGATACTGGCATTTCATATCATTTCGGTCCAAAATTTCAGCTTGCTTAGTTCCAGTAAATGTTATTAAATGCAGTTTCTATACAGTATACAGAAGGCCACCACATATACTCCGGTATGCGGCTGCATATACAGAGTTTTATGCGGACTTATATATACGGGTTTTAAAATGAGAATTCACATATATATAAATAAGTATGCGGTAATATACGGTAATATGCGGTATGCGGTAATATATGTCGCATATGCGGAACCGCATATATTGACCGTACACAAATTTTTATGTAGATTACAACTGAATATGCATATACGGCCATGTATGTAGACCGCATTTTATTACACTAGTTCCAGTACAAGTGCATGAAAATATGAAAATTGTAACTTGATTTAAAATTCCGGCCGAAAATTTCAGCCGAAATCTCTGAAATTTTGACAAGATGTTTATCTGATATTGATTTCTCGCCAGCTTTGCAAAGATATCCAGTCACTATTTCCTCTAAACAAGAATCCTTTATTATCACAACACTTTTTAAAGCTAATACCACATCTCAACTTCTCCTGTAGATGTCTAGGCACCAACAACAAGTTCTTTAAATTCTCTATTTCTCTCTCTTTCATTGATAACAACTTTGTTGTTACTTCTCTTTTCTAATTAGCAATGCCAGACATAATTCCTTCCAAACATGTCTTGCTCAAGAACTTTTTATCCGGGCTAAGAAGGAGAAATATTACAAACAAAAACATGACGGTATTAGAAAGAAAAAGAGAGATCAAGTTCTCGGCAAATCTTGCCATGGCTTCTGTCAGAAAAGAGGCAAAATGGAGTAGTGCTCTGATGGCCGACTTGTCGAGCAAATTTCAAAGAAAGGCTGTATTACCCTTGAAATACCGGCGTGTAGTTTCTAGACGCTACAAGCTTTCAAGAGGTGTTAAAGGAACTAGGCCGAGACATGCTGCGAAAGCAACTGTAATTGCAAAGTGTATAATTAAAAAGAGAGAACAGGTACTAAGGAGGTTGGTTCCCGGAGGCAAACGCATGGATGAGTTTACTCTTTTGGATGAAACCCTCGACTATATAAAATTGCTGAAGGCTCAAGTCGATGTAATGCGGTTGCTTGTTAAAGCTCTTGAAGTAAGCCTGAATTTTTCTTCATCTTATTTTTGTTACTTCATACTGGTAATTTCTAAGCAGGACATTAATTTACCAGCAAGAATTTATTATATAAAGCATAGGTTTCTCTTATATGGTTTGCATTTTCATTCTTGTCATTGTTTTCTTTTCTGTTCTATTCTCTGTAATTAGAAAAAGAGAAGAAAAGTTTACCAGAAAAAGAATGCCTGTGACAAAATAGAGATGTCGAGTTTCAAATTTGAATTACCAAATAAGTTACAAACTCCATAGTACTTTTGCTAGTAAGATTGAATTATCGAAACAATATCACTTACAAACAAATTATTGATTTTAACTAAAAGCTTTTCTTTTCCAATTATTTCATGTACTCATAAAACTTTGCTTTGCAGTGAAGGAGACAACGAGTAATAGATATAGTTATGAATGATGCCAGAGCTGCTTAACTTGCTCTATATACAAATCAATAAAGTGTGATCGTGTATGATGCTAAGTAACTGTACGATTAAATGAATTACAAATTAGTTTCAAGTTGTAACTTGTAAGTAGATAACTGCAACGATTGCAATGATTATAGTTTCATTTTTTCTTCTTCTTCTTTCTTTTTTTCTTTGATATATTGGTCCTTGATATACTTTAAGGTAAAGTACTTTGGATAACCAAACAAGTACATGGAGAGAACTGTTACAGAGTCAGAGATATTTAAACACACCAAATGTTGCCAGAATAAATGCAATTTGGTAATAAAGTTTGAAAATATCAATGGTGCTCCACATCATCAGATATCATTGCATACATTATTTGAAATGCGAAGCAGAAAGATATATGTTTTCGGTTTCTATAATTGTAGAACAGATACATTGAATGAACACAAATTACAGAGGTCCCGCAAACATGCCATGCTCCCTCTGTTCATTCCAGTTTTGAATGTTTTTTAGATAACAGTAAAAAGGAGGAAGTTATTAAGGAAAAAAATTGATTGATAAATTAGTTTTATTTTTATTTTTTTATTGATATATATGATTACAATAACATACTTCTCAGTTCTCGCAATTGTTAGACAGTTCATCACCCTTTACCTTCAAGCAATTGTATAAATACTTTGCATTGAATTTCACAAGCCAGAGATTTAAATCCATGAGAGTTATACTACTAAATTGATAACTTGTTTGTTGTGTACATCCTGTTTTAATATTCTATGGTGTTATCTTGTAGCTGTTAGCCTGTTACACTTAGACAGCTTTTTACTGGTACCAGCACATATAGGTACTAGACTGACATGGTAGTCCTGGTTTAATTTGACTAAAACTGTAGCATATAGAATAAAAAAAGAATATTACTTGGTACATTCAATGTGGCAAGTAAAACAATGCTTGGTTTGATTTTGTGAAGAGAATTGACCTATCAGAAGAAGAGATCAGAACAATAGGTCTAGCAAAGAAAATCTTTGTGAACAAGAAAAAATGTTTATTTTGACTAGATTTAGAAAATGTTTTCAAAAATAGAAAACATTTTTTTGACATTTTAATTTGAGCGAGTCTATGGTACTATGCATATTACGATTTGGCACCGTGCTACGACTCTATATTCGAGTTTTCAAATCCTAACGGTCGATCTGAACCGTTCATCTTGTTCTCCATATTAATATGTGTTTGGAGACCAAATTTTACATTTTTTGAAATTTTTTTACTATTTTTTTAGATTTATTGAAAATCACTGTTTTTGGATGGTCCAGAATTTTCAGATCAAGTGATTTTCTAAATATCTAAAAAAATAGTAAAAAAATTTCAAAAAATATAAAATTTGGTCTCCAAATACATATTAATATGGAGAACAAGATGAATGGTTCGGATCGACCGTTAGGATTTGAAAACTCAAATATAGAGCCGTAGCACGGTAACAACCCGTGATATGCATAGTACCATAGATTCACTCTTTTAATTTTCTTATAAATTGATTGTGTGACTATTTTACTTCACACTCATATTTTACGATTTTAAAGTTCAAAACGTCGATCCGAACCGTTCATCTTGTTCTCCATATTGAAATGTGCTTGGAGACCAAATTTTACATTTTTTGGAATTTTTTTACTATTTATTAAGCCATTTTGAAAATCACCGATCCGGTGGTCCAGAAATTTTTACTGTTTTTACTGTCCACCAGGATTTTCAGATTTTCAAAGTGGCTTAATAAATAGTAAAAAAATTTCAAAAAATGTAAAATTTGGTCTCCAAGCACATTTCAATATGGAGAACAAGATGAACGGTTCGGATCGACGTTTTGAACTTTGAAAATGAAGATATTGCGTGAAGTAGAAACGCGTTTTACTTCGCAACTCACCGTAACCCATATCTCTCTCTCTCTCTCTCTATATATATATATATATAGAGAGAGAGAGAGAGAGAGAGGGGGGGTTGGCTAATATCAAATCGATTGTTCCTGAGGTCCCGTGCAACTAAGTCGCTTTTCAATTTTCAAAGTCCAAAAAACCGATCCAACCCGTTAGATGTGATCTCTATATTAAAATGTGCTTGGAGACCAAATTTTATATTTTTTTTTGAATTTTTTTACTATTTATTAAGCCACTTTGAAAATTGGTGATCCAACAGTGGCTTAACAAAACAGTAAAATCAGAAGTCACCGTTGAATCAGCGATTTTCAAAGTGACTTAATAAATAGTAAAAAAAAAAAATCAGAAAATATAAAATTTGGTCTCCAAGCACATTTTAATATAGAGATCACATCTAACGGTTTGAATCAATTTTTTGAACTTTGAAAATTAAAAAACGACTGAGTTACACGGGATTTCAGGAACAATCGATTTGATATTAGCCAACCTCCCTCTCTCTCTTATCGAATTTTAAAAATATCAAACTAATTGATTGTCAATGTATCCAACAGCCTTTTTCAATTTAACATGCAAACATTTAGTGAAGTTTAGAATAATAAAAAAAAAATCATTTTACCATTGCATAAAAATCATTTATAGAAACACTTTTGTAAGTGAACGCGTGTTCATATTTTATAGAAACACTTTCATATAAACTAATTTAAGTCACATGCATGCATTTGTCAATATTTTATCTAATTATGTTTAGTATGCTTAAACACTTTGTGGAGAAAGAGCGAATTACATTTCTAAAGTTTTTTCTAATAACAAAAGATGTAAGTGCCTTTTTATCAGGTATAAAAATATCTACTAGGAACTATGGTTCCTTTTCAGATTGTGTTTCTATTTAGTTCTGGATAGATTATAGTACTGAAATACAAGTGGGAATAAATTTCATACTTGGTATAAAAATTATTTGTAGGTGATTTTAACCGAAATTCAAATATTAACAAATTCAAGCTACCTACAAGCATATAAATTCTTCTTTTTTTTTTCAAAATTAGCATAACACCTTGTGCAAGACCAAAAGCGAGAACATTTAGAATTCGTATCCTCTGCATTAATTCAAAAAAGAATTTTTTGAGTTAATGCATCGGAACTATCTGATTTGCTTGAAGATCTGTGCTGATTAGATCTGCACTAATATTAAAGGGCCTCCTATTTTATAGACTGAAGTCGGATTGACTTTATTTAAAATCAGACGGCTCAGATGCATTAACTCAAAAGATGCCCTTTTGAGTTAATGCAGACGATGCGGACTCGAATATTTAGGGATGCAGATATAGAAATGAACTTTAGATGTTTTGTAAATAACTTTTGTTATCAATGAAAATGTCAGTCGAGCTTAAAAAAAATGAATTTTAGCTAATTAATTAGAATAAAACTATGATAGTTGATAGACACCTATTCAGTATTTTGGAGATATTTGTTTTGTTTTTGTAGTAGATACATATATATAAACTGCTTGTAATATATACTGTTAAATGGGATATAACTATGATAAATACCTATTCAGGGGTCTGAGAGCAATAAGCTCAATTTTGATGTTGGTAATACAAATTCTCTATTTAATATGGAGATAGGGTACTAGGACCATAACCTCATTCAACCCTTTTTTCTTTGTTTAATAATTTTTTTTAAGAAGGACTTGGACCTATTGAAAAATATTTTAAACTTAAGCGGAAAGGATTTAATTGCTACCTCAGAAAAAGGAGACACCAGCAGCTGGCCACGTGCTAGGCCCAATTTCTGGGGGGTTTGTTTGTAAAAAAAATCTTAATTTGTTATACTCATACAATGATTTAATACTGTAAGGGCCTAGGACCAATATGTTTATAATTTGGGCCGAGGCATCAAATACACCTCTGGCCATCTTCAGGTCATATTCGACAGATCAACAATCACAGCGTGCACATTATTTACATCCACTTATCAAACAATTCTCTTCCACTACAACTCTCTAAATGCACGTCTCTAATGATAGCTAATGATTTTTCTTTACCAACTTGTTGTTTTCGGGAACCTCATTGCTTCATTAACCTATGCGGGGTAAATATATTGACAGAACTGCTTTAGCTTCATGCAGCGCACAATCAATATAAATAAAATGAAAAAAATATGACTAGTGTGCTGCATGAATTCAAACCAGCTTTGTCAATATTTTTATTCATAATTAGGTTTATCAATTTGTGCTGGTGAGAAATCAAAACGTTTGCAAAAGGTTGATTTTTTTTTAGAGTAAAAAAGTATTCGCGTACTGAAAATAATTTGAGTTAAGACATTAATTTACTGAAACTGTTGTTACTCTTGTATACCATACAAAGTCATAATCAATGACAAAATAATCCAAAGTTAATCAGAAGAAAATGGGGTACCAATGTACCACAAACAAAGGTGTGGATGGTAAAAAAAATAAAATTACAAGGTGACAATTAAAACAAAGACTGTTCAACTCAAGTGAAACACATTCTCAAAGCAATGTTATTAAATGCGGTTCCTATGCGGTATGCAGTCACATATGCGTATTAGATGCAATTATTAAATGCAGTTCCTATGAAGTAGGCGGCCGCATAAACCGCATTTTATTACACTGTCTCAAAGTATTCCCTGAAGAGCTTAATTGTTGGTACTCTCTCAACCAATACAGGACATTATGAACAAAGGGGCATTTTAGAAAAAGGTGATATCTAATTTCTTCATTATGGGTATGTAAGCAAAAAAGACACTGAGGGGATCCGGGCCACCCTTTAAGGACAAGTCTTTGTTTGGTAATTAAAACTGTCATGGTGGACTAATTACATGAAAAAATTTGATCTTATGATAAGGAATTGGAAGTTCCCTGTTCCCACCAATGTAAGACATTTTGTATTACAACCCCTCTAAAGCTACAGAATTCATAAGCACAATGCATACTAAAATTCCCCCTTGAATCCCATTGCCATAGAAGCTTGTTAGATGCGTGTAAATAATCATTGGATGTATCATGTATGTAACTTCACATACAATTAAATTTATTAATTCTTATATTTTCGAAATATATCATCTCTTATTCGAGGCAAATTGGCTCAGGTCTTACTCATCAACGATGAAATGTGTCTGTTTAAGAGGCAGAACTATAATTTTTTAATAGAAGTGCTAAATTCTAAAATACACACACACAAACACATATATAAAAGAAAAATGTTTTGCCGTTCATTTAGTGACACAGTAATAACATTTTAATTTGTGAACGCCAAACATACATCAAATCTTACTATTTTCCGTATATATGAGGAGGGTTTTAATACCTCATGCCTCTCATAACTCATCATACTTCATATTTTATATTTTCGTTTTCAAAATCCAAACTGTTGATCCGAATTGCTCTAAACAATATCTATATTAAAATATGTTTGAGGATGAAATTTTCTAAATTTTGGATTTTTTTTTTACTATTTTTTTAAGATGGGTAGAAAATCATTGTTTTTGAACGGTTTAGAAACAATGATTTTGTACCTATCTTAAAATATAATAAAAATATTCAAAAATCTCTTCTCCAAATATATTTTAGTATGGATATCATATTAAGCAGTTCTGATCAATAATTTAGAGTTTAAAAATAAAAATAAGATATATAAAATATGATAAGGTATGAAAAACATAATATATTAAAACCGTCCTCTACATATAAATCTGTCATATAAATTATGTTATAACATTTGAATTAAAAATTTTATTTATTTATTTACGTTTATTAAAATTATTAAGATGAACTACAATTAATCCATACCTTGATAAAGTTCCATCCACAAATTTGATTCGCCGACTGTCCATGCCTTTAAAAGTTCCATCCACAAACCACAAATTTGATTCGCCGACGGAGAACATATATAGAAAGTGAGAGTGACACCGTTTAGAAAAAAGTGCAATAATAAATGACACAATCCAACTTCATGGTGTTATTTGCATAAATTTAGCTAAACCACCAAACTACATCACTATCGCTTATCATAATATCTCTCCAAAACTAGATTTTAGTGTTTTGGCTGCACCCTGTCTTTATCTAATACGTGCTTCCATGCCCCACACGTCAGTCTCAGTTTACTATAAACCAACCAACCAATATCATGGCATGGCCGGATGGCCCCAAGATACAGCTCATTCCACATGTGATCCGGTGGGGCCCACCTCTCTCCTACCACACGACAACTTGGTCGACACGCCCGAATTTATAACCGAGCCCATGGGGGAGTTCAACAGTTGTCAAATCTTAGTCAAAGTAGTTTAACAGATTAATAGCTAATAATCAAGTTAAGAAACAGTAAAAACAAAAATATAAACAAGGAAAGAGAAAAACACAGCGAACCCCGAGGCGATTCGGTAACATTTCTCGCTGTACGGACGCGGAACCAAAAGCTATAGCTTCCCCAAATCGGTTCTTTTTTACGCGTCACGCGTTTACCCGTTATTCTTTTGACATGCTCATCTCACAGCCGTACATCATACACTTACCAAGTTTACTAGTTACCATGCTTGCGTACACACATAGCCTAGGGGAAGCTTCCATAAAAAAAAAAGCATTTTATGTACGCAGTGAACCGGGTGCAGGTAGCGTATATAGTTTATTCATCGGTTCCTCGAATGAGATCTTCTATATCCTATTTATATCGAAGCCCCTCCAACCTCCCATCCTTAGCAGGTGCAGAAAATTTGCTAAAAATAATTTTGAGGAAAAAAAAAAAAAATCTGCCCTGCTTTATCACTACGCTCACCTGGCATCCAATCCCTTTTTCTCATCTTCCTCATTGCTACGCTCAGATCCTAACCACCAACCGGAGGAGGTAGGTAGCTCACCTCCTGAGTCATCACCCAGCCTCGACCTCGAAAGCTCGAGATGCGCAACTTAGAAGATGAGCTCTTCCCTTCTACCCCTGGCAAGGTCAAGATCGAGCGGGCCCATGCCATCAGTCGCCAGTTCCACCGCTGCTTCGCCTCAACCTCCACCATGTTTCTGTGGGCCCTCTTCTTAATTGCTCTCACTGCCTCCTACCTCAGCTTTCAGAGCTTCGTCGACACCTCTTCTAAATACTTCCATGCCTCCTGGGGTGGGATGCACTGGGAGCGCCAGATCCGCAACTCCGCTCAGCCACGTCGTCAGAACGGCTTCTCTGTCCTCGTCACTGGCGCCTCTGGCTTTGTTGGTAGCCACGCGTCCCTTGCGCTCCGCCGACGCGGTGACGGTGTTGTCGGGTTGGATAACTTCAACTCGTATTATGATCCATCTCTGAAGAAAGCCCGAAAGGCGTTGCTATCTTCTCACTCCATTTTCATAGTCGAAGGAGACATAAATGATGCTAAATTGCTTGCCAAGCTTTTTGACGTGGTGCCATTCACGCACGTGCTTCACCTTGCTGCACAGGCTGGAGTGAGGTACGCCATAGAAAATCCAGCCTCATATGTACACAGCAACATTGCTGGGTTGGTGACTCTATTGGAGGCATGCAAATCGGCTGATCCACAACCCGCTATGGTCTGGGCTTCGTCTTCCTCTGTTTATGGGCTCAATGACAAGGTTCCTTTCTCAGAATTAGACCGTACCGATCAACCGGCATCGCTTTACGCGGCAACAAAGAAGGCGGGTGAAGAGATTACACACACTTACAACCATATCTACGGCCTATCGATTACGGGCTTGCGGTTTTTTACTGTCTATGGTCCTTGGGGCCGGCCTGACATGGCGTACTTCTCATTTACGAGAAATATTCTTCAAGGGAAGCCGATAACAGTTTACAGAGGGAAAGACCGTGTCGATCTAGCGAGAGATTTCACATACATTGATGATATAGTGAAAGGTTGTTTAGGAGCTCTCGACACGGCTGAGAAGAGCACAGGAACTGGAGGGAAGAAAAGGAGGCCAGCTCAGTACAGGATTTACAATTTGGGAAACACATCTCCAGTTACTGTGCCCAATCTTGTGGCGATACTGGAGAGGCATCTGAAGGTTAAGGCAAAGAAGAATGTGATAGAAATGCCTGGAAATGGAGACGTCCCGTTCACGCATGCCAACATCAGCCATGCACGTGCCGAGTTGGGGTACAAGCCCACGACTAACCTAGAGACGGGTCTGAAGAAGTTTGTCAAGTGGTACCTCTCCTACTATGGCTACAACCCAAGGGGAGTGAGAAATTTGTAATTATGCCCATGATTAACAATGCTTTTTTTTTCTATTTTAAAATTTAATTAGGTATTTTTGTCATTTTTTTGGGACAAGAGAACACTTGGTATTCTTTCCTTGGATATTTCAGAAGGGAACACTTGGAACAACAAGGTCGCGGTTCTCCCTTTTCTTTTTCTATTATTACTGTGGTTGTCATATTATCATCTAATGTAAATCAAATTAATTTTCTAAATTTACTCACTGATTCAGTGGAGGGCTGAGATCGCCCCCCTTTCTAAATTTGTCTAGTTACCTCTGCAATTAAATTGGTTTAACAAAAAATAGTAGAACGACAGGCTCATAGCTGTAATTGTCACGTGAATCTGGGTTGGTTTCTGAAGCATTTTAATTGGGGGTTCGTTCGCTCGTTGTCTTCCATTTGAATTTGAGGATGTTACTTCCTCAAAATGGGTGCCAGCTAGGAGCATGAGTCATAAAAGGCAAATACTTTTTACAGCTGTTGTGCTGAGAGATCAACTAATCTCCATACGCCACGTGTTCATGACTAACTGGGGGCCGTCGATCTGTAATCCCTGACACTGGAGCTTCCCTATTGGCTATTTAATGGACGCGTCTTTTTCCCTAGTCGACTAGTCCCATATCCAAACCATATTATAAAGTAATTCTTCATTAATTGGAGTAGCGGAGCGCATTTAATAATTATCAATTGCTTAAGATAATTCTGTTTACATGTCAATATCAAAATGATTTTAGTGTCAATCCGTGAACATTCTGGAGGGTTCATTTGCAAACAAGATTATCGGGAGACTAAAACCATGGCAATAGTTTGCAGTTTTTTTTATTTTTTAATTTTTAGGCCCACCTGCAGACAGGAATTTGGACGGTTCGACGAGATGGGTCCCACCCATGTGGACCACATGGTCTGAGTCTATCAGGAACGCTCGAGACTGGTGTGAGCTGTCACAAAACAACATTTATTTAATTACTTTTTCTCATTTCTTTTAAAAAAGTTCGCGCTAAAATCCAGGACTGTCAACTGTAGCACTACAACAGCATTATTACTTAACTACTTAAATAAAACACTTTAATCCGCAAAGAAATTCTTTCCTTTGTTTCAATTATCAAATTGAGCCGTCCATCAAGGAAATATTCTTTTGACTCGTAACAAAATGCACTTTTCTCGAAACTTAATTGGAATGCCTCTCTCTAGGAATCACGGTCGGGTTCGGCTGAACCAAGGTTGGCCCACGCCGTGCAATTTGGTGCGGCGCCATGGCTTCAATTCTCTGTTCCATTGCTGAGAAAGCTTTCTAAATTGAAGAAATTCTAGCTGAGAAAGATATAAGGAATAGAAAAATGCCCTGCTTATAAAGTCTGGAAATAAAATTGCTGTTATTTCAATTACAACCGTTGATTTTTGTTGAAATTCGTACGTAAACAAAATTGAATGATTGAAATTGGAATAACATGTTATTGTTATTTCAAAGATTTATTTATATAAAGTCACAGACCCATCTTGTTTAGAAATTTTTTTTTTTTTCACGGTGGAGTACTAAGGTTTTTTTAACAAAATTTATGTTCTGTTCATATAATTCATTTTAAGCGAATTTTCGAATTATAATGAACGAACAAATGATACAGAAATGCAACATATATCTCACGTAATTTATAATATTAACAAAAGTTTAATTTGTTTCATATAATAAATATTTTAATTTAAATTTAAATATTAAATCATTTGTCGAATTACAGTCGTACTATATATATACCATCATGAATTTTAAACATTGCAGAATTATTCATGAATGATGGATCTGTTCCTATTCTTCACAAAACGATTATCTATTGGCTTTAAAGTTGTGGTTTTAAAAGATAAAAAAAGTTGATCTAAAAATCATTATATTATGAATAATGATTTTTCTTGTCCGGGACCAATTAATGCCAACTGAAAACCAACTAATAAAGGGTTGCCATTTGTACGAATCCTGTGAATAAAATTTAGAAAATGACGAATCTTGTTTATTTTTTTAATATTTTGTTTATGATTCACCAACAACACCTTAATAATAAATGAGTGTAGATTTAAAAAAAAAAAAAAAAAACAATGAGTTCAGAATGAGTTTTGAGACAAAATTATATTCAATATTTAAATGTCAAAATTTATTTTGAACTTACGTGTCAGTGACTTTAAAAACATAAATTTCTTGTCCACAAGAAAACAGGTGATCTGGTTCCAAAAAAAAAAAAAAAAGCTCGGTGATGTCATTTTGTGTTTACACTAGTGCTACTAGAAGATCATCATAATACATGTATGGAATTTTACTAGTACAAAATTTAGAAAGTAGAAACCAAGACCAAGATGTCATTTTGTGTTTCCACTAGTGTTCCGGTTTAGGTTTACTTCCCCTGAAAGGCAAGAAAGAGAAGGAGGTGGTCGGATGGTGCAACCAAAAGCACTAGATCATGGATAGAAGAAAAAGAAGTGAAAAGCTCAGCTTAAACGCATATTTTATTTTCTGTTGCGGTGCTTTGCTTTGGGATAAAGAAGACAGGATTGGATTTGATTCGGTGAAGACTAATGAAGACATGCATGGGTCTGCTGTGGGACCAGTCAAGAAAAGAAAAGAAAAGATAGATGGATACAGAATTACAGATTGCCTTGCTGCCTATTTATTTCGACAGCTGGGAAATGGCGCCAGTATTTGAGTTTGAGGTAAAGTCATTGCTTTTTTTCCCCCATAAATTTCATAGGGGCTATCAAGTTGTGAATTCGTATCCTCTGCATTAACTTAAAAAAGAATCTTTTGAATTAATGCATTTGGACCGTCTGATAAGCTTCAAATTTCATGCGAATTAGATCTGCACTAATATTAAAGACCCTTTGTTTACAATCGGACGGTTGAGATTCATTAACTCAAAAGATTCCCTTTTAAGTTAATGCAGAGAATACGCATTCATCAAGTTGTACAGGAGATTGTTGTAGGTGTATTTATTGCTTGTAACTGCTAATGAAGAAATTAAATTACGGACTCTTTGATTTGTTTGGGATCCAACTTCATTTAGGGAAAAGAGTGCGGCCATGTTGAGAAAATAAATCTGCTGTAGTTCTCAGCCAATTACGTAATTCCGATTCTAAAATGTTAGCCTTTTCTCGAGATGCGTGCATAAAACTTACTTTTCTGAAAATGTTTTTGAGATGCGCGCATCGAAAAATTTGAATGATTGATATTGAGATTTTAGAATTCTGTAATTTCTCTTAGAATTACAACAGATTTGGACTCCCATATTCATCCAATTCAAATTTGAGTTACACGAGTTTTATTTCTATTTGATCTGTTTCAAAATTTGTGCGCTCCTGATCAGCAAAAATATTGAAGCGTATACGCACAAATATTAAAACGACATATACAGGTTTTGAAGCAGATAAAACTAGAGTGTAGCCCATTATACTCAAATTTGAGTCTCATAGAAATCAAACACACTTTTTTCATCAGTTTTAGTTCAATAAATTTATAAGGCTAGATTTTCATCTTTCTTTAAAAAAAAATTATTCAGAGCATCAGGATTTAAATATTTGTTAGTTTGTTTGTTTACTTAAATTAGTATGTGTTGATACTAATGGGTTTGCTTATTTTTCTTGGCCAACATAATTTCAATCTAAGTCTAAATTAAAATTTCCTCGCTTGATTTTTTGGAATGTTAGAAAAAGATGAGATAATTTCTTTTTAAACCTTCATTTATTCAATTTATTACAAGATGGACTTATCCCTAAAGAGAAGAATAATCCAAACTATCAAGTATCAACAGTTCATACCCCACCTGTCTGCTCTATAATCACTAAATTTGTGGCACTCAGACAGGGAATAACTTGTGTTCTGTTTTATCATTTTTTTCTTTAAATTATCTGGGTTCCTTAAAAATCACAATTTGATAACTTATTTTGCACTTCTTCTTGTTTCTTTTTAAAGCTTGGTAGTTTCTATATTAGTTTGATAGTGGTTGTCTTTCTGAATTAATATTGAAAGATAAAATAAAGATGTTGCACTCAGGGGGTGTTCATTGGGTCCGTTTTATTTGGTTTTGAACTGAACCGAATTAGTTTGGACCAAATGGTTTGGTTTTTTTTGGTTTAATGGTTCAGTTTTTTTTTTTAAAAAAAAAATCAAATTATAACTTCGGTTAGGTTCGATTTGGAAATTTTCAAAACCAAAATAACCGAACCGATCAAACTTTTATATATTATGAATTTGGTCCGGACTATCTCTGTTTATTTGTTAATACCCCGGTTTATTTCTTAATCAATTGCTTTAAATACTTCAGTTTATTATAATTAATTTCTTTAAATAAAAAATATATAAATTTCATTTCGAACTGAACAAATCGAAATAAAACTTTAGTTTGATTCGGTTCGGTTGCAATTCTAAATAAGTTCGGTTCGATTTTATTTTTGAAACCGAACCAAACTGATGAACACCCCTAGTACTACATAAAAAGCTTGGCCCAACAAATCAAGGCCCATAATAACAGCAGATTTCAATTCTTCAATACTGACCCTTTTAAGCTTTTAAAGAAAATTTTAAAAAAAGAAAGAAAACATTTTAAAGATAGGCAGCTTTATTTGTGCAATGCAAATAAAAGTAAATGTTTGAAAAAGTTAAAATGCTTCTTCGATTTATACATATTCTAAATTAACATAGCAATTTTTTACAAACGAAAGGATAATTTTGGCAATCAATATTATTTATATCGTAAACTGTTATTCATAAATAAATAATAAAGAAAAAAAAATAGAAAGCCCTGAAAAGAAAAATGATAAATTTGTTATTAATAGATAAATAGAATTAATAATTCCCTTCGGTCCCTTTCAGTTACTTCCATTCATCTTCTGAAAATAGAATAGAGAAAATAAAGTTAATATTATTTTTTTTTTCTCTCCTTTTCATGCCCTTCCTCCTCGTTCACATTATTTTGCAAAAGAAAAATCATCTTACGCTGTCTGTCAGTGAAACGCCACACTCTCAAATGTGAAATATCCGCCACAAGAAATCTGACCTTCAATTTGGACTTTTTTTTTTTTTTTTCTTTTCTTCAATATTACACCAGCGGCCCGTGGCCTAAGTTTGTTTTGTACGGAAATCCCAAGAGCAGCCAAACTTTTGCCTAGCTCACGTGCAGTATCGCGCGATGCAAACTAGAGAGCCCGACTGCCTGGGATCCAACGGCAAATAGATTCTCATGCAAATTAGATGGTCTCGACACAGAAATAAATATAAGAACCAATATGTGCAGGTGCAAAATATATTAGTAATCTATTCTTACTTAAAATTCAAATACGACGGTGCACAAATTTAGTATGCACCCTTTACGTAGATTATAGTACTCCTCCAGTTATGGTAAATATTGACCACCTCCATTAAGGTCTTTGAAATGGTTCTCGACCTCTCCAGTTTATTATAAAATGGAGAGAAAATCAGGTTTCCTCTCCTTTTGCTCGAGGCGCCGCGCGGGATTTGCAACGAACAAATCAAAGAGGCCGGGAGAATAGAAGCAAGAGAGAAATTTAAGCTAATAATAGCAATAAAAGCAACTAATTACAAAACATTGAATCTCTCACCTTATCAAAGGGTAAAATAGGTACCCCCGACAAACCCTCCCCTTCGATCCTTCCTTTCCTCACGCGAAATATTAACCCCTCTCGTCTCGTGCATATAAAAAAGATCCCATTTTTAATCGATTTTCTCATTGTATTTCAAAATTGATGCTTTAGATTTTGAGAGCAATGCCAGACAAGATGGAGAGGAAGAAATACCCGATCAGGGCAGAGGATTACGAGCTCTACGAAGAGGTGGGCCATGGTGTCAGCGCCGCTGTTCACCGTGCATTGTGCATCCCATTACATGAGGTCGTTGCAATCAAGGTGCTTGATTTTGAGAGGGATAACAGCGATCTGGTATGGATTCTTCAATTTTAAGTTTTATATATTGTATGGTATTGTAATGTCTTCCTTCTCTGTTTTGACTTTTGAGCATCCTAGATGAAGGTGCCTTTCGAAAGAATTTTTGAATCTGGCTTCCTTCTTATCTTAATATACTAACCCTGTCTTGATTTACACAAGGAACTTTTTAATTTGCCTTCTTCAACATTATTCTGTAGGCGATTGTTTAGGTTACAGGTTCAAGCAATAAATTTTCCAACTGTTATTGATACTGTTAATAACTTAATATTTTATTTCTTTTCTTGAATTAGATGTTGTATTTTTTCTAAAAATAATCCTTCAATGTCTATTATTTAAAAAAAAAAATCTTAGTAAACAAAGTATTCGGAATCACATGAAATAATGAGGCCAAATTGTTCAAATTTACTTTGTGTGCACTGTAAATTTTGTTTGATAAGTAAAAACATGTTAATGCTTATGTTACAATTAGCTAGGAGAGGTGTTATCTAGATATTGTCGGAAAGTAGTAAATTTATACACCAAATTAACTAAATTGTCTTAACTCTTAACATTAAGTATTCAGTTTGATGTATTTTCATATCATGTATTATCCTAGTTTTGCATCATTATCCTAAAGTAGTAATTAGTAATTGTTTTAGGTACACCATATGCTTATAAATTAATACTAATTCGCAGAGCATAAAAAATAGTACCTGTGTTAAATGTTTCCACATTACCACTATGCCAAGTAAACAATGTTGCCATTGCCAAGACAAAATTACCAGAGTAATTACGCCATTTAGAACTATTTTAACTGGATATAAAATCTCCATATTAAAACTTTTATTTCATTGTTGTTTTCCATGTTGTGTCTGTTGTTTGCAGAACAACATAATGCGTGAGGCGCAAACAATGACATTGATAGACCACCCAAATGTTTTGAAAGCACATTGCTCGTTCGTGCATGGCCAGACACTTTGGGTGGTGATGCCGTACATGGCAGGTGGTTCTTGCCTTCACATCATGAAGTCAGCTTTTCCAGATGGCCTTGACGAAGCTGTCATTGCTACTATTCTTAAAGAAACTTTAAAGGGGGTTGAGTATCTTCATCAGCTTGGCCACATACATCGTGATGTCAAGGTAAACTAAAAGGTTTTGCATATAGGACCCTATTATTGGTCTTTACAAATAACAGAATACCTCTTGTAAGCAACTATAACCATTATATTTCTCTAGAAATCCTTTAATTGAATTAAATTCATATCAAACAAGACAGGTGTTGCTTTTTTATTTTTCAATAAGAGTTTATGAAGATATTTTCTAAGTTAATGTTAAAAGGTCAAGGGCAACTTTGTCATTTCTTGCACAAAGCCAAATTCGGTTAAATTGAAGCCGATTGGTCAGTTTTCAAGGTTAAGCAATTACCCCCTGGAGAGCTTGAGTTTATACTAGCTTTCCTCATATTTGCTGAGAATGCAAAAAGAAAGGTTTTGGTGTACTTTTGTGAATACAATTAATTAAACATATTGCACATCAAACAAAGCACATATGTGGTCTTCTTTGTTTAGATTTACATGTCCGTATAAGCATGCATATTTTATGAGCTAAATACAAAAATTGCTTTATGTAGGCTGGAAATATATTAGTAGATTCAAAAAGAGGAATTAAACTTGGTGATTTTGGGGTCTCTGCGTGCCTCTTTGACGGTGGTGATAGGCAACGTCAGAGAAATACATTTGTTGGGACACCTTGCTGGTGTGCTTCAGTATTCTTTTATTAGATTGTAATCTGTGTTTCTATTGTAACATTTGGGACTGAAAATAAATATTCCTAATTGTAACAGGATGGCACCGGAGGTGTTGGAACAGATGAAAGGTTATGATTTCAGGTGAGTTGCACTTCTTCCTCCACATCTTATATTCCATTCTTCAAATTTATGTCTAGGAATAGTTTTCCTGATGTTTGCAAATATATAAAGAGCTGATATCTGGTCTTTTGGGATAACGGCGCTGGAGCTTGCTCATGGGCATGCCCCTTTCTCCAAATACCCTCCAATGAAGGTATATCAAATGGTAGAGAATTTTAAGTCAAAATTAAAGAAAGAGAGTAATTCATACAGTTTCTTTTTGACAGGTATTGCTAATGACATTACAGAATCCTCCACCAGGTCTTGACTCTGAGAGGGACAAGAATCGATTCTCAAAGGTTCATCATTTATATCCCTTTTTCCTCAAACTTAATTACCATTTATGCATTTGCTAATAAACAACATAGTTAACAGGCTATCCTTTGTTCATTTCTTTCAAGCAGTCTTTCAAGCATATGATTGGTCAGTGTTTGATGAAAGACCCCAGAAAAAGGCCGACAGCTAAAAAGTTGCTAAAGCACCCGTTCTTCAAGCAGGCTCGGTCTCAAGATTACATCAATAAGAAAATGTTGGATGGATTGCCTATGCTTGGAGACCAATATCAAGCTCTCAAAGTACTCCAATTTCACAGAGACTTTTGTTTTCCTAATAAATTGCTCTGCTACTTACTTTTTTGTGTGGCTTGCATGTGACTTGAATTTCATTATTCTCTTAATTACAGGAAAAAGAAGAAGTTCTGATGGCACAAAAGAAGATGCCAGCTGGGGAGAAGGAAGAATTATCCCAGGTCTCTTTGCATTTGTACCACATAATGTTGAACACTGATTATTTCTTTTCAAAAACCAAAACAGATTACATATAATTTCTTAATCTTATTGGGAATCATATTGTACCAATTATTATAATTGAGTCTGTAAACTCTGAGTGCAAAGGAGCTGTAATCTTAACCATGAAAACCTTCTGTTTGTTTATTGCAATCTTTATTGGCATGATTTATATGAGATATGATTTAAAGATCGTGATGTAACTTTATGATATTTCGTGTCCAGAATGAATATAAGAGAGGCATCAGTTGCTGGAATTTTGATCTTGAGGATCTAAAGTCTCAGGCCACACTGGTAATTATTTAGAAATATAAATTTACCTCTTCACACTGATGAACCTTTTTGATATTATATCTTTTGGCATGTTCTGTTTTCAATATTTTAAAAGATGTCAGACATCGACGACATTGGTACGTCGACAAAAGAATCAGAACTCAGCCTATTTGAGATAGAGAGTGTGAATGATAAGTCATCAGAAAGCGGGTCAAGTGGGTCATCCACTGCAGCTGCTCCTCAAAAACTTGAAAGTGAATTGGTAAGTGTCGATGTACATCACGAGCAGGAAGAGAAAGCAAAAAAGCCTGGTATACAACAGAGAGGCCGCTTCAAGGTCACCACATCTAACGAGAATGTGGATATGGATAAGGTAATGTCAAACCAACCATGCATTCTAATTTTTTATAAGTCAGTCTTTTTTCATTTATTAAAAATTAAAATTTCCCAACTTTTTGTATTCTTTTTCAGGGCAACAATATTCTACTTCAAAAGAGCTTCAGCTTGCAAGTAAGTCTTCCCTTTTCTAAATCATGGTTCCCTCCATAACTCCAAGTTTGATTGTACCCTTTTGTTCGACAAAGTCCTTTTGCAATTCTTAAAATGTCTTGAATAAACTTGTTTTGGATCGTAGGTCATGTCCCGGTTTCCTATGTTTGCTCCATCACCTACAGGTCATCCACCTTCAGGCCCAGTGAACCCTCATTCAAATTCAATTCATGCCCAACTTCATGGTATCTTGCAAACAAACCTGCTTCAAAGGGTATGAGCGTATGACTAATATATTTTTTACCATGTTCAGATACTGATTAGTTTGGTATTGATACATCTTTCCTATTATTTTTTCTTTGTGAAGGATTATATACTGAGTATGATGAAACAAGTGACAGTTGGTACCTTCTCTCCTGTTTCTGTTGCTGATCTGACATCACCACCTTCTCCTAGGCCTCCTACAATTGTGCCTGAGAAATCATTGGTACAAAGAAAGTGAATATTGCCTTGAATTATGATGTGCTAACTTTCAAATTGACTAAGATTATAATTTGGATTTTGCCCCCAAATTTCAGCTGGAAGCAGCATTTGAAAGGGAGAAGGAACTGTTGAATGAAATTAATGATCTTCAGTGGAGGTACATACATACAATAATATTTTGTTTCATTAAATCTATTTCAATATTTCAATGACGTAGAATTTTAATACAAGTTGACGTAATTACCTGTAGATTGCTTCGGGCACAGGAGGAGTCGGAAAAGCTTAAAGTAAAATTAGCCGATAAATCATAGTCCTTTAAAGATACATTAGAAAATGACATTAGAAATTAATCATTTATAGGCATCCCTCTTAGCAAAGTAGTGTTAAATTAGCAAGAGATAATATTTTTTGGTAGACATCTATTTTAGAGGTTTGTGCATGTCATTCTAGCAATGGTACAAATTAAGCTGTCTATTTTATCCGAGGGCAGTTGCAAGTATTGTACTTTTTGTTTGCCATTTGTTTTTTCAATAGTTTGGCCCGTGAATGATGTGCTAATGTCTCCATGCCATAATCATCAATGTCAATTAATTACTTATAATATATAGTCTTATAATTTGGGTTGTTGGTTAGCCTTTAGGACTAATGTTCATGACACTGCATGTGATTGTAATATCTTTATATTTTATATCCCCATAATCTCTCTATTTTTAAAATTGTAATGACATATAATTTAAAATTTAAATGTTAAAACAAAATAATTAGATATAATTTATATTATTTTCTTTATGCACATGAAAAATTACGACATTTCAATTTTGTTTTAATTAACATCAAGAGTTTACAAAAACGCAATGACATACATAATTTCTAAACGTGTATTATTTAACTTATTGATTTATATAAAAATAAATTCGGATAATGGTAAATGTTATGTGCATATAGAAAAAATAATATATATTATATCTAGTTATTTTATTTTCATATATAAGTTTTAATATTTTTGTAATAAAATAATCATAAAGTGAAGACATGATGAAGACAAAAAAATAGAAGATTTAATCCTCATCTTTTAACAAATAACGAGTTACAAATTGCATAACCTCTTTTTTTTTTCCTTTTATAAGAAAAGAGTGATAACTAAGTTCTCATATTAATGCACATTAATAATTGGAAGTAAACAACATAAAGGCCCCTTAATTAGTTTATTATTCGTGACACAAGATTAATCAGAACTACAAAATAAAATCAAAGGGCTAAAGAATAGAAGAGAGGAGCTACAGAATCCTGATAGTTAATTTTTGTAAGAGCAAAAACAGAGTAGGTAACTGTTCCTTGCCACTTTGACACTTTCGATGCACGGTGCACCAGCGACAGATATCGGACATCGGGTTTCATTTTAATATGCTGCTAATTTTCTTGGCTGAAGTGTTCTTGAAGCGATGAGAAGGAAAATTCAGAGAGCTGAAGCAGAGAGATGAATGCTTCACACACTTCCTTGGCCCTTGGTTTTATAGTACTTCATGTGGTTACAATATTGACCCTGCCAGTCATATATTTAAAAACATAGCTTAGTAAATGTTCTTCCACTATTAGTTATGTAACTATTTTTTTTCCGATAGCAATGCAATACAAACATGTTTTCTCTTGTATCTTAATTTCTCAATGATTTTTGAAATTGTCAAACGTACCCTTCTAAAAAAGAAAAAAGGAAAAAATCTTCTTGATTTAATATTCTTTCATATTAGTGATGTAACACAAATTTGATTGCTTAAGAATTTATTTCTTACGTATAACTGAAATATCTATAAAGGATAATGTTTTACTAAATTAAAACTATTGTTTTATTAAATATTACAAGTTATAAAATGTTACAAGTACTTCAGCAAAAAAATTGTATTGTTAGAAATTGAGAAAAGAAATGTGTGGGAGCCGAGGGGTGAAGGTATTGATAGAACTATTTTGACTTCAAATCATTTTGTTTCTATTAGTCGTATGCATTGCTTATAGGGAAAATAATGCAGCAAGCATTATGAAGGTAGGTGTAATAGCAACATGAATTATTTCATTGCAAAAACAACATGAAAAAAGGAGTAGAACATCTAATCTAATTTTCTAAACTTGCTTTTGACAAAACTAGCTGAAGATGCTATGCTGGTAATATTGGTCACATTTAGTTGATAAATTAAAATAACATTTAATCCATTAGGTGAAGGCCATGCCACCATGGAACTATGCATATTACCGAAACTATGCACGGTACTGGACAACCAATGCTTCTATTCTATATGCAATTTCAAATAGCTAATTCAAATCACTCAATATAATCTACATTTTAAAAGTTTGTAATATTTTAAAATTGGAAAAATTGGTTATTTGCCACTCCAAAATCTTGAAATTTGAAAATTGCCACTCTAAACTTTGAAATCGTAAAAATGCCACTATAAACTTGGTTAATTCCTAATTTTGCCATTTATACTGTATTCTTATACTATTTTAATTAAAAATTAACTGAAAAATACTATTTTGTATACGTATTTATGTATTTCCAATTATACCCTTCTGATTCAATTAATACACCTGTTTATGCATCAGACCATCGCCTAACCCTAATCGCGTCCTCCTCCACCTCCTACCTAGTACCTTGATGTAACCCTAATCGCCTCCTCCTACCCAGTACCCAGTACCTTGCTGTAATTAACTGATGCATCCTTCTGTTTAGGAACTGGTTATCGAATTCCAAAAGGCCACTGATGAATGTAAATTTCTTTTCCATTTTATTTTGTAAAGGTTTAATTTGATGCAAGAATATAACCTGGGTTAGGTGGCCAACTGGTACTCTGGTACAAAGTTATCTTTGTACATTGTTGTATCTAAATAAGTGGTCATTTCGTGCTCCCTTTTTTTAACAGAGTCAAAAGAAAGAATTGTGGCAAACTTGGCTAATTTTGCATATGATCCCTATAATTTAAGAACGAATCTTTTTGGACTGAGATTGAAACTCTTCAGGCGATAAACCACATGAATTTGGTGGGGTTTTATGGTTATTTGTTATTTGAAGATGAGAAGATAATTGTGGTTGAGTGTGTGCCTAATGGGAATCTTCGCGAGCACCTCGAATGTACATATTTCTTGCCATTCTTGTTTCTTTGTTCACTTATTTATTTGCGTATTTGATACAGATTTGTAATGTGATACTTCTTTGTTATAATACACAGGTAAAAATGGAAAAGTGCTTGAGTTTGCTAATCGCTTGGACATCATGATTGATGTTGCTCATGCTATTAATTATCTCCATACTTACTGCGTTACATCTCAAACTCAGATCATTATTCTAAATTAATGAAGATCTATTATAATCAATCATGTCCTAAGAGTATGTTAAATTCCAATTATCAGTGGTTCTGCTAATATTTATTATATTTTTATTTTGTTTCAGATAAGCCCTTGATTCACCGGGATATAAAGTCCTCAAACATTCTTCTGACAAGCATACTACATGGTAAGGTTGCTGATTTCGGATTAGCAAAACTTGCTTCTACCGATGCCAATTGCACTGTTGTTCAAACCGTTGCAAAAAGGTACTCCTGGTTATATCGATCCAGAGTACTTTAGAACAAATCAACTGACAAGTAAGACCGATGTCTATTCCTTTGGAGTGGTTTTAGTAGAGATTATAACCGGTAAACGTCCCATTGAACGTACCAGCAAACAAACAACAATTAAATGCATGGGTTAGTTTTCTCTCATCCTAGTCCATCTTTATAATTCAAAATTTCAAATAAATAAAGATAAATGGAAAGAAAAAAGAGTATTTACTAACAACATTTTGATGATAATAATGTAGGCAATGACAGAGGTTCACCATGGAAATGCAATAAACACACTCGATCCTAAACTAGAATCGAATGAAGCAATCACCGTAGCAATCAAAGATATTTATATATTGACATCTCGTTGCTTGCTTGTTGATAGAAGGCAAAGACCTACGATGGAGGAATATTGCAGTAGATTCTTTGGAACGTAAGGAAAAAATATAATGACCTGATAAAAAAGGAAGCAAATGACAATTAATTAGAAGACATTTGATTTCACACAAGTTGCACAAAGGTGTGGCAGAACATATGTTTTAGTTCAATTCTTTATGGTTTGGTTTTATTTGATAGTTTTAGTTCAATTCTTTTTTTCTTTTCTTTTTTCCGTTTTATATGACTACATTATGACTGTAAGTTTTGGTACCGTAAGGTTCTAGTTGTACTGCTCTCTTGAAAAATTTCAGATACATAGGTGCAACAGATTTAATGGCATGGTATATTGTAAGTAATCTAAGTATTGCTTGATAACAGAAGCAAGCTTAGTTTCTTTTAAACAGAGTTATGTTTTCTTTTAAAACTAAAACGATGCATTCATGTTTAGCACAAATCTACAAAATTTTCATTTTTAAGTTTATCAAGTGATCTCCTACCGAATTTCTCGTACAAATAAAATGGACAAGAATATAATTAGTCAGCCTTTTTTTTCAAGGCAAGAATATGAATCATAGCTTCCAGTTAAAAGTACTGACACCTATAATACTAACAATGACATCATAGTCTCGGCATGGTTTTGTACGGTTTTGTGATTACAAACTGAACCCCAAATTCACTCGGTTTGGAAATGAGTATTTTTATTCATTCAAGAAACTGTCATCAACTAAAGAAAATTGTCAGTAATAAATTGAGTTGCGAACATAATGAGCTACATAAAAAGAAATTATAAATCCATAAAAGTTGAATGGGGTGTTACTATTCATTCTATAGTAACACCTCCTCTCTCAACCTTCCGATATAATATTGATAGATGATATGATTTCCTTCTCTCATCATCTTATGTATGTCAAATTTCTCCTCTCTCGGTCCTCCATTTGTGCTACTTGTCTTCACCAAATTCTCTCCCGCTGTCCACGTGGTGCTTAGCGCTACGTGTCTTGCTCTCCTTTTTCCCCTTTCCTTCTCTTTTCTGCTGGCGCATTCGACTCCCCACCTTTCCGCTTCCGTCTTTTCATCACTCGATACAATGGCTCACCTCCTCCTCCCTCCTCTTTCACTTCTCTGCCTTTCTTTCTTCTCCTGCAACGGTAGTTCCTTCAATCCGTCAGATCTGCACGGCCTCCGCTTCAATCACCGGGTAAAATTCTCCCTCATCCCACCATGGCTTTCCTTCATTGGTCATTTTTTATTCTATTTGATCAATTGCTTTAATTAAGGTAGAAAACGATTAGGAATTTGGATTTTGGAATTAGGGATGGCTGCCTACGTAACTGATCTTCTTCATATATTTAAAAGGACATTTGTTTATCTATTCAGTGCTTTTATGATTTTTACAATATTATTGGTAATTTTTCTTTCATTCTTAAGTATAAAGTTGAAATATACGATTCAAAGCATTAATTATATATGTTGAATTTCTCCGATCTCTTATTATAAAATTAAGAAATATATACAAATTTATTAATATAATTAGTATAATATTTTTTTTATTAATTGGATTCTTCTATCAGTAAATAAAACTAGATTTATGAGATATTATTTTTCTTATATATAACAAGTGATATGTATCATCATTTACATGATAGATCACACGAAAACAATTTTCCTTCATATTAGATAAAAATTGAGAATAACACTTTTATGATATATCATTCAAAACTACCCTCCTGACCTCTTTATCATTACTCATGCATAATTTATGTATACATTAATTTCCGATAAAAGACTTGCTTATCTCTTGATATTAAAAAGTACACATATACTAAACGTGTCATACAAAATCATATATTTGCATGAAGAAGTGGAAAAGAAAAGAATAATGATAAGGAATTTGAAAATGATGGATATAAGACATAAAGCTATTTAATTAAATTTAAGTATATTAAATAATTTTAATATACACATGAAAGAAAGCTATCAGTTTTCTAAAACACCAAATATATTTTGTAAATTTGTAGGGTCCATCCCAACAATAAAATACACCAACTCATAAATGATTATGAAAGATATCTAAGTACCTCCTATAAATTAAATAATTTTAGTTTTGTCTTTAATTTTTTTATATAAAAATTATACTATTAATCTCTTCATAATATGAAATTACAGAATACTTATTTATCCAGCAGTCAGCTAAATATTACAACAGAAAATATTTGTTGCAGGCTCCATGATCAATTAATTGTTTCTCTGTTGCATTGGGATTTGGTGTGGCAACGCATTGTGTCCACCTCTGTGCATGGTTTACCTTGTTGCCAACTTGCCAATTGTCATTATGGTCAAATAATTTGCTAAATCGTGTTGCTAAACAGAAAAATGAAACTATATATATTACAAATCTCCATTAATGTATGTTGATAACTAAGAGCAAAAATGTTAGCTGAATGAGAAGTGTGATATTTATTGGTTTGTGGTACAATTTTTTAGTTAAGGAGTTGCAAACGAATCCTCGGCAATAGCGATACTTTTAAAAATAATAATTTATATCGATGTATTCTCGGCATAGTCATTTTTTTATCTCCGTGGATAGTGACAGATTTTTACAATAGTGGGAGCAACATGCCTGCGTACGTACTAAGACCAATAATTTTCAAAGAGATTTTTTTTTTTTACTTTTATCTATGTTTTTTTTTATGAAACAGAGCATGTTGATATTTTTTTTTCAAAAATATGCAAATAAACAAACAAATAAGAGCCAAAAATGGCCATACATTTACTAGCTATTAGAAAACCATGTGTTTTTCAATGAAAGTTTTTTTTTTAATGCAAAATGTAAAAAAGACATCACAATAATCAAACCTATATATTGTTCTATTCTAAAAGATGCGAAATTGTTCGTTCAACATGATATTACCAAACTATTTTTTTTTTCTAAATAAATCATTTCAATCATCCATGCGTTTTAAAGATGGTTAGGATGCAAAAACTTAATGGACAAAAAGAAGGAAAATATGATTTATTTATTGAACTCCAATATTATATTTGATGATGCATTTCCAATATCGTTTAACGGAATTTGAAACTTATTGTTAAAATGCTCCTACCTCCTCTCAATCTAAAATAATATTAATGAAAAAAGAGGCAATGCTATTGCTAATAACCGTTTGACAAAATCTTGACTTCTATGTAGTTCATCAATAAATTTGGCACCATAAGTCTAGTCTGAATCCTCAATCTTTTAGAATTGCGAGGGGAGGTTGTAATAATAGCATCCATACCCGATTCTTTTTTAAAATTAGAATTAAACAAAATTCTTCCGATAAAAAGAGTTATTGCAAAATTCTTCAAGGGAGGTTGGTTGAATTTAAAAAAAAAAAGAAAAAAAAACTCTACCGAAGCAAAGGTTCGGTGGAGACAAGAAAATAATTTCTCCACCTGGTCAAACTACCTGCCACAGAAAATTTTATCTAGGATTCCACTGAACCGTTGGTTCGGTGGAGCTGTTTTCTTGTAAAATTGCTTCGACGGATGCTGCTTCTATTTGAAAATTTATGTTTAATTATAATTATAAAAAAATCCCAATACCCTCAATTAATTGGTAGTTATTGCAAATTCCTTCCGATGATCAAAATGTGGTATTATAGTTGGGATTTTGGGTATGACTGAAACATCACTTGTGCCCTTGTCATTTTAAAAATAAAAAAGTTTTGTAAATTCTGGGTACTTATAAATGAAAAGTTATAAAATCAGGTAGTTATTGCATAGTACCGAAACTATGCACGGTACCAGACAGCCGATGCTTCTATTCTATATGCAATTCCAAATAGCTAATTCAAACCACTCAATATAATCTACATTTTAAAAATTCGTAATATTTTAAAATTTCATACTATATTCAGATCTATGCCAGCCAATGGTACGATTTTGTCAAAAGCCAAGAAAATAGTAATAGAAACTTTTATTATTACAATTGATCCCCTAAAAATTGGAGCGTGGAGATCATACTGTACAGCTTTTTATTTTTTATTTTTTTTTGAAAAATAATGATATTTACCACCAATTTCATTGAAATCAAAAATCATAACATATTTGACCTAGTACCTAAAATTGGTACCAAATTCAAATAAGTTAAGTCTTTACAGCTGTTCAAAACATAAGCAGAAACAATAGAAAAAACCAAAACATCCTATCATGCTCACAACACAAGAAGGCAACAATTCTAAGAAAACACAAAAACATCATAACATGCATAAAATTAAGTATTACAAATCTAACAAGTCTTCATCATCTTTCTCGGCGCCAAACATTGGATATGGGAGGGTTGCCATCCCCAGAACCCTGCACCAAGAGGTCCAAAGCTTGAGTTGTGTCTGAGCTTCTTTCCTCCTCCAGCAGAAGGAGATCATACTGTACAGCTTTTTAAGGAATAGTAATTGTCTTATATTCGTTGGGAACATGCTTCTCTTATATTCATTGGTAACAATTACAATTGCTTACAAGTAGAGCTTTAGGAATCAGTAATTTTCTCTCTTATGTACAATAGTAAAAATGGTATTCATATCACCCGAGGTAACAGACACTTTTGAGTTTAGATCCGAACCGTCCGATCTGCTTTCGGACAATTATTAAAGAGGCCCGTGTATTCCACCTCGGGCCGGATTGGCCTGGATTTTGATTGGACAGTCCGAATGTAAACTCACATATTCTGTTACCTCAGAGGATGCATACTCCTAAAAATGTGCCTGTACAATATTGACCCTGCTAAATTAATACAAGCTTCTTTCCTAAAAGAAAGAATAATTAATTCATGCTACAACTAGATTAACAAGAAACAGCAGTTGCATCAAGCAAGTTGAATTCCCGTTCCAGGCTCCATGTAGATCCACTTAACTTGAAAAATTGTACTGAATACTCACGAAAATAACCGTTTCGAGTTACAACGTATATGCTTGCCCTGTCAAGTTACGAAGAAAGTGATTGATTAATTTTTATCAATAGAAACGGAAATGATCCAACTACAAATGAAAATTACAAAATACAATTACAATTTGAAAAATAACAGTCTCACCTGAAAGCTAAATTTGGAGAGGTATTTGGCAAGTTCTCAATTGTGTTAACTGCTACATAGCTGTAGGAAGTATCTTCATTAGAACTTACGAAAAAAAATGGATAACACCAATGAAAGATAAATTCCAATGAAATAAAATGCACCTCTTTACTCCAGCAGGAACAATATTGTGTACAACATGATGATTGGCAGGGTCAAAAGCGTCATTTATTGACTCAGGAATCACAGAACCTAGTAACTTATTATGCCTACTGAAATAACAAACACTCACAAATCAAGAATAATATAAGAATTATAAACATAAAAAAGTTCACTGTCAAGATATATATATATATATATCTGATGATAATATTAAATTATATTCACCTTCCATTTATGACGGCCTCCACAAGAAATATATGTAAAGAACCTGATGAGCTAGTTGCCGTTAGAATATCAGGTATATCTAAAGACGGTGCAAATGCAAGAGAGTATATAGTTGATGAATATGTTCCTCTCCTGAAGTTATAGGACTGCAAGAGCACAACAAAATATACTAATATTAAGGTAAAACAAGTTAGCCATGAATATCTTGTCAAAAGAAGAATATGTGGATACCTTGGTTGCTTGTGAAACTAGATGAACTCTTATTATAGTTCCTTTCTCTGAGGCAGTTGCAAGGTACATTCCAGTAGATGAAAAAACAAGGGCAGCCAGTGGTGAGCAATGAGCATCTATCTGTTAAAATATTTCTTATTAAATCCATTTCGCAAGAACTCAAAAATAAATATAACAAAAGAAAGCATGTTATCCAACCTGGCAGTATGATTGAAGCTGTAATGTATCATAAACTAGAACAGAGCCCCTGGTAATGCTAGCAGGAATAGCCACGTAGCAGCCCTCTGAATTAGGGGCAAATGCACATAATCCTGGAAAACATGAAACATAAATCAAATCATGACATATGAAGTTCAATAAATGCAAACTGACACAAGTAAAAAAAGATCACCTTTTCCATTTGGTACTGTTTCAAATTCATCTAAGATAGCCATAATATTCAGGTCATAGATAAAGGCCTTATCCTGCAACAAGACAACAAGCCTGCATGATATGTGAGCTCAGTTGGAGTAAAACTAAAAATATCTGTACCAGTAGGTAAGTTCTGGTACCAGGATGGTACCTAGTGGTAATCTTTTAGAAATATACCTTTTTCGATTAAAACGAACAGCCACGATGGATGTAAGAAAGCTAAGCTCTCTTAGATTAGCTCCAGTTGCGGTGTTAAATAAGCATAGCCGGCGAGGTGATAATGATGGCTTTCAAGAAAAAAAAAAATATAATATTGCATCATGCCCCTAGAATGTATTATAATATGCAGTAACACATCAGAAAGCGAGTAAGGTTTTCGTATCAGATAATCTATCTACCTGTTCACCTGCTCCGACTATTGCTAGCAGACTTGAACTGAACAGCATTTCAACAATGCTAAAAGCACCAAGAGCTGGTCAGAAGAAAGTTAGTTTTTAATTCTCAGTGCCAAAATCAAGCTAAACAAAATCGATTACATAAAGTTAACCATTATACATACATTCAATCAGTGAACAAAAAAACTTTAATTTCCGTGAGCATATTTGAAATGATACATCTCTACTGTGGTCTGCTTAATATTACAAACAACAATTGGCTTAATTTTATGGAGTAAAGGAAATTAGTTAATATATTTTAGTTCTTTCAAACTATACCCCCAGCATAAATATGAGATTCCTCTTGTAAGAAAAGTCCACCAAACTCCATTAAAATTGGAAAATAAGTTCTGACTACTTACTTTTCTCATAACATAGCCTTCCATTCCTTGCTTCGAATATCTTAAACCCATCCCTTGTCCCAATAGCAAAGAAGCTGATAGAAAATTGAGAAAAAATAATAAAAAAATTTAGACTCAATAGTAGAATTTACTATCTGCATATGTTATCAGTCAAACATCAATTCCTCATCTCCGAAGAGCGAAAAGCAACAATCAAATTAGACAACGAAACCCGCAAGCCGAGGGAAAAGAAACCTAAAAAAAGAGAGAGACCTGTTGTCTTGGTTAAACGATGCACACAGGATTTGAGATGCCGAAGAACTAGTCGCCATGAGAGAGATGAAGAGAGCAAATCCTCTCGGACGGAAAAGGAAAGAGGAAACATCAAGCGTGCCCCTTGTAAATATCGGAATCACAAAATAAGCCCAAATAAGGTTTCTGGGCCATGATATAAGGGCTCCATTTATTTGAGCTAGGCTTTAAATTCTTGAATTTGGGCCTTCACCCTGGTTGCGTTTACTTAGAGAATTCTAGCCTATTTTATTCTAATTTTGGGCTTTAATAATTTGGGCTTGTTCTTTTCTGTGCTGTAATTTTATTTGATCACATTATAATATAAAATGGTGGGCTATTTAGAGGCTTTTTCCTAGTTGAAGAAAAGTGGTACTGCAATTTTGAAATTTGTGTATTTCTCATGATAAATTTGTGTATCACTGTGAAGCCCTTAAAAGCCTCAATCTGACAAACACGCAGTGAATAGTGATAATTAAACCTGTCTTTAGCGAAACTGTGTCAGAAAGTGTATGTCTTTAGTGAGATATTGAGAGGATAAATTAAACTGATGGAAGAACCTCAAGGATGCCAGAACTCAGAAGAGACTGTTTCAAACAAGACTATAGCAGAAATGCATATGGGTGATGTGTCAAGTACCAAGCTATTGTCTCTCTGATTGTGTGTGCTGTCCATGTCTGAATTGGATTCTGTTGAAGTTTTGACATGATCTTTCATTTCTGAGATTGGTTGGAAGTACTGTCAGAGGTATATCTGTCCAGTGCTTGAGTCAGGATCCTATGAATTATTTCGATCCGAACCGTTCAATTAGAATCCTGGTCAATCCGGTCCAAGATGGAATGCACGAACCCCCTTTAATATTCGTGCCAAAACAGATTTGAAGGGTCCGGATCTAAACTCAAAATTTAACATAGCACCATTGATAGTTGGTATTAGCGCCAACTTCCTGGTACTGGTAGCACTGTATCTATTCTGAGATGTTTTGCACTTTTACTGCCACTTGTACCGGTTATAAGTCTTAACCTATGGCTATGGAATAAATATTATGGGTTCTCTGGCTAATCCCTATGCGGAATATATATAAAAAAGGGGGGCATTTGATTCATTCTTAAAGAGTGGTCGACAACATTCATTATATTTAATTTCTTGTAATCTAAAAACAGAGATAAAGAAAAGAATATTTTTTTTTATATTGTATTGAATCTCGGAATTGTACATCTAAAATAGAGTTTACACTGCTTTATATAGCCTATATTAAGGAGTATGACTAATATAACATCAGTGTCATTTCAGTCTATATAACACTAACTCTAAAATCTATCAAATCGAGTTTAAATGGTGAATCCAAACCGTTCAAACCGATGTACTTCATTAATTGTACGTTTACATGTAAAATTTATAAGTTTTTGAGTTTATTTGATATCAAGTCAAGTGGTCAAATGTTTGAGTTTTTAAGTTAATTTTAATACATTCATTTTTCAATTTTTTTGCCGCTTGATTTGATACTAAAATAACTTAAAAATATAAAAAGTTTTCATGTAAGTGCATCACTCATAAAGTAAATTGGTTTGAACGGTTTGGATTCACAATTTGAACTCGATTTGATAGGTTTTAGAATTGGTGTTATATAGATTGAAATGACATTGATGTTATATTAGCCATACTCTATATTAAGACTTAGAGCATCTACATTCCTGAAATTCTTGGAGTTTCTAATCTGATGTGGCAGTTTCTAAACCAGTTTCAGGGATGCAAATGGGTTTCTTATTTAGCAACTTTGCTATAAAGTTTCTTAATAAGAAACCATTTATAAACTCTGACGTGGCCAAATAATTCGCTGAAATTCTTTTCTCCTGTAATTTATTTGTTGATGTGACAATTAAGAAACTTTAATTTTAGTTTCAGGGATGTGGGGATTTATAAACTTTCAAAAATAAAATTTCTAAAAATTAGTTAACAGTTATTTAAAAACTCCAAGAGTTTCACGGATGTAGATGCTCTTGCTAATCTTGGGTAAGAACAACAGAAAAATCTAACTACAGTTGTAACAATCTTGGTTGGGCATTCTGTTATAATCTCTCTCCAGTGCACAGTTAGAATGGATATCTCCAGTATTTTAATCTAAGCTAACTAGTCCTCTCTAACCGTGATTCCAAAAATTGACTAGAGTTAACAAAATGAGAGGCTGAGAATCAGCGAGGCCTTGTGCGCTGTCCCGACAGAATCAAATTAACCATAACCTGTCTGTATGAGTTGTTGGAGAAGAACGTCACTCTGTCCAGTTTATTCTTAAATGGAGACGTCCATTTGATGCTCAACATGCACACTGATTGGCGATACTATTCTTCACACATGGAAATTGTGTTGTTATCAAACAAGTATCGTATTCCAATTGAATTGGACGGTTGGTCTCTTACATATTCATGCATGCATTTTTGTCTTTTTCTGTTTTTCAACTAGTTGAATTGAGAAGCTTTTTAAGTTCGTCAAATTTTAGATAAACTTAATTCTAAATCTATCGTATTGATATTAAATGATGAATTCAAACTGATAAAATCAATCTACTATGCGAATAATGAATAATGTGTTCACATGTATGTGTTGTAAAATTTAGAATTAATTTCGTATAAAGTAGAATGGTTAAAAATAAAAAATTGCAAAGTTAATTTTAATATATTTATTTTTCATTATTTTTTTATCGTTTCAATTTATACTAAATTAATTTGAAATTTTATAACTTTTTTGACTTGTAAACATTTATTAGTTATAATCTTTGATAGATTTTAGAATTAATTACATTCGTCAAGCAATAAAAAAAAACTATTTCATATTTATTTAAAATTAATTAGGATGAATAATGTATACAAGCGGACTAAGAAAAGGATCAGCCACAAAACAAATTTTTTATTTTATTTTGTGGTTTTAGAAGCTTTTAGAGAAGTCTTCACACATCCTACGTGGAAATGGAGGTCTGGAAGGCATCTTTTTTGCCTTTTTTTATTGGCTAAAGAAAGGACGCTAAGTTCCCCATTCCCTTTGTACGCTTGGTCCATGATCAATCCATCTTATCTAACCGTATCTTTCTTTTGTTCCTCCACACGCTTCGAGTAGATATGCTCAACTTAAATTAATATGCATATCAATATCATATCCAATATTTTGTTTTTATCTTCGCACGTTAATTGATAGTTTTCTTTCCTCCCCTTGGAAAAGGGAGGTATGTTGAATTTACTTATGGGCTTATCCTAAAAAAAAAAAAAAATACTCATGCATCCAATTGACAAAATAAAATAAGCGTTAGAATAATATTATTTGTATAATAGTAAAATAGTAGTAAGTGTTATATTTTAATTCTCAGTTTAATGATGCTGGACAAAATATTAACTGGAATAGTAAAATGATATATTGTGAAAATATACTCTAATTATTAGTAGAGGAGGGTTCAAATGCACTCAAATTTTTGTGCACTCAAATGCACCCTATCTTTCAAATCATTTTTCTCTGTTTTCAAAGTCCGGATAGTCAATCCAAACCGTTAGATGCGATCTATATATTAAGATGTGCTTGGAGACCAAATTTTACATTTTTTGGAATTTTTTCACTATTTATTAAGCCACTTTGAAAATCGCTGATTTTACATTTTCTAGACCATTGGATCAGAAATTTTAAAAGTGGTTTAATAAATAGTAAAAAAATTCCAAAAAATATAAAATTTGGTCTCCAAGCACATCTTAATATATAGATCGCATCTAACGGTTCAGATTGACTATTCGGACTTTGAAAACGGAGAAAAATGATTTGAAAGATAGAGTGCATTTGGGTGCACAAAAATTTGGGTGCATTTGAACCTCCTCTTATTAGTATTGTTGTTGCTGCTGTTGTTGTTAGTATGGGCGGTGTTTATTATAAAAAAATATTTCTATTATATAGTTGCTTTTGTTATTACAGTATCAAAATTATCACCGAAAAAAATTAATATTAATTTTTATTAAGTTTCTTTGAAGATTAAAATTTTCTCCTTTAAAATAAATACCAAATGCTTAAGAACACAGTGGAAGAAAAATTCTTTTGAAAGATCTCTCAATTATTCTAAAAATTGGAAAGTACTAGATATGGCCTTAGATAATAATAGTATATAGAGAACGATGCAATATTTCGCATATTTAAAAGCATTTTATATTCGACAAATTTTATAAATCTCCAAGGACTTTAGTCCAAATTTACCAATTGTTCGCAATGGAGAGTCCACATTCTGCCACGTGTAGTACTGTGGGGGGGGCGCCGCGACATTTTCCATTTCGTTGGGGCCACGAAACTGCCAGACAGCTGTCCGCTATTGACCTAGGGCTGACGTTATTTCGATTGGTTCCTCTCCAATCGTATAAATCATCAGAGAATTTTTTCAGGATCTGAAACTGTTAATTTCAGATCTGATGGTTAATACGAAGCTTGATCCTCTCACAGTATGATTAGGAGGCTTTATCTCAACCGTTCAATCTAAAATTAACATCTTTGATTTACATAAGACTTTCCAATGAAATCCAGGAACATAGGAGAGGATCCGAATCAAGTTATTCAATTGGGATGGCACATCTCTCTATAAATTCGCCTCCGCAGCCCAGCATCAAAAATTCACAACTCGGTATAAAATTTCTCGGAAAAGAAAGAGGAATTAATTGAAGAAAGGAAAAGAGAGAATTATCGCCGCTTCTCATCTATTCGATTTCGTGAGAGATCTTCCTTCTCGCTTCGAAGTTTTTTCAATCAGGATTGTAAGTTCCTTTCTTTTGATAATTTTCATTTATCGGTTCCCTGCTGCATCGTTGGGGCTTGGGATAATTGAGATCTCTTAACAGATCTCTAAAATAGGTTTTTGTTTAATGGAATTTAGTAAATAGATAAATCTGTGTAACATGGAGCAGTGATTGGCTTGAATTAGATGACGATTACTAGAAGATGCAATTGTTGTAATTCAAATTCTAACCAAGGCTAGCTTTGTTGGTGACAAGAAATTGCATTTCCTTTGCAACCAATTATCACACAGCATAGATTAGATGTGTTGTTAAACTTGTTTCAATCCTAGTTCCCTAGCTTCATAAGTACCAGCCTTTTTCTGTAAATATTCTTCTTCTTTTTTGTAGCTCTGGCTACACTATATAAAAGATCTTGAATTTGAGAGACATCGTTTTATTTCGCAGAATAAGGTTTGATGTGTTAATGGAGTCCAAGGGTGGTAAAAAGAAGTCTAGCAGTAGTAGTTCCTTAGAGTACGAAGCTCCTCTTGGGTACAGCATTGAAGACGTTCGACCTGCTGGTGGCATCAAGAAATTCCAGTCTGCTGCATACTCAAACGTAAGTGCATCTCAAATTGATCAATTCATTCATTTATGTTGCATTTTTCTTGTTTAGTTTAATTAAGATAAGATTTTCTTCAGTACCTTGACCTAGTTTACGATTAATTTTGTAACCTGTCTGATATAGGTTGATTGGAGATGAGTATGATATTGCATTAAATCGTATACCTATCTGATATAGGATGATTAGAAATGAGTTTGATATTTCATGGGAAATAATATCCTACCTGAATTGCTGTGCTTGTTTTGGTTATGTATTTACTAATGCATGGAATATTCTTTTATTTTGCAGTGCGCGAAGAAACCATCCTGAGTACCGCATCGTGAAACAAACGTCTAGTTTAGGATTCCAATTTATTTGAGCCTTGAATAATTTCTCTTCTAGCTGATTTCTTCAACAACCAAAACCTCTCTCTGAGTTTCTGTCCTCTCTGTCTCTTCTCCTCCATCTGCGATGGCAATCATGACTTTTGATGCCCCGGACCTGCACCCGATCTCTGCTATCGGGTTCGAGGGCTATGAGAAGCGCCTCGAAATAACATTTGCTGAGGCACCTGTCTTTGTGGACCCTACTGGCTTGGGCCTACGTGCTCTTAACCGGGACCAAATCGACTCCATTCTCGACTTGGCCAAGTGCACTGTTGTTTCTCAGCTCTCCAATGAAGATTTTGATTCTTATGTCCTCTCTGAATCAAGCCTTTTTGTGTACCCTTACAAGTTTGTCATTAAAACTTGCGGCACTACCAAGCTCCTCCTGTCGATTCCAAGAATCCTCGAGCTTGCTGCTGAGCTGAAGCTCCCTGTACTGTCTGCCAAGTACTCGCGTGGTACTTTCATCTTTCCTGATGCACAGCCCTCTCCACATCGTAGCTTTTCTGAGGAAGTTACCATACTAAACTCTTACTTTGGGGGCCTTAAATCAGGAGGCAATGCCTATGTCTTGGGGAAATCTTCTGACCCCAAGCAGAAATGGCACGTGTACTATGCCACTGACAAGCCCGAGAAACAAATGGTTACTCTGGAGATGTGCATGACGGGGCTGGATACTGATAAAGCAGCTGTCTTCTTCAAGACTGCAGCTGATGGGCACGTTTCTACTGCTAAGGAGATGACTAAGGTTTCTGGCATTGCTGACATAATTCCCGAAATGAATATTTGCGACTTCGAGTTCGACCCGTGTGGGTACTCGATGAATGGCATTTGCGGCCCCGCTCTCTCGACCATTCATGTGACCCCAGAGGAGGGATTCAGCTATGCTAGCTACGAAGCAATGGGGTTTGAACCTGGCTGTTTGGCTTACAGTGAATTGATTAATCGGGTTCTTGCATGCTTCGGCCCGTCTGAGTTTTCTGTGGCCGTTACTATTCACGGTGCCATTGGAGAGGCTGAATCCTGGGGAAAGAAGTTGCATGTTGATGGGTACAATTGCAGTACTACAGTTGAGCAGCTTCTGCCTGGTGGGGCCATGTTGGTGTACCAGAATTTTACTGTTACTTCTAATGGAATGTCGCCAAGGTCTGTGATTTGTTTTATGGACAAAGCTGAGGCAAAGTCTGGCCTGAGGTGGGAGGAGGAGATTGAAGAGACAGATGGAGAACTTATTCTGAGAGGAAGGTGATGGTGTTGAAGTTAAATCATGTTTTTTTTTTTTTTTTTTTCTGTATTAATCCGTCAATCTACCTATTATGATATGGTGCGTTATAGCAGCCAGGAGAGAGAATAATTGTATTACACCTTGTGACATTGGTGTGTGCTTTGGTTGTAAATAAGTGCTCTAGGTGGCTTGCTGCTGTCTGCCACAATGAGCAGTTTATCTTTCAAATAAGTACTGGTGTATTTATTTGTATGTTGAGTACTTGGTTATAATGAAATATGGATTATGCTAATTGCTTCCGTAGTTGACTATTTAAAACTTCTTTCTAATTGAAATGGTCTCTTTCGATTGGTGTATATTACAAAAGAGCGATGTGGAAATTTTCTCGATTGATTGGTTTCTTCCAGTGATGTTGCTTTCAAAATCCGTCTGCCTTGAGAGTGCTGCTTTGTTCTGGTATGGAAGTAGAGAATTTATATCTAAATTTGCTTGCTTTGGTTCTCGGTCTTTTACTGTTATTTGTGGTACTGGGTAGATGGAGGAGGAGCGCTACTGCTTTTCCAAGTTCGATTATCGTGGTGAAGCGATTTGCACATGTACCGTCCGTGTAAACTTCCTTTGTAGTGCAGCGGTGCGTATTCTTTTCTTTTTCTTTTTCATTGCGTCATAACTCACAATGGACCTGTGCATGTATAGTGTCGCTTTGGCTCTAGAAGAAAATACAGATATGAACTTATAAAAGACATACTTTTTTTCCTATGGCGACTATCTGTTTTCTAGTAAAGAAGAAAATACAGTTATGAACTTGTAAGAGATACTTTTTTTCCTATGGCAACTATCTGTTTTCTAGTAAAGAAGAAAATACAGATATGAACTTGTAAGAGACATACCTTTTTTCCTATGGCGACTATCTGTTTTCCAGTAAAGAGAACAGAATTTTTTCTTTCAGTTTGTTAGTTTATTTTCCGGGGTAATATATAAAATTTTCAGAAAATTGAGGTGGAATTTTACTTGGGTTATGTATATCTAAATCGTTGTATGAACACGAAAGAAAAATTTATTATTTAGATACTGCCCTTTTGAATATATATCGTGAGGCGTACATTCATCTGTGTTTCCAAACCAACAGATGAATTGATTGGACCAGACAACTCAGAGAAAAGGACTTGACCTTCTACCAAGTTGAGCTCCATGGTAAGTAAAGCACTATTGAAGGAGGTAAAATTACAATGAAAATAAAAAAATAAAAAATAAGACAACAAGTTGGATTTGCCCATTCATAAAATACAGCATGCTGGGTAAGAACAAACAAGTGATTGAGACCCTCCCTCTGGAAGCGTGGATCGAAGTGTTCAATTGCTGCATCACCTGCTTGCATATATGCACTACAGTCTCTACGACTGTAATAGCAGCAAATGCATGGTGGACAATTAGACCAGTAAATAGATCCAAGGGCCATCAAAATCATGTCTGGTGCAGTTGTATCAGCAATTGCAGCTTGTACAGAAGTGCATATGTGAGGGGGGTCCGGATCCCCTAAAGTAACCCAATCTTCGGGACCGTCTGATTCGAATCCGTCGCTCGAGATTGCTTCGCGATTCGAATTCATCTCTAGAATGTGTGTGCTCTACTTCGGATAGATTATCTCATATTCGAATCGGATAGTCCCAATTTAAAACCCAATCTTTGAGTTACTTCACTAGATGTAAAATCTATGCGCGGTGGGCACTATACATGCAGAACCATAATTTTTCAAAGAGCAGGGTTAAAATGTCTCATTATTTTCGTGTTCTAATTATATCCCGCATTCTTATTTCTGTTTTTAAAGTTCAAACAGTCGATTTGAACAGTTCAACATTATTTTCATATTAAAATGTGCTTGGACACCAAATTTTATATTTTTTTTAAATTTCTTTACTATCTTTTAGATTGGTACAAAGTCAGAGCTTTTGAATGGTCCAAAATCTTCTGAAAAATAATAATTTGTATTATGTAAAATAGTTTCAAAAAAATTATAAAATTTGATCTCCAAGCACATTTTAATATGAAGATCATATTAAGTTGTCCGATCGACTATTTGAATTTTAAAAATAGAGATAAGAATGTGAGACATGATTGGACGTTCTAACCTGCTAATATAAGGTAATGGGATATTTCCAAGGTTCTAAATAGCGATTATAGCGCTATAGTTTTTAAGGTCCGAAAAATACGCTATAGCACAATCATAGCTAACTATTTAAAATCATTATGAAAGGAAAGTGATTAATAGCGTTATAGCTTTTGAAATCCGAAAAGCACTATAGCTAACTGTTCATAACTCTCATATTTCAGATACATTTATCAGTGTTGTCCTGTTCTATTGTTACATGTATTTTATCAACTGAGACAACACTGTTGCTCCAATGCAGTGTATTTTTCTGTTTTTTTTTCCCCTTCAAATAGTAATGCAATATAGTATCAAACATAGAAGTAGTAATGAAACGTAATATCAAACAACAGTGCCTCTTTAATGGAAACATTGCTCAAGCAATAGGTCTTAAACAGCTATCAATAGAACCGCATTTCACGCTTGGTTGTTTTGTACTTTCTTTTTCTTGTGTTCTGATCTTGTCATTAGTCATAACAAATGCTGACTACTCTTAGCCTTAATTTTGATGTAATAATTATAATTTCAATTTACGAGACGAGTTCTTATAAGAGCATCTTCATTCCAATTGTAAAGCAATTGTAAATATTGATGTAATAATTATAATTTTAATTGCAAGGATGTTAGACGATTATTAATTTAGAAATTTTGTTAAAATAATAATTTGACTAAAATGTTAGGTCAGCTTACATTTTATAATTGTGGATGTGATAAAATGTAATTTTTTCAAAGTCACTAACAAAAAATACAATTAAAAATTAACTATATTGCTTATAAAAAATGCAACTTAGGATATATTTTGTAAGACCTATAACACAGAAAACTAAACAACTAGTAAATTTTACAAATATCTTGATCCAAATCAGAACAAAATCGAAAAGTTCCAATTTTTTATATGCACGTAAAGAGTGATATAGATTATATCTAGTTATTTTAATTTTAGCTTATATGTGAGTTTCAGATTTTTTTTTTAAGAATGAAGATATGATGTATCTATAAAAAATATAAAATATATCGGTAAATTTGGAGAACAGCTTAAATGGATCAGGATTTTAATATCAAATTTCAAAATTCTTTAACCAATCAAATAAATGATGCCCAAAAGTAAATATCCGGTCAAAATCATTTGATCTACATTAAGATTCGTACGCATTTGATCTCTATGTATTTTGAAGTTGTTTGTGCAAATCTTGATGCCGATAATTCGGTCCAATGCCCAGAAGGCCAGAACGAGGATAATTGGCAAAAAAAAATGTTAAGTCTGTAAAGAAATATTAGAAAAGTTAACCCTCATTCGATCACTTTTCCAACAAAAGTTTCAAGAAATTCCCTACGAAACAAAAGTGATGCTTTTCCAACTTTTGCTGATTTCTGATCTTATTATCTGTTCCTACTGTTATATACCAGACACATCATAGATACATAACATCGAAGGTTTTAATGTTGTTAAAAACGCCCGTGACGGCCGATTAATGGGTGACGGTGGCCAAACTATCACACATACTCTTAACGGAGGCATATTTGCGATGAAAAACGTTTAATCGGCCATTTTTCCCGATTAATTGGCCGTTTTACCGATTAATCGGCTGATTATTCCTGTTTATTCCAATTTTTTTCAGCAATTTTTTTTTAAATTGACTTTTTTTTACGTGATAGTGTGAGATAATAACTTTTATAAATCATGTATTGCAGTTTTGTTTGTGCTTGGACGTACATTCAATATTTTTATAAATGTTTTTTCTTCTTACTTACTTTAAAATTGATTAATTCTTCTTCTATTTATTTATCATATATTTTTCTTACTAATTACTGATGTAATTTTTTTCAATTAGTACGACATATTAATTTATGAAACTAAGTTGTTATTATAAACTAAATTTAGTGATTTTATGTTGGAATGTTTCTTTTGTTTCACATAATATGTTATTGGTATTTGAAAAAAGTTTAACTCTTGAATTTATTTTTTTATTAAATAAATGTGTTACTGACACATGTGAAGTGCTTATGCGTTAGAAAAAATAAGTGTAGTGTCATGTTATAATAATAAAATTAAGTTAAATTAAATTTAATGAGTTAAATAATTTTTTTTAATAAATTTAATAAAAACGTTAAATTGTCTGCATAATTCCAATTAATTGGCCGCATACCGATTAATTGCTTGGCGATACCCTGTCCATCCGACGACCGCATGCGTTATTTACAACACTGGGTTTTACAATATGGTGAATTTTTTCAATGCAGAAAATTTTGAAATTAAGATATCATTACATAAAAGAATGTGACAATTAGAAGAGTATTGAAATAATGTTATTCAAATAACACTATATAGAAGTTGTAGGATGAGAAAGTGAAATAGTGGTATAGTTTGATAAAAAGAAAAAAATACACCAACAATAGTACATTCTTTTTTATTTTTCATAAGAGAATAGTGCTATCAAATTGGGCAAATCCTGTGATGTAGCCGGCTCTTCTCAGGCCGTGGTTGCACTCAAAACTCAACATCATCATCCTCTGAGACAGCATCAACATTGGCCAGGCATCTGGTAGTATACAGTCTAGCTCGTGTGCACAGTCGACACAACGCCTTCATCCCACACTTGCTTACATGCTCAACTTAAAACAACAGACTGTTCAATTTAACCTTTTGATGAGCTCTGGATACATAGTTGTTGCAACCGTTGACACTTAATCAAACATGTCGGGTCATATATAGGGTCGTGTCTCGGTGATCAACTGACGGGGCTAATGGTGATAAGTCCATTTTGGGTTTTGACACACTGAGTAAAGAGTGAGCGATTCTATCAAACTGAGGAGCTATATATGTCTAATGATGAGAGCAACACTACACAGAGGTATGATGTAACATAATCCAAATTGTGCCGCAACACGACCCAAAACTTGTGCTTCTGCAAAACCCGATCAGGGAGTACCGCGAAATACGCATCATAAGGCGCGTACCAGAGTTTCGAACTAGTTCCAATAATATGTCAACAAAGTATGATACTGTTCAAAAGAAGATCTTGAAAGTTTGAAAATCAAAGTGACCTTTTTAATTATCTGATAAGAACCTTTCCTTTATTAGCATAGTGCATTACAACTCGAATATCACAATGGGATTAAGCTACCAACGTTTTGATGTGTGCTTGTCTATCATATCTTCACCATCTCCATCAAAATCCATCCGGACTCACATCTTCACCATCTCCATCAAAATCCATCCGGACGTGACTTTAAGAGCAGAACAGAAAAATTTCTTGCTCTCTGCTCTCATGTAGGCAGATGATCCGGTTCCGCAATAGGAACCCAAAATTTTATCGGTTAAATTATTTTTACCGTCGATTTTCACTTTTAAAGGGGCATGTTTGACAAATCCAAATTTTAGAGGAGCAAGATTTTTAATCAACAAATTTTAAAACTGTTAGAGAATCCTATTATCTATTGAGCAAGCAAAATTTACCAGGCATCCAGAAACACAACCAGTGTTATACAGTCCATACCAGAACCTGGTCCCCTGCTCTTATTTCTTTCTCTCTTTCCTCTCTTTTTTGATTCTCTTTCAACTTTTAAATCCGTATTGATGCCATCATTTCATCACCTCAAATATCAGAATCAGATGCGTATCATGCTGTGGTCATAGCCACCTTTATTCTATTATTGACTAACCCAACAAGCTAATAACATACAAAGTATCAATCTTAAAGGCACATTTTTTTAACGGGAATTTAAGAAATCAGAGAAAATATAAACATCTAGAAGCAAACACAACAATAGCTCTATTTTTGAGATTGCCGATTTGCCGTTGTAAACAATGTTTTGTTTCATTTTCAAACAACTACATTTTAATGTCGTAATATCCAAATTTAATCCCTGTGAAATGAAGAACCACAAATCATTTTTCCAAGAATAGGAATAGAGATACTTCCTCTCTTGAATTCTTGGTCTGGTTCATTTATGCGGTATACATTTCTTTCAAAACAAAACCAAGAGAGCCAAGACAACAGATAACAGACAAACAATAAGAAACAAACAAATAAAAAAATTAAGAAAAGCTAACAATCCATCCAACCTACAACCAAGCAAAGCAAAGAGGATGTTGGAAAAGAGAGAAGGCGTAGAAAAAAAAATTCTAGCCTGTAACCACCACCCTCATGGCTTAGCACTGCAGATTTGGAAGCTTATGTACAGAATATAAAAGGGAACAAAAGTATAGAGACAATTTTTTTTTTCATTTTTTGAGCTTTTTTTTTCTTAGGAAAAACAGAATATTGAATTTGAAAGTTGAAATCCAGAAACTAAAAAATAAATTGACAAACATATATAAAAAAAAATGATTGAGCCTATTACGCCAATATCGCACTACTACATTCCACAAGATGACACGAATCTCAAGACAAGAGGGCCCACCTATTTTTCTCTCCTTCTTCTTCTTCTTCTTCTTCTTCGTCTTCTTCCTCTTCTTCCAAAGCCATTTCAGTGATCTCTCAAGAAAAGAGAGAGAGAGAGAGATGCAAATGGTAACTAAAGTTACCTCTTTTAACTCTGCTCTTCTCTCCCTCTTTTGGAAGCGATCCTTTTCTTCTCTTGTGGGCTTCTATAGACTTTTCCTTTCCTTTAGCTTGGTATCGGACTCGGATCCATAAAGGGTTGCATTTTTATGGGTTTGTGATTTGCAACTGCTTTCTTCTCTCCCATTTCAGTTGCCAAGCTTTTCACCATCTCCTGGTTATGCAAAGAACAATAATAAAACAGAGGTTTCAATAAAGAAAGAAAGAAACAAACGATCTTTTCACCTCTCTCTCTCCTTTACTCTTTCCAACTCCCTCCTCCTAACCTAAATTAAATGCAACTGCACTCAGCTGGTACAGTGAACTCGCTATCGGTACCTATGGAGAAGCAACCTCTCCTTTTCTCCTCTCTTTATTTATTTCTTTCTAGTATCTCTTTTGTCCAATCCGCACGAATTTGGTCTCCGACCTGAAATAGCTATTAAGATCTGCATCCAACAGTACTTTATGGCAACAATGACCAAAATACCCTCGGTTACCAAGAATAGAGCCAGAGCACCGAGGAATTTAAAACACAGGACCAGGGGTATAATCGGGTTTTGAGTTTTCTTTATCGAAAAACGTACCCCCCCGGATTTTACGTATCAATAGTGGGAACTCGGCCCATTTCCAAGAAAAATTTATCCTAAATCATCTCCAGTTCTATTAACTGGAGAGGATATACTGCAGTTTTTTTATTTTTCTAAAACAGTTACGAACATCAACCGAACAATTACTAGGCAAACAGAAACTGGAGAGAATCGTACCTAAACGACGTTACAGACGGTAATGGTCGTATTTACACAGAATTTGTGGTGGGCCCCACTTGTCATCTCCCATCAATATTTCCTCGATTAACCTACAGAGCTACAGTACAGCGTAGAGAATTACTGTGACGCCAACAGTGTAACAAACCGTACATCCAATCACTTGACACATGAGAAATAGAGACTTGCAAAAAAATTAGGAACCTAAAAAGTAGGATTGACCAACCTACCTAAATAGCATACTAGCTATTTCTGAAAGTGACAAAGTATAAATGCATTTCAATTTAAAAAAAAAAAAGAAAATTGTTGACAGAATAAAGCTATTACAAGTAATTTGTATTGTATTATTTATAATGAATGCATGAAATATATCTATGGTAAATACATTTAAACCCTCCTATGAAATTTTGTTTCTTAAAAATTAATATTAATAAATGTCATTTGGGGACACGGTGGCAGCAAATTCAATTAGCACCAGCACTTTTTTTTGGAAAAGAGCGCTTTGGCAAACCGAGCATCAAGTTTGGAAACAAATCAAAAGGAGGTCTGGGATTAACTACAGAAGGATTTATTATTATTAATTGTTGCGAAAATAAAGGAGCTGTGTTCCCATGTGCCTAGCCTGGCGAGAAACAGACTCGACCACCAAAACACCCCCGAACGCGTATCCTCTGCAATAACACAAAAGAGAATCTTTTGAGTTCAATGAAGGATGGCCGTCTGATTAGGATCGGAGACAATCCGATTCCACCTAAGACGTACGGAGATCTTTAATATTAGTGTGGGTCTTAGATGGACGGTCTAGATCTATTAGTGCACGACGAGTTAATGCAGAGGATACGAATTTAAACACCCCCAACCCAAAAAAATAAATAGAATTCCCATGCTATCCCTGCTATCATTTGAACTATCGACACGTTACCCCACCCCCCACCACTATTGTTTTTCCCATGCTACCCCTGCAGTCATCCGGATGACCAAATCACCAATTATTGGGTCGGATTTTTATTGAATCACTTCTTCGCGTTCAATATTTCCTTTAACATCCTTCTATGTAATTTTTTTTTTTGTTTAAAGTCTGTAAACAATTGCATTGATTTAAAAGAGTTACGAATTGACTGTTATATAATATTAAATAACGAGTGTTTTTAAAAACATTCGGTTATAAACAAATAAAACACACATATAGAGTATGTATATCATGTGGATACGAATTTGATTATTCTTGTTTGATTGCGTTGATAGAAGCTTAGTAATTATTTTCACTGTGTGCATACTTGTCTTGGTCTTTCTGGCATACTACCCTGTATCGAATCCTTCCTTGTGCATGGCTGAGAACGCACTGAATCAAACCGAACTGAGAACTAAATCAATCGGTTAGGACAGTTAATGCTCAAAAAGTGTGCAGCCGAAAAGATACTAAATCAAAATTCATCAGGAACTTAATTAACTGAACCAGGACAATTGTCTCTCAAAGGGAGAGCCACCAAGGTTAGAGCCATAAAAGTTTAATAGAGCGAGAAGAGAAGAGAAAAAGTAGAAGGGAGAGCAAGACATACCAAAAAATACAAACAAATCAAGCACAACAAACAACAACGACAATGAACAACAACACAAACAACATATAAAAAACAGAAGGTATTGTACACAGACAAAAGACCACTTGCTCTTCCATTGTCAAATAGGAGAAGACACTCGCGACCAGGGGCGGATCCAAAGAGGTCCAGGGGTAGGCACTTGCCTACCCCTGGATTATGAATTTTTTTAAAGATATACTAGCATTATATGTTAGTGCCTACCCCTGAATAATGTTAGTGCCTACCCCTAATCCAGAAGAAAAGAAGAAACATGGTCCAGTGATAAGCTGAAATTGTATCTATTGAAACCTAGGGTTTGTTATGTAAATTAAGCCAAGTTTTGATTAAATTAGGTTTAATTAGGTTAGAAATGTCCAAAAGTTCAAGTTACTGCTCTAGTTATGTTTATTTTACAGGTAATCAAGTGTTTGGAGCTTAACGAAGCAAATTAGTTTAATCACAATCAAACCAACCCTTTAAACAAACAAAAACCTTCTTATTTTATTTTTACTAAATTAAATTGTTAGGTTAGGTTTAATATTCCAACTTGTCCCTGTGGAGACGATCCCTAAGTACTACTCGACAAGGTTGTACACTTGCAACCGAATTGAGCGTAAATTAGGATTTATTAATTGTATTGTAATAATTCACATCATTCAGTTGAGATTTGCACCATGAATGGAGAAAAATCAAGGGGAAAAGAGAAGAATTTAGGGGAAAATGAAGAAGAATACGTTGTTTGTTCATAAAAAGAAAGAAGACAAAAGGAAAGAGAAGAATATGACATGTGGGACCAACATTTACAATTTAATTTAATGGGCCAGCTTTTGATTTTTATATTGGGCCTTATCTAATTTAGTGTTTATTTTAAGTGTTGTGTTTCAATTTTGATCTGGGGCGCAAGTCCTTATGGCTCAACAATCTAGAGGCATTGGAATTAGTTTTTATTCATTCAATATAAAATATTGTAGTTTACTTTTAATTCTATATTATTTATATTAGTAAATATTTGAGTCTTGTCCTTTGTATTATTAATTAAAATTATATAAAACATTTCTTATTTTTCTAAAACAAAACATACTTTTTTCAAAAAATTCGAGACAATCAATTAGTACAAGGGAACAACCACAGGGCACTACCTCAGAAAATAGACCAATTTGTTGAGTGTAATAATTTGTCTTAACATTATTTTTGACAAATTATTTTTTTTATCAATTTTTTCTATTTTTTTAGTTCAAAACAAGCTTCTACAAACCATAACCATGTCTGTAATATCTTGTGTGTTTAAGAGAAAAAAAAATATAAAACTTATTTTAAATTATGAATTTTAAATAAATTTCAACATAAATAATCATGTCATGTTTTTAAAACTAAAGATAAATAATTGTGTCTATTTTTTATGCTTGTTTCGTATAGATAACTATTTCTTTATGTATAAATTTCAAATTTGAAAATGTGTGCATTTTGTGCCTACCCCTGACTGAAATTCTGGATCCGCCCCTACTCGCGACGGAGCCGTTACTTCAATCCAATATCCATCACACTAAGACCTTGTGTCGCGAGATTGACTATTTCACAAGCTACATTGGTGAGATTCAGTTCAATAATCAAATTATCAAAGGAATTGCCATGATTTTGCTTTTTTTTTTTCTTTTTCTTTTTGCTCTTTTTCGCGCCACTGTTCGCACTGCTGAAAGACCTCTGTGATTTTAACATGACACAAAATAGTAAACTGTCTATTTACCTTAATTGCACACATCAGAAAACAATCAACACAAAGCATTCAGTGGTTAATAGTAAGTAGGATGCAATGACGTGTTTTCGTTTGAAGGATCATGTCATAAGTCAACGAACTAAAAGAACCGGAATCAAGTGTTTGATGAATATTAAATCAAATTCGATTCAATGTTCTATCGAAATCGTTCAATGTATATTAAAAGTTACATAATTTTTTTTAAATTCATACAAATTAAATGCGTACGATTCTTAATACAAACTGAACAGTTAAAACCAGACACTACAAATTAAAAAAAATCTCATGCGTGTCTGTAGGTATGTTTGGATGCACTAGAGAATAGCTAGAATAACTACTGTTGAGAATAGTAGGTTAAGAATAGTTAGAATAGCTACTATTTAAGAATAGCGCTAACTCAAAGCTATTCAGAATGTTGTTTGGATTGAACATTTAGAATAGCGAGAACAGCGATTGAACATTTGAGAGAGCAGTTTGCTATTCCATGTTTTTGTAGGAATAGCGAGAACAGTGCTATTCTCGCTGTTCCTGAGTATGTTTGGATGGGTCAGAATAGCACTCTTCTCGCATTTTGAGAATAGTAGAGCTAAAGCTCTATTCTCAACCCAACCAAAAGTAACCGTAGTGAACCCCTGCTTGTATTAATCATTTCATTGTTTCTTACTGATGTGCAAATTTTACCTATAGAGCTTGTTGTGGTTATGTTAAGGCATTCATTGCATTGGCACAAGTAGCATAACTTAGTTTTGAATTTAAATATTTGCCAAATTCCCCGAGTCCACAAGCACACAAACTTTTTGGGAAATTTCAGTATACCCCTCAAAAACATCAAATTTGTGAGTTTCTAAAAGATAATTGTGATATTATGAATTCTGTTTTTTTTTTTTTGAGTAAAAATTGAAGGTCAAGTCATCAAACTATTTAATACCATTGTTATTACCAATAAATGATCTCTTTTATCTTGATTTCGAACTCATGACCTCCTATATGAATACCATTTGCTTTTACCACTATATCAAATGCTAGTTTTTATGAAATTATGAATTTTAGAGGAGAAAAATATGTAATTTTAAATTTTTTTAAGAAAATATGTGTAATTCCTCCTAAAATTTATACTGCTAACTAAAAACATTCATACAAGTAATTCAAACCGAATAAACCTAAACACTATAATTTCTTGTCAACATTCATACAGTTTAATATGATATCAAGGCAAAGAGATTTTGGATTCCGCTAGCTCTATCACTTGACTAGCTGGAAGTAAATCTACTACGATTTCAGATTCTACTATTCATGTTTTATAATATACGAATCTCAAAAGTAGTTCTTTTCTCTGCACATATCTCAAAACAGATGAAGATATGGATGTGGAATCCTGCGATTCTTTGAAATCGCAGTAGAATTATTTCCTGACTAGGTAGATCACCAGAGAGAACCATGTACTCGGTACGGTACTGTACCTAGTTTGGGTATTGAATTTTGTTTGGAATTAACAGTGGACCTACATGGAGTGAATGGAGTCAATTGACTGCATTTATTTTTAAAAATTTATGTATTTATACATGATATTTTATATAGTTTACGATAAAATGCGATGTATAATGTAAAATTGATTCTATACTCGTTATGGGAATTTTATATAATGGCTATAATGTGTATTTGATCTTCATTAATTTGTTCAATAACTTGAAAGTCTGACTCTACCTCTACTCTACTTGAAGAAGAACAATTAAAAGCCAAAATTTTTTTTTTTAATATTTGAAAACTTGAGTGACCGTTGAAAAATGCAAGGGACCATTTAGGGCCTGTTCGTTTGTCAAGGAATTACGAGGAATGGGATTTGATGGGGATGAGAATTCATTTTTGAAAAAGTGGAAACCCATGTATACGGGATTGATTTTGGAAGTTTGTTAAATTGAGTGTTCGATTGTACCGTGAAATTAGTTGTGGGAAATCTTTATTTATTATAAAATATTATATTTCTATTTAAAATTTTCACTTGTTTAAAATAAGAAACCTTTTGTAAAATAATTGAATCAATAATGTGTTGTAAATTTAGTGTGACTTATTTTTTTTATTAACCAAGTAAAATTAATTTAGTTGTGGGATTATTGTCACCTATACATTCTTAAAAAAATCATTGATTACAGAACCGACAAATTTATTTGCCAAATATAATACACAATGTATCTAAATTATAAAAATAATAATTAATAATTTTAATAATTACCTTATCGATTTGTCAATTATCAAATAAATTTGTTGTCAACGTCACTTATCTCTTGATTTATTGTAATTGATAGTCTAAAATAAAATAAAATAAAATAAGTTGCCTAGTCTACCCAACGTGTGTATCAAGTTTATTGACTAGTCTTAGTTGATGTACACCGTTCATTGCTTTAATAATGGGGGGCCCACTACACATGAGATCTAAGTGTTAATAAATAATAAGTGACACTCAAAAAAAAAAACCTAGGTCCGGATCTGTATAGTGGTCAGTCCCACAATATGTAGTGAGTAAAGAAAAAATCTATATATATGCATTGCTTTAATAACATGCATTATGAAGCTTAGTTAAAAGAAATAAGAGAGGAGACAGCCCCATGTGGAGAGAGAGGTTAAGTCTGAACTCATTCATTTTTCCAATTAAATTACACAGGCCTCAGAACCTTTGGGGACTCTTTGGGAAAATATATGGGAAATAGCTGGGAGAAAACAGAGTCTCCGAACGGACTCAGGAAAAAGTTTAGGAATTAAATAAAATCCCATCAGTTCCTACTCTGCCGAACAGGGCCTTTAATGTCTTATAAAAAGTGTGCTCATTTGGATTCAATTATTGAACTTCCCAACTATAAATGACAGGAGAGCATTAATTAAACAAATATAAATTGAAATTACAACTAGAAGGATCATGATTGACAATTACAGAAATTTTCAGGCCAAAACATGGCTATCATAGTTATATTTCTCAATTAGAAAATACTGATCTTTTATTGAAATCAGTCACAGTAGAGCCTCATAATTAACATTTCCTTAACTTCCAAAATTTAATTAAAATGCAAAATTGCACGCAAAAGATATTGGAAGATCACTTCTACAAACAAATTGAAAAAAAAGCTTCACCAACTGAGAAATTACGTTTTCAGTTGGAGAAAGAGAGAAAATTTATGTCGATAATGGCGTAGACGTAAAATAATGGATATAATTTTATGTTTATTTTAATGAATTTATACTGGACAATCGTCGTTAAAGTTTAAAAATATAAAAGAGAGAGAGAATTGAAAAGAAAGTAAGGTGTTTACTGGATTCAAAGATAAATTTCGATGATAACTTGGTGTTTTGTCAAAGAGAGTGACAAGAAGAGCGAGAAGAGAGAAAAACAGCCGAGAAGGCTGTTGAAGAGATTTGAGTTAGCACGAATCTTAAAGGAATCCAACAAACTTAATCTGCACAGAAAATTACATGCGAGTAGCTGGGTAGGTGATTTCAACTCATTGTAGATCATGAAAATAAATTTGCTGTAATTCTCGAGGAATTATCGGACCCTGTAATTTCGATCTCAACCGTTAGTCTTTCTCGAGATGCGTGCATAAAACAATAGCGGTCGATATCGGAATTCCTGTTCGGACTTGTAAATCATTGTAATTTTTTTAAAACAATAGCTAACAAAAAAACTACTTTGGTTAAAACAAAAAAGTATATTTTTACCAGTGTTACCATTCAAACCTTTACAATGACGCAGACAACACCAAAAAAACGAAAAAAACCTGATTTAAATAATGTCTTTTCCCCATCACAAGTGGCCGATATCTATTGGCCAATGTACTTTGGATGACAAGATCTCAGCCATGCATTGTACATTTGTACCTTGCTCTACAGCCTCTACCCCTCAGATTTCAGAGTAGCTGGTACCTAACTTACCTAGCTATGCGGCTCTATGCAGCTCCCTAGCGAAACTACCAACGAAAGAAACTTTTGCTTTTTTTTCTTTTTTTTTCTTTCTAATTTTCTCTCCACAAGCGCCACCAAAATGTGACCACAACGGGAACTTTCAACTTTGTCAATTAATTAATTTCTAACAGGCGCAAGTGGGAACTGAGACGGAATTGGTATCCTCTGAGATATCTCAAATTTTGGGTGACTTTATGGAAAATCCCAACCGTTTAAATATGTTTTGCACGAATCTCAAGGCACACATAATTCTGACCCTACATCGCCCGCCGAATAGGCACCGGACACGTCGGTCACGCAAAAGTTGAGATATCTCAGAGGACACAAACTCACTGAGACGGGGAATTTAATTCGAAAAGCAGTTGGCTCATGTCACGACTCATGAGTGGTAAATCAAAAGTTAGTAAAAACCAAAACATGAAAGACACCAACTCCGAGGAAAAGCGACGAGGATTTGCGCTCATGGGGGGCATTATTGGCCTCATTTGTAGGTGCAAAGTGCACACTGTTAATGATATTTTTATTATGTCGTATTATCAGTACAAATAATGTGACAATAACATCTCTCTTTTCTAGCTCACCCGGTCCCCCCTACTTTAGCTAATTACTAGCATTAGCTGAGACAGTTTTAAGTGCTGATCTTCTTGGTCATCCCGCCATCTAATTAATTTGTATTTACTCGTAGGGAAATCATTTTGTTAATTTTTTTTGGTATTATGATCCATTCTATCTGATGTGGACAGGCCGTTGAGAATTTTACCAGTCTGGTCGAAAAGAAAAAGAAAAAGAAAGTAGGCTGTAGAAATTCAGAATGAAATTCATGCTTCCGGAAACTTCTTCTTTTTGCTGGTTGTAACAATTTTCTTTGGACTAGCTAACTTTTATTCACTGTAAGCACTATGTTTGATTTTTTCAGGCCACAAAGAACTTGCGACAGGCTCAACAAATGAAGAAACGTGAACTTCTTATTTTATCTATTTAGACAGTTATTGCATTTTCGTTATTTCAAATCAATATATTGTTAGAAATATTCTACATGCCATAATATTTTGGGCTATAATTAATAGTTAATTAATGAAATTATAATATGGATTAAGTCTTATTGGGCTGCATCAAAATATGGGTCCGGAATATCTGTTCTCTCTATGATCTGATCTGATAAGATAAGACCTATCTAATTAGATGCGAATGAATGGGTGCAAATGAACTGGTATATTAGTCTATATATATCTATTAGTATTTCGTTTTTGATAATTCAATTAATAATCTGAAACCACACAGAAAGGGGAAAAGAGACAGAAAATAGAAGAACAATCTTTTTTATTTTATTGAATTAGACTGAAAATCTGATATGTCTGAATTCGCACCACTTCATAATCGGAGAGAGAAAAGTAGAAAGACAAGAGGGGACTGTTAGTTGGCGCTAGCACTCTGACTTGGAGTTGTTTGTTAACTTGTTCGTGTGGATATCGGTAGAGATGTGGTTGTGGTTATGGTTGTTGTTGCGTGAATCTGACACAAGGTGTACAAAGTGAAGAAAGTTGCTGCTAGAGCTTGAAGTTTTCACTGTGCATCTAGTGGTAAACTCTATTTATCTTAAAATTAATTATATACATAAATTCTGATTTTCAAATAATGAACAAAAATTATAAATTAATTTGAATTGTTACACATATAACCTACCCGAAATCTCTGTGTACATTCCTACAAGGAATGTTTATATGTATCCTTTCATATTATCTAATAATTAAAAAATTATCACTTTAGTGTACTTGAAAAATAGTTATCACTTGTTGTGTCAATATCCGGATTCCAACTTTTTCTCTCTGAATGTGAGATGTGTATCATTCTAGCCACTGTCCCTAGTAACTTTTGGACACATTGCAGATGTTATTTCTGTCAACTGAGCTGGATCCTGGATTGATCTCACTATTTACCAGTAAAGGTCACGGTCACGCAGTGAGTAGTAACATTTACTCGGTGATCTACAGCAAACATTCTGCTGTTTTGTTTCTTCTATCACGAGTTCAAGAATTACGGGAATAAAACTTTTGTACGAGTTCAAATGGCAATGAACAAAGCACCATGCTCACCGGCTAACCTTTTTAGTAGGCCTAGAATTATGATTTGGGCTCTGTATTTTGATTTAATATGGGCCAGCCTATGTTGGACCTATACAGAATGGGCCTTTTTGGCAAATCAATGGATGGCCCAAATTGTGCTACACAGATAATGCCGCACGGTGGGCCAACAACTTTACGGTTCAGAACTTCAGATACACTCTCAACCGGATCAAACTTAATCCGGTGCCTATTTTTTAGATTGAAGAGACTAAGAGTCTCCTTTAAGATTCGTGCCAAGTTAAAAAGTGGTCTAACTCATCTCATTCTACATAACAGTATCTCTGCACTAATATAGCGAATTAGATGATGATGGTCATCATAGTGATACTAATAGTAATAATAACTTAAAACTAATATATATAATATAAAAATGATATAGACAATAATTGAGTGAGGCTCTGGTACATATACATAAATGTGCTTGTACTATAGATTAATCTCTTCATTATCAAAGTTCAAACAGTCAATTTAAATCGTTCAATATGATATCTATACGAAAATATACTTGAAAAATAGATTTTACATTATTTAGAACCTTTTTATTATTTTTCACATAGATAAAAATTACTACTTTTAAATGGTTACAATCTTTAGATATAATGATTTTCACCTCAAAAAGAATAATACAAGTTTTTTTTCTGAAAAAAATATAATATATGATCTCTAAATATATTTTTCATATAAAAATTATGTTGAACAGTTAGAATTAACTTTTTAAAATTTAAAAATAAAAATATCCATCCATGATATGGAGTACATACGACTTGTGCGATGTATGGGTTGAAAACTATTCTGTCAATTCTTTATCCGTTGTTATCGACTTATCGTGTTCAGCAACTTAGCAAAAGGCTTCACTCAAAAAATTAAAAAAATTAAAAAAATTAGCAAAAGGCAAGGCTAAAGGAAAAATCTAAGCCGTTTGTCTGCATCAAGATATGTGCATGCACATGATCTCAACCGGACGAGCGGTCATGATATAGAAAGATAGCTACACTTTAGAGATGTGAACTAGAACTCAGCACTTGTAGACTCCAATTGCCTAGCAGCCAACCATTTGTGCTAAACTCCAAAAAAGATTTGTTTGGAAGCCCCCGCATAAATCGAAGAAAAAAAAAAATGTGTGGCAACGAAGCAGCAACAGATGCGTAGAAGCAAGAGTAAGAAGAATTATTCAATAAATCGAAATAAATGGCAAAAAGATTTCGTTTTTAATTCTCAAGTTTAAAAGAGAAAAGAGGAAGCGGAAAAAAAAATTAAAAAAAAAAATCCAAGAATGGCTGTTCTACAGGCCACCTCCTCTCTGTTCCTTCTTTCTTCCCACACACCTCTAGAATCCCCTTGTACTACCAATTTTCCATTCCTTACTACCCAAGTAACAAAATTAGCGCTGATCAAAAGAGGACAAGGAAGATGTTTGAAGAGCAAGGCAGCAGTGATAGAGAACTTGCATGAAGATGAGGTGTTGCTTCCAAAGGAGCCAGAGGAAGGAGGTGAACCAGAGAGAGAAAAATATGACTGGAGAGAGGAGTGGTACCCGCTTTACTTATTGGCCGAGGTACCTGACGATGCGGCGTTAGGGCTCACCGTATTCGACAAGCAGGTTGTGCTGTACAAGGATGCGGCCGGTGTGCTTCACTGCCATGAAGATAGGTGCTGTCATAGGTATATATGGATTTATTTATGTTTTGCAATGTGATTTGCAAACAATAGGTGATTAAATGGTTGGAGTCATCCAAATTATATATTTGAGAACCTTGATCTGATCATCACATTGTTCAATGAAACACTTGAAATTCATTACTCATATGCTTTTGGTGAGATCACTTAATTTCAATGAATTAATTCTGAATTTTCTCTATATTCTGTAACCCTCCACCCTCCTAGGAGTAATAGGTATGGCTTAACTGTAGGCCCTGTTCGGCCGTGTTACGGTTCCCGTGGGAAAAAAAAAATTCAAGAATTTTTTTTTTCCCGTAGAAAAGTATTTTTCAGTTCAATTCCTTGTGCTCATGTCCATTCCTAATTGGAGGCCGAACAGGCCCTAATTAAAAATTGCCTCCAATCCAAATTGCTTGAAATTGGATATTTTAATTTCTCAACATGACATTTGAGTGAATTTGTCAAGCCTTATTTCGTTGGTATTTCCAGAAACAAATAATGAAAAATTAAATAAACCTGAATTTTGAACTTCTTGTTGAAATATTACAATTACACTAGAGATTTTTTAAATGAATGCAGATTGGCAAAACTCTCAGAGGGTCAGCTGGTGAATGGTACGCTTGAATGCCTCTACCATGGATGGCAGTTTGATGGCAATGGAAAATGTGTGCATATACCCCAGGTCTGAAGTCTGAACCAATATCTTTTCTATTAACATTATTCAACATTAAAATCTATGTACCATGTTTTTAAAATTAATAAGTCTGAAATGCTCTGCAGTTACCTGAGGGAGCAAAAATACCACAAAATGCTTGCGTAAAGACGTATGAAGTGAGAGATTCTCAAGGTGTTGTCTGGTTATGGATGTCAGACAAGAACCCGCCGGACCTGACCAAGCTGCCCCATTTTGAGCCGTATGATCGGCCAGGCTTCCAAGATTTATCAACCATCCATGAGCTTCCATATGACCATTCAATTCTTTTAGAAAACCTCATGGACCCGGCTCATGTGCCAATTTCCCACGACCGAACAGACTGGACTGCAAAGCGCGAGGACGCACAGGCATTATTCTTCAATGTTACTGAGAGAAGTGGAAGGGGTTTTGCTGGCCAGTGGGGCCGGACTAGAAACCCCAATTTAGTCAACTTCCTACGATTTCAAGCGCCGTGTGCTTTGTCAAACACTTTGGAGTTCACAGACAAAAAGGGCGTAAAGCAATGTTATCAAGCCTTGTTCCTATGCAGACCCTCTGGCCAGGGAAAGTCGATGCTTATTGTACGGTTTGGTGCGACCGCTAGATCTATCTTGGCCAATATAATACCCAAATGGTTTTTCCATCAGAATGCGGGTAAGGTTTTTGAACAAGACATGGGGTTCCTCTCGTCACAAAATGAGGTGTTAATGAAGGAGAAGGTGCCCACAAAGGAACTCTATCTCAACCTCAAGTCTAGTGATACTTGGGTGATGGAGTACCGAAAATGGATGGATAAGGTAGGCCACGGCATGCCTTACTATTTTGGTCACAAATCGATCTCTTTACCAAAAGAGCCGGCAGTTGTAGAACAGTCGCCGGCAGGTATAGTTGCAGGTATTTCTGCTTCCTTCCCTGCAAAGGGAGGAATTGGAACTCAGCATGCACCCAACCCGGCAAATCGATACTATAGACATGTTGTGCACTGTAAAGGATGCAGAAATGCAGTTAAAACATTTCAGACTTGGAAGAATGGATTGCTGGCTCTTGCTGCAGTTGCTCTTGCATCTGCAGTGTTGGCAACAGCAAGGCAGTCAAAGATACTGATGCTGGTATCTTCTGTGCTTCTGTTAGGCGGCTCTCTTGTGTGCTCCAGCATTGTTAGTCTTATTACTAATAATTTTGTTAGAACGCACAGGAGACTCTGATGCCAGGATCTTGCTTTTAATGTTTAGTTTTCTTTTCTTTTTTACTGAGAATGTACAAACAAAATTTTAATGTAATTTCTGAGTACAAGTTTAGGATGAAAATCATTTTTATTTTCTAATTTTGAAATTGAAGAAATTACGTGCCAACAACAGCTAGACAAGAAACGGATTTGAAAACAGAAGAAACAGTAAAAAAAAAACCATCAGGGTCAACCTTATATCAACTATATATACATATTCGGTGACATTATATTCACCAACATTTTTTTTTCCATAGAGGAATCAGGAACTTTCATTTCTGATTTAGTGTAGTGATGATCAGCAACCAAGACATCACTTGCTGACACACCCATATGCCCACTAGGAACTTACACAAAGCACACGACAAACACGTACATAAAACACACATATGCTTGACCTATATAAACTCTTTCATACTACCAACTGCAACAGCCCTGCAAGCTTAGAACTCCCTATCGGGGAAAAGGACAGGGGCAACAAGGGACCAGATGTAGAGAGCAGCAGTGGCCCACTCAGTCACAATACGAACCCACACAGATGCCCACCCCACATCGACCAGCTTCCCACTCTCCCCAACTGAGGTAGACCAGCCGGTGAGTAGCATGGCAGAATACATGCTGGCAAGGGAGAAGATGAGGTGGAAGAAAGTGTAGGAGTAGGAAACCGGTCTCGGCGCATCCTTCTTTGTGTCCTCATCAGCTGCATCAGACTTGTCGAATGGCAACAATGGCTTTTCTGAGCCTAAAGCAGATTCAAAAACTAAGGATGTTAATTTGCAAACTCAGCCCCACAATATTTAAAAGGTTAGATTGAAGTTGCTCGGTTATATACAAACGGCCAAATTCAGTCATGGGGAAAAAAGTTGTAACAGCACCAGTCATTATGTGATGTAACAAACTTTTTTAAGTTTTCTAGAGGAATTGGTACGGCAAAGATGTATATTGAATAAACAACGCAGAACATAAGAAAAACAAGTAGAAATGCTCAGGAGCACAAGAAATCCAGGCTAATCCCAGTGTAACCTATTTAACATGCCCCGTTTGAGCCTTATCCCACTTTTATGCCAAATGAATCTGTACATATTTATGCTTCTGGGTGCGCAAGTGTTGCATAATGATCCAAATCACTACATGATCCAAAAAACTGACCTGCACGAGGTGAACTAGGAGGTGAGAGAAGAGTGGTGGAAGAACCAGCACGCACTGCAGAGTAGACAACAGATAGAACAGTACTTAGCATTCCAAGGGTGATGCTTCCAGTTGAGATGGCCTTTGAATGGTTGTGGAGGCCATTGCACTCGTAATCCCTTGGCTCGCTAGAGAGGCCATTATAGCAGAGGTAAGTGCAGTACAGTGCTATCACTGAAGCTGGCAACAGGCTTCCGTTTATCTGCATCAATCATAAGCAATATATATTTCATCAGTTTTTTTAGGTCTGATAACAGGCACAAAAAATCATTTAATGGTTGATCATTATACTAGTCCAGACCAATATGTTTCCTCAGCTTCTCATTAAATTGGCAGTTTCATAGTTAGCAGACAAAGAACCTAAAAAGTCTCCTTGATAGAATAAAAACATAAGCCGCGAGATGTGTATGCAATGCAGTTGACAACAGACATTTAATTGTCACTTATTATACTAGTTCATACAAATATATTTTCTTAGTTGCTCATTACATTGTCGTTTTATAATTAGCAGATGAAGTAACTCAAATGAAACCTTGTGTGAAATATAAAACTTAACTGTGAGATGGGTGTTCAATGCAGCTGAAAATAACAGTGTAGTCAACCCATAACAAAATCAAATATGAACTTCTGCATGAGTGCATACCTTGGGATGAAGGGACACAATTGCAAAAACAAATACAAGAATCAGAGTGAAGACGAGGAAAAAGGTGTTTAGTCCACAATCTTGTCCTGATGGCGTAAACCAGTGAAACAGAAGCCCAGAAAAGACAAAAGTGCCAATGTAGCAGATAGCAGAAATTATCAACAATGCCGCATACCTGTATTATCTCCCCCCCAAAAAAAGTGTAATTAACAAAGTGGTATATATCAACTATGAAAAAGAAAAATGCTGCTCCAATTCATCTAACATACCAAAACTGTTCATCCTTTGCAACCCAGCTCTCGTTCCATCCATGAACAAAGTCCAGCAGGAGCACGACCTGAACCAGGAGAAACAGACCAGACCCAAATTTTGCTATCGTTTCTGCAATAAAACAAAGAAAATTAACCAAGATAAGCAATAAGAAAAGTAAAAAAGTGTGTATTTATTGCAACAACTACAGCATAATTCATATATCTTACCATAGAAGCTGACGAGTCCATTTGGCACAAAGAACATAAGAACAACTATGACAAACCAGCAGAAGACCTTCGCCATCCAACCGCCATGGTGGATCCGATCACGAGGGTCCTTCTGGTCCTTAATCCCTGCCATAAGCAATGCCAAAATTGTAAAGAAAAGGAAATTTCCCAAGCTGACCCTCAGCACTGCATCTGTCTCAAACCATTCACGATCGGGTGTCTTGTGGAAGTGGTTAATCCCTGAACAAAGAGAGACATCAAGTTAATACATGAGCACAGACAGACCAATTTTTATACTAAAAAATTACCATAATTAAGTATTGAGGTGAAGAATCATAAGAACTATGAACTTTAGTACAAAAACTGTACCATTTCCCAATACTATTTAATAAAAACTCTGTTAAATAAAATATTACATAAATGCTTTCTATCTCTTTCTCACTGAAAAAAAGTACAAAAAGAGGGGGCACCGTCACCCACCCCAATATATACCAAAATAATATTTTAAAATCATACTTGTAACCACAAAATATTATAGATGTTAATTATGGAATTATCACCACCCAAAATTTTTGCCTCATCCTACCTTACACCCAGCCTGTGCCCCTAAAAAAGAGAAAGGCTATACCAAACGAACTAATCCCAGCTGGTAACTGACATGATCTATTCATTCATATATCAACTGCACAATTCCCATAATCAGTATATTGGTAGAGTAATCCACCATGGAAAAACCTCAATTGGCTGGTCATATGCAAAAGAATAAATCAACCAGCTAAAATTAAACAGTAATATTTGCCTAAATTATAACAATAATCCAGAAAACCAAACTGATTTGCAATTCCACCAGAAAAATAGGGAGACAGTTAATTACAAGGGATTTTCTCCATGAGAGGAGCAGCGACCGCACGCAGGATCCATGCGACAATGAGAGAGAGGCCGAAGAGACCGCAGTAGGCGATCCGAGCGGATCGGCGGCCGATGCTGCCAACGGCAGAGCGGCACGCCTCGCAGGCGCAGGCGGCGCAGCACGACGCCAAGCATGATGCGGCCCACATGTCTTGATTTTTATCTCAGAGTGTTTCTCGGGGAATCTGAGGGACGCTACGAAGCGGGGCAATTGGGAATTTTGGAGAGGAATCGAGAGACGAGGTCAAGGTGGGAGGCGTGCTTATAAGTTTAGGTAAGGCTAATTTTACAAGTCGATGAAGAACTAAAAGTTACAGGTGAAGGAAAGTGAAGTCATTGGTGGTTATTGGGCCTTTGTTGCTTGTAGGCTTCAAATGCATCAATATATGGGCCCTTTAGTTGTATGCTCTCCCGTTTTTTTTTTTACCACCCTCAAAAATCAGAATTAAATAAATACCACCCGAATAATCAGATTTTAGATTCCGCTACGTTCGCACCGTGGATCTGCAGACGGATCGCCAACCCGTTCGCGGAATGGATCTGCGGACTGACCCGCTCGCATGACCCGTTCGCACCGTGGATCTGCGCACCGACCCATGGATCTGCGCACTGACACGCTCGCTTTGATCCGCTCGCGCCATGACCCGCTCGAGTGACCCGTTCGCACCGTGGATCTGCGAACGGGTTGGCGATCTGTCCGCAAATCCACGGTGCGAACATGGCGGAATCTGAATTCCGATTTTCCGGGTGGTATTCATTTAATTCTGATTTTTGAGGGTGGTAGGAAAAAAAAAAACCGGTATGCTCTCCATCTCTAAATGTGGTTATTGGACCTTTGTTGCTTATAGGCTTCAAATGCATCAATATATGGGCCCTTTAGTAGTATGCTCTCCATCTCTAAATGTGGTTATTGGGCCTTTGTTGCTTATAGGCTTCAAATGCATCAATATATGGGCCCTTTAGTAGTATGCTCTCCATCTCTAAATGTGGTTATTGGGCCTTTGTTGCTTATAGGCTTCAAATGCATCAATATATGGGCCCTTTAGTAGTATACTCTCCATCTCTAAAATGGTAGCCGCCATGTCATTTGCTAGTATTACACGTGGACAAATTCTAGTTTCTTTGGTTCTTAATGCTCTGCTTATCACATAAGATCACTAACATAAATTTTGTGAATATAACTTGCATCGTTTTCATCTTCAATTTGAGAACATTATTAAGAAATCAATTTCATGAGATCGAAGCGCAAAAAGCAATATATACACAAGGCACTTGTCTCCCAATAAGAATGTTCAGCAATTTTAAATAGCTATCATAAATTGCTACAGGATAATTTAAGTTGCCATTGCCTAACAATAATTCAATAAATGAACCATACAAAAATATTTTACGATAGGCAACGAATATTACTGCAGCAACACAGCATCAAAATTTCAACCATTTCTTCTCTTTTTCCTTGCTAGAAACCGCACTGCTTACTGATGCATACCTTGCTTCGGCATGAGAGAGCTCCTTCCGTACATCGTGCAATTTTCTCATTGTCGCCTCATACATAACCTTATCCTTTTGGTTTCTCTTGGCCGTCTCTTCCCATTTGTTAATCGCATTTTTCAACCTTTTCACCTCATCATCATGAGCGACCATGGACCTTCTATTTTCCTCTATCTTCAATCCTCCATTCCTATCACCTCTAGACACATTTTTTGCATCAGTAACCAGCTGATTATTTATCAAGCTAAATACACCAGAACTCTGCTGTTCTTCAGCTTTCTCAGCCCGTGCCAACTCAGCAAACTTTTTCTCTCTTTTCCTTCTTCCTCCCCTGGTTCCCCTTTTGACACCGTGCTCCTGTCCCTTACTTTTTCCTCCCCGGATTCTCTTTCTGCCTGAGTATTCAAGTTCTGTGTTTTCACTTGTAGCAACTGCATGGTCAAGTGACTGTTTTGCGGGAAGCACTTTTACTTGGATTGGATCAACCCTGCCTTGGCCAGAAGCACCTAGCCCCATCCCTTCACGGTATCCCATGCTAGCCATCATCTTAGAAGCAATGCCTCTTGTGTGGTGCTCCCATGTGGCAAAAACACGTGTGTCTGTTTGTACTCCTTTTTGCAACTTTGTTGCCTCCATAAACCCTATTCCTTGGTGGCCGAGTTCATCCTCTTCCAAGTCACTGTATAGAGATTTACCTGAAGATGATGGTTCTTCATCTTCTTCATTGTCATTGTCATCGCTGCTGCCATCATCATCGTCGTCATAATCTTCTTCTCTCATTTCGGCGTATTGAGAGAAAGAAAGGGATTCCGTACCAAGTTTTGCAGAGGCACCATCTTCACAGAAGACTACTTGACCAAGCTCAAGTTCTTCATCCCATGACTCAAGTTCAGCTCTCTTCCAAATGCTAGGAGCGGGTCCAACAGCAGCAAAAATAGTGGACCCCACCAAAGATTTGTGCCACTCTGTGGGTATGTAGTGTTTAATAAATGAAACAGGGACAATGAAACCTGCATAGTTGAAGAGATTTTCATGAGAAAGAGCATTCATTAATCGTGAAATTACTTGAACTGCCAAGAAACAAAAAAGCTCTTTTAACAACTAGTTTCAAGGTTTGTCCAACTCTTTGTTCGATCAATCATTATTTTGTGATATGTCAAAAATCATATATGTGGACAGAATCTAAGAGAAGTACTGTAGTGGAGAGTAAATCAAACCTCGCATAAAAATTTAAAAGAAAACATAAAAAATCTGAAAACTAAATCAATAACATTCCTCAAAAGTAAAATAAAACATACCATGGGACATGCGACAGCTGGCACCAAAACGACATCTTTGTTGAAGAAAGAACTGACACATCTGCTTTATTATAGGATTAGCATTAGTACATTTTAATAACTTTTATGGTTTGCATCTTTGGGCTAAAATATCAATAATACATAATGCCTTGATAATCAGAGAAAAGAGAGAGAGAGAGACATGTTGATTCAATGAACTTATTGGCATAAATCAAAGAAACCAGACTGACCATCATATTCTCTGATGTAGGATTAAGGAAGGAGACCACTACACTGCGGTTGTCTTCAAATCCTATGATTTGGCCATTATACCAGCAGCCATCCCTGTGCCGAAACCTACACTTAGATCCAACAGTAAATTCTGGTGCTTGCATGTCTTCAGTTTCAACCACTGCAGGGTCCATAGGCTCAATCTTAACATCTTGAGGCAGAGGTGCCGATTCTTCACTGGGAAATGCTGCATCTATTTGTTTCAATAGACGAGACCGTTTCAAGTGAAGTAGCCCTTCCTCTGCATCCTTAATTGCTGATACAAGTTCCTTATGAACCTTAAAATTACATTATTGAAACAAGAATCAGCTTCATTATTATGTCGATTTTATAATCATGGAAGTTAACTATTATATGACAACAGAAGCGGGAAGAAAATGATTACTATAATGCTCTAATGTCCCACTGTGTGATAACCAATGTCGAAAAAGTGTTCAAATACCACAGGTAGCTTAACATTTTATTACCAGTGAATTCTCAAGAAGAAATTTTGTTGAAAACACAACAAAAAAATTCAAAATAAGGTGAAAGGGAATATTCCACAACTCAAGGAATACTGAATGTGTACCATTAAAACATGACCAATTTAAAATGGAACCTAATTTAGGAGGACCTCAGATAATTAAGTTCTGATTTACTAGTTTATATTCCATTGGGGAACAACATTGGTGAATCAGACAGTAAGGTGTAAATTTATCCACAAGCTTGGAATAACAAGCACAATGATTCCAGATACTTCACACAAACGAATTAGTAGAGGAGGAGAAAACACGGATTGTTAATTAGGGGGATTAATTACCTCGAGAAGCTCGGAGTTGACTGGATCAGAAGCAAGGGCTTCGTTGACAGCATCGAGTGAGGCCTTTTGTTCCTCATAGTGCTGCTCCAGTTGTTGCTCCAGCTCCGCCTCCTCCCCGCTGCCACCTTCGTTCGCCATGAGAGCGCGTGCGAGCCCGGTCGGGTTGATCCGAGAAGGTGCGCGATAAAAGGATATCTAAACAGAACGAACAACTCTCCGTGTTTTCGGGTAAGAGCTGGTTTAACTTCATGCAGCGCATCAGTCATGTGCAATTTCATTTCGTCTCTGTTCATTTTGCGCTGCATGAAGCTGAACCAGTTCTGTCAATATATCTACCCGCTTTTTCACCAAGTCATCGACACTGATGCCATTAGCGTATGGCGGTATGGGTAGGGCTGGCAAAAAAATTCGAGGTTCGTGATTCGATTCGGGTTTGATTCGGGTTTGATTCGAGTTTAATTCGATTCGAAATGGGTTCGAATTGAAACGAACCAAACCAGGTTCGGTTCGGAATTAATTCAAACCAAACCCAAACCTAGCCTGGTTCGATCGAAATGGGTTCGATCATTTTTATGGTTCGAATCTCATAATAACATCGGCCGTCCATTTACCTGATGAAATTAAAATCCAAGATAGAGAGTCATAATTTAACTTAGTCGACACTCCCTCGCTCTCAAATCTCAAACCTAGTTCTCTCTCCACCTCTCCCTAACTCACTCTCCCTCTAGCTCTAAAATATAGCCGACGCTCTCGGCGACTGGCTGTCTCTCCGGCTGTCACTCCTCTCTCCGGCCTAGATGACTGTCTCTCCTCTCTCTTCGGTCGTCTCTCATAGTTCATACCAGGAAAGCCGTCTCTGATGTATTTTTTCATGAACAATTTTTCAACTTAAAAACACTCATTTCATAGTTCATACCGGTAAAAGGAAGCCATGTAAATTGTCCCGCGAGAAAAAATTAATGTATAAACTACCGGTATAACTATGACTGCTAAAAAATAATTTAGTTCGTGATTCGATTCGGGTTCGATTCGAAAAATGTTCGGTTCGAAATGGGTTCGGTTCGAAACGAATCAAACCAGGTTTGGTTCGAAATTAATTCAAACCAAACTCAAACCTAGGGTAAGTTCGGTTCGTTGCCACCCCTAGGTATGGGTGAATATCTAACCCGATTAATCGAAAATAAAATAGAAAAATATCACAAAAGAATATTATTTTGTCAAAAGAAGTTTTTTTTTAAATATTTTTTTTAAAATCTTTCAACAGAACAAGCACGCTGCTGCCATTAGTGTATGGCGATATGAGTGAATATCTAATTCGATTTTTTTATTAATCGAAAATAAAATAGAAAAATATCACAAAAGAATATTATTTTGTCAAAAAATCGAAATATAGAAAAAAGGGATGGTTTATTCTATCCAAACAGTGTAGCTGGACGGGATAAATCACCTCGTTCCGTTAATTTTGATTCTAATTAACGATCTAACTAAAAAAAATCTGGACGAGATGGTCTATCCCATCCATCACTGTACCAAATTTTTATTTTAAAAAAAACAAAAAAAAAATGCTACAGTGCTATACGGGATAATCTATCCCGTCCAGAATTTTTTTTCCTGTTTAGTGGGATAAAGAATTTAAATTAGCAGGGTATTAATCTGGACATAAAATTTTGTACCGTCCGGAAAATGAAATAAAAAATCTCGTTTTTCCTGTATTTTGATTTTGTGGCAGAACAATCTCCTTTCATGATATTTTTTATTTTATTTTTGATAAAATAAAATAGCATGTATCAGAACAGTTGTTATATTTTTTATTTTATTTTTGATAAAATAATCAATCTCGTATTATATTTGTGGCAGAACAATCTCCTTTCAGAACAGTTGTTATAATTTTTTTTATAACAGCATGTATCGACTATTTGTATCACAGGTAAATATTATCAAGGCAAGAGCACTCAAAAGTCGAAAAGCAATAACTTTATATTATTATTACCCGAGATGTAAAGCAAAATAGAACGTGCCAGAACGCAAAGCTTAATTAATTATTAATTTCTGGAAAACTATTCTTACGCTAAAAATTATCGTGAAGGATATTTCAAAATAATATAGATAATTGCTTTTTTTGTTCAAACAATTAGAAATACAATAAGCATATACATTACTTTTGAAAAGAATTGGGAAGTAAACAAATATAATACGAGATTTCGTCCCTCTATTAAAACAAATATATATACACTTGTCATGTAATTGTTCGACATAAATTTTCAAAAATATATTTGTTAATGACATTCTTATCACGTGTAACTCTAAATATTTACAACCTAACTTCTTGTGACTAGAGCTGTAATAAGTGGAGCTACCTCATTAACCGCTCGTTTGTGCTGTGAGCCACATATAAATTATGAGTCCATAAGAAAATTCAACTTGTTCTTCCAACGAGAGCTTCAGACTCTTTATTGTGGACACAAAGAGATGCAATGAAAGAATTAGAAAATAATCTCTTCTTATTGCAATGAACCAAGAAGCAAGTCAAGCCGGATCAAACTTGAACTCCCTAATAATTTTTTTTTTTTTTTCTGACTGATCTCGAATGAGCCACGAGCTACCAACTTTTGCCAATTGACTTCGTTATTATTATTTTTATTTATTTTGACTTTTGACTCTACTATTAAATATTACTTATTTTTATTCCTCTAAAAACTTTGTATGTGTATAATTTATAGTTTTATACCAAGGAGAGGTATTCAATTAAATCTTATTTTTGTGACACCAAATCATGTTATCTATTTTCAAAGTTTTCAAATTTTAAACAGTCGATCTAAACCGTTCAACATGAGGATATTTTAAATTGTGCTTGTAGATCAAATCTTATATTTTTTTGAATTTTTTTACTATTTATTAAGTATTTTACATAATCGTTGTTTTCAAACCATTAAATTTTTGTATCCATCTTAATAAATAGTAAAAAAATTTAGAAAAATATAAAATTTCATCTACAAGTACATTTTAACATATCTGTCATGTTGAACGGTTTGAATCGTCTGTTTGAACTTTAAAAACATAGGATGTAATCTGGTGTCACAAAAAAGGGTATAATTGGATCCTCATATATACTTTCTATCGTTATTTATTGTTCTCACATATGTATCAATTTTTTTTTATAAAAATGTAGTCCCTAAGCCCTCAAATTAAACCTCAATACTGAATTATTTCATAGCTTTCACAATCAATCATGTTGGGGATCTTAATTTATTAGCTAGCAGTCTGCACAAACAACCCTAAAGGATGGATTCTTACAAGAAACAAGAAAAACTCAGATGAGACTAAAGACAATAGGGGGAATTTCCTGTATGCCCTTCATAAATATCTAAATTACATATTTACCCTTCTAAATATTAAAAAACTCATAAATTTATCCAATTTATTGTCTTTTCTATTAAAAACTCTTTTAAATTGGATAAAGTATTCATTTTACTCTCTATTAAAAAAATAAAAAATATGTAGCATGTTTGGTAGAAATGTTAATCTTCTAATTTGTTGGTTCTGAGGGTAAATTATTTATTTTTGTACTTGTGATGTGTACACAGGTGTATGTCTAAATACTATTATTATTGCGTCACGAGTAGAGAAATGAATCATCTGTTCTAAAAAACTGACCAAGTAGAAGACTAAATTTTGTTTTTGCAAATTACATATATTTATTTTTAAATAAAGGTAAAATGAAAACTTTATAAATTTAAAATGAGTTGTAATAGAAAATATAATAAATTAGATAATTTGTGAGTTTTTGAAAATTTGAAATTTAGAGGGGTGAAAGTTCTTGATTATTTTCGTATACTCCAAGTAAATTATTTTGAAAATTTTGTACTTGTGACATGTACACGAGTGTTCAAACTCATAAATTTTATAATTTCAAGGTTTTTAGGGGTATATGTAAAAATTATTCCAAAAAAAGAGAAAGCCAGTCGACTCTCAAGTCTCAAGTCTCAACACTAGAACTACTTGCTGCACGGAAAGCATCCTCCCAGGTACTGTAAAAATTTCTCCTCACATCACGGTTTAAGATTAACTCCCAGACGCTTTGAGATTCAGGCTAGCCTAGGAGGCAGTATTATCGGCTATAGGAATCGTGCCAAGTTAAAAATAACGGTCCAGATCATCCAATTGTAAAAGATTCCCTATTACGGTACCGGGGAGGACTGAATTCCTTACTGCCCAGGTGACAGGACTAAAATAGCACGCTGAAATTTCAGAACCCCGTCAGAGATCAAGTTTCGCCAACGTCAAGCATGGCCGAAGCTCAGCAGCAGCACGAGGAAGAGCATTTCGACGTCTTAACTCGAACTGGAGAAAAGACTGGCATCTCCAAGCCTAGGCACCTCTCTCTCTCTCTCTCTCTCTCCATCGTCTCCTTTCCTTTTCCTCTTTTGCATATCCATTTCTGTTAGCAATAATTGAATAATTCACTATACTACAGGGGGCAGGTGCATCGGGATGGAGATTACCACCGCGCCGTACACGTGTGGATCTACTCGGAGAGCACTGCCGAGCTGTTGGTCCAGCGCCGCTCCGATTGCAAGGATTCATGGCCAGGTCAATGGGACATCTCCAGTGCGGGCCATATCTCGGCTGGGGATTCCTCCCTCTACAGTGCAAGGTAATTATTATTGATTTCTTTTGTTACATTTAATGGTACTATTTCTGGTGCTAATTTCATTATTTTATTTTATTATTTTTTTATTTGTTATAGGAGAGAGTTGGAGGAAGAGCTAGGCATAAGCCTCCCAAATGATGCTTTTGAGCTCTTGTTTGTTTACCTTCAGGAATGGTTAGTAACTTATTTATCTATTTGGTATAGTTCAAATTGGCTTTTTACCAAATAATAGTATGATCTGTGTGCAATTAAGTAAAAAGACTAGAAGCAGTTTGTGGAAGCTGAGAAGTGAATTGGTTCGTGGTTGTTTGATTTGTGTCATTTTATTTTGCATCTGATTATAGAACTATTCTAACTTTCTTATTAGAAGTGAGATTGATTTATGACTACAACTATTGTTTAAATAAAAAAGTTGACATTTCTGTTGCTCATCTTTATTAATTGTAGTGTTACCAACAACGGTACATTCATAAACAATGAATACAATGATGTATATCTGGTGACAACTTTGGAACCTATTCCTCTTGAGGCCTTCACACTCCAAGTAAGTTGATTTCTTGATTATTTTCTTTCAGCAGTGACAACAAACCTTTGTCTTCATGTATGAATTACTAATACCAACTTTTAGTGGACAACCCGACACATGCTGTTTCTGCCCACAAAGATTCCGGTAACATAACCTGTTATGTCCCACCCACTGCCGGCACAACAGGGCTAAGATTGTAATCCCTGCCCATTTAGCATGTTGCTTTTCTATTTAAATCTGACAAGAATCAATATTTTATTTCAGGAAAGTGAGGTTTCTGCTGTGAGATATGTTCCTATTGGTGAGTATAAGAGTGCTCTTGCAAGGGGAGATGAACAATATGTGCCATACGAAGTAGATGGAGATTATGGCCAGTTTTTTACTATTATTGAGAAAAGGTGAATTTTTTTTAACTAAAAATATCTGATTTAGCCCAACTTTATTCTATATTGCTATGAATTTTTTCGTTTACTGTATGCTTTCTTAGAGTAGATTTCGAGTACTAGGTAAGATGCACCAGATTTTGTATTTACTTGTCCAAACTCAAGGCAAGATATGAGTCTGTTGTGTAATTCCTATCTTATTTATCAATATCTACAATTATGTTGTTGGCCTATGTATTTCACTAATTCTCCTTTGACCGGGGCAAACCTACGATATTTTGATTTGCACCCTTTTATGCAACTTGAAAGAAATTGCATTCTATTTAATTATATGAATACTGAATGTACGAGTCCTTTCCTGAAATTTTAGGTATAAAGAAAATACTGAGTCTCGCAGCTTAAGCTTGCAAAAGCAAATTAATCGCTATGCTGCAATCCATTTGGAGCCTGAGGTAATTTCCATCTAATTATTTGTAATGTTTGGTATTTCTTTGATTAAAGATGATAGGTTGGTTGGAACTTATCTCTAGCAACCTACCAAGATTGCTGTACTTTTTGTTATCCAGATGTTAAGTAAGATTTCTGTCATTTTCACCATTGTATTGTTTGAGTTGGAACCCTAAGATGATTCATGTGAAATGCAGAATTGTGTAATTATCCTTTATAAAATTTAGTACCAAGTCTGATAAGAAAATAATGCAGTTGACGGGACTTTCGGAAGGAGATAAGGAGGCACTTGCTTACATTCTCAAAGCATCTATGGTTATGGATGATATCTTTTATGAGCAGGTTTAATTTATGTTGTAGATTCTATCGATAACATTCCGATGCTAGATAGAAGCAAGCGGAAAAGTGACTCTTTTTTCTAATTTGTTTGCTTTTACGCCAGACATGGTATAGTAATCCTGCACTTAGAGATTGGCTGAAAGAAAATTCCGGTGCTTCTTCCATAAGTCGCTTGAAGTGGCTATACTATTCCATCAACAAGAGCCCATGGTAATATATCTATATTTTTCTTTCTGTGCAGTAGATTTTATAAATTTCCTGGCTCTTATATGTGGGATTGAAAATAATCAAAGTCAGTAATAGTAATTGAAATGATACCTAATCGTTGTTGTTGTTATTTTTGTAACAGGTCTTGCCTTGATGAAAACAAGGCATTTCTCACAACAGCTGATTCTGCTGTCAAGTTACTACCAGATGCTACCAAACCAGTTTCCGGATGGAAAGGGCTGGAATACAGAGCTGCATTTCCTTTAATTAAACCCCCTGGTGCTAACTTCTACCCTCCTGATATGGATAAAAAGGTAATTTTCATACAATGATGAATAAGAAGGTGATTGTGTTGTACAGTTCACTGTTTTGGTTGAGGAACTTTTTGGTAATTGTATTCCTTTACTTGGTACTACTATCAATCCAATTTCTATCTAGTATATAATGGTACAATACCAGCTAGTTAAAGAAGGCATATATTTTACTTCAGTTAGTAACAACAAAACGACAAAGGGACTCTTACCCTAGATTTTAATAAGAAACATATTCTCTGCTATATTTATCAGAAGTTGCTTTATGTATTCACTAGTTCTATCTGGCAGGAATTTGAACTGTGGAAAAGCAGCCTGAGTGACGCTGAACAAAAGGCAGCAATTGGTTTTTTTTCTGTAATAAGACGGCATGATGTTGATTTGTTAACTTCATCCAATACTAATGGTCTGGGGCTAAAAAACCCAAATGATCTTTTTCTTGTTCCATTTTCTGTCGAGTATAAATCGTCTTTAAAGAAAGCCTCTGAACTTCTGCTCAAAGCTTCAGAATTGTCTGATACATATAGGTAATTGTTGCTAATGCAGTAGTATCTTATTTAAGTTGAAATAGAGCTTTACTTTTGAAAAAATAATTGCCTCTATCTCTGTACTTTTTTTCAGCTTAAAGTTGCTTTTGAAAGCTAAGGCGGATGCCTTCATGTCAAATGACTATTATGAATCTGACATTGCTTGGATGGAATTGGTGAGTTGTGCTTATCCAAGGAGTAAATTTGGCTCAATTTCTAAAATGCATGCACCATATATAGGGATTTGAAATGTTCTTTTAATTTTTTGCTGAACGAAACATTGTAGGACTCCAAATTGGATGTGACCATTGGCCCATATGAGACATACGAAGATGCCCTTTTTGGTTATAAGGTTATTGTTCTTAGTTTCCAAGTGTTTCTAACTTTATGGTAGCACTTTTTGGCTTGTTGTTACCTATCCCACTAATGGATGACTTCAATTTTAGGCAACATTTGAAGCATTTGTGGGGATACGTGACGACACAGCAACTTCTCAAGTTAAACTTTTCGGAGATCAATTGCAGGTATGCCTGTAATCTCAGAATCATTTTTACTTACCTATTTTATTTCTTATGTAAAATTAACACTATGATAGTACCACAAAAAAACAGCATTTAGAGAGGAATCTTCCAATGGACGATTGTTACAAGTCTGATAAGGTATCCGCAGCTCCAATCCGAGTAATTCGACTTCTCTTCAATGCAGGGGTACGTTATGCTTTTGGTTTCTCATTTCCTTGTTGATTTGTAATGGAGCATATCAATGTAAGAGGACGTTGTGATTACATCGACCGTGCTTTTGCAAATAACATAATAACACAAAATTTTATTGTATTTGCAAATATCACCACTCACTTTCTGTTGTAATGGCAAAAGGTGTATCCTAATATATAGTTAGAATTTTCCTTTCAATCTTGGAAGCTTTTCCTGACCTTGTATGAACTGAAACCAAGCCAAGACAATTTAGATAGAAAATTGTAGTTTGTATGAATTTTGCAAAGCAATTTAATAATCTTGTTTGTCCTGGCTTGAGGTTATTTTTTTCTATTGTTGAATTTTGTTTGAGACCCAGGTAAACTATTTTGGCATAATTGAAAAATCACCAATGTCAAATTCTTCTTCCAGGATGTAAAAGGCCCCCAAACAGTTGCTTTTAATTTGCCGAATGATGAACGCATAGTGAGCCAACGTGGTACATGCATGGTTTTGCTCAAGAATGTTTCTGAAGCCAAGTACTTATCTGTTTCCTTTTTTTTACTTTCTGGGGAGAGAGGGGATGCATTTTGCAAAAAGTTTGCCTGCTATTTATACCTTTTGTTTTTTGAGAATGCACCCGTATTCATTTTGTGTTTGAAAAAAAACATCATTTTGGAATAATCCTATGGAATATTTCTTTGACTTAGGTTTTTTTTCTTTCTTTCTTTCTTTTTTTGGATATAATGATCCTTTTAAAATATTCACATAATAGCATTGCCTGTTACATTTTTCTTTTCAACGAATATATAATTGACATTGAATTAATCCCACATGATGATCTAGATGAGCTCATTTGGGAGACAGAAAATCTATTATCATATTTTTTTTTCAAAGTGCTTATGTTAGTCTATTCTCATGAAAATATTGATTATAATGTCCTTGCAAAACAAAAAGAAATAGGAAAAAATATATTTACCTTGTCTTTCCCATCGCATGTTAGTAAAATAAACAGGTTATTTTAAGTTTAAACTGTAAGAAATTTTTATTTTCAGATTCAAGCACATCTTACAACCAATTGCTGAGGTGTGCATCAAGGATGAACAAAAACAATACATAGATTTCGACTCTTTCTACACGCATACAATATGCCACGAGTGCTGTCATGGCATTGGACCCCATACTATAGTCCTTCCAGATGGTCGACAGTCAACTGTCCGATTGGTAAGTACTGATAAGTGAATAGATAATGTATAATTGAACTTATTAATTGAAGTGTTCATTCACGTAAATGTATAATGTTATGCATGGCTGATGATATGCGGTCTCTTCTTTTACTAGGAACTCCAAGAATTGTACTCAGCCTTAGAGGAGGCAAAAGCAGATATAGTTGGCCTTTGGGCTCTGAAATATCTTATTGACCAGGTTCTGTCTATAAAGTAATATTATTAATGTGTAACATCAATTTATGTAAGAAACTATCTACTAATTTTATATATTGGATTATGGCAAAATTTGTGCTAAGAATTTTATATCACCATCAGGGGCGAAAGCAGAATGTTGAACTATAGGGGTCAACTATAGCAGTGTTTTTGTTTGAGAAGAATCTGGGAATGGATCATAGAAATCTTTTTAAAAGTTTTAAGGGTCAATTTTAGCGTACCTGTGACATTTCTGATTAAAATACATAGAAGTATGACATATAACCATAGGATTTTGGAGAAAAGAAAATGGGGACCAATTGGATTCCCATTTTGTATGACTTGATCCATCCCTGGTCACTGTTAACCATGTGTGTCTTCTGTAGTAGAGAATAAATTGGAATTGAGTGGGTGGAATAGAGTATGATGATGATAGAATACAAGAAATTTTGTAATTGGTGACCCTGTGTTGTAATTAGACCTCTCCCTATTCCAACAAGATAGAATAAAGTATTTTTGGGAGGGGAAGTATCTTATTCTATACAAATGATGGGTTGGAATAGATTTTCCACCGATCATAGAGTTGGGTATATTCAACATTTTTAATCATGAATGGAGCAAAGTGGAAAGCTTTCACTTGTAATTTCACTATTGCTCAACACCATCCATGAGAATAAATGAATCGATTTTTATGTTTCGGTTGCACTCTCCCTTGCAGGGTTTACTTCCAAAGAGCTTGTTGAAATCCATGTATGTCTCTTTTCTTGCTGGGTGCTTCCGTTCAATTCGATTTGGACTCGAAGAAGCCCATGGGTAACGTAGCTTTTCTGGAATTAGAAGGTTTAAAGTTCAATAAAATGTTCATTATTTGTTTGTGGATGATGATTTATTTATTTGACTTTATAACACAGAAAGGGGCAGGCATTACAGTTCAACTGGTTATGTGAAAAGGGTGCTTTTGTTTTGCATTCAGATGGTACATTCTCAGTTGATTTTACAAAGGTATTGTAGTTTTGATTTTTCTTTCTCTAGGTTTCTTTTCCATTCTTTGTTACTCTTAATAATTTTTTTATTTGGCCTGAAGACATTTTTTATATAGTATGTTGACAAGGTCGCATATGTACAGACCTCATGTCCATGACAATTGACCCAGTATCAAAAATATTTATTTTATCTGTAACTCCGAGTTAATTGAAGGTTGAAGAGGCAGTTGAAGGTCTTAGCAGAGAGATTTTGACAATACAAGCAAAGGGTGATAAAGTCAGTGCCCAGTTACTTCTCGAATGCTATGCAAGCATGAGTCAGCCACTGAAAGATGCCTTGGAAAAGCTAGAGAATGTTAACGTAAGATATTTCTAATATGCTTTACTGTTAGGTATGTACAGTTAGGGATGTCAATGGATACAGTATGGGTTGGATGGAGAAATCTAACGGATTATTTTTTTTATCGGTACCCTCCTTACCAAATACAATATGGATAGGTAAAACAGGTTAAAACATTTCGTTGACACCTCAATATACAGTGACTGATGAAATTCATTGATACATTGTGACGATATAAAGAAATGTCCCATGACCCTTCACTAAAACCAATAATTAGAAAACAAAAGTAAATGCAATAGAAATCATTTGCTAAGAGCTCTTCTTCTGAATTAAGTGCAAGAGTTTTGTAGTTGCATGATATTCCTTTATGGTTTTTTGAAAGATAATTATTGAATAATATCCTTATTCGTAACCTGATGCTTGAATAATCTAACCTGGTGCCAAACCATTTTTCCTTTTTTTTTTTCAGGTTCCAGTTGATATTGCCCCCATATTTGCCGTGGCAAATAGCATACTGCAAAAGACTGCTTGAGTAAAGTATTATGGGTTATATATGAAATTGATAAATGAACACAAAACTTATAGATGTTCATCGCTGAAATGATGAAAGACAAATGTTATGGCTTCAATCCTTTTCTTGTGAAACTTGTCCTTGAGAAACAAATTATTATAAACAAGAATGCTGCAAGTATTTCTGAGAAAAGCTAATGATAACACGCTGTAATAATTACTGGTCAAAACGAACACCTGACAATCCATAGGTCGAAAATTGAAAATACTCACCCCTTGCAGTTTCCTGAGATAATCCCAAATTACAACAGTAATTGATACAGCATATGAAAATCTTAATACAAAGAAAAAGGAACTGAAGCTGAAAGCCTGAAACCTTCAATTGTTTTGAACTATGGCTGAGAAGAGTATCTTATTGATATCTTCAGAACTATCCCCATCCTCTGAAAAGAGAGACAAACAGAAGATATAGAACAAAAAAAATATCAGACTTTTCTAGTGAAAGTTCATTAATGTTAAGATATTTTAGATTTTGTGCTTAATTATTTTTCTTGGCTCTCACATGAGATGACCACTCAGAAATAACCTGCAGGAAAAGAAGTATATTTACTTATTTACAAATAGCCTTGACAGTCGGCACATGCATAAATATTAAATAGAGAGGTTAAAATATATTTCAAAAAAGGTTGCTGAATAAAATTGAAAGATGATGAACAAAAGAAATGATGGGCTTCATATATTTTCAAAACTGTCATCTTGCGTATTTGCAATTTAGTGAACAAAAGACAAGATAATATAGCTGCTGAAAATAACGTTAGTGCTTTACACGGGTAAGATTTTAGCAGAGCAGTTGGGCTTCACAACCATATGCGGCGTTGTTTATAGTTTGTGCGCTACATGAAGCCAAAACTACTCTGTTAAAATCTTAATCTTCACCCCTTTACTCATCAAGAAATGCACTCTCAAGGAAAATTGAATAGTCACACAAGCAACACACTCAATGGACATGTTTGATTGTGGAGTAAGAGGTGGAGTAAACCTCTAACTTCACTTCATATGTAAGTCGTCAAACAAGAAATAAAAGAGGTGGAAGATGTGAGTTCTTCCGAAGTAAATTACTGTTGGGTTGTGCTCTAGGCTAGAAGGTACGATTTTAAATTTTCTAGCATTCAAGATGTGATCTTACTATGAAACATCTAATCAATCCCATGTAGTTTATGGATGTGGTATGATCAAACAAGGTGTTAAAAGATCATACCTCTCTAATCAAGTGGAGCGAGATAAGGTGTCCTCAACCTCAGATGAATCAACAAGTAAATGCAACTTAAGAAATAATTGACAAAGTTAATCATATAAACAAGAATTACAAACAAAACATTTTCTCTAGGACACTAATTATATCAATTACTCCACCTCTCCAGGTAGAGCAATTTATCTTGCCCGTAAGGTCCACTGTTATAGACAAATATTTATTTTTCAACATCTTATTTCTCTAGACATATTAATTTAAGTCATGAATTCAACTATCAAACGAGACGTAAAATATAAAAAGTAAGATGTAATAATTAATTTAATCATAGTTAACTTTACTTCACAATCAAATATAACCAAGTGAGAAAATTGAATACACCAAGTCCGACTCGAGTTTGACCAAGTTATATAACAGCTGTACAAGTAAAAAAAAGCAACAGAGTAACCTGATTCAAATATGAAAATATATCTACTTTTGTAATTTCGATGGGATTTTTTTTTTATAAAAACTTAATTGCCATCTGTCTAATTTTCATTTAATTTTATTTTATTTTAGGATCGTCACGCCCGCCTAACAGAAGTATACAACAGTTCATGACATTAAAAATTGGAGATTTTTTATATGTAGAAAACATTAAAAAAGAAGAGAGAAATGAAAAGAATACTGTTAAATTTATATTAGGAGAAAGATTGATAGTATTTGTATCAATCTAAAAATATTAAAGTTTAGATCGATAAGAATTCTACCGATATAAACTCATTTTTATTTGAGGAGGGTTCAAATGCCTCCATTTTTTGTGCCTCCATCATGCCTCCATTTTTTAAAACTTTAATAACTCAAGATTTAAAACTTAAAAGTCAAAATAAAACCGTTAGATGTGATCTATGTTATTTTCTCTATGTGCTCATAAAAAATTATCACATTTTAATTTTGTTTTTATGTGAATCAACAAGTCCAAAAATCAACATCTAGGAATCATCCAAATTAGTGCATTTTTTACAAGCTCTTGATGACAATCAAAATAAAATTGAAATGTCATAATTTTTTACATGTGCATAGATAAAATGATGTAGATCATATCCAACGGTTTTATTTTAATTTTTAAGTTTTAAATTTTAAATTATTAAAGTTTTAAAAAATGGAGGCATGGTGGAAGCACAAAAAATGGAGGCATTTGAACCCTCCTCTTTTTATTTTATTTTATTTTTTATACAATGAGTGGAACCCACACTATTTCAATAATAAAAAAGACTTAGGCCATGTTTGGTTGCGGAGTAAGAGGTGAAGTAAACCCCTTACTTCATGTTTAAGGAGTCAAACGAGGAGTAAAATTGATGGAGTAAGATGAAGTAAGGTTTGAATTAAACCGGTGTAACTTACTTCACCTAGAGAGGTGGTTTAGCTTACTCCACCAAACATGATTAACTTACTTCGGTTTAGCTTGAAGTAAGCAATTTATTCCGGCTTAAAGTTACTCCACAACCAAACATGACCTTAAGTCTTAAATTTCGTGGAATAGGCCACTCTTTTGTTTCCAACACTCTCTTTTCTCTATCCCTCCACATGAATGAATTTGCATTTTTTATGTTTTCTCTTCTCTCTTCGCATGTGCTTCGTACACATATATATAAACAACTCCTTTGTTTAATTGCTATTATGGGACTAATCAAGATTCAGATCAGGAATTTTATTTTATTGTTTGTTTTAGTTTAGTTAGATTTTTAGTTTTTTCACTATAATAATTAATAAATTATTCGGTTATAAAACACAGTAAGCAATCATGATGCAATGTTTAAGTTTTTTTTAGTGACAATTTTCATCAAAGATTTTAAAAATTTATTTGCCAATAGTCCTAAATTTATTTTATTTACAATGAAACTCAATTACTAAATAATTATCAATGATTTTATTCTTATTTTTCTGAAAGAATTTATAAATCATATTAATTAATCTAGTAATAACAAATCAGATTTGAAGATGATATTAGAAACTTCTATCTTTTTTTCAGTTTCATTAAATATAAATTTGTAGTTACAAATTCAATTGTAATTTAATTAAATCAACAGTCACTTTTCATTAGAAACTTCTGTCCTTTTTATTCTCATCAATGATATAAATATTACTCCCAAGTAGATGCAGCAAAGATTCACCTTTTCAAATAAAATATATACATATATATTTCAAATAAATCAATATTTATACAACCGAATACTCATTTCATCACATTCCCGTAATCAATTCATATGTACTCATATTCATAGGTTTCACTTTTCTAAAAATGAATTCCCATTCCCATCAAATCTCATCCCGTGTAATTCCGTGACAAACGTACAAGCTCTTAATTTTTAATATTTTCTACTAATAAAAAATTCTCTTCAAAATTTCCCAAAAAGTAAAAAAAAAGAAGAAGAAAAACCAATGACTAGTCAAACAGTCAATTCTAACAGCACACTGAAAATAACAGCACTAGAACTGGTTGCTGCCCAGCAGCCAGGACTAAAATAATAGCACACTGATGTAATGAAAGGGCACCAATCTGTCAAAATGTCAAAATTTCCAGAACTCCATGGGAGATCAAATTTCGCCGACGTCGAACATGGCCGAACCTCAGCAGCAGCACTACGAAGAGCATCTCGATGTCTTAACACGAACCGGAGAAAAGACCGGCATCTCCAAGCCTAGGCACCTCTCTCTCTCTCTCCATCGTATCCATTTCTCAGTTCAGTTAGCAATAATTGAGTAATTCATTGTACTGCAGGGGACAGGTGCATCGGGATGGAGATTACCACCGTGCCGTACACGTCTGGATCTACTCGGAGAGCACTGCTGAGCTTTTAGTACAGCGCCGCGCCGGTTGCAAGGATCCATTGTTGGGCAAATGGGACATCTCCAGTGCGGGCCATGTCTCGGCTGGGGAATCCTCCCTTTCCAGTGCAAGGTAATTATTATTGATTTCTTTTGTTCCATGTATTGGTAATATTTCTGGTGCTAACTTCAATATATATATATATATATTTTTCTAGGAGAGAGTTGGAAGAAGAGCTAGGCATAAGGCTCCCAAATGATGCTTTTGAGCTCTTGTTTGTTTTCGTTCAGGAACTGTTAGTAACTTAATTATCTATCTGGCTTCATTCAAAATGACATTTTACCAAATGATAGTATGACTAGTGCGCAATTAAGTAAAAAGACTAGAAGCAGTTTGTGGAAGCGAAGTAAATTGCATCATGGTTGATTGATTTGTCTTGTTTTATTTTTGTATCTGATTATAGAACTATTGAAAATTTCTTATTAGAATTGAGATTTATTTTATGAATACAACTATTATTTTAAGGTAAGAGGGGATTTCATATATACCACTCAAAAACTAGAAAATTACGTATCCCCCCTCAAAATTCCATAATAGCTCTCATATTACGTACCCCCCTCCAAATTCAAAATTACATAATTTGGAGGAAATATGTAATTTCATAATTTTTTAGTGGTATACATGAAGTTCATGTAAATATTTGACATTTCAGATATTTATCTTTCTTAATTGTAGTAAGGACGGTACATTCATAAACAATGAATATGATGATGTATATCTGGTGACAACTTTGGAACCTATTCCTTTTGAGGCCTTCACACTCCAAGTAATCTGATTTCTTGATTATTTTCTTTCAGCAGGGACAACAAACCTTTGTCTTCATGTATGAATTACTTATACCAACTTTTAATGGACAACCAGACACAAGCAGTTTCAGCTCACAAAGATTCACGTAACATAAACAGTACCTGGTATATCCCACCCACTGCCAGTACAACAGGGCTAAGATCAGGGGTGGATCTACTGTAGCCCCCCCCCTCCCCCCCCCCGGATTTCGAGTCTTAGTGGTGATCTATTAGTACCAATCGACTTTGCCCCTCCTTGGAAATTTTTTTGCCCCCCTCTGGATGTTTGATTTGTAATTCGGGTTAAATTTAGTGTTAAAATCAAAATAAATTTCTTGAATTATGATTGGTAATATTAATTATAAGTTATAGGATTAGAAATTATAAGTCAGGATATTGGAAAATATAAGTCAAAACATTGTTTTTTTATCGAGTACCCAATTAGTTAATGGATTTAAATCCGATAAGCTATTTAAACCCGATTCGATATCCCCCCTCCGACGAAAATCCTGGGTCCGCCCCTAGCTAAGATTATAATCTCTGCCCATTGTGCACATTGCCTTTCTTTTTGAATCCGACAAGAATCAATAATTTTTATCAGGAAAGTGCGGTTTCTGCTGTGAGATATATTCCTATTGATGAGTATAAGAGTGCTCTTGCAAGGAGAGATGAACAATACGTGCCATGTGAAGTAGATGGACAGTATGGCCAGCTTTTTACTATCATTGAAGAAAGGTGGATTGTTTTGACTAAAAATATCTGATTAAGCCAAGTTTCTTCTATATTGCTATGAATTATTTCTTTTGTTGTATGTTTTCTTAGAGTACATTTTGAAGAATAGGTAAGATGGAACTGATTTTTTATTCATACGTCCAAACTCAAGTCACAGTATGAGTTTGTTGTGTTGCACAAGTTTCTTATTTATCAACATCTACAGTTATGGTTTTGTCCTATGTATTTCACTAATTCTTCTTTGACTGGGGCAAACCTAAGACCTTTTGATTTGCGCCATTTTATGCAACATGAAAGAGTTTGCATTATATTTTATTATATGAATACTGAATGGATGAGTCCTTGCCTGAAATTTTAGGTATAAAGAAAATATTGAGTCCCGCAGCTTAAGCTTGCAAAAGCAAATTAATAGATATGCTGCAATCCATTTGGAGCCTGAGGTAATTCCATCTAGTTATTTTTATTATTTGGTATTTCTTTGATTTAGGGTGAGTTAGGTTGGTTTGAACTTATTTCTAGCAACCTACCAAGATTTTTGTAATTTTTGTTATCCAGATGAAAAGTAAGATTCTGTCATTTTCACCATTGTATTCTCTGAGTTGGAACTCTAAAATGATTTATGTGAAATGCAGAATGTTGTAATTATCATTTATAAAATTTAGTACTAAGTCAGATATGAAAATAATGCAGTTGATGGGACTTTCAGAAGGAGATAAGGAGGCACTTGTTTACATTCTGAAAGCATCTATGGTTATGGATGATATATTTTATGAGCAGGTTTAATTTATGTTGTAGATGCTATTAAAAACACTGCGATGCTAGATAGAAGCTTGTGGAGAAGTCACTCTTTTCTCTAATTTGTCCGTTTTTATACCAGACTTGGGATAGTAATCCTGCACTTAAAGATTGGTTGAAAGAAAATTCTACTGCTTCTTCCGCAAGTCGCTTGAAGTGGCTATACTATTCCATCAACAAGAGCCCATGGTAATATTTCTTTTCTTTTTCTGTGCAACAGATTTAATATATTTCCTTGCCCTTATATGTTGGTTTACGAAATTATCGAAATCATTAATAGTAATTGGAATGTTACCTTTTTTGCTGTTGTTATTTTTGTAACAGGTCTAGCCTTGATGAAAACAAGGCATTTCTCACAACAGCTGACTCTGCTGTCAAGTTATTACCAGATGCCACCAGGCCTGTTTCGGGATGGAAAGGGCTGGAATACAAAGCTGCCTTTCCTGTGATTAAACCTCCTGGTGCTAACTTCTACCCTCCTGATATGGATAAAAAGGTTATTTTACTACAATGATGAATACAAATTTCAGTTGAGGAACTTTTTGGTAATTGTATTCCTTTACTTTGGTACCACTATCAAATCCAATTTCTATCTAGAATGATGATGATACAATACCAGTTAGTTAGAGAAGGCATAGATTCAGTTAACAAAAGGACAAATTGACTCTTACCATAGATTTTAATAAGAAACTTATTCTCTGTTATATTTTACAGAAGTTGCTTTTATGTTTCTCTCAAAAAAGAAGTTGTTTTTATGTATTCACTAGCTCTATCTGTCAGGAATTTGAACTGTGGAAAAACAGCCTGAGTGACGCTGAACAAAAGGAAGCAATTGGTTTTTTTTCTGTAATTAGACGGCATGATGTTGATTTGTCGTCTTTATCCAATACTAATGGTTTGGGGCTAAAAGACCCAGATGATCTTTTTCTTGTTCCATTCTCTGTGGAGTATGAATCTTCTTTAAAGAAAACCTCTGAACATCTGCTCAAAGCTTCAGAATTGTCTGATACATCTAGGTAATTGTTGCTAATGCAGTAGTATCTTATTTAAGTTGAAACAGAGCTTTACTTTTGAAAACAATAATTGCCTCTATCTCCGTACTTTTTTCAGCTTAAAGTTGCTGTTGAAAGCTAAGGCGGATGCCTTCATGTCAAATGACTATTATGAATCTGACATTGCTTGGATGGAATTGGTGAGTTGTGCTTATCCAAGCAGTAAAGTTGGCTCAATATCTAAAATGCATGCACCATATAAGGGAATTTGAATTGTTCTTTTAATATTTTGCTGAACGGAACATTGTAGGACTCCAAATTGGATGTGACCATTGGCCCGTATGAGACATACGAAGATGCACTTTTTGGTTATAAGGTTATTGCTCTTAGTTTCCAAGTGTTTCTAACTTTGTGGTAGCACTTTTCAGCGTGTTGTTACCTATCCCACTAATGAACGACTTCAATTTTAGGCAACATTTGAAGCATTTGTGGGTATACGTGACGACACAGCAACTTCTCAAGTTAAACTTTTTGGAGATCAATTACAGGTTTGCCTGTAATCTGAAAATCTTTTTGTACTTACCTATTTCATGTCTTGTGTAAAATTAACACTATGAAAGTATCACAAACAAACCAGCATTTAGAGAGGAATCTTCCAGTGGACGATTGTTACAAGTCTGATAGTGTATCTGCTGCTCCAATCCGAGTAATTCGGCTTCTCTTCAATGCAGGGGTGCGTTATGCTTTTGATTTCTCATTTTCTTTGTTGATATGTAATGGAGCATATCAATGTAAGAGGACTTGGTAATTACATCCGAACCGTGTTTTTGCAAATAACAGAATAACTTAATATTTTTTATTGTATATGTAAATATCACACCACTCACTTTCTTGTTGTAATGGAAAAAGGTGTCCTGATACATATTTTGAATTTGCCTTTAAATCTTGGGAGCTTTCCCTGACCTTATATGAACTGAAACCAAGCCAAGATAATTCAGATAGAAAATTGTAGTTTGTGTGAATTAATTGCGAAGTACTTTAGTATTTTTTTTTGCTTGGCTTGAGGTTATTTTTCGATTGTTGAATGTTGTTTGAGACCCCAGTAAACTCTTTTGGCATAATTGAAAAATCACCTATGTCAAATTTTTCTTCCAGGACGTAAAAGGCCCCCAAACAGTTGCTTTTAATTTGCCAAATGATGAACGCATAGTGAACCAACGTGGTACGTGCATGGTTTTGCTCAAGAATGTTTCTGAAGCCAAGTACATATCTGTTTCCTTTTATTCTTTTCTGGGGAGAGAGGAGGGCATGCTAGTAAAGCAAACAAGTTATTTTAAGTTTAAACTGTAAGAAATATGTATTTTCAGATTCAAGCATATCTTGCAACCAATTGCTGAGGTGTGCATCAAGGATGAACAAATACAATACATAGATTTCGACTCTTTCTACACGCATACAATTTGCCACGAGTGCTGTCATGGCATTGGACCCCATACTATAGTCCTTCCAGATGGTCGACAGTCAACTGTCCGATTGGTAAGTACTGATAACTGAATAGATGGTGTATAATTGAATTTATTAATTGAAGTGTTCATTCACGTAAATGTGTAATGTTATGCATGACTGATGATGTGCCGTCTCTTCTTTTACAAGGAACTCCAAGAACTACACTCAGCCTTAGAGGAGGCAAAAGCAGATATAGTTGGCCTCTGGGCTCTGAAATATCTGATTGACCAGGTTCTTTTTTGTAGTTTATTTTATTAATGTGTAACATTTATTTATGTATGAAACTATCTATTAATTTTATATATGGGAATATGGAAAAAATATTCCCACCAATGGTGTGCTAGGTCTATCAGCTTATTTGTTGAGCAAAGAATTTTATATCGCCATCAGGGGCGAAAGCAGAATGTTGAACTATGGAGGTCAACTATAGCAATGTTTTTGCTCGAGAAGAGTCAGGGAATGGATCATATAAATCTTTTTAAAATTTTGAGTGTCAATTTTAGCTTTCCTGTGACATTTTTGCTTAAAATACATAGAAGTATGACATATAACCATAGAATTTTGGAGAAAAAATGGGGACCAATTGGACCCCCGTTCTGTATGATTTGATCCATCCCTGGTCACTGTTTACCATGTGTGTGTGTTCTGCAGTAGAGAATAAATTGGAACTGAGTAGAATATGTGCCGAGCACTTATAGATTCGAGTGGAATAGAGTATGATGATGATGAAATAAATTTTGCAATTGGACCCTATGTTTCAGTTAGACCTTTCCCTATCCAACCGGACGGAATAAAATATTCCATTGAGAGGGGAAGTGTCTTATTCTATACAAATGATGGGTTGGAATAGATTTTCCACCGATCTTAGAGTTGGGTCTATTCAACTTTGTTAAACATGAATGGAGTAAAGTGGAAAAGCTATCCCTTGCAATTTTACTCTTGCCAAACACCATCCATGAGAATAAATTAATCGGTTTTATGTTTCACTTGCACTCTCCCTTGCAGGGTTTACTTCCAAAGAGCTTGTTGAAATCCATGTACGTCTCTTTTCTTGCTGGGTGCTTCCGTTCAATTCGATTTGGCCTTGAAGAAGCCCATGGGTAATGTAGCTTTTTCTGGAATTAGAAGGTTTAAATTTCAATAAAAGGTTCATTATTTTTTTGTGGATGCTGATTTATTTATTTGACTTGATAACACAGAAAGGGGCAGGCATTACAGTTCAACTGGTTACGTGAAAAGGGTGCTTTTGTTTTGCATTCAGATGGTACATTTTCAGTTGATTTTACAAAGGTATTGTAGTTTTTGTTTTTTTTTCTCTAATTTTCTTTTCCATTCTTTTTTGCCCTTAATAATTATATTTTTTTATTTGGCCTGAGACCTTTTTTATATAGTATTTTGACCAAGTCAATATGTACAAATCTCATGTCCATTCCTTGACAATTGACGCACAGTACTAAAAATACTTATTTTTATCTGTTACTCGGGTTAATTGAAGGTGGAAGAGGCAGTTGAAGGTCTTAGCAGAGAGATTTTGACAATACAAGCAAAGGGTGATAAAGTCAGTGCCGAATTACTTCTCAAAAGATATGCAAGCATGACTCAGCCATTGAAAGATGCCTTAGAAAAGCTAGAGAATGTTCAGGTAAGATATTTCTAATGTGCTTTACTGTTAGGTATGTACAGTTTGGGATGTTAGTTGATATGGTACGGATCGGATGGAGACATTTTCGTACCAGAGAATATTAACCACAATATGTACATAATACTAACCCGAAAATATAACAAAGTGCACCATATGGGAATAATATTAACTGCTACAACATTGTATGGTTATTCTTAACATCCGTTATAGTTTTTTTTTTTTCTCAACATTATGTGTCATACTATTATTTTTTTTGTTCTTTTATAATATATCCCTGTTGCAACACACAAGCACGATACTACTACTAGTTAATATATTAAGCACATTATATACATGATATCATAAATATAAAAAATATAATTATTGGAGTTGGGCTATTGTGCTTCATGAAGTAAAGATTATGTTTTACTTTATGCCTATATTTCATTTTCAAAGTTTAAATAGTCAATCCGAATTGTTCAACATAATCTCCATATTAAAATGTGCTTAGAGACAAAATTTTACATTTATAGGAACTTTCTATTATATTTTAGAATAGGTAGTAAAACACTGTTTTTTTATGGTTGACAATATTATGAATCAATGGATATTCCACTTATCTAAAAAAAATAGTAAAAATATTTTAGAAAATTTAAAATTGTGTCCAAACACATTTGAATATAGAGATCATGTTGAACGGTTCATATTGATTGGACTTTGAAAACGGAAATATGGATATGAAGTAAACCATGGCCCTTCGTGAAGCACATTAGCCCAACTCATAATTATCCCATTATTTAAAGATACAAATCATTGATTAAATAAATTGATATAAAATAATGTTGTATAAATCTATTTTGTCATATTATTAATTAATAAATTATAATGCTGTATAAATCAAATTTTTCCTTAGTACTAGATAAAAAATTATATGAAATATTGTATAAATCAATTTCATCATCATAATAAAAAAATATATATTTATATGTACGAATAAAAAATTATCATGTATAATTTTGTATTTATTTGTTACTCTAAGAAGGTAACGGGAACGAAATAGCTCTTACCTGTTCTTGCCCGATAAGTTAACGAAAATTTTGTCTTATACATAACCTTAACCATTAAAGCTAATGAAAGAAATATTATCCATACCCGTCTTATCATATATGATACGGATAGGGTAAACGGGGAAAAATGATTTTGTTGATAATTTATGACGATGTAAAGAAATGCCCATGACCCTTGACTAAAACCAATAAATAGAAAACAAAAGTAAATGCAATAGAACTCGTTTGCTAAGAGCTCTTCTTCTCAGTTAAGTGCTAAAGTTTCGGAGATGCATGATATTTGGTAAGATAATGGTTGAATAATATCCTTATTAACCTGATGCTTGGAAAATCTAACCTGGTGCCATGGCATTTTTACCATTTTCCATGTTGAATGGTTCCTTTTTTTTTCAGGTTCCAGTTGATATTGCCCCAGTTTTTACAGTGGCAAATAGCATTCTGCAAAAGACTGCCTGAGTAAAGAATTATAGGTTATATTAGAAATTATGGCCTTGCAATTGATGTTAATCATTTGTTCTTTAATGCACTGCAGCTTTTGTCAATCAAGGCATGCTTAAGACCTTTCAGTGGTTGCTTACTCTTTTACATTAAACTCTGTTTTTCATTAAAACTGTGAGACTTCTCATTACGGAAGATGTGAGTTCTGTCAAAGAGGAAATTACAATATAAAAAAACTGTTATGACTTCAATCCTTTTCTTTGTGAAACCTTCCTCAAGAAACAAATTATTAAGAATGTGAACACTGCAAATGTTTAGGAGAAAAGCTAATGATAACACGCTGGAATTATTACTGGTCAAAATGAACACCTGACAATCCATCAGTGACAGCCACTGTCTAGATATATATATATAAAAAAAAGACAATCCATCAGTCAAGAATTGAAAATGCTCATCCCTTGTGCAGATGTAACTTGCAGTTTCCAGGCAAAATCCCAAATTACAACAGCAATTGTCACAGCATATAAAAATCTTAGTACAATGCAAAAAGGAATTGAAGCTGAAAGCCTGAAACCTTCAATTGTTCTGAACAATAGCTGAGAAGAGTATCTTATTGATATCTTCAGAATCAGAATCATCCCCATCCTCTGAAAAAAGAGATGAACAGAAGAAAAAGAACAAAAGATTATCAGACTTTTCTAGGGGAAGTTCATCAACTTTAAGATATTTTAGTTTTTGTGCTTACTTCTCTTGGCTCTCACGTGAGATGACCACTCAGAAATAATCTGCAGGAAAAGAAGTATCTTTAGAAATTTTCTTTGACAGTTGGCACATGCATAAATAGAGAGGTTAAAATATTTTTCAAAAGGGTTGCTGAATAAAATTGAAAGATGATGAACGAAAGAAAAATCTGAGAGAGATGAGCATAATATGAACCAACACAGCAAGAAGAAATGAATGCCATAATTTTTCTTTTCAAGGTCAATGGACTAGGTTCCCACTTACAGTTGTATTAATAAAGAGAATGATTTTACACTCTACTTAGTACTTACAATCTACTTAATTAGAAATTAATGCAGTAATTATAATAGTCATTTCATAACTGTCATTTTGCGTGTTTGCAATTTAGTTAACAAAAGAAAAGAGAACAATAGCTGCTGAAAATAAGGAAAATTGAATTAACTATGTCAGACAGTCAGAGAGCAACACACTCAAATAGGAAAGTTGCATCAACTAAGTCAGACTCAAGTTCAACCAGGTTATATAACAGTTGTACAAGTAAATAAAAAGTAACAGGGTAAACCTGATTCAAATTTGCATATGCTCCTTCATCGGATTCGCTTATTGGTGGTAACCCAGAAGAAGCTAATAGTCGCTGAATTGAGTTCTTCTGCCCAATCAAACTAGCCCTAGCTTTGTCTATCAAATCCTATTAACAAAATGGTGAAGTTGATATCAGGATTTAGGGTTTTGGAAGAGACCTGACACAAACACATTAAGCTTGTTCCATCAGAGCATTGAATGAAGATTCTGTTAATAATTCATAAATATATTAAATCGAAGTACACTGTACCAACAACTTTCCTTCCGACAATGTCAATAAGACATAGATCCAATCGATAGGAATCTACTACAGAACCTCACTGGTACAGAATAAAAAATTAGAATCTTACTCAAACCCTCGACAATTAATCCCAAAAGGGAACATAATCTCAAGGAATGCACACTTACAAAAGTGTACCTGATTGCTGAAAGAAATTGCAAGTGCCAAAAGTTTCAACGTCTTGATGTTTCACTATGACAAATATATGATAAATATCACCTAAATTTCAGAGTTTCAATCTATACCATAATAGGTCATATTCAGGTTGGTTAACGAGCTTCAATATCCAATCAATATACAGCTATAAAAGTAATAAACACCTGCTTATCAGCAAGGAGCTCACGGCAAAGCTCCTTGAGAGTCACCATCTCTTCCTGGATCTTCTTAACCCGAGCTACTAGCTTGCATGGATTTACCTGTCCTTCAAAGAAAATAAATGGTAAATTGTTGAGAATTAAAAATAATGAAATAGCAAAAATAACTAGCCACACTTACATGATCGGGATAGGATTGCTGGAAGTCAATCTGGAGGCGGTGCTGGACATCTGTGAGATCATCGTTTGCTTTGCTCAGCACCGCCATTAAGTCACTGACTGCCGGGTGAAGGCATTCATTCTGACCTTGATCAACCATCTCACTCTACCAGTTGGTTTTTTTTTACTTGTCTTTAAAATTGAGTTTCAAACAATATGTTGCTCTTCAATTTGCCTCTGACCTTTTCTCCTTCTGATATTAAAAAGAAAGAATCTTTATTCTAATTTTCTCAAAAATGCATTAGAAAAAACAGGTATATAACACTACCACTGAAAGATTAGAGTGCAAATCTTACTTTTCAAGGCCTTTATTGATTTCAATGTTACTTAGGTGACGCCTCAATTAATCTCTGATTTAGAGATACAAATACAAGTCACTGTAGTCAATTAAAAACGAACCCATACGAAATTAGGAAGGCATATGTGCTGTAATATGCAAATCTATGTAGGAATCAGTCATGAACACAACCATAATTAGATAAACATGAATAGTTACCACCCTCCCTGAAATTCACTGTACACAAAAAGTAGTCAACAAATATTCGCAAATATGGAATATTCAGGAAAATCTAGCCGCAACACTTTTTAACTAAAGCAATTAACAAATAAAGCAAATACAAACTCGTATAAAGATAACACAGCAATTTAGGCGGAGGTCTACCTCGATTAGGAAGGACTTGAGAGAGAACCCGGGACCGCAACACTGGATCTCAGCACCAGTTAGAAGAGGAGGGCTATGCAGGTGGCATGCACCAGTGAGAGAGAGCGGCAACCGCTGCCAAGGTTTTCAGAGAGAAGGAGAGAGAGAGAGAGCTTTGAAAAGGCAAGACTGCAGGAAGGAAGGTGAATGCAAGGGTTCATTTCCCGAGTCCGGACTCAGGATTCTCTCAGGTATTTCAAATTTTGAGTTTGGATTCAAACCGTCCAATCAGAATCCTGGCCAATCCGGCACGAGATGGAATGCAGGGATCCCATCAATATTCGTGCCAAATCAGATCGGACGGTTAAAAATTTAAAAGTCAAAATTTAAGTTACCTTAGGTGATTGAATTCGCAGGAAGAGTTCATTTTTCCGATTTTCCCGCCTATTTCTTCTGTTCTTTAAAGGGGCCGCTGAAACTCATCAATTCAACAACGGCCCATTCACCTACTGGAGACAATGATCATAAGCTAATGGGCTCCAGTGGTTTTCTCCTTTTCTTTCTCTCTTTCATAGATAAAATATTTATATAAATTTAAATTTATACATGATTTATATTTATTAAAATTAATATTCATATTTAATTTTATGTTTGACGAAATGTAATTTATATGTAGAGCCTTGGAGCAACAGATTATATGGGGAATTCACAATGAAAATTTTCCCCATAAGTCAAATCTACCGTATATTTATGCATTTGGGTTAGGACGGTACAAAATTGCTCAAATTCGTAATTTGCTCATAATTCGTTAGTTAACTGCTTATTTTAACTCGCTCATTTATAACTCAAGTTGACTGACTCATTTAATAAATAAACTGAATTTGAGCATATCCCAACTCGCTCATTAATTAATAACTCGAGTTACACAAAATTTGTCACAATAAATCTCATGCCCTTCTAAATGATTCCTAAGTTACTGTTTGGATTGTTTGTTTTATTGGTTTTCTTATTAATTATATTTGAATTGTTTGCGTTTAGATAAACTCTTACTAATATATAACTATAACCAAGGAAATTGACTGATCAAACGAGTTATAAATGAGTTGTGAGCTAACTTGAGTTGGTAATAAGCTGAACTCGAATTGACTTTACTGCTCTTTATTATCATTCCAATTCTAGTTGACTTGCTTATTAACTAAATGAGTTGAGCACGAGTTAGGAGTAACTCGCTCAAACTCGGGTCATTTACAGATCTTTGGGAGGATTATAAATCAATGTGCCAACTTGGGCAGGGGTGTCAATGACACCCGTTTACCCTACCCATATGGTATTCGATAAGACGGATATAGGTAAGTTTTTTTTTCGTTAACTTATTGAGTATGGGTATAGGTGAATTTTTTTTTTTCATTAGATAAATTGGTACGAGTAAAGATTATTTCGTACCCGTTGGTTACCGAGTAATTATATATTTGTGATTTTTTTTTGCTTAATAAAAAACTATTACTTAGAATTAATTGCATATTTATATTTTATATTACTAATTGTGATTGCATATGTAAGACATGATAAGTTTTGATGGTTTATTTGTAAAAATAATGAAACTATTATATTTGTATTATTCGTTATTTGTTCATTACCGTTTCGTGACCTGCTAATTTTAACGGGTATGGGTAGGGCAGGGTAAGAAAAATTATTAACGAATATGGGTAGAGTATGAATAAAGTCAATTCTTAGTAGATATAGATATGAAAATAGTTTCACTCTACCAGTATCGTACCCATTGACACCCCTAAACTTGGGCTATGCATAAATGGCTAAGTGCAAAATCGGTTCAACTTTTGCGCAAGCTCTACTATATCACATTTTATGAGAAAATTTTCAGTAATTAAAAATAATTAGTCGATAAAGTATTTAGAGAATGTTTATAATTTTTTAGTAAGAAAACATCCCTTAATAAATAGGCATATTACAATACAATTATTTTTATATTTATATCATTTTAATTTTGAACTTCTAATAATTAATATAGCACCACCATCCAATCAATCAGATAAATGTAAATCATTCAATAAATCTTTTATATACTTGAACAATTTTCTATGAGACAAGTTCAAATACCTTCATCTTTAAAAATCTAATTAATGTTCGTTCAATATCTCAATTGACGCCCATCTTCCTGAAATTTGTATTTATACCATATTTCAGAAAAACAAAAACAAAAACCACTTTTTCTGAGGAATTCAAAAAATAGTAGGACCGCCAATCTACGACCTCATTCTTGGAGGAGTGCAGATTGAATTAGAGGCTTTTTTTATTTTTCGAATTACTCAATTTCAGTAGCGTTTTGGTTTATTTATTTTTTTAAATGGTATTAATAAAAAATTCGGCCCATCTTCGTTGTAATTAACAAAAAAAAATTATATAATATCCAATTAATCCAAACTCAATTCAAGAGATATAATGTTTTTATAAGAATTTTAAATATATTCGACCTGTTAAATAATATTGATTCCTTTTTTTTTTGGCTCTTACCCTAGGATGAATAACGGATGAACCTTCACAGATTATCACAGTGCAACATCCAGGGAAAACATACGCAAGTTGACGAAACATCGTTCCCTGTTGTACCAGTATACCGCTACTGTCTATAAATTCATCAAATTCTCATTTTCGATATAATTCTTTCTTTGCTTCTTTGGTTATCCACAGTTAACTACTTGAACTAAAAGAGACCCTCCAATGGAGACCTGGGGAATTGAGCAGTGCTTCTTGATTTTCTTGATGTTCTTTTTCCTCTGTACTAAAAGACTATTCGATAAGCCTTGTATGGAACCCATTAACAGGTCTGAGAAGCCATTGAAGGAAGATCCTAATGGTAATAGGTTTCAGAGAGACAAACCCATCCGGGAGGAGTACTGTGATGGGCGCAAGTGGCAGCACATTTATGGGCGATGGATCGTTGTCTGGCCCCGGCCACCACACCGACCAAAAGAGATGAAGGAGTCAAGATATCGTCATCATCATCATCGCCATCGCCGCCGCAAACTTGTTGTTCAGAAAACAGGTCTTGAGGCGATACCAGAGGGACTAGAGAACGAACTTGAAACTGAATCCAAACCTGAACCCGAACTTGTTGGATCTTACAGATGTGGCACATGCTGGTGGATGCAAGCGCTGTGTTTAGATGATCCGGAAAATGAGCTGGAGCATCCTGCAACGATTGTCAGTAAAGTGCCACGACGAACTAGGGGCTTCAAGAATCTGTTTCTTGAACCTTTCAGATGCTGCATTGGTGGGGATCCAGTTGATTGACAATGGTTTGAAGTTATTACTTTTCAGTATAATTTTCTTTCAAAATCAAAACCAAGCTTTGAAATGGAATCGATGCAAGTTGGATCAAAGTGATCAATCTCTGGTGCAATTTTTGCTACTGGCTTTCTAGCCTACATTTGATTGACAGGTCAAACATCCTTGACCGATTTTGTAAATGGGGTAATTGAAAACTGTCACCTGGATGTGATTGTAATTTTTAAATCATGGGGGACAGATTCTAAACAATGTGCAAAGTTAAGATGTTTTTTGCATATATCATATACTGCCAAAGTTTTTTTTTTATGGTGTGGACAGTGTTAATTATAACATATATCCCTTTCTTTCTTTTTCTCTCTTTGGCTTTGTAAACATTTTTTTTATGTTAATGAAATTCAGTAGGCTGTTCGCCTTCTACTTCAAATAAAGAAATAAATCATGTACAATTGTATAATTAAGGATAACTGATAGAGAAATTGATGCTCGATAGCATTCTTTGTGACCTGATTAGATAGAAATTCTAAAGAGTACAAGGAATAAATCCAGTAGTAAGATATTCCACCAAGTCACACATAGCAAAATCCTACAATATGCGCAGAGATGCAAGGTAAAGCTGGAAACTTTGAATCATTTTATTAGTACAGTATAAACATATAAGAATTACATACAATGGCCAAAAAGCAACTGTCATTATTTACCAGAAAACTCGTATGGATACATCAAAACCTCTGGATATGAAATCCATTTTTTTCCTGTGTCTCGTGAGAGATTGACTGCATAAATTAGAAAACAAAATTACAAGATACACAGAAAGGATTGCAGCAATTTGCCACATACTTCATTTCAGATTGCTGATTAAAGAGCGCCACCAAAAAGCTTACACTCAACCATCTCAAGCAGTCAACTCCCAAATCATGGGAAAGTAAATGAACCAAAGGAACAATTTTGTGACGTCTCGTCTAAGCACTTCATTCCGACTTCAGCTCACAATCTCAACAGCATCCGCTCCCCCATTATTAACTTCACAGTCACAGTGAACCAAGCAATTATCTGTCTTTTCATCAGCTGCTAGTTCAATATTCTCTGCATCAGCTTCAACTAATTTATCATCTAAAACTTCCACTGATTCATTGCTTTTCTCATTTTCCTGACCTTGAACCTTATCTACAACACTTGCATCATCTTCTCCCCTGTTGTTTTCACTACCTGAACCAATTTCAGGAGAAACCGGTGTAATTGGATGCACCATCACACTATTTGGTGAATTAGAAATTTCATAATTACCATTAACAATCCAACCATGACCAGGCACAAACTCGGCTGCATTAGGGTTCATCGCTGTAGGAGAAGAGCCACTGCCCCCATCCACAAATGGCTCACCATTGACCAAAACAGGCTTATTACGTGTGCCCCGGTGACCAGTTCGATTGTACCCGCCTGCAATTCTAGGCCCATAGGGGACCCTTGCCGTGGCAGACTGGTGCAGGTGCTGCTTACGAACTGGTACAGTCAGCATGGGAGGCACATTTACCGGGTGTGGTAGGATTCCTCCATTTTCTTTGAAACCTGGCAAGGGAAAAGAACCATAAACTGGCACCATTGATGGGTTAAATGGCGGTGCTGAAGCAGAGAGTTTGCTACTTGATTCCTTTTTGCCACCTTCAGTTGGAGAAGGTGGCTTTTCAGAATCGCTTCCACTTGTGATTTGTGCTTGATCCTCATTTTTGCTTTCCTTTCTAATTTCAAAAGAATCAGCCTTGCTTTCAGGCATAGGGGTTGTTTCTTCATTCAGAGAAACATCTTTATCTTCCTTGGATTCTTTTTCTACTTTATTGTAATTCAATGATGCCGGTGATTTCTCCGCCACAGGCTCCACTTTAACCACATCCCCTTCAATATCTGATCTTTTCACATTTGGCTTGGTATCCACAACTTTATTTTCTTCTCTCTTTTCAGATTCAGAATCCTTACCCTCTATAGATTCCTTCTTCTCAGCATCTTTATCTTTAGTTGACAGCTCTGAACCTTTTTCTTCCTTTTTTAAGCTATCTATTTCATCAGCCAGTCCTCTTTCATTGGACCCCACAGTTGCAGCTTCCTTAGACACCTCAACATCTGCTGGCTCTTTTGAGTCCTTTTCCTTTGGCAACTCCTCTTGTTCAACCGACTTAACCAGAGTACCAGGGGCTGCCAAGGCTACTTCTTTGTATGACAAAGCTTTTCTCTGTGCGGTGGAGGAGACCAACTTGGGTGCAACTCCACTTGTTGTTGTTGCTGGACTTGCAGGAGTTGATTTGGCATTGGGAGATTTATTTGAACTCCCTTTTATAGCACTGAAGCTGGAGCTCTTCACCAACTTCTTGGAAAGAGAGTTAGAAGAACTGGAAGGGCTTACCATCACTGGTGCTTTGCCTTTTATCCTCCCATTCTCAGTATTATTAAGTACTTCGGTATTGGTATTGATCTTTGCCAAACTAGGCCTACGATTTGCATTTGCAGAAGGCTTACGGTTCCCAGTGAACCGACTTTTGGGAAGAGCCTGCTGCCATCCCTCATCGGATATGTCCTCTTCAGTGAAATCATCTTGAGAGGTGGTTAGGGAAGATGATACATGGATGACTGCTATATTAGATTTTTCTTCTTTGGATCCTAAAATCTCTAGTTGGGTATTGTTTTCTTTGTTGTTATCTTTTGAGCTGTTTTCTACAGGCGAATCTTCTTGTTTTGGTGTTTCATTTGGTTGCTCATCTTCTTCGTTTGCGTCAATCTGATTATTACCAGTTTTTCCTTTGATCTAAAATACAAGTTCCATTAGTCAGTTTTCTTCTATAAGATAGTAACACAATTGGATGTCGAAATCGTATGATTACATAGAAAGGAAAATAAAAAGGCTGAACCTTAGCACGGGCTAATTTCTTTTGGAGTTCTCTAGCTTTAAGCTCTTCATCAGGATTAATATAATCCAAAAGATCTGAAACACTGGCAAAGATACAAATTGTAAAGTATAGCAGTCGAGAGCTAGTTTATATAGTATAGAGAAGTAAATTAGTAGACAATCTAAGATGCAAAAGAGCAATGTATTTAGTCTTACCTAAGGTGACCTCTGCTGGCAATTGATGCATCAGGCTTGGGAGTGCCATTTCTGGCAGCCTCCTGCTGCTCTATTGCTTTGGATTCAAAGTATTCTAGCCATGCAGCAGCATCCTGCACAAGCGAAACAACAATCCACTAAAACATATAATATAACGAGAGAACCTACTCAAAGAATGTGATGTCGTATTGCTAACCTGTGTGCGGAGATCTTCTGATCCTAGCTTAGCTTGGAGTATTCTGAGAGTGGTTTTCTCATGTTGTACACTTAATGTGTATGCTTCCATCAAAGACAAAGCGATTGCAATGGCATGGTAACTGGCTGCGGTCTGTCAATTAAATACATATAAGAAAGGTCACCCTTGACAAGTAGTGAAAGTGGAAATTATATGTGTGTGAGCGTATGTCTTGTGCGTGTGTGAGAGAGAGAAACTTCAGTCTGTCAATTAAATAAATAAAGGAAAGTTCATCCTTGACAAGTAGTGAAAGTAGATATTATCTGTGTGTGTGTGTGTGTGTGTGTGAGAGAGAGAGAGAGAGAGAGAGACCTGAATGTGATCAGCACCTAGCAGTCTCTGGTTGCATTTGAGAGCCTCATGGAGATACCTCAATGCAACATGCACATTTCCCAATCCTTCTTCCATCATCGCCACATTGATGTATGTGGCAGCAGTGTTAGGGTGTGAAGGACCACAAGTCAGGTGTAACAGATACAATGCACGGTTGACATACCTGAGTGGTCAAAAGTAGACACCCTTTTTTACTGTTAAGGATCCACATATAACAATTCATTTCAAAAGTATAAGAGGTAAAAAAAAAGAGTTTAATCTGATCAAGACATGTTCATTGCTTCTGAAAATTGCAAGGTTATTAGAAAACAACTTACTTTAAGGCAAGTTCAGTATGTTGAAGACGATAGTAGAAAACAGCAAGGTCGCCATAGCTTTTCATTGTATCAGGATGATCAAGGCCTAGTTCCCTTTCATTTATATCTAAAGCCTTCTGCTGGTATATTGTTGCCTGTTAAGATTAATATAATTACAAAACATTAATTTTTTTACTTATTTCTACAAAATACATTTTTTTTAAAGGCTTGGCAGAGGCTGAAGAGCAGTGGGACTGCAATTTAATAAAATTCAACCACTCCTCATTTTCAGTAGATACCAAAATTTGGAGATTTAGCTACTAAATATAATGTGTCTTTATTTCACAATGGTGTTTCAGTGGTTGTGGACATGTGTGCTTTACAAAGGCCTGGGGATAAGCATGTTCAATAATTAAGCATTTGGCCATTTTTTATCAAAATGAGCAAAAAAAATTGTTTGTTTCCAGTTGAACCAGGCACTGAAACCCATAATTTCAACAGGAAGAGCCCATGAGAACAAATATCATCTACATAATATTAAGAGTGAGGCTATGGTACTATGCTTAGCGCAGATTGGTCCGTACTACATATCAATATATTTGTTTTCAAAATCTAAATAGTCGATTTTAGCAGTTCAACATAATTTTCATATGAAAATGTAGTCTCAAACTAAAATTTTATATTTTTTAAGAATTCTAGACCATTCTAAAGTAGCAATTTTCTACCTATCTAAAAAAATAGTCAAACAAATTCTAAAGAATATAAATTTGATCTGCAAGTATATTTTCATATGTAGATCATGTTGAACGGTTAAGATCGATTGTATGGACTTTGAAAATGGAGATATTGATCCATATTACAGACCAATATGCACTATGCATGGTACCATAGCCTCACTCTCATTTAATATCACTACAACCATAAGGATAACAGGAAGGGAAGCATTGTTGAAAAGTAACTGACCTGATTGAAATCTCCAGTATGGTACAGAACTACTGCCAGCAGGCTATATGCTCCAGCCGTCATCCTGTGGTATGGACCGCAAACAGCTACAAGTTTTGCAAGTGCCTGCACAATGGAAACAGAGTTGAAGCATTGTAGAAAGGAAATTAATAATTTAATATGTCTACTAAATAAGACATCACTAAACTATGTCCGTATACTTCTCTTGACTCAGAGTTGAATTTCTTTGGACTCGTTCAAATCACGTTACCAATATAATCTTCTTATCCAGTACAGCTTTCTGGATCTGCTTAAAGCTTTGATGTTGAATTAGAGGATGTTCATTTATTATTATTATTTTATGAATGCTACGAGTCCTCTTTGACAAAACCACAGAAGGCATATAAAATTGTACTTGTGTGAAGCCTTGTAACCCAAATATTAAGGCATTCTTTGAGAAATATCATAACTGTGAAATTCATCTCAACAATAAAGCATTTACATGTAAATTAGATCTGAATTTATACCTTTGTGCCGTGGCTGACAGCATCTTCTAACTTTCCTTTATCCAAAAAGGTTTTGGATGATTCCAAGAGAGTTCTTCCATCTGCAGATGAGCATGCGACATGCTATACCAAAAAGACAAAAAAAAAAACATTTCAAAGCTTCAGATTAAAAACTCACAATTATACGAGTCTAATTTGATATTTACTAAGAAAAAATTGAAATTATATTTTGCACCTTATAGACAGGGACCAGGCTGATAATATCAGATATTTTGAAAGGATATGGGTCTTCCATGTCGTAGTCTCGAGTAATCAATTCAAGTCCTACCTGCACCATTACACAAATCAATTACGTAAGCACTCACTGCGTACTTCGTTGAGTTATTTTATTAACCAGAACGGAAAAAACTTAGTGATAGAATGTACACCTTACCTTGTGACAAAGGCCGCGCACAATGGTATACTTTCTCAGATCAAGGGAATATTCATCTTTCCATTTACAATCAAACCTCTTCTCTAAGAAAGTTACAAGCCACTTTTTCTTGAGACTTTTCTCTTCAGATTTAATGTCGGGTGAGTCTCCAAGCAGGAGATTTAAACAAGAAGCTATAACTCCTGCTATGTTGTTTATGTCATCAACTGCAGCCACAACAGCCCGCAATACATGCTTAAAAGCTCGAATTATCATCTCATGAACACAAAGGGACTGTATATGGGGAAGCTTTTCTGAAAGCTCAACCTGCCAAGAAATAGCATCCTTTTATTGAAAAAGTACTAAAAATTTCACAACTATAACAAGAAAACATAGAAAACTATTTACCACACGACCCAATGAACGCATTTGGAGGCCTCGGGTGTGCATAAAGTCCGTCAGTGTTCTTCCATCAACTGGAGAAAGCTCAAGTGAACCAAAATCAGCTACCTGAAATAAAAAAATGCAGTATGCATAAGATGTAGGTTTGTATCACCTGAAGTAATAAGCAAGGATCAATAAAGAGTTGGCTACATAGACTTACCAACTTTGGCAAAGCAGTATCCTCATAATATCTGTGAGCCATCTCAATTATTTCATCTGGCGACTGCAAAGATGCAAAATTTCTTAGTAACAAAATTCCTCCATTCTATATTGAAGGTTAAAACTCAATTTTTTTATGCGTCCATCGTGTCTGCACATTTTAAATACTAAGAAACAAAAATTCTAAAACATAAATCACAAATAAAACTGTTAGAAAGATTTACATCCTCTAAGAGAACAAGAAAATTTACAACAGTTTGGCTTCATATTGATCGAAATCAGGAACTTTAAAAATGGATATTCAGACATTGTTCACATGAATGGACTTTTACAAACTCTTTATGCCTTCAAAACAGATTCAAATGTCATAATTTTTATGTGTGTAAAAAAAATGATATGGATCACATTGAACAGTTTTATGTTGATATTTGAATTTCAAATTTGATGATTTTTGAACTTTTTAAAAAGGAGCAACAGTGGGGCATTTGAACCCTTCTCTACGAAAGTTCCTCAATATTACAATCATAGATCATTAGAAGGCCAGTCCAACTACATGCAAATACTGGAACAAGACCTAATTTGTAGAAAATGTTGCTGATAAGATGATTAGCATTTACTTATTGTGTGTTATGAGTACAGTTTTAATAAAAGGGCACAAAAAGCCAAAGCAAAATTTGGAAAAATCAGGATCAGACAAATGAAAATTTGGCATAAATAATTGTAAAGACTTGACAACTGACGAGCATGACACAAAATTTGGAATGCTCGTCCTTGCTGATTTATTCAACTAATATTAGAAACGATTTTGAAAATCCAATTATTTCAAGTTTTCAACAAAGCATCATTAATTTGAAAAGGAAAGAAGACCTTATTATGGAGGCCAGTCTCAGATTCTTTTAGCCGAGCAAATGCAGATTCAGAAATTAGCTTACGCAACTCAACTTCCTTATCATCTTTACCATTACTTGCATCAATTAAACTGTTAGAAGTTATATCATTCGAGTTGGAGTCCGCCTTATCCTCTGATTTCTTTCTTATTTCCTTTAACTGCCCAAATTTCTTCCCTAGTCCCTTCACAGTCTGCCCAGTTTTGGTCTCCTCAATCTTCTTTGGCTCACTCTTCTCATTCTGTAGATGCTGAACCCAGCATGCACCAAGTTCCCATCTGATCAATCTTTTATCTTTATAAGACTCACCTTGTAACTTTGCAATGCTATCAGCTAGTATCCTTCTTAGAAAGGATGTAGAGGAGTGCATCTCTTCCACATCTGCATCGTGAGATAGGTATGTCCCACCGGGTGAACTACTTGCTGAGTTATTTAGAAGCATTCTTAAGCTGATAAAAAAGAGTAAAAACATGAGTTTCCTTGAGGAAAGATGATGTCAATTTTTTTTTTTTTCTGAATAAAGAGATTTAGAGAAGCTATCATTAGAACCTCAATCCAATAACATGATATGCATGTACTCAATGAAAAGCTATTTTAGGCCAGAAGGCCCAGAATGTACAACAAAATATTCAAAGTACATTTTCTGGCAAATGCAGAAACATAATAAAAATGTGAACTACTTACCTATTGACATTTAAAGCATTGCTGCCTCCATCTGGCTGGTCTTCAATGTAAATATCCTGCTCTGACAGACTAACTTCAGCCAGGGTAGCCCCAACTGGTACTTGCACAGTAGCTGTATATCCACAATACTTAACACCTACTACACCAAGAGTAGCGATATCCTGGAAACAAAAGAAGCAATACCTAAGTATGAACTCATCCAACAATTACTCATAAGCAATTATGAAACAGTTATGACATATGAGGATTATCATCAATTTCTTATTGAAAATTCATAAAAAAACATAAGATTCTTACATGAACAGTGGCACTCTCATCAGCTGTGATCCCCTTCAGCAAATTCCTTCGTGCAAGTTCACCTACAGACATCCCCAAAACATTGCTTCCATCCAACTTGATTTCAGACTTGCAACTAGCATCCGCCGCATCCTTTCTAACCACAATCCTCAAATCCCCAACCTGCTCATCGCACACAACCAAATCACTACTCCCATTTGGCAGCTTACTTGACAGCTGACAGCCGGCAACAGTCTGCTTGATGGCATCAACAGCTTTGAACACCGCAACATCCACAAAGAGGCTGTGGAGAAGGAATGCCTTTCGGTCCCGTACTTGCCTCTCCTCAGGTGTCTTGCAAGGCATGGAAGCCAAGATTGTGAATTCCTTGGCCCAAGGCCGGTTATCATGCTTTCCATCTCGTCCCTGGCTGCCGCCCCCTCCACCCCATGCCTCGTCTTCAGTCGGGAGAGGTGGGAAAGTAGATGGAGAGTCGGCAACAAAGGGAGGAACTACCCATGTGTTTGCTCTGAAGCCATATGGGAGATTGCCAAACTGAAATGAAAATGTAACTCTATCATTAAAAAGGCAAAACAAATGGAAGAAATATTGGATACAATATAAATTAGCTAGTTTGTATAGATATGATACCTTGTTGTGTTCAACAAAAGCTTTCATGAGAGCTTTATATGCCTGTAATTAAGGCATAAATATAAGTAAATCTGAATAAAAAGATTATAAAGTAGAATAATTCAAAAGGAAGATAATTTTCTTCTACTCACACCATCAAATGCCCGGCTAAGTTGCTGCAAAAGGCCAACTAAAGAGTGGTTAAGGAGGGCCCGCTTTCCGGCAGGGTAGAAACCGCATCGTGATGCCACAATTGTCACTGGCTTTCCTTGGCAAACTCTCACCTAGTAGTGAATTCAAAAGGATAATAACAATAAACTAAACATGATTAAATAAAGACAAACTAACAATAAAACTAAACATGTTTAAATAAGACAAACACAACTCCCTTCAATGGAATCCTGGAGCAAAATTATGAAAACTAGGGTTGAATTTATATAAATTTCACAACAAATATTAACAAAACATTAAAAATGTGCTGCTAAACTCACATCAAGCTGCCAAAAGTCGTCTTCTGTCTTATCATCCACGAATGGACGTGAAGACCTCCTTACATCTACAAACAAAAATTAAAAAAAAAATCATAACAAAACTCCTTTCGTTCCGATTCTGCACGAATTTAACTGTATAAAAAGAGAGAGAGAGAGAGAGAGAAAACATTACAATGAATAGGAGAGGAGAGATTGGAGAAGGAGAAAAACTCGTAGAACTGGCCAAGCTTGGGTGGAGGGTACAGCAGTGGCTCTTCTTTGCTACCTGGAACTGGAATGGCGTTGCATCCTGTCTTATTGGGCCCGATCGTGGGTTTTGGTTCGGTTCCGGAATGCGTGTCCTCGGATTTTGTCCCGGCGGCGCTCTTCGTCGGGGCAGGACCGAAGGCGGTCGTACAGGCGACGATGTCGAGGAGGCGGCGGACATGGTCGATTGCTAGCTCTTCTGTGTAGTCCTCTGTTGCAGTGAGGGAAATTTAAACGAGATTAAAGGATAATATATCAGTTTTAACTTGTTAGACAGTGGCAAAAGGATATTCATGTCACCTAAGGTAACAGAATATTTCTGTTTATATCTAAACTGTCCGATAAGAATCCGCACGAATATTAAAGGTATCCGTTCATTCCACCCCGGACCGGATTGGATCGGATTATAATCGGACGGTGTGATGTAAACAGAAATTTTCTGTTACCTCAGAGGATTGGTCTCAACAGTGGTGGTGTGTGTTAAGCAACTTTTATCTTATCTACCCCTGTAAACTATCAAATATCGCTCTATCGTTTTTATTATAATTCCAAAAGTTGAAAGGGCGATTTTACAAAATCAGTTTAAGAACAAATTGTTCGGTTTTAGTGTGCAGCATTTTTGAAATTTTCAGGTGGCCTGCAATCGCATAGGATTTAATTATTTTCAGTTATAGTATTCAAATTCTCATTGCCCATACTAATATATTTAGAACAATTATATTACTCCCCCCCATTCCATCCCCCCACCATCCCCCCACTCTATCTCTCTCCAAATTAGTTTGATCTCATTTTGATCTCGTTCGTATTTCTCACGATTTATGAAAAATTTTGCGAATCTAAAATCACGAACGTTTTCTACGTAATTTTCTCTTTCAAATGAGATCCATGATGACATACTTTCGGACAACTCGTTACAGAAGTATTTATCCCTCATCATGCAAGTATTTATATCTATACAGACATATGAAAATATTACTATCAATTATTATAAGTATTTATACTGACATATGAAAGTATTAATATCATGTATTATAAGTATTTATACTGACATATGAAAGTATTAATATCATGTATTATAAGTATTTATACTGACATATGAAAGTATTACTATCAATTATTATAAGTATTTATACTGACATATGAAAGTATTAATATCAATTATTATAAGTATTTATACTGACATATGAAAGTATTAATATCATGTATTATAAGTTTTTATACTGATATATGAAAGTATTAATATCATGTATTATAAGTATTATATGCAAAAAAATACTTTCAAGTATAGATATAAATACTTACACGATGAGGGATAAATACTTCTGTAACGACTTGCTCGAAAGTATGTCATCATGGATCTCATTTGAAAGAGAAAATTACGTAGAAAATGTTCATGGTTTTAGATTCGCAAAATTTTTCATAGATTGTGAGAAATGTGGACGAGATTGAAATGAGATAAAAAAACCCACCTCTAAAAACGTGCATGGCCCCCCCATGTGATTTGAGATTCCCCTCACCCTCCATGAAAAAAATGTGCATGGTCCCTTAAATACTTTCGTACTTAGAGATAAATACTTTCGTTCTTAGAGATAAATACTTCTGTACGTAAGTATTAATACCTTATGAAAAAAAAATGACAGCTGGAGTTTTTTGGCATTTTGTGCGAGGTTAATTGCGGGGTGGGAGGTGCGAGGTTAATTATCAGCCTCCATATATTTATGTTGTAATAACTTTCCAATTTTTAAACCCAGTTTAGCTTTATATTTTTCAACCTTCCTGTATTTGGTTAGTGTAATCTAAATTAACTTTTCTTTTGTAAACAAAAAATTTCATAAATAAATATGTTCTATGTTTGTAATAATCACTTCTTATGTTACTAAAAGATATTTTATGTTCATCATAAAACCGATGATAAAAGAAAATAGAAAGAATCCGACTTGTTAAAATGGATAAAAATATCTTTACAAATCAACTGGAATTTTCCATTTAGATAATGAGGAAAATAAAAAATTTATGTTACACATCTTTCATCTAAATTTTAAATTTTTTAATATTTAACATGTAAAGTATTTACATATGTACTCACAAACGTTTGTAACTGATATGTAGAACATGTAACTTTTATATTTCTTTTAATAAATATAAAAGTTACAAGTTGGATACTTTGTGTAGAAAATGCAAATTTTAAAATTTTATTTCTAATAATATAAAGATATAAATATGTTTATCATCAAGTGTAATATTTTTCAAAACATATATGCACAAACGTCTTAAATGGAAATAAGTGGTGCAATTATATATCCCTTCTCAAGTCTCAACTGATGAAATATCCAAGTAATTTGCTCAAGTATTTCAACTAGAACCATGGTTGGGGCTTATTATTATTCTTTGTTATGAACAATTTTTTATATAAATAGAGACAAAATTCTAAAATAATGTTTTCTTGATCATTTACGTTGATATCATGTAATGTTTTATCCATGAGAATAACACAAAATTTAAAATAGTGTTATTATTTTTAGAATTTTTTTGAGAATAACACAAAATTCTACGTGCCATTTCGGTAAAAAATAATGATGGTAAAACTTGTGAAAACACTTCGGACTGAAATGGCATGAAATGACATTTCGGTTCTTATGATTTTTGTAAAAATCAAAGCAATCAAAATGGTTTGGTAAAATATTTTTTTTATTTATGATTTTTAAAAAAAATTCCTTTTTGAATCGACACTATTTAATAGAATAAAAATCAAATAATTTATAGTAGTCTGAATATTACAAGATTATTAATTTCTCTTAACTATTTCATATATGCATTCTTCTTAAACTATTCTCTCACACTAATTCGATATTATTATTTTTTTCACTATTTCATTAACGATTCAAACACAGTACAGCAAACTTTGTTAGAATAAAATACTTGTTCATTTAAATATGAACAATTTATATGCTAAGTATAAATACTTTTAATATATAAATAATCTTAATGTCAATCTACACAAAATATAAGATAACAAGTATAATTTTAATTAATTCATGCTAATTTCATTAATTTGGTACCAGTTTGATTGGATTAAATTTAGTACATTAAAAGATTAATTGTTACCTTCGACAACGGTGAGGTGGCATGGTTTAAGGGAAGCTATTTCCACAGCATCCTTCAATTGAGCCCCTCGAACCTGTTAATCAAGTGTGAAATAAGAAGCACGAATCTCAAAGCTACTTTTATATAGTCTAAAAGCAATTCATGCGCCAGTGGCATTTACGAATTTTTTTTTATAAACCATAATTAATTTTTTTTTATTTTTGAAGCCAACATGATTTTTTTTTTTACAAAAACCATAAGAATTGAAATGTCATTTCGATCCAAATCTTTTTTTTTTCGGGACCGAGATAACAATTCAGCCCGAGAAACTTTCACAAGTTTTACAATATTTTTTTCGAAATCTGTGAAAACAGTTCGGACCGAAATAGCAATTTAGTCCGAAAAAAAAATACTTCAAACCGAAATGGCAACTCGGTTCTTATAATTTTTGTAAAATTCAAAGCAGTTGGTTTGATAATTTTTTTTTTATTTATTTATGGTTTCTTAAAAAATTCGGCATTTACCTCGTGAGACAAGGAATAATTTGTCAGGTGGCAAGTGTCCACGTGTACAGCCAGGAGCTTTCGGATGTCTAGAATCCGGTCCGTTGATATTCCCTAATAAAGATAGAAAAAATTAATTATATATATTTTTTATTTACATTCATTTGATATCTTGAGAACTGTTGTTTAAAATAAAAAATGAAAAATGTAGATGTGTTCCTCAATCAACTTGGAATTCGTTTAGTCTTTTATATATCAAACATACATTTTAAAAAATTTGATAGTGGCGTTTTAATGATTTTATGGTGAATGGTCAATCAAAATTTGAATGGATTTTTAAATTTTTTGATAGTGAAGGTATCAAATTAAATGTACTATTAAAATTAGAGATACCCATAGGGCGAGCAAATAAAATAAAAAAATTGGTTACATGAAATGGCCTATTTCATTCTTCTATTGCGTTGGTCAATAAGTATAAAAGAATTAATGCAATTACATTGTATTGTAATTTTTTAGGTACATTTTGACTGCGTTAAAATGTATTTATTTTCCGTATTTTTATCATCTCTTTCTTTTGCAATTTAATGAAATAAAATCTAAAACTTAAATAAAAGAAAACCGTGAGAGATAACATACATCACTTTTATATTTTTCATGCAATTATCAAAATAAGGTCAAGAGTGTAATAACTTTTATATGCATAGAAAAGGCAATAGAAATCATATGTAACAATTTTGTTCTTATAGAGTAAGGCTTATGTGCTATAAATAATATAAGGTTTTTAGCCACTATCTGTTTTTCAAAAAAATGATAATATAAGGTCTTTTGTGTTACTGCCTGAAAATTTTATCTTATAAACTTCAAACTTCAATCTAAGTAGGTCAATAAATTGGTGTTATAATAAACTTATAGAATACCAATTTTTACTATCTTTGAATTTGTTTTAGTATTTTTTATGATTTATGAAAAATGACAAAAAAATAGCTTAAAAATAAAAGAAAATTGCTAATGTTTTAGGTCATTTTTTGTTATCTTTCATAAACCATAAAAAATAATAAAATTTAATATTCTACAAGTTCATTGTATAACAAATTTACTAAGCTACTTAGATTGAAGTTTGAACTTTATATAATTGGTTTTCAAAAGCACAGAAGACCCATCCATAGCACCTAAGTCTTACTCTTCTTATATTTAGGCTCCTTGTTAATTTTTTTTAGGAACTAATAGCTCAGACCGAAATGGATTCCATTAATTCTATGCAAGGTTCTAAATAAAAGCTATACTGCACTATTTTGCGCTATAGCGGCGCTATATGAACATAGCACTGTTTTTTTAACCATTATGCTATGACGCGATAAACGCTATTTAAACCTTTGATTCTATGCTTTATATATATATACCAATGTTCCATTTTATACTAGGAAAAAAAATTATGAGCGCTGATCACTATTTCTAACCGATGTTTTATACAATGAAACAAATAAACTAGAGGATAAAACATGTACGAAATCTCACCATTAGTTGCTCGCGTAATTGCATAAAGCATCAATTGCATTATACACACACACACACAGAAAAATAAATTAAAGTATATAATATAATTTTTAGTGCATGCATTCTATGCTAGCTAACATGTGAAGAATATTTTCCCATTGTTAGATTGTTAGAGCAATTAGTGTAACAAGCCAAGAAGGCAAGAACATTACATAAAGAATAGAAAGATAAAACAATTAATAATTAACCTTGAGAGGGAGCTGTGTGTAATCCGGGGTTTCAACGGTAACATCAATCACTGTGGGTAAAACTGCAACAAGTCCAATTGAATTAATTCTCATATCAATTGCATTTCATTTCATTTCATAGTTAATTACCATTTTCACCGTTCCAGTAAGAAACATGAATTGCATGCATGCTTAGCTAGTTAGCTTGATGATGATATATATATAGAATCTTCATACTCTAGACTGCTTGAGTTCCTCTCCATGCATTGCGCACACACACACATATATATATGCGCATATAAATATATATATGTTTAATTACCTTTTTCTTCTTTCTTTTTCTTGTCATTCTTCGCCTTATGAGGTTTCGCCTTGCTTGCCTTGGGCGCCATTAATCCACCAAATTAAGTCTTTTAATTTGCAACTACCTTTTTCCTCATGTAAGACTCACATCTAAAAAAGGTGAAGAGGAGGTCCCAAGTCTCGAGAAAAGAATAAGATAAAGAGAATTTCTTTTTTCTTTTTTTCTTTTTTTCTTTTTTTCTTTTTCTTTTTTGATTGAGGTCTATGAAAAAGAAATAGTACCTTGGTGAGGAATGTTATAAGGAGAGCGTATAAGGTATACAAATGGGGATAAGGTTTTATGGGTATAATATTTTTCTAGCGGTTTAAGGTGAAAAGGAGAGAGCTTACATCCTCTCCATTATTTATTTCCTGTCGACAATAAAAATTCTACCTCTTTTTATTAATTTCCTGTATCTTTTTCATTTTGTTTAATTTGCCAATATCATTAATTTAAATCCCAAATTAATTACATATATGTTGACGTAAGAAGAGCGAGAGAGAAATTTGGCATTATTTAGTTCATCATAAATATAATAATGGATGCTCCAGTGTAGAGAAGAACTGGAGAGAAGGAATGAAGAAAGGAAATTTAAGAGGTGAAGGATGAGGGAAAGGATTTGGGCCTCAAGTTTTATGGCTAAAGTGCATTTCTCATCTGAACAAATCTCTCGCTTTCCATTCAAACTATCCGAGTCCCTTGCTCGGGGGCCTCCCTAATCTATCTATTTTGCGGTCCTCTATCTCCTCTCTATTTCACCATTTGCAATCTATCTATTTTGCGGTCCTCTGTCTCCTCTCGATTTCACCATTTGCAGTGAGACTTAATTGTGATAGTTACACTCAATATTATTAAATGCGATTTCTATGCAGTGTGCGAAAGATCACACGTACCGTATATATAGTATGTGGTTGTATATGCAGATTTTTATGAAGACTTATATATACAAATTTTAAAATGTGAATTCATATATATATAAACAAGTATGTGGCAATATGTTATGCAGTAATATGCAGTATTATATAAACAAGTATATATGTGGCTAAATATGCGGTAATAATATATGGCCGAATATGCAAAATCGCATATACTGACTGCATACAAATTTATATACAAATTACAATTGAATACGCATATGCAACCACGTATACGGTCGTATAGACTGCATTTTATTACACTACATCTCTTTATGCGCATGCTCTTTCTTTTCTTTTTATTTTTTTCCCCTTTTTGATATATTGGTCTCTGCGATAGTCTAACAGTACTTGTCTGGTCGTCTCCATAAATTTTGATGTTCACTGTAGATTCTACGTACATTAAGGGCCTGTTCGGAAGTTACTGTTCACGTGAGAAAAAAATTTAGCCTGAATTTTTTTTTCCCACGTGAACAGTAAAAATCAATTTAAAAATTTTGCATTCCTATTCCCATTCTCTTGATTCCGTCGAACAGTCCCTAAATTAGACACACAAATTTGTACATAGTTTGTTCTTTCGGACGCAATAAAATTTTGTATAAAAAATGAACCTTGTACTATTTTTTAAGGCACACAAGAATGAACATGGTACAATTTGAATTTGTACATGCATAATTCACACATTTCGATGCATCAAAATTCATGCGTGCAAATTGTACTAAACTCATCAAATTCGTATCAGCATCCGAATAATTCTTCTTCTTCTTCTTGTTTTTTTTTTTTTTTTTTACACAAACTTTGCCAATATCTACAAAGCACAAAACTAAAACAGCATGCCTAGAATGACAAACAATGAAAATGGAAATTGCTTCAGGTCAGTTTACGATAAAAAGTACTTACACGGCACTGAAAGATGGAGCCATAATCATAACGAGACAACAACACATCTGGGAGCTAAAGGTACCTCCCAAAATCAGAATTTCGACTGGTTAGCATGATAGCATCGCTTAACAGTATCTTAACGGCAGATAATTTGATTAAAAAGGAATGAACATTGGTCAACTGGTGCTCTATATATGTATGTTGTGATCAAATCTAGCTGGAATCTGTGCAACATCTGGTCGATGAGTACCCGATCGAATAATTGTTAACATCGTTCTGAATAAAATGCTAGTATCTTATTGGGTGAGACGACTCACAAATTTAATTTTTGGGATGAAACTATTTGATTTTTATTTATTTTTCCATCACATTTTTTTATTTTGAGTGTACCAGTTAGCAAACAAATATGATATTTATATATGTACCATAAATATTAAATGTGAACCTTTTATTTCCTTGATCGTCTTGTGATATAATATTATACATATAACTGTTGGTGAAGCATGTTTTGTTAGCCACCAACTCTTCTACAAGAATGGGACAGTATTCGCTAGGGATACTATCGGTATGCCATTACGGATATTTCTGTCACCAATAAAAAAAACACCTTTCTGTCGGTATACCCTCACAGAAAGTCACTTTTTAACCTTGCGAATATTGTCTTGTTTTTGTAATTTTCTTCTCCATGATTGCATACGTTATTTCAGAGTAACATTCACGATCGGACCGACCATCAAAATCACTCGAGTCGAGACATACAAGAGAATCGAAAATGGGGGCAACTATTTTCAACTTAATTACATTGATATTCTCACGAATACTTCTATCGATAATAATGATACTTTTAAAAATAATAATTTCTTTCAACTTATTCTTGGTAATAAATAGTTTTATTCTCTCGTGAATATCTACAATATTTTGTAATATATCTGTAATTTACATGACTCACGAAGATTGTGTTAATATATAACAAATTTTGTTGTGTTTTTATCATCTTTATTCAGCCCAAAGAAGGCCCAGTTCGAACTGGGCTTCATGTGATTGAAGAAAAGACAGGAAGTTCTCTCTCCTCCCATAGAACATTAGAATTTAGAACCACTGCTTAGCAAATCTGGCACGAATAACGGAATAAGCAAGCTCAATTATTCAGGATTCACATACCCACTCTTCTTGCCTCTGCACTGACAGTCTGACACTCGGCATATGCTTCCTGCAACATACCTTTCTGGTTTTGTTCTAAGTACCCTTTATTCCAATGATAATGCATGTGCCTACGGGCTTCTACCAAAAAAGAAAGAAAGAAAAAAGAGGGAAGAATTTAGAACCACTCGAGGTTCTAGAAGCATGCAAAAGAAAAGGAGAGCTTTTGAATTTGTTTGATATTAATCTATGTTACTATCATATTTTATATATGGTTTTGTATCGTATTCGATATGTATTGTATTGTATTGTCGTATTGTACATGTATAGTCATATTTGTATTGTTTTGAAAATTACTGTATCACCGTATTTGATATGATACCCGTATTATTATCTAAGAAACATAGATGTTAATCAAAATAGTACTTGTATGTTCGATACTAATCAAAATTACATTTTTTTTAGCATTTCACTTTATTCGGATGATACAACAAAAATATATATAACTCATACCGTCTTTTACTGAGTTTGAAATCCGGATAATTTTTATTGTAATAATATGGGTATTAAAATAATTAGAAATAATTAATGATACAAAATAGTTAGAAATAATCAAACCTCATAAAAATATAGGATGAATTAAGAGACGCAGACAACAATATTCTAATAAATTAATCTAAAAGTAAAAAGAAAGAAAGAAATCAAAGTCCTAGGGGTGTCAACGGGTACGATACGAGTCGGGTGGAGATATTTCCATATCCGTACCCGTTATGATAATGAAAAAAAATCTTTACCTTTACCCATCTTTTCGAATACGATATGGGTCGGGTAAACAGATAAAAAAGTGTCATTAGCATTTTGATTTGTGCTTTTGACAAAATATTTTTTAAAATAAGAAAAAAAAATTAATGAATACATCTAATTTAAATTATGAAAATTTAATAAAATATAAATTTTTATTGTATTATGTATCATCTTCATACAAATATATATCTATATATAATATTATTTTTAAAAATTATCTTATACGAAAACAGGTAAGATAACAGAAAAAAATTATTACCCGTACCCGATTAGCTAACAGAAAAAATCTTACTCTTATCCGTATTTTCGAATACGATACAGGTCGAATAAACAAATAAAAGGGTGTCGTTGACACCCCTACAGAGCCCTTAAGAAAAATAAATTCATATCCTCTGCATTAACTCAAAAAGAAATCTTTTGAGTTAATGAATTCTAATCAACCAATCTATTTTTAAATTTGCGCATACTAAATCGACATTAATATTAAAGGACTCTCTATATCATAAGCACGAATTGAATTGGCTCCGATAATTGAGATTTATTAACTCAAAAAATTTCTTTTTGAGTTAATGCATAGGATAGGCATTCAAGAAAAATAACAAAACAATTTCACGGAAAATAGTTGGGAATTTAGCGGCCACACTTTACGAAAAGTCTGCGGAGGTTTTGCGTGCGGTGCTGTGCGGTGTTTTTGATCTGATCCGTTTGTTTACAATCGGACGGACCAGATCAAATCTTGCCCGAATTTTAAAAAAACTCAACATTTGGTGAACCCTTAATTCAGACCGTCCGATCCGAAACGAACGTACCAGATCAAAACCACCGACAGCACCGTACGAAAATCTCCGCAGAGGATAGCGTTTCACACTTTACACGCGCAGCCCATCCCAATTTCACCAACACACCAAAACAAACCCTCAGCTCCAGCCCGAACCAAACCAGAGCGACATGGAGTTCACGGCCGCACAGCTGAAGGCGTACGACGGCTCCGACGAGAGCAAGCCGATCTATCTCTCCATCAAAGGCACCGTCTACGACGTCTCCACCGGGAAGTCCTTCTACGGCCCGGGCGGAGCGTACGTCGTGTTCGCTGGCCGCGAGTGCGCACGTGCCCTCGCAAAGATGACGAAGGATGAAGCCCATTGCACAGCCGATCTCGACGACTTGACTGAGAAAGAGGCGACAACGCTCGCTGATTGGGAGACGAAGTTCCAGGCCAAGTACCCTGTTGTTGGCCGCCTCGTCTGAACTGATAGTAAGTTGAAAAGGAATAAGAAAGCCTGTTTGGTGTGATCAGTAAATGTTTCTGTAACTATGTACTGAGCGTGGATCTGTCATAATTTGAATAATTCGTTTGTCTTTTTAATTTGTCTGGTAGTATCGATTTCACTGTTTCATTTGAAGTGTATTTGATTTCAATTATCCTTGGGCAATGAGGATTTGATTCCAGAGTAGAGAAGGAGATGGCATGGTTAAGTTAATTTTCTTTCTTGCTTGATCTGAACTTGAATATAGATTAATATATTATCTAATTTTCTTAAACAGACATTGTCAAATAAATATAGCCTATTTTTTTTTCTCAAAAAAAAACAAAAATTGTCACATTCCTGCATATTTATTCTTGCCTAATTTGAAAATTTACATTTCTGTCATTAAGAACTAGATTAAATTCCAATATTCCCTGTTTACAACATCCCGGTCTAATTCTCAATTGAGAAAGCTGGAAAAGGGGTCCGTTCCCATTTTGTTATTCATGCCAGTCCTAACTAGTGTTTTTACAAACAGTTCGGTCTGGTCCAAAACTATCGGTCCACGGGTCTCCCTGGTTCACGGGTCCGCACGGTTCAGGTTAGGCGGTTTAAATTTGGAAAGTTTGGCTCAAACCCGGTGCTGAGGACCATAGTTCAGACCCACATGGGGTGGTTCGGTCCGGTTCAGTTGGTCCACGGGTTAGTACAGTTTTGACCACGAGTTTAGCACGGTTTTGACCATGGGTTAGCATGGTTTAGCATGGTTTTGATCACGAGTTAGCACTGTTTTGCACGGTTTAGGTACGATCCGATCTGGATTTGGTCCGGTTATGGTCTGGTCCAGTTTCGGGTTTAGAACCGTCCGGATTAGTAGTAAAAAAACACATCAAAAAGTGTGCTAAGACCCTCTTCATCCTCAGTCCGAGCCGGTCCAGGTTTTGACCAGTGTTTAGATCGGTACGGATCGGTTCCACAGTTGGTCTGATCCGGTTCTAAACCGACCGGTTTTTTTCAAAACACTAATAGATACACTATTCTTATCATTTATCAATTCTCTATTCTGCTCCAGTCGAACGGGTTCTGTGATGATCCAAACATATATACAGTAAATTAAAATCGATAGAATAATGTTATTCTGCATTACTCGAAAGAGTAAAAATATTTTGTGATCTTAGTGTTAAAATTAAGAATAAGCGCATACACAATTTGCTTCAAAAATATTCTAACATTTAGTAAGAAAATATTGTGATTTATTTATTTTTGTACACTAAACATTCAGAAGCATGTAGATGATCGGGGGAAGATTTAAGTCATATGAATGGAGTCAAATATATATATTTTTTTATATTTATGTATAATTTTTTATATAATTTAGAGTAAAATGTCATAGTACGTTAAATTGATTCTTATTATTAGCAAAAAAATATTTATATGATTGATTCTCGATATGTATTTGATTCTCATAGTTCATAAGTCTGATCCACCCTTATACATGGTGATATTAAGATAATACCTGTCGATTTTGGTTGTCTATGAATAAATCATATTGATTAAAAATATGAATATACGGGATGTAAATGTTTTCCAACAAATTAGCGTGTGTAATATTTGATGCATTTTTTTTAATCGTCAAAAAAATCAGAACATGTCGATGGAAATATTAAAATAATATCTGTATGCGTTTGGTTGTAAAATGGCTAACAATATGATCGTAATTGTTTAAAAATGTGAATACATGTTCGCAATGCTCTGCATAGTCTGCAATACATTAATTCAAACATTTTTCAGTACGTAATATTTGACGAAACAGGAGCGGAGGCACAAATTCAATGAATGGGGATCAAAATATCAATTATGTACATTTTTTTTTTCAATGTCATATGAACAGTCTTCGGTGAGATTTTAGAGAGAAAGACACACAATGTTACATGTGAGTAATTCTTTTGATTATTTTTTTTTCTTTAAAATGGTAGAAGTCCTCAAATCAATTGACCCAAAAATTATAGAGGTCATTCATATAAAATTTTCATAAAAATATAGACATCAATTTGAGATGCCCGTAGTATTTCTGAGTTTTTTAAAAATACCTATTTTCATAAATATTTTATTAAAAATAACCATGGTTCAACCGAAAAATATCCAAACCGTGAATTTTTTCCACAGTCCAGAATTAAAAGTCGAAACCGTGGAAAATTTTCACGGTTTGGGTTTTTTTTTTTATAAACTCATTTTTTTATAATATATGTATAATATATACATACATATACATGTATTATATTATGAGGAGGGATCAAGTTACAACAATTTTGAGTTACAACAAAGTTACTACAATCATATTTTACATTTTCAAAGTCCAAATCGTCGATCCAAACCGTTCAACATGATCTCCACAATAAAATGTGCTTCCAGATCAAATTTTACATTTTTTGGAATTTTTTTACTATTTATTAAGATGGGTACAAAATTCAATGGTCTGAAATTGACTAGTTTTTGTAAAATACGTAATAAATAGTAAAAAAATTTCAAAAAATATAAAATTTGATCTGCAAGCACATTTTATTGTGGAGATCATGTTGAACGGTTTGGATCGACGATTTGGACTTTGAAAATGTAAAAAATGATTGTGATAACTTTGTTGTAACTCGATCCCTCCTCTTATATTATATATAAATATACATATATTATAAAAAAAAATGAGTTTATAAAAAAAAATCCAAACGACGTTTATAAACAAAATACCGATTGTTGTATGCCTACTGTTGATAGAAAACTTAAACTAAATTTTTGAGGCACTAAACAATATTTTTTTACAATTCTGATGCTTCGGATGCTTGAGGGTTTTCCATCGGGGATTTCCCCCGGAGCAAAATTCGGATCTGTCTCATCCCCCCTTTCCGAAAAGTGGTCATATGCGCAAATCCAACTTTCCTAGCCAAAGTTATGGCTGTTTAAGGTTTTTTCGAAAGTTGAATTTTGAAAATTCATAACTAACTGTAGAAAAATCCAAATAAATTGAAATTTGTTTCAATTCTATGTATTTTTGAATGCTTTACATGCTGGTGTAATCATTTTTACAGTTTGGTCCCTGTATCAGTCCAGACTTACCGATTTACCAGCAGAGGTCAAATTTGATATACATATACATATATGAGTTGGGCTACAGTGAGTTGTAAAGTAAAGCGACTATTTTACTTCACGCTCATATTTTATGATTTTAAAGTTCAAAATGTCGATCCGAACCACTCAACATGATCTCCATATTGAAATGTGCTTGGAGACCAAATTTTACATTTTTTGGAATTTTTGTACTATTTATTAAGCCACTTTGAAAATCGCTGATCCAGCGGTCCAGAAATTTTTACTGTTTTTACTGTTCACCCCGGTTTTTCAGATTTTCAAAGTGCCTTAATAAATAGTAAAAAAATTCCAAAAAATTTAAAATTTGATCTGGAAGCACATTTTAACATATCCATCATGTTGAACGGTTTGGATTGACGATTTGGACTTTGAAAATGTATAAAATGATTGTAGTAACTCAAAATTGTTGTAACTCGATCCCTCCTCTACATATGTTATATTATATATACATATACATATACATATATTATAAAAAAATGAGTTTATAAAAAAAAAAACCCAAACCGTGGAAATTTTCCACGATTCCGACTTTTAATTTTGGACTGTTGAAAAAATTCACAGTTTGAGTATTTTTATAATTTCAGCTGAACCATGGTTATTTTTAATAAAATATTTATGAAAATGGGTATTTTTAAAAAACTCGGATAATATTTTTACAAGATGAGCTACGGTGAGTTGCGAAGTAAAGCGACTATTTTATTTCACACTCATATTTTGCGATTTTAAAGTTCAAAACGTCGATCCGAACCGTTTATCTTGTTCTCCGTATTGAAATGTGCTTGGAGACCAAATTTTACTTTTTTTTGGAATTTTACTATTTATTAAGCCACTTTGAAAATCGCCGATCCGGTGGTACAGAAATTTTTACTGTTTTTACTGTTTATCCAGATTTTCAAAGTGGCTTAATAAATAGTAAAAAAATTCCAAAAAATGTAAAATTTGGTCTCCAAGCACATTTCAATATGGAGATCACATCTAACGGTTCGGATCGACGTTTTGAACTTTGAAAATAAAGATATTGCGTGAAGTAGAAACGCGTTTTAATTCGCAACTCACCGTAGCCCATCTCGTATTTTTACTATAATTTATATAAAAATACTGTGCTTTATTATCTGTTTTTAAAAAAAATGAGGATCAATTCACCCTGTTGTCTCCACATAGCTCCACCCCTGTTACGAAACATTTTTGTTTTAACGCTGAAAATTTACAGACATAATGGAATGCACGTAACAAGGGTGGAGCTACGTGAAGACTTCCCCTGCATTAACGGAATGCACATTAATAGATCTGGACTGTCTGATTAGGATCCACACTAATATTAAAGGACCTCGTGTGTCACAAGAGTGGACCGAATTGGCTCCGATCCTGATTAGACGACCGAGTTGTATTGAACTAAAAAAAGTTCTTTTATGCAGAAGACGGGAGATAAATCTGTGCGCAAAAGAGGAAGGAGCAGAGAAGGAGAAGAGACTAAATAACATATTAATTATATTTTATATAATCTTAAACTTAATTAATTATATTTTTGATTAATTGGATAAATATATGAGTTATTAGATTTTTAGATGGTAAATATGTAATTATAAAAATTTGAATAATAAACTTAATTTTACAGTTTTTGAGTGGTATATATGAAATTCTTCCAATTAAAAAGGTCCAAGCGGGGCAGAGGCTTGATACTTTTTGTGTAGGGGTGTCAATGGGTACGGTACGGGTCGGGTGGAGACATTTTCATACCCATACCCATTAAAATTGACATTACTCATACCCTACCCATACCCATTAAAAATTGATCTTACCCTACCCTACCCTTACCCGTTAATATTATCGGGTAACGAAACGGTAGCGGGTGAATAACGGATAATACTAGTATAATAATTAGTTTTATTATATTTTACAAATTAAACATCAAAAACTCATTCATTTTAACACATATATAATTGCATTTCTAATAAAAAATAAAATAAAAGTGCAATCAATTCCAACTAAATTATTTTTTTATAAAGAATACAAATTCAAAAACATGAATATACATTTAAGTGGGTTGAAAATTAAATTGAATATATATTTGAATATTATAATTACCCTAAGAGTAACAGGTACGAAATAGTCATTACTCATACCCTTACTCATTTATTTAACGAAAAAAAATTCTTACCCATACCCATATCCAATAAACTAACGAAAAAAAATCTTATTCATACCCGCCTTATCTAATACGATACGGATCGGATAAACGGCTAAAAAGGAAACATTGACACCCCTACTTTTTGTGTCACCTCCCACTTTTATATGCAGATCTAAAATCTCATTCGTTTGATCTGATGTCAACTGGCCAATCTTCTTTGCGTTTGGCATGTGCTGTCCTGTCCTTCAATATAGGCGAATCTCCTGAAATCCTCCCTTTACCTGAACCTGAACCCGCGTTTTGCCCAATTTGCTTATTTGCACCAATAAAGTATCTTATATTCCCGTTTGACCGGTCCATGTCTGGGTCTTTGCTTTGCTTACATTGATCTCAAATGCTAGATCCCATCGTACACAGTAGACCATTTTTGGACAAGTACCATGTTACCAATCTGGGTTGAATCTAATGTTACAAGTAGCATATTCTCTCTCTCTTGATCTGAACTATTTCTTCTCAATCACTTGAGAGCAACAACCCTTTCGCGATATCCTGATTCTTAAATAGATCTCAACTTATCGAATGGTGGAAGAAAGTGAGGAAGAGACAGTCGCCTTGGCAGGCTCGGTGCCGGTGGGAAGCGAGGAGCCCCCGGATGCGGTCTACGGTGAGCCAAAATGGTCTCCTCTCGACTGGTTTAGGATGCTCTCGAAGGAGCTGCATTGGAGTTTCGTTTACGGGGTGGTCATGATGTATGGCATCAGCCAAGGCCTAGGCGGGAGTATATGGCGGGTTGGGTCGGACTATTACTGGAAAGATGTGCAACAGGTCCAGCCAAGTGCTGCTCAGGTTTATCAGGGGGTAACCTCGATTCCATGGATGATTAAGCCGATTTGGGGTCTCTTAACTGATGTCCTACCAGTAGCTGGATACAGGAGGCGGCCGTACTTCATCCTATCAGGCATGACATGTTAATTTCATGCATTATTGTTTTATCCGGAAATTGTGATAGGAATTATCAAATAAAAATAGAAGGTCATCATAGGCCCTTTCCAATTTGGGACCAACCAAATTTTGCGTTTTTATTTTTTTTAGTTTGATTTTTGTTTCATTACGGTTTATCACTGAAGTAGGTCTTCAGTTGATAAGAACTCGACTCTGTGATCCATATTTGGAAATTTTGTACTATTTTTTGAGATAGATACAAAATCATTGTTTTTAACACAAAAAAATAACTGTTTTTGGATGGCCCGGAAACATGATTTTATACCTATCTAAAAAAATAGTAAAAAATTTCAAAATAAAATAAAATTTGGTCTCCAAGCACATTTTAATATCGAGATCATGTTGAGTGGTTCGAATTGACTAGTTGTACTTTGAGAACAGAGATAAAGATGTGGGACATGATTGAGGCACAAAACCAATGGGCATTTTAACCCTACTCTTGTTATATTGTTTAGTTTTGATATTGTTAATTTTAATGAAATAAAACTAAAGAACACAACACTCTCATGAAACTCCCTTTCCTCCCAATTTTATTTAATGAAAAATATATTCTTGTACATCATACAATTTCCAATTACTTGGTTTTATAGAATAGATAGCAGTCTTTATCAATAGACACATTCTGTGGAGGAAAGATATCTCCAGCCACACTTTCCTTCTAGACAGAGACAAAAACAGAAAAACTATCATGTGCACTTGTTTTTTTCTTGCAGAACAGCTGCTTTCCAAATTCAATGTTGACTGGATTATGTGTGACACTATCGTGTGCACTTGTTTTTGTCAACAGATATATTTGGTCATAGCAATTGCTGGTGAGTATAAAGCACTCAGAGTTACAATGGTAGCATGACACCTCTATGGGAATGGGCCTTGGAGTCTAGGGGTGTAAATAGAGCGAACTGGGAGCAGATATTGCTAATATCAAATTCGTATATGCCTTTAAATGAGTGGATACGAATACGGATAGTAAATGGATGTCTAAATTTTAAACCGAATCCGCTGGATACTGAGTTATTCACGAATACGGATTCAAATATGGATACATAACGAATAATTGTCGGATAATTGAGTCATATGAATTTTAAGATACAAATACTAATTAATAAAAAAAATTTGGGGTAAATAGGTTGATGTCCGGATCCCTTAGCCTATGTATACAAAAAATGTTGGGGTAAATATTAATAAGTTGGTATACAAATACTTGATGTAATTTGTAATAAAAAAAATGGTTGATGTCTGGATCCCTTAGTTCCACAGGGTATGGGATAAGTAGTTTAGAGATTTTTATATACCCCCGCCTTAGATTCTTGAAGTAGGGTAGACATCGATCGGAGAGATGGGACTCCGAAATGGGTTCCTGATAGAACCAAATATCCGCCCCGTTTATGCATCATCAAGGTTATCCGTTTCAGTTCATAACTTTTCTTCTTATATAATAAATATCTGAATTCGGATCCGCGAAATTATCCGCTCCATTTATCCGTATTAGGATCATAAGAGGATTCGACTGGATAATACAAGATCCATTTCAGGCTAATGCATCTGTTATGTTCTTCTCTACCAAAGTTAAGAATAGAATTTTCTTTCAAATCCTCAACTGTTGTACTTTATTTAATTCAGCTGATAAACCCTTGAAAAATACAAAAATCAACCAAAGTGCCAACAGATAATAAGAATGATACATTGATAGGACACTGAACCTTATTTTTACAAATGAAAATTGACAATGGTCTTTGGTTTATTCTTCTTTGAGTTTGCCATTTAATTCATCTTTGTTTATGGGTTTATATTATATTTAATATTTGGTACAAAAATTCAGGTTTTCTAGGAGTAGTCTCCATGCTGACTCTCTCTCTTCATAACAAGCTCCACGTGGCATTTGCTTTGCTGGCCATGATTTGCAGCCAAGCCGGTGTGGCGATAGGAGATGTGACAATAGATGCCCTTGGGGCCCAGAAAAGCATTATTCACCCCACTCTGGCTCCTGACGTGCAAAGCCTGATGGGTTTGAGTTCGTCAATCGGCAGCCTTATTGGGTTTTCTATTAGTGGTCTTCTTGTGCATGCCATTGGATCTCAGGTGATCTCTCAGATTAATCCAAAATGCTAAATATGATAAATGTGGAAAACCAAATGGTGTGCAGACAGTGCAGTATTAAAGCTACACTGGTAAGATGTCAACATAGTTATGGTAAATCCTGGTTCTTCCCATTGATTTTAATCTTCGAGTTAGTTAATGCTGCTGGTACCAAGCAAGCCAGATCCCTTTTTCTTGTTTTATTTCAATCTAAATCATCAAGTTATTAGCTCTATATCAAACTTATTTTTTTTTTATTTTTGTGTGTTTAGGGAGTGCTTGGTCTACTAAGCATCCCAGCAATTCTGGTTCTCTCAGTTGGATTGCTTCTCAAGGAGACTGTCTCTCCTAGCTATTCTCTCAAACAGGTACAATTATTTGGTAATTTATTTGGTTGTCTGGCCTCAAAATAAATCAATTTATGCCTTCGGAATTAGTCTAATAGTGCTCTATGGATGATTTGTTTATCAGGTATTTGACAAGTTCCGAGAAGCCACTATCACTATGTGGGAGACATTTAAATTGCCACAGGTGTGGCGGCCGTGCTTTTACATCTACCTGTCTATTGCGCTCAGCCTAAATGTTCATGAAGGGATGTTCTATTGGTACACTGACACATCCAAAGGTCTTTCCTTTTCTGAGGTAATTTTTTATTTATAGTTATCTGTTACTCTTTGATTCGGTTTTTTTCTCTGATTTAATTATGACTATGACAGGTGAACTATGAGCACACAGTACACTTAAGGTTCTAGTATCAGCCAATCGGCATACTAAGAATAAATCCTAGTAAAATTTGGCAATCATGAAAGTCTTTTGTATAATTAGCTTTACTAGCTGATCAGTCTTACCTACTATTTCTACTTTTCTCTTAAAGGGGTCTGTTGGGTTGATATTTGCTATCGGCTCAATTGGTTCTCTACTTGGAGTAGTACTCTATCAAAACATCCTCAAAGATCACCCATTTCGCAGTCTTCTTTTCTGGAGCCAATTGCTTTTGAGCCTCTCAGGCATGCTAGACCTGATCTTGGTTCTACGGTTAAACCTCAAACTTGGCATGCCTAATTATTTCTTTGCCGTAATCGATGAGGGTGTCTCTCAAATGGTGAATCGTGTCAAGTTCATGCCAATGCTGGTTCTCGGTTGCAAGCTGTGCCCTTCTGGCATCGAAGGCACATTTTTCGCTTTGGTCATGTCTATTGAGAACGTGGGCTCGCTGACATCATCCTGGGGTGGTGGTTTATTGTTACATCTGCTTAGAGTTACAAGAACCGAGTTCAGTAATCTTTGGGCAGCTATTTTGATACGCAACCTGATGAGGCTATTGCCTCTATTATTTTTGTTTTTGGTCCCTATAAGTGACCATAATTCTACGATTCTTCCTGTTGAGATGCTTGAGCAGAATAATATTTTGGAAACGGATAGGATACCACTACAAGAAATGGGGGATTGTGTTAAAGATATTCCGAGTTAGTACATGTTCTACCACAATTTGACACAAATTTAGTTTCGTTTGTGTCAAATATCGGACTCAAAATAGACGGATAAGGACTGAGCTAGAACAGAAAATGAATGAGAGGTGCCACATCAGCGTGTATGAAAAAAAATGGGTAAAAAAGTCCCGGTCTATTTGCAATTCAAGCCCAAAATCTAATTCCTGACCTTTTTTTGAAATTGAGAAAGCTGGAAAAGGGGACCAATCCGTTCTTGCTATTCAGGCCTTTTCCAACATTTTGTCGGCTGGAATAGAGAGACACTATTTTCTTATCAATTCTTTTATTATGCTGCAGTCAAACAAGCTGTTGATGATCCAAAGCGATAGAATAATGTTATTCTACACTAATCTTTTTTTCTTTTTTTTTATCTTATTGATTAAGAATATGAATAAGCACGTACGCAATTTGCTTCAAATATATTCTAACATTTTGTACGCAAATTTTTTTATGTACTTTTGTTTCTACATCAAAAATTTATACTCAAAAACTTCAAAATTTTGTATTCCCCTTTAAAATTTGAAATTACGTATTTTCTCCTCTAAATTTTCAAAAATTTCAAATTTACCCATTTATTGTCGTTTATATTAAAACTTATTTTAAACTTATATAAAATACCCATTTTATTTTTTAGTAAAAACATAAATAATATGTAGCTTGTTTTAAAAAAATATCGTTGTTATAAGATATATATTATACTCTTTACCCTTTATAAATACCAAGGTTCTAAATAGCGCGCTATAGCGTTTTCAGACCATAAAAGCTATGGCACTATCAGCGCTATTTCGCGCTATAGCAACGTTATTTGGGCATAGCGCTGTTTTTTTAATCAATCTGCTATGACGCGATAGACGCTATTTAAACCTTTGATAAATACCCATTTTGTCCTAAAAAATGAGATTCCCATTATACCTTTACTCTTTATAAAATATCCATTTTGCTCTTGAAAACTGATCAAATATAGAACTGACATATTTCTTAAAAGTTACAATTTTTTTTTATATTTTTTTATAAAGGATAAAATGAGTATTTAATAAATTTGAATTTTTTTTTTGAGGGTAAAATGGTAACGTGCCATTTTACGTTTTTTTCATTGATAAAAAAAATTATTTACAGGACCCAAAATGATGATACCAAATAACGAAATACAAGAGAAAACCTATGCTAGGGCTGGTCAGTGCATCTGTCCGCCACTCGTTATTTAATTTACACCCCGGTGGCACCTACTGTACATCTTATTTGGATGCAATTAGATACATTGCGTCCAGGTTCTAATAAATTTGAAATTAGTTTTAATATAATCGTATAATTGAATAAACGTATTGTAGTAACACTGAAAATAGTGTCTCATTCAAAATATTACGAGCAGTGTTGTAAAAAACGTCTGTTTAGACTGATTAGTCGTTGGTGGTGACCAATTCGCAACAAATTTTTCTGATTAATTGACCGATTATTTTGATTATTCCCGATTAATCACTTGATGGTACCCTATCCATCCGACGACGCATGATATTGTTTACAACACTGGTTACGAGTGCATCAAATTTAGATAAGTACGGAATTTCATGCAATTTAAAGCGTTTAAATATAATCGAACCGACTGAGCTGTAGACTCTGTATCTCCTGCAACGATGCAAGGGACTAGTCTCAGTCGAGACATAAAAACTTCGAAACTTATCTTAAAAGAAAAAAAAATTCGAAACTTCTATTTATATATGATTTATGAAATATAGGACGATTCATTTAAAATTCATAAAAATATGTTCTGAATTACTGGAATCTATTACATCAGACAAGCATTCTCTTCATTACTGTAAAAGATTCTCTTTACTTTACGGTTTGAGATTAACTCTCAGCCGCTTTGAAATTTGAGCTAGCGCAAGAGACAGTATTATTTAGCTTTAAGATTTGTGCCAAGTTAAAAAGAACCGTCAAGATACAGTAATTGTAAAAAGTTTCCTATTACGGTTCCGGGGAGGATCTGAATTCTACATGGGATAGGTACTCCCGCGTCCCGCCCCGCCATCACCGCAGCAGAACAAACGGTCAAACCCCAATTGTAAATTTCTAATCAAAACCTAAAGGGTCATTTCCTCAAAAAAAAAAAAAAAAAATTGTAATCCCACGAGACTTGGAGCGAGGCAGGGGCTTGATACTTTTTGTGTCACCTGCCACTTTTATATGCAGATCTAAAATCTCATTCGTCTGATCTGATGTCATCTGCCCAATCTAAGTGTCGGCATACGGCATGTGCTGTCGTTTAATACAGGCGAGCCTCCTGAAATCTCTCCGTTCACCTAAACCCACGTTTTGCATTCCTTGCCGAAATTGCTTACTTGCTCCAATAAAGTATCTTATCTCCCAGTTTGACCGGTCCGTGTACATGTTTGACTCTTTGCTCACATTGATAAAGTCAGATGCTAGATCCCATCGTAGACAGTAGACCATTTTTGCACACAGTACCATGGTACAAATCTGTATCACATTCTCTCTCTCCTGATCTGAACTATTTCTTCTCAATCACTTGAGAAACAACCCTTTCCGCCTTTCGCGACTGTCATGGAAGATCTCCGGATTCTTAAATAGATCTCAACGTATCGAATGGGGGAAGAAAGAGAGGAAGAGACAGTCTCCTTGGCAGGCTCGGTGCCACTGGGAACCGAGGAGGCCCCGAATGCGGTCTACGGTGAGCCGAAATGGTCTCCTCTCGAGTGGTTTAGGATGCTCTCGAAGGAGCTGCATTGGAGCTTCGTTTACGGGGTGGTCATGGTCTATGGCATCGGCCAAGGCCTAGGCGGGAGCATATGGCGGGTCGGGTCGGACTATTACTGGAAAGATGTGCAGCAGGTCCAGCCAAGTGCTGCTCAGGTTTATCAGGGGATAACCTCGATTCCATGGATGATTAAGCCGATTTGGGGTCTCTTAACTGATGTCGTACCGGTAGCTGGATACAGGAGGCGGCCGTACTTCATTCTGTCAGGCATGGCATGTTAATTTTGTGCATATTGTTTTATTTGGAAATTGTGACAGGAATTATCAAATTGGAAGAAGGTCATAGGCCCTTTCTAATTTGGGACCAACCAAAATAATGTGATTTTAAATTTCTAGTTTGATTTGTGTATTCATTGCGATTTACCACTGAAGTAGGTCTTCATTTGAGAAGAACTTGACTCAATCATCCATATTGAAATGATACCTTTCGTAATGTAATTGTTATGTTGTGTAGTTTTTATATATTTGGTCATAGCAATTTCTGGTAAGCACTCAAAGGTACAATACCAGTGTGGCCCCTGTATGGGAATGGACCTTAGTGCATCTGTTATGCTCTTTTCTACTAAAATTAAGAATAGAATTTTCTTTCAAATCACCAACTGTTGTATTTTATCTAATTCAGCCAATAAACCCTTGAAAAATACAAAAATCAACCAAAATGCCCACGGTTAGTGAAAGGGATTCATCCATAAGACGCCTGACCATATTTTTTCATAATGAAAATTGGCAATGATCTTTGGTATATCTTTCTTTGAGCTTGTCATTAATTCATCTTTATTTATTGGTTTATATTATATTTAATATTTGGTACAAAAAATCAGGTTTTCTAGGAGTGGTCTCCATGCTGACTCTCTCTCTTCATAGCAAGCTCCATGTGGCATTTGCTTTGCTGGCCATGATTTGCAGCACAGCCGGTGTGGCAATAGGAGATGTGACCATAGATGCCCTTGGGGCCCAGAACAGCATAACTCACCCCAATCTGGCTCCTGACGTACAAAGCCTAATGGGTCTGAGTTCGTCAATCGGCAGCCTTATTGGGTATTCTATTAGCTGTCTTCTTGTGCATGCCATCGGATCTCAGGTATTGATTAATCCAAAAGGTTAAATATGGAAAATGTGGAATACAGAAGTGATAAACCTGAGATCACGGGAAAACCAAATGGTGATGTGTAGTATTGAAGCTACACTGATAAGATGTCAGGCATCAGCATAGTTATGGTAAATCCCTTTTTGCTGTTGGTCTTCCTATGGATTTCATTCTCGGAGTTGGTTATTGCTGTTGGTACCAAACAAGCCAGATCCCTTTTTCTGGTTTTATTTCAATTTGAAGTTATTTTCTCTGTATCAAACTTATATTTTTTATTTTTGTATTTAGGGAGTGCTTGGTCTACTAAGCATCCCAGCAATTCTGGTTCTCTCAGTTGGATTGCTACTCAAGGAGGCTCTCTCTCCTAGTTGTTCTCTCAACCAGGTACAATTATTTGGTCATTTAAATCAATTTATGTCTTTGGAATTAGTCTAATGGTGCTCTATGGATGAATTTGTGTATCAGGTGTATGACAAGTTCCTAGAAGCCATTATCACTATGTGGGAGACACTGAAATTGCCATCGGTGTGGAGGCCATGCTTTTACATGTACCTGTCTCTTGCTCTCAGCCTGAACATTCAAGAAGGGATGTTTTATTGGTACACTGACACATCCAAAGGTCTTTCTTTTACAGAGGTAATTTATATATTTATCTGTTATTTTTTTAATTGGTCTTTTCCTCTGATTTAATTATGAGCATGACAGGTGAACGATTAGTACAACTTAATGTTCCTGTATCAACCAGTCGGTATACTAGGAATATATCCTAGTTAAATTTGGCAATTCTAAAGACTTTTGTATAATTAGCTTTACTATCTGGCACCTTATCATCTCCACTTTTCTCTTAAAGGGGTCTGTTGGGTTGATATTTGCTATCGGCTCAGTTGGTGCGCTACTTGGAGTTGTACTCTATCAACACATCCTCAAAGATTACCCATTTCGCAGGCTTCTTTTCTGGAGCCAATTGCTTTTGAGCCTCTCAGGCATGCTAGACCTGGTCTTGGTGCTACGATTAAACCTCAAACTTGGCATGCCTAATTATTTCTTTGCAGTAATCGATGAAGGTGTCTCTCAACTGGTGAATCGTCTCAAGTGGATGCCAATGTTGGTTCTCAGTGCCAAGTTGTGCCCTTCTGGCATAGAAGGTACATTTTTTGCTTTGATCATGTCTATTGAGAACATGGGCTTGCTGACATCATCGTGGTGTGGTGGTCTATTACTACATGTGCTTAGAGTTACAAGAACCGAGTTCGGTAATCTTTGGGCAGCTATTTTTATACGCAACCTGATGAGGCTATTGCCTCTATTATTTTTGTTTTTGGTCCCTAAAAGTGACCATAATTCTACGATTCTTCCTGTTGAGATGCTAGTGCAGAATAATGTTTTGGAAACAGATAGGATACCACTACAACGAGATGATGTTGAGATGGCTTCTCTTACTGAAGAAAGAGAGTAAATTTTTGCTGGAGAAATTTGATAGAATTTAAGATGTGCACATGAAACTTAGTGATTGTAAGCTAGTATCATTGGTTAACAACAGGTGATATATAATTCAATTTTGTTCAATTTCCTATTAATGAGATGAAGAGGGGTTTTGTTTTGTTGTAGAGCGTAGGTAGAAGATATTTATTTGTTTATTCCCTTGTAATTGTAGGATAGCGACATTTAATTCTTTATTGTCCATTTTTAGTTCCACAGTTCATTATTGTCTTTACTTTTGCCTTCAAGTTAAAAAAAAATACAGGTTCCTTTCGCTCATTTATTTTCCTCCGATCATTCTTAATTTTTCTAATGATCTGTGACAAATTTTTCATATCTAAAACTGCGAATGTTTTCTACTCAATTTTCTCTTTCAAATAAGATCTATAAAATATTATTTTTTAATTATTATTTTTTTTTTTTACAGTAAAAGTTCGTGAACAATTTAACTTCTCAAGCCTTTAAACCTCTATCTACAATATTTTAAAGAATTCCTGTCAAGCCTTTAAACATCTATCTACAACTATTAACTTAGCATTTTATTATTTTGTCACACGAGTCTTTAAACATCTGTTTAAAATCTTTTGAAATACTCGTGCCAAGCCTTTTAAACTTCTGTCTACAACTCTAACTTATCAATTTTTATTTTTTGTTTTAATTTTGCTTTGCAAACCTTTAAACCTCAGTTGACAACCTTTTAAAGTAATTGTATCAAGCCTTCAAACTTTACATATAACTTATCTATTTTTTTATAGTTAAAATCTCTAGACACTTTAAATTTTGTTTCTGAAGTCTTCAAACCTTTGTCTACAACCTTAAAAGTATTTGTGTCAAGTCTTTAAACCTCTGTCTACTTGCGTGGCGAAGCTTATAATGAAGGGGCAAACTCATACCTCCCTCTAGATCTCAGATCTTTCTCGTCTTCTTCGATATTTCTTGTCGGATCTCTCTCCAAATCTCAGATCATTCTCGTGTCCTTCGATTTTTCTCATCTCCTCAGATCTTTCTCGTCGCATCTATCTCTAACTATTGCATTGTACTCCGCCATGGAGAGGTGGACTGGTGAAGATGATGGCGGAGAAGGGGTGGAGAGGAAAATTGGAGGTATTGATGGAGGAGAGATAATAAAAGGGAGAAGAGAAGCTTAAGGTTTAAAAATATTATTCTTAAAATTATATACATAATAAAAGAGGAGGGTTCAAATGCCTCTATTTTTTGTGCCTCCACCATGCCTCTATTTTCAAAAACTTTAATAACTCAAAATTTAAAACTTAAAAATAAAAATAAAACCGTTGGATATGATATATATAGGACTGGCAAACAAATTCGAGGTTCGTGATTCGATTCGGGTTTGATTCGAGTTTAATTTGATTCGAAATGGGTTCGAATTGAAACGAACCAAACCAGGTTCGGTTCGGAATTAATTCAAACCAAACCCAAACCTAGCCTGGTTGGATCGAAATGGGTTCGATCATTTTTATGGTTCGAATCTCATAATAACATCGGTCGTCCATTTACCTGATGAAATTAAAATCCAAGATAGAGAGTCATAATTTAACTTAGCCGACACTCCCTCGCTCTCAAATCTCAATAACCTAGTTCTCTCTCCAGCTCTCCCTAACTCACTCTCCCTCTAGCTCTAAAATCTAGCTGACTCTCTCGGCGACTGGCTGTCTCTCCGGCTCTCACTCCTCTCTCCGGACTAGATGACTGTCTCTCCTCTCTCTTCGGTCGTCTCTCATAGTTCATACCAGGAAAGCCGTCTCTGATGTATTTTTTCATGAACAATTTTTCAACTTAAAAACACTCATTTCATAGTTCATACCGGTAAAAGGAAGCCATGTGAATTGTCCCGCGAGAAAAAATTAATGTATAAACTACCGGTATAACTAGGACTACTAAAAAATAATTTAGTTCATGATTCGATTCGGGTTCGATTCGAAAAATGTGTAGTTCGAAATGGGTTCGGTTCGAAACGAATCAAACCAGGTTCGGTTCGAAATTAATTCAAGCCAAACTCAAACCTAAGGTAAGTTCGGTTCGGTTCGGTTCGTTGCCACCCCTAGATATATATCATTTTATTTATGTACGTGTAAAATATAATGACATTTCAATTTTGTTTTGGTTGTCATCTAGAGCGTGTAAAAGACGTACTACTATGGATAATTTTTAGACGTTGATTTTTGAACTTATTGATTCACATAAAAACAAAATTAAAATGTAATATTTTTTATGAACGCAGAGAAAAAATAACATAGATCACATCCAACGGTTTTATTTTGATTTTTAAATTTTAAATTTTGTTATTAAAGTTTTTAAAAATAGAGATACGACAAAAATATAAAAAAATGAAGACAAACCCTCATAATAAAAATAACATGATTGACTACATAAAAATTGATTTTCATGCGGAGAAATATTAAAAAAAAATGTATCAGTATTGAAGTGTTTTAACAAAGGTTAGACGGGATAAATTTGTGCAATTAGATGGGTTCACCGCGGATCCAGTAATTCACTAATTTTGGCGATTTATGCTTCAACAAATTGGTATAGACCTGGTCTAATCAGCAATTTACCCCGTTATCCAGATTATCCGTAATTAACCAAGACAGTGGTACCCTTTTAATAGGATACGCGGAAAGCTAAAATTCGCACGTGTGCCAGCACGGTTGGGAGGCACGAGTAGCCTAATCCAGACATTCCCTCCATTTTATAATAACAGAACAATTCCAGTGCCCCAACTATATCAGGTCCTCCGTACCGATAACAACAACCTCAAACAACAAATGGAGAGAACAAGTAACTACCTCTAGTTATTGGTCTTTTCTCCGCCCCCAAAGGGAAAACCACTTCAAAGATTCTGTCTTTATGCCTAATTCTCTCTCTCTCTCTCTCTCTCAACGCTTCGAGCAGTGATTCCTTCCCCCCATTCGCCTGGATTCTAATTCTTTCTGTATTAGGGTTTTTTTCCAATTGCTATATCTGAAGCGAGATCTAGGGTTTTGATTGACATATTCGAGTTCTCCAAATGGTACTGATGCCGAATCAGAGCAAGATCCGACCTGATTCAAATGGAAACCCTAAAGCGGTCGTGAAGATGGAGATTGAGGATTCTTTGGAGGAAGAGCATGGCCCCTTTAATAAGCGATCCAAGCTCGCGGCCTCCTCCAATCAGCACCAGCAACAGGTTCTAATTTTTGATTGGATCTCCTTTGTGATTGCTTAATCCGTCTTTTTATATTTTAAAATAAAGGAATTTTTGAGAATTTCAAAATCCTTTTTAGGTTATTTCCTACTTCGTCAAATGAAAATTTTATTTGCACGTTGCAACAGACCCTGAGCTGAATTTATAAAATTGTTGTAGATTGTAAACGAAATAGATCTAGAAACGTATTTAAAGTTTTTTTTTTATATAGAAATGGATAATCTTTAATCAGAAATTGAAGCAAATTTTACAATCTTCAGAATAATTCTCTTTCATTGGATTTTTGTTGTTTTAGAATATGATTGTAACCTAAGATAGGAAGTTGGAATTCTACATCTTATATAATCACAGACAGTCCCAAATAGTTTCTTGAGAAGAACAGATTTTCCAATACATTATCTAGCTGAAAGCATAGTGATTGTAGTTCTGAATAGTAAGAAGATGCGTATCTTCCCCCTCTGATCGCTCAATCAGATGAATATTGATTGTGATTATTAGCCCAATGTAGATTTAGCAATTTAGTTAGTCCCCGGAGTTATCCTAAAGTCATTTTTATGAGTCTTTTTTATATAAGCTAAAACTGCAAGACTTTGGTTTTCAGGATATGTATAATAATGTATTAGACGAACCCAGCCCACTAGGCCTACGCTTGAGAAAAAGCCCTTCTCTGTTAGATCTGATCCAAATGAAACTCGCTCAAGCAAACCCAGGTAATTCTGATTCGTCAAAGAAGAAGGAAGCAAAATCCTGTGCTGTTTTAAGCTCAAATGAGAGGCTTAAAGCTTCAAATTTCCCGGCCAATGTATTGCGTATTGGAAATTGGGAGGTAAGATCATTAATTGAGTTCCTGGATAAAAAACATTTGAATTTACAAATCACATTATCGACTCAATTGTGTTTGTTGTGCAGTGTGTATCGAGATATGAAGGTGATTTGGTGGCAAAGTGTTACTATGCCAAGCACAAGCTTGTGTGGGAAGTCTTGGATGGTGGTCTCAAGAGCAAGATAGAGATCCAATGGTCTGACATTACTGGCATAAAGGCAACATGCGCCGAAGATGGCCCTGGGACCTTGGATGTAGTGGTTAGTTAAACTTTAATATTATATTTTCTCTTTGCATGTTGATTCAATTATTTTATTTTTAACTTTCATGGTATAATTTTTTTACCTTTTGGATTAGTTGGCGAGGCCACCACTTTTCTTCAGAGAGACTGATCCTCAACCTAGGAAGCATACCTTGTGGCAAGCTACCTCTGATTTTACTGGGGGACAAGCTAGCATAAACAGGTAAATTTGATTTTGTTGGTCTATGCAAATCAGTACAAAAATAATTGATATAACACGTGCAACTTTTGCTTATAGGCGACATTTTCTCCAGTGCCCTTCGGGGTTGTTAAGCAAGAACTTTGAGAAGCTTGTGCAGTGCGACCCAAGACTCCATTTATTGAGCCAACAGCCCGAGATAGTACTGGAGTCTCCCTACTTTGAGCCCAGGTGTGCTATATTTGATGATCAATTGGTGGGGAAGAAACCACCCTGTTTTAGCAGTCTAGATGAAAGGGAACCCTCTTTTTCTGGATTTATTGATCCAGGGTCTCCGTCTTTGTCTATATCAACTAAGAGTGAAGGGATGGATTCTATGGGAACGTTAGCTGACTGCACTCCTCAGGCTTCTAGTGGAGGTAATAACTATTTCAGTACTATCATGAAATTATACATTTAAGATGTAATCTTTGACTCTTATAATAACTATCGTGATCTTTTTAGCTCAAGGTGCTAGTAGCAGCAGTCAACAATTGTTGCAAAACCCTAGCTTGTGGGAACAGCTTAATGTGCAGGGACTCATTAGAGCATCCATGTCAGTTGACGATTTGGTGAATCATCTCGGTAACTGTATTTCTGAGCAAATGACTTCTGGCAACTCCAACATACCAGGCAACTCGATGCCTCCCAAGGAGTTGCTAGAGGATCTGGCACAGTACCTCCTAAGTGATACACAGGCCACTGCAGCATCTGAGGCCACTGCAGCATCTGATGAGAAATCGCTAATGGCGAGAGTCAATTCCCTTTGTTGTCTCATTCAAAAGGACACTAGCAATGCTGGGGGGCAGAATAATACCCAGCCAGTGAATGGAAACATTTCTGACGAGGATGCTGACTCAGACAGGGAAGAAGAGTTCAATTCGAAACCAACAACCAAGCTGGACGGCAACAACAGTAAGGAAGAAAACCCAACAGGGATGTCTAGGAAGGATTCCTTTGGAGATCTGCTGTTTTTGCCACGAATCGCTTCCATGCCTCAGTTCTTGTTCAACATTTCCGAAGTTTCAGAGAGTGAGAGATGATGACCCGAATGTGGGTCATCTTTCATGAGCTGATAGAGATGATGTAAAAGTTTGCTGCATCAAAGGCAATAAAACCAACTTGGTCTTTGTCTGTGAATGGGTCTATATGTGTCTAGTTTGTTTCTTTCTTGTAAATATCGGAAAGACAAATAGGGTTAGCGCTAGCTAATGTTGTTGTTTCAGGTTTTTATCATAGGAAAAAGTTGTTCATTTGTTCTTTTACTATTATTATATTTCTTGTTCTTGCATGTGCTGAAGTAGTTTTCGCCATTCGTGCTTTTTATGTGTCAGATAAAAGCGTGTGATGCGAATGGTAAACACAAATATTACATGAGAACGCTAGTAGAGTTGGCGAAGATCAAATAACGTATTCTATCTGGTAAAATATTTGTAATATTTGTAATATAGAAAAGAGAAGGAAATGTTTGCAATAATGAAGCTTTGCAGTATTTAACTTCATCTAAATCCTTTACCAGTAAAGATAAAACTTTACAAAGTAAATCTTTACAAAGACGGTGCAATAATAATCAAGCAAAACGATTCTTTATATTGCAATTGACTTATTATTGAGCCCATAAAAAAACGAACGAATGGCAGATGGCATATACAGCAAATCTTATATTTGTCTAGCAGAGACCATACTAACATATTATACACAAACACGACCTAATTTAAATTGCACGACCTTAAATCTACAAACCTTTAAAAAATATTTCCTATACTCAGTCTTGGCCAACTAATACTCACCAGGACATCCAAGGAATCACTATATATGACCTTTCTTCTTTTTTATTTACAACACATTCATTGCACCTCATGATCATTCCCACCCAACCCCTGACTGTTCTCATTGTAGAACTCGTACTCTTCTTCATCCATGGTTTGGTTCTCAGACAGCATGTTTGTCAGAACAGCTACCTGTTGCTGAAGTGCCTCTTTCTCTCTCTCAGCTTCGACACGCTTCCTCTTTTCCTCCACCAGCTGCACTTGGAGATGTTGCAGCAGGCGTGCATCTTCATCCATCTGCTCATTAAGCCCATCTATTTCTCGGTCCTGTCATTGCACCATACCATTCCCATCAGATGAAAATAAACAAGATATGCCTCTGCGCTTGTCTTTTAAGCTCATTGATTATTTAATCACTCATGAAGCTTTCTTAAGCATGTACATCGTAACAATTTCAATGAACAACATTAAAAAAAACAGGTCAAAAAACTCATACCTTAGAAAAGTACTGGTACATAGTACTGAACTGTTCTGTGAAAGTCCTAGACCAGTTCTCTGGCGACCCATATTTCTTATCCTTCATTGTTACTTTTGTGCTTTATTTATGATTACATATTACTCAACTTCTTATAGTCAATACTCGAGAACCAAATAATAAAAAAACACACACACACACACAAATTAATAGACCTTTCTATTCATCTCTTGAATAGCAGTATGGCGCATGATCTCGACCACATCTACATTGACGAGTTTGCGTTTCTTGCCCGCCAACCATCCCTTGGGGTACAACGTGGTATCAAAGTCTGGTGGTGGTAGCAGATCCTCATTTGAGATGCGTTCCCTCTTGCGGTTGGTTGGCTCTAGTGGCTCGAAAAGAGCCTTCCTTTTCTCTGATAGCTCAGCCATTGGATCAGTTGCCTGCTTTTTCTCCTTTGTTTCAGCTTGGTTTTTTGCTTCCTCTGTGCCCATTGGTTCGTGCCCCATCTTCCCATTGTCCGGATTGGAGGTCTCTTTGTTGAGGGTTTCTACCTCCACTCTTCCATTGGCTGAGTTGAGAATGGTTATTCTGAGATTAGTATTGTTCCTTTTTTAAAATAGGAAACCAAGTAAAACAAGATTAATTTTTCTTTTTTCGTTAATTTGTTTTGAATCACAAGTTCAGATTAAGAAAATAATAATAACACACAGCATGCAAGTGTGCTCAAGCTAATAAATATTAGTTCTGCATCGAGTTGATCTATTCATGGAATATCAATGAGATTATTTGATGTTTGGCATTTAAATGAAAGCTACTCGACTTGAACTACCACAAGCATTGAAGTTCAAGAAACTTTTTATATTTTTTGGGGCACTAAAAATGATGATTTTTTTTTTATTTTGTAGAATTGGACTGTTTGGTCAAAAAATAATTAAATCAGACTGGTCTCATGTGAAATTTTGAAAAAAAGTTTAGCATAAATTGAAAACCGTAAGTTTGATTAACAACTTGAAAAGAGGTGAATAGTGTCAGTTTTAAGTATTGTATGTATAAGAAAAGATGGGGAAAAATGGGGAAATTTTCAATTGCAAGGCGAAATAACGGAACAGAATAAAACCGAGGGATATACCCCTTGTAGTTGGAGTTTATAAATTGAATTTGTTTTATAAACCATAATTAGAAAAAAAAATATGAAACCAACATGATTACTTTTTTTTACAAAAATCATAAGAACCGAAATGACATTTCGGTTTCTGAATATATATATATTTTTTGACCGAAATGGCAATTCGATTCCAGATATTTTTACAATTTTTCAACGTATTTGCTGGGATTGAAATGCTATTTCGATCCAAAAAAAAAACCGAAATGACATCTCTGTTCTTATCATTTTTGTATATAAAAAAAAAGTAATCACGTTGGTTTCACAGAATCTTTTTTCTAATTATGATTTATAAAAAAAATTCTTATAAATTTCTCTGGATTGCTAAAACACGTAACTGACACGTGGGACCACCCCAGTCCTTCTCACTTGTTAGTCTGTGGTTGTTGGTAGGTGGTGCCTAACGGATCGGAGGGTAAACTAACAGACTTCGTAGCCATTATAGAAAGAGACTGTCAGCTTCCGACCGGCTTTATCCGGTCATAAACCGTATCCACAGACCACAAACTTCGGATTTCACTTTTTACGAACAAAATAAATTACCTCACCCACCAAAGAAATACCAAAGAAATAACAAAATAAAGAACGAATTTGTTTTGATAGATTTTTTTTTGTTTGGAAGTTTCAAGGAAAAAGGGGGGATTTAACTTCTCCAGTGTGTTGCAAAGGAAATAAATTATAAATGTTGGAGCAGTAAGATTCTTAATACAAAGAAATATATGGATAATTTGATCTGTATTTACCTGATCTCTTCCTAGATTTCCAAAAGATCCGAGGAGGCGAGGCAGAAGAGAATCCATCCATGGAGAAAAGGAGAAATTCTAGCTTAACAGAATTAGTTGAGTGAAAGAGATGGAAAAAATTTCACCTTGCCAAATCAATCGGAGCACTCAAATCTATGCCCAGAAGTAGAACAGAATTCTCTCTTTCTCTTTACCGAGTTAACTGAGTGAAACTTTGAAAGAGGAGGAGAAATTGTCGCCTCTCTTTCCCTCCCCTTAGTTGTTATTTCTTGAGGTAGCCAAGGATTCATTTGTGTGTTCGGAGTAGGTCCGATGCCCATCTGACCATCCGATTGCATAAAGATTCGTGAGATTTGTATTAAAATCCGTGCGTATCTGTATCAATTTCCGTGCGTATAGATCTTAATGCTAATCGTACGGTTTTAGAACTAATTGAACCTAAATTAGATCCATGGACCTACTCCTATCTCTGAATTTATCCGCATTTGGACGCTATGTTGTCCTTCCGTGTTGTTTTAGTCAGAACCCTCTGCTGTTTAAGCAATACCGGAGACCTCCAGCACGAAAATCAAGGGTGTGTGATAAGAAAAAAGGACGTGTCGGTTGTCAGAACTGGAGACTGATGTGAAGTTTGCTTTGCGGTTACGATGACATCATCACTCGAGTTTTGCATGCTGTGCCAAGCAAACGCTCGTTGCTTTTCCTCAAAAAAAGAAAAACAGAAAAAGCAAACGTTCGTGCAGCAGGAAATAAATCTGCTGTGATTCTAAAGGGATCGCAGGACCCTGTTATTCCATATCCATCCATTGATCTGTTTAGAGATTCGTGCATACAAAATAAGTATTATTAAGATTTGTGTATTTCAAAAAGTGAAAGGTTAGATTTGGAATCGCAGGGTACTGCGATCTCTTTAGACTCACAGCAGATTTATTTCCCGTGCAGCATGATATTGCGTTTACAATGTCCCGCAGTCTTTCTTTAAAATAGAGTTCTCTTCACGGAACTACAGAAGAAGAATTGGGAGAATCGTCCAAGATGCTTTCATCAGGTATTCTACATGCCCTGCACTTTATTTAGGAACCGGATTCTCACGTGGGCAGAAAATTTCTGCCTTTTAATTTAAAATTACTGATATGTGGATTTGAACTGAATTTTGATATTTAAATATTAGATATGATTTTCTACTCATAAGAGAGGCAGGAGATTCGGTTCCCTTTTTATAGCTATCGTGGATTGATGACTAGTGCAGCGAGTATAAGCCAAAGAATCTGATTGATAATTATGTTGTTTATTGGGGATAGAAGTTAGAAAAAAATGTTATCTATTAATCAGACCAAAACATTGTAAACTAAATTGCTGGTGAATTAGGAGACATTTAGTGTAGTTTTCTTTTCCCCCCACCTTTTTTTTTATCTGAGTAGAATTTAAGAGTGAAGACGGAGCAATTTGAAGCGGATAGTGTCAATATGTTATATGTCTCTGGATTGGGAAAGGAAGGGCGGCTTATCGCAACGGCTTGATAGGCAAGAATAAGCAAGGGATGTCAGATATCCACGCGAGGAGCTCGCTCCCCTTAGCAGTAAAGCTTTCTTCCGCCTATCCGCTGTCAATATTAAATTTATATCCGCATGGGTGGACTTAGGATTTTCGTCGGAGGAGCAAAAAAATATCGAATCGAATTTAAATCTATTAACTAATTAGGTACTCGATAAAAACATTGTTTTGTTTTAACTTATACTTTTCAATACTCCCACTTATAATTTCTGATTTTCTAACTTATAATTTTAATTATCAATCATAATTCAAGAATTTATTTTAATTTTAACTCTAAATTTAACCCGAATTACAATTCAAACATTCAGAGGGGGGCAAAAAGATTATCAGGGAAGACAAAGTCGATTGGAACATTTCGAACTCCACTAAAACTCAAAATCGAGAGAGGGGCTCCCTGGAACACTGTAGATCCGCCCCTGCATATCCATCTTTCAATGAACTGGATACGAATATAAATAATAAACAAGTGTTAAAATTGAAAATCAAATTCACATTAAACGTGGATATATGGATACGAAGCGAATGATCCACGAATGCATATATAAAAAAATAATTATTGAATAATTGATTTACTGATAAGCATAAATTATATACTCATTCGATCTAGTTTTTTATCATAAAATAACACCAAATACTTTGTATTTTGAATATAAAGTGAATATAATAGACCTAGAATCAAGTTACTGCGTTTATTTGGTTTTAAATTGTAGAAAATGAAGAAAAATGCCTAGTGCGGACGCACAGTTTGCGATACAGCCACACCAAGTACTTAGATGGATTTCTGGACGCGCGCCAATTTTAAAAAGATATAATAAGCCATGCATCAAAATCCGTGCGGACGCACAGATTTCGATGCGGTCGAAATCTGGTTGCATAGAAAATGCCCGAGCCCAGTGCAGACGCACTGTAGCAGCCAGTGCGGATGGCCTGGCCGCACTGTAGCAGAATGCATAACTGGAGTCTGAACTTAAAATAGCTATAACTTTTGACTCGTAACTCTATTTTGGACATATGACAACTTTTCGGAAAGTTAGCAAGAAGATCTACAACATGAGAAACTAAAAAAAGAAATTTGAAATCAGTGTGGATGCACTGGACCCGCAGACAGCCAAAATTACACGTTTTCAACACGGTTTCTATTTTTAGCGCACCAAGGACGTGTTTTGATAGTCAAATGTGGACAAGGCAATATGAGAAACAATCCAAATATAACACCCACTAACTCCACTTTCTAACCTCTTAATTGGGCATAGCCCTTGGCTATAAAAAAGGAGGTTCATTCCTATTCAAACAGACAACTCTCATCTCTCTCTTTCCCCATGGGTGCATGTCCATTTTCCAACACACACTTAGCGTAAAAATTCGGCAGCCAAGGAAAGTTTTTTCAAGGAGGGAGAAGAAGGAGATTCGAGCAAGAAGTCAGCAAGATTGGGGGGGTTTTGTTCTATCAATCCTAAAGTTGGGTTCAATACCCGAAGAAAGGAATTTAAAACAATAAAAACAAATAAAATAAAGGTTGGTTTGTTTTCTAGTTGAGGAGATCTAGGGGTATTCGGTCTACAATCCCTTGATAATTCCATCTATTCGGTATTTTCATGTGTAATTTGATGAGGTTTCTAACCTAATATGTCATTAAGGGTCACTTTTGTGAATTAATAACGTACCTAAGTAATTCGGAATTGACGATTAGGTCCTTCACCCTAGCTACCTAGACCATAAGCTCTTGTTAGTCTCTCATCTCCTCAAATATTGATACTTCACGATTAAGTTCATCAAATGAATATCCGATTCGATTTGAGATGTCATAATTAGGGTTTGACTTCACGGTTAGGTCCTTCACCAAGTCCCTAACCTTAATTTCTGTAGTTCCTGTTAGGTTTTGACGGTTCAAACCCATTGATTAAGTATGTTGGGGTTTTGACGGTTCAAACCCATTTATTTGCTTAAGGTGCGGAAAGAGTAAAACAAAATTTTTTACATCTACCTTAAGCTACGGATTAAATGAATTAAGAAGATCCATTTAATCGTATTTACAGATCTACTCCATAAATGATTTCTAAAATATTAAATCTATTTATCAATTAAATAGATTAATATAACATGTTTATACCTTGTTTCCAAATCACAGTTAGAATGCAGACCGAGCGAGTAGAGCTACACCAGGGAAGGAATCGACTCGGAGTATCACACTTGTGATACCTCTATTGGTTATCCACCAGGACTAACCAGAGAGCGGTTTATTTCTTTTGCCAGAAATACTATAAACCGCGGAATTCTGCAAAAACACTATTCACCAAAATTTTTCGTTTAATCAGATTCACTAATAAACCAAATCTGAAATATCACGAAAATTCAGTAAAACACTATTCACCGATCGAAAAACCGTAAACAGAGAAAGAGAGAAATTCCAATTAACGAAGTAATCAGATTAACACGTGAATTAGTGAGTTTTCTCTTTCACCTATGCCCATCTATTTATAGGCATTTGAGAAGGTTCGCAAAAGACCGAAATACCCATGAAGTTGCCAAAATTACCAAAATGCCATTTTGGCATTCAAATTTGATTTTGCAACTTCATATTGGTTAGATTAGTTTAATGGATTCTAAACCTATTAACCCAAACCCATTATGAATAGTAAATATCCAAATCAAATATGTATAATTGTCATGTACAATTATATTCGTCTACGGTTTTCGTTTGGTAATTTTTATACAACATGTCAAACACGTTTATAAACTAACCAGTATTTTTGTTTGTCATTCTAAATGACGTACAATTAATTATAATTAATTAAACCAAGTATAACTAATTATAACCATTAGTTTTTGCTTTGTCATTTTTAACATGACAAATATAATTTAATTATAACACGTATAATTAATTATAACCATCTTAATATTAATTACAATCAATTTATAATTAATCAGTAAGATTCTCCGAATAGCTCCTATATGGTGTGACCCAATAGGATCTGTGTTATGTTGGTAAATAGAGTTAAAACTGTTTTAACTTCTATAATCATAGGAGGCATCTGGCAGTATACACTATGACCATCCAATTACACAGATGATGCTGTACTGTACAATATCACGATCCAGTAAACAATTTACTTGTGTCAGTTCTTCTGTCTCATAGCTATCAGATCAGTTTCAAGGTAGATGTGTGTCATCCTTGCTAACTGTATCTTTTCTTGATCTTGAGCAGATTATCAAATATAATTACTCTTGTAATTATACCGCATGCAGATAATCTAACTCTACCAAGGGGCCCAGTGATGCTATAGCTCGTATAGAGATACGAGGGACAAATAGTATTCTTGGCAGACTATCACTTCCTCAGCTAAGCTATACATATGGAAATGCTACCGTTATGACTGCTTTTTACGGACAGCGTTAGATAACACTCACACATACATATTTCTTAGTGGGAACGATAAATACCTCATACTGTAGAACTTGACACTGAATGAAAACATTAATGACACGAACACAATTCTATTTAATGTTTCATTCGGGATCTGTCAAATACCATGTTCCTAGAACATGTATCTATGTGATTAAAATGACATCTCGTGTCAGGTGGTTTGTAAAACTTAACCATATTTTAATCCACATACTAACCTTGTACCGGTAATTAGTGTTCCTGCTAATTACCTTGGTCAGTGACCTTTTAAGAGTCTATATCATCTATATTATGGAGTTTCACAATTTCAGTCATGAACTCGAAATGATCCATAAATGCAATAATACTCAAGGCAACAAAATGATATACATTCAATTCATGAACAAAGCTTTATGATAATTTATCGTATTATTGACTTCTATATTATTACAAACTAACAGTTCCGGCTTAGATTACAAATTGGTTAGATCCTAATCTAAACCTAGGGTATTTGCATTCATAATTTGGTACTATCCTATTAATCATAGTCAATTCTGGTTCTTTCGAATCCAAAACGGGATAACTACAATTCAAGCACTAATTATGTTATTAACACAAATAATAATGAGGAGGGTTCAAATGCCTCCATGTTTTTGTGCCTCCATCATGCCTCCATCTCTCTCCATCATTTTCAAAGTTCAAACAGTCGATCCGAACCGCTCAACCTAACCTCCATACTAAAATATGTTTGGAGACCAAATTTTATATTTTTAGGAATTTTTTTACTATTTTTTTAGATAGGTACAAAAATACTGTTTTTAGATGGTTCAGATTTACTGATTTTGTAAATGATAGAGACAGATGGAGGCATGATGGAGGCACAAAAACATGGAGGCATTTGAACCCTCCTCAATAATAATTCACAAAAATTAACAATCAAATACCATAAAACAATCATAACAAAAAAAAAATCCAAATAAAATAGAATTAAACAAGTTCATGCATTGACCTAGACCCATAGAGAGAGATCTACTCCATCTTAGAGAGATCCATTACAAAAATTGACAAAAATAAGAAGAAATGAAATAAAGAAATTATTACACCTTTTCTTGGATCAAAACCCTAAATCTTGCCGACTTCTTGCTCGAATCTCCTTCTTCTCCCTCCTTGAAAAGCTTTCCTTGGCTACCGAATTTTTACGCTAAGTGTGTGTTGGAAAATGAACATGCACCCATGGGGAAAGAAAGAGATGAGAGTTGTCTGTTTGAATGGGAATGAACCTCCTCATTTATAGCCAAGAGCTATGTCCAATTAAGAGGCTAGGAAGTGGAGTTAGTGGGTGCTATATTTTGGATTGTTTCCCAGATTGCCTTGTCCACATTTGACTATCAAAACACGTCCTTGGTGTGCTAAAAATAGAAACCATGTTGAAAACGTGTAATTTTAGCTGTCTGCGGGTCCAGTGCGTCCGCACTGATCCCAAATTTCTTTTTTTAGTTTCTTATGTTGTAGATCTTCTTGCTAGCTTTCCGAAAAGTGGTTGTATGCCCAAAACGGAGTTACGAGTCAAAAGTTATGGCTATTTTAAGTTCAGGCTCCAGTTATGCGTTCTGCTACAGTGCGGTCAGGCCATCCGCACTGGGCTCGGACTTTTCCAGCGCGACCAGATTTCGGCCGCATTAAAATCCGTGCTTCCGCACGGATTTTTGATGCATAGCTTATTATATTTTTTAAAATTAGCGTGCGTCCAGAAATCCATCTAAGTACTTAGTGTTGTCGTATCGCAAACCGTGCGTCCGCACTGGGCATTTTTCTTCATTTTATATTTAAAATATAAAATATTTAATGTTATTTTATGATAAAAACTAGATCAAATATGTATATAATTTATACTTATCATTTACTATGACAATAAATCTCTAAGAATAATAACATATCAAATTTCAGATTATTGAGTTATTATATGTTATTGGACCGAAACACAAAAATTAAGTAACTCTTAGGAACATAGCAATATTTCATAAAACTCTCAAAGTCCAAAAATAACTAGTTATTACATTAAATACTGGTCCAAAATCCTTAGGCTAAATTAGCATTTAATAATAAAATAAACTAAGTTCGCATAAACTTCAATAGTAGCATCCGATTTATATTACATATAATTATTATTTTAATCCTACATCTTCAAACACGAGAGAAACTGTTATGGAGTCTATAAAAAAAATTCTGTAACTAGTAGAAAAATCACTTGATTAGACCGAGTTCGAATGAATATTTAGATTTGCGTTCCGAATAATATTAGATATCGAATCTGTTTTTGTATTAATAAAATTATCCGAATACGAATTCAGATTTCTCTTGTTAATAAATATTCGGATTCGACGCATAAAGGCCTGTTAGAACCATATAAAGCACAAAGACCGTAAACGAGGAATTCGTCATATTTGCTCCTTGTAATAACTCCCGATATTTTCGCTACCATGATGGGCTTGGGCTATAGTCAGCATTTGAGTATTTCTTTCCTAATTATGAATCACTTGAAGCCTATATTAGCCCAACTAAAAGCCCAATGAATTTGCTGGATTTCCATTATCCGAGATTTCAGTTTTTGAGAATGCAAGCAAATTCTTCAGTCTTCCAAAAGGTCAAATTTCTTATCCTTTTAACAAACATAGATCGGATGGATAATGGCTTCAGTATTACAATAGTAAATTAATCAAATAAATGCCTGATATAGTGATGTTGGAGAAAGTTAAAAACGTTAAATCAACTTAACACAAACCGGAATAAATAGTTTATAGTTATTAATTTTGCAATGAAAAAGAGAGATCAGCATAATAAAACTGCAAACAAACCTTCTGCGCTGGTTAAGAGAAAGATCAATTCTAGACCTTAAGATATCTATTCCACCTTTTAGATAACAAAATTCAAAAAACTAATTATATCTACCCCACCAGCATAACTTAATCTGAACTACATTGTCTGAACAATTAGCTGTCCCAGTCACATCTACCTTGCCTATCTATGACTATTTTTTCCAAATATAAAGAAGTCAGAAATAAAGAAACAGAGAACATCTCCAAAGACCCCATACATTGTTTCATGAGACTAATTTTATTTGCCATTGTTTGCAGGTGATCAGGCACAAGATAAACAATGAGGTTCCAAAGAAGAGCCGTAAACCTGCTCCAAGCAAGAGGCATGCAAGGCGTGGCCACATGGCAGAATCGCACAGATTGGAGGGTCAGTAGAGGTGCCAGAACTAGAGTTGCATGGCAGGAATGCAAGATCAATGGCACACAGTTGGCACTTCTCGCCCAATGGAATCGGTGCTAAATCAGGCTGGTCCTGATCTACATTCACCCAGAAAAATATCATTGAAAAAATGAATTTACACACTTAAGTAACAAAAAAATTAAATAAATACATCAAAAGCTAGAATCAGATCTTAGTAAACGCCTATCAGGACCTAATATGACTATTACAGACCACAGACTGCCAAGACATACCTCGAGAGCTTATGTAGTTATCTTTGATCCGTTGTTTTAAAGCTTTTCTTTTGGTTGCTTGATTCCCAACTGCAGCAACGGTTTTACCTACAATACTTGGAAAATTTGTCAAATGCTAATATTTTTTTTTATATATTTGGGATACACTAATAACAGATGTGTGATGAAAGAAACAAAATAAAAAGGATAGCAGAATTGTAACTACCTTTAGGATCACAAGCAGTAACCTTGACCAATGATTTCTTAGCTGAAACATTAGGAACCATATTCTGAGGGTGCGGTTGATCACTAGTGAAGTTGTTTAATTTGGAGTAGCCAGCAGCTTGACTTGAAACAAGTCCAGCGACTTTACCAGCTGAATTTGGTTGAAGAGGAGTTGGCCGTAAAATAGGACCAGTTCTAGTGATGATCCCATCGGAGGATGGGACGGATGGCTTTGAGTTGCTGGAAACAGGAGAGGGGACGACTGGGATCCACGCTAATCGAGTTGAAGTACCTCTTTTGTCCTTATGAGGATAACGGACGGTTGGTATTGGGTTCCTTAAAGCCGGATTAGTACTAGTGGAGGCTCCAGCACTAAATGTAAGCTTCCTGCTATAGTTGCTTGTAACTCGAGGGGCAGTAACTCTGGCATCCATAATTGAAGGTGTAATTGTATGTAAATTTCTCCTTAAAATGGGATTGGGCAGAGTTTCCTTACGAAGAGATTGTTGTTTGTCTGTTACTTGAGATGAGGTACCTCCAGGGGCATTATTGGCACCCAATGTGGGTTGACGTGCATGTAAAAGAGCATCAGGTGATGTTGGCTCGCAAACAACTCTCCTAGAAGATAGATTTGGTTGAACAGTTACATACTGTGAAGATCTTGAGAGGATTGAGGAGAGGCCAGATGCAGGTATGCTTCCAGTTGCCCTATTAGACTGCCGATTGCTGGAAGAAGGTAGAATAGTTGAAACAGCACGAGTTATGACTCGGCCAATGCGGCTTGGTACATTCTGAGTACTCCTAGAAGATGTATTGCTTGAAGAAGGCGTTTCACTCTCTACAAGAGATCTATGAGTTAGAACTCCGAATATTCATATAGTTGACATTTAAAAGAAAACAATAACACAAAAGGAGATCCCAATCCCTCATGCAATAAAAATGCTAAATTTATGACAAATGGAACATGCAAAATGACACTGACAGGAACTATGGTCACAAAAATATGTTGAGCAAGAGCAAGAGCGAGCAGTGTCACCTTTGGAACTAATAATCCAAAATCAAGGAACCTTGAGAACAACTATGGTCATCAGTATATTTCTTTGAATATTTAACCGGCTTATAAGTATGCTTGCAATTCACCATTATAATAACTAAATGAGGATTTTTTTTTTTTGTTGTTGTAAAAATTAAGCACGGGCACACCGCACACACTGACACAAACACAAACAAGCAAGCCAGTTTGGGCAAAATAAGCTAAGGAGGTTTTATGAAATTTGGTCTGTATCAGAATAGTATCAAGGCAAAGAACAAACAATGCAAAAAAGGACAAACCTAGAGAATTAAAACTAACCAATGTTACCAATTTACCATTGTCAATATGCATAACTAAATTAATAAATTATAATTTGACACTTCATACAAATGACGACTAACTGCACAGTTAAATTACAAATAAGGAATCAAAACTAAATAACAAGACAAAACTAATTTCCTAATAAATCTAAATTCGAAATGTTGAGGAGTAGGTGAGACCAATTAGGTACATGGTAAAAAAAAAAAATTGGCTCTCCGTACAAGGCGATTTTTAGGGCGATTTCTAAGGCAGCACCTGATGGCTCCCAACGGTGAATGGCAGGTTGTTCGTCGACGCCGTCGCTTCCCCGACAACTGGAGAACCCCTTCTGACGTGGAACTGGACAAGGTTCCTCCCTACATACCATACTCTACCAAGCCAACCTTCGCAGAGGTAGTAGCACGAATCACCCCACATGCAGGTAACACCACTGGTTCAGCCAGCTCAGGGGGCTCGGCCAGGCCCTCTCCCAACGGTTCACGGTCTTCATCTCCTCAAACCCCTCCGGGTACACACTATTTTCATTCACCCCACAGCCCCACCCAGCTCCGCTTCCCGCCTCAGCCCACCTTCCCGGAATGGCGTGGACGCTGTTTCCGTTGCTGCCGGACGGGCCATACTCAAGCTCACTGCCGTAACCCCCGTAAATGTGGCAAGTGCTGGACCAATGGTCACATAGCTAGCCAATGCAAGACCCATATGCTGAACCCGGCGGCAAGGCCTTTCCAACCAAAGGCTCATGTTTACAAGCCAGTCAGAGGCGAGCCTATGTTTGATGAGCTTCTCAAGGGAGATGCTCACCCTCCTAAACCGACACTGCCTGATGGGAGACCCGATAAGATAACGGTATTCATTGAAAGGGATGAGGCCTTCTTCCAAGAGGTTGAAAGCCTTGGAAGGGCAGTAGTGATGTATTGTGCAAATCAGCCTCTTTGCGTAGAAACACATCAAGTTCTAAAGATAGCAGTTGCTACTAAGTTGGTTACTGAGAATGAGGTCAAAGTGTCAAAGTTGGCTAATGAAAAATTTCTCATTCATCTTCCTGTGGGTTTAGCAGTTGAGACCTTTGTAAGCGCTTTGCCAGGGTATCTCTGGGACCAAGGGTTCTCCTTCCAACAATGGTCACTTCTTGATGATGCAACGGTGAAGATGCCGAGATTTAAGGTCCTTCTTGACCTTGTTGGCTTACCCCCTCACCAATGGAAAGAAAGTAGCGTGAATAATGCAATTTCCAAGATGGGATTGTTCCTCGGAACAGTGGCCAACGAACATGCTTCAGACCTCAGTGCAAGAAGAATTGCTATAGCGACAGATGACCTATCAAACATCCCAGATAATTTGGGGCTAGTAATCGGAGGACTGGAGTATCCAGTTCAGGTCAGGCCGGTTGCATGGGAAAGAGGCCCTATTTATAGCACGTCAGACTTCCCTGTCCTTCCCCGGAGATTTTCAAGGCCGCCTCTTCCACCACCCTCTCATGCAGAGGCCTTTTTCTTAGAGGAGGGAAGTGACTCTGATGGGCAAGTTTGCCCTAACGATGACGAACAAATTACTTGTTCTAGGCGGGTTCTAATGGAAATATGTCAGGGGCGGAGCATGTCTAGTATTCCGCCGGAGATCAGGGCTTTCATCAAGGGCCGCCAAGGACCGGCTGAGATCTCTATCGGTGCACTTGAGCAGCTAGTTTTTGCCACAGAAGATCATGCAGAGTACTTTAATCAGGCGGGTCAGATTGTAAGGGCTGATGGTGTCTTAGTTTCCACTGTGCCGACACCGGAGGCCACAGACTCAGTTCAAAGGCAATCATGGCAACAAGGTCAAACGGCTCTCTCCAACTCGGAAGATGCACATGGGGATCCCAACTCATGCACGCCCAATGGGACAAGGAAAACACCAATTTTGGAAACTGAGGAGGGTTCAGTACAAGGTACTGATGCAGAGCAAGTACGAAAGGGAAAGCAGCCCATTGAAACTCAGATCACATGTGAGCCTAAAACAAAGAGAAAGCTTACAGTGAGTCTTCAAAAGGTAGATAATCAGTTCGCGGGGCCTAGTTCCACGCGTATAATAACACAGCAAATCGAAGAAAATCAAGTCAAGGATCACGGGTCCTATGGAAATCCTTCTAGACAAGTACAACCTTTCTCGTTCCCAACTTCGAGGCATAACCGCTTCAAGGAAGTATTGGGTCGCGGTAGAGGGCGTGCTGGGCAGGGAAGAGCGAGTAGACATGTGGCAAGTCAGGATATAACAGTAGGAGGAGCAAAGTCCTACAAAACCGTAAAGAGAGGGTCACAATTAATCACAACAGGTGGAAACTCTTTCAGAGGAGGCAAAAAGAAGGGATCTGAAGCTAGGCTCGTGACACAGGCAAGGGGAAAATACAAATGGACGCGTGGAGCCCAGTCCATCCCAGTTGAGGTCATAAATGAATCTGTAGGTGATCATATTATGGGCCAGAATAAACAAGCCCAAAAGGAAAAAACAATTTTGAAGAGGAAGCCCACCTCTTCGACTTTACAGCATGAGTCTGAAGCAAGCCAAACGGGCCATGTGCAAAGGTCTATCCAACAGGACAAAGGCAGCTTGCACGCGGATCAGCAGGCGCAGATTAACCTTAACCCCGAGGCCTTTTTTGAGGTTTCTGTCCAGAAGAAGCTTTGTTTGGACATAGCAAAAGGTTGTGGCCTTAACCTGGAAGTGGTGACACAGACACTTGAAAGGGACAATGATGAGAGAAGAGTTGAATTGCAACAGCAAGGTGATTTAAATCAAGGAGAAGAAGAAGGGCCTCAGGTCAACCTCGACCCAGCTTCAGATGATGAGCTCAGTGCAGCTGAAGAATACTAGTTGGTATTTTTCCTTGTTGTAGTGTTGTGTTGTTGAACTAGTTATTTAATGATTTACAAAAAATTAAAATTGTTAACTTGGAATTGTAGAGGTCTAGGAGATTTGAGTAAATGTAAGGTTGTATGTGATGTGATTCGGAGTTCACATTGTGACGTTTGTATGTTGCAAGAAACAAAAATCAATGAAATGAGTCTTAAGTATGTCTCGAGCTTTCTCCCCTCTTTCTTCTTTTTCAATTGTGCTTTCAATCTGGCAAGAGGAACCAAAGGGGGACTGATTTTGGCTTGGAAGAAATTTTTTACATTACAGAATTCATGGGCCTCTACACACACCCTTTCTGTGCTTCTAAAAGATATGAGAACAGGTCAATCGGCTATATTCACAACCATTTATGGACCTAGTGTAGATATTGACAAGCCAGCCTTTATCAATGAGTTGAATGCGATGATCAGCTTGGTACGGGCTCCATGGATCATTGCGGGTGATTTTAATCTGGTCAGATGGTTGATGGACAGAACCGGCAATTTTCAGGGTTTTCGTCTGATGGATTCTTTTAATGACTTCATTAGGAGGGCAGGACTTATTGATGTGCAATTAAAAAACCGCTCGTACACATGGTCGAGTAAAAGACCAAATCCCATATTTTCTAAGCTAGATAGAGTGCTCATGTCTCCGGATTGGTCATTAAAATTCCCGATTATCTCGTTACAAGCATTGGAGATGGTGGTTTCGGATCATGTTCCGTTACTATTATCATGTCAGAAACCGAGCACAGCCCCGAGAAGTTACAAGATTGAGACTTTCTGGTTAAGGTATGAGATGCCTAGGCATATGGTGCAAATTCTTTGGGGTAGATCGAGCTCAACAGTAGATGGGCCCCAACAAGCTCTTAACAGTTTTTCAAATAATGCTATGCTGCTACAGAGAGCACTCCGGTTGTGGCATAGGGAAGGTTTTAGTGACATGGAAAGACAACTAAAGAGATGTAAGGAAGCAGTCATCTTCTTGGATAAGGTTGAAGAGCATAGACAGTTAGCCGGGTATGAATTTCGGTTGAGATGCAAGATTAAAGAAAGAGCTTTTGAATTGGCTAATAATTTGGAAGAAAAATGGCGTCAAAGATCACGGTGTAATTGGCTGAAACAAGGGGATAGAAACACTCGATTTTTTCACGCTTTTGCTTCCTCAAGAGTGAGGAGAAACCTAGTTCAATCAATTGAAGAAAATGGAGCTAGTGTTACAGACCCCACTGGCATCATGAATCTGTTCTTTAACGGGTTAAAGGAGCAGTTGGGGTCTTCAAATACGGTAAGGTCGTTTAGTCCAGAAGTTATGTATAGTCCGGACTCATCCCTGTTGCAACTTCAGGATCCGTTTACGGAACAAGAAGTCCATATTGCAGTAAACATGCTAGCTCAGAACAAGGCTTCTGGCCCTGATGGCATCCCGAATGAGTTCTTCCACTCATATTGGCCAGAGCTCAAATTGGAAATCATGCAAATAATGCACGGTTTCTACGAAAATAGCCTGGATTTAAGCCTTGTTAATAAAGCCAACGTAGTGATGATACCCAAAATCGAAAACCCAGTGTCAGTTGGGGATTTTCGCCCCATAAGCATCATAAATCTAGTCCCTAAGCTGATATCAAAAGTGCTAGCCAATCGGCTTAAGGACAAAATGCCAAAATTGATCTCACCTAATCAAACTGCATTCATCCGAGGTAGGCAAATCTCGGAGAATTTTGTAGCAACAAGGGAATTGCTGCAGCATATCAAAGCGAAGGGTAAGGCTGCGATTTTCTTGAAATTAGATTTTGCAAAGGCTTTCGATACAATTGAGTGGGAATTTTTGCACAAGGTGATGATTGCAAGGGGTTTTCCGGTAAAATGGATCAGTTGGATCGAAGCGTTACTTACCACGGCATCTTCTAGAGTCCTTATCAATGGGGCAGCTTCAGAATTTTTTCGGCATAAGAGGGGCTTGCGGCAAGGGGACCCCTTATCACCTTTACTTTTCAACTTAGCCGCTGATGTGTTTCAGCGGATGGTCATTGCCACCAACAGAAATATCCATGGAGGAATCTCAAGAAAAGTAAAGGAGTCATTGTTGGCTTTCCAATATGCGGATGATACCGCCGTAATTGCATCTGCTAAGATATCATCTCTGATCTCACTTAAATTACTGATTCGTCTATTTGCTGAAATTTCAGGGTTGAAAGTGAATTACAATAAAAGTAATTTTATTCCTATGAATGTGGAGGAAAATGATACAAGATGGATTAGAGCAGTGTTGGGTTGTGCAAGAACAGATTTCCCGATTAAGTATCTGGGAATGCCCCTGTCGGTTGCCAAACCGAAAAAGCAAGATTTTTTACCCTTAATCGACAGAATTGAGAGTAAGCTTGGTGGTTGGAAAGCAAACCTGATTTCGAGGGGGGGACGCTTACAACTTGTTCACTCAGTATTATCCACAGTGCCTATCTATTACATGAGTTGTTTTAGATTGCCGCAATGGGTCATAAAAAGAATTGATAAGATCAGGCGATCTTTTCTCTGGGGTAAAATGGTTGGAGATAGGAAGGGTATCTCTTTGACGAATTGGTCAACAACACGTGTTCCTAAGAACTGGGGCGGTTTAGGGGTGTCAGATTTAAAATTGGTTAACATTGCGTTGCTATTAAAATGGTGGTGGAAAGCCCACTGTGAGAAGGATTGTCTTTGGACAAATACAATTTGTTCACTAAGAAGAAGGGGTGCAGATTCAGAGGGCCCTGACATATGGTTAATCACGGGATCCTTTTTTTGGAGTCAATTGAGGGCTATCAAACAAATTTTCAATTGGAGTACGATATGGCAGATAGGGGACGGAAGGTCCGTTTCTTTCTGGTTCGATGTCTGGCCAGATGGTCCAAGGATGATTGGAGGAGGTCGGGGCCTTGACAGACCAAATATATCGCTTAGGGAAGCATGGGATATCAGATTCGAGTTGCACCCAACCCTTGAGCAACACGATTTGATTTTCTTAGATACCCAACGAGATCAATTAAGATGGAGATGGGAAACTTCGGGCATGTTTACGGTTAAGTCAGTTTTGAGGGTCCTAAATTCAGGTGGGATGACCAGATGGAATTTTGCCTTCATTTGGAAGAGCCCGGTGCCTCCAACTGTTAGAGTTTTCACCTATCTATTGCTACACGACAAAATACTGACAAAGGCGGTACTGTACAGGAGGCACATTACACAAAATCCCAATGATCTTACTTGCGTACTCTGTGATACAGGTTCAACAGAAAACGCAACCCACTTGTTATACTTGTGCCCTTTTGCAAAGGCTGTCTGGGAAAGAGTAGCATTTCTAATGGGAAGAAGAATCATGGTACCGGCTGAAACAGTGACTCAAGTATGGATTAATTCTTGGGAACATGTTAAGAATTTGGGGGGTTGTAAACGAAAATTCTGGAGCTGCTGCTTCATGTGTATAAGCTGGTTTATTTGGAAGCAGAGAAACAGATACATCTTTGAAGCTGACAAGATTTCTGCTAGTGCACTGGCCGGGAGATGTGTGCAAGAGATGGTGCTGTGGAGTAAAAATTGTTGAGGGCAAATACAACAGAATACAACACGGGAGGCACAAACGGCAGTAAAAGTGGCAGTTTGATTTACTGAGTTGTTCTTTTACTTTTCCTCATTCATTTTAGTTTTATTTATATTTATATTTTTTCCGTTTTCTTTCTTTTTTCTTTTCTCATTTCCTTCCTACTTACCTTTTGATTGGAGTTGGAGTCTAGTGATGTAATGCTGCCCTTTTATTTAATACAAGGATCTTGACAGTCTCTGTCAAGTTTTTCAAAAAAAAAAAAAAAAAAATCTAAATTCTCAACGAAACTCTGAATGAGGACATTACTCACCTGTTTGATTCGTAGGAGGATGCATTTGCGCTTCGTCCGTATTAAAACCTTCAATTTCTCCAGGAAAGTACGAATTTCATTACTCTCCAAACCCTTAAAATTTCAATTAATCATTTGTCAAGAAGCTACGCTTACATTCAAGAAAAGGAACCTTTTCAATTGCACATAAAGTGTCGGCGAAAAGGGGAATGTCGAGATTGCCAAAAGATCTAAATCAAGATACCAAACAAGCAAGAATCGGAAATAGTTTCTCGCGAAGTATTTTCGTTAATTCGGTTCCTTCAAGAAACTACTTGCGTCGCGAAAGGCGGAGCTGTTAACGGGGATGGGAATGATTTGGGCTCCGCTTTTATATAGCCTTCGGGTTTGGGCCCCGCGGGCCGCGCATCTGTCTGCGAAGTGGGGCCGAATCTTGGACAAAATCATCAATCAGGATTCAGGACTTGTATTTCCATTTCTATTTTCAAAGTTGAAAATATAAGAACAGATCTTTGTATTAAAAATTTAAAATGTGTTTGGTTATCAAATTTTAATTTATTAAAAATATTTTTATAATTATTTTAGATAGTTATGAAATCACTATTTTTAAAATGTGTTTGGTTAACAAATTTATATTTATAGGAAATATTTTTATAATTATTTTAGATAGTTACAAAATTACTATTTTTGAATGATTCAGAATCTTCTGAAAAAATGGTGATTTTATACCTATCTAAAAAATAGTAAAAGAATTTAAAAAAAATTATATAAATTTTATCTCTAAGAACATTTTAATATGGATATTATGTTGAGTAATTCAGTTCGACAGTTGAAATTTAAAAACGAAGATAAGAATGTAAGGTATGATGAAGATATAAAAAAAATAAGGTATTTGAACTCCCGTTCTATTTTTAATTGCATTTCATGATTTAGTTTGAATGTGTTGTGTATATAAGCTGCACTTAATTATTTAGAATAAAGATATATATATCTAATTTATTGAAAACAATTCACGTGTAAATATATAATTGTAATTATTATATGTTTTTAATACCATTTAATAAATATACATGAGAAATTTACAAAAAGATAAACATATAAAATAATTAAAGAAAATGTATTACATCAGGTCAAACACAAATGGAGATCAATCATATAAAATTTTTCTACGAAGAACAAAATTAATTTTATAACACTATAATATTTTATTCTAAATTATATAAAAATTCATACATAAATATTACAATAAAAAATAAAAGTCAATTCACCATCATTTTCTTCACTTAAATTTGCCATTGCGTTTTATGTTGTTGTGTTGCCGAATAGGATCGGAGCACAAAAAAATTCATGTAATATATATATACATATAATATGTTCTACTCCTCAAGCTTTTCGGGCATCATGCTTTTCCATTTTTCCTCTTGATCTCTCTCCTTCTGTTTGTTCTTTTTCTCTCTAAAAGCAGGGTGCTACTATGGGTGCAAATGAATAAGATATTATCCGTTCAAATTCAAATCCGAATCTGCATTCAAAAATTAAATAGAGATACAAATATAGTTTCAAATTTTAATTATCTAGATTCGAATAGAGGAGGGCTCAAATGCCCCATTGATCAATGTCTCAATCATATCTCAACATTTTTTATCTTCAATTTTAAAGTTCAAACTGACGACTCGAATCGCTCAATATGATATCCACATTAAAATATAATTGGAGATTAAATTTTGTATTTTTTAGAATTTTTTTTATAAATTTTGAAGATAAATACAAAATTATTGTTTTTAAATAATCCACAATTTTCCTAAAAACAGTTATTTTATACCTAAATGAAAATGTTCCATAAATTTTAAAAAATATTGAATAAGAGAAATAGATACTTCATATTCGCGCCTAAAATACTTCCTTCCCTGCTATTAACCGTTTTCTTTCTTCCTTGTACTTCACGCCAAAGCTCGATACAGATTTTCAGGACACGTACCAGATACAGTGCCAGCTGTAGTGGCCAGTGCAGATTACAAAATACCCATGGCCTTAAGATCGCACTAAAAGATCATACGCATGATGAACAAAATGAAGAAATCATTTGCTTTTTAGCTGGAGTCGTCAATTGCAAGGTTCACGACTAAGGAGTAAATTTGAGCATAGATAGTAGTACTACTGTGTGGTACCATAAATTAATGCATGTTTTGTTGTGAAGGTCATAAAGCAATACATAGTGAACTGAAATGGATTTTACTGTGAAACTGAATACAAGAAAATATGTGCCACAAAGCAATATATTAGAAACAAATCAGTTCCACTACAATACTACTATCTCTTCTCAGAACCGGTATCAGTTATCCCAGATACCAGTAAACCAGAACCTCCATAAAACCCTAAAAAACATCTCAAATTAGGTCCCACCAGTAATGACAAAGCTTGATACTTGCCTATTTTATAAGTTTATATGGAGTCTGCATCCTCTGCATTAACTCAAAAAAACATCGTTTGATTTTAAACGGAACCATCAAGTTACAACCTATAATTTATAGGGACCCTTTAATATTAGCGTGGATCTAGTTTGCACGGATCTTAAAGGGGATCATACAGATGCATTTAATTCAAAATATTATTTTTTGAGTTAATGCAGAGGATGCGGATTCGTTTATATGGGCACACTATAAATTTTCTCTATTTTAAAATATAATTTATTAATAAAATAAAATATTATATAATCAATTTTGTCATAAATAATTATTTAAAAATAATTTAAATTAGGTTGTTCATAAATTGCTAAATAAAATTATTTTTTTCTATAAATCAATATCATCATACTAATAAAAATTACTAGTTATATATTTGAATGAAGAATATCATATACAATTTGATATTTATTATTGTCCTATAAATAATTCTTATTCATACTCTTATTTGATAAGTTAACATAAATCTGTTCTGACTCTTATCTTTAACCTTAAATCTAATTAAAAACAATATATTCATATTATCTTATAGAATACTATACAATTAAAGTGAATAAGTAAAACTTCAAAACATTTAAATCGTTCTTATTATTTTTATCAATATTTGTTGTTTAGTTTAATAGCAGTGAAATCACGTGCACAACTCGTGGTATGCTGAAATTAGAACCAGGGTGTTCTTAAGTTCATCAAGATGTTTGGTGAGTTTAATTGCAAAATCTATTAGATTGGCTTTAAACAATAAATCTAAACTGTTGAAATCAATTTACTTCACGAGTGATGAATTTACATGTAAATTTTTTAGAATTTAGAATTAATCTTGTATAAAGTCAAGTGGTAAAAAAATATTCAAAAAATGGATGCACTAAAATTAATTTATAAACTTTCTAATTTTGACTGCTTGACTTTATACTAAATAATTCGAAAACTTAAAATCTTTGCACGTAAATTCATCACTTGAAAAATAGATGGATTTCAACGGCTTGGATTTGTCGTTTGAAACCGATATAATATATTTTGGAGTTAAGCTCACCAAACACCTTGGTGAGTTTAAGAACACCCTAATTTTACTATAAGTTATCAAATTATATGCTGGTCGTTTAACTCAAATTTGCACGAATTTAAAACATTCTTTATATTTCAAATCTATGGTTCGACTGAGACTTCTATTTCTGTATTGCAGAGATTAGGGGTGTCAATGGGTACAATACTAGTAGAGTGAAATCATTCTCATATCCATACCCACTAAGAATTGATCTTATTCATACCCGTTAAGAATTTTTCTTACCCTATCCTACCCATATCCGTTAAGATTAGCAGGTAACGAAACGGTAATGAACGAATAACGAATAATACAAATATAATAGTTTTATTATTTTTACAAATAAACTATCAAAACTTATCATGTCTTACATATGCAATAACAATTGATAATATAAAATATAAATATGCAATTAATTCTAAGAGCATCTACATCCCTAAAACTCAAAAGGATTTCTAAATAACTGTTAACTAATTTTTAAAAATTATGGTCTTTAAAGTTTCTAACTCTCACATCCCTGAAACTCATTTTAGAGTTTCTATTAAGCCACGCCAGCAACAAATTAAAAAGGGGAAACAATTTGAGCCAATCATTTGGCCAACATAGAGTTTATAAACAGTTTCTTAATAAGAAACTTTCCCGCATAGTTTCTAAATAAGAAACTCTTTCACATCCCTGAAATTGGATTAGAAACTGCCACGTCAGATTAGAAACTCTAATAGTTTCAGGGATGTAGATGCTCTAAGTAATAGTTTTTTATTAAGCAAAAAAAAAATCACAAATATATAATTACCCGGTAACCAACGGGTACGAAATAATCTTTACCCGTACTCATATCCTTACACATTTATCTAATAAAAAAAAATCCTTACCTATATTCATACTGAATAAATTAACAAAAAAAAATCTTATCTATATCCATCTTATTGAATAGCATGTAAACGGGTGTCATTAACACCCCCAGCAGAGATGTTCACTCGGCACGCTGTATGACTGTATCATAATTTTCGGAAAGCACCAAAGAGACTTCTATTTCTGGCGTGCAATGATCAACCACAGTGCTTCCGAGTTCCGACTCCGTGCAATGACTTCTTAACATTCCCTAGTTCTGGCGTGCACGCTCCGTCCAGATTCCAAATATCCAATCCCTAATTGGGAGTTGGGACCATATCGAGTCGTCTGTGTACAGTACGCATGCATCTCACAGTGTGAATATTCTCTGTCAGATTCAGCTCACAGGACTCACGTTTCCATACACTCCATTCCATCCTGCGGTATCCAATGCCAGTATGCCACCCACACAAAGTTGCTTCGGCATTGACTACTGGAGAACCAAACTGACTCTAGAGTCTAGACCACCAAATCACCAACCCAAAGTTCACACCACATGTCCCAATCCAGCGCTAACTTGCGTACTTCGATAATAGATCGATTGATCCATCGATCATCAACCAATGGAGGGAATGAGCCGCCTTCAGCCTCTCTTTCTCCTCCCCCTCATCGTCTCACTCTTCGCCGTCTCTTTCTCTGCCTCCATTGACCCATCCGTAGCCAAGCAACAGAGCAACGACAAAGTAAATAGCCTCCCCGGCCAGTCCTTCAATGTTAGCTTCAATCACTACTCCGGGTACATCACAGTCAACGAGGAGAGCGGCCGCGCTCTCTTCTTTTGGTTCTTCGAGGCTGTAAAGGATCCCGATTCCAAGCCCGTTGTGCTCTGGCTCAATGGAGGTAAGAAATCCCTCTTTGCCATTGTCTTTGGTTTGATTGATGTTCAACCTCAGTCCATTGATCTTATATTTTATATTCATGCCAATTGAGGCTTAAACACTGGTCTTGGCTGTAGTCTGTAGAAAGCATGAAGTTTATGCACATTGATGTGTTAGCTTCAGTCAATTTCAATTGTTGTACTCCGAGCATGAATATTAATGTAAAGCGTTCAATTTCCTATTCAGACACAACTTGCTTGATTTCAATTCTCATTTCTTCTTTATGGGTTCTGACTACAAGTACATTGTGATTTGGTTCTCATAATATTGGTAAACTTGGGATTTTTTTTTATTGTAAATGCTAGCTTATTAGGAAGCAGTCGAGCAAGTGTTTGATGGGTTGCAGTAGATAGCTAACTCACTTTGTTTTAGTTGAATTACTCAATCTGACAGGATAATGATGTTAAGTAACAATCAACACTCACGTCTTCCTAAAGATAACTCAATTAAGCACCAAAAAGCAAATACAGAAAGAACATAAAATAATATTAAAACCTAAATACTCAACCAGTATAGATTAGGCTACCACCATTCTTAATATACTGTGAATTTCGATTTATTTATTGATCTAGTTTTTGTTTGTACTTTTGGACAGGACCTGGCTGCTCATCAGTTGCTTACGGTTTGGCAGAAGAGGTGGGCCCCTTTCATATCAACCCAGACGGAAAGGGCATCTACCTTAATCCCCATTCTTGGAATCAAGGTAAATTGTTGGCTCCTGACATTTTTACTTTTTTGATATAGTTTGGTTGATCCTTCCTGATGCTGGTTGAATCCACAGATTAATAAGATCAAAATGAGGATTGCCATCTGACTGGCAGTTACCTGGATGAACCCCAAAAATAGAAGCCCCAACAATCTGAGTAGTAATTAATGCTGTGTAATAGAACCAATACAGTGCCAAAATCAATGTACAGGCTGTGACCCTTGCTCTCTTTATAATTTAATCTTTGATTCTTAATTTATCAGTTGCGAACTTGTTATTCGTTGATTCACCGGTGGGAGTTGGTTATTCCTACTCCAACAACTCTAAGGATTTGGTAACCAATGGGGACGAAAGGACTGGTCAGTAATTATCTTTTTTTATTTTCTCTTAATTGATTATGTCTATTGCTTGGTTTAATTTTAGTTGAATTATTGGCCATGGTAATTTGGCCGTTTTTAAAGCCAAGGATTCCTTGGTGTTTTTGGAGAAGTGGTTTGAGCGTTATCCACAATTCAAGGAGCGTGAACTTTATTTGATTGGAGAGAGCTATGCTGGTAAACAAACAAACTAATTTTATTTCCTTCTAATTTTTTTGTCCATATCTAATTATATAATTTTTAAAAGTTTATGTTATTTTACATTTTGATAGGTCATTATGTGCCACAACTAGCTCAAGCTATAGTTCACTCTCAAAAGTCTGGTGGAAGCAATTCAATCAATCTCAAGGGCTACATGGTAATTATGTAAAAGAGATTCAGTTTTAACTTTTTAGTGGTCACTGATCATTTCTACATCACTTTATATTTGGCAGAGGGAAAAAACCTCTGTGCATATTAACCTTTTCTACAAACAACTTTTTGCAGGTCGGAAATGCTTTGTTAGATGATTATCATGACCACTATGGAAATTTCCAGTTTATGTGGGCTACCGGCATGATATCTGACCAAACATTTAGGCTTCTTAACCTATACTGTGATTTCCAATCATTTATTCATGCATCATCCAAGTGCGAGAATATGCTTGATGTTGCTAGCCAAGAGATGGGAAACATTGACCCCTATAGCATCTTCACGCCTTCCTGCCCTGCAAATGTTACAATGTCACGCAACAAGTTGTTTAAGAGATTACAAGTAAGCTTATGCCATAAAACAAATTTGCAGAACTAATTAGAAACTTCACGGTTGCATTACAATATTTTGAATCCAAGTAATTAGCATTTTAAGAAGTACCGTGTGCTTTTGGAAAAAAAAGGTTGCAAAAATGGGCGAGAGTTATGACCCATGCACTGAGAAGCACTCTACTGTTTATTTCAACCTGCCAGAAGTTAAGAAGGCACTTCATGTCAATCCAGTTGTAGCATCTTCAAAGTGGGAAACATGCAGGTATGAGCTTATAATCTTGTAATCATGAAAAGAAAAGGTGAGCGAATGATTTAAATCGTCCATTTAATGTGCCTCCATCTTATGTACAAGTTCATTATAGTAAACTCTATTACTGAAGTAACTACATCAAATCATTACATCTCACCTGCAATCCTACATCACTTTCTATTCATGAATGTAAAAATTATGGCATTCCAACTTCGTTTTGATGATTATCAGGAGCATGAAAAAACAATATCCAGAATTGTGTAAATCATTGGATTTTTACAAAATTATTGAAATGCTGTAGTGTTTAGTGTGCACATTGAAAAAGAGATATAGATCATCCCATAAGGATTTCTTTTCATAGTTAAATTCAAACTTTTAGTTATTACTTGAGTCCTGAAAATGGAGGCATAATCGAGCCACAAAATGCAGCCATTTGAACCATCCTCAAAATGTAAACCCTAGCAGGGTACCACCCGGTCATTTTATATAGGAGCTGGTATATAACTCAAAACTGATGTAATGGTATGTCGTTGGTCACATTATTAACATTATACCCTGTGTTTATATACATCAATATTCAATTAATGTAGGATTATCTATTCAATCGGAAGGTTTAAACCAATAGAAATTAGCCAAACCATTCCTTTCAACAAAAATGTAAATTGAACTGAGGATATTATTTGTGTAATATTGTGAGATTAAAATGAAATATACTAGAACCTTTGCTTATTTGGTATCCATTTAACCAAATTGTTTTAACCCTACTAAATTTGAGATACTCAAAACCAAAATAACTGAACCAATTGAGCACCCTTAATATAATATTTTATTGTTCTTTGGAATAGTTTGTGTGACATCAAATATATATATATTTTTTATTTTGTTGCTGTTTACTTCTTTCTGCAAATTAATTTTGTGTGAGAGGGGGTAAGTTTGAATGCCATGAGCAGGTTCAGGTCGCCACTGTGCTAGTGCAATCAGGAACAATAAGATAAAAGTAAAAGATTCACTTGAATTGCTGTACGTACCAACTGAGTGTATTATTTCTGATTTTTATTTTCTCGGCAGTAATGTGGTCAATGAAAACTGGCTGGACTCTGAAAGGTCGGTGCTTCATATCTTTCGTGAGCTCATAAAGCATGGCCTCCGTATATGGATATTCAGGTGCCATATCACCACATTTACTCTGTTATAACTTTATAGCATCTAATTATACATAATTTCCACCCTATTTTAAATCAATTATATTAGTAAATATGATCGAGTTCAGTTTAATCACCTACTCAGATATTTTGTTCTCTTTGAGTTTTGATTCAGTGGGGATGCGGATGCAGTTATTTCAGTCACATCAACACGGTACAATGTGGATGCTCTTAGCCTTTCTACAGTGACTCCTTTTCATCCTTGGTATGAGTCTGATGGTCAGGTATTGCCCAAAACCCTATCCATCTTAAAAGGATGAAGAAGTTCTATAAACTTTTAATAAAATTGCCTGAATAATTTTATCTGCTTATGGTATTGAAATATGCACTGTTATTTAAGTGGTTCTATTAAGGAATAAAAATCCAACCAGCACACCAAATGAAGAGCTCTTTTTATCTATTAAGCTTATGCTTGTACTTTGGATAAGGTTGGCCTACCCGGTTTGTGTATTGCCAGCAGATTGATCTGTGGCTGGAGGGTATATCCTTACTTATCCCTTATTTTTTTAAGGAAATGATTTGATTCCTTTTAATCCATGCGGGCCGTACCTGTTAGAGACTCTTGTACAGCATTACAAAAATTCCTAGCTACAACTGGTAAAGAGTTACCAGTATCAAAATTCCTACTTAAACTAGTACAATTTCATAAAGTAATGCATGCAAGCTTCTACTTATGAATAATTAAACAAAATCCCTAAGCTGCTGCTACTTTACACAAACAATTGATTTCCCATATTGCTCTTCTGCTGAGAATGTCTTCTCTAGTACAGAATCCTGTTCAAGGTGATGAGACATAGAATTAGACTCCTCAGTAGAAACAGCCTTGAATAAATTTATTTTGTTAAGACACTGAACTTCTTCATAGTTGTCAACCTGCCATATTGACCATGTGACTTGCAAATCTGTAACAGAATAGTCAGGTCAGTATACATTATACAAAACAGCTGACAACTGCAATTTATTTAAGACATGTCTGCAACTTTTTGCCAATGAGATATTGTTATTTGTGAGACAGGTTGGTGGATGGACCCAAGTATACGAAGGGTTAACACTTGTCACTGTTAGAGGTGCGGGCCATGAGGTCCCACTACATCGACCGAAGCAGGCGCTAACTCTCTTAAAGTCATTCTTAGCTGGAAGCCCGATGCCGACCCTAACTGAGCTAACTGAGCTGCACAGCAATTCCTAAATTACAGGAGTCTTTGCTTCTTCATGAGATCGATTCCAAATCAAATGAATTTGTTTCGCAACAATAAGAGCGTTATTATTTTACTGCTCTGATGCGTGCGATGTGTGCACTTCTTAATTTGCTTCAGAAAACATTGTTTGTTGTATTGTGGCCACGCAAATAAAATTGATAACTTATCACACATAAAATGAACCAGGAAACAACGTGATACTTAGCAATAATGCATTTGGTGTATTGTGCTCACACAGGTACAATTGATAATTATGATAATTGGCATCTAAAAACAAGAAAGATACTATTTGATACATGGCAATGAATATGTTGAACTATATAGTATAGTATATTATATTTGTTTAAATTGGCTGGAAACACTCAAGTTTGTTTTGCTTTGATCAAGTTACTTTTGGATGAACCATGGAGAATTTGTTCTCCATGAGTTAGGCTGAGGCTGCATTTAATTAGTAACACTTAGAAAAGTGGCATTAGGCCCAATCTATTGATGAGAATGCAGTTCCCACTTACATGGCCAATTTACCACGATATTTTTTCCTCCGCAGGAAAACCGTACACTTCTAGTTTTAACAATCATCACCCCTTTGAAAGTTACAATTATATAATAGACAATAGCCACTCCAATTGCTAGCAATAATTACTGATGGTGCCTTTTTTTTTATTACACTCATCAAATCGGCAGTCAAAATTAAAAGGTTAATAAATTAATTTTAATACATTTATTTTTTGAATGTTTTTTTAAATGTTTTTTGACCGCTTGACTTTATACTAAATTAATTCGAATGTTTAAAATTTTCACACGTAGACACATCACTCGTAAGGTATGCGGGTTTCAACTATTCGGATTTGTTATTTGAAGCGGATTTGACGGGTTTTAGACTTGAGTTCACCAAAGCACCAACTTAAGAACACCCTAGTTCTACTCATAAGCGAACATTAATTGCGTTGGTATAAATAAAAACTGTGGGCGATATTACAACAAATGGGCTACAATTTCTCAACTTGTTGCACAAATGGGTGACCATGTGAGAAAATTTCATTATTTTACGGCTTTTCCCTATCAGAGTCTGTACATATTTCTTGAACAATCGATACAAGTTACTGGTAATAATTTATAAAACTTGACAGCTCTGAATTCTGCATTCATACGGCAGAAGTAAACTATTTGTTTTTGTGTCGAAGAATTGATATGTAAGAGTGCAACCACCAAATCCCGGCGGCTGTACACAAATCATGACTGTTCTCTTTAAATAATCAATTAGATATATATAGAGAGAGAGAGAGTGGCTAATATGCTTTCGGTAGCATGTGGACCGAAGTGCTACCGGTCCAAATTTGATTTTTCAAAATCCAAACGGTCGATCTGAACAGTTTATCTTGTTCTCCATATTAATATGTGCCTGGAGACCAAATTTTATATTTTTCTGAATTTTTTTACTATTTATTAAGTATTTTACAAAATTGTTGATCCAACGGTGGCTGCTGATTTTACTGTTTTGTTAAGCCACCGTTGGATCAACAATTTTGTAAAATACTTAATAAATAGTAAAAAAATTCAGAAAAATATAAAATTTGGTCTCCAAGCACATATTAATATGGAGAACAAGATGAACGGTTCAGATTGACCGTTTGGATTTTGAAAAATCAAATTTGGACCGGTAGCACTTCGGTCCATATGCAACCGAATGCATATTAGCCTCTCTCTCTCTCTCTCTCTCTCTATATATATATATATATATATATATATAGAGTACGGCTAACGTGCTTCCTCTAGCATATGGGCCGAAATGCTTCCGGTGGAAATTTGAAATTTCAAAATCCAAAAAGTCGATCTGAACCGTTCATCTTCTTCTCCATATTAATATCTGCTTGGAGACCAAATTTTACATTTTTCTGAAATTTTTTACTATTTATTAAGCCACTTTGAAAATCGCTGATCCAACGGTAGCTTCTGATTTTTACTGTTTGGTAAGCCACCGTTGGATCAGCAATTTTCAAAATGGCTTAATAAATAGTAAAACATTTCAGAAAAATGTAAAATTTGGTCTCCAAGCAGATATTAATATGGAGAAGAAGATGAACGGTTCAGATCGACTTTTTGGATTTTGAAATTTCAAATTTCCACCGGAAGCATTTCGGCCCATATGCTAGAAGAAGCGTGTTAGCCGTACTCTATATATATATATATATTAGGATATACTAGAACTTAGCACCTGACCTAACCAACTTCTTTTCTAATATATGAGTGGTAACTCCATTAAAGAATTAACAATTTAAAGAATTAGAACAACATCTGTGAGTCATGATAACATATCAAAATAAGATCATGCTCAAATTAATTAATCTAATCAGAACGAGGAATCCAACGTGGATCCAGACTGATCACTACTCTCGAAACCGCCTTGCTTTTCCAAGTCTTCTTTCAAAGTTATGATTTCATGCGCTGCGTCCACCATGGTTGGCCGCATTGTTGGAGAAAGCTGCGTGCAGACGAGCCCGAGCTCAACCAATTCAACCAGGACATCTCTCTTTTGCTTGTTGTAATATATTGGGTTAGACAGCAACTGCGGGTCCCGCAAATGAGCCCCTGATACTATGGCTTCGATGTCATGCGGGTAGTGGCTTTTCACCCAATCCTGTAGCGTTTGTCCTTCATGGAAGATAATATCTGTTGGCCTTTTGCCAGAGATCAGTTCAAGAAGAAGCACTCCAAAACTATATACATCTCCTTTTATTGAAGGATTTCCTCCTAATCCATATTCTGCACATGAAATAAAAACTAGTTACTACATATTAATTTTGATACAATAATAATAACTAATAATTAAAACACGTATATGAGTAATATGACTATTGTTTGTAATTAAATCCTGGCTTGACATACCTGGTGCAATATATCCAATAGAGCCTTGTAATAAACCGGTCATGGAGTTGCATGGAGCTGATTCGGCGAAGAAATTGTTTTCATGCATATCTCCTCTCTCTCTTACCAGCCTTGCGATTCCAAAATCAGATACGACAGCTCGCATATCATTATCCAGAAGCACGTTGCTTGGTTTCAAATCACAGTGCACAACCTTTACAGGAGAATAGTGGTGCAAATACGCCATACCTTCTGCCACATCAATCAAGATGCTCAGTAACTCGTGCAAATACAATCCCTGGCTTGGTGCATCGGGTGGATGAAGGTAGGTCTCCAGGCTACCATTTGGCATTAATGGCAGAACAAGGGCCTTGAAATCTGGTTTGCTGCAAGTGGTGATGACCCTGATAAGGTTTCGGTGCCTCGTCCTTTTGAGCACTTGGCATTCTCTCTTGAAACTTCCTGATATCTCAACACCACCATTTCTTGAATCCAACACCTTAACTGCAATCTTAGTTTTGTCATGCAGAGTCCCCTCGTAGACTTGACCAAACCGACCGGCTCCAATAAGCCTCGAGTCAGAGAAGCCTTTTGTTGCTGCCACCAGTTGTCGATATGTAATCCTAGGGTAGTCGTTCTCCTTTTCTACATCTATATCATTGAAACTTTTCGATTTTGTTTTGAAGCTTTCCCCTGTAGGCTTTCTGCTTGACCTTATGAAAACCACTATAAACAGTAGCACAAAAGTAGTGCCAGCTAGGGTTGCAATAACCAGCAAGAATGTATGCCGATGTAATAAAGATTTCGTTCCACACTTAGGCAACCCAGGTATAGATCCGCATAGCCTTGAGTTTCCTAAAAAGGAGTCAACCCTAAGTTTTGCAAAAATACCTTCAGTTAAAACTGCACCAGAGAAGTTGTTAAAGGAGACATTTAGCTGCTCTAGAGTTGCCGAGGCCTGTAAAGAAGGCGGCAATGCCCCGACAAGCCAATTATGTGAAACATCAAGGACTTGAAGGTAAGGAAGAGCAGCTACTGAGCCCGGAAGCGGGCCTGAGAAAGAGTTGCTAGATAAATTTAAATTCTCCAGTGCAACACAACTCCCGAGCTGGGGTGGGATTGCACCGGAGAGATTGTTTGATGAGAGGTCTATTGCAAGAACATCTTCCATCTTGCTGAGCTCAAGAGGAATTTTGCCTTCTAAAAAATTGTTTGAGAGGTTGAGGTACAGCTTTAAACTACTCAGTGCCGCCAATTCGGTAGGTATGATCCCGGGTAATTTGTTATACGAAAGATCCAATATCTCCAAGTTAACACAGTTCCCCAGGCTTGAAGGTATTACACCAGAGAGTTGGTTGTGATGCAGAATGAGTCTTCTAAGTTGCGTTAAATTGGCGAATGTATTGGGTATTGTTCCCGATAAACGGTTTCCTGAAAAATCAACTAGACCGAGATGAGTGATTTTGCCAATAGCTGGTGGTATTTCTCCTGTGAGTTCATTGTTCATCAGATACAATCTCTCGAGCTTTTGCAATCTGCATAAATCTGGTGGTATCGACCCATTTAAGTTGTTGTTCGACAGGTTTAGGTAAGTGAGATTTACGAGAAATGATATGGTTTGAGGAATGGGGCCAGAAAGTTGGTTATCTTCTAAGTGGAGTTGGCGAAGGCTCGGTGAAACCTCACCAATGAGAGGTGGGATCCACCCAAGAAGATTGTTTCCTGCCAGTTCGATTTCTTGTAGGTTAGAGCTGTTTCTCAAGGAGGCGAAAAATGGACCGAGATTAGCAGGTTTGTCAGGGCTTGAGAGATTGTTATATGAAAGATAGAGAAACTGTAGAAGTGGCAGTTTGTCGAAGACATTTGACGGAAGGCCTCCAGTGAGATCATTTGATTCCAAATCAATCCATTGGAGGATTGATGAGTTGGATAGTGACTGTGGAATTGGTCCCCTTAGGTGGTTGGACCACAAGAGGAGGAACCTCAAGTTTGGCAACCGGCACTGGGTCCGATAAGGAATTTCCCCGGTAAGCGAGTTATTAGTCAGATCGATGTATTGCACGGAAGTACAGTTGCAAAATAATGTATCTGGAATGAAACCCGAGAGCATGTTTCCTCCCATATTGAGATACAACAACTTCGGAAGAAACCCTAATTGAGATGGAATGGGACCAGTGAAAAGGTTGTCGGACAAACTCAGCTGCTGCAACAATGATAGCATCCCGAGCTCAGCCGGGATTGATCCGGAGAAGAAGTTAGAAGATAAATCTAGCACAATGAGAAATGAAAGGGTCGACACTGCTGGATTGATTTTTCCCTCGAGATTCTGCCCCGTTAATACTATCCGGCTAACACGATTATTTAGATGATGACACTTGATGCCAGTCCAATTGCAATGGTTTGCTGAGCCCCAGTTGCCGAGAGCATTGTTTGGATCGGCAGTAATGAAGGATCGAAAGGAGAGGAGAGCGGCATGGTCGGTTGACGTGCCGTTAACGTTGGTTTCAGCTTCAGCATCAACAGTGCTGTGGTTAAAATGAAAGAATATGGATAGGAAAAAGGGGAATAATAATATCTTGACCATGTTGGCCATAATTTTGATTGATTGATTGATTGATTGATTGATTGGGAGTGTTTGTTTGAATCAACTGGTTTGCTACATGGTAATGGTTTTAAGGGGGAGGGAGATAGCTAGAGATTCAAAAGGTAGATCAAATAAAGGTGGCTGCCTAACTACCGTCTGAAATATAATAGAGACGTTAATTAAAGATTGTGTAAGGAAATGATGTACACGTCGTGTAGAGCGGATCTCTGTCGAGTTGCGTAGTTGGATTAATTAGGAGTGGTACAATGCATTTTTGGGATTATCAAAGAAGATAATGGATGATTAGTAGATGCTAATTAACATTGGTTGGTGCATGGCAAGTGGCCGGGTTTTCTTTAATAATAATTAAGAGCTGAGATATTGACACTGTCTATAGCTTTTAATTTGCCGTTGATTTGAGGGAAATGTCATGTTATATATTAGGCAAAATTAGTTATTTGTCACTCCAAAATCTTCAAATTTAAAAAATGTCATTCTAAAATTAGAAATTATAATAATGTCACTCTAAACTTCATTAATTTTTAATTTTGCCACTTCAAATAATTAATGACTAAAATACCCTCCCTTGCCCAATCCAACAACCTCCTCTTCCCCAACCCAATCACCATTTCTGGAAAATGAAAACCCTAACTGCGAAATCAACCAAATATTATTACAATGTAAAAGGCAGAGATAATTTACGGAGAATCATAGTAAGGAAAGATCAAATAATTACTCTCAGATGATGCAGCTGTTTCTGTTGCATGCAAACACAATGAAAAGGCTGAGGTATTATCTGAGAGTAATTATTTTGATGTAGCGGTAATACCAGAAAATATTGGTAATTTGAAAAGGCTGAGGTGGCTTTTCTTGGGGCAATGCAATTTTATTGGTGAAATCCCAGATACAATATTTGAATTATTCTCACTGGAAACACTGGACTTCTCTCGAAATAATATCTCAGGAGGTATTCCCAGATCCATTTCGAATTTGAAAATTTTGTACAAAATTAAGCTTAGATAATACCATTAATTAATACCATTTCGAAATAATATCTTAGATAAAAAATTTAACTAAGAAGGAAAGATCAAATAATACCATTAATTATTATCTAAGAAGAGGAGGTACGTGATTGGGTTGAAAAGGGAGGGTATTTTAGTCATTAATTATTTAGAGTGGCAAAATTAAAAATTAATGAAATTTAGAGTGGCATTATTACAATTTCTAATTTTGGGATGACATTTTTCAAATTTGAAAGTTTTGGAGTGAGAAATAACCAATTTTCCCATAATATTATGTATCTTGTGAATAATGTTTAGTATTTTTTTTTTATTATACTTGTACTTAATTTTCATATCTATTATTATTTATTTTTATATATTTTGTACAATGCCTTTTGCGCTATCATATGATATATAACCGTTGAATTCAGTTTTTCTTCAAAAATATTGATAAAGAAACAAACATAATTATAGACGTCCAATAGCAAATATCTCTATGTACAGTTGCTGTCATTAATATATATTGTTGCCAAAAAGTTGAAGAAAATGACTAATTTAATTATCTATTTAAATTAACAAATACTGCATTTAATATTCATTAATTTCTAATTATGTATTAAAAAGAAACATCGGAGCAAAATCTAAACAATAAATATCATTCAATCATTTGTCAGGATTTAATGTTAATTTGCAACCTAGTTTTCTACTTTGTTACGTAATCATTTAGGGCCCGTTCGGTGAACAACTGTTCACCGTGGGAAAAAAAAAATGCTCAGAGCTAAGTTTTTATTCCCACGGTGAACAGTAAAATTCAGTTCAAAATTTTTGATTCCCACACTCATTCATATTCCCTACTGAGCTGTCGTAATCATTTAATGACCATCTGTTACTTAAGTGGGTTACTTAAAAGTTAAAAGCCAAGATAGAATTAAGTGCTGAATTCTGATTTGATACTTGTATTGTTTATTCCTTTTGCTTTCCACCTTTTAAATTTTTTTGTTCTTTTATGATGAGATTTTGCGATATGACATGGAAGCGTTTGGGTGGTGGGGTTGGGGAGATTGTCGGATGATTCAGTGAGAACAAGCTGGATTGAGCAAATCATTCAGAGGCGTCAACAAAGAAAAAAAAAATGAGATCAGATAGAGACATGATTCTCACGTGAGTTGACCATTCATAGTCATAGCTTCCTTAATTTGTTAATCTATTTGTCAATTGACATTAATTTCAAAGGATCTGCAAAGATTTACAATGTAATTATTATGAGTTTATCACAGTAATGTGGTTAGTCATATATAGCCTTTGACAGGGTTGGATTTATTTTAAATATAATAATTTTGACAATCGTAAAAAATAATTTATAATTCTAAATTAGTCTTTTAAAATATGATCTAATTATATATATTTATATTTATTAAAGATGACGAATTTCAAACAAATTTTATCATTCATTAAATAGGCTATCAAACAATATTCAAATACATATAATTTTAGAGGGTTCAAATGCACCCAAATTTTTGTGCACCCAAATGCACCCTATCATTTTTCTCTGTTTTCAAAGTCCGAATAGTCAATCCGAACTGTTAGATACGATCTATATATTAAGATGTGCTTGGAGACCAAATTTTATATTTTTTTGGAATTTTTTTACTATTTATTAAGCCACTTTAAAAATTGCTGATTCAATGGTCCAGAAAATGTAAAATTAGAGATTTTCAAAGTGGCTTAATAAATAGTAAAAAAATTCCAAAAAAATGTAAAATTTGGTCTCCAAACACATCTTAATATATAGATCGTATCTAACAGTTCGGATTGACTATTCGGACTTTGAAAACAGAGAAAAATGATAGGATGCATTTGGGTGCACAAAAATTTGGGTGCATTTGAACCCTCCTCTAAAATTATATGTATTTGAATATTGTTTGATAGCCTATTTAATGAATGATAAAATTTGTTTGAAATTCGTCATCTTTAATAAATATAAATATATATAATTAGATCATATTTTAAAAGACTAATTTAGAATTATAAATTATTTTTTACGATTGTCAAAATTATTATATTTAAAATAAATCCAACCCTGTCAAAGGCTATATATGACTAACCACATTAGTGTGATAAACTCATAATAATTACATTGTAAATCTTTGCAGATCCTTTGAAATTAATGTCAATTGACAAATAGATTAACAAAGGAAGCTATGACTATGAATGGTCAACTCACGTGAGAATCATGTCTCTATCTGATCTCATTTTTTTAATTTTTTTCTTTGTTGAGGCCTCTGAATGATTTGCTCAATCCAGCTTGTTCTCACTGAATCATCCGACAATCTCCCCAACCCCATCACCCAAACGCTTCCATGTCATATCGCAAAATCTCATCATAAAAGAACAAAAAAATTGAAAAGGTAGAAAGCAAAAGGAATAAACAATACAAGTATCAAATCAGAATTCAGCACTTAATTCTATCTTGGCTTTTAACTTTTAAGTAACCCACTTAAGTAACAGATGGGCATTAAATGATTACGTAACAAAGTAGAAAACTAGGTTGCAAATTAACATTAAATCCTGACAAAAATTAGAACCCTCCTCATAATTTTAATACATTTGGGGGCATTAAATGCATTTGGGTGCATTTGAACCCTCCTCATAATTTTAATACATAACCTATGCATAAAAAGCCAACCAATTTCTATAAAAAAAATTGTATTTTTTAAAATATCCTTTATTTATAAAAATATTGGTAAGATTTTCAAAATAATCATTAACAAAGAAATTTCAACCTTAATAAAAAGGTTTGATAGGTATTCGAATGTTTGGATAAAAACTCTTTCAGCAGTGTGTATTTAGAGATGAAAACGGAGTGATAAAATCATATTCATAACTCTCTTTTTTTTCTTTTTTAATATGGATATAGAACAGATATCAGATGGATCTAGATTCAAATATGAATCTGATTGGATATTTATTAAAATAATATACAAAATATATTAAAAATACTAAAGTTAATAATATTTATCTAATTATAATAGTAAATAGCATAATTTTTTTATAATATATATTATATATCTACTATTTGTATACGGATAATTGAAACATAAAATCATATCCACCTCTATTTTTTCGAATACAGATCGAATACGAATCAGATATTATCCATACCATTTTCACCCCTATCAATGTATTTGATTCAGTGCTTAATAATTCACATTTTCTCCCATTTGACGGAAATCCTAAAGAAATCTTTTACCCGTTTTGTGGTCTCAAATAGAGAATCGGTAGCGGTTCCATCAGCATCAGGCCAAATTCGGTTCACTATCCAATCAGGACAGTTCGATACGTATCAAGATTCGCACCTATAATTTTGAGATTCGTGAGGATCAAGTGTCAGTCCTCTTGTCAAATTTTGGTTGCTGATCATACCGTTGCCGTTGCCATTTAAAAAAAAAGTAATGCAATAAAAACATGTTTCTCATCTTGTCCATTTTTATCCTATTCATTGCATTCAGTTTTCTAGAATCAGGTATTCAGCCTTCAGATGTGACACTGCAATAAAAACATTTTTCTCATTCTGTCCATTTTTATCAATCATCCATAGTAGAGGTGAAAACAATATGGATAATATCCGATCTATTTTCGATCCGTATTCGAAAATTTAGATATGGATATCCGATATTTGAATATCCGTGAGGATAAAAATACTGATATAATTTTACATTTCAATTATCCGTATCTGAATAGAAAATATATACCATATATTTTAATATATATTATGAAAAATTTATGTTATTCATCATTATAATTAGATAAATATTATGAACTTAATATTTTTAATAACTTTTTATATTATTTTATTTTTTAAATATCTGATCTGATGTGGATCTGTATCCATATCCGTCTGATATCTGCTCCATATATTACGACAAAAATTGCATTCAAAGTTTCAAACTTCTCGAAATGCTTTTGCTGCCCGAGTCCGTATTCCCCCCAGGTACCTGAGGTGCAATTAATAAAATTATACGGCCCAGATTAATTCCATGCAGGTTAAACTCAATCCGGTAGCTGTTGAGACTATAGATGTCTGCTTTGAGATTCGTGCCAAGTGAAATGAAGGTCCAGATTTACCACTTGCACCTCAGGTACCTGGGGTGATGCGGATTCTTGCTGCCCATCCTGTCAATTTTGTTAGAAATCTTTGAATCAATAGAATGTAAAAAGGTTTGGAGAATTACTTATCAGAAAGTGGACATCCTAAATACGGGAAAAGGAAATTTCTCTTTTATCAATCCATTGTCCCAGACGATTTTTTTTTATTAATATCCATAATTAAATAAACAATTACAAAAATATCTATGATTTTTGAGAATTTTTTAAAATGTCCAAATCACCAGAATTTCAGACTTTCCATTTTCTTTCATGGCATCAGGAATTTTGATGGTTCTGAAAAAAATGGAAAGCCGGAAATTCTGACGGTTATGAGTATAGATGTTTTTTTTTTTTTATTTGACATCATTATGTAAAAGAGTCAAACAATTAAATGTAAGATTTCTGATTTTTTTTTTTAATGAAATAGAAGATGTTATGATTTTTTTAATATTTTTTATTGAAATATTAGAAATATGTTTATATTTATTTGAAAATAGATAGAATATTATATGATTAAATTTACTAGAAAGTCTGCAACAAATAATCTGGATCAATAATTTTTAGGCATGATTTTTATGCACAGAATGTTATCGTATTCATTAGATTCAGTTTTCTAGAATCAGGCATCTGAAATTTTTATTAATATCCAAAATATTTAATTAATTTTAAATTATACTCGCTTTTTTGTAGGATTTCTAGAATTAACAAAACCGGTCAAAATGTTGCCGGTATAAAATAATCTTTCCGGTTAAAAATTCACCGGTTTTGAATAAATATATACTGAGAACCACCATAATTTCTGACTTTCCATTTTCTTTTAGTTCCGTCAGAATTCCTAGCGGCTCTGAAAGAAAATGGAAAGCCAAAAATTCTGACGATTTGGATATTTTTAAAAATCTCCACAAATCTTGGATATTTTTGTAAATTTTTATTTAATTATGAATATTAAATTAAACTTCAGTTGTACCAGCACATTCCTCTGAAAAATCAGATGTTGCTGAAGTGATTGCAATCTCCAAATTTGCTCAAATGTGAGGGTTTTATGAAGAAAAGTGCATCACCTTAGCATGGTCGTACCGTTCAACGGTAATTCATAGGCGCTACTATTTCACCATTTCAGTTAATTTTTGCAGCCATTTAGGGAAAAATGTGTTGCTAAAATGATGAACAGCAACAAGAATAACGGGTCAGTCTGATGAGTTGTCCTTTGCGAAATTGGTTTGAGAGCAAGATTTTTGAGTAAAGGTTGGAGGCCACCCAACCATTTAATATTAACAAAAGATTTTTTTATCTGTCGGGTTTCGAATATTCACCTGCCACACTATAGATATTGTTGTTTTGTCATTAGATTAAAAACTGGTTCTCTTTTAGAGCCATATTTGGGTAGATAAATTTTTTATGCGAGACTGGAACTCAACTTTATATAAGTTACATTGTAAATACAAAACTGGTATAATTATTTTGGAAATTTGCAAGCAAAATGAGTAGTTATTGTTACTGAATGTAAATCGGACTATATTTTTTAGTTTGGTTGGAGTGAGAATATGTTATTTTTGGAACAAAGCTATTCGGAATAACTTGTTCTATGTTTGGTTGAGTTTGAATAACTAGAATAGGGAATTCAATTTTTTTGTCTTATTAAAATAGTATATTCTTAAAAAAAAGTTGAATTTAGCTATTATAATAAGACAAATGACAAAAACACTATTCTAACTGGTTGCAAAAAAAAAGTCTAAAACAACGTCTAAAAACAACGTCTACAAGTAACTAAAATATTAATCTCTGCGGGAGAAATTGTATATTCGAAATTCAATATCATCTAAAGTTTTTATGAAAAAGGGGAGCTTGATCCTTTTTATACTATAAAAAAAATGAAAGAAATAAGGAAAGATCATTATCTACAGTGAAATATATATTCATATTTCATAGTAGTAAGAATTTTAGCTAAAAGTAAGAATAAGCTCATAATAATTCGTAGGACTACTAGCCTTTCAGCTGTCGAATTAAGAATCATCCAACTTGGAGATCAATAGCCTTTCCCTTTTGAGTTGTTCTAACAAAAAGGTACAGCTGAATAAAAGTAAAGAAATAGCCTTTTCCAAGCCCTTCACCCTAGAATAAGCCCCAACGCTTTAAACTTTATACATGTGGGAAAACAAACAACCAAGTATACTATTTTTTTTTTTTGATAGAAACCCGTAGGTATATTTATTGAAGCATAAAAGGTTGGTACAATGTATCAGTATAGTATTACATAATCAGTCCCTTTACGAGAGTGTACCAGAAGTAAATTTAAAGAGAAAATTGAAATTGCTTACTGAATCTAAAAATTGAGAAAGTAAACTAATCCTAAAAAGCAAAGTAAATGATTACTTAACCAAGACTAAAAAACTGAGGAAGTAAAAACATTTCAATTCCTAATTGCCTAACGAGGTCAATGCCATTTTCTCTTGTGCTGCTCTGAGCATTCCTCAACTCAGATATGGACTATTGAATGAAACAAAAATATGTGTACTCAACTCAGATATGGAATTAAAACGACAACAGTTTGGAGATGCTTATCTTGGAAAACCAAAACTATGTGCTAAAGGGTGCCAAACATACACTTCAATACGGATAGCCGCGTATTAATATTGACTATTGAATGAAAGAGAGTTGGGTGTTGTTGTGAACCAAAAGGGTCAATGATAACTGATTAGTTGACATATTCTATATTATCACCTCCATAAAACAAATGTGTATTGCCTGAAAAGTAACACGAGTTCGCTATCGTCAAGTCTTCATATATTTTTAACCAAAAAGTGTGATACGGAGAAGATTATATTCAACCCATAAAAGCTTTCACAAAGGTCAACCTAAGATAAATAACAGCAGCCGCTTGTAGGTCCAAAATATTTTATGGAAGAGAGACGGGCGGATCCAAGATTTGCCCCGCAGAGGGGATATTGAATCGGATTTAAACTCATTAATTAATTAAGTAATCGATAAAAAAAAAAACTTTTGACTTATATTTTTCAATTCTCTAACTTGTAATTTCTGATGCTTTAACTTATAATTCGAATTATCAATTATAATTCAAAAAAATTATTTTGATTTTAACACTAAATTTAACCCGAATTACAAATCAAACATCCAGAGAGAGGCAAAAAAAATTCCAGGACGTTACATGCTGGGTTCGCCCCTAAAGAGAGACATCATTCAATATTTTTTATTTTAATAATCTTGAGAATTCTTATAATAAAATGCTTAAATATATAATCTTATATTATAAACATGATCTATATTATCTACATATCATGTTATAAAAAATAATAACATTTAGTGATTTTTCAACTTCAAATAGTTTAAAATTAATTTCAACGGTCTCAAAATAACAATTCGTAATGCATAGTCAAACAATACTAAATTAATATAAAATGTTATTGTTTCACTATATATATGTAAAAAAACATACCTACAAATTTACTTTTTAATTTTCAATATTATTTGATCTTTTTAAATCATTGTCAAGATTTTCAAACAATCTCCTCTTTCAATTATATTTCTCTAAAACTATACTTCTAACAATAAAAAATTGTAAATATATTCTTAAAACTTCTAAAATAATTAAAAAATAATATCCCACCTAAATTTCTACCCAAGAAATCATCCGAACTAGGGATGATTTAAATTTTAAAGTATATGGGTGATTACTGATTAGACAGCAAATGCCGACCTATGGTAATCATTTTTCAAAAAGGCAAACAGAAAGGTATATGTTCGAATTTCTCTTCAAGATAATGGTTAAAATCAAAACACTTCCAGGCTTACGCCTCATCAGTACTGGTAGAAATTCAATGATTTAAACTTCTGGTATAGATACAGATATACGAGCTTCATACTGTATGGTTCTCTATCATGATCATCTCAAAACTAAATTCAAGTTCTCTCGAATTTTGTCCTTTCCAAATAGCATGCACAGTACATTCAAAAACCCAAAAGCCGGTTTCTGTGCCTGCATCTGGTCGTGGTGGCTATAAATAATTGTACCAGGAAAAATTGCTATTATAGGAGGATCAGTTTAGACAGTACAAGATGGGAGACAACAGACATATGTAACTGGACTACTACACTTGCTTCATGCCAGACTACAGCCAGTTAGGATATATCAATAATCTACAAAACATAATTTACTGTTCTCATACTTACATAAGATATTTACATTTCCTCTAGTAAATCTCTGCTCAAGCAGCAAGGAGCTTCTGAATATCCTTCTGTAAATTAAAACAAAAAGGAGGCACGAGGTCAGTTTGCATGGCTCCCAAAGTATTGTCTCACATGCCCAAACTCAAAATAGATCCAGAAATCTAAGATTGTGCAATGTAACACTTGGGAAAGATTGGGCACAAAAGACTCAACACCCAAAATTAGGAGGTAAATTCTTGGGTCAACTTTGGTTGGGTTCAATTAGATCAGAGTTCTAATTATAGCATGTAAAATTGGTAATGAAAGATAATTATATGGGTAGTATTCCCATTTATTTTATTATTGTTTGAGGCAATAAAAATTATATTCAGCTCTAAGCCACTGGTGGATCAACAAATATTGAAAAACTGCCCAAATTGCTAACGGATCAGGTTAGGTCAACCCGTGCAGTCTAAATTGCAAATCCCCAAATTTCATTGATTTGGTAAGATCTAATCTTTGATCTCCTTTTATATGCTTTTAATGGGCTAATATGGAGTCTAATCTTTAAATGGGCTAACATTGAGTCTAATTGCAAATCCCCAAATTTCATTATAGTTTCAGCCTGTTACTGGGAAAGAGATCCATGTGTGGCCCGTATTCTGCCATGTCTAGGTTAAAGTTTTGGTCTGCTTTTGGGTACAGTTAATTTGTGAATTTATATCAGGTTTTGATAATTCCAGAAAGTCAGATCATAACAATATTTATTGCAGATAGACTTGGTTGCATATTCTTGCCTAAAATTTATCAAGCACTCTGCCCCAAACTTAGCTGCATATTCTTGCTCAAAGTTTTGCCTTATTAAATTTCAGTAGCATATCATCTATGGCTGGTGAACACGTGTGGCATTAAGCAGAATACTTGGTCCCTTTGGTCTGGAAAGTAGATTCGACCTAAGAAATAAGAAAATGATTGTACAACATACCTCAATCTGGAAAGGTGAAGTAGTCGGTGGATATCTCTCTACTACTTTTCCATTCTTATCCACCAAGAATTTCTCAAAATTCCACTTTACTAAATCACCCAAAAACCCACCAGCACTGGATTTCAGAAATTGATAAACCGGAGCTGTATTTGGTCCATTTACATCAACCTATAAATGCACATGTATATATTATTCAGTGCCTTCTCTTTTCCATTTGAAATAAAAATCATAAATTAGAGTAAATAGTACTTCACGCAGTTGCAAAGAACTTTCATTTTGATTATTAAGTTTATGACCATTTCCTCTTTGGCCACAAGAGCCAATTTTCTGTAATATTTTGCAGCGTATTAATACTGTGTTAACACGTCTGCATGAATAAAATATGGCTTTTAACTGAATATTTTGTCATGCTATATTGGGAGGCCATTGGAGTTGTCCAATTTAACATTTGTACTATTGGTTTAACTTCATGAAGGGATGAAAATGGAGTAAAAAGGTAACTTGCAGGACCAAATTGGCATGTTCAGTCTTCCGAACAAAAGTTGATATGCCTATAAACTTCAAAAATAATTTTTAAAATATATTGATTATAATTTATATATATTGAAAGCCAGTATACCTTGTCAAAGATGGGGAATTCAGCTTTGAACCTGGTGCAAGCAAACTGCTTAATGTCAGAGTTGGATCCAGGTTCTTGGCCTCCAAATTGGTTGCAAGGGAATGCAAGAATCTCAAATCCTACATAATAAATAAAAATAAATAAAATTTTGCAAACAATAGGAATGACTTGTCATTATCAGATCTAGATTGCACTGGCTACTACCAAATCAGAACAGAACATTACCAGCACTGAGTCGAAATTCCAAAATGAATTTCTATGTCCAGCATAGGAAAAACTTAATATCCATAATATTCATAATAACAAAAAAAAAAAAACTGAATTCCAAACTGAATCTTGACAGCCACTGTCAAGATTAAAAAGAAAAAAAGACACCAGTCTATTTTTTATTTTGAAAGAACCAAAACAAACAAAGTTAAGGAAAAATAGACAACCAAATTACCTTGAGTCTTGTACTTCTCATAAACATGAGACAGCTCAGTGTAATTTGATGTCGTCAAGCCACTGTGTTATAAAAGAGAAATACTTAAGCCAGAGATATGTAAAAAAAATCTTAAAAGAAAAAAAAAAAGGTCCAATAGTTTCTGATTTCTACATGCCAAGGTAACAAAGGGCCTAAAATTATTAACCTGTGGGAGATTTTTATTTCACTTCTATGAATGAATAGACTTATAACATGCTCTTAACAATATATCATACCAAACTGGTCGGATTCAGTATGATAAGATTATATCTGTTACTCTCCACCTATATACAGAGAGAACATGGTGACAACCAACATACGGTTCAAGACTGTAAGTTGAGCCGGACAGGCAACAAGGATCTATATATCTTTTTTGAAGTATTGTAAAGACCGATATTGCTTGGCAGGCAATTGGCCTGCCAACTTAAAAACAAAAAAGTATTATTGTGACGGAAGGCTCAAGACCCTTGCATCACTGATGCAAAAGTATCTTAAACAGTTCAGTCTACCTTTTCTCCTGTGGGTTTAAACCGTTATATCAACATTGTGCAAACTTGTCTTAACATCCTAAATCAGTTAATTAACAATAATTGATAACATCTACAACACATGATAATTGAAATTACCATCTTGAGGCAACATTAACGATCAATATAACTTTGCCCTTGAATTTGTTGAGGGGAACACCTTTCCCATCGATATCCTGCATTGAAACAAACACCGTACAAATAAATATACAAAACTGGAAAAAAAAAAAAACTATGCAAAAGCTAGAGCTATTCAGAGCAACAAACTATTTCCCAATGCATTTCTTTTGAACTTCTACATTGAGCTCTAATAGATTTGAAATAAATCATTTGACCAAAATGAAGTTCGAGATGTACATTTCAAAAGTATAAGTGGCTTCTTTAAAATTTTGATTGCAAACGCAGGGATTTTGGTGCTTAAAAGTGAAATACGAGTAAGAATTCATTTATAACAGGAACGACTTAGAGCTTAAAGTCAGTTCTTCAAAATTTTCCAAAGTGAGGTAATATGGAGTTAATACCAGATGGACTTAACGCCTACAATTGTATTGATAAAAAGAGTTTATTTACAAAGAAGTTCAAAGAGTTTATTCGTATGAAATGGTACAATACGGTAATGGTATGTATTAAGATTTAGGGGCATTAATTAGTCAGTTTAACAAAAACAAAATTAGCCAAAGTATCGAACTGATTTATTTCAATTTGCAAAAAAAGTAAGTTTAACCGAACCCACTGAAAATCAAGTTACATATATATTTATCTAATATGACAAAAGAAAACAAAAGACCAAATTGTTGTAAAATAAGTACGATTTACTAAAAATTAATTTTCCAAGCATTTAACCACACTTAATAAAATAAGTACGATCAATTGCTTAATAACAATTATCTATATTGGCTATAGCTGATGTTTATGCCCATTTTAGGCCAAAACATCAGCAAAAGATAATTCTAGATCTAATATCGGGTTAAAGGACTGTACCAACACCAGACGGACAATTATCTTATATTCCCAAAAAATTAAATCATAGGTTGAATCAAACTCTCCGACAACAGTTACAATTTATGTCCGATCTCACACCATATATTCTAACGCATGACAAAACCAGCTAAAATGTTTATACATCCCTGACATTTCTAAAAGTTATTTTTGATAAATGTTACCTGCACTGGATAAGTTTTATCAGTTTAGTTCAATTAAATAGGTGATTAATTTTTGCATTCATGCTTTCAGAAAAATGATAGAATTTTAGTGAATCTTCCAGAAAATATACCAGAAAATCATTAAAGGCCATACCTGGCCATACCTTTACGGTGTAATCATAGATGCTCTTCTCAGCAGTAGAAGCGGCGTAAGCTATACCCAGACGTCTCAGCCTCTTAGACCAGTGAAGCGGATCCCTATGAAACTGAGAGACAAAATTGCGACAGACGACCCGACAAGTCGCAGACCCGTTTGGTGATTTTCCCCACATATGGAGAACTGCCATGGATTGCGCGAGGGGCCTCCTTCCCATGGCGAACCCATTGAGAGAGGCGCTAGAAGGCGATAAACGCGACGAAAGGGATGCCATCAGAGAGGAGTTTTGGATAAAATTTTCGACAGGGAAAATCTGAGATCGTAAGAGGGTTTTATATAACAAGGTTGCATGGGACCTCAACGGAGATTTAAATGTGAAAATGAGAACGAGTGAAAGAGAATGAGTTGCGAAGCAGATGGCAAGAGGCGTGCCACGTGGTGTGGGGGAGAACGTGGGTCCGGGGAATATCTGCGAACTGCGGGAGGATGGTTGGTTGATTGATTGGGGTCCGGATCCCCTACTGCAACTCAAAATTTGAGTTCATATATTGACCGTCCGATCAGAATCAGGGTCAATCCGGTTCCAAGTAGAATTTACGGATCCAGATTTTGATCGACGGTCCATATCCAAACTCAAATTTTAAGTTACTTGAGTTTCCTGACGATGACGGCAATCAGGCAATGTGTCATTCCGATTTTTTTTTATTAATCGAAAAAAATATATCGCAAAATAGAATCGTTTTACTGAAAAATTGAAATCTAGAAAAAACATAATGGTTTATCCCGTCCAGCTACAGTGTTTGAATGGTTTATCCCGTCCAGCTACAGTGTTTGAATGAGATAAATCATCATGTCCCATGTCCCGTTAATGTTGATTCTAATTAACGATTTAACTTTAAAAAAAAATATTTTGGACCGAATAGATTATCCCATCCAACATTATATCATTTTTTTTATTTTTTTTTCATCCTCTTAGATTAAACCAAATCTAAAAAAAAAAATACTACAGCGCTGGACGAGATAATCTATTCCGTCTAAAATATTTTTTTTCTGCTTAGCAAGATTAGCGGAACACTAATCTAAACGAAATGGTTTATCCCGTCCAAACAATGCAGCTGGACGGAATATCTAGATTTCGATTTTCCTGATACCTTTTCCGATATTTATTTTATTTTATTTTCGATTAATATAAAAATCGGATGTGTCCTTCCAATCCAAATTGATCCGTTCAAGTTAATCGAGGTTGAGATTTTCTTTCTTGCTTAAGTGGATTTTGGCAGATCAAATAATTCTGATATGTCCTTCCAAATTGATCTCTCAATCCTCCCCTCTCCATCGCTTTCTCAGTTTCTCTCCTTTCTCCAAATTTGTGCTCACAATGCGTTGAGGACAAATCCGATCTCCTTCCATGGTTCACCTCGAGCGAGTACAATCAAGACTACGACCGGCTTATCTAAAGTTCAAATCAATGCCTATTTTGCTAAGCCTAAAGTCTAGACGTCAAAGCCAATTTACGTACGGTTCAGTTCATTTAATTTATTTGAATATTTTGTATTTAATTTGTGTGAACTAGAGATGAAGCTTCTTCCATTGAAAATGTTCACATATTGCTTCCATTTGCACTGAGGTTGTTAATCCTTGTTTGAGATATATGGGTTAATTACACTTGTGTCCACTATAGCCAACATGATCTGGTGAAGCTGGTCATGAATATCCCAAAAAATTGAATTCATAATAAATAGATGGTATGTTGCAAATTGTAAACATAAAAAACTTGATAATTTTAACATTTCTTATGAAATCATCAAAATAAATCATTTTACAAGTGATGCTTCTGGTAAGAAATATGTGCTTCTAAACAGTTCAGTAGTGTTCATAAAATACTAAACCATAATTATCATATAATGATTTTGATTTCACAATCAGAACCACAGGTTGAATCTGAACTAATCCCCGCATTATAACCGGAGAGCTAGAGAGCGAAAAATCTCATCCGTTAACTTGATTGAACGGTTTGGATTAAGAGTATAGCACACTGCTGCCGTCACAACTACGGCAACAGATGTGGATTCTTGGTCTGATCCAATTTAATCTGAAATCACCTACGGATTTCATTAAAAAAAAAAAAAAAAAATCTGAAATAGTTTTCCTGTGGCGGGTAATTTTCATCTGTATTAGCTATTTTAAGTATTAACAAATTAATTTATCCGAGTGTGAGGCTACGGTGAGATAATTTTGCTTTGTCGGTAGTCGGTGGGTAGCTTTCATATCCGAACTAATTATGAATCACAGTTGCCGAAAATATTGAAAAGGAAGGAGGTTCAAATTCAACGGGCTTCACATCGAGTTGCTTTAATTGGTCCAATATTTCCCACCAAATTTAGACGAAGGTCCAATAAACAGTGTACTTGTCCCAACGGTTGGAAGATGTACAGAATAGTTTCATGGCATGTAATGTAATACATCAAAACAACAAATAATGCCGTCGAGTGAAAAAAAAATTCAAAATATTTTTGATCCATCAAACTTAGTGCAAATAATATTGGCAATAGAGGGAGGAAAAATGAAAAAGGCGGGGAAGGAAATAGATAAAAGAGAGGAGGAAGGAGGACAAAATTAGAGGATTTTTTTTTTTAAATAGAATTACTTTGAAATAATTTAACGGAACAAGCACAGACGGTTGGAATTTTCAAAAACTAGGATCGGTGGAGCAAAAAAATGAAAAAGGCGGGGAAGGAAATAGGATCGGTGGAGTAAAAAAAACACATCCTACACCGATCCTACGGATCGGTGCAGCCTATTTTTCATCTGCCACAGCACACTACATGAAAGGTCACACCAAATATCCCTCCACCGATCCTATGGATCGGTGTAGCTTCAAATAGCCCTCCACCAATCATGTGAATCGGTGTAGGTTTTTTTTTTTTTTTATAAACTCATTTTTTTATAATATATGTATATATAATATAATACATGTATATATAATATAATGGAACCTGCTAGCATGCTACGCGTAGCATAGAGGGTCTCCGTGCAACGGCACAATACTCAACTTTTCGAAATTCTAACGGTCGATCCGAACCGTTCATCTTATTCTCCATATTAATATGTGTTTGGAGACCAAATTTTACATTTTTTGGAATTTGTTTACTATTTTTTAGATTTATTGAAAATCGCTGTTTTTTTATGGTCCAGATTTGCTGAAAACAGTGATTTTCAATAAATCTAAAAAAATAGTAAAAAAATTCTAAAAAATGTAAAATTTGGTCTCCAAACACATATTAATATGGAGAACAAGATGAACGGTTCGGATCGACCGTTAGAATTTTTAAAAGTCAAATATTGAGCCGTTGCACGGAGGCCCTCTATGCTACGCATAGCATATTAGCATATTCCATAATATAATACATGCATATATATGTATAATATAATACATGTATATATATATATATATGTATAATACATGTATGTATATGTATATATGTATAATACAAGATTTATTTTGTAGGGGCAAATACTTGAATGAGAGCCGGTCAATTTACAACTCTGTTTTGGTGAGTGCATAAGCACAATGAATATATTATTAGCAGTTGATCATATTCAAGTCAAGTTTATATTAAAATACTAACATTTTGCAAACTCTTATTAGATGATAATGATATTCCTTTTGGTGCCAATATTGTTTGCTGCTCTATTTCTCAACAAGCAACAGCTACCATTCGGTAAGTGCTAACCTCTCAAATTCTTAAATATTCACTTGCACAAAAAAATATGTAGTACCTTTTTATTAGCATGATCATTTTTAAAATAGAAAGATTATATGGATGAAATGCTTCAAAGAGTGTTTTAATATTCGGTCTATTCGGCCGAATATTCGTATTCGATTGGAAACCGAATAGGAAATGAGTATTCGGTCCAATATTTGGTTTCGAATATTTGGCCGAATATATTTTTCCGCATATTATCTATTCGGTCGAATATTTCCGAATAGAGAATAAGAATCCGAATAAGAACCGAATATTTCCGAATATGAACCAAATATTTCTGAATATGAACCAAATATTTCCGAATATGAACCGAATATTTTCGAATATGAACCAAATATTTCCGAATAGAGAAATATGTAAATATGTCACACAAGTTAATAACGCAAACACATCTTTGCTGGAAACAATTAATTATAGGATATACATGAGAAATATGTAACAAGCTTAAAAATAATCCTAAAACAATTAAGTTCAGAATTACAATTAAGATCTAAACAGCAACTTATTATTATATATACATATACATATATTATACATATTATATATACATATATTATACATATATATACATATACATATATTATACATATATATACATATACATATATTATACATATATATACATATACATATATTATACATATATATACATATACATATACATATACATATATTATATTATATTATATTATACATATATTATACATGAGGAGGGTTCAAATGCCTCCATTTTTTGTGCCTCCATCATACCTCCATTTTTAAAAACTTGAATAACTCAAAATTTAAATCTTAAAATTAAAAAAAAACCGTTGGATATGAACTATATCATTTTATCTATGCACATGTAAAAAATTATGGCATTTCAACTTTGTTTTGATTGTCATCTTAAGCTTGTAAAAATGTATACAAATGTGGATAATTTCTAGACGTTGATTTTTCAACTTATTGATTCATATAAAAACAAAATCAAAATGTGATAATTTTTTATGGGCACATAGAGAAAATAACATAGATCACATCTAACGGTTTTATTTTGACGTTTAAGTTGTAAACTTTGAGTTATTTAAGTTTTTAAAAATGGAGGCATGATGGAGGCACAAAAAATGGATGCATTTGAACCCTCCTCATTATACATATACATAAAACATATTATATATACATTTCGGATCTACTGTGGCCGTTGGCTGCAAAACATCAACCCTCCACCGATCCCTGGGATCTCCACCGATCCCTGGGATCTCCACCGATCCCTGGGATCTCCACCGATCCCTGGGATCTCCACCGATCCCTGGGATCTCCACCGATCCCTAGGATCGATGGAGGTCTAATATGGATTTTCTGTGACGTTGTGTGGCAAGAGAATGGTGGGGTGATAAATGGGCTGCACCGATCCGTAGGATCGGTGTAGGATGTGTTTTTTTTGCTACACCGATCCCTAGGATCAGTGGAGGCTAGTTTTCGAAAATTCAACAGTCTGTGCTTGTTCTGTTAAATTATTTTAAAGTAATTCTATTTTAAAAAAATCAAATTAGAGCCTAGCTGCAAAGATATTTTATTAATATTTTTATTTAATATCCTAAAAAAACATATTATAAAACTTTCCGATAAATATTATAAAATTTTGCAACAACTCTCTTTTCTTAATTTATCATATGGTGCCATTAATTAAATTTTTATTAAAGATTTTGGCTACTCGGGTCAAAGGAGAACGAAAGTTGTAGAAAAAAAATGAGAAAGGAAAGTCAATTTATCATACCATGTCATTAAATTCTGATTAGGATTTGCAAGATGGAGACAAAGGAGAAAACAAGCGACAAACAAAAAGTAATATGAAAAGCTTAGAATTTTTAGTTTGGAACAAATAGAACTCAAATTTTTAATTTTGCCAATCACGAATTTTGGTAGCATTTGTGATGATTATCTAGCTAATACGTTTTTGGTAGCATTTTAGCTTATATGTTTTCGGTTCAAAATTTATCGAACTAGCTTCAAACGACGAATTCAAACAGTTCAAACCAATCTTCTCTACAAAAGCATTGCTTACATATAAAAAAAGAGGAGGGTTCAAATGCCTCCATTTTTTGTGTATCCATCATGCCTCCATTTTTAAAAACTTTAATAACTCAAAATTTAAATCTTAAAATTCAAAATAAAACCGTTGGATATGAACTATATCATTTTATCTATGCACATGTAAAAAATTATGGCATTTCAACTTTGTTTTGATTGTCATCGTGAGCTTGTAAAAATGTATACAAATATGGATAATTTCTAGACGTTGATTTTTCAACTTATTAATTCATATAAAAGCAAAATCAAAATGTGATAATTTTTTATGGGCACATAGAGAAAATAACATAGATTATATCTAACGGTTTTATTTTGACGTTTAAGTTTTAAATTTTGAGTTATTTAAGTTTTTAAAAATGGAGGCATGATGGAGGCACAAAAAATGGAGGCATTTGAACCCTCCTCATAAAAAAAATATATAATTTAATTCATTTAGTATCAAGTCAAGTTTTTTTAAGAAAAAAATAAAGTATTAAGGTGCGTACAAAAAAATTCCTCTTTTGCCCATTTGACTTAATACTAAATGAATTGAAAAAATATATTTTTTTTATATATAAACGAAGCTTTCATAAAGGAGATCAATTTGAACGGTTTGAATTCGTTGTTTGAAGTTGATCAGATAAATTTTGAAATGTTATTGAAAGCGTATTATCTGGCTCTAGTTTCTTTCTCAATGTGAAAATACTATAATATCTTGATCAATTATTTATTTCCAAATGTGTTTATTCAATTTTTTTACAACTTTTAATGTTAATTTAAAATAATATTTTTTATATTATTTAATATTTTCCATGGAAAAAATAAAAAGTCCTGACAATTTTATTATTATGAAACTATATCACTCCTGTAGAAAGTAAAATAAAAGATACAAAACGGAAAAATTAAAAATGAAATAGCGAATATTTTATATTATGAATATGTAATTCAAGTGCATACATTTTTCAAAAAAAAATTGTGAATAAAAAAATTACATATCAAATAAGTATTATAATATAAATACTTGAAGGTATTTTGATTATTTTACTATAGTGTTGGAGTCATTATTATGGATAATATAGTTCAGAGAAATTATTATCAAAATTACGAATTCAGAAGTCTACTTACCACAAACTAAAAAAATTAGAATCTTATATTACCCATAATAAAAAAGAAGAGAATATAGAATCAAGAAGAAAAGAGGTCGTCTAACTTCAACTCTTCAAGTATTGATTTAAATCAATTGAGATTGAAGAAAATTTCTTTAATCTAATGCTAAATTTAGAAATCAAGCCAATTTAACATTTTTTTTTATTTAACGGGAATTTCAATTTCCCTTCCCATCCTCATTAAATATGTAAAAAAATGAGATAATGGCGGATAAAATAATGTTTCTGATCGTTCTTCATTTTTTCTTTCTGGTGGTATTTTTGAAAGATGGATTGGGAGTCAAGTCACTAATACATTTCAAACTTCTATGTATTAATATAGATGATTTTTTCACTGTGTGTTTCAAACTTATGATCTTTCACATAGAAGCCACGTGTCTTTGCTACTATACCAAAAACAAGTTATTTTTCTCTGGGAGTGTTATTGAATGGAAAAAAGTTTGCCGAACATAATTGAAATTAAATGAATTAAGAAGAGTGATAACGAAATATAATAAAGTGTAACAGAAAGTTACAAAGTTATGTCCTTGGACTGTACAATGAGGTCCCTCTTTATTCCAAACAATTGGAACATTTTATTTCACGAGAGGGTCGATGTTCTATAGAAAAGAGCAATGTACGTAGAATTGGAGCAATACGATTTTGATGTGTGAAAGATAATTTGTCCTCTCTCAACAGATTTTGGTGTTGGTGCCTTCCAACCTTCCAACCTTCCAACTTTCCAACCATGTGCAATTGTTCATGGTACATTGTCCCCGCAGGGCCCACATAACAACCAACACCTTTCACAAGACAAGGAGTCCTCATAAATGTCCATGCATGCTTTCTTTGGGAATTAAAGTTATTTTTTGTAATATGGCTTAATTTATATATGTTAGTTTCATTTTTATAACACATTAATGTCCGACAAATTTTTTTTTTTTTTTTTCAAAATGCTGGAGAATCAAGCTAAAAAAATATATATATATAAAGTGAAGTACGGCGAGCAGAGGAATTACAAAGGAAATGTGGGAGTGGGGCACCACGTCTGTGCTGGTGGGAGGGAATATGAAAATCCATTATATTGCTCCTAAGTAAATGGGTAAATTTCGTTGGAGGTCACTAAACTTTGTTATTTGTTACGAATTGGTCACTCAACTTTGATTTGTCCTTTTTGAGTCACTAAACTTTGTTATTTGTCCCAATCAAGTCACTCAACGTTTTCCATCCAAATTTTTAACGGAATATTCCTATTCCGTCCAAAAAATTAACGGAATATACCCATTCCATCCAAAATTTTAACGGAATTAGCATATTCCATCCAAAAAACTAACGGAATTAGCATATTCCGTTAAAAATTTGGATGGAAAACGTTGAGTGACTTGATTGGAACAAATAACAAAGTTGAGTGACTCAAAAGGGACAAATCAAAGTTGAGTGACCAATTCGTGACAAATAACAAAGTTCAGTGACCTCCAGCGAAATTTACCCTAAGTAAATATATAAGATGTTGTTGACAGGTGAATTATATAGAAAATTCGCCGACATTTTTATTTTTACTCCATTAAAAAATTATTTTAATAATAATAACCAAAGTTTAGTACTAATTTTAAAAATACCTCACCGTGGAAGTTTTCCACGGGTTGGAATTTTAATTCCAATTTTTTTTTATAAAACAGAAATTTATTTTTATTTTTTATTTTTTATTTTTTGTATTGAAATATTAGAAATGTTGAATATATTTCTTTGAAAATAAATGGAATACAATATAATTTGATTTATTAGAAAGACTATAACAAATAACCCGGATCAATATTTTTCAGGCCGGATTTTTCGCGGCTAAAAAAAATTAATATGTTTCTTTATGTGTTATTGGAAAAAAAATAAAAATGCTTAGATTCTGAGTTATTGATCTCGGCTCAAAAGTCACTTCTATGTAATCTAGAAAATATTGTGATCCTTCTAGGACATTTAATTTATAAAAAGTTGTATCTATTTTGATAATTCTTTTTGAATAATAATTATTAAATAACTTAAAGTTTTTGTTTTTTTTCAAAAATAGATACCACTTTTCATAAATTAAATGTCCTAGAAGGATCACAATATTTTCTAGATTACATAGAAGTGACTTTTGAACCAGGATCAATAACTCAGAATTTAAGCATTTTTATTTTTTTTTCAATAACACATAAAGAAATATATTAATTTTTCTTACAGCCGCGAAAAATCCGACCTGAAAAATATTGATCCGGGTTATTTGTTACATTCTTTCTAATAAATCAAATTATATTGTATTCCATATATTTTCAAAGAAATATATCCAACATTTCTAATATTTCAATACAAAAAATAAAAAATAAAAACAAATTTCTGTTTTATAAAAAAAAAATTAGAATTAAAATTCCAACCCGTGGAAAAATTTCACGGGTGGAGTATTTTTAAAATTATTACTAAACTTTGGTTATTATTATTAAAATAATTTTTTAATGGGGTAAAAATAAAAATGTTGGCAAAATTCGTCTTGGAATCAAATTAGATTTTGATGTACGAATGTGTACTTTATACAGATTTAAATCAATGTTCTAAATAGCGCGCTATAGCGTTTTTGGACCCCAAACGCTAAGCTATGCATAATAACGCGCTATTTGAGCTACGGACGCTATAGCGGTAATAGCGGTCCGCTATAGCGCATAGCGTATAGCGCAAATAGCACCCGCTATGCAATATTTGCTGTTTTTTTTTCTCAATTTATATGAGCTTTAAAATAAATAAATAAATGGTGAAGATATTGTTTAATTTTGATGAATATTATATTATATCAAATTCAGGTCCGCTATAATATTTTTTTTCATTTTTCTCTTGGTTTTTTTTTTAACTGATAATAAATAAAATAAATAATTGCTAAATTATGGAAATTTTAGGGACTAACAAGAATTTCTTCAAGGATCATCTGTTTATTTTACTAGAAGTATGATTTTTTTTTCTTTTCAATTTCTAGCTTATTTTGAAATTTAAATAGAAAAAAGATAAATTATGTTATGATGTGGAAGATATTTTAAATAGAAAAAGATCGATAGTTTATGATATTAGTATTACTATAGATATTTTGAGTCGCAATTTGGACTTTGTATTGGTTCAATGTGAATATTATAATTTTTTAATCAATTTGATATTATTTATTGTTCTATGAGACTAAATAATGTTGATATTTAGTACAAATATATAATATAATTTTTATAAAAATAAAAAAACGCTATTTGGGATAGCTTTCACTATAGCGTCGCTATTCGCAATAGCTTTTTTTGGAGGCTCCCCGTTATGACGCGATAAACGCTATTTAGAACCTTGATTTAAATTCATATATATTTTATATTTGATTCAAAATATTATATATCAGCTGCACTTTATATGGGTCGATGTCAATCTTGTTCAAATTTATTATTATAACCGAAATTTTTATTTTTACCAGATAAACCAAAAAAATCACAATTTGCCTAGAATTTTATATTTTACATGACTACATTGTGAAATTGCGGTCATAAATTGAGTGACCAAAACTTCACATTGAAGCTAACAACTTTATTTTTTTTTCACTCAGAGAACCAATCAAAACACACTGGTTCTCTTGATTTTGGTCGAAGTTGAAAAAAAAAAACCTGTTGGTTGTAACGTGAATTTACGGCCACTCAATTTCTGATCGCAATTTCACGTTGCAGCCGTGTCAAAATGGAATTTCTCGATTTCTCAGTTTCGTGGTTTTTTTGGTTTATTAATTTTTTTTAACAATAAAAATAAAAATTTCGGTTATTATAACTGTCAATCCTATAGAAATTCAAATTTATATATAATTCACACTTTAAAAAAAAAATGCATAATTCACTCTTGATTCATTGTACCAATTTTTGGCCATTCCACACTCAATCTTGATGGGATGAAGATGATTTTAGGTCAAATTGTCAATTCTCATTTGTTGATCGACTTGTTAAAGCAGTAAAGCATTACAATGTTTATCCCATAACCTCCTTTCCCTACTGGTAATAGTGAACTCAGGTGCTATAGATGCCAACATTTCTTCCAAGGCATTAGGCATTAGTAACCTTGGATGAAGTAACTTGAAAGCATTTTTAACTGGACAGTTGAGTTGTATTCGTCTATGAATGTTAGATTGAATCTGATGTTTCACTCATAAATATATAGCTAAAATGTGGTTCAAATAATTTTGATTCATAGGTAAAAATTATAATAACCTGATTCAATAATTTTCTGATATAAATTTGTTTGAGTGCGAAATCTCTCAAAATTGATGGCTGTGCGTAGTTGCTTGCCTATTAGTGATGTCCGAATGTGTACTTTATACAGATTTAAAGTCATATAGATTTTATATTTAATTCAAAATATTATATATCAACTACCCTTTATATGGATCGTTGTCAATCTTTGTTTCTAGCAATAATTTTTTTCGTCTATTTGATTAATTTGCAAAACATATAATTATTGAATTTTACGATTTCTTCAATTTTAAATTATATGCAGGTTCAAATCTAATGAAATTACAATATGGATTACTTGGACTGAAGAATCATGAAGACACTTAATAATAATTTAAATTGTAAAATTATAAACTTGGTAAAGTGCATTTGATGTTGTTTATACAAACGTTGGTAATGTTTGTAAATCGTTATAACGATTTAACGTGTAAGAAAACGTTGAGGAATAGCTTGATCAAACTGAGAATACATTATAAACGTTGTAACGTTTTAATTAATTACAAAGTTCACAAACTCAAGTTTTGATCAAGTTTTCTACATAATGGAATCATTGGTAATGTTTTATAATCATTGTAACGATTTAACGCATAAGAAAATGTTGAGGAATAGCTTGATCAAACTGAGAATACAGTATAAACCTTTCTCGTTGGATATAGAAATGCACACCTAAAAGAGGCTGGGATGTCCCGGAGACGTAGGCCTTTGTTTTGCCGAACTCCGTTATCACCTCGCGTGTCAAATTTCTCTAAACTCATCTATTTACTTTTAATTGCAATTATTTTTCAATTTTAAGCGATTAACGGTGCATTTATTATTATAACCGAATTTTTTATTTTTATCATTCGAAAAAAATGATAAACCAAAAAATCTAATTTGCTTAGAATTTTATTTTTGACATGACCGCAATGTGAAATTGTGGTCAGAAATTGAATGGCCGTAACTTCACATTGAAACCAACAACCTTTTTTTTCACTCAGAGAACCAATCAAAACACGTTGATTCTCTTAATTTTGATCAAAGTTGAAAAAAAAAACAACTTGTTGGTTGTAACATGAATTTGCGGCCACTTAATTTCTGATCGCAATTTCACGTTGCAGCCGTGTCAAAATGGAATTTATCGATTTCTTGATTTCGTGGTTTTTGGTTTATTGGTTTTTTTTTAATGGTAAAAATTCGGTTATTATAAATCTCAATCCTACATAAATTCAAATTTATATATAATTCACACTTAAAAAAATATACATACTTTACTCTTGATTCATTGTATCATTTTTTGGCCATTCCACACTCAATCTTGATGGAATCGACAAGATTTTATATCAAATTGTGGGCATAATTACTTGGATGAAGACGTGAAGTAACTTGAAAGCATTTGTGACTTGGCAGTTGGAGTTGTATTGGTCTATGAATGTTAGTCTGAACCTGGTGCCCTATGTTTCATTCATAAATATAACTATAATGTGGTTGAAATAATTTTGATTGACAAGTAAAAAATTAAAAACCTAATAATCTGATTCAATAATTTTCTAATTTTTTTTTTTTTTTGAGTGCGAAATCTCTCAAAATTGATGGCAGTAGCTGTTTGCACGGCCATTTTTATTAATATCCCTAAAAAAAATAAAATTTTTAAAAATGCCCCTCTGTAAAATTTTTTTTTATAGATGCCCTGACCGCCTGGGCCTGGGGCGGCCCAAAACAGCCAGTGAGGCGCCCCAGAGCCCGGCGGCCCATACCCCAAGTGAGGCGCCACCCCCTGGGGCGCCCCACTAGTAATTTTTTTTTTTTTTTTTTTTTTTTTTTTTTTGAGAAATCTTAGTATTTTGATTTGAATAATTTTGTTGAAAAAAAGTGTTGAGTTTATGTATATGTGTATGTAAAAAATTAAAATATTATGTATATGTGTATGTGTATGCCAAAAAATATAATATTTGATATATTTACGAAGTGATGTCGTAAATTTGTATAACTCACATACACACATGCACATACACATATACACATATACACATATACACATACATATATACACATATACATACAAAAAAACTCACATATACATATACACATACACATACACATACACATACACATACACATACACATACACATACACATACACATACACATACATACACATACATATACATACACACATACACATACACATATACCAAATAAATCAATTCGCATAAGCAAAATAGCAAGTTTATCTGCCACCACGTCTGAATAAACCTAACAAACGACTAGTTCTTCTGGTACTAGTGGCAGGTGCGGCATTACTTGTAGAGGCTTGGCTACTAGATGATTGGCTTACAGGAGGAGGGGGTTGTGTTCCACCGGTAGCTTCAGCAACAACTCTGGTATTTTCTCTTTCGTTGTGTTCGTTTATTGCATCTAAATGTAACAATGCAATTCAGTTAGTAATATAATTAAAGCATAAATAAATTTTGTACAATTCTACGTACCTGCCCTGCGCCTGTCGGAAACAGGACGGCGAGCCCGATTTCCCGACGGTCGCCTACCACCCATCTCGTCCATGGTCATTACAATACGCTTGTGTCTCCTCCTTCCCTTTCTTATCCATCCTTCCGAAGGTAATATTCTATCTCCGACATATGCAGGCCACTCATGCTGATCAGGATAAGAATGGAAAGATCCACCCCAAGTGGAAGCAAGGTAATCGGTACGGTACATGTCAGCAACATAGTGATCCTCACAGTATTTTCTAGGGATCCTCACAGCAACATAGTTGGAGATCTAGGGATTATGGGTGTCTGTCTGGGTGGTAGTGGTAACTCTTCAGTATTTTCTGGGGAGTTGTGGTACCCCTGGTTGTCATTACCGGGGCTGTGATACCTCTGGCTGTCATAAGGGGAGTGCTGGTGATATCCCTGGTTGTCATAAGGGTACCACAACTCCCCAGAAAATACTGAAGAGTTACCACTACCACCCAGACAGACACCCATAATCCCTAGATTTCCAACTATGCCAGAGTCAGGACCGGTACCCGTTAATCGAAATGATGTTGATGTTGATGTTGATGCTATTGATGCCGTACCAGAAAGAGAAATGGAAACGGGGGATGAATACCAAGGGGTTTGGGAAGATGATGACTTATCAGATGGTGATGCAAATGTAGCAGGGTTGTCCAGGGCAGAAAAATTCCCGATTAGAGGTCGGGGGAATAAGCATCCGGTTGCCACATTCAACGACACCACAGCTTTCGAAGAGGCAGACATTAGTTTCTTTGGTCCTCGTGTTGTATACAACAAAGAACTTGCCGCAGGGCAAGTTTATACCAGCGTAGACGAGCTTGTAAAGAATATATATGAGACTCATGTTCACGGCAACTGGGAATGTATAATACACAAAAGGGACCGAACAAGGTTAGTTGTGCTTTGTTCAACTCACCCGCACTGCGAGTTCCGCCTTTTTGCAACCCCTGCGGGTTCAGGGGAAGCATGGATGATTAAGAAGTGCGAACCACCTCATACATGCAAGTCTGCGTCCACAAGGACAGACCATTCAAATCTGACAGCATCACTAATTGCCGATGCAATTGAGGAGGACATTAAGTTGGATCCATCGATAAGCATCAAGGCGGTGGCTATGACCGTCAGACACAAATACAAATATGTAATCCCAAAATACAACAGGCTGTGGAGAGGTCGTGAACTTGCGATTTGCAGGATATTTGGTAGTTGGAAGGACTCATATGGCTATCTGGCACCATTGCTCCAGGCCATGGCAAGTACAAATGTCGGCACCGTATATGAGCGATGCCATGGCCCTTTTTTTGATAAAGACGGTGTACTAATAGAGGGAGCTAAACAATTCAAGGGCATAGCATGGGTGGAGGAGAAACTAAGACGACACAGAGACAAAGGTGCAACCATGACCGTGATCCCGATGGGTAACGATGGAACAGAATTCGAAGTGCAAAATCCAAATGAGTACGTTCCTACCACCCGTAAACCAGACGGCACTATGGCGTTTGTCAAGAGGGCTTGCAAGTACGTGGTTAAATTCGGAGATGCCAAGGCGGTAACCTGTACATGCCAAGGACCCCAGCTAAGTCACATACCCTGCAGTCACGTGATGGCGGTATGCCGAGTGAGGAACTACTGTGAGGATCACTATGTTGCTGACATGTACCGTACCGATTACCTTGCTTCCACTTGGGGTGGATCTTTCCATTCTTATCCTGATCAGCATGAGTGGCCTGGATATGTCGGAGATAGAATATTACCTTCGGAAGGATGGATAAGAAAGGGAAGGAGGAGACACAAGCGTATTGTAATGACCATGGACGAGATGGGTGGTAGGCGACCGTCGGGAAATCGGGCTCGCCGTTCTGTTTTCGACAGGCGCAGGGCAGGTACGTAGAATTGTACAAAATTTATTTATGCTTTAATTATATTACTAACTGAATTGCATTGTTACATTTAGATGCAATAAACGAACACAACGAAAGAGAAAATGCCAGAGTTGTTGCTGAAGCTACCGGTGGAACACAACCCCCTCCTCCTGTAAGCCAATCATCTAGTAGCCAAGCCTCTACAAGTAATGCCGCACCTGCCACTAGTACCAGAAGAACTAGTCGTTTGTTAGGTTTATTCAGACGTGGTGGCAGATAAACTTGCTATTTTGCTTATGCGAATTGATTTATTTGGTATATGTGTATGTGTATGTGTGTATGTATATGTATGTGTATGTATGTGTATGTATATGTATGTGTATGTGTATGTGTATGTGTATGTGTATGTGTATGTGTATGTGTATGTGTATGTGTATGTGTATGTGTATGTGTATGTGTATGTGTATATGTGAGTTTTTTTGTATGTGTATGTGTATATATGTATGTGTATATGTGTATATGTGTATATGTGTATGTGCATGTGTGTATGTGAGTTATACAAATTTACGACATCACTTCGTAAATATATCAAATATTATATTTTTTGGCATACACATACACATATACATAATATTTTAATTTTTTACATACACATATACATAAACTCAACACTTTTTTTCAACAAAATTATTCAAATCAAAATACTAAGATTTCTCAAAAAAAAAAAAAAAAAAAAAAAAAAAAACAAATTACTAGTGGGGCGCCCCAGGGGGTGGCGCCTCACTTGGGGTATGGGCCGCCGGGCTCTGGGGCGCCTCACTGGCTGTTTTGGGCCGCCCCAGGCCCAGGCGGTCAGGGCATCTATAAAAAAAATTTTTACAGAGGGGCATTTTTAAAAATTTTATTTTTTTTAGGGATATTAATAAAAATGGCCGCTGTTTGCATATTAATTTAAACGACGTGTGACGGCAATGAATAATTAGTAACAGGAATTGGATTTTGTCCAAAGCTTTTTGGACAGAATCTCATACAAAGTCAGACTTCACTGTTAGATTTGCTTTAAGATTCATGCTAACATATTTAAAACTTAATAATATTAAATAGTTCTATAAATCTAAACCAAATCAGACGATTTATAACTGACTTTGAATGAATTCTGTTCAAAACCCTTTGAACAAAATCTCATAATTTGAAGAACTACATGACAAAGTGTTACTTTCAGGCCATTGCAAAAGGACGTCATTAAATATATATATATATATATATATATATATATAGAGTAATGTTACGCTACTTCGTGAATTAAACGGAATGTTTTAATTCGCGCTCATATCTCTAGTTTCAAAGTCCAAATAGCAGATCCAACCCGTTAGATGTTTAATCTATATTAAAATGTGCTTGGAGACCAAATTTTACATTTTTTGAAATTTTTTTACTATTTATTAAGATGGTTTGAAAATCGCTGTTTTTTAATGGTGCAGAATTTTAATAAAAACAGCGATTTTCAAACCATCTTAATAAATAGTAAAAAAATTTCAAAAAATGTAAAATTTGGTCTCTAAGCACATTTTAATATAGATTAAAGATCTAACGGTTTGGATCGGCTATTTGGACTTTGAAACTAGAGATATGAGCGCGAATTAAAACAATTTGTTTAATTCGTGAAGTAGCGTAGCCTTACTCTATATATATATATATATATATAGAGGTTGACTAAGATCAAAGTGGTAGTTCCTGAGCTGTGGTGCTACCAATTCATTTTTTAATTTTCAAAGTTCAAAACGTCGATCCGAACCGTTCAAGTTGTTCTCCATATTAAATTGTGCTTGGAGACCAAATTTTACATTTTTCTGAATTTTTTTACTATTTATTAAGCCACTTTGAAAACAGCTGATCCAACGGTGGCTTCTGATTTTACTGTTTTGTTAACCTCTATATATATATATATATATATATATATATATATATATATATATATTTATTTTATAAAAGCGGCTATATATACAATTTCACCAACTTCGTTACAATCATCAAATCTAGAAATTCGTTAAATATAGTTAGAACTATTTTGATGTAGGCAACTACTCATGTCTTGTAAATTTTATTTAGAAGAAGATATTGTTGCATTTCTTGTGATATCTTATTTTGTTAAAATTGTTCCTCACCACAACAACAATAATTAAACGTTGATCGTATATTTCTCAAGTTCATGAACCTACAAGTTTAGTCGGAAATTTTTTATTCATAGAAATTGAAAAAAAGGTAGAGAGAGAAACAAAAAAAGTACAGTATTTGTTATATTGATAGAAAGATCGGTACAGATTCTACCGATCTAAAAAATCAGAACACTTAGGATAGGCAGAATTCCTACCCATCCTAACTCTTCTTGGATTTTCTGTGACGCCGTCTTCAAAACAGGAATAGCAACAGATCAATTCTTGATCTTCTCAGGCACCGTCTTCACAGAAGATCCGAGAAGAGTTAGGATGGGTAGGAATTCTGCCTATCCTAAGTGTTTTGATTTTTTAGATCGGTAGAATCTGTACCGATCTTTCTATCAATATAACAAATACTGTACTCTTTCTGTTTCTCTCTCTATCTTTTTCTTAATTTCTATGAATAAAAAATTTCCAATTCAGTCAATAATAAGAATTAAATTTCTATTAACGCAACAAAGGACACTCAATGTCAATCCAAAAACACTACTTGAACAACATTTCTTGAACTAATAAGTGTTGTAAAAAAAGTCCGTTTAGGCTGATTAATCGTTCGATTAGTCGTTAGCAGTAACCAAACCGTCATGAATTTTTCCGACTAATCGATCAATTATTCCAGATTATTCTCAATTATTTTCAATTAATCGTTTGGCGATATCATATCCGTCTGACGATCGCATACCCTTATTTACAACACTGGAACTAATTAATGATCATACTAAATTTATGAAAAAGACACTTGCTTGAAAGAAATTTATGATAGAGAATTAGTATTTGGTCTAGTAACAAATGTAATGTTTAGATTTGAAATTCAGATGATAAAATTCTATGTGAATGTTAAATAGTTTGGTGATTTGATATTCAACCTTTAAAAAAGTTTACCAAGTTATATTTTTTTTACAAAGACTACTGTTATTTTTATTTTTATTTTTTTTCTCTTCTTTAAATTTAATTCTTGCAAAGTTAGTTAACTTATTTATTTTTTTCCCTGCTTATCACAAAAATATACTTAGTTCCGAAATAAAACAATAAATACACACAAATTAACACTCTCGATTTAGATTTTATTCTAAATAGAACTCGTTTTAATCCTTTTAACGAAACAAATACCTCATAGAAGATTTTTATAAAAATAGCCTCTATCAATCTTAGTTCGGTGGAGGCAAGAAAACCATTTTCTCCACTGATCTTAGACATCAATGGAGTCATTTTTGCATCCGATTCTAGAGATAAATGTAAAGTTTATTATAAAAATGGCTCCACCGATTCTAGGAATCGGTGGAGAAAATGACTTTCTTGCTCTACCGGATCGGTGGAATCTATTTTTATAACAATCTTGCGCACCGTATTTATTCAGTTAAAAGAGTTAAAAAGAGTTCTATTTAAATAAAAAATCCTCGATTTATTACTGAGTTCGTTTCCTTTTTTTTGGTTCGGCTATTTTTTTCTGATATGATTTTGTGGAGAACTTGTTTTTTCTTCGGAGATATTTTTAGTTTAACTACCAATAATTTTGAAAGAAGTGGGAAGTTGTAAATTTTTGGATACCCCAAGCACGAACTAAGACGTGTCGTTCGTTGCGTTGCGCCTTTTTTCCAACTAAAAACCTTTTCTACAGTTATATCCCACAAAGCTTTAAAAGGCGTAAAAAAGAACAATAAAAGAGAGAGAGAGAGAAACCCGTTATTTGCGGAGTAGAGAAAGAGGAAAAGGAAAAGAGAGCGGCAAAATAATAGCAGCTTTTACTTTCCTTCTTTCTTTAACTCTAACTAATTGCTTCCTGTAATTATTACAACCCGCGTTCGCGCCAAGATTCCGATCAGAATTCTCGCTTTCCCATCTCACCACTACCGCCATTCTTCTCGCCTTCTCGGGGTTAGATGCTTCTTCTATTCGATGCTCAAATTTAATTCAACAGTTCTTAATATTTGCTGGATTGTATGATGCTGGTGTTGCCAAATTGCGAATAGAAGCTTCCCCTGATTTCAAAATTCCATGGTTTTTTACTCTTTGATAATTTTTTACCTACCTTTTCCCCCAAATTGAGAAGTTTTGTTTTTAAAAATTACGTTAGCTAACTTGTAGCCTAATTTAATTCGTTTCCTTTTCAAAGAAGCCCGATTGAGCATGGCACTACCGTCGGGAATTCGTATCCTCTGAGATATCTCAAACTTTGCGTGACTTTATGGAAAATCCCAACCGTTTAAATACGCTATGCACGAATCTCAAAGCATCAATAATACTGACCCCCTACATCACCCCCGAATAGGCACCGGACACGTCGGTCACGCAAAAGTTGAGATATCTCAGAGGATACGCACTCCTACCGTCGGCCCTTCCCGTGAGAATGACTTTTTTTTGTTTTTGTTTTTTTTTTCCAAAGATGTGCACAGCACCAGAGATAAATTTGGTTTCCTGTGGCGTTTCGTATGCTGTTATTCCTGTTGTTTTAAAGCTACAGTACTAAATTTGTTTGGTGGGCCCAGATATGCTACTCGCTACACCAAGTCTCTACGGGGGACATAAAGGAATTTAAATAATTTATTCCTATTTTTTTTTCGTAGGAGTTATTTTTTTCCTTTTTTTTTTCTTCCCAAAAGTTTCTCCCTCGTAGGAGTCCTTTCTCCTTCCTTTGTAACCTCCACCTAATTGCCAATTTATCACTTTCTCTCACGATTTAATCCCTTGTTTGCGGTAGTTAGGCTTGATTGATCGGAATGCGTTTCTGGTCGATCTGGCCCTTAGCTAGCCCCGATTTACATTTACAACGGTTAATCCAATTCGGAATCAGTGCATTTTTTTAGGTTAACTTATCTCTAAGATTCCTGCATTTAGATATACGCCATTTACATATAGCATTGTTTTTTAGCCAAGAAAAGAAGCGTTTTTTTTGCTTTATACTGTACCTTTTGATCCCTTGCTTTCTGAATTTTGGCTGTTTGGATGGTGACCTCCTAATTTTTGTTCCTTCACTTCACTCCTAATTCAGGTTTAACCAGCCTTGGTGCTCTTGCAATTTACACCATCTCTTTAAGAGTACTTCTCCTACCAATGTGGTTTGGTTTGAAAGAAAAAATTGATGGATGGTTGTAAGGTAGAGCCTCTCAACTCTTCTCTGAAGTTGAAATCGGATTCGCCACGAAAGAGAAATGCCAGCAGTCCAATTCGCAAGCTGTCGACGAAGGAAGTAATTTCCAATAACAAGCCAGAGACCCCTTCAACTCCTAGAACCCCTAGAAGGTATCCATCTCCAAATGCAACCCAAAATCCAACAATTGCTACCCCCTCTTTGCCCAGGCGGTCCCAGTCGGCAGAGAGACGACCTTCCACCCCTTCTTCCTCCACGGCCTCTTCACCTTCTACCACACCAGCACGTGACACGTCAGCAGAGACCAGCGGTCCTGCCAGGAGGGGTCTATCTGAGGGATTATGGCCCACAAGAAGGCGGAACCTATCTTCTTCATTCCAGCCCGAATCTGTACCTGTAAGTAAAAAGGACAAGGCCAAAACTGCCATGTCAAGTTTAGATCAACTGGAGAGGAAGAGAACTCCTCTGGGCCAATCTGAGAATATGCATGTTAGTGATAACCCGATTTCTAAAATGATGGAGAAACAAAGATGGCCAGGTATGGCTGGAGGGAAGACCGCATCCATCAATTTGTCGAGAAGTGTTGATCTCACTGATAAAATTACCAGACCTGGATCTGCTTTGTCGTTTCTTCGTTCAAGGGGGACTTCGCCGAAGCGTTCACCTGTATCGGATGTGTCGAAATCCATGTCAAGAAGCATAGAAAATGGTGCAGTAAAGAAGCTTTTAGCTCAATTGAATCCAAATGCAGCATCAAGAAGTGTAGACCTGTCGGATAGGCCTAAGAAACCTATCACTAGAGGGAACTCACCAAGAAGAAATTTGCCAAGCAATAGCACGGATAATAAAGACAAGGATAAGAAACTCGAGTCACAAGGGTTTTCCCCAGTACAAACTGTCTCTGGTGCTGCTATAGGTGCAATTGCCAGGTCAAAAAGTGTTGATGCTACTGACAAGACAAAAAGACCAGTATCTTCTTCCTCGGTCCAGTTGCGCAGGCCTTCGCCTCTGAGAACTCCTGCAAGTGAAATTACAGCAAACGGCATCACTAAAAGGCCTGAATCACGGGGGTCTTCATCAAGAAGATCCCTAAGTGAAGTTTCATCAAGTGCCATGTCAGTGGGTGTGGATCTTGGTGACAGGAGGAAAAGTTCCATCAGAGGTATTTCACCCGGAAGACACTCTGTAAGTGAGTTATCTTCACGTGACATGTCAAGAAGCATGGATCTTGACAGGAGCAAGAGACCAGCATCCTCCTCTGGCCAAAGAAAATCAGTTTCTAACAGAAATTCGGAAGCAGATGAAACAATGGGTTTGGGTCCGAACACCCCACCACAGAGATCCGAAAGATCTAACTCTCTTACACGTGCCAGTCGGACATTGTCCTCACCGGTACCGGGTTTTGGGCGGCCATCATCTCCTTCCTCAAAACGAATCATCCAAAGCCCATCAAGAGGGAGACCCTCAACACCTTGTTCAACATCTAGCTCATCTAGTGGAGGAAGTACAAGGGGAACTATTTCATGTGCTTCTCTTGTTAATAGTGTTTCTGAAACTAGAAAAGCGAAGAACAAAGCAAGTGGTAATCAGGTGGAGGAGTTGCATCAGTTGCGGCTGTTGCATAACAGGCATTTGCAATGGCAGTTTGTTAATGCCTGTGTTGATGATATGCATATGAATCAGAAGATAAGCTCAGAGGTACCCAAAATAACAAATACAAATGAGAATTGGTTTCTTAATTTTTGCATTTTATTGTTTGTTTATTTACAAATTATATTGAAAGCTGGCATTCTTTTGTGGGGCTCACCTGAATGTATGACAGTATATTTAAAAGCAATACAAAACCTTTGCAGTAGGACCGCTCTAAATCTAAAATAGGACAAAATTACGATAGGAGGCTGCAATAGTGTTGGTCAGATTTGATGATATTAGTTATGTAAACAAAAAGTTGTACTTATCTTGTTTGATACACTTATATGTTGGGTTTTTCCCTCTTGCATAATGCCTTTTTCTGCAATGAAAATTGCAATATGAATATCACATCTCTTGTGCACTTAGTGTTTTTTTTAATATTTTACTATCAAATTTATTGTAAATTGAACTGAAAAGTGATTGGCTTAATGCTATTTGCTTGAAGCAGAGCATGCTTTATGGCATGTGGAGTAACATCTCGGTGTTGCGTGACTCTGTGCTGATAAAAAAGCTTGATGTCCAAGAATTGATGCAAGAGACAAAGCTGGCATCACTACTGAATGTACAAGTAAGATAGTTTCTATCTATCTTCTCTAGTGATTGAATTAAGAGCTTTCCAATGTCTTTATGAATAGGTGTATTTCATTTTCTCTTTAATAAGTTAGTGAAATAAGTCAAAAATGTAAAGCTTGGCTTAAAACATATTTTGTCTTTTGATCTCATTGGACTACTTGGATTGTCTGTTTTTGTCTCCAAATTGAGCTGTGGAGCAGAAGCACAAGAGGCCTGGTGATTTGAAAAGTACAGCAGCATACCTCATTGAATTAATGTATTATAAAAAACTGTTGTGTACAAATGTGCAATATATTGGCAAATGCTTTAGATCTCTCGAGATATTTGTGACCTTTTGACTCTTACTGAGCTGTGGCTGTCATATACTGGACTTTTTTTTAATGTTCAGATCGAATGAACCCCAAAATATAAATAGCAAATAAAGAGCTAGCCAAAGACTGACATTTTGTATGTACCGAACATGCATAATCTGGTCTGATCTGAAGAAGCGTCTGAAAGTGCATCAAGTTTATCATCTGATGGATAGTTTTGTGCTTGCTATTAGCAATATTGTATATATATTTATATTTTACCTTTAAATTTTATTTTATCTATTACAGATTGAGTACCTAGATAGCTGGGCAGAAGTAGAAAAGGAGCACTCCACCTCACTGGCCGGGGCCATTGAAGCTATTAGAGCAACCACTATACGACTTCCTGTAACAGGAGGTGCCAAGGTATTACATGCCTTTCAGGTCTTAGATTTTTTCTGGTCTTTGATTAAAGGTTTTTCAAGGCCAGGACTCCAAGACCAGCTAATAAGCGTCTTGAATGCTATACAAGAGGGTTGAAAAATCCCAGTCACACGAGATAATTGAAATGGTTATTTAAACCTTTCATTTTTCATGAAATGCTAATAGTAATACTTGTTGAAAGGGTTCAGTACAGGCTACCTGTACTATGCTAACAAGCCAGGAGTGCCATTATTTTAGAAAGCTTATGGACTTCAATTAGTTAATCCATATTCGTAAAAAGTTAAGGAATTCCAAAATTTCCTCCAAATAGTGGTATATTGCAACCCTTCAAAAGTCCTATTCCATTAGAAATTAACAATAGGTTGACTACTATGTAGCACGAACATTTCTAGATTTGTGCTGTATCTTGTGCCTCACACGTATAGCATCCATGTTCAACATGATACCAACACTCGTGTTGCAATGGAAATTGAATCGAACATGATGTGTTATATTGTGTCATGTCATGCCAGACACTAGCGTCCATGTCCGTGCTACATAGGTTGACTGATTGTCCTATCTAGCTACTGATTTTGCCCTTTGATGAGGGTATGAAATATGTAAACAGTCCATTTATATTATTATATTTTGTAAAATTGATGCAAACTTGTTACTAGTTCTGATATAAATATATATGGTTACCACATTGCAGGCTAATGTACTTGAAGTGAGGAATGCTGTCAGCTCAGCTGTTGACATCATGCAGGCAATGGGTTCTTCCATTTGCTACTTATTATCAAAGGTTAAAATTATTTTTGTTTTCTTTTATTAGATTTCTTTTAGGATAGGATGCCAAATTGTCCTTGGTACATGGTTCACCATTTTTAAGGCTTCACTACTGTCATCTTTTTTGTAAAAGAAATAATACTAGATTTAGAAAAATTGTTCTAAAAGTATATGCTTTATTATTATTTTTAAAATAAAATGTCCATTTATCTTTTTGCCCCAAAAATTTAACTGTTCCCATAACTTGTTCCCATAACTACGTTTGACTTTTGAGATTATTATTCTTAATTGGAAAACTGTTCAAGGAACAACTCAACAAAACCTGGAAAATATATATTAGAACATGTTGTAACAAAATTCGACTTCATCTAGAGTATAGTGTAACTTTTTTCCGAGTGAAGTGTTTACATGACTTGTGGTTTTCAGGTAGAGAATAGGAATTCTCTGGTTGAGGAGCTTGCTATTGTATCAGAAAAAGAAAAGGCAATGCTGGAAGTAGGAAGAGAACTCCTCGCGACTGTAGCAAATTTGCAGGTAAGTAATATCCCATAGATTGTTAAAGCAGTTTGTCTTGTTTCAGTCAAACTCTTACTGGTAACGAAATGCATTGACATACATGACCATGCTTGATGTTATTTCAATGCAGGTCCAAGAGTCCAGCCTAAAAACACAATGCATTCAGCTGAAACGAGATGGCTTGAAGATGGACTGAGTAGGAAAGGTGACATTAAATTAATGAATACGACCAGCTACCGAAATATGATTATCCACGTTCTAACTTATTCTAAATGGTTTGCACTTTCGGGTGCGCATGTATCTTCTTAGTGTTCCTTCCAAGTTCTTTTTTTATTTTTTATTTCCAAAAGGGCGTGTAATTTTTTTTCCCTTTTTTTTTTTTTCTTTCTTTTGTATTTTTTCTTCTTCTTACGTGCGCAGAAATAGGAGTCTCTTATAGGAAGGCAGAAGGTGTTTAAACCAGAAAAGATTGTGTTCCTTGGCTGTTATTAGAAGTGTACTAAACCAATGTTAAATGTATAGGATGAAAGCTAGTTGATGAGATACCGTTTCTAGTTCTGGGTAACATTTTCAGGTTGATTGTCATATTTTGTAAATTTCAGAATCTGTGTACGTCAGCAATAGATTTTGAGGCCCATTTAGTTACAAAAGATTCCATCCTATTTGTAGGCATGCTACAGGCTGGAATTTTGCACCGCTAAAATGATCGATTTTAGTGTAAACAGTTCCTAACTTATGATTTTAAGTTTGAAAAACTAACATCGCTCTTTAACATTGAGTGTGTTCTGTTAACATTATTTTTTTTATGCACAAAATGCACAAGCTTGTACAGCTGCAAATTTTGCTAGCAATTAGTGTAATTTATGTGGAATGAAACTAGTATGTACACAAGTTTATCAAGATAGTTGTGGAGTTCACCGAGCTTAGCATATAGAAGTTGAATCACTTTTTAAAAAAAGCACAAAGTAGCATAACAAGAATTGATATGTAACATGCATTTCTATCCGTATTTTCATCGAACACCTTGTGAGCGCCGTTCAATTGGCAGAAGTTTCGGTATTTTCATCGAACTTCTTGTAAGCGACCATGTAGCGTTTTACCCAAAAGACGGTCTTCCAGAAATGAAGATCTGAGTCAAGACATCAAATTGAACATGTTTTTTTTAGTCTGAATCCAGTTTGGTTTGAACTTGGCGATTGATTATTCACCCCAATGTTGTAAAAACCATCCGTTTAGACCGATTAATTGTTTGACGGTACCGTGTCCGTCCGATGAATGCATACCGTTATTTACAACACTGATTTATCCCACAATTTTATTTGGAAACGATTTTCTTTGTTAGCAGCAGTCTTGTAAAAAACTACTGTTTAAACCGATTAATCGGCCAATAGTCGTTGGCGGCAAGCAAACCGTCACGAATATTCCGACTAAGCAGATTATAACCGATTATTCCGTTATTTACAATTCTAGTAACCAGTTTTAAACTTCCGCTACTTTGCATTTTCAATTAAAGAAACTCGTTTTACAGATCTCTTCTAACTTTATTTTATATGATTGGTAAGATAATACAACCTTCAAATTTTAGCAATGGCAGGGGCCGCGCGAACGCGTACCCCCTCAATAACAAATTACGACGTCCACTCCGCCACTTGGGCGGATGGTAAGCCAGCGCTCCTCCCAAGTGCAATAGAGGCCACTGACCTAGGCCATGAGCCTTCTTGATCGCTCATAGACCCCGTCCAGGTAAGTGCCTTTCACAGTTGGCCTAGACCCTTGTTTTATACTCTCCTCTGGTTCCTACGTAACATTACTTCTATCTTGTGGGATTAAGTGAACTCGCGAACCGGAGGAGCGTTTCTCCCACTTTATGCGGGCTATGGACCTTTTTAGTTTTTATGGGCCTGGATTCAAGAGGCGACAGTCCAAAATTTCAATCCAATCTACTTAAAAATTAAAATGTGTTGTTTTGACAGTTTTAGTCTTTTACCATTTCTGGTTCCCGTGAGATCATATGCCTGAAATTTTTATTAATAAAAAATCAATTAAATAATTATCGACAATGGAAAACGAATCTGAGTTTTTTTTTCGAGATATAGGAAAAACGTGATAGTTTATAACGTCCTTTAGACGTTATAGACTATCACGACCAGGATTTTTTTCTTTTCGTCCGCGCTCCGGCGCAAAAAATAAAAAAAAAATTAAAAATTTTGAGTCTATCCGTCCGCGCTCCGGCGCAAAAAATAAAAAAAATCTATTTCATACAAACTGGTTGTGATCACGTGGGATAGACTCAAAATTGACCCCCACATGCAACCAAGTTTGCAAGGATAGTTGCTGAGACCTCTTTAAGCCGCATGGGAAGCTGATTGGAACCCACAATGAAAAGGTCCTTCACTAGTGGTGGTAGGATGCCAGCTTCAATATCTTGGCACTTGTTTCATAAGAGGAGATCTGATTAAGCGCGTTGAGGGCAGCCTCTCTTGCCTGCTTGTTGCCACTTCGCATCACATTCACCAGTGCTGAGCCTGCTGTCTCAGCCACAAATACCTTTACATCATTGCTCAAGACAAGTTCACCGAGATATGCAGCCATAGAGAGTTGTGTGTCCAGTGAACCTGGAAGTTTATGAATATTGGATAGAAAAATTAAATTTTACCCAAACATTCTTAAAACCAACTACCAAGGAATATCAGTCGCTTCATGTATCAATTCATACAAACTGGCATATCTTGGTATGTTGTCAGTTTAATCATTAATGCTATTAGGCAGAACTTTAATCCAACCTCAACTATTACTACTAGAATTTCTAGTCTAGAAACTGCCCAACTTCTGCCAAAAGCCTCAAAAGGAGCAAATAAAAAGAGAAATATATATATATATATATATATATATACCCATCAGAACTTCATGATTTAGATATTTACCCATCAAAAGTTTCAAATTAATTAATTCCTCATTTTTTTTATTAAGCAATTAAAAAAAATGACAGTTTTACCATTACCTCCCAATTATCTACTTTACCCAATATCTTCTTGTTCTAGAGACGGCAACTCTAGATATGTTGGCCAAGGGCACTCTTGGACTTTGTATTCTACCAATCAGGTTAATTTTAACCAGTACTAATAAGCAATTGCTGTGAAGATGCAGAATAGTACAAAAGACCAGGCAGTCTGAGAAAGTGTTGCTTGTACTGGACTTGGCGAATCACAAAAGAATTATATACATACCCTTTATATGGTGGAGCCAATACCTTTTTGGGTAGAGCTTAAATTATAAACCGTTCCACTAATCTACATGAGCGTGCGAAATTTGACGCAAGTTGAACGTTCCAGATTGGACATCGTCTGAAATTGGTGCGAGTTTGATACAATGCCCTTCTGACCTCTTTGCTCACTGCTAGTATCCATTTTGTTACTATATAGTTTACGGAAATAAATCTGCTGTTATTCTCAAGAAATAAGGAATAACAGAAACCTGTTATTATGATTCCAACCATTGATCTACATTGAGATTCGCGTATGAAAAACTTCATTGAGATTTGTGCATGAAAAAAAAATGAACAGTTGGGATAACAGGTTCTTGTTATTCCCCAGGAATAACAGCAGACTTATCCCCACAGTTTACACCGCTCAAATTTACTGCATAGATTGACCAAATGAAGATGATGTGATTTTTTATGGTGGTTATACAACAAAACAGAACATTTCAGAATAAACTTAGTGGCCTAGTCTCCGAATTTCAAAAGGCTGGTAAATTGCAAGGGAATGAAGCTGAATGTCGGATAATTAGAAGATCAAAACATCATTTCTTGATAACACCATTAATGCAAAATTTGGCCTTCAAGGTTTATTTAGAAAATCAAATTTAAGCTTGAGCTAAAAAGACAGTTCCTTTATAATATTGTCCCCAGCGACTCAACTTCTCACTAGATGATTTTAATCTTGGTAGAACAATTTTGCTCAAAAAAAAAAAAAAAAAAATCTGTGTAGAAGAATAAACATATCAGCAGAGTAACTAATGTTGGCGAGTCGCCTTTGCAGAACCCTTGTTCATTAATCATTATTTCGGCATCAAAGGTTGATTGTCATATGTTTTTGTTCATGACTTCATAGTTCATACCATGCCAGTATCACCAAAATGACAAATGCAATACTCTGTTATTAAACAAACTAACTGTCCTATTCTTCCCTGAATATACAAATAACAACAATGTATTCAGATCTAAACTAATCTGCAAATGTTTATGGAACACTACATCAATATTTTAAAACCTGTTATTCAAAAGATAGACAAATGCCGATTGCAAATGTGATAATTGAATCGAAAGAAAAACATCGAGTTTTCTGAAACATTTCTTTACTCATTGTGGCCCCCAAATGGATGAGATGCCACCACAGGTTCATGGTTCACAAGCCAAGTAATACGGCAACTCTTTTTATGCATAAGGCTGTGCCAGTTATATATGTATGAATCCCAACCTGACAAATGATAATTAAGAAATAAATGTGCTGGCTAGAAAATAGAGCAATAGGCACCAGTTTATTCATGTGGCTGAATAGTAAAATCCTTTTGCATTACAGTGGGATACTGAAACAAGAAAAAGTTTAGTGAGGTGGTTGTATGGCAGGGGCAGGACATATCAGTTCCCCAAAATAAGATGTGTGTACCTCATAAAGAACTGAGCAATTTCCTTAGCCACGTGCGGAAGCCTTATGTAAAGATATCACTGTCTTACCTGTGTAACCAAATAATCTGCATCTCAGCATTGGATCATACATTAGCAGAAAGTTCTTCAGAATTAGCACTGGCCTCTGCCTCTTGTATCTTTAGTGGTTCTTCTGTATTAGCCTCTGCCTCTTGTATCTTTAGTGGTTCTTCTGTATTAGCCTCTGCCTCTTGTATCTTTAGTTGTTCTTCTGTATTAGCCTCTGCCTCTGCCTGTTTTTTCTTTAGTGCTGCCTCGTTCTTCTTTCGTTGCTGTTCTCTTTGAATGGTTGCTTTATTTGGCATTAGAACTGCATAATAGGTTCTCTCTTCCTCGGCATCAAAGTTCTGTGACTCCAATGATGCAAGCTAGGCAATTACAAGGACTCAAGTCAGCAACAGGTTAAATAAGTTAACTTCCATTTATATAATTAACTATTTAACATGATACTACAACATTTCAACTCAATCAGCAACTGTCGTTGTTAGTAGTATTATACTTTAACAATGCCATTCGTAGTTAATAAATAAAAGAATACAATTCATGAAATGCCAACTTCCTTTTTTCCCCAATTTGCTCAAGATGTGAACAAAAATAATTGCAACTGTGATAACTGCATCCTACTTTATACCTAATCCCTTTAAAAGATATCAATAAAGGTGTTGAACGAAGAGTAACTAATGGGGGTGAACCTTTTTGCACAGCTCCCACCATGTAGGAGTTTTTGCAAATACTAATGCCTACTGCATTTTTTTTCCATTTGAAATTTCTACAAGTGCTGTTGTGAAGATGTCATTTTTTTCCCCAAATTACTCAAATATAGACCCAATACAAACAAACAAAAATTGTCTCATCATATTATACTTAAACGGAATGTGAATAAGAAAACCTCGCCTATGTCTTCCTGGAACTTCATAAGTAATTCAACTGCCTCGTCTTTATTATAAATTTCCCTGCCTTTCAAGGTTACCATGATCTTAACCTACAAATGATACGAATTTATTTGGTCAGATTTTAGTAGTAGTTAATGGTAGCTTGTACACGGATATACAGTTAAATCCATTATTACTAACCTTGCGACCTTCTCTAAGAAATTTTGTGGCTTGTTTTTGCCTAACAGCGTAATCATGTCCATCTATGTTGTACCTGGCATTAGATATCTTACAAGTTAACTTTCAAGTTATGAAAAATTCATGGTTCTGGTGGGTTGATTTAATATTGACTTCCCTAGTGACAGGCATTTTGGTCACAACAAACTGCCAAACTAAGCATCAGATAAAACCAGTAACAACCAAAGCTGTTATATCACAGTAAATAAGGTCCCATTTGTTTTAACAATTGATGGCTTTAGCTTGTCCATACCCCAGTTTTAGCTCCTTTGCTCTTATTCCTGCAATAATTAAAAATTACACAATTAGGTTCCAAGGAATAGGGAAAAAATGGAAAGAAAAAAAATATAGGCTTTACAATTAGGTCCCTTAAGGATTAAATTACCTTGTTTTTTTTGTTGATTTCTTTTCTTTTTCTGCCTTTCATAGATATGTTTTCTGTCAAGATAGCAAATCGGAACTTTTATTAAAGGAAGCAAGATTTTTATAACATGAAACTAGAAGGGAAAAAAAAAAGATACAAAAAGGGACCTCTAGAAGCTAATAAGAAAAGGTTCAAGATCACTTAAAAAATCCCTCTGTATTGGAAAGCACAAGAAAATTACAGTGGTGCGGTATGCTAAAGCTGAGTGCATGTTGAGAATGAGAAAAGAAAAGGACAGATTATCCAAGAAAAACTTTACGTTTATCCACAACATATCGGTGCTAATTAGTGTATCAATCAGGTATGGTCTAACAGTATATCTACTAAAAGGTAAAGGGCTTTATGAAAATCACAATTGAGTTTTCTCATATTTGCATCTAAAACAAAAATATTTTCTGGATCATTTTCAATGGAAACCAAGCATCAAAACCAAGGAAAGGAAAAATTGATTCCCAACTTATGCGAGGGATCTGGTGCCACCAATTTTGGATGCCACAAGTTGCCACAAACCTCTCTTTTGCATTGACATTTCAAAATCAAAAATCAAGGTGCCAAAATATTAATACACTAAATTTATCAATTACACTTGCATAACTCGTGCATTTTATGCTCTTAATCTTGTGAAAAACAAACTCAAAAAATCATAAAATTTTCTGTGGCTGCATCTATCATGAATAAGGAAGAGGAACAGTTGTTCCGATTCATCATTTGGATTATGGATTTTTAAATATAAATGCAAAAGAAGAAGACCAAAGTTTAATATGAATAAAGAAGAAGAACAAAGTTTCGTTGACTGGCAACTTATTTCATATTAATTAAACTAATGCATTGTCATTAGTTACAATGAACTCAAAGGCAACAACTAAACCAGTTGAAGTTCATTTTAGTTTTAAGTTGGAATTGAACAAGGGCCCTTTTAAAGTATAGAAAATGTCAACAATTAATTGCCACCACATCAAACTAATGGTTTGCTATTATCTTGAGATGTTGAGTCTAGTTGCAATTATGTTTTACTTACAATAAAAATATAGTACAGGTATAGTTTCCAAAAAGAAACAAACAAAATAAAGTTCAGCAATACTCTAGCTTACACATAGTTCGCTTCTTCAAAGACCCGAAGAACCGGAGGATCTGCATTTGCATTAACTATCGCCTGAAATTAGACCAAATCAAGGCCAGTTAAGATATTTTGGATATCCAATATTTCAGCCAGTGAGAAGTAATGACAGTGCAGACCAGTCTGTAGTCGATGCACTGGCCATAACAGTACAGTAACTCAAGATTCCATATTCTTATAGATTATTTAATAACTACCGCGTGGAATTGGTTTTGTTATGTACTCATTTATGTGTCCCATGAATACAAGAAAAGGAAAGAAAGGAAGACATACTAGCAAGAGTTCAGTAGTATCTGCCCTTCTTATGGCTTCTCTGAGAGACATCACACCAATCTGAAGAATATGAATCACATTAAACCAATAATATGTAAAAAGAGAAAAAGAGGAAAAAAAAAAACTAAGCTAATTGGAATATGAAGATAAACTAACCACATTATTCTCTTCATCTAAAAGCCTCACAGTAGAAGACCTAAAAAAGGTAGCACAGAAGGAAGATGAGAACTAGTTACTGTTTTCCAGTATGTTATGGTAACTCCCAATTATAGATAGCGAGTTCCAGTCAAGCTCAAATAAGTTTTTACTTGGCAATTACATAAAGGACACTTCATCTTAATCATTACCAAACAGATATGGAACTAACAGAGCAGTTTTGGCTTTATGCAGCGCAAACTAACCATATGCACCGCTGTTCTGATTCTATAGTCCGTGCGCTGTATGAAGCCAAAACTACTCCGTTAATATCTTTACCCGAATTAAAAGGCAATGTATACCCAACGAATAAACACAGAAACACATAATCAGAGCAAATTTCAACTGAATTCAACGTAATCACTCACTTTATTCTACCAAGGTCAAGATTGGGATCGTAATCCGGTTCGGGAATATCATCTTCTTCGTCGTCATCAATATATAGTTCCTCCTCAAAATCAAACGCACGGCCGCCTCTGTAACGCGCCACCATGGCCCGCCTTTGTTCTCGATCAGCATAACCGACCAGTTTAAACGACCTATTGAAATTGAAGTGTCGGACGGAGAGCGCAAGTTTGGACACGGCTTTTACCGGGTTGGATGTGGTTGCAGATGGAGACGGTGCGGGAACATAATTGTAGGAGAAACTGAGTATTCTAGCCATGACTGTGTGATACAAGTTGCGAAAAGTGAAGTGGAGATTATTGACCTGAAAGAGCTCTGGCCATGGCAAGCAAGAAGCGACTAGAAGAAAGGAGGCAGAATTGTAACTGCATCTTATCTGTTGCTCAGGCGTGCCGTGAGTGATCCAGCTTCATCATGAAAATAGAACCGGGCCGGGCCGGATCTGTTTCTGGTTTCGGGCTTTCTTTGAGTGAGGGTCAAATCAATTTGGTTTGGGCCTTTTGGTAATTATTTTCGAGTCCGCATCTTCGGCATTTTCACGAAGGGAGTCATACTCGGCAAGCACTAAACTTACATAGTCGTCTGAATATTTCAAAATCCGTATAATATTTTCAAGTGGAGAAGAGAAGGGTTTGTCGTAACTTATTATATCTCATATTTTATATCTTTATTTTAAAATTTAATGTATTGATTCGAACGCTTAATATGATATCTACACTAAAATATATGTTTGATGATAAAAATTTACTATTTTTTGTACATAGGCAAAAAATCACTGTTTTTCAACGGTCCAGATACAGTAATTTTGTATCTATCTTAAAAAATAGTAAATAATTTTCAAAAATTATAAAATTTCATTTCCAACTATATTTGAGTATGGATATCACGTTGAACGGTTCGAATCAACAATTTGGATTTTAAAAACAGAGATATACAATATAAGATATGGTGAGGTATGAAAGATATAAGATATTAGAACCCTCCTCTTTCAAGTGATATATTTACAGTGACTGGTAGCAATTATGGGTAACCAAGGTTAACAATTAATTGGAAGCCACGCTTTGTTGTCATTTTTCCTACTTGGTAACAATTTGAAGAAAAATTGTTCAATAACTCAATGAAAACCCCCGCATTAGATAATTAATCGCCAAAGCAATCTTAGCACGCACGCACAAAAAATGATAGTTCATACTCTAATGATAATAATATAGGATCATCGACCTACGTCTAACATTATTTCCCCAAAAATCCATATGGATTATGGACATTCAAATTATTTGCAAGTTCACTACATAAAGAAGTATCATTTGCCGTGCATCAATATATTTTAGGGAGCTAGTTTATTGTACGAATGTTTATGATTTACATGAAATATATATTATTACAATTTTTTTTTTCGTGTTAGGATGGTCGATTTAGGTCGCCTAATGCATTATACATATCAAAATTCAATGTGATATCAAATTTTATATTCTCTTTCTTTGAAACTTCTATTTTTTTTATATATTTTTTCAAAAGTTTATTGTTTAATATGCAATTTTTTATTATTATTCTTGGTCTATCTTTTAAAATAAATAAAAAAATTAGTATCATACAAAAATTGTATAAAACGTATTGGACGACTTAGAATCGGCCATTCAAATAATAAAGAAAAATATAATTTTAGTCACTTATATTTCGATTGAAATATAAACATTTATGCAATAATCTAAATCCGAAAATTTGAAAAATACAATAATCCAAAAAAAAAACAAATAATGACTAATTCTTAAAAATTTCAATTTTGATACGGCCGCATCCTCATGTTGCGGCAAGAGAGCCTCAGCTTTTTTTTAAAACAATTACACAAAAATTCTTATACTGTCCATATCATCTAAACCTTTGCTCCTGAGAAAATACTTGTCCTGTTGTCCACAATACTGTGACCCATGCGTTCCAGAATTTAGATGCAGAGCAATACATCTGACTGAAACAATGAGATTTGATTCGTCAGTTTTACTATGGCACGAATCTTAAAACGATATGTATATCTAAATTTGACACCGAATTTTAATCGTCGGCTGAAAGTTAATGAGAACTAATTGTACTCTGAGTCAGTCAGTCAGGTATCTGCGTTCCCATTTCGCCGTTTGGAACTTGGAAGCGGTAAAATCAATTTAGCAATGGCCAGCTTCCTATCGCGGCGTCTCCTCTTCCTGCTCCGCCGACAAAACCTCACTGCCTATCCCCTCCAATCAGGCCCCCCCTCTCGCCTCCTTTCCTCTTCCCCTTCCACCCCTTCCCTTGACTCCGCTCTACCTTACTCCCGCGGCTCCACCCATGCCGAGCAAAATTTCGACTCCTGGGTCTCACGCCTCTCTCCCGGCTTCACCTCCGACGATCTCGCCATGGCCATTCGCGCCGAGCCCGATCCCGACCTAGCCCTAGATCTCTTCCGCTGGGCCTCCCTCCGTCCCCGCTACAACCATTCAGCCTCCTCATACCACGCCGCCCTCTCCACCGCCATCTCCTCTCGTCGATTCGCTGTCGCCGAATCCCTTGTCGATGAGATCCTCGCCGGTGCGTGCCCTCCTGATCTTCCCCTCTTCAACACCAGCATCAGGTTCTGTTGTTCCCGCCGCCATTTATTCTCTCGCGCATTTGATGTTTATAAAAAGATGCGAAATTCTCCTCCTACTTGTGCACCTAATCTGGAGACCTACACCATGCTTTTATCGGCTGTCATTCGCCGGTTAGGGAAGCCTCCCATCTGTTACATTTATCTCCGATCCGTGCGATCCCTGGCCAGGGAATTAAAGTCATCTGGGATCATTCCTGACACCTTCTTGCTTAATTTGATAATCAAGGCTTATTGTCGATGCTTGGAAATAGACGATGCTCTCACTGTGTTCAGAGAAATGCCTCTATACAACTGCCAGCCGAATGATCTTACGTATGGTTATCTAGTTAAGGGCTTGTGTGAGAAGGGACGGGTTAACCGTGGAATGGACATGTTTTGTGAAATGAGGGAGAAAGGGCATGTCCCGACTGGTGGGGTCTACAATGTATTGGTCTCAAGTATTGCATTGGAGAGTAGGTTTGAGGATGCGATTAAGGTAGTTTTTGACATGTTGGAGAATAAAAGGCAGCCAGATTTGTTGACTTATAGGACTCTAATGGAAGGCTTGTGCAGAGAGGGGCGGGCTGAGGAGGCATTTGAATTGCTCGAAGAGTTGAGGAAAAGGAGAGGAGCAATGGAGAGACAGGTCTACTCTGATTTGCTTGATGGGCTGCACTGGATTTGCCAGCCTAACAAACAACAGGATGCTAAAGTGAAAGATAGTTTAAATCAGAGTGATTCTTTGGATTGATGGGATAAGTTCTTGCGGAATAGAGACAAATCAATAGTATGTGTCTGGAACAACTATGAGTAGTCGCTAGGCTTGCATTTTGTAAGTTTAACTGTTTCAGTTTAATGAAACGGGCGCCAAGTCTTTTATTAAAAAAAAAATATAGAGACAAATGAATGAGCTTAGAAGAATATAATGTTAAACGTATGGCTTCCAAAAGCTCTATTCACAATCTATGACCAGGATACGAGTTGTATTCGGCTGTAAGAAGTGAGCTGTTTTGGGGGTTTGAAGGACATGCTCTGTGCTGCTTACTGTGACAATGCTGAAATGAAAAGATAATATGCAATTGGTTTGTGAAATTCATTTCAGCAAGTGGATAGATATCTTGTATATAGATTTTTGTTCTATTTTGTAACTGCATGTAGATCAGACCAGAATACTTTTTTTTTTGTCATAATCATCACTTTTGCTGTTATATGTTTGTCATTTTGTTGCTTGGAGTTTGTGAACACTAACTGGAGATTACCTGATGGAAATGACATTTGTTTCAAAGTTGATTTAGTAGTGTCAAGACCGAAAAGAAGTCCAAATCATTTTTCCGTGCAACATAAGTAGCGTGTCATTTGGACCATCAACAAGGAAAACTTTGCACATAGATCTGTGGTCAGCTAGTTATTGCTGCATTCGCTACTAAAAACTGCTCCATAGTAACAGAAATTTCAGTATGCCCTGTTCCTTTGTGTCTAAGCCCACAGCACCAATGCCAATGTCATTAAGTGTAATAGTGAATTAATTTCACCTTCAGATCCCTCTACCCTTTTCTTTTCTCTCCGCTATTAAGAGCACCTCTTATAAACATTCTGCTTTAGTTTCAGTTCAGGGTTAGTTGAAATTTTTGTTGTTCAGTTGAGGTTTATTTGTATGATGTAGGTTGAGTTATGATTAATTTGTCATACTTGACCATGAGAGAAAATACTAGATTGGTACATACTATTAAGGTCTGATACTGGTGTGACATGGTAGAATTATAATTGTGAACTTCTTTATTTTTTAGTTTGCTACTCAGTTAATTGTAGTTTCCGTTTCTTGATTGAATTTAGATCTATTATTTTAGGCCAGCGAAGCATACAGATTACTTGATTGTATTTTTGAGGATTCTATAAAACAGATCAAGGACTTGTATGTGGTGTATCTCACAAAAAATGTCAGTGTAACGGGTCAGATGGGAACATAACTTGCTGCTCTGTCCCAGACATAGCCAATAGCAAACCAGAAAGGCTTGGAACTGATCTTCTAACCCATTGAGAGGAAATACCGGATGCAGTGAAGTTCGACTTAGAATGTTACCTGTATTTTTTAGTTAGCAATGCTAATTGCTAAGACCGAATATTGAGAGATATCATTGCAGATGTCAATATATTACTTCTTTACTAGATGTTAGCTTGCAGAATGAAACTACCTCATTCACGGTCTTCGTGATTTTACCTAGAAATATAAGATCATTACATGATAGCAGCTCAAATTTCCTTTTTATGCTCTTTTGCAGCTTTGAAGTGCTTCCTGGCTGCTCCGTAACAATTTGTTAGATTTTCTTTTTGTAAAAAATAAACATAATGTTCCAGAAGAAAGGTTCTTTCAGTGGTGAAAACTGAAAAGGTACTTCAGATGGTGAATAATGTTAGTGCTACTGGACAGCCTGCTTTCAATTTTAAAATATTTGTTAGTATCATTTCTGTTTCAATAGTGGTTTGGTCTATTTTCCTTTTAAATCAAGGCGCTACAATATACACTTGCATTACAATTTAATTGAATATGTTCTAATGATTGTTGGAATTTATTTCATTTAAATTTTCATATTTGAGATCCTTTTCAAAAATTCTAATATTTACTTTAGAAGACTTCTTAACTTACTAAACTATAGCAGGGCCTAGTAAAATGCGTGTTTCATTTCTTTTATGATGAATTTTAAGCGGTGCACTCATTCACTTCACATACAGATGTTGGCACTGGTGCAGTTTGCTGTTAATTGTAGGGTTGAGGTATATCTTTTTATGCTTTGCAAGGAATTTTTGCTAAACAGGGGTATTTTTAGTAATATGTGCTCATAAAAGAGTATGATAGAAATGGTAAGCATTTGTACTTTCATTTGCTTATGCTAATCAAGGGCATTTTGATATTTTGATGGACTGAACTGCAATATCTTTTTTTCTGTGCCCTTTGCTAAATAAGGGTGTTGTGGTCATTATATGGGCAGAATTGCAATAGTGTTGATTGTTTGATGTTCATTTTTTTTAATTATATGACGTTGAGATGACGACTGAATTGTTTGTGTAATAAAATTGAGGTATCTGCTAGGCAAGGACCTTTTGGTCATTTCTGCCTGAATCAAAGGTTTACTGTTAATGGTTTCTAAAAGGGTCCTGAACATAATATATATGCAGGGGCCGGTTTTGCTGATCATTTTGCAGTGTTATGTGGTGGCCGTTCGCTTTGTTTCTATGTAATTTTCATTTCTTCACAGTTTCAGGCATTCTGTGATGGATGCTAGGATTTTTGCATCCAATTCCTCTTATATTGGTAGGCAAGTTAATTTACCTCACAGTTATTAGATCTGACATTGCCTTTGCAGTTAGTGTTATAAGTCAATTCATGCATGCAACACGTACCAGTCACTTGAATACAATTGATAGAATACTAAGATATCTCAAATGCATATTTCCTTTATCAGTCACTTGAGGTGATGGAATTTGGATGAAAAATAATAATTCTAATGATGTGATTGGTTATTCCGATGCAGATTGGACCAATAGCTGCGACAGAAAATCAACCATCGGATTTTGTACTTTTGTAGGTGACAACTTGGTCACTTGGAGGAGTAAGAAGCAAAATGTTGTGTCAAGATCAAGTGCGGAAGCAGAATATTAGGCCATGGCATCCATGGCGAGTGAGTTCATCTGGATTAAACAACTACTTAGCGATATGAAGATAAAGCACACAAGGGAAATGCAAATGTACTGTGACAATAAGTTGTACGACATATTGCATCCAATTCAGTGTTTCATGAAAAAACAAAACACATAGAGGTCGACTGTCACTTTATCAGAGAAAAAGTAAAATAAGGAGAAATAGATTCGTAAGAAGCAAAGAGCATCTGGCAGATGTTTTCACTAAATCACTCGACAAAGCCAACCATCTAAACATACTTAACAAGTTGGGCTCAATCAATTTATTCGAGTCCAACTTAAGAGAGAGTGCTGAGAAATAGCCTCAGAATATTCATCATAGGCTAGTTTAGGCAACAAATATGCTAACATCCATCTTGTAGCTGTCAATTAGCTATATTTGGTACCTAGCTCAATTATGTATTTAGGAAGTAAATAGGTAACAAATCCAGCAATTATAATTAGGAATAAACCCAACAGATAGTGGGAGTAAATTAAGAATTAGCCTAACAGCTAGTAGGAATACTTATGTAGATTAGGCTATAAATACCCTTGAATACATGATGTAAAAATCAGAACTACAATCAATAGAATTACTATTAATCTATTCTCTATTAAACTTTAAAATTCAATAAGTACAGAGTTATAACATTCCCCTATTTTTTCAATAAGGGATTCCAAACTACCCGAATTACTAATCCTACATTATTCAATATAATACGTAAAATCGGTCTCATTCATTATAATAGACCCCGTCAAAAGAAAAAGACAAGTGGAACAGGACTTGGGCTTTTCTGGGCTGTATCCTCAAAAGAAAAAAGAGGCATTAATAAACGATCAATTAAATTAATAGAAACGCCATTAATACAAAAACGGGAAAAACTATTAAACAAATGCGGGATGGTTATTGACTTATTTCGACCCAAACTAATAACTAGTGAAGGAAAAGAAGCGTTGTTTTGTCATTTAATGGGCCACGTTTTTAATAAACAGCACCATTCAACCAGCCCACTAAAAAACCTATAAAATAATAATATTTCACTGTTAACTGAATTGCTTTTCCTTATTGTAGCTTTAATTTTTAATTGGAAAATTGCCACCAAAATAAGTCTCTAAAAGATTTGACCGTGTAGATGTCTTGTACATAGGCGTTACAATGACACGCTTTTTATTCGTTTACCCAACTGGTATTGTATTGGATAAAATGGGAATGAGTAAGATTATTATCTAGTTAGCTTATTGGGTGTACGTGTAAAGTTTCTTTTTTCATTAACTTAACGTGTAAAGTTACGGATAAAGACTATTTCGTACATGTTATCTTACATGGTAATTATTAAAAATAAAATTAATTACGTATATATATTATTCAATCTGTGACGTATTCGAAAAGATAGGTAGGTTTTTTTCATTTGTTTATTGAATATGGGTAAGGTAAAGTTATTTTTGTTTGCTTAATTGGTACTGTTATGAAATTAGATGCTTCCATACAGCGATATTGTTAAAACTAGGAGCCTGTGGTTGAGGTGTCACTCTATTACTACCAATTTATGAAATTACAACATAGTTTAGAATAATTATAGAATATCCAAAATTGTCTAGAATATTTTTTAGAGGCAACACAATTTTTAATTACTTATATGCTGTTATTTTTGAAATTGCCAGACAAATCGAAATTAAAAATGACAACTATTTGTGTGAAAATTTATATTGGAGGGGAAATCCAATACCATGATGACGGGGTCTATTATAGTACCCGAGCTAAATACTCAGTACCGCTAACCGTGAACCACAGTTTTGATTATCTTCTGAGTGAGATTTATAAATTAGTTGGGTACAATTATAGCAATGCAAATATGGAAATCTAGGCCAGGTTTAACATGTCCACTGATGGCCAACGTGACTACCAATTAGTACCAGTAATGAACCAACAATCATTCGAAATGATTTTAGGAATTGTACCATCTTTTCCACAAAGGTTACCGGTTCTGGAGTTATATGTAGAATTGGAACCGAACTATACCAGTCATATACCTGAACCCCAATCCCGACCCAGTACCAGTCGGAATCATATGGATCCCGACCCAATACCAGTTAGATCCCGACCTAGCACTGGTCGGTACTCTGTGGATGTAACAATGAGACCCGATCCAGTATCGGTAGCAACCCTGTGGATCAACCAGTTATACCCCGACCCAGTACCAGTCATAATCATGTGGATCAAGACCCAATACCAGTTAGATCCTGACCTAGTACCGGTCGGCACTCTGTGGATATACCAATGAGATCCCAACTAGTTCCAGTGCGGTCCGCAGACGTGTACGTGATTATTCGCATGTACCTGTGGATGCAATTAATTCTGATAGTTTGGCGAGTGGAGATGAGATGATCTCAGGTGAGTCGTCAGGTTCCGATGATGATATCGGACAGTCCAACCAGTCAAAACCACAGTCCCGTCAAATGCAATCTCGTCAATCACAGTACCAGATAAATAGTCGGGAAAAATATGACACATCCAGTTGACAGTTTCAATGACATATCCGGTTTTCGGCCTGCGGATGTCAATTTTTTTGGCAGCTCAAAAAAAAACATTCGATAATCCATTGGCTAAGGGTGTAGTTTATGAGTCGAAAACGGCACTAAGGATAGCAATTAATGAGTTTCATTTTGAAAAAAATTGTGAGTGCAAGGTTCTTAGAAGCGAAGCCAGACATTACGAGGTGGTGTGCAGAGATGCTTTTTGTAAATTTAAGGTGTGCGCGAAGCAGAACGGTCTTTCAGAATCTTGGATTATTACCAAACAAGCACTTCCCCATACGTGCACAGTATTGGCAACACGTACAGATCATTGTCAGCTTACAGCAGAGATGGTTGCCCTTGCGATTGATAAGACCATTAGAAGGGATGTGTGCTCTTCTATAAATCATATTCAAGATATCGTCCTGATGAAATATGATAAGGTAACCCCCCAAGTACAACAAATTATGGAGAAGCCGTGAGCTTGCTATTGCAAATCTATTTGGGAGTTGGGAGAACTCGTACAACTTGCTCATTCCACTATTGGAAGCCATCAAGAGAAACAATCCAGGAACTAAGTATTGTGTGATGTCGACCCCGATCGACAAAGAAACTGATAGGTACTTCCACAGAGCGGCATGGGCATTTGGAGCATGTATTGCAGTGATACCGTTCTTCAGACCAGTGATTAGTATCGATGCATGTTTCATGTCGGGACAGTACCAAGGTAGACTGCTAATGGCATGTATGTACGATGATGAAAACCAATTGCTTCCAGTGGCTTTTGCAATTGTGGAGAAAGAAAGCGCTGACAACTTGGGTTTTTTTATGAGATGGTTAAGGTTGGAAGTAATTGGAGATAATCGATTCTTTTGTGTCATATCAGATAGACATTTGGGAATTAAAGCCGTGTTTCAGGATCAAAATCTCGGATGGGATGAGTCTACTGATCAATGTGTGCATCGGTATTGCTCTCAACATGTTGCCGAAAATCTCTACAAGCACGTGGGCCGTAAGAGAGAGGTTAGCGACAGGTTCATAGCTGGAGTGAACAAATGCAAACCTAGGAGGTTGCGGGAGATGTTACAAGACTTTGAAATTGGTTGTCCGAAGGCTATCGACTACCTAAATAAGGTGGGTAAGAGGAACCCTAATGATGAAGACGAGCTTCCATGTCCAGAGAAGTTGTATCAAGCTTTGGACGGAGGTCACAGATGGGGGATAATGACAACAAATGGGTCAGAGTCACTGAACGGCGTGTTCAAAATTAGTCAGCGATTACCGGTTGCAGCGGTCGTGGAGGACACATTCTACAAGTTGAATAAATGGTTTTTTGAACGATGGAACAAAGCTCAAATAGCATATCAGCATGGTCAGGTGTGGTCCGACAGAGTAACTAAGTTATTGCAAAAGCGGATCGAAAAAGGAAGGGACATGACTGTGATTCCTTATCGTACCAGTCAAGGGCTTTTTGAGGTCCTAGTTAAGGGTGAAAAAATTCCAGCAAGGCGTAATCAGCCGAGACTTGAGTATACTCGTAGGGATTTCGGTTATAGGGTTGTTGTTACGGGCAACAACAAGGTTGAATGTGAATGTCAGAAGCCTCAATTGACCGGCATACCATGTTCTCATTTCATGGCCGTTGTCCGTGAAATGAGATATAATGAAAATTTATATGTCAACCCATTGTACCGTATGTCAATAGTGGCACAGACATGGAGTGGAAATTGGGAACCGAAAGGCAACCAATGTGATTGGCCTGTGTATGACGGCCTGAAAATTAAACTTGAGTCGAGACTGATCAAAAAAGGAAGGAGACGCCACGACCGCATACCGATGGAAATGGACAGAATGCGTGGTTGGAGACTCGGACACCAGCCTCATCGTGAGACAATTGATCGGAATACTGCAGGTATAACTGATCAATGAACTATAAAAACTTGTTTTAACTAAATTCACAATTTAATACATCCTTTACACTACATGTAGAGGAGGCAGCAAGACAGACGCAAGCAGCGGCAGAGCAACCAGCAAGAAGAAGTACAACTGTTTGGCGCACCCTCGGACAACATTTCAGTATGCGTCGTAGAAATTAACTTGTGTGTTATTTTATTTGTATGTGTTGAGAACTATTTTATTAAGTACGCGTTGAGAACTATTTTATTAAGTATGCATTGAGAACTATGACATGACTGTAATATTTTAATGTTGGTGATTATTAAATTGTAGACGATAAAGATGGACAGTAACAATCGAGAAAAGACCGAGGAAAAGAAAAACAACTGCCAATTCACTGGAAGAGATAAGAAGGACTGTCCGAGATGTGTGCAGATAAAAGAATATTTTCGAGTTGAAATATCTGATGATGATTTTGTAGATAAAAATGTATGGCTAGCACGTCGTCTGGGAGAGATAAAAAAGACTGGCTAGCATTGTTATTAAGTATGTTGTTGGACTATTTTATTTGTATGTGCTGAAGACTATTTTATTTGTATGTGCTGAGAACTATTTTATAGGATACGGTTTCGATGCAACCCAAATGAAAAGATAAATCAAATATACGAGGAGTCCTACAAGTAAATCCAAAAAATAAATAAAAATAACACAACTAAAAAGATAAAATCTATAAATCCTACTGGCCACGCTGTGAATATACATGGTGGTCCGGATACTGGGAATGCGAGAAGTGAGAAGTGTCAACCCTAGCACTCTGCGAACGTCATGGTACGTCAGTGGGATCCACTGCATGTGGTGTCTGAGACGGATCCTCTGTAGGAGGTGGATAAGAAGACGACGCCCCATCATCACCGAATGCGTGGTCGGAGAATGGAGTCGGAGGAGCCTCCATGTGAGCCCTCACTGATTCGTGTCTGGCCTGGTCAAATTGTATTTTCTCCACCTCGTTCACCTGCTCCTGAGACAGACCTGGATAATAACGATAACCCGCTTGATCCTGAGACATCTGTATTTCAAAAGAAATTTTTTATTACTTCTTCATTGTATATTAAAAAATAAAATTACTTCAATTAAAGTATTACATACCGGGCCGAATTCAGTGCCGAATAGTCCATACAACCATTCATCACTAGTCATCTCCTGCGGCTGCGCCTGCATCTGCGTCTGCATCTGCGGCTGCGTCTGCGTCTGCATCTGCGGCTGCGTCTGCGTCTGCATCTGCGGCTGCGCCTTCTCCTGCGTCAATTCATACATAGTTTTTCTTAGGTACAAACTAAATTTCAAATCAGCTGGTTAGTTGAATTCATACCTGGCCAGCGTTGGCACGTGATGATGGAGTATACCCTGTGAACTCTCTCGGATGGATGTAATCCCTCCATTGTGAGCCATCGTATAACCAGCCCATCATTGGATCTGGGCCTTCAAATATGGGGGCAGGTGGCATAGGCTCCGTTACCAGAGGATAAGAATAGTCAGATGAAATTTCCTCCCAGTTAGGTGGAACCCCCGCATCCTTCAGCATGGCAACAGCACGGTCTCCGTAACCATTATCCATGCAGAGACACAAACCGAGTCTCACTTTGCCCTTGCCAATTGCACGGAGACCCTTCGTGAAAAATGCCCGTGTGCCATGTGCCAACTCTCCCATCCCACGCAAAGCCTGTACATATAATCAGAGTATAATAAATGATATGTAATTAACCAATTATAAATTTCATAGTTAGAAATGTTTACATTTCTAACAAATGTTGGGCCGGTGGGAATGTATCCTGACTTGGAGTGCTCGTCTCTTGAAACCGGAACATTACGATCTATCCCCTCCACGTGCTTGCCAAACAGGTAGACGGATGCCATGCAGTTCTCCTGGTACCATTTTCGATATCTTAGCAGGTCATTTATATCCCACGGATGACCTACTTCATACACACGCTCTGCATAATGTGTCGCCTCGTTTACATGCCGATGGTGCACTTGCGCCTAGTTGACATTCCTCTTTCAGCCTATTTCAACCTGTTTACAAGGTTAGTAGAATAAATAAGTAAATAAGTACTTTCAAATAAATAAACCACATATAATATGCGAATATTACTTGTGCAGCTCTTGGTGCTCGTGCATATCCTAGGGAAGCGGTGGCTTTATCTGTTGCCATCTTCCAAACTGCCGCATGCAGCGATCAGGATTGTGATGCTTAACAATTCAATAAAAAATAAGAGGACCGCGGTACAAGTAGTACGGCTGACAAATTTAGAGTTCCAATGTTAGATAGAATTTATAATTGTGATGACATGAATAAAAGAAAGAATACGACTTTATTACAATGTACCTGGTCCTCCCGGGTTCTTCTCGAAAGGTCGTGGTAAACAGATGCATATGGTTGCTAATTCACCATGTTATCCGTCAGTTGCTGAAGCTGGTTGCGGGGGATACTTGGACCGGAGGTTCCACCGTGGGACGAGTTTTTCCAATTATGTGGGCCTTTCCACATGTCAGCAAAGGCTGGACATGTATCTTCTGTTTCTGTGCCCCATTTGGGTTTAGATCCCGGTAACGGCCGGTGAATTTGAAATCGGGTCCACGACCAGTGTTGCAGAAGCATGGTGGGACCATGCATGGAGTGGCACGAAGGACTGGATGCGAGGCAGAGATTTCGATATAAATAAGTGAGAACAGCTTCGCCCCAATTGTAATTTCTCGGCTCGTCCAAGTTTTCAATCATCCTGAGATACCACAGCGGTATTCCGTCCCCGCTACTGTCAGCAAACATTGTATTCCCTAGCAGGTCGAGGAGAAATTAACGGACAATTGTAGAATCTGAGTACTATATTTAAAATATCAAATACGAATAGGGTTGTAAATAAAAAAAATACTAACCACTTCAATTGTTCGTCGGTTGCATCTGTAGGTAATTTTTTGAAACGCTCACGGAGTGCTTTTTTTGCCACAAGCATGTCGTGCGTATCTCTTCCCCTTTTTTCATTAACCCTTTCACTTCATTATCTTTCATGCCTAGCAACTCATACAGTCGGCCTTGAAAACTCGCCGAGTCTGTAGTTCCCGTTATCGGATCCCCCGTAATAGGCAAACCCCACAGACAAGTCACATCCTCCAGAGTAACTGTAATTTATTTAACTTGTCAGTAAGGAATTCAAATAACAATAATTTTTAATTAATTAATACCTGTCATCTCTCCGAAGGGAAGATGAAAAGTATGCGTCTCTGAACGCCACCGCTCCACAAGTCCGTGAATGAGGGCCGCATCGAGGGCGATATCAGGCAATGTCGCGATCTGATATAAGCCCATTCGAATTAAAAACGGTGTGTACCTCTCATCATACTCGCATTTGTGTCGATAATGTCTCATCGTTAAAATATCCGTACTCTAAAGTAAGAAAAAAATCAATTACAATATTATTTGATTACTTACAGAGTTATGAAAAACGAAATAAGTAAATGCTTACCTCCTTAGATGTCTCAGATACCCTATGATTGTCGTGAGCTATCCACAACTAGGGGCTAAATTTATGCTTAAGTACTTGGTCTGCCATACTACAAAATTCGAACAATATTGTAAATCACCTTAAATTTTTCCAAATTATTGACATCATTTTTTTATTAATAAAATAATTTTCTAAATTAATAGGGTAATTTTCTTGACAATTTTGATATTTTCTACATTATTTTAGACTATTTTGAAATTAAAATAAAATTATTCTACACATTTTGGTATTTTCTAAATTATTCTACACCATTTGGAAATTTTCTAAATTATTGTACACCATTATGGTATTTTCTAAATTATTCTACATCATTTTGGTATTTTCCACATTATTCTACACCATTTTGGTATTTTCTAAATTATTCTACACTATTTAGGTATTTTCTAAATTATTTTACACCAGTTTAAAATTTTCTAAATTAATAAGACAATATTATAAACCATTTAAAATGAACTAATTAATTATATTTTAAATTAAAATTAAAACAATATAAATATAAAAACCTGAATCGCAGATCTGATCGATCAGACGGTCAGAGCTCCGAAAGGGACCCGAAAAGACAAGATATTCCTAAAAAAATTCTAAATTAATCGAGTAATTTTCTACATTAATAAGATAATTTTCTACACCATTTGGTATTTTCTAAACTATTCTAAACCATTTTCGTGTTTTCTAAATTATTATAGACTATTTTGGTTTTTTCTAAATTATTCTAGACCATTTGGTAGTTTCTAAAATATTATAGACCATTTTGGTATTTTCTAAAATATTCTAGACCATTTTGGTATTTTCTAAATTATTCTACACTATTTTGGTATTTTCTAAATGTTCGAGACTATTTTGGTATTTTCTAAATTATTCTAGACTATTTTGGTATTTTCTAAAGTATTCTACATTATTTTGGTATTTTCTAAATGTTCGAGACTATTTTGGTATTTTCTAAACTATTCTAAACCATTTTCGTGTTTTCTAAATTATTCTAGACTATTTTGGTATTTTCTAAATTATTCTAGACCATTTGGTATTTTCTAAAATATTCTAGACCATTTTGGTATTTTCTAAATTATTCTACACTATTTTGGTATTTTCTAAATATTCGAGACTATTTTGGTATTTTTTAAATATTCGAGACTATTTTGGTATTTTCAAAATTATTCTAAACCATTTTGGTATTTTCCAAATTATTCTACACTATTTTGGAATTTTCTAATTTATTCTAAACCATTTGGTATTTTCTAAATTATTCTACACAATTTTCTAAATTTCTAAATTATTTGAACATTATTCTAAACCATTTAAAATTAAATATTTAAATAAATTATAAATTCAAAAAAAAAAATTACCTTAATCTAAGAAGGGAGATGGAGGCGTGAATGGCGTGAATGGAGAATGGATGGATTCACCGTGTATATAGTGAAATCCCGATTCCGGAAAAAAATTTCCGGAATTTAATACCGGAAATTTATTTTCCGGAAATAGCAGCGGGATTCCGGAAAATTTATTTCCGGTTTTAGAGGTTTGTTCCGGAAAAAAAAAATTTCGGAATGGGTATTTTTTGAAAAAATATACCGAAATGGATATTTTCTGAAATTTATAATTAATTTTGGATAATAATAAAAAAACCGGTAGAATCGGCCATTCAAAAATATAATTTTAGTCACTTATATTTCGATTGAAATATAAACATTTATGCACTAATCTAAATTCGAAATTTTTAAAAATACTATAATCTAAAAAAAAAAATAATCACTGATTCTTAAAAATTTCAATTTTGACACGGCCGCATCTCCATATTGCGGACTCCCTTCCTGGGAACCGCAACCCCTAGCTGCGGCCCCAAGAAGGGAGTCTCAGCCTTTTTCTAATCAAACTTTCGCCTACAGGAGAAGGGAAAAAGAAGAAAAAAAAAAGGGGGGGGGGGGGGGGGGGGCTGTTACTAGGGCTTAGGGGCTGAGGTCCCCTTTTTGGGGCTGCAGCTAGGGGACGCGGTCTCCAAAAAGGGGGTCCGCAGTGTGAGGATGCGGTCAGGACATTTTAAAAATTTCTAGCAAAAAAATGATTATTTAATGATTATTTTTTTTTTTTTGGAGTATGGTATTTTCTAAAATTTCGAAATCTAAATTTGGTATCCAACTTGAGTGCATTTCAAGCTGATATGGCTCAAGCCAAATCATAACTTGAATAAATTTAGGTCGAATCACATTTTAAGATAAGTATTTGTAAGGAGAATTAATTTTTGATCTAGTGATAAAAACAATGTTTTCTGTATGAAAGGTCACATGTTTGAAATATAAACAGTTAGATAGTTTGATCTTTGAATTCATATTTTCTGCATTAACGCGCCGTTTGAGTTGATATTTTTGACCATATGATTAGAATTCATGTCAATATGATCTACGCCTATAACTCACGAGATCCTTAACAACAAAGTAGATTTAATTCGAATGGCCCAGATCTTAACTCAAAATTTGAATTAACTCAGAGAACTAATTCTTCATCTCCAGCTTTTACTAAGAAAAATATTATTTGCAGGGAAGTTACAAATCTAGTTAATTCAAAGGTTGAACTGATTTGTCCGGAAATGCAAATAAAATTCAAACTGCATGCACTCTCCATCTCCAATGAGCTCCTGCGTTCAGGATGCAAGAATTTAGTCCGATGTCCATCGGATCTACTTTGATTTGATGGGCTCAATCATCGTCTAATTTGCATTAAGATTTGTGCGTTCCGCTTCAAATCCGTATTAGTTTGCTTCAATTTCTGTGCGCATAGATCTTAATGCAGATCGAACAGTGTTGGAATTCATTGAACTCAAAAGTAGATCCGATACTCATCAAACCTACTATGTTCTGTTCTTTAGATGCAGTGCGATACCTAGTTGCCTATCGTGTAGACTAAGATATGCATTTCCTCCAATAAATAATGAGATCTGCATCGTCTGTTTTAATTAGACACGGATTACAAAAGCGAATATGTAATTAGAATAGACGCTGAAATAATTTTGACTCTGCTTTACCGCACAATACTCAAATTCGAATCCGATACCGGAAAACATGATCTTTTAGAATTAGTAGATCCGAACCGTTGTTTTAACTTTGCACGAATTTTAAAGAAGACTTCCTATGTCAAAGGGAATGAGATCTGGTGCTTTTCTTTCCATGCTATTTCCGTGCTCCTCTCTATCTCTCTCCTCTTACTTTGAGACCCACGTGATTCACTTTCTCTCTCTTCTCTTCTTTGAAGAGAGATAGAAACAAAATGGAGAGCAGCCAGCTGCTTTTCTACTAAGAAAAGCAGCCGATATGGATCCATGTCAAAGAGGTACCTTATTGAGAAAGAATGAGTAAGGCTTAAATGTTATAGATAGCATAAGACCTTTTGTGTTATTATCTCAAAAATTTATTATATAAATTTTAAACTTCAATCTAAATAGCTCATTAAATTAAATTAGTTTTATAATAAATTTATAGAATACTTATTTTTACTATTTTTAGAATTTTTTACTATTTGTAAAAAAATAGCAAAAAATAGTTTAAAATATTAGCAATTTTTTATTTTTATATTATTTTTTACCATTTTCTATAAATCAGAAAAAATAGTAAAAAGTTTAAAAAATAAAAAAAATTAGTATTCTACAAATTTATTATATAACTAAGAACTACTTAAATCAAAATTTAAAATGTATACAATAAATAAAAACAATAACACAAAAGACAAGTTCTTATACTATTCATATCATCTAAACCTTTGCTCCTGAGAAAATACTTGTCCTGTTGTCCACAATACTGACCCATGCGTTCCAGAATTTAGATGCAGAGCAATACATTTGACTTACAATGAGATTTGATTCGTCAGTTTTACTATGGCACGAATCTTAAAACGAAATGTATATCTAAATTTGACACCAAATTTTAATCGTCGGCTGAAAGTTAATGAGAACTAATTGTACTCTCAGTCAGTCAGGTATCTCGGAAATTTTTATTAATAGGAAATTAATTAAATAAATATCGATAATGGAGAACGAATCTGAGCTTTTTTAAGATATAGAGAAAACGTGATAGTATATAATATTCTCTGGACGTTATAAACTATTACGGCCAAAATTAACAATAAGCTAATTACCACACTTATTAATTAACTAAAAAAAATTACAGGAAATGATAAAGTATCAGCAAATGCATTGGTCCAATTATTTATTGCTGTACAAAAGTTTGTTTGACTAACAACAGTATAAGAATTGTTGTTCATTCCCTTTATTATTGCTGCATCATCACAATTGATATCCATTAATAAAAAAATTTTACTGGATGTGAGACTTTGCGGTACTGGTCCATCCGACATTTTTAATTTTACCCATTTTATAAAATATTTTATTAAAAATAACTAGAATTCAGTTAAAATTTTAAAAGTAATCAAACTGTGAAAAAAATTTGCAGTTCCGAATTTTTATTCCAAACTGCGAATTTTTTTTGCAGTCCGTTTTTTTATACTTTTTTTTTGTTATAAATCATAATTAATTAAATAAAATTTAGAAAAGCAGCATGATTAGTTTTTTTTTTTCAAAAACCACAAAGACCGAAATGGCCATTCGGTCTCCAATTTTTTTTTTAATAATATATGTATAATATATACATATATACATATACATATACATATACATATACATATACATATATACATATACATATACATATACATATATTATATACATATACATATATTATATATATATATATACACATATATTATAAAGAAAATGAGTTTATAAAAAAAAAACCCAGACGACGTTTATGAACAAAATACTGATTGTTAGATGTCTACCGTTGAACAAAAACTTAAACTGAATTTTTGAGGTACTAAACGATATTTTTTTTACAGTTCTATGAACAAAATATCGATTTTTTTTACAGTTAAAAAAAAACCCAGACAACGTTTATGAACAAAATACCGATTTTTAGATGCTCAGGATTTATCCCTGGGCAATATTCGGATCCGTCTCGTCCCCCCTCTCCGAAAAATGGTCATACGCGCAAATCTGACTTTCATAGCCAAAGTTATGGCTGTTTAAAGTTTGTTTGAAAGCTGAACTTTGAAAATTCATAACTAACTGTAGAAAAATCCAAATAAATTGAAATTTATGCCAATTCTGTGTATTTTTGAATGCTCTATATGCTGTTGTAATCACTTTTGCAGTTTGGCCCCTGCATCAGTCCAGACTTATTGATTTACCAGCAGAGGTCAAATTTGATATACATATACATATATTATATATACATTATACATATATTATATATACATTATACATATATGAGGTTGGCTACTATGCTTATATAAGCATATCCCCACATATGCTTATAACTCATTTTTGCGTTTTTAATGTCCAAATGACCGATCCGAACCGTTAGATGTTTAATCCATATTGAAATGTGCTTGGAGACCAAATTTTACATTTTTTTGGAACTTTTTACTATTTATTAAGCATTTTTGAAAATTGCTGTTTTTCTGTGAACAGTAAAAACAGTAAAAATTTATGGACCATCGGATCAGCGATTTTCAAAGTGGCTTAATAAATAGTAAAAAAAATTCAGAAAAATATAAAATTTGGTCTCCAAGCACATATTAATATGGAGAACAAGATGAACGGTTTGGATCGACTATTTGGACATTGGAAACACAAAAATGAGTTATAAGCATATGTGGGGATATGCTTATATAAGCATATGTGGGGATATGCTTATATAAGCATAGTAGCCAAGCACATACATATATAGAGTAATGTGTTGGGTTTCGGGGTAACCAAAACCCGTTTAGGCTTAAGTTGCGGAATGACCGTAGAACAAAAATTTCTACGGCCAACTTAAGCTCAGGATTAAACGGGGTATGTCAGGAAACTTTCCAAGGCGGTCCACCTTCAGTATTCCTTTGGCATCAAAACCCAATTTAATCCTTTTACAGATATACTCCATGATTGATTTCTAAAACTTTAATCTACTTACCAATTAAATAGATTAATATAACATATTTATACCTTGTTTCTGATGTGATTTTTACTACACAAGTAATAAATCCTAATTTACACTCAATTCGGTTGCAAGTGTACAACCTTGTCAAGTAGTACTTAGGGATCGTCTCCACAGGGACAAGTCGGAATATCAAATCTAACCTAACAATTTAATTTAGTAAAAGAAAGTAAAAAAGGTTTTTGTTTGTTCAAAGGTTGGTTTGGTTTCGATTAAAATGAATTAAACTAAAGTCTTAAAGCGAAATTCGGTTTTTAACAAGAATGAGAAATTAGGGTTTTTTAGGGTTCCTATCCACTAGTGTTATGACTAATTGGTTTATTAAATTTGTTCTTTTAGTTATGAAGGCACAGTTGGGTGTTGTAGGTACAAAGGGATATCTCTATATTAATACCATCTTTAAATTAGAATAAACGTCACCTCTCGGTACTTGCTACCCTAATATAAAGTCATTAAGTTCTTACTGTCCCAATAAATCTAGAAAACTATCTTTCACCTCTCGGTACTTGGCACAATTCTCTAAACTATTAGGTAAAGCCCGTATAGGACAAGCGTCACCTCTCGGTACTTAGCCTATCAAATACCCTATTCCTTATGGTCTGGACCTAATATTAAATTTCTCAATTGCAAATACCAAATCCTAGGGTTTCATGTGATTTCGATTAAGTCCTCACAATCAATTAAAATAAAGAATAGATCACAACAAAGAACAAGAATATATAAAATAAAACCAACTAAATCATAACAAAAGTTTCAAGTACAATCCTAATCAACCCTAGAAAAGCCTTTAGCCAGTCATGGCTAAAGCACAAATCAAAAGAATAAAAGAGTTCCAAAGGAAAGAAAACAATAAAACCGATTGATCAATGATCTCTTCTTCCTTCTTCTCTCTTCTAGCTTTTCCTTGCTCTTCCTTGTTGAAACCCTAGAAATTCTGCCTAAAAAAAAACCCCTTATCTATTCTACAAGTCCCCCTTTTATACCCCTCATAAAAACTAAGAATAACTCCCTAAAAATAGCAAATTCGGGCTCTGAACCGACTTATTGCGGGCCGCAATGAGTGTGCTGGAATGAAAATGCTGTGCTGGAGAAGTTATTGTGGGCCGCAATAAGGTTATTGCGGACCGCAATAAAGGTCCTGGAAATGCTGTATTGAAGATGGTTCTGTCTGAGTTGGTTGCGGCCCGCAATAAATTAATTGCGGTCCGCAATAAATGTGAAATCTACTCCATCTTCGTGCTGTTTTGATCCAGATCACCCGTCTTGCTCCGTTAAGCTCCAAGCACTTGATTACCTACAAAATAAACACAACTAGGGCAGTAACTTGAACTTTTGGACATTTCTAACCTAATTAAACCTAATCTAATCAAAACTTGGCTTAATTTACATAACAAACCCTAGGTTTCAATAGATACAATTTCGGCTTATCAGTTTCCAAATCACAGTTGGAATGCAGACCAAGCGAGTAGAGCTACATCGCGGGAATGATTCTCCTCGGAGCACCAAACGTATGGTGCCTCTATCGGTTATCCACCAGGACTAACCGGAGAGCGGTTTATTTCTTTTGCCAGAAATACTATAAACCGCGGAATTCTACAAAAACACTATTCACGGAGAAAAAGACGAAAACCCGTAAACACGAATTTTTGGTTGCTCAGTTTCATCAATAAGCAAAACTGACATACCGCGAAATTCGGTAAAACACTATTTATCGATCCCGTAAATATACTTCACAACAACCCGCAAGATTATACGTCAACTACGTATAACTTTCTTTTCTCAACCGAAACACTATTTGGGAGAGAAACCGAGAAAGAGAGAAAATACCGATTCGATTCTGCATGAAACGATACGTGTGAATTAGTGAGTTTTTCTCTCTACCCTTCCACCCCTATTTATAGGGTTTAGGGTCGGTTGCCAAAAGACCAAAATGCCCTCCAAGTTCGGCATATTTACAAGATATGCCATTGAATGGATAAGGATGATGACATGTCATGTGGATAGGATCGATGACATATCATGCGGATAAGGACGAATCTGAAAAGACCCGAATGCCCTCGGCCCGAATACAAATAATATTCGTATAATTATTCTGAACAATTATATATTTTTTTTTTGCGGTTGTTGTTTCGATAATTTATACAATGTGTCATGCACATTTATAAATTAACCGGTTAACTTTTATACAACGTGTCACACACGCTTATAAATTAACCAATATTTTTGCTTGTTATTTTTACATAACATTTATAATTTAGTTATAACACGTATAATTAATTATAACGATCTTACTATTGATCATAACCAATTTATAATCAATAACAATAAGATTCTCCGAGTAGCTCCTATATGGTGTGACCCAATAGGATCTGTGTTATGTTGGTAAATAGAGTTAAAACTGTTTTAACTTCTATAATCATGAGCGGCATCTGGCAACACATCATGGCCATCCAATTACACAGATGATGTTGTACTGTACAATATCACGATCCAATAAACTATTTACTTGTGTCTGTTCTTCTGTCTCATAGCTATCAGATTAGTTTTAAGGTAGATGTGTGTCATCCTTGCTAACTGAATCTTTTCTTGATCTTGAGCAGATTATCAAATATAATTACTCTTGTAATTATACTGCTAGCAGATAATCTTACTCTATCAAGGGGCCCAGTGATGCTATAGCTCGTATAGAGATACGAGGGACAAATAGTATTCTTGGTAAACTATCACTTCCTCAGCTAAGCTATACATATGGAAATGCTACCGTTATGACTGCTTTTTACGGACTGTGTTAGATAACACTCACACATACATATTTCTTAGTGGGAACGATAAATACCTCATACTGTAGAACTTGACACTGAATGAAAACATAAATGACACGAACACAATTCTATTTAATGTTTCATTCGGGGTCTGTCAAATACCATGTTCCTGGAACATGTATCTATGTGATTAAAATGACATCTCGTGTCAGATGGTTTGTAAAACTTAACCATCTTTTAATCCACGTACTAACCTTATCGCGGTAATTAGTGTTCCTGCTAATTACCTTGGTCAGTGACTTTTTAAGAGTATATATCATCTATATTATGGAGTTTCACAATTTCAGTCATGAACTCGAAATGATCCATAAATTCAATAATACTCAAGGCAACAAAATGATATATAAATAAACATTCAATTCATGAACAAAGCTTTATGATAATTTATCGTATTATTGACTTCTAGATTATTACAAACTAACACAATGCTACCCTACTTCACGAATTAAAACGCCTGTTTTAATTCACATTTCTGACCCTCCAATCTGCTTCAAAAATCGTGCTGATCGGATCTCAGATTTGCGGAATTGGACGTCTCCAGTACAGAGGCCTTAACAACTCCTTTTGAAATTTATGAAATTGGAGATCTCCCATTTTCACCACAAATGCTCCCCGACCCTCTCTTCCTCTCCTGACGACTCTAAACCCTAGACGCGAGAGAGGCGACCACGCCTACACAGCCTCCCGCCCCGACAGGACCAACCTATATCCCCTCCTGATTCTCTCACGTGACCTATCTCTATCTCCAGCTACTCCATCGACAACACCAACTTCTATCCCGTGGTGCCTCCGTCTTCTCTCACGCAACCCCCCTCCTTTTTTCCGGCGGCTCGCAAGAAATCAACGGCGCCACCTTGTATCAGGTATGGTCTTGTACTTCTCATCTTTTGTTTAATTTTACTCGATTCCTCTTCACCCATCGGTGCCTCTTCATCCATCGACACTGCTAGCTTGATGCTTCTGAGTTCTGATCAATAGTGCCACAAAGCCATAATTTCAAGTTTGTACATGTGGGTCTTGTACCAGTATAACACTATGTACTAGTATAGCACATGTGGGCATTTCTACCATCATCCATAATTTCAAGTTTAATTTTGTTGAACTAGTCATGTACTGGTCAGTTCTGATACCAATATGTGTGATCATAATTTCAGCATAAATGGTGGCATTTTTAATTAAGTAATTTATATTTGTAGCTTATTTGTAGCTTTAATATAATTGCTTTTGCCTTTGCCTTAATAAAATTGCTTTTATCTGTTAATAAAATTGCTTTTGCCTACAACATAAAATTTCTTTATATGTTAACAGACCTTTCCATTAAAACTGACGAGCGACGAGAACCAATGTCATCATGCGATGTTTCTAATAGTGTAGAGGTAGGCTCAAATGACTTTTATGTCGATGAAGATGAAAATAATCCGAGAATTGATATGCAAGTAATTTTTATTATTTTATATGTTTAAAACATATACATTCCAACTTAAGTAAGAGTGTTTAGGGATTATGGTTTGCTTATGTTTAACAGTCAGATCTCATTGATCCCTACATCTATTATGAGGAAGCAGTACGAGTTGTTGATGAACCTTTGTCAGATGATACAAGTAAGCCGTATGTCGGCATTGAGTTCAATACACATGAAGAGTTATACGCTTTCTACAATAATTATGCACTTTGTGCTGGATTTAGTGTTCGCAAAGCCACTTCAGCAACTAATAGGAATGGGTTGTCATCGATTCGGTATGTTTGTTCCAAAGAAGGAAAATCAGAGTGGCATAAAAGAAAAGAGAGGCCAATTGGATGCTCGATAGATTTTGCTGCCCCTGAGAAAGAACATGGGATTACAAGGTGCGAGGATCAGAAAAATGGGGAGTGGAAAATGGAAAGTGAGTGTATTTGAGGAAGCTCACAAACATGAGCTGATCTCGAGCCCTTCGAAGATTTGAAATTTGTGATCCCATAAACTCATGACGGGAAGTCAGAAGGACACAATCCGTAAATTGAGTGCTCAAAATGTGGGAACATCACAAATTATGGAATATGTGGGTGCCCAACATGATGGTAAGGGGAATATTAGGTTCAAGAAAAAAGATATAAGCAATCTGATAGTGGGGGATAATGCAAAGCTCATAGGTGTTGATGTTCACACAACCTTGATGTATTTCAAACAGAAGCAAGATGATCCCGAGTTCTTTTATTCAATATTGGCAGATGAGGATGGTGTAGTGAAGAATATTTTTTGGGTTGATGGTAGAGGAAGGAGAGCATACAAAGAGTTCGGTGATGTGATGTGAATTATTACAATACAAGTAATAAATCCTAATTTACGCTCAATTCGGTTGCAAGTGTACAACCTTGTCGAGTAGTACTTGGGGATCGTCTCCACAGGGACAAGTCGGAATATCTAAGTCTAACCTAACAATTTAATTTAGTAAAAGAAAGTGAAAGAAAGTAAAGAGGTTTTTGTTTGTTCAATTGGTTGGTTTGATTGCGATTTAGTTGAATTAAACTAAGTCTTTAAAGCAAAATTAGGTTTTTAACAAGAATGAGAAATTAGGGTTTCTTAGGGTTCCTATCCACTAGTGTTATGACTAATTGGTTTATTAAATTTGTTCTTTTAGTTATGAAGGCACAGTTGGGTGTTGTAGGTACAAAGGGATATCTCTATATTAATACCATCTTTAAATTAGAATAAACGTCACCTCTCGGTACTTGGCTACCCTAATCTAAAGTCATTAAGTTCTTACTGTCCCAATAAATCTAGAAAACTATCTTTCACCTCTCGGTACTTGGCACAATTTTCTAAACTATTAGGTGAAGCCCGTATAGGACAAGCGTCACCTCTCGGTACTTAGCCTATCAAATACCCTATTCCTTATGGTCTGGACCTAATATTCAATTTCTCAATTGCAAATACCAAATCCTAGGGTTTCATGTGATTTCGATTAAGTCCTCACAATCAATTAAAATAAAGAATAGATCATAACAAAGAACAAGAATATATAAAATAAAACCAACTAAATCAGAACAAAAGTTTCAAGTACAACCCTAATCAACCCTAGAAAAGCCCTTAGCCAGCCATGGCTAAGATACAAATCAAATCAAAAGAATAAAAGAGTTCCGAAGGAAAGAAAATAATAAAACCCGATTGATCAATGATCTCTTCTTCCTTCTTCTCCCTTCTAGCTTTCCCTTTGCTTCTCCTTGTTGAAACCTAAAAATTCTGCCTAAAAAACCTCCCCTTATCTATTCTACAAGTCCCCCTTTTATATCCCTCATAAAAACTAAGAATAACTCCCTAAAAATAGCAAATTCGGGCTCTGAACCGACTTATTGCGGGCCGCAATGGATTTATTGTGGGCCGCAATGAGTGGAGGCAGTTAACAAACTGCGCAGAAAAATCTAGAGAGGTTATTGCGGACCGCAATAAAGGTCCTGGAAATGCTGTATTGAAGATGGTTCTGTCTGAGTTGGTTGCGGCCCACAATAAATTAATTGCGGTCCGCAATAAATGTGAAATCTACTCCATCTTCGTGCTGTCTTGCTCCAAGCACTTGATTACCTACAAAATAAACACAACTAGGGCAGTAACTTGAACTTTTGGACATTTCTAACCTAATTAAACCTAATTCGAATCAAAACTTGGCTTAATTTACATAACAAACCCTAGGTTTCAATAGATACAATTTCAGCTTATCATGATGTCGTGACTTTCGACACCACCTATCAGACAAACAAGTACAACATGCCTTTCGCACCGTTCATTGGAGTGAATCACCACCGTCAATCCATCATATTTGGCATGGCTCTTCTCAAATGTGAGACTGCGGAGAACTTTTGCTGGTTGTTTAAAACCTTCTTAGAGGCAATGTACGACAAGCATCCTTCTGCCATTATTACTGACCAAGATCCCGCGATGAGGAAGGCAATTGAGATGATTTTTCCAACAATTGTCCACAGATGCTGCCAGTGGCATATAATGAGAAAGGCAAGGGCACGCTTTGCGAAGCTTTACCATGAGAAGGGTGGTTTCGAGGATGAATTAAAGGCTACAATCATCCGTAGTAAGACGGTTTCGGATTTTGAGAAACGTTGGAAAGCTATGTGCGACACGTACAACGTGCACAATGCTAACTACATTAAGGTGATGTACAGAAATCGGGAGCAATGGGTGCCAGCTTACTTTTGAGATACTTTTTTTGCCGACATGCCAACTACTCAGAGGAGTGAGAGTATGAATGCTATATTTAAATTATTGGTAAACAACCGCAAATCTGTTTATCAATTCGTATTGCAGATTGAGAAGCTAATTGAGGGCATTTGGCAAAGGGAGAGTGATGAGGATATAAAAATGGAGGTGCCGCAACTATGGTCAAGATGCAAAATGGAGGTCCAATTGAGGATTGATAAATGTTTATCAATTCTCATCACCTCAATTCTGACTGGTACAAATCATACAAGTAATTTATAAATTCATAATTAAAAAATATCACACAATTATACCTCAAGATTGAAATGTTTGCATGAATGCTGACAAGCAAAATGTCTTACTTAATCATGTAAATTGATTTTATTAGAAAGGGTACCATTATCATCACAACTTAAAACGAGAAATCATATTTTAAGGTACCAATTTTGTCAAAAGAAATTGCATAAGTTGTCTAGCAAAAGAAAAAGAACAATTTGTAAATTATCAAAATTATGTAAATTTTTATTACTAAGAAGTATATGATTATACTCAGACACAAACTACACCTTACTGATACAGTGGTACCATCACAGTACCACTATGCTCGTATCTTCAAGTATGCACAACAAACAGTATGTCACACCCCAAATCCACCGGGTGGGACAACCTGCCGCGTGTATCTATCAATATACACGCAAGGCAGTGGATCTTTTTATATGCATTACCAATATCCTCATTTGTTGCGTCCGTGTAATAAACCTGAAAATAATCGGGAGAGGGGGTGAGAATAAATTCTCAGTGCGAATTTGCCACAGTTCAGACTATTGGACTTGCAATCAAACTCTATATTAAAAAATGAAACCCAAACAATAAACAATGCAAACAGATACATATAATCATAAATAACAGAATGCCAATGCACGACAATAGTTAATTCAACCTGCAACACAGTTTACGGAATTTCCAAGATGAATTTCAAACACAACATATATATTTTGGCTTAACTCGATTCATAACTCAGTTCATTAGGGCTTGTAGCAATTACAGATGTTCTTTCGAGCTGAACCTTTATCAAACCCACATCTGTAGGGTTACTGACACCTACAGATGGCCAACCGCTGGACCCTTTATCTGACACCCATCTGCAATCGCTTGGCTTAACAGTTCATTAAGGTCTGGTTCGAATCATATTAAGAAAATCCTCTTTGGAATCATTCCAATAGTCGTAATATTCAATTGACCTTTCAAATGCATTAACACGTAGGAGAATGCCACCGAGCCATAGACGTTACACATGTCACCCACGATTTCCAATCACATCTCATAACATAATCACCCTCCCTCGTCCCAACCGGTACTGGGAATATCGAGGGCCGTTCACCTAAGGCCATTTAGGATCCTGGGAATCCAAGTCAGCATACAGCCCGACTTGGCAAATTCATTGGATCCAAGTGCTTAACTTCGTAAATCCATTCACATACATTCACATACACAGTTCGTGGTGACTTTCAATCAAAATCAGATCACAATAGATCAACATAACCTATAACCATACCAGCATGCAAATCATTCAATTCAGATCAATTCGAGTTTAATTTGATTGGGCTATGCAAATGCTTTACACAATTCAATGATGCAATCAATGATATTCAACATGACAAACGAATACACAGTTTAATTCCTGAAAATAAAGTATCAAACAAGTCCAAGAATCCCGCATCTTAGTATGACGAGCATACCGCTTAGTTACGGATCGGGCGTCTCGAATTACCTCGCTAAGTCTTGCTCGACCGAGCCTACACCTATTTTACATGTATGCCGGGTTTAATTCAGTTACATTATCAAAACTTAAATTTCAAAAGCCGTCTTTTAATTCGTCAATTCTTTTATACCTTTCGGCTCATTTATAATTATTTTAATTCAAGTCCAATTTACTAAAGCCCAAAACAATCAATCATTTCAATTTAATTTTATATTCCAAGATTGGGCCCAATTATTCATATACACACATCATGTCATTTATCAAATCAATTCAAAGGCCCAATCATTTAAATCAATTTATTCACAAGCCCAATTCATTAAGGCTCAAAGCCTTCTTCTATTTTATTTATTATTCAAGGCCCAAGCCCAATTAATTATACATCAATGCAAAGCCGAATTCATACTTAATTTTTTTTCTTCAGATTTTGCATAGAGGCCCTTCTTACTTAATTAATTTACAAAATTCAAGGGCTTTTACAACACACCCCTCTATCATAGTTTAAATCATTTTAAGGCTGATTTCTTACACAATCAACCCCAAATCTTAATTAAATTACTCAAAGAGCCCTGCCAGTTCAAGTTTTGGTAAATATACAAGTCAACCATATCACAGCACCATCTAAATCAGAGGGGGTAATTTGCAAAATGCCAGCATAGCATCAAGCACCACAACAATATCATAATTTGGAGGTAATTAGCATCACACAGGAATTCAACAAGGCCCCAGAAAAAGGCAACACCAAATAGGTACTGACTCGCAACAGAACAACACACGGCATCAATGGTCAAAACAGGGAGGTAGTGCCACAACAAGGAAACAAGGCAACAGCATTGCTTTCGGGAAAATCAACAACCCGACAAGCAATCTCAACAAGTCAAAGCACTCAATCAAGACACAAGATCGACAATTTAGAGTCGAGTTAGAAGCAATTACCCGAATTTAGCAAAGCAATAGAGAGGGGATGGAAAGTGGCCGGTACCAAGGAAGCACCTCGCTTCATGGCCGTCAACTAGCAAATTCACCACCATACCGAGGCAAGAGAGAAATCAAAAACACCAACAGAGTCAGTACCGGAATGCACCACCGAATCCTTAACGGGTCGGGTAATTAGCAATAACCAATGGAAAATGGAAAAGAGGAGCAATGGCAGAAATTCTCAACACATGAGAGGATAGAGAGCGCACAACCACTAGCACGGCACCAAGTGAGCACTGGGACAGCACCAAGCCGACATCACAACCCTAATTTTTAGGGTTCCATGGGAGGGAAGGGGGCAGAAAAAGAGAGAGAGAGGGCGGCTGTTGGGGCTCCCACAGCCAGAGAGGAAGAGAGGAGAGAAGGGCGGGTCCGGTGGGGTTCGTCGGCGACGGGAGGGGGCAGGGGCGGAACCCTCTTGGGTTTTGGCGTAGACAGAGGGAGGGACGGGCTGGGGCTGGGGGGTTCGGTTTTGTCACGTAGAGGGAGAGGAGAGAAAGAGAGAAAGGAGAGGGTTAAATGGGCTGCTTCAAGATTCGTGCTGGGTTGTAATCCAAAGGTCCAAACAAATCAGAATTTCATTATGGTCTCCTTTAATTGATTTAAAATCTGTTTCTCCTATAAATTCGAATCGAAAGTTCATAATATTTTTGTAACTATATTTGTACATATAATTCGTATATTTATTTCTCAATTTAAGATTCGAATAATTTGATTTTCCTTTTATATAATTATATATATATTCAATTTTAGAATTCGAATAAATCGATATCGGATAGTATCTATGTCTATATATATACATATCAAATCAAATTCTTAAAATTCTCAAATAAACGAAATTGGTAACTTTTATATAATTTATCTCGTAAGAATGATTTCGTATAATTATATTCTTACTTAGAATTAAATTATTTATTTATTCACATGAATCTAATTAAATCCATTTCTTCTTTTCTGAAAATTAAAAGGAATTGTAACGAATTTTCTAAGTTTCTAATTTACCGAATAATTATAATTTTATTCCTAGTGCTATATTTTATTTTATTTTTATGTCTCGAAATTTTAGTTTCATTTTAGTCGGTCAAAAAATTTCTAAACGATCGTTAAGTTAATTAAAACTTTTTATTTAAGCCAATTGATCGATTTATCAATTTAATCAAGTTTTAAAATTTCGGAATGTAACACAGTAAACCACAGTGACTAATTTACCAGAATCAAGCCTATTAAGGTTGATTTCAGCCTAGGTAGATGGGTTGACTTTTTAGTTTATGATTTAAAAAATGCTTTAGAAGTGGAAAAAGAAAAGAAAACACACTCACGTTTGGCTTCGTGGCACTATTGATCAGAACTCAGAAGCATCAAGCTAGCAGTGTCGATGGATGAAGAGGCACCGATGGGTGAAGAGGAATCAAGGTTTAGGGTTTAGGATTAAACAAAAGATGAGAAGTACAAGACCATACCTGAAACAAGGTGGCGCCGTTGATTTCTTGCGAGCCGCCGGAAAAAAGGAGGGAGGTCGCGTGAGAGAAGGCGGAGGCACCACGGGATAGAAGTTGGTGCTGTCGATGGAGTAGCTGGAGATGGAGACAGGTCACGTGAGAGAATCAGGAGGGGGGTATAGGTTGGTCCTGTCGGGGCGGGGGGATGTGTAGGTGTGATCGCCTCTCTCGCGTCTAGGGTTTAGAGTCGCCAGGAGAGGAAGAGAGGGTCGGGGAGCATCTGTGGTGAAAATGGGAGATCTCCAGTTTCATAAACCCTAAACTCTAAACCCAGTTCCGCAAATTTGAGATCCGATCAGCACGATTTTTGAAGCAGATCGGAGGGTCAGAAACGTGAATTAAAACAGGCGTTTTAATTTGTGAAGTAGGGTAGCATTACTCTACATATATATACATATATTATATTATATATACATATACATATACATATACATATACATATACATATACATATACATATACATATACATATACATATACATATACATATACATATACATATACATATACATATACATATACATATACATATACATATACATATACATATACATATACATATACATATACATATACATATACATATACATATACATATACATATACATATACATATACATATACATATACATATACATATACATATACATATACATATACATATACATATACATATACATATACATATACATATACATATACATATACATATACATATACATATACATATACATATACATATACATATACATATACATATACATATACATATACATATACATATACATATACATATATTATATTATATATACATATATTATATATACGGGATTATTCGGATCTTCTGTGGCCGCGTCTGTGAAAAAGTGAAAAAAATATGGAGACCGAATTGCCAATTCGGTTTGGGGGAAAAGCAAATGTGGAGACCGAATGGCCATTTCAATCTTTGTGGTTTTTGAAAAAAATTCATTTAATCTATATACATACCATTTTCTGCACTATCCATGAACAATCTGTTTCTGCCAGGAACAGCCAGGAACAAAACCTCATTCAGCAGTTCGGGCAATTTTTGAGAGCTGATATCTCACGATCTGTTTGGAGATTTTGTATGAAACTTCACAGTCTTGTTCTACGATGTCAAGACTACATGGTGGTCAATTTTTATGATTTTTGGAGATGTTTTGCTATGTTAACCAGAGGTGCAAAGTTGAGGTTCAAAAAAGGTAAAAAAAGAAGAAGAAAAGAACGGGATGCAGAAAAAATCCTTGGTTTGGAACCACAAATTTTTTCAGCGGTTTGAGTATTTTTAAAATTTTAGCTGAATCCTGATTATTTTTAATAAAATATTTTATAAAATGAGTAAAAATAAAAATGTCGGTCAATCTACATTTCGGCACCTGCTTTTGGTGCCAATTAATTACCAATATACATTAATTAAATATTATCCGAAACATTTTATGATTTTGGTTTTATTATAAACTTTTAAAGAATTTCTACAGGGTCCATTTCAAACTCAAACCGGAGAGGAGCCATTGGATACGGTCAATCACCAAGGCTATCCAAAATCTATTTTCTTCATTGAAAAAAAATGGAAATACAAAGTCTTGTATTTATATATCAAAATTTAAATTAAAAGGGACCCGTTGAATTTTTTGAACATGACACGAGGTTCACACTGCAAAAGTGTTGTATCTTTTCCTTGCCAGCTAAGATTAAGAATAGAAATGGTCTCAGTAAATCGATCAGAATCCCCGCAAATTGTTCTTTTTCATTCAATTAAACGCAATGGATAAAATGAATTTGATTCCTGAATACTGTTTGAAAATTAAAATAAAGTGATTTGGATCACGGAATAACTAAAGTTGTTATAGTCATTGTTAATTGTTATGGATGGTTCATTGAATAGTTTGGGCTGTGGTTTCTCGCGTGGTTGTAACAAACCGTTATATCACGGGCAGCCGGTTAAACATCTTCAAAACCACGTATATGCTGCCGAATTTTTTATTAATATCCAAATTTAATATTAAATTTAAAAAAATATCCAACTCAGCAGTGTTTTTTGAAAAATATCCTTTCCGGAAATTTTTTTTCCGGAAATGGCTTCTAAAACCGGAAAAAAATTTTCCGGACTCAGCCTTCTATTTCCGGTTTCAGAAACCGGAAATTTTTTTTCCGGAAATAGAAGCTGAGTCCGGAAATTTTTTTTTCGAAATTGCATTGATTTCGTTTATAAAATCCGCGGAGTGTCGTCGCTTTCACAGAGCGCGTCTTCTCTCTCACAGTAAGTTATTTAAATTATATCATTATTTTATTTTAATTTATTTAAATTATGTTAAATTTAATTATTTTAAATTTCTTTAAAGTTAATTATTTAATTTGAATGATTTAAATTATTTCAAATTATTTAAATTTAATTTATTTATAATTTATAATTTAAATTTAATTTATTTATAATTTATAATTTAAATTTAATTTATTTATAATTTATAATTTAAATTTAATTTACTTATAATTTATAATTTACAATTTAAATTTAATTTACTTATAATTTATAATTTTAATTTAATTTATTTATATTTTAAATTTTAATTTAATTTATTTATATTTTAAATTTAATTAATTTATAATTTTAATTTCATTTATTTATAATTTTAATTTCATTTATTTATAATTTTAATTTAATTTTTTTATAATTTAAATTTAGAAGTATTTAATTTGTAATTATTTAAATATGTAACTATTTAATTTTAAATTATTTAAATTCTGAATATTGTCATATTAATTGAAAAAAATAAAAAATGGTGCAGAATAATTTTAAAAGTTTTATTAATTCTAAAATAATTTTATTAATTCTGAAATAATTTTGATTAATTCTGAAATGATTTAGAATTGTTTTAGGAACTTTTTGCTTTTCGGATTCCTTACGGAGCTCTGACTGTCATATCGATCAGTTTTCGATTGAGGTAATTTTATTTTCTTTATGTTATTTTTAATTTAATTTAATTTATAATTAATTACTTCATTCCAAAATATTTTTTTATTTTTTATAATATTGTCCAGAAAATTTAGAATTGTTTACAACCTTCCAAAATGGTTTATAATAATTTAAAAAATTTCAATATAGTTTAGAATGTTGCCCTATTAATTTATGAAATTCCAAAATAGTGTAGAATAATTATTGAAAATTGTCTAGAATATTTTTATTAATGACAACACAATTTGTAATTACTTATATGCTATTATTTTTGAAATTGCCAGACCAATCGAAATTAAAAATGACAACTATTTGTGTGAAAATTTATATTGGAGGGGAAATCCAATACAATGATGATGGGGTCTATTACAGTACCCGAGCTAAATACTCATTACCACTAACTGTGAACCACAGTTTTGATTATCTTGTGAATGAGATTTATAAATTAATTGGGTACAATTCTAGCCATGCAAATCTAGAAATCCAGGCCAGGTTTAACATGTCCACCGATGGCCAACATGACTACCAATTAGTACCGGTAATGAACCAACAATCATTCGAAATGATTTTAGGAATTGTGTCGTCTTTTCCACAAAGGTTACCGGTTCTGGAGTTATATGTAGAATTGGAACCGAACTATACCAGTTATATACCTGAACCTCGATCCCGACCCAGTACCAGTCGGAATGCTGTGGATCCTGACCCAATACCAATTAGATCCCGACCTAGCACTGGTCGGTACTATGTGGATGGAACAATGAGACCCCGGCCCAGTATCGGTAGCAACTCTATGGATCAACCAGTTATAGCCCGACCCAGTACCAGTCAGAATCCTGTGGATCAAGACCCAATACCAGTTAGATCCCGATCTAGTACCAGTCGGCACTCTGTGGATATACCAACGAGATCTCGACCCAGTTCCAGTGTGGTCCGCAGGCATGTACGTGATTATTCGCATGTACCTGTGGATGCAATTGATTATGATAGTTTGGAGAGTGGAGATGAGATGCTCTCCGGTGAGTCTTCGGGTTCTGATGATGGTATTGGACAGCCCAACCAGTCACAACCACAGTCCCCGTCAAATGCAATCCCGTTAATCACAGTACCCGATAACTGGTCTGGAAAATATGACACATCTAGTTGACAGTTTCAATGACATATCTGGTTTTCGGCCTGCAGATGTTGATTTTTTCGCCAGGTCAAAAAAAACATTCGATAATCCATTGGCTAAGGGTGTAGTTTATGAGTCGAAAACGGCTCTAAAGATAGCAATTAATGAGTTTTATCTTGAAAATAATTGTGAGTGCAAGGTTCTTAGAAGCGAACCTAGACGTTACGAGGTGGTGTGCAGAGATACTTTTTGTAAATTTAAGGTGAGCGCGAAGCAGAACCGTCTTTCAGAATCTTGGATTATTACCAAACAAGCACTGCCCCATACGTGCACAGTATCGGCAACACGTATTGATCATTTCCAGCTTACAGCAGAGATGGTTGCCCTTGCGATTGATAAGGCCATTAGAAGGGATGTATGCTCTTCTATAAATCATATTCGAGATATCGTCATGATGAAATATGATAAGGTAACCCCCAAGTACAACAAATTATGGAGAGGCTGTGAGCTTGCTATTGCAAATCTGTTTGGGAGTTGGGGGAATTCATACAACTTGCTTATTCCACTATTGGAAGCCATCAAGAGAAACAATCCAGGAACTAAGTATTGTGTGATGTCGACCCTGATTGAGAAAGAAACTGATAGGTTCTTCCACAGAGCGGCATGGGCATTTGGAGCGTGTATTGCAGCGATACCGTTCCTCATACCAGTGATTAGTATCGATGCATGTTTCATGTCGGGACGGTACCAAGGTAGGCTGCTAATGGCATGTATGTACGATGCCGAAAACCAACTGCTTCCAGTAGCTTTTGCAATTGTGGAGAAAGAAAGCGCTGATAACTGGGGTTTTTTTATGAGATGGTTAAGGTTGGAAGTAATTGGAGATAATCGATTCTTTTGTGTCATATCGGATAGACATTTGGGAATTAAAGCTGTGTTCCAGGATCCAAATCTCGGATGGGATGAGACTACCGATCAATGTGTGCATCGGTATTGCTCTCAACATGTTGCCGAAAATCTGTACAAGCACGTGGGCCGTAAGAGAGAGGTTAGCGATAGGTTCATAGCTGGAGTGAACAAATGCAAACCTAGAAGGTTGCAGGAGATGTTACAGGACTTTGAAATTGGTTGTCCGAAGGCTAACGACTACCTTAACAAGGTGGGTAAGAGGAACCCTAATGATGAAGACGAGATTCCATGTCCAGAGAAGTTGTTTCAAGTAGAGGACGGAGGATACCGATGGGGGATAATGACAACAAATGGGTCAGAGTCACTGAACGCTGTGTTCAAAATTAGTCGTCGATTACCGGTTGCAGCGGTCGTGGAGGATACGTTCTATAAATTGAATAAATGATTTTTTGAACGATAGAACATAGCTCAAATGACATGTCAGCATGGTCAGGTGTGGTCCGACAGGGTAACTAAGTTATTGCAAAAGCGTATCGAAAAAGGAAGGGGCATGACGGTGATTCCTTATCGTGGCAGCTGATATCTCCATATTTGATCTATTGTTCCGACCAATTCTTGTACCAAAATCTGCGTTTTAAACCACCAAATCACGTATTTAACATTGAATATCCATAGAATGTGGTACTGCTGCGATTTCATTCTTATTTTGCAGAAAACGGGCGAAATCAGGGAAGTTACTGAATTCTGAGACATCTGATGCGACCCTCATCACATCTGACGCGACCCTCATCACATCTGACGCGACCCTCATCAGAGTCGATGCGGGTAGCATCAGAGTCGATGCGGGTAGCATCAGAGTCGATGCGACCCTCATCGGACCTGACACTGGTCGCATCGCGAGCTTCCAGAGCAGACAGCAAAGGCCCAATAAGGGCCCAGAATTGAAGCAAATGTTTTGAAAAGTCTATAAATAGCCCGCCTCGGTCACCAGAGAGGGAGTTCCGAAATTTGAAGATTCAAAGCCTCAAGAATTGGAGTGTTGATCAAGAAAGAGAGAAAGAAGGGTAGATCCTTGCAAGATTGCTTCAATTGGTTCTATCATGATCCTATCTCTTCTCTCTTCTTTTATGATGTTGTTTGAGTAGATCCTTCTTTGTTTCTAGGGTTGATGTAGTCTAAAGCTTTGATTGTGTGTATTTCACTTGAATTTGAGTTGTTCTTGTGATCAATTGATTGTGTATCTTTCTTTTAAAGATTGATTGAGATTGTGTGATTGCATTTTGTTGACTATTGTTGAATGAATCTTTCATCTCTTCTAATATCTTGATCTAGATCTTTCTTGCAATTTAATCAAGCACTTGAGGTAGATTAGAAATCTGAAAAGATAGATCAATTGAACCGAAAGGTGAGATTTCCATTTATTGAGAGATAGTGGATACCTTTAGCAAACCGATCAATTGACTTAGATTGAATACAAATAAACGAGAGTTGAAAGTTGTAGATCTAAGAAGGTGAAATTGCAATTCCCTACTAGGTTACTGGTGCTAATAAACGAGAGTTGAGGCTCAGGAATCGTGGGTAGGGTCAGTAGAACCTTGCACAATCGAATAACTCAGAAACAGGTGAAATGCTGCATTCACTCTATGGCCATGCGAGTCGCATGGGAGACCATGCGGGTCGCATCACTAGGGTCGCATCAAAGATGATGCGAGTCGAGTGAAGGTCCAGAGAGGCAAAGCTGAGGATGAAATCTGAAACCCTGGAAACATCCTTTTAAACTTGACTGAAACAAACATTTACTTTCTTTTGCAATCTTTTGTTATTGAATTGAGAAATTGAAACGAATTCAAACCAAACCTTTCACACTTCTAGTACTTAACTCGGATTTGTAGAAATTTAGAATCGAATTAAACCGTCCCTGAGGATCGATACCTTATTATGCTATACGGATAGGGTTGTGCACTTGCAACCTTAGACGAGAGTAGATTCAAGGTTTAAACTGGTACAACTTGTTGTACCTGAGACTTTGTAGCATACCTTTGTAAGCGAACAAGTTTTTGGCGCCGTTGCCGGGGATGGCTATGAATTCCTTTCTAGATTTTTGCTTTTCTTAGTTAATCTAGATTTTAAATTGTATCTTTTCTTTTTCTTTACTTCCTTATCACTAAAAACTGGCTTTCATTCCCCCTCCTGCAGGTAAATACAAGCTGACTTACCAACTGAGGAGCAGAGGACCGCTTTTTGACGACACTCCTCCAGACGACACTGTTCCTACTCAGTCATCAGCTGACGCGACCCTCATCACATCTGACGCGACCCTCATCAGAGCTGAAGCGGGTGGCATCAAAGCTGACGCTGGTAGCATCGCTATTGACGAGACTTGTGTGAAAGAGACAATGTCAGAGCATCCAAGCAGGGAAGATAGGGAAGTAGATGCCAGAGAAAGGGAAGTCCTGACCGACCAATCTGACGATGAAATGGATGTCTTCATGCCAAGGACCTTACGAGAGTTCAATGTACCAAGGGCTGGGGATGTCAGAGGTGCGATCAGACTACCAAGGATACCTGGGCAACAACCGAACTTCAACCCAGGAGTTGTCAACATGGTTCAGCAGAACGTTTTCAATGGCATGGATCACGAGGATCCGCACGCTCACCTCCAAACCTTCCTCGAGTGCATCACAACCATCAAGACCAATGGGGCAACAGCTGATTACACCAAACTTGCTTTATTTCCATTTACTCTTAGGGACAAGGCCAAGAAGTGGTTAGGGTCGTTACCAAGGGATTCCATTACCAATTGGAGGGAGTTGTCTAAGTTGTTTCTCACTAGGTTTTTCCCCCACAAAAGAACTGCCAAGGTAAGGAACCAACTGACCAGTTTTAGGCAAAGGTCTGACGAACCCCTAAATGAGGCATGGGAAAGATTTAGGGAATTGCAGTACTCTTGTCCCCACGATGGTATTCCTGATTGGTTGTTGATTCAAACATTCTATGATGGTCTAACTGAGAGCACTCGCACTTCAGTTGATGCAGTTGCAGGTGGAGCGCTGATGTCAAGGGAACCTCTAGAAGCCATGAACTTGATTGACAACATGGCGCAGAACCAACAGTGATCTGGCCGAGACAACACCCGACCTGGAGGAGGAGACAAGTACGAAGTTGATCAGATCACGGCTCTAACTGCCAAGTTGGATGCTATGCAAAGGGCAATGGACAAGCTAAGTATGAAAGCAGTCGAGCAGCAACCGCAAGCATGTGTCATGTGTGGTGATGAAAGGCACACTTATGAGAAATGTCCAATGGTGCAAGCTGATGAGGAGATCGAGCAAGCCAACTCCCTCAACAATGCTCCCAGACCCCCTTTCAACAACCCCTCTGGCAACAACAACTGGAACAACCATTCTGGAAGCAACAGCAATAACAACAGGAACTTCTACCAGAATGCTTCCTTCCCCAATCAGGATAACCAAGCACCTCAATCCGGTCCCTCCAAACCACATATGGCACCTTATTCGAGTGACTTCATGCATGAGCAGGGAAAAATGAACCAGATCATGTGGGATCAAATGCAATCTATGTCTACTCAACTAGCTGCTCAGAACAAGTTGCTGGAGCAATTGAGTCACATAGTAATCTCAAGCCAACCTCAACCTGGAAAGTTACCTGCTCAACCAGAACCCAACCCCAGAGGAGAGGTCAAATCGATCACACTGCGAAGTGGGACCCAGTATGAAGGACTACCCAACCCAACTGATCAGATTCCATCTGATGCGACCGACGTACCAGAGAATGTGACCCGCATCACAGACATGCGACCCGTTTCAGGTGAGTCTGAGAGTCAGAAAAGAAGGAGACTGAGAAACCACCTCCATACAGACCACATGTACCCTTCCCTCAAAGATTAGCTGAGAGCAAATTGAATGCACAATTCGCTAATTTTGTCGAGGTTCTTAAAGGATTGCACATCACGATTCCATTCACCGAGGCTTTGACCCAAATGCCCACCTATGCCAAGTTTCTCAAGGACATCCTTTCCAACAAGCAAAGCCTGGAGGACCACAAAAAGGTGAAACTCACAGAGCAGTGTAGTGCAATCTTTAGTAGCAAGCTGCCGCCCAAACTAGAGGACCCTGGCAAATTCTCAATTCCTTGCAAAATTGGGAAAGCTACCATCAAGCGAGCCCTGTGTGACCTAGGGGCCAGCGTGAGTCTCATGCCATGCACTATATTTGAGCGCATGGGAGTAGGCGAGCTCAGGCCCACGCGCATGACTTTGCAACTTGCTGATTCTTCTGTCAGGGTACCACTTGGCATAGTGGAGGATGTGCCCGTTCTAGTCGGAAAGTTCTATGTCCCTAATGATTTTGTGGTGATGGAGATGGAGGAGGACAAATAAATTCTCATCATTCTGGGACGGCCATTCTTAAAGACGACTCGAACACTCATTGATGTGGAGAACCGAACTCTGACTTTGCGGATTGGAGATGAGAAAGTGGAGTTTAATCTCAACCGAGCTATGAAGTGCCCCTCCGAAACAGAAACATGCTGCTGGCTTGATGTGGTCGATCAGTTGGCCAAAGATCAACCGAGCTATGAAGTGCCCCTCCGAAACAGAAACATGCTGCTGGCTTGATGTGGTCGATCAGTTGGCCAAAGAACAATCTCGTAGGCAATACAGACCAGATGGATCTGATACGCGAATAATGAGTAATTATTCTGATTATTTGGATAATTTGCAGGAGAAGATGTGTGCAGCAGAAGCAAATTTTGACGATCTGGATGAACTAGGACGCGGGCCGGATGAATCCCACGCGGGTTGCGTGCCACAGTTCGAAGGCCTGGAAAACAGAGAACGAGGATCTGATGAAGCTGACGCGAGGTCTTCACGCGACCCGAGTGAACCTGACGCGGACCGCATCAAGGCCCACACAGAGCCGCCGACTCCTGAGCTCGAACCTCTTCCATCTAACCTCAGGCATGAGTTCCCAGACCCAAATAAATCTTGTCATGTGATTTTAAATGCAGGCCTCGACCCAGCTCGCATCCTCAAATTCTTGGAGGATTTGAAAGCTCAGCAAACTGTGATTGAGGACTTGATCGAGAAGGTGATTGGCACTCATCCAGCCACATGCAGGCTCAGGACTTTACCAGCAAGACAGCACACGGTCCATACACCTCTGAAGTGGGCGCTCCGCCCAGATCCACCCGACCCACCTCTCACCAATCAGTGAGGCGCCCCCGCCTCACCCCCCCACTCCATGTCTGGTTAGTTTCCATATTTTCTTCTATTTACTTTTTCTTGTGTGAATTCAAGCATTGAGGACAATGCTTCATTCAAGCTGGGGGGGGGTGAATAGAAGAAAACTGTATCTGCATTTAGGTCATGTTTATTTTTCCAAAATTTGCATTTTTAGGTGATAAATTTGTGTGATTGCTTGGGTTAAGGACTTGTTTGAATAATTTTGGTTGTGATTTGGATGACTTTGAAAAATTAGAACTAACCTCATAATTGATCAAAGAACTGATTAGGAAGGGATGTTTTGAGAACTTGAAAGGATGAAAACTTGAATTGTATCGAAAATCAATTTTTGAAACTGAACTGTGCCTTTTAAATAGGGAAATGGGGATTTTAAATAAAGAAAGATTTGGATATTCATTGGTATGAATGAATACCAATGGATGTGTGTATTCATGGTATATGTGCAAAAGCAAAAGAATAAAAAAATAAAAAGATGGAGAAAATAAGAGTACTGGCAATAAGTCCTATTGGGCGCCTTTGAGCTCGTCTCCCAAATAAAAAAGAAAAAAAGAAAAAAAGAAAGAAAAGATGGAGAAAATAAGAGTACTGGCAATAAGTCCTATTGGGCGCCTTTGAGCTCGTCTCCCAAATTTAGAAAAGAAAAATAACTCTTGCATATATCAACACACGAAGTCCGCGACTTGCTAACCTAAGCTTGTTCCAAGCTTGGGGGAGAAAAAGGGAAAATCTCCACAAATGAGAGCTTGATTTTAGTAAAAGAATGATAGATTGATCAATTCGAGTATTCAGCTTTGCAAGTATTAAAACATTCTAGAAATTGAAGTTTGATTAGTCAATTTGTGGGGTGAATCAAAATTGATCAAGGAAAGTCCAAATCATACCATAAAGATTCTCGAGGTTCTTGATTTAAGCAACTCATGTAAATTTTCACATTTAGGAATTTAACTTGCATTTAGAGTCCAACCCGGTAACAAAGAACAGATCTTTGCTTGAGGACAAGCAAGAGTTCAGCTTGGGGGAATTTGATATCTCCATATTTGATCTATTGTTCCGACCAATTCTTGTACCAAAATCTGCGTTTTAAACCACCAAATCACGTATTTAACATTGAATATCCATAGAATGTGGTACTGCTGCGATTTCATTCTTATTTTGCAGAAAACGGGCGAAATCAGGGAAGTTACTGAATTCTGAGACATCTGATGCGACCCTCATCACATCTGACGCGACCCTCATCACATCTGACGCGACCCTCATCAGAGTCGATGCGGGTAGCATCAGAGTCGATGCGACCCTCATCAGAGTCGATGCGGGTAGCATCAGAGTCGATGCGGGTAGCATCAGAGTCGATGCGGGTAGCATCAGAGTCGATGCGGGTAGCATCAGAGTCGATGCGACCCTCATCGGACCTGACGCTGGTCGCATCGCGAGCTTCCAGAGCAGACAGCAAAGGCCCAATAAGGGCCCAGAATTGAAGCAAATGTTTTGAAAAGTCTATAAATAGCCCGCCTCGATCACCAGAGAGGGAGTTCCGAAATTTGAAGATTCAAAGCCTCAAGAATTGGAGTGTTGATCAAGAAAGAGAGAAAGGAGGGATGATCCTTGCAAGATTGCTTCAATTGGTTCTATCATGATCCTATCTCTTCTCTCTTCTTTTATGATGTTGTTTGAGTAGATCCTTCTTTGTTTCTAGGGTTGATGTAGTCTAAAGCTTTGATTGTGTGTATTTCACTTGAATTTGAGTTGTTCTTGTGATCAATTGATTGTGTATCTTTCTTTTAAAGCTTGATTGAGATTGTGTGATTGCATTTTGTTGACTATTGTTGAATGAATCTTTCATCTCTTCTAATATCTTGATCTAGATCTTTCTTGCAATTTAATCAAGCACTTGAGGTAGATTAGAAATCTGAAAAGATAGATCAATTGAACCGAAAGGTGAGATTTCCATTTATTGAGAGATAGTGGATACCTTTAGCAAACCGATCAATTGACTTAGATTGAATACAAATAAACGAGAGTTGAAAGTTGTAGATCTAAGAAGGTGAAATTGCAATTCCCTACTAGGTTACTGGTGCTAATAAACGAGAGTTGAGGCTCAGGAATCGTGGGTAGGGTCAGTAGAACCTTGCACAATCGAATAACTCAGAAACAGGTGAAATGCTGCATTCACTCTATGGCCATGCGAGTCGCATGGGAGACCATGCGGGTCGCATCACTAGGGTCGCATCAGAGATGATGCGAGTCGAGTGAAGGTCCAGAGAGGCAAAGCTGAGGATGAAATCTGAAACCCTGGAAACATCCTTTTAAACTTGACTGAAACAAACATTTACTTTCTTTTGCAATCTTTTGTTATTGAATTGAGAAATTAAAACGAATTCAAACCAAACCTTTCACACTTCTAGTACTTAACTCGGATTTGTAGAAATTTAGAATCGAATTAAACCGTCCCTGAGGATCGATACCTTATTATGCTATACGGATAGGGTTGTGCACTTGCAACCTTAGACGAGAGTAGATTCAAGGTTTAAACTGGTACAACTTGTTGTACCTGAGACTTTGTAGCATACCTTTGTAAGCGAACAGCAGCTATGGGTTTTTTGAGGTCCTAGTTAAGGGTGAAAAAATTCCGGCAAGACGTAATTATCCGAGACTTAAGTATACTCGTAGGGATTTCAGGTATCGGGTTGTTGTTACCGACAACAACAAGGTAGAATGTGAATGTCAGAAGCCTCAACTGACCGGCATACCATGTTCTCATTTCATGGCGGTTGTCCGCGAGATGAGATATAATGAAAATTTATACATCAACCCCTTATACCGCATGTTAGTAGTGGCACAGACATGGAGTGGACATTGGGAACTGAAAGGCAACCAATGTGAATGGCCTGTAGATAGCGGCCCAAAAATTAAACCTGAGCCGAGACTGATCAAAAAAGGAAGGAGATGACACGACCGCATACCGATGGAAATGGACAGAATGCGTGGTCGGAGACTCGGACACCAACCTCATCGTGAGACAATTGATCGGAATACAACAGGTATAACTGATGAATGAATTACAAGTACTTATTTTAACTAAATTCACAATTTAATAAATGCTCCACACTACATGTAGATGAGGCAAGACAGGCGCAAGCAGCGGCAGAGCAACCAGCAAGAACAAGTACAACAGTTTGGCGCACCCTCAGACAACATTTCAGTCTGCGTCATAGAAATTAACTTGTGTGTGTTTTTTCTATTTGTATGTGTTGAGAACTATTTTATTATGTAATTTTTTAATGTTGCTGATTTTGAAATTGTAGACGATCAAGATGGACAGTAACAATCGAGAAAAGACCGAGGAAAATAAAAACAAATGCCAATTCACTGAAGACATAAAAAGGACTGTCCGAGATGTGTGCAGATAAAAGAATATTTTCGAGTTGAAATATCTGATGATGATTTCGTAGATAAAAAAGCCTGGCTAGCACGTCCTCTGGGAGAGATAAAAAAGTCTGGCTAGCATTGTTATTAAGTATGTTGTTAAATTAAGTTTAGCATTGTTATTAAGTACGTTATTAAGTACGTCATTTGTATGTGTTGCGAACTATTTTGTTATGTATGTGTTGCGAACTATTTTATTCTGTATGTGTTGCGAACTATTTTGTTATGTATGTGTTGAGAACTATTTTATTCTGTATGTGTTGCGAACTATTTTGTTATGTATGTGTTGAGAACTATTTTATTTGTATGTGTTGGTAACTATTTTATTTGTGTGTGTTGAATATTTTTGTACCATGTAAGCTGTAATGCATGTTTTTGTTAAGTTATAGGAAACGGTTTCGATGCAACACACATGACAAGATAAATCAAAAATAACAAAATATAACACAAATCTAGAAATCAAAAATTTACGAGAAGTCCTACGAGATAATCAAAATAACAAAATATAACACAAATCTAGAAATAAAAAATATACGAGAAGTCCTACGAGAAAATCAAAATAACAAAATATAACACGCTGTGAATCCTACTGGCCACGCTGTGAACAGCTCCGCCCCAATTGTAACTTCTCGGCTCGTCCACGTTTTCAACCATGCTGAGATACCACAGCGGTATTCCGTCCCCGCTACTGTCAGCAAACATGGTATTCCCTAGCATGTCGAGGAGAAATCCACGGACATACCTAACCGTCAATTTTAAAATGTGAGTACATTATTGAAAATATCAAATACGAATAGGGTTGTAAATAAAAAAAATACTAACCACTTCAATTGTTCGTCGTTCGCATCTGTTGGTAATTTTTTGAAGCGCTCACGGACCGCTTTTTTGGCGATAAGCATGCCGTACGTATCATTTCCCCTCTTCTTCATGAACCCCTTCACTTCATTATCTTTCACGCCCAGCAACTCATACAGTCGGCCTTGAAAACTCGCCGAGTTTGTAATTCCCGTTACCGGCTCCCCCGTAATAGGCAAACCCCAGAGACAACTCACATCCTCCAGAGTAACTGTAATATATTTGCCTTGTCAGTAAGGAATAAAAAAAAATATATTTAAATTAATTAATACCTGTCATCTCTCCGAATGGAAGATGAAAAGTGTACGTCTCCGGACGCCACCGCTCGACAAGTCCATGAATGAGAGCCGCATCGAGGGTGATATTGGGCAATGTCGCGAGCTGATATAAGCTCATTCGAATTAAAAACGGTGCGTACCTCTCATTATACTCGCATTTGTGCCGATAATGTCTCACGGTTAAAATCTCTTTACTCTAAAATAAGAAAAAAAATTAATTACAATATTATTTGATTACTTACAGAGTTATGAAAAATGAAATAAGTAAATGTTCACCTCCTTAGACGCCTAAGATATCCTGTGATTACCGTGAACTATCCACAACAAGGGGCTAAATCTATGCTTAAGTACTTGGTCTGCCATACTACAAAATTCGAACAATATTGTAAATCACCTTAAATTTTTCCAAATTATTCTAGACCATTTCAGTATTTTCTAAATTATTCTACACCATTTAGGAATTTCCTAAATTATTCTACACCATTTTGGTATTTTCTAAATTATTGTACATCATTTTGGTATTTTCTAAATTAATCAGACAATATTCTAAACCATTAAAATGAACTAATTAATTATATTTTAAATTAAAATTAAAAAAATACAAATATAAAAACCTGAATCACAGATCCGATCGATCAAACAATCAGAGCTCCGAAAGGGACCCGAAAAGAAAAGAGATTCCTAAAAAAATTCTAAATTAATCGAACAATTTTCTATATTACTAAGGTAATTTTCTACACTATTTGGTATTTTCTAAATTATTCTAGACTATTTGGGTATTTTCTAAATTATTCTAGACTATTTTGGTATTTTTTAAATTATTCTACACCATTTCGGTAATTTCTAAACAATTATAGACCATTTCGGTATTTTCTAAATTATTCTACACCATTTGGTATTTTCTAAATTATTCTACACTATTTTAGTATTTTCTAAATTATTTTACACTATTTTGGTACTTTCTAAATTATTCTACACTATTTCGGTATTTTCTAAATTATTCTACACTATTTTGGTATTTTCTAAATTATTCGGGACTATTTTTGGTATTTTTCTAAATTATTCGGGACTATTTTTGGTATTTTTCTAAATTATTCGGGACTAATTTTGGTATTTTTCTAAATTATTCGGGATTATTTTTGGTATTTTTCTAAATTATTTGGGACCATTACGATATTTTCTAAATTATTATACACTATTTAAATAAAATAAATAACATAAATTAAAAATTACCTTAAATTTGAAGAGGAGGGGATGGGGACGGGGGGGGGGGGGGGGGGGGGGGGGCTTATGTAGGGTATGGTATTTCCAGAACTAGCCTCTATTTCCGGAAAAAAAATTTCGGTTTCAGAGTCCGGAAATTTTTTTTCCGGAAATAGAGGCTAGTTCCGGAATTTTTTTTTCCGGTTTTAGAGGCTAATTCCGGAAAAAAAAATTCCGGAATGGGTATTTTTCGAAAAAAAGTGACCATTCGGATATTTTTTAAAATTTAATATAATTTTTGGATATTAATAAAAAATTCGGTATATGCTGCAACGATCTAACATAACACAAACTTTTTTTCTAGAAAATCCTGATAAATTAAAATGGAAAGATTAATAGAATAAACACTAAAACAAAAATCCAATTGTTCTTGAGAAAGCAAGGCAGAAACAATTATGTATCTGATTTCATTCAATTCCAGAACATGAGATTAAATTAATGAGCAAGAAATGTTACTAAATTATTAAGAGAAAAGGTAACATTTCTGTATCTCCTGAATTGCTAATAATTTTGCAATTCATGCTTATGTTCTCATAATCATGCATCTGATTCTGATGAATTTTCTCTTACTCTCATCCACATAATATTACAGTAGCTCATATTTATCTGCTGCTATTATTGTCACGGCATGGCCGTGTAATTGTTAAAACAAAGGATTTTAATGAAAACTTAATTACAACCAATTTGAAACTTGCAAGATATATAATGAATATAACTAGTGGATGGTACAATTTCAACAAAGCTGTAAGAATTTGAGTATGAGTAAAGTGCACGGTCCGTATGCAAGGGTATACGGTCTGTGTGTATTGAGTCAGACACAATATTTAACGAGGTTCAGTACCAATTTGGTACCTATGTCCTCCACACCCACACACACTTTTTTTATTTATTTTATTTTCAATGAATAATTACAGGGGGGGAGAATAATATACAGGGAGAGAGTAGAGAAAGAGAAACAATCTTTTAAAATAAGGAAATAAATTAACTAGAGAATCAAGGAAATTAATTATGAGAGCTAGCTGCCGCCTTCCATCTTTGGTCTGATGGTGCAAGTACATGGTCTGTGTATAGAGGCATACGGACCGTGTTAGATCTATTTCAACACGTATTATCTCGGCAGGTCCATCGATGACAACATGTGATCTTCAAGGCTATATTGTTTTGTGCATTCTACAATTTCTGAACTTGATCGGTTCCCTACAACAAGCAACTGCTGAATTTCTTCATTCCTTCTTTGACTCTGTTGGTTTCGCATCCTCCTTAGTGCCTCTAATTCTAAAGCAACTTCTTTCATTGCCGGCCGTTCTTCTCCTTTCGTGTTCAAACATTGCCTTGTAAGACGTGCTATGGTGTAGAGTTCTTCTTCTCCAGCCTCACTCGCAATTGCTGGATCTATTACTTGAAGCAAGCGGCCCTCATCAAATGCAACTGTGAAGTACATTGCTAAATTGTGAAATTCCTCTGGCCGAGCAAAAGAGATGGGTTTTTCTCCTGTTATCAGCTCAACAAGGACAACACCAAAACTATACACATCACTTTTTTCTGTTAGTTGGCTTGTTAGAAAATATTCTGGATCCAAATAACCAATAGTTCCTTGAACGAGAGTAGTGACATGGGTTTTATCAAAGGGAACAGACCTTGATGCTCCAAAGTCTGATACTTTTGCTGTGAAATGCTTATCGAGGAGTATGTTGGAGGACTTGATGTCTCTATGAATTATTGGAAACGATGCTGCTGAATGCAAATAAGCAAGAGCCCCAGCAGCTTCAGCTGATATTCTCAAGCAGCAATTCCATGCTAAATGGTATCCTGAATTTTGGCTATGAATAAGATGTAAGAGTGTTCCGTTGTGTATGAACTCATATACTAGTAAGGGAACTTGAGTCTCTAAACAACACCCTAGTAGCTTCACAACATTTCTATGGTTAATCTGTGAAAGAATTATGATCTCGTTAATGAATTGCTCAATTTGATTCTCATCTTCTATTTTAGATTTCTTAATTGCAACCACTTTTAGGTTCGATAAAGTTCCCTTGTATACGGTACCATATCCTCCTTGACCAAGAATATTGTTTTCGTTGTAGTTTTCAGTAGCCTTCTCAAGTTCTTCCTCGGTGAAAAGTTTTGTTTCGGAGTCGATACCTTGTGAAGCTATCCTTTGTTGCAACAAAAACCCTCCATTCTGTTTGAAGAACTGAGATCTCATCTTAACTATCTTTCTTTTCTGCAAACCCCAATAAGAGAAAAAACTTGACATGACCAGAATAAACAGAAGCCCCAGGCCTGCACCTGCATTGCAACAAAAAAAACAGTTAATTATCATTTGTTGACTTGCATTAACTTCAACTTCTTCTTTTAGATGAGGCACTGTGTAGAATGTTCCTCTTGTAACACTTTTCTAGAAATTGACAATGACCAGAGCAAGCTTTGTATGGATATTTTGTTCAGTTAGAGAATAGTCTTCTTGAAAATGTTATTAAAAGCCTACCATTACCAGACGTATGCTATGCTCCATGGTTTTAATTTTGATAACTCTTCACTATGATTGAAAGTATGCTATGCTAGATTTAGCCATAGAGACAATCATGTGGGTGGGTTGAACTTAATGAATCCCTTTTGAGTTATTTTCAGTAACAACGTACTAATTCTAATGTGGTAGCTGAAACTTTTGACAATTTATCTGGGTTTCTGTACAACTTACCCGACTGTATAAAATACTTACTTTTATGAAAATCATTCCTTACATGGTTTAATCATAAACAAGCATCTGAACTTGTTAGTATTTCAGGGAACACTAATAATAAATTATTAATCCTCCTCTTGGTATCACTGGTAAATTGTGATGGTAAGACTAATAAAAGTTGGAAAAAAGAAAAAGGAAGTTAATGATTTTGAGCAGGGGAGTTCCGGGAGACTGAGAGATTGCCCCGGAGGTACCAAAGTTAAAAAATTTCTGTTCTAGTCATGGTTTGGAAACTCGGCCGAGTTAACTTGGTATCGGTCGGGTCCGATCCGAGTTTCGTGCTCATGCGATTTTTTTCATCAAAACTCAGTTGAACGGTGTTTGACTCAGCTGAGTAATCCAATTTGCAAGCTTAGTCCCAGTCAAGCCGAGTCAGTCCGAGTCAAGCCCGAGTCATTTGATTATTTTATGTGTTTTTCGTGGCAGTTGTTAATATGTGATTTCAAATCACAAAAAATAAAAAAAAATCAAATTATGCAAACAAAATTTGAACTAGAAAAAAATACTTAACACATACCTTGTAGATAATCCTACTAAATTTATACTGCTAATCTATACATAAATTATAGTTAGCTTGCATAAAATGTATTTGTAATGCTTATATTATATTATATAATTAGTGGATTATTTGAGAATAATCTTTTGTCTGCATAGTTTTCTTACAATTTTTTTGTACCAATTTTGCTCCTATATTTTGGCTACAAAACAAGCTTCTGGAAAAAAAATAATGAATTTCCAATCCAATTCTTTCAATTTTGACCGATTCATCTGATTTCGATTCCACAGTCAAATATCCGATTCCGAGTTTCAAAACCATGGTTCTAGTTGTTGTATTTCCTTTTCCCCTGATCCATGAGATTACTATAGTACTGGAAACATTTTGCAATTGAAGACATTCTAATTATTGCTCATAAAGGAATATCAGGATTTAAAAATAAAAAAAATTACCTAAAGCAACATAAGCAACATCAAGCGGGAACCCCCGCCTCTTGCATCCACTTCCCCCCTTTTCACCATCACCAGTCATGCCTTTTGGGCAAGAACATGTGTAGTTTCCCGGTAAATTGATACAATTGCCTATACATGGACCATCTGATTCAAGGCATTCATCGATGTCTGAAAAGCAAAGCAAAAACCATTTTGTCAGGAATAATTATATGCAATTTCAAGCAATTGTAATTTGCTAAGGCTGGGAAATTATTTATTATACCAGTGCAACCATCTTTTGCATAGGGATTTCCTTCGTATCCTTGACTACAGTTGCACAAATACCCAGCCATCGAGGGTGAGTTGTAGCAGTAACTATTACTCTTGCATGCGAAGGAACCAATGTCTTTCCTAGAAGCATTACATGACTTGTTTCCGATTGCCCAATCCAATCGTATGAGGTTATTGTCGTAGAAGTCTGAATCACGGTCTTGAAAGAGAAACCTGCCCTTATCTGATTGGAAATCATCTCTTGGAGAGAAAAATGCGGCACTGCAGTTGATAGAAGCCGCACTTGAATTTGATATGTTGACTTGCGTAAAATGAAGATCGAAGTTTTTTAGATTGCCTGGAAGAGTAGCTTGGCAACAACCTAGGCCAGAGCAAGACCCACTTAAGGAAGTACCCTGAGGGTCACAAAACGTGACACAGCCACTTGTCCCTGTCAGATTTTTGCCTTTTCTACTTATCAAGACTAAATTGTTGCAGCCAACAACTGTCAGCATATTGTACTGGTAAGATAATGCAAAAGGAGTTCCATCTAAGTTGAACCGTCCGGATCCTTCAGAGTCTGTCCATATTTCATTATCACCATCAAAACACCTTTTGTGAATCGGTCCCGCAAAGATCTTTATGTAGCCTTGTAATGATATTTCTTGAATGGTATAGAGGTAGTTGGATATGGAGTACAAGGTGGGACGAATCCCGGACTGCTTCTTGGGACAGTATATTTCAAAGCCTGGTAAGGCATTGCCAGCATTGCCAAACGGGTACGGAACGGAGCCACATGTTAGTTTTTCACCCTCATAATCAAATTCAAAGAGATATTGATTACTATCAAGTGCAGTATAATTGATGTATGAGGATGAAGAAAGTGACATGGATGTTAGTATGAACAATAGTAGTAGAACGAGGTGGATCTTTAAGTGCATGGCTGATTTCAGGAGGAAAGTAGTTGTTATTGCCTAAAAATCCGATGCAATAACTCAATGGACATAGCAAGAGCACATCCTCGGAACATTTATGTACATTACTTTACCATTGTTTGACTAGTTGACTAGCAAGCAAGACCACATACTGGTGATAAAGAGCTAGCAAAGACTATGCGTGCCTGATTTTTGTTTTTTTTTTCTCATGGAGGAGATAACTGAAGATGAATGGCAGGAGTAGGATAAGACTGAAATGAGTTGGCAGTTAACAATTCACTCGCAAGTCAAAGGTCTTTAGTCTCATTCACTACTTTTCCACACGGAATGGACTAGCTTTAATTTATTGAGGGAAAATGAATATAATTGCTCAATTTAATTATCCTCATCACCAACAAATATCTTCACTACTGAAGAAAAATTCCATCATTTGTTGTTAGCAATAAAATTTGAATGGAGCAAGTACATACTTAAACTTAACACAGTGATTAGTAATTAGCTTAATTCTTAAATATATTCAATTAGATTTAAAAGATAATTTAAAATATTTAAAATGAATCTACTTTAACATCCATTGATTATAATTGCTCTCTGTTATATTTGAAGAAACCATCAGTGAAACAGCAATATAGTTTCCTCCTTGCAGTTACAGTTGTTCTCTTCCTTTTCTGTTTCACCAGACAATAATATATGTACTGCAACATAGATGATATATGCATTTGCGTTTTGAAATATAAGAGGTGTTTGTGTGTGTGTGTCTCTCTCTCTATATATATATATCTTGTTCTTATTATGTGTAATTAATATATCACAATGTTCTTGATAAAATTTGAGGGAGATGAAAAATGATGAACAATATGAATTTTGTATTAAGAATTCTGATTTACAAGTTCTCTATACATGTATACTTATAGCCTATTCTAGTCTATTAACCGTTGGCTGTTTTCCTTAATAAGAGATTGCTTGATCTCTTGCCTAATTACATCCTGAATACAGGCTAGGTACCAATTATAGCTATACAGCTGTATTTTGCATGCTAGCCTATATGTTGCCTATTTATAGCCAATGATGAATCTTCTGAGGTTATATTATTTCTCAACACTCCCCCTCAAGTGGAGTTCGAATAAATTGATTGAACCCAACTTGTTGAGTATGTTTAGATGACTAGTCTTGTCGAGTGCCTTTGTGAAAATATATGCCAGTTGCTCTTTGCTTCTGACAAATGGAGTTTCTATTTCTCCATACTGCACTTTTTCTCTAACAAAGTGGCAGTCCACCTCTATATGTTTTGTCCTTTCATGGAAGACCGGATTGGATGCAATATGTCGTGCGGCTTGATTATCACAGTACATTTGCATGGTTTTTGCGTGCTCTATCTTCATATCATCGAGTAGTTGTTTAATCCAGATAAGCTCACTCGCTGTGGATGCCATGGCTCAATATTCTGCTTCTGCACTTGAACAAGCGACAACATTTTGCTTCTTGTTTTTCCAAGTTACTAAGTTGCCACCTACAAAGGTAAAAAAGCCAGTGGTTGATTTTCTATCACAGCTCCCGGCCCAATCTGTATCAGAAAAACCAACCACATCATTAGAACCATTTTTCCTCATCCAAATCCCTTGACCTGGAGTGCATTTGAGGTATCTAAGTATTCTATCAATTGCACTCAAGTGACTGGTACGCGGAGCATGCATAAATTGGCATACCATACTAACTGCAAATGAAATATCAGGTCTGGTAACCGTAAGATAGTAATTCACCATCTTCTAACCCCAGTTTAGTGTTTGTTTCCATTGGAGTACTGGCTGGCTTAGCTCCTAGTTTACCAGTTTCTTTTAACAGGTCAAGTACATATTTTCTTTGAGATAGAAATAAGCCTTTGCTAGAGTAAGCTATTTCTATTCCAAGAAAATATGAGAGTTTTCCAAGATCTTTAATATCAAATTCATTTTTCAAGTGTTGTTTGACATTTTTAATTTCTTCATTATTATTTCCTGTAATGATAATGTCATCTACATAAACAAGAATAATGGTTGTAGAATTTTGTCTATGTTTAATAAACATAGAAGAATCACCTGTGCTTTTAATAAAATTATTTTTTAACAGAGAAGAGCTTAGTTTGGCATACCATGCTCTTGGAGATTGTTTTATACCATAAATTGACTTCTTTAACTTACATACGTGTGGTGAGTCCAATGTAGTATTATGACCTGGAGGGAGAGTCATATAGACTTCTTCGTCCATAACTCCTTGAAGAAATGCATTTTTTACATCCATTTGGAACAAATTCCATTCTAAGTTGGTGGCTACCGACCCTAACCGTGCTCATTTTAGATACTGCTGCGAAGGTTTCTTGGTAGTCAATACCATAGGTGTGGGTGAATCCTTTGGCCACTAATCTAGCTTTATACCTTTCAACCGTACCATCACTGTTGTACTTAATCTTGTATATCCATTTACACCCTACGGGTTTTTTTCCTTTTGGTAGGCAGACAATGTCCAAAGTATCATTTTTTTCTAAAGCTTGAATTTCTTCTTTCATAGCTTTATGCCAAACTGGGTTTTGTTTTGCTTCATCAAAAGTAGTAGGTTCGGTTTGATGTATTATGTTCCCTAAATAGGCCCGGTATTATGGTGAAACCTTTTTATAAGAAATATAATCTTGAATTGGATACATCACCTGATGGGATACATAATCCCTTAGTTTGATGGGGGGCCGGGTTTGTCTTAATGGTCTTCTCAAAGTAGTTTCTTCTTGAGTTGCTTCTTCGCTTGAGTCAATTTCAATCTCTTCTTGAGTTGTTTCTTCACTTGACTCAGTTTCTTCATTTTCTCCCCCTGAAGGGATTGGACTTGTTTCACCAGTGTGATCTCCTTCAACCTGTTCTTGATTTATTTCTTCAGGAAATATAAAATTATTTGGAGGCAACACAATTGGTTGACTTGGTGGATTTATTTGCTCATTTGTCTGATAATAGGGTTTATTATCAAAAAATGACACATCTCTTGAAAAATAAACTTTAATTTTTTTAGAATCATAGCACTTATATCCCTTTTTTCAGAAGAATATCCTAAAAATATAGTTTTAACAGAATTTTTGTCTAACTTGTCATGTCTTTTAATTTGTACGAAACAGGTGCATCCAAAAACTCGAATATAATCAAGATCAACTTTTCTACCTTTGAGAATTTCTAGAGGACTCATGTTTTTTAACCTTGCACTTGGTAACCTGTTTATAAGATAGGTTGCTATTAACACTGCATCTGACCAATATGTTTTTGGAACATTATTTTGAAAAAGAAGTGATCTAGTGACTTCAAGAAGATGACGATTTTTTCTTTCTGAAATACCATTTTGTTCAGGTGTATTAATGCATGTGGTTTGATGCAAGATTCCTTTTGACTTAAAGAACTCTAGAAAGTTTTTGTTTACATATTCTGTCCCATTATCTGATCTAAAAATCTTAATTTTCGCATTATATTGATTTTCAATAAAATTAAAAAAAACTTTGAAACATGAAAAAACTTCATTTTTTTCCTTTTAAAAGATAAACCCAAGTAGTACGAGAGAAATCATCGATAAATGTAACAAAATATTTAAAATGGTTATAAGAATCAACCGGAGCTGGACCCCACACATCCGAATGAATTAAATCAAATTTTGCTTCTGATATACTAGTAGATAAGGGAAAAGGTAATCTGGTTTGTTTTGCAAGCTTACACACATCACAATGACTAGAGTTTAGATTATAACAAAACAGTTTATTTAAAACTTGATCAGATGGATGACCAAATCTCCAATGCAGTAATTTGTCACGGTCTATTGGACTTAATGACACATGACATTTATTTATGGGTTATTCAAGATAATAAAGCCCATTTTTTTAAAAAACCTTCACCAATCTTCTTCCCTAATTCTTGGTCCTGAAATATCACTTCGTGTGGTGAGAATATTACTTTGCAATTCAAATCGTGTTATTTTGCTAATTGATAAAAGATTTGAATTAAAATCCGGTAGGTACAAAATATTTTTTTACATCTTTTGAGAAAAATTTCGTGGTACCCAAACCTTCAATTTTGACTTTATTTCCATTTGCAACAAGTACATGTTGTGATTCTATGGTTGGTACAATATTTTGCAATTTATTTTGATCCCATGTCATATGATCGGTAGCACCGGAGTCAATAACCCATTTACTAGTGTTATGCCCCAAATTTGCAAGTTTTGGACTACTGCTATTATTTTTAAAGGAAGATAAATTTGAATTATAAAGTACAAAACCTGCTGTCTGTTGTTGTAACAGACTGTTTAACTGAGTCAGAAGTTGATTTAGCTGTGTTGTTGATGCCACGGAGGATCCAGAAGGGTCTGAAGCCAGTTCGGCCTAGTTTAATTGTGCCCTTGCTTGTTTTGTTGGATCCGACCCCAACCCTTGGCCTACTCCTCTTGGATCCGACCCCGACCCTTAGCTAACTCCTCCAAACCTCTGCTCGGTTCCGCCTTTTCTAGCGTCACCCCTTTCTCCCTTGTTCCGAGACGGCCGGAGATGTGGATGAAGCACCCAACAGCCTTCTCGGTTGTGCCCTGCGCGCTTGCAGTGGTCGCACCAGTCAGCTGCTGCGGTCCCCTTTGTCCTGGCCGTCGGGTTAGGGTTAGATGACTGTGCTCGGAAGGCGCGATTGTCGGTGTTGGTTGATGGTTGGGGGTTCATAAGTGCCCGCCGAGACTCTTCTTGTTGGATTCTCGCCACCACATCATCAAAGTTAGGCATTTCGGCTGAGGCCAGAATCTGAGATCGGATTGCTTCATAGGTTGTGTCGAGTGCCCCCATGTAAGTAAAAATGAGGTCCTGTTCGGATCTTTTTTGGGTTTCATTTGGGTTTGTTGTTGGTGGAAGGTACACATTGAGTTCTTCCCATTTGGACATAATTTCGGTTACTAATTCATTGTTGCTTTGGCCATTTTGTTTGATTTGGGCAAGTTCTTGTTTGAGGCTAAATATATGTGCAAAGTTTCTTTGCTGACCATACCTTCTTTTTGCCTTGTCCCAAATTTCTTTCGATGTGTCGGAATATATGAGAACATTCGAAATTTTTGGTCTATGGTGCTCAGTAACCATGACATGATCATCTGATCTGTGGTCTCCCATTCTTCTATTTTTGCTGTTTCTTCAGCAGTTGCCTCGTTGATTTTTGCTGCTTTGGGTTTTTCTTTGGTTCCAGTGAGAAAGTTTAATTTTCCTTTGCCACCGAGACCAATTGTAATAGATCTAGACCAAGGGATGTAGTTGCTGCCATTGAGTATTATTGTTGTGAGTTTTGTGCTATCTGATTGTTGAGACATGGTTGATTTTGGAGATACTGGTAAGAACTGAATTTGCGGAATTTTGATGTTGGTGCAGGATTAATCCTGCTCTGATACCATGATAAAATTTGAGGGAGATGAAAAATGATGAACAGTATGAATTTTGTATTAAGAATTCTGATTTACAAGTTCTCTATACATGTATACTTATAGCCTATTCTATTCTATTAGCCTATGTTACCCTGACACTCCTAGGAAGCCATCGTACCCGTGTCCGACACGTATCCGACACCGACACGCCTCCGACACGCGTACGATACGTGTCAAACACGCCAGCTGGCGTGTCAGGTGAGCTGGCGTGTCTTTACTCTGCAGATACGGTCTCCAATACTTGTTGACTCGCCTGGATACGGCCCTGACACGCCCTAGACACGACCCTGGTCCACCGTGCACCCCGCCCGTGAGCCGCGCCTGTGAGCCACGCGAAATTTTTTTACCCCAGCGTGAATCGAACTCGCGTGCTCCGATACAAATCCCACTTTACCTCAAAACTTTTTACCACTGTACCAAATTTCACTTGTGTCATAATGAAGCAATTATAATATTTAATACATTATTAAGTTAAGTTATTAATTATCTAAATACAATATATAAAATAATTAAAATAATAAATATATAATAGCCGTGTCATATCCTCTATTTTTGAGAATTGCCGTGTCGCCGTACCCGTGTCGTATCCGACACGATACCCGTACCCGTATCCATGCAACATAGCTATTAGCCGTTGGCTGTTTTCCTTAATAAGAGATTGCTTGATCTCTTGCCTAATTACATCCTGAATACTGTCACACCCCAAATCCCCGGGGTCTGACAGCCTGCCGCGTGTATTTACCAGGTGTCACATATACACGCAAGGCAGTGGATCTTTTATATGCATTACCAATATCCTCATTTGCTGCATCCGTGTAATAAACCTGAAAATAATCGGGAGAGGGGGTGAGAATAAATTCTCAATGCGAAATTTGCCACAGTTTAGATTATTGGACTTGCAATCAAACTCTATATTCAAAAATGAAACCCAAACAATAACAGTTCAAACAGATACAAATAACAGAATGCCAATGCTCGACAACAATTTAATCAACCTGCAACACAGTTTACGGAATTTCCAAGATGAATTTCAAACACAACATATATTTTGGCTTAACTCGACTCATTAGGGCTTGTAGCAACTACAGATGTTCTTTCGAGCTGAACCATTATCAAACCCACATCTGTAGGGTTACTGACACCTACAGATGGCCAACCGCTGGACCCTTTATCTGACACTCATCTGCAATCGCTTGGCTTAACAGTTTATTAAGGTCTGGTTTGAATCATATAAAGAAAATCCTCTTTGGAATCATTCCAATAGTCGTAATATTCAATTGACATTTCCAAATGCATTAACACGTAGGAGAATGCCACCGAGCCACAGACGTTACACAAGTCACCCACGACCTCAAATCACATATCATAACATATCTCATATCATCACATAATCACCCTCCCTCGTCCCAACCGGTACTGGAAATATCGAGGGCCGTTCACCTAAGGCCATTAGGATCCTGGGAATCCAAATCAGCATACAGCCCGACTTGGCAAATTCATTGGATCCAAGTGCTTAACTTCGTAAATCCATTCACATACATATCAAATCAAATCAAATCGTGGTGACTTTCAATCAAATCAGATCATAATAGATCGACACAACCTACAACCATACCAGCATGCAAATCACTCAAGTCACATCAATTCGAGTTTAATTTGATTGGGCTATGCAAATGCTTTACACAATTCAATGATGCAATCAATGATATTCAACATGACAAACAAATACATAGTTTAATTCCTGAAAATAAAATATCAAAAAGTCCAAGAATCCCGCACCTTATTATGACGAGCGTACCGCTTAATTTAAAGATCAGGCGTCTCGAATTGCCTCGCGAAATCTGGCTCGACTGAGCCTACACCTATATTATACGTTTACTTGGTTTAGTTCGGTTACATTATCAAAATTTAAATTCCAGAAGCCGTCTTTTAATTCGTCAATTCTTTTATACCTTTCGGCTCATTTATAATCATTTAATTCAAGTCCAATTCACCTTATTTATCCAATTAAACATTCAAAGGCCCAATTTACTCAATTATTTCACTTTGGCCCATTTACGTATCAATTACTTTATTCCAATTCAATTTAATTAAAGGCCCATAATTTAACAAAGGTTTACGCCTCTAATTAACAATTCACATATGGCTCCAATTATACTACTTCACATGCATGGCCGGCCATAGCCTCAAACAATTTACATCTTACAAATTGGTCCCTTATATTTATACAACTCACATAGGCCTTATATTTTATAATTCATACCCCTTATTTTTATAAAAATTCCTAAGGCTTGTATTTTGCACAAAACAACCCTCAATTTAATTTATTTACATTTTTGGTCCCTGTCAAGTCAAGGACTGGTACACACACAAAATCAGCACCATACCAGTAGTATACTGGGCTGGTACCACTGGTACCAGCACTTTGCAAGTCAGCACAACAACACCTTAGCACAGGTCAAAATAGCCTTAACAAGGCATCAACAAGCAACAGCAAAACAGGAAGACAGAACAAGGCAACCAGGTCAGCAAGGCAACCAAGCACACACAGGAAAACAAGCCAACCAGACCAGCAAAACAGAAACAAGCACCAGGTCAGATCAGAACAGGCACACCAGAACTCAATCAACACGGCTCAAGCCTCAAGTCAGCACCATTTACAGGGAAAATCAACAACCCGAGCAAAGGTGAAATTAACTACAATTCCCTTTAATTAATACAAATCACAATGGTCATATATTTTACAATTCCGACCATTGATAAAAATCATTTTGCAATATAACCCCTTACACTTAATTTATTCGAGCAAATCGATCGAGTCGGGAAAATCAACAACCCGTACTCGCAAACTAACAAATTCACATCCTACGACATTAATCAATCCATCACGACACAAATCCAGAAGTTTAGAAGTTATTTTGGAAATTACCCGAAATAGAAAATATCAAAAGAAGCGGCCAATTCCGAGGGTTTCGCCTCGCCTCGCGGCCATCTCACTCGAGCACTAGCAATCACCATAGCACCCCAAGACAGCACCAACGGAACCGAAATGGCAAGCACCACCCAAAACCCGATTTCTAGGGTTTCATGAGAGGGGAAGGGGCAGAAAAATAGAGAGAGGGGGCGGGGTTTCGGGCGGGTCTGGTGGGTCGGACCGAGAAGGAGAGAGAGGAGAGAGTGGGGCGGCGGCGGCGGCTGGCCGTGGCAGCGGCGGAAAGGGAGGGGCGGAGCCCTGTTTTTGGCAGAGAAGGGAGGAGAGGGAGTGGGGGTTGGGGCTGGGGCTCTCACGGGCAGAGAAGAAGCGAGGAGAGCAAGGCGGCGGGTCTGGTGGGGTTCGCCGGCGACGGGAGAGGGGAGGGGGCGGAGCCTTCTTGGCTTTGGCGTAGAAGAGAAAGGGGGGGCGCTGATTTGGGGGGGTTCTGTCACGTAGAGGGAGAGGAGAGAAAGAGAGAAGGAGAGGAGTGGGGGTGTTAAATAGGCTGCTTTAAGATCCGTGCTGCAGCAAAATCAAATGGTCTAAACAATTCATAATATAAACATTGTTCCTTTTAATTGGTTTTAATTCCGTTTCTTTCATAAATTCAAATCGAAAGTTCATAATTTTCTGTAACTATATTTGTACATATAATTTGTGTATTTATCTCTCAATTTAAGATTCGAATAATTCGTTCTCAATTTATATAATTTTTATATATTCCATTAACTCTCTAAAATTCCTAAATGAACTAGTTTTATAAATTCTAAAATCCAATTGTACGAATAATTTCGTATAATTATGCTCTTATTTGGAATTCAATTTATTTATTTATTTACATGAATCTAATTAAATAAATTTCTTCTTTCCTAAAACTTAAAAAGAATTGTAACGGATTTTCTAAGTTTCTAATTTACCGAATAATTATAATTTTATTCCTAGTGCTATATTTTATTTTATTTCTAAATCTCTAAATTTTATTATACATAATTTCATACATTATTTATATTACGAAATTTTTTTAGTTTCGTTTTAGTTGGTCAGAAAATTTCTGAACGATCGTTAAGTTAATTAAACTTTTTATTTAAGACAAATATTCGATTTAGCAATTTAGTCATGTTTTAAAATTTCAGAATGTAACAAATACAGGCTAGGTACCAATTATAGCTATACAGCTGTATTTTGCATGCTAGCCTATATGTTGCCTATTTATAGCCAATGATGAATCTTCTGAGGTTATATTATTTCTCAACAGTTCTTAATTTATTTGGCCATGCATGTTATATATCACATAATTTTTATCCTAAGAATTCCTCTGATGGATAATGTATTTATTTTTGTCATATGCTTATGGATTATACTAGAATATTAATATAATGAACTTCATTCTGAAAATCTCTTTATTCTTTTTTCCTCATTATACCCAAATTAGAGACTCTTTTAATGATGAACATCCTTCTGAATCAAATTATAATTTCTCAGAACCTGATTAAGAGGTTTCAGCAAAAGCTGTTTACATGGTCATCAAAATAGTCGTAAAAGAAAATGATAAATACTGCAAGCAAAATGACAATAAAGAAACTGATCAACTAGTTAAAATTAAATTAGTGGTAAAACATAATATTTATTAAAATAACTAATGATATATTAGTATACTCCAGTCCAGCCCTTTCACATCTAGTAAGTTTTCTGACATGACGGAGCAAAAAAAATTGAGAAAAGCATGTGAAAAACATAGATACAATTAAAATCAAAGCAGCAAGGAACTTTTCTTGAATAACAGAATTCACACAGCCCCTTGTTTAAATTAACAGTTTAATAACCTCATAAATTTCACTATTCTAAAAACATAGTAAGGCTACTATGCTTTGCAAATTAAAGTTGGTGTTTTAATTTGCACTCATATTTCTGGTTTCAAAGTTCAAAACGTCGATCCGAACTGTTCAAGTTGATATCCATATTAAATTATGCTTAGAGACCAAATTTTATATTTTTTGAAAAATTTTTACTATCTTTTTAGAATTTTTCAAATCAGTGTTTTTCAGAAAATTCTGAACCATTAAAAACAGTGATTTTCAAAAATTCTAAAAAAATAGTAAAAAATTTCCAAAAAATATAAAAATTTGATCTCCAAGCATAATTTAATATGGATATCAACTTGAACGGATCGGAACAACGTTTTTAACTTTGAAACTAAAGATATGAGTGCAAAATAAAGTCACTTTAATTTGCAAAGTATGGTAGCTTTACTCTCTCGTTCTCTCTATATATATAGAGTAAGGCTTGGGTGCTATGGATAGCATAGAGGTCTACGGTGCTACGGCTCAATATTCGAGTTTTCAAAATCCTAACGGTCGATCCGAACCGTTCATCTTGTTCTCCATATTAATATGTATTTGGAGACCAAATTTTACATTTTTTGGAAATTTTTTACTATATTTTTAAATAGGTAGAAAATCAAATATCTGAATGGTGCAGAATTTTTTAGATCAAGTGATTTTCTACCTAGCTAAACAAATAGTAAAAAATTTCCAAAAAATATAAAATTTGGTCTCCAAACACATACTAATATGGAGAACAAGATGAACGGTTCGGATCGACCGTTAGGATTTTGAAAACTCGAATATTGAGCCGTAGCACTGTGGCCCTCTATGCTATCCATAGCACCCAAGCCTTACTCCTATGTATATATATAGAGTAAGGCTAGGAAGCTACCGGTAGTTAACACAACTATTTGCTACCCCTTTTTTCAATGTTGGATTAGCTTTAAAATTCGTGCTGGTGATTGACGCTGAGAAAAATAATGGAGACGGAATACAAATTTCATCTCTCTTAGTGACTCCATCAGTCCATATACCGTCATTTCCCCTCCCGTCGCTCTTTCTCTCCCCATGCGAAACTGCTTAAACCCTACCTCTCCGCTCACTGATTTTTCTCTTCTCCTCTCTACGCAAAAGCTTTTCTCCTCTCGTTGCCCTCTCTACGCCTGTTGAAGCTCTCCTCTGACGCTACCCTCTCTCCACAAATTAGGTATGTCTCTATCCGAGCTTTATGGATTATCTAATTACCTTGATTGTGGCTAATTTGATTTAAGGAAAGATATAGATTTTTCTTTTTTTAAAGAATTTGAGCAAACCCTAGAGTAAAAAATTCCTATAATACACGATTACTTATCAATCTTGTTAGCAGCCCATAAATGTAAGAAACGTTTATTATTGAATTTTGAATTCTAGTTTTTAATGAAAATAATTTCAGTTTAGGTACTTTATGAGCTTGACTGTCTGTTTAGACCTAATTATCTTGTTTGTTGCTGATTCAATTAGAATAAAGGTGGAAATTTGCTTTCTTGAAGAAATTTCACAAACTATTGAATTAAGAACTTTTTTTTCAAAAATCACTACACGTTTAGTTCAATCATTTCATTTTCTTTTGTTTAATTATTTAAATAGGTAACATGAGTATCGAGAAATGCGAGCTTCCAATTCCAAATTTTAAGGAAGGCAAGGTTGGAGATAATGAGAAAGAGAAAGATGATGTTGTAGGTGATGAGTATGAGGAGGAAGATGTTAAAGGATCCTGAGTTTTTTTTTGCTATAGAGGCAGAAGGTAATGGAGTTGTTAAAAATATATTGTGGGTTGATGGTAGGGCGAGGCGAGCATATGTTGAGTTTGGAGATGTGGTGACATTTGATACGACATACAATACTAATAAATATTGTATGCCGCTAGGGGCGTTTATCGGGGTTAATCACCATTGGCATAGTATTATTTTTGGTTGTTGTCTTCTTAGAAACGAGCAAGCCACAAACTTCACATGGTTGTTTCAGACATGGAGGCAAGCAATGTTCAATAAGGCACCAAACTCAATAATTACCGATCAAGATCCCGCAATGAAAGCCGCAATAAAAGTGGTTTTTCCCGAAACAGTTCACCGATGTTGCCAATGGCATGTAATGGTGAAGGCGAGGGAGAAATTGTTGACACACTATGGTAGTAAGGATGGTTTTGAACAAGAGTTGAAATCAATTGTTGATCGAAGCTTGACAGTGGCAGATTTTGAAAGCTTGTGGAAGAAAATGCTAAAAAAATACAAACTGGAAGATTTCTATGCATTTTGATCATCAATGATGCAAGCAACTAGATTTCTATTATAGTAATACATTATAGGTATTGTGCATGTTTTTTGTTTCTGGATATGACCGGTACCAGTACTGGTACCAAGGCAAATTTAATATGAAGATATATATGTATATGATGCATGTGTGTGTTTTTTTTATTATAGTAATACATCACTGGTACCTTGTATTTGTTTCTTCTATTACTAAAATGACAAAAAAAAAACGAAATTTGGTTGAGATACATGGCAGAAATAAGAAATGAAATATACTCCAATTGCAAGTGCTTTGTATCCACTATTCCTGTTTTTCTCTTTTACCAGTGCTTTGTAATATCACATTAGTTGGTAACTTTTAGTACAATTGTAAGTGCAAAATTTAATTATGAATCTCAACTGGGCATGTTAACTTTTAGTACACTTCCATTTCCAGGTAATTACTAAGTGATAATTAAATGCTTAAGCAGACTCAATTGGATCAAATCAACAAGATTGATAATTTCACCATAACCAACTCAAAATCATGCATATAAAAATCTTTTATTTTTGAGTAATAACCCAAGGACAGTTCAATTGAATATTAAAGCCTACAAGAGCAGTTCAATCATGACAAAGCTTCTATTGATTGGAATTAAAATTAATTACAGCCTACAAAAATAGTTCAATTGAAAATAAAATTACATCCTATAAGAGCAGTCCAATTGAAAATAAAATTACATATCTGGTACTGCTTGAGTAAAAGAAATATTTAAACCTTCTAGACTAAATACTAAACTAAATCAAACATTTTAAAATGCTATTTTGATAGCCTATCAAAATGTAAAACTGCACCCTGCTCCATCACTGTAGCCCAGATTCATGTCAAAATTTAAAAATTCAGACATAAATATGTTGGAATCGTAATTTTTTAGTCAACTAAAGAGTAACATACTAATGATTTCTCATCTTCCAAGATCTATTAGTTCTCTATGCTGCAAATTTTGGAAGGAAGCAAGAGTTAAAAATAAGTACAATGTACACCATGAAAAAACCAGTTATGAGTGCATTCCAGTGCCTTGGTGGCTTCCTATTGATTCACAAAATGAAAAATATTAATTTCATTGCTTAAATAATTCAAAATCCAAATTGAAGATTACAAAGGGTGTATCTTAAATTTCGCTGGTATTTTCAACTCAAAATTCTCAATTATTGATAGTATATTTCAATACAGCAAGTGAGGGAGAGAAAGACTTACATGATACTTTTAAATTTTTTAGGCGGAGGAGAAACGGTCACCGGAGCCGAGCTTGACACGATAGCGAGTGAGACAAATCGAAGATGCGAGACATGCCCGGTCGTCACGAGATAGAGGGGAGAGCGTGCCCGGCCATCACGGGAGAGAGAGGGTAGAGGTAGGGTTTAGGCGGGTTGCGCATGGGAAGAGAAAAGGCGACGGGAGGGGGCAAGAGTCGGTAGATGAAAAGTCGCTAACAGAGAGATGAAAGGTGTATTATGTCTCCGTTATTTTTGTCAGCGTCAATCACCAGCACGAATTTTAAAGGTAATCCAACGTTGAAAAAAGGGGTAGCAAATAGTTGTGTTAACTACCGGTAGCTTCCTAGCCTTACTCATATATATATATATATATATATATATAGAGTATGGCTAATTTGCTGCCAGCAGTATTTTAACAAAGTGCTGCCAACTCTGTAAGCCGTTGGATCTGAATTTAGATTCGTGCCTTGATGAGGCGCTGATTTGAATTGAAGGAACAAAAAAAAGGGCTCTGTTTCAAACTTTCAATTAATCCGTCCGTCTCTCTCTCTCTCCCCGCTCAATCTGTCTCTCTTCTCCGCTCAATCTCTCGTTTGAAGAAAATGCGAAATCGGTGCTCTATCTCCGCTCTCTATCCCTCTTTCGTTTGCGCTTTTTCTCTCTCTATCCCTCTCTCGTTCGAACTCCTGTGCCTCGCTCAATCTCTCAATCTCCTTCTCAGCCTTACGAGAGATCACCGCTGTGCCTCGCCTCTCCATAGTGGTCCTCTTGTCTGGCCGCCTCTCCCTGGTTAGCGTTACTCCAGGTCAGCCCAACTCGAGGTTGCTCCGACGACTCATCTACTCCTCCGCTCTTCCCCTTTTCAGGTTCACTTCTTATTAAATTAGCTTATGCACTTAATAGTTAATACTTGCTTGGTCTGGAATAGGTTATCTTAGGTGCCTTAGTTCGAACTTTTTGGTCTTATTGGACCCCGATTTGTTGTGGTGTTTGGTTGAGACCTAAACCATGGAGTAAGGGGGTTTAAAATTCAGTTATTCCACCTAACGTGGATGAATTAGGCTTAAGAGTTAGTCTCCCTATGGCCCCACTGTCAGTGGCTATTCATTTTTAAACAATGTTGTGCTGGAATAGTGCCCCAATTATGAGAAAAGAAGAAGGTTCAATATGAGAACACACAAAATTACAGGTAACAATGGTTTGTTGAAGATAATATGAGAATTAAAATGTCTAATTAGAGTGTTTAAGGTTTGCAAATTGGATCGGTACCAACCGTGGTTAGTCTTTTTCTTTTACCCGAACGGGTATGACCTGTTTTACCCGACCCGTACCCGTTACCCGAGGTACCCGTACCCGTGCCCGGGTATAGGCGGGTAAACGGGTACGGGTTTGAGACGGACCGGACTCATTGATTCGGGAAAAAACCCGCCCAACCCGTACCCGTTTTACCCGTACCCAAAACCCGTGTACCCGCACCCGTTTTACCCGTACCCGCACCCGTTTACCCGACCAACTTTACCCTTTTACCCGTGACCTTTACCCGTTTACCCGTGACCCTTTACCCATTTACCCGTGACCCTTTACCCATTTACCCGTTTCATTTGAAATTCGAATTTTTTTGCCGCCAGTTCAGACAAACCGGGCCCGGACCGGTCAAACCCGGCCGGACCCACCCGGGTCAAATCCCGGTTTTTTTTTTTTTTTAATTTCGAATTTAATTCCCCCCTCCAATTTTTTCTTTAAATACACCCCCTCTAACTCTCTTTCTCTCCACATTCTATCTCAAACTCTCATTCTCTCAATTTTCATTATTCTCAATTTCTCTATTTATTTTTAAAAAAAATTATATAGTTGTAATTTAATTCATTCTACAAATACGCAAACGGAATTACGAAGGTATCGAAATTACAAAGTTCGGCACCTCCCGCAAGATTTTTCCGCGAGATTTAAAGGTTAGATTTATTTTATGTTAGATTAATTTATTTTTGTAGAGTAAATTTAGTTTAAGTTAGATTTATTGAAAGTTAAGTAATTAGATTTGTTAGATTTGTTAAATTTGTTAAGTAATTAGATTTGTTAGATTTATTTTATATTAGATTTGTTAAATTTGTTAAGTAATTAGATTTGTTAAATTTGTTAAATAATTACATTTCTTAGATTTATTTTATGTTAGGATTGATAGATTTATTGAATATGTTAGATTTATTTAGTTTATGTTAGATTTGTTAGATGTGAAGTAATATTTGTTTTGAATATGTTAGTTTTTTTTTAATTCGGATTTATTTTTAATAGGTTAGAAAAGATGTTAGTTTTTTTTTTTAAATTTGTGACGTAATTAGATTTGTTTTTTGAATATGTTAGATTTTTTTTTAAAAATTTTGAAGTAATTAGATTTGTTTTTTGAATATGTTAGATTTTTTTTTAAATTCGGATTTATTTTTAATAGGTTAGAAAAGATGTTAGATTTTTTTTTAAAATTTGTGAAGTAATTAGATTTTTTTTTTGAATATGTTAGATTTTTTTTTTGAAATTCGGATTTATTTTTAATAAGTTAGAAAAGATGTTAGATTTTTTTTTTAAATTTGTGAAGTAATTAGATTTGTTTTTTGAATATGTTAGATTTTTTTTTTTGAAATTCGGATTTATTTTTAATAGGTTATAAAAGATGTTAGATTTTTTTTAAAATTTGTGAAGTAATTAGATTTATTTTTTGAATATGTTAGATTTTTTTTTTGAAATTCGGATTTGTCACACCCCGGAACAGGGGGTCGCGCAGTTTTGTTTTAAAATGCGGTTTTGTTCATGCATGCGGAAGACCACTGCATACCGCATATGCGGTATGCGGACGCATATGCGGATTTATATATATATTGTTATGTTTATGTATGTGGGCCTGATTCTAGGAGTATGCGGGGGGTGGCAGGGGGGCGGCAGCCCCCTGCGAGCGTTGTCTGAGGTTACGAAGCACCGCTCAATAGAGCCCGGAAGCATCGGCTACCACATTTGCTTTGCCTGCGTGATATTGGATATCGAGGTCATAATCCTTCATCAACTCCAACCATCGCCGCTGTCTCAAGTTCAACTCCTTCTGAGTAAAAATATACTTCAAGCTCTTGTGATCGGTAAAAATCTGGCACTTCGCACCGTACAGATAATGTCGCCAGATTTTGAGCGTGAAAATCACCGCTGCTAACTCCATGTCGTGGGTCGGATAATTCTGTTCGTGCGGTCGCAGCTATCGGGAAGCATAGGCAATCACATGCCCACCTTGCATCAATACACACCCCAGACCCGACCGGGATGCATCGGTATACACCGTGTAATCCTTTCCCGTCACTGGCATTGCAACAATCGGTGCGGACACCAACCGACTCTTCAACTCTTCGAAACTCTTTTCTTGCGATTCACCCCATTCGAACTTTACCCCTTTGTGAAGCAGTTCCGTAAGAGGACTGGCCAATCCGGAGAATCCCAATACGAACCTTCGATAGTACCCGGCTAAACCGAGAAAGCTACGGATCTTGGTAACCATGGTTGGTCTCTTCCACTCAGTCACTGCTCGAATCTTTTCGGGATCCACCGCTAATCCTTCACCCGACACTATATGACCCAAAAACGCCACTTGGTTCATCCAGAACTCACACTTCGAAAATTTTGCGTACAGCTGATGATCCCGTAACCGCTACAACACAACTCGGAGATGAGCCGCGTGCTCCTCATACGTCCGGGAATAAACCAGGATGTCGTCAATAAATACCACCACCATAGTGTCCAATAAATCCCGGAACACTCGCTGCATAAGATCCATAAATGCCGCGGGGGCATTCGTCAGCCCAAATGGCATGACCATGTACTCATAATGCCCGTACCTAGTACGGAAAGCAGTCTTCTCCACGTCACTCGAACTTATTCTCAGCTGGTGGTAACCCGTCCGTAAATCGAGCTTGGAATAGACCGATGATCCCTGTAACTGATCAAACAGGTCATCTATCCGAGGCAACGGATACTTGTTCTTCACGGTCACTTTATTCAACTCCCGGTAATCTATACACAACCGCAGAGTTCCGTCCTTCTTCCTCACGAATAACACTGGTGCGCCCCACGGGGACGTGCTTGGTCTTATCAAACCCTTTTCTAACATCTCTTCCAGCTGTACTTTCAATTCCTTTAACTCCGCGGGAGCCATACGGTATGGGGCTTTAGAAATAGGGTTTGTACCGGTTATCAGGTTTACGTTAAACTCCATTTCTCGTGCCGGGGGTAACCCGGGGATTTCCTCAGGAAAGACATCCGCAAATTCCGAGACAACCGGAATGGTAGCTATTTCCGGAACTTCAGCAGTAGCACTCATCACCATTACCAGATATAAGGTACACCCGGACTCTACCAGATGTTTGGTTTCAATTGCCGAGATAAACGGTACCACCTCCTTTACTCCTCTACATCTCAGGGTACAGGTTGAACCGTTCAACAGGGTAAATTGGACCGTATGACGGACACAATCGATGGTAGCTACATGTCTGGTCAACCAGTCTATACCCAATAAAGCATCATACTCCGAGATATTCATAACTAACATGTCCGCTGAAAAATCCCTTCCATCGACTCGTATTTTCAGGTTTCGGCAGGTCCTTGACATTTTGGTAGTAGAACCAAGAGGGGTACGGATATCCAAACTTCTCCCACTCGACTCTGTTAACCACCCACATTTCTCAACTAAAGCACTCGATATGATCGAGTGACTACAACCCGTATCAATCAACACGTAAGCTAGAACCCCGGAGATAGAAATAATACCTGCCAATAAGTCAGTCTGAGCAGAGCCAGATGCCCGCTCGTCTTCTTTGTCCGGCAGCTCGATCGCATGCACCGCGTGAGCACCAACTCGGCCGCCTGTACGACCTCCCCTCAACATCGGTGGAGTGCCTCGGCCTCGCAGAGGAGGTACGCCTCCCTGTCCACGCCCCTGTGGACCTCTATAACCACCGCTCCCGGATGCACTCGACTGAGCTCTCGGGCACTCTCTAGCCCAGTGGCCCATGCCACCACATATGCGGCAAGCACCCGACTGAGACCTAGGGCAGTCTTTCGCCCAATGGTCCATACTGCTGCACATGATACACGCACCCCTGAGGCGGCGGCAGTCTGACTGTGTGTGTGCCATCCTGCACACATTGCACCACGGTTTAGCGGCTCCCGGGGTAAACCCGGATACCACCATTTGTCCTGTTGGCTGACCCGCAGGTTGGGGTCGAGTTCCTGACCCGCTAGCTTGTTTCTTGTGATCGAACTTGGGTCTCACGTTGCGGGTATTGGTCTGTTGTGCACTCCTCTTGAGATACACTTCCGTCTGCTCAGCTTGTTTCATTAGGGCAGGAACCCCAACAGCTAATGAGTGATGAATCGCTAGGGCAATGGCCGGGTCCAACCCGTCTAGGTACTGTCTTCGGTACCTTACCGGATCCCCTTTCACATCCGGGGCATACCGTGCCAGATCAAAGAATTTCCTGTTGTATTCCTCAACCGACCTTTCACGCTGGCGGAGGTTCAGGAACTGGCTCCTCAGAGCCTCCTGATGCAGATCACTTAAATATTGCTCCCCGAACCTTTGCTCGAACCAGGTCCAAGGGATCTCTTGTTCCACTCCCTCAAATTCCATCTTCACGCCTTCCCACCAGTGTCTACCCGACTTCTCCAACAACTGCACTGCCAGTTCAACTTTATTTACCTCAGGCACCCGGCACAGGGTGAACTTAGCCTTGAGACTCACCATCCATTCCTCCGCTTCCGGGTATCCTCCCGACCCGTCAAACCGAGGAGGCACAAGGCGCATGAATGCCTCATAGAGTTGTCTGAACTCTTCCCCCGGTACCACTGGAATCACTGGTACGGTTGGCCCTAGTGGTCCTTGAGCCTGCTGCTCAGTTCTACGACCTCGCTCGTAGGCCGCAATTAACATCTCTTCGAGAGTTCTCTCCATTTCTGAAAACTCAACACATTCACGTTACGACTCACAATAACTTACACTACCGTCCCAATCTAGAGATTACCCCACTCGCGAATCCTATCAAGTCTGGTTATGGTTCGGTCTAGTTAGGGTTTAAACCTTGGCTCTGATACCAACTTAGAACTGTCACACCCCGGAACAGGGGGTCGCGCAGTTTTGTTTTAAAATGCGGTTTTGTTCATGCATGCGGAAGACCACTGCATACCGCATATGCGGTATGCGGACGCATATGCGGATTTATATATATATTGTTATGTTTATGTATGTGGGCCTGATTCTAGGAGTATGCGGGGGGTGGCAGGGGGGCGGTAGCCCCCTGCGAGCGTTGTCTGAGGTTACGAAGAAGTCAAATTTCATGAAAATCCTTTAACCGACGGCCCATATTAGTCAAATTATCATATGATTTGATTTAAAACAAGTTTGGTTCAAATCCGATTTAGTTTGGCTAAGTTATACCCAAAACAGTATTTTTCAGAACCCATTGCGACCCGCAACAAATTCCAAAATTTCCAGCCTCTGCAAATCGCCTCTGCCTCCATTCATTGCGGCCCGCAATGACCTGGTTGGCCTCTGCATCCATTCATTGCGGCCCGCAATGAATTTATCGCGGCCCGCAATGACCTGGTTGGATTTTAATCTGCGAATTTCCCTCTGTCTACTCTCATTGTGGCCCGCAATAGGGTTATTGCGGCCCGCAATAAGGGTACTGTTGTTCATTCCTTTGCCCATTTTCGTGAAATTTCACCCCGTTTTCAAACCCGATCAAATCCCCGTATAATTAAACAATTATTCCCCATTCACTAGAAATTTTAATGACATTTAATATGCAATTTCAACATTTAAGTCATAACAACAATTTAAAACGTACCGTTAGGGTTTTATAACATAATACGGTTCGATAATAACCTATACATCAAAATAACCGACTACGGGTTCAACTACACATTCAAAATGGGCAAAAAGAGTTTGGCATAACCTATTAGCTCGGCCTATACTCACGTGTCGAGCCCGAGTCCCACTTCACTCGCGTTTACCTGCACATATCAATTCAAAGGGAAAAATTCCCCGAGGGGAGGGGGTGAGAAAAACCTGTCATCCGTTTTCTCAGTGCGGAATTTATAGGGCTACTGGATTTGTGAGAAATCCATCACCAGAACTAAATACACTAGCAAAAGGGTATCTATTTATTTATTCACCAATAATAATAAATGCACATGTATCGGGAATAGATTCAAACGGATTTCAGTTCACATCTCATCAACATCAATCAACGAATTTCCAGAAAGATTTGGTTTCACATATATAATATATATAAGTCTGGTTATGAGGTACAGATATCAACTATCGATCACCTCCGGCTTAACAGTTCTATTTTCTGGCTTCAAGTCATACAATTTCATCAATTCATCACTTAAAATATACACGGGCATATTCCGCGAATATGCAACAGAATATCACTTTTCTCAAAAAGAAATCACTGACACTTTCACTGAATCACTGAACCACAGTTATACCTAAAATTACACTGCACTTCCCTTACCCAACCGGTACTGGGTTCACTAGGGCCATTCTCCAGATGCGCATAAGGGTCCTGGATGAAAGTCTAGTAGCTAGCTAGACTTTCCACTATGATACACTGTTCACTTCACACAATCAATCCAAGTCATACTGTGGTTCCACTCACTTATTCAAAACGACAGATCAACAATCGATAAACCGTACCAACATGAGAATCATAACAGTTATACAATTCAATTACACTAATATCACAATTAATGCAATGCGGCAACAAATGCTTTCAATCAGAGATTCAACATGCTATGCACAGTTTATTTAAATCAAGCAATCAACATAAATATAATAATATGCACCGTTATTTAGTTCTACGAATAAACCCCAAAACAGATCCCGTGAACCCCCGCACCTGGTTACGTAGGGCACGTAGAGGGTCCGCGATCTCGCGACTCGGTAAGCTCGTCAATCCCGCTAGCCGTGCTCGTTAGGATCTATACATAGGTCAATTTATTAAATTCCGGTACTTTTACAATTTAAACCCTAATCAATTCTTTTGGGAAATCCGTAAATTGGAAATTTGGTTGCACTTTGGAACACGGAATCAATCAATTTACACTATAGAAACAACAAAGGCACGGAATAATCAGTTTGGTACGATTCTACGGGTTTTCACCGAAACCCTAAAAACACGGAATCAAGAAATGAGAGAGAAATAGAAAGGGGAATTACCAATGGAACGGATGGATGTGCGAGGTTTGAGCTCCTCTTCCTAAATCTCCGTTTTCGAGCAATACGGTCACCGGGGGCTCTCTCTCACTCTCTCGTTGTCTTTCTCTCTTGGCAGAAACAAAGAAAGAAAAAGAGAAGGGATGGGGGCGCAGGAAAGGAAAGGAAGGAGGGAAAGAGGAAAGAATGACAAGGGCCCCCACTTGTAAGTGGTCTTTTTGCAAAATAAACCCTCCACTTGTTCGATATTGATTAAATGATTTATATAACACCTATTGCTCCTCTTTCTTAACACAATTAATCGTATAATTATTGTTCACCATCCACGTCACTAATTTCGTATATACGTATATATATATTATTCGATTTAACCACTTATTATTTTAATTAAATCTGAATTTTAAAGTTCACAATGTTACATGATTTATTTTTAATAGGTTAGAAAAGATGTTAGAATTTTTTTTTAAATTTGTGAAGTAATTAGATTTGTTTTTTGAATATGTTAGATTTTTTTTTTGAAATTCGGATTTATTTTTAATAGGTTAGAAAAGATGTTAGATTTTTTTTTTAAATTTGTGAAGAAATTAGATTTGTTTTTTGAATATGTTAGATTTTTTTTTTTAAATTCGGATTTATTTTTAATAGGTTAGAAAAGATGTTAGATTTTTTTTTTTAAATTTGTGAAGTAATTAGATTTGTTTTTTGAATATGTTAGATTTTTTTTTGAAATTCGGATTTATTTTTAATAGGTTAGAAAAGATGTTAGATTTTTTTTAAATAGATTAGATTTATTTTTCTGTTTTTTACTTTCTGTTTTTAATTTCTGTTTTTAATTTATGTTTTTTAATTTCTGTTTTTAATTTCTGTTTTTTAATTTCTGTTTTTTAATTTCTGTTTTTTAATTTCTGTTTTTTAATTTCTGTTTTTAATTTCTGTTTTTTAATTTCTGTTTTTAATTTCTGTTTTTTAATTTCTGTTTTTTAATTTCTGTTTTTAATTTCTGTTTTTTACTTTCTGTTTTTAATTTCTGTTTTTAATTTCTGTTTTTTAATTTCTGTTTTTAATTTCTGTTTTTTAATTTCTGTTTTTCAATTTCTGTTTTTCAATTTCTGTTTTTTAATTTCTGTTTTTTAATTTCTGTTTTTTAATTTCTGTTTTTAAATTTCTGTTTTTAAATTTCTTTTTTTAATTTCTGTTTTTTAATTTCTGTTTTTTAATTTCTGTTTTTAATTTCTGTTTTTAATTTCTGTTTTTAATTTCTGTTTTTAAATTTCTGTTTTTAATTTCTGTTTTTTAATTTCTGTTTTTTAATTTCTGTTTTTTAATTTATGTTTTTAATTTCTGTTTTTAATTTCTGTTTTTTAATTTCTGTTTTTTAATTTCTGTTTTTAATTTCTGTTTTTTAATTTCTGTTTTTAATTTCTGTTTTTTAATTTCTGTTTTTAATTTCTGTTTTTTAATTTCTGTTTTTTAATTTCTGTTTTTAATTTCATGTTTTTAATTTCTGTTTTTTAATTTCTGTTTTTTAATTTCTGTTTTTAATTTCATGTTTTTAATTTCTGTTTTTTAATTTCTGTTTTTAATTTCTGTTTTTTAATTTCATGTTTTTAATTTCTGTTTTTTAATTTCTGTTTTTAAATTCTGTTTTTTAATTTCTGTTTTTAATTTCTGTTTTTTAATTTCTGTTTTTTAATTTCTGTTTTTAATTTCTGTTTTTTAATTTCTGTTTTTAATTTCTGTTTTTGAAGTTCTGTTTTTAATTTCTGTTTTTTAATTTCTGTTTTTTAATTTCTGTTTTTAATTTCATGTTTTTATTTTCTGTTTTTTAATTTCTGTTTTTAATTTCTGTTTTTTAATTTCATGTTTTTAATTTCTGTTTTTTAATTTCTGTTTTTAATTTCTGTTTTTTAATTTCTGTTTTTAATTTATGTTTTTTAATAGGTTAAAAAATAACATCTCCTCATCACGAATCGGTGGAAGAAACATTTGAAGCGAGAATGTCGGCTTCTATTTTTGGCCCTGATATGCCACCACCTAATTATCCACATAATTATCTTGATAGTTCCTCCCAAATGCCACCACCTAATTATCCACCTAACTATCCACACAATTATCAAAGAAGGGACCAAATCCTAGATTTAAATTATCAACAACCCCCACAAATGCATGCACCGTATTATACTTCAAACGATCCAAACGCCTACATTCCACAAGAAACATTTCAACCGACACCATCGTATGCATATGGAAGCACTTCTTCTGTAGCATCGAGTCAATTTACTCCCAGTATAAAAGGTACTCCTTCGAGAAGTGCCCCTGAAATTCAGGAAGAAGCTGTCCCTCCTTCGACAAGTGCCCCCCCCGCAACAACCAGTGGTAAAGAAGGCTAGAAGAGCTCCGGAATACAATCAGCCGAGGAATAGATTTTATGAGATTAAAAAAGATGCTGATGGCTTTATGGAAACCCTTGAATGTAAGGTACCCAATTGCAAGAAACCTTTTTTTGTGTATAAGCAAAGTAGTGGTATGAGTAGCTTTAAAAGACATGCCGAAATGCATGAAAAAAAGGGTGAGGAACCAAGCGAAAATGTACCAACGAGACAAATCCAAACCCTTATTAATGCGGATGATACCAGAACCAACCCAAAATTTGATGAAAAAAAATGCTTAGTGAATTGGCCCGATACATAACCCACAAAGAACAACCAATCAGTATGGGTGGTTGCACAGCCTTTGCCCGGTTGGTCATTCGGGGGTGTGCTCAACCAATGTACAAGAGGATGCATCATAGAAAGTTGGTTGGTGAAATAAAAAAAATAGTTTACAACCATAAAAGATGACCTCAAAGGTACATTTGCATATCAATCCAATAAAGTCTCAATTACCTCCGATATATGGACTGCTGGTAAACATGGCCTTGGGTACTCTTGTGTTACTGGGTATTGGATCGATGATCAGTGGGTATTACAAAAGAGGATATTAAGTTTTCGAGTGTTAGATTCCCCGCACACCGCAAATGTAATTTTCAAATCTATTATTGAGGTTTTACAAGAGTATAACCTTAAGAGGGATATGGCTAACAAGGTTTTTTCTATATCTTTCGATAATGCTAGCAACAACATTGCTTCCATTGAAATTTTTAAACGGTCATTAAACCCGATTATGAATGGTGAAATGTTTCACCAAAAGTGTGCTTGTCATATACTTAACCTCGTCGTGAAGGCGGGACTTAAAACATAAGCTATAAAATTATTGATAGTTAAATTTAAGGATGCCCTCAACCACATTGTTTCAAACCATGAAAGAAGACAAGAGTTTGCAAAGTTGTGCGTAACCTATCGACTAAGGAAGTTGAAAGTACCTTGGGATTGTTAGCAGATTTTCAGTCAGATAGCGAACCGCACGCATCCACAAACGAGTTAGTGAGCTATTTAAATATGCGCAACGAAAATGAAAACGTTGACATCATGACGTGGTTGAAGAGGAATCAAAGGTCTTATCCAACACTGGCGATGATGGCCCGCGACGTCTATGCCGTACCCGTGTCAACCGTCCCTTCAGAAAGTTGTTTTAGTTCGGCGAACAGTATCCTCTCCGACAGACGCAGTAAATTGGGTCCACATGTTTTTGAGAAACTTGTGTGCTTGAAAGATTGGATTAATGCTGACGAGCGCAACCAACATCGAGATCAAGAATCATCATCCGCAGCTGATACTGAAGAAAGTGTTACCGAGCCGCAGCCCCAAGCTAATTCAGATTCAGACGGTGCGGAAGAAAGCGAACAATGGTATATGAATCCAAACTACTAGATAGGTAGTGTCGGTATAATTTTCTAACCTCTTTTAATATTTATGGTTATTTTTAAAATTATAATTTCTAAACATTTCAATTAGTTTTTAAATTATTCATTTTAAAGAACAATTACTAATAAAAAAAAAGTTAGAACTCCGCCTATGTTATTTTACATAGCCGGTTCCAAGCCCGGAATAAAGGAGGAGGGTAACTTTTATTTTTTAATCTATTGTTTTTAAATTATTCATAATTATTTTTAATGTAATAAATTAATTTAAGATATTTTTATTTATATTTTATTGTTTTAATTAGAATGAGAATTTGAAAATAAAATAAAATGACTTGCTTAAAGAAATAAATAAATAGATTTGTACTTAGCCGTATAAATATACAAATTTTCGCACGAATAATTTTTATATATAAGGTACAAATTTTATTCATTTATAAATTATAAAGTTGCGACTTGATAATTTCATGTTTATATATACTATATTTAATATCGAACTATTCATATTATAAAAATCGAATTATAAACATGTAATAATATTCGTACAACACTGTAAAAAAAACAAAAAACAAAAAAAACAGAAAAAAAAACATTAAACAAAACAGAAAAAAAAATAAAAAAAACGGAAAAACAAAACAGAAAAAAAACTAAAAAAACAGAAAAAAAAAAAAAACATTAAACAAAACAGAAAAAAAAATAAAAACGGAAAAAAAAAACAGAAAAAAAACTAAAAAAAAAGAAAAAAAAAACAGAAAAAAAAAACAGAAAAAAAAAAACCAAAAGAAAAACAGAAAGAAAAAAAAAATACCCGTACCCTACCCGCCCTACCCGTACCCGAGGTACCCGTACCCGTTACCCGGGACGGGCACGGGTTTGAAACGGGTAGGGTACACTTTTTTAAAACCCTACCCGACCTACCCGTACCCGCCTACCCGACTACCCGCCCTACCCGTACCCGCCCTACCCGACTACCCGCCCTACCCGTACCCGCCCTACCCGTACCCTACCCGAATTCAATCCACTAACCGTGGTCAGTACTTATAGTTGAGAGGTGTTAGTTTGCATCTGATAATGTGGTTATTTCTTGTAGTGTAGGAGGAGGCTCAACTGCTCAAGCAATAAAATTCCGATCGATGAAGATGATTATGCTCCAAAAATTCAATTGTGAGTAATTGTTATTTTTGTTGTTGATGTAAGAAATATTGGGTCCTATCGCCTATTTGAGGTATGAAGAAAATATATGTCAATATATTTTGGGTTTTAATTGAGCTTGGAATTTGTTGCTCAAGGTTTGTAGGGGTACAACGGTAATGCTGGTATTGCCAACAGATGGCACTGATGGAATGGTTAATCCGTTCTTGCATCCAAATGGTGTTTAGATGTAAAAATAGTTGTCAGTATGGTCATGATTTGGAGTTCGGATCCCCTAATGTAATTGTTGTTGTCAGTATGGTCATGATTTGTGTTAATTGCTTGTGGTTTAGGTCACGTTGTTGATATGGATATCCATTTTTTAATTAGGACAAATATGAGAGTATTGCTGATAATATACTGATTATGTACTCAAGAAAGTGAAAACCCATATAAAAGTGCTGGTATGTCTTGCTGATAACTGTTGGTTCGTTAACCCTTCAAACCAAATCTGCTCCCTTAGTGAGTATGTTTTTCTTGTATGTAGAAAGTTTCGGGTTTTATCATGATGTCTCAAGAAAGCAAGGACACTCTACAATTCGCCCTTTCATTCTCTAAGAAAATTACTAAATTAAGTTGAAACTTTTTTATATAGTCAATTATTGCTCTGGCATTTCTTCTGAAACTAAGACCTTCCTTCATCTAATTGCAACAAAATTACAGTATGCCAAGTGGTCATGAGAAGTTCATTTGCATAGGGGATTTTAAAGGATGGGGATATTCACATTGTATTCATGCTTATATAGCAGCTCTTGAAATCATGTAGGTATTTTTTTTTTAATCAAAATAAGCATACAACATTTATTGATATATTGACAGTGATTGTCGATTGTACAGGAGGAATGATTTTCATGGGCGGGAGAATGATTTTCATCTCCAAAGGTCGAGCATCAGCGATGAAATATAGAGAATCAGCGATGAAATTTGAGAAGCAAAGGTCGAGCATGAGTTTCTATAGTACATTATGACAAAGAAGGCATTGAATTTGAAAGTGAAGACGACAACATGTTTTGAATCTATGTACTAGTTTTGGCAATATGAACTAGGGTTGTAACTTTTGTTTTTGAGTGGCAATATGAACTAGTTTTTTTAGTATGGAATGTTGTAAAATTTTGATTTGTTTTGTTAATGGCTGCATGTATAATATAGCTTTTGTCATAGAAAGATAGTGTTATGGGATTGTTTGAAACTATCATTTATATCTGATTGCTTGTGATTTACATCTTCTTTCGCTATAATATAGCTTTTTCATAGAAAGATTGTGTTATGCGATTGTTTCAAACTGTGATTTATATCGATTGCTTGTGATTTACATCTTGAGAAATAGAAATCCACAAGGAAAATGATAATATAAAATAACAATTCTTGCACGCACATGGCATATTGCTTGTTGTTTCTTTTAGAATGACACCAACTTGGGACTAATCTCCACATGACATGCTGTAAGAGATAGAGGATAAGAGATACAAGAGAGATTTGTGAGAATGAATTGTAATTTCGATACAGATACATGTGAGTCTCTACATAGACATGGGTTCCTGCTTTACAACTCTCAGTTTCTTCTAACTAATCCTATACAATGCAAGGTGTAGGCATAACAAAAATACAATAGTAGTAAAATATGAATAATTTGAGTGCACACCCATTTTCATACTACTACATATACGACTGGGAATAAGAAAAATGAGCAAAACAACTTTCTACTTTATACTATGAGGAAGCAATTAATTATCCAACGATGCTAAGCCCCTTTGCTGAGCATATGGCTGTTCTGGTCTTCTTGAGCAACCTGATCTTAACTTCGATTCGCTTAGAACTATTGCTTACTCCAGCATGAGACTTCAACTCCTTTTTCAAGCTCAAAATCCTATTATCTATTGCTTCAATATGAATGAATATGTGCAAACATTGAGACAATTTTTTTAAAATGTGTTGCTACAAAAAGAGAAGTTTGGTTTTATTGTACTAGTCAAGTTGATACTAAAAATTTAATTAACTAGTATAACAAGGTACAAATGCTAAGTCAATAATTTACTCTTTTAAATGGCAAAGGCAAACCCCAGCGTTTCTTTTGATCTTTTTCTCAAAAGAAAATGAGGAAATAATAAAGAGAAAAAAATCTTTCTTTGAGGCCACCTAGCAATGTGATACCTGCGACAGATAGCTTTGGGAGAACTGGTACAAATTTGGAGTTCCTTAGCAGCTTCCGTCAGTGGAAGATGAAAGTATTTTGCTATCTCTTTATGGGGAGTTCCTTAGCGCCTTACCAATATTTCTTACATCAACAACAAAAATAACAATTACTCACAATTGAATTTTTGGAGCATAATCATCTTCATCGATCGGAATTTTGTTGCTTGAGCAGTTGAGCCTCCTCCTACACTACAAGAAAGAACCACATTATCAGATGCAAACTAACACCTCTCAACTATAAGTACTGACCACGGTTGGTACCGATCCAATTTGCAAACCTTAAACACTCTAATTAGACATTTTAATTCTCATATTATCTTCAACAAACCATTGTTATCTGTAATTTTGTGTCTTCTCATATTGAACCTTCTTTTCTTCTCATAATTGGGGCACTATTCCAGCACAACATTGTTTAAAAATGAATAGCCACTGACAGTGGGGCCATAGGGAGACTAACTCTTAAGCCTAATTCATCCACGTTCGGTGGAATAACTGAATTTTAAACCCCCTTACTCTATGGTTTAGGTCTCAACCAAACACCACAACAAATCGGGGTTCAATAAGACCAAAAAGTTCGAACTAAGGCACCTAAGATAACCTATTCCAGACCAAGCAAGTATTAACTATTAAGTGCATAAGCTAATTTAAGAAGAAGTGAACCTGAAAAGGGGAAGAGCGGAGGAGTAGATGAGTCGTCGGAGCAACCTCGAGTTGGGATGACCTGGAGTAACGCTAACCAGGGAGAGGCAGCCAAACAGGAGGACCACTATGGAGAGGCGAGGCACAGTGGTGATCTCTCGTAAGGCTGAGAAGGAGATTGAGAGATTGAGCAAGGCACAGGAGTTCGAACGAGAGAGGGATAGAGAGAGAAAGAGCGCAAACGAGAGAGGGATAGAGAGCGGAGAGAGAGATTGAGCGGAGATAGAGCACCGATTTTGCGTTTTCTTCAAACGAGAGATTGAGCGGAGAAGAGAGACAGATTGAGCGGGGAGAGAGAGAGACGGACGGATTAATTGAAACAGAGCCCTTTTTTTGTTCCTTCAATTTAAATCAGCGCCTCATCAAGGCACAAATCTAAATTCAGATCTAACGTCTCGCAGAGTTGGCAGCACTTCGCTGAAATGCTGCTGGCAGCAAATTAGCTGAGATTTTTATTTTTATCTAAAAAATAAATAATTTTATTATAAATAATCACGTTTTTCAAAAAAATTTATTTCTACCCAAACCGCATATATTTTGTGCGGCCCGAATTAAAAATTCGGACCGTATAGAATATATGCAGTCCGAAAAAAAAAAAAATTTTTTTTTTTTGGATTTAAAAATTCGGACCGCCTAGAATATTTGCGGTCCAAAAATTTAATTTTTTTTTTTTTGCTTTTTTCAAATGGCCTAGGCAATATTTGAGTGATAATATCTCACGATTTGTTTAGAGATTTTGAATGAAACTTCACAGTCTTGTTCTACGATGTCGGTCAATTTTCATGAATTTTGAAGATGTTTTCCTATGTTAACCAGGGATGCAAAGTTGGACTCAGAAGCACTCCTTTAACAGTTCGGGCAATTTTTGAGTGATGATATCTCATGATCTGTTCAGAGATTTTAAATAAAATTTCACAGACTTGTTCTACGATGTCAAGAATATATGTCGGTCAATTTTCATGAATTTTGAAAATGGTTTCCTATGTTAACCAGAGATGCAAAGTTGGACTCAGAAGCACTCCTTTAGCAGTTCGGGCAATTTTTGAGTGATGATATCTCACGATCTGTTCAAAGATTTTAAATAAAACTTCACAGACTTGTTTTACGATGTCAATAATACGTGTCGGTCAATTTTCATGAATTTTGAAAATGGTTTCCTATGTTAACCAGAGATGCAAAGTTGGACTCAGAAGCACTCATTTAGCTGCGGGCAATTTTTGAGTGATGATGTCTCACGATCTGTTCAGAGATTTTAAATAAAACTTCACAGACTTATTCTACCATGTCAAGACTACATGTCGGTCAATTTTCATGAATTTTGAAAATGGTTTCCTATGTTAACCAGAGATGCAAAGTTGGACTCAGAAGCACTCATTTAGCAGTTCGGGCAATTTTTGAGTGATGATATCTCACGATCTGTTCAGAGATTTTAAATAAAACTTCACAGACTTGTATTCTTGACCGATATGTATTCTTGAAAATTGACCGACATGTATTCTTGACATCGTAGAACAAATCTGTGAAGTTTTATTTAAAATATCTGAACAGATCGTGAAATATCATTACTCAAAAATTGCCCGAACGGCTAAAGGAGTGTTTCTGACTCCAACTTTGCATCCCTGGTTAACATAGGAAAACATCTTCAAAATTCATGAAAATTGACCGACATGTAGTCTTGACATCGTAGAACAAGACTGTGAAGTTTCATCCAAAATCTCTAAACAGATCGTGAGATATTATCACTCAAAAATTGCCTAGGCCATTTGAAAAAAGAAAAAAAAAATTAAATTTTCAGACCGCAAATATTCTAGGCGGTCCGAATTTTTAAATCCAAAAAAAAAAAAAAAAATTTCGGACCGCATATATTCTATACGGTCCGAATTTTTAATTCGGGCCGCACAGAATATATGCGGTTTGGGTAGAAATAAAAATTTTCGAAAAACGTGGTTATTTATAATAAAATTATTTATTTTTTGGGTAAAAATAAAAATCTCGAGCAAATTAGCCATACTCTATGTATATGTATATGTATATGTATATGTAGGAGGGATCAAGTTACAACAAGTTACCACAACCATTTTTTACATTTTCAAAGTCCAAATCGTCGATCCAAACCGTTCAACATGATCTCCACAATAAAATGTGCTTCCAGATCAAATTTTACTTTTTTTGGAATTTGTTTACTATTTATTAAGATGGGTACAAAAACTAGTCAAATTCAGACCATTGAATTTTACCCATCTTAATAAATAGTAAAAAAATTCCAAAAAAAGTAAAATTTGATCTGGAAGCACATTTTATTGTGGAGATCATGTTGAACGGTTTGGATCGACGATTTGGACTTTGAAAATGCAAAAAATGGTTGTGGTAACTTGTTGTAACTTGATCCCTCCTCATGTATATACAATATATGTATATCAAATTTGATCTCGGCTGGAAAATCAGCAAGTCTGGACTGATACAGAGACCAAACTGCAAAAGTAATTACACCAGGATTTAGAAAAATACACAGAATTGACATAAATTTTAATTTATTTGGATTTTTCTACAGTTAGTTATGAATTTCCAAAGTTCAGCTTTCAAAAAAACTTTAAACAACCATAACTTTGGCTAGGAAAGTCGGATTTGAGCATATGACCACTTTTTGAAAGGACGAGACAGATTCGAGTATCGCCTCGAGGCTAACCCCAGAGCATTTGAAGCATCAAAATTGCAAAAAAGCATCGTTTAATGCCTCAAAAATTCAGTTTAAGTTTTCGTTCAACGGTAGGCATACAACGATCGGTATTTTGTTTATAAACGTAGTATAGGTTTTTTTTATAATATATGTATAATATATGTATATATAATATAATATAATATATGTATATGTATATATAATATAATATAATATATGTATATATGTATATATGTATATATTATACATATATTATAAAAAAAATGAGTTTATAAAAAATATAAAAAAATTGGAGACCGAATCCCCAATTCGGTCTCAAGAAAAATAGCTTTGAACATTGTTGGCCGCACAAAAAGTGAAAAAAAGCCTACATACCGAATTGGCAATTCGGTGTGAGGGAAAAGCAAATGTGGAGACCGAATGGCCATTTCGGTCTTTGTGATTTTTGAAAAAAAACTAATCATGCTACTTTGCTAAATTTCATTTAATTAATTATGGTTTATAACAAAAAAGGTTAAAAAAAAAACCCGGGCCGCAGAAAATATCTGCGGTTTGAAATAAAAATTCGAAACTGTAAATTTTTTTCGCAGTTTGGATATTTTTAAAATTTTAATTGAACTCTGATTATTTTTAATAAAATATTTTATAAAATAAGTAAAAATAAAAATATCGGATGGACCATTGATTGCCATATTATTTCATGCATTGTTAATATTTCAATGCATTTGCTGGAGGTGATACTCTATCATGTTTAAGAACTCTTTTTTTTATTAATTAATAAGTACAATAATTATTTTATTACTAATTCTGTCTGACCGTAATAGTCTGTAACGTTCTCTATGACGTCGAGAGAACATCATAAACTATCACATTTCGCCGTTTGGAACTTGGAAGCGGTAAAATCAATTTAACAATGGCCAGCTTCCTATCGCGGCGTCTCCTCTTCCTGCTCCGCCGACAAAACCTCACTACCTATCCCCTCCAATCAGGCCTCCCCTCTCGCCTCCTTTCCTCTTCCCCTTCCACCCCTTCCCTCGACTCCGCTCTACCTTACTCCCGCGGCTCCACCCATGCCGAGCAAAATTTCGACTCGTGGGTCTCACGCCTCTCTCCCGGCTTCACCTCCGACGATCTCGCCATGGCCATTCGCGCTGAGCCCGATCCCGACCTAGCCCTAGATCTCTTCCGCTGGGCCTCCCTCCGTCCCCGCTACAACCACTCGGCCTCCTCATACCACGCCACCCTCTCCACCGCCATATCCTCCCGCCGAATCCCTTGTTGATGAGATCCTCTCCGGTGCGTGCCCTCCTGATCTTCCCCTCTTCAACACCAGCATCAGGTTCTGTTGTTCCCGCCGCCATTTATTCTCTCGCGCATTTGATGTTTATAAAAAGATGCGAAATTCTCCTCGTACTTGTGCACCTAATCTGGAGACCTACACCATGCTTTTATCGGCTGTCATTCGCCGGTTAGGGAAGCCTCCCATCTGTTACATTTATCTCCGATCTGTGCGATCCCTGGCCAGGGAATTAAAGTCATCTGGGATCATTCCTGACACCTTCTTGCTTAATTTGATAATCAAGGCTTATTGTCGATGCTTGGAAATAGACGATGCTCTCACTGTGTTCAGAGAAATGCCTCTATACAACTGCCAGCCGAATGATCTTACGTATGGTTATCTAGTTAAGGGCTTGTGTGAGAAGGGACGGGTTAACCGTGGAATGGACATGTTTTGTGAAATGAGGGAGAAAGGGCATGTCCCGACTGGTGGGGTCTACAATGTATTGGTCTCAAGTATTGCATTGGAGAGTAGGTTTGTGGATGCGATTAAGGTAGTTTTTGACATGTTGGAGAATAAAAGGCAGCCAGATTTGTTGACTTATAGGACTCTAATGGAAGGCTTGTGCAGAGAGGGGCGGGCTGAGGAGGCATTTGAATTGCTCGAAGAGTTGAGGAAAAGGAGAGGAGCAATGGAGAGACAGGTCTACTCTGATTTGCTTGATGGGCTGCACTGGATTTGCCAGCCTAACAAACAACAGGATGCTAAAGTGAAAGATAGTTTAAATCAGAGTGATTCTTTGGATTGATGGGATAAGTACTTGCGGAATAGAGACAAATCAATAGTATGTGTCTGGAACAACTATGAGTAGTCGCTAGGCTTGCATTTTGTAAGTTAACTGTTTCAGTTTAATGAAATGGGCGCCAAGTCTTTTATTAAAAAAAAAAATATAGAGACAAATGAATGAGCTTAGAAGAATATAATGTTAAATGTATGGCTTCCAAAAGCTCTATTCACAATCTATGACCAGGATACGAGTTGTATTTGGCTGTAAGAAGTGAGCTGTTTTGGGGGTTTGAAGGACATGCTCTGTGCTGCTTACTGTGACAATGCTGAAATGAAAAGATAATATGCAATTGGTTTGTGAAATTCATTTCAGCAAGTGGATAGATATCTTGTATATAGATTTTTGTTCTATTTTGTAACTGCATGTAGATCAGACCAGAATACTTTTTTTTTTGTCATAATCATCACTTTTGCTGTTATATGTTTGTCATTTTGTTGCTTGGAGTTTGTGAACACTAACTGGAGATTACCTGATGGAAATGACATTTGTTTCAAAGTTGATTTAGTAGTGTCAAGACCGAAAAGAAGTCCAAATCATTTTTCCGTGCAACATAAGTAGCGTGTCATTTGGACCATCAACAAGGAAAACTTTGCACGTAGATCTGTGGTCAGCTAGTTATTGCTGCATTCGCTACTAAAAACTGCTCCATAGTAACAGAAATTTCAGTATGCCCTGTTCCTTTGTGTCTAAGCCCACAGCACCAATGCCAATGTCATTAAGTGTAATAGTGAATTAATTTCACCTTCAGATCCCTCTACCCTTTTCTTTTCTCTCCGCTATTAAGAGCACCTCTTATAAACATTCTGCTTTAGTTTCAGTTCAGGGTTAGTTGAAATTTTTGTTGTTCAGTTGAGGTTTATTTGTATGAGACAAAATACTAGATTGGTACATACTATTAAGGTCTGATACTGGTGTGACATGGTAGAATTATAATTGTGAACTTCTTTATTTTTTAGTTTGCTACTCAGTTAATTGTAGTTTCCGTTTCTTGATTGAATTTAGATCTATTATTTTAGGCCAGCGAAGCATACAGATTACTTGATTGTATTTTTGAGGATTCTATAAAACAGATCAAGGACTTGTATGTGGTGTATCTCACAAAAAATGTCAGTGTAACGGGTCAGATGGGAACATAACTTGCTGCTCTGTCCCAGACATAGCCAATAGCAAACCAGAAAGGATTGGAACTGATCTTCTAACCCATTGAGAGGAAATACCGGATGCAGTGAAGTTTGACTTAGAATGTTACCTGTATATTTTAGTTAGCAATGCTAATTGCTAAGACCGAATATTGAGAGATATCATTGCAGATGTCAATATATTACTTCTTTACTAGATGTTAGCTTGCAGAATGAAACTACCTCATTCATGGTCTTCGTGATTTTACCTAGAAATATAAGATCATTACATGATAGCAGCTCAAATTTCCTTTTTATGCTCTTTTGCAGCTTTGAAGTGCTTCCTGGCTGCTCCGTAACAATTTGTTAGATTTTCTTTTTGTAAAAAATAAACATAATGTTCCAGAAGAAAGGTTCTTTCAGTGGTGAAAACTGAAAAGGTACTTCAGATGGTGAATAATGTTAGTGCTACTGGACAGCCTGCTTTCAATTTTAAAATATTTGTTAGTATCATTTCTGTTTCAATAGTGGTTTGGTCTATTTTCCTTTTAAATCAAGGCGCTACAATATACACTTGCATTACAATTTAATTGAATATGTTCTAATGATTGTTGGAATTTATTTCATTTAAATTTTCATATTTGAGATCCTTTTCAAAAATTCTAATATTTACTTTAGAAGACTTCTTAACTTACTAAACTATAGCAGGGCCTAGTAAAATGCGTGTTTCATTTCTTTTATGATGAATTTTAAGCGGTGCACTCATTCACTTCACATACAGATGTTGGCACTGGTGCAGTTTGCTGTTAATTGTAGGGTTGAGGTATATCTTTTTATGCTTTGCAAGGAAATTTTGCTAAACAGGGGTATTTTTAGTAATATGTGCTCATAAAAGAGTATGATAGAAATGGTAAGCATTTGTACTTTCATTTGCTTATGCTAATCAAGGGCATTTTGATATTTTGATGGACTGAACTGCAATATCTTTTTTTCTGTGCCCTTTGCTAAATAAGGGTGTTGTGGTCATTATATGGACAGAATTGCAATAGTGTTGATTGTTTGATGTTCATTTTTTTAATTATATGACATTGAGATGACGACTGAATTGTTTGTGTAATAAAATTGAGGTATCTGCTAGGCAAGGACCTTTTGGTCATTTCTGCCTTAATCAAAGGTTTACTGTTAATGGTTTCTAAAAGGGTCCTGAACATAATATATATGCAGGGGCCGGTTTTGCTGATTATTTTGCAGTGTTATATGATGGCCGTTCGCTTTGTTTCTATGTAATTTTCATTTCTTCACAGTTTCAGGCATTCTGTGATGGATGCTAGGATTTTTGCATCCAATTCCTCTTATATTGGTAGGCAAGTTAATTTACCTCACAGTTATTAGATCTGACATTGCCTTTGTAGTTAGTGTTATAAGTCAATTCATGCATGCAATACATACCAGTCACTTGAATACAATTGATATAATACTAAGATATCTCAAATGCATATTTCCTTTATCAATCACTTGAGGTCATGGAATTTGGATGCAAAATAATAATTCTAATGATGTGGTTGGTTATTCTGATGCATATTGAACCGATAGCTGCAACAGAAAATCAACCATCGAATTTTGTACTTTTGTAGGTGACAACTTGGTCATTTGGAGGAGTAAGAAACAAAATGTTATGGCAAGATCAAGTGCGGAAGCATAATATCAGGTCATGGCATCCACGGTGAGTGAGCTCATCTGGATTAAACAATTACTTAGCGATATGAAGATAAAGCACACAAGGAAAATGCAAATGTACTGTGACAATAAGCTGCATGACATATTGCATCCAATTCGGTGTTCCATGAAAGAAAAAAACACATAAAGGTCGACTGTCACTTTGTCAGAGAAAAAGTAAAATAAGGAGAAATAGATTCGTAAGAAGCAAAGAGCAATTGACAGATGTTTTCACTAAACCACTCGACAAAGCCAACCATCTAAACATACTTAACAAGTTGGACTCAATCAATTTATTCGAGTCCAACTTAACAGGGAGTGCTGAGAAATAGCTTCAGAATATTCAGAATATTCATCATAGGCTAGTTTAGGCAACAAATATGCTAGCATCCATCTTGTAGCTGTCAATTAGCTATTTGTGGTACCTAGCTCAATTATGTATTTAGAGTGTAAATAGGTAACAAATCCAGCAATTGTAATTAGGAATAAACCCAACGGCTAGTAGGAGTAAATTAGGAATTAGCCTAACAGCTAGTAGGAATACTTATGTCGATTAGGCTATAAATACCCTTGAATACATGATGTAAAAATCAGAACAACAATCAATAGAATCACTATTAATCCATTCTCTATTAAACTTTAAAATTCAATAAGTACAAAGTTATAACATTCCCCTATTTTTTCAATAAGGGATTCCAAACTACCCGAATTACTAATCCTACATTATTCAATATAATACGTAAAATCGGTCTCAATCATATCCTGTGGAACTTAATTGGGGCACCGTACTGAGGATGTACCATAAAAACAGTGTACGGAGCATGCTGGTATTTTTCTGACAGCTCAAATTTGAAATGCTGGAGAATCATACTCAACCCCATCTTAGCCTCAAGAAGTGCAAAATTCTGGCCAATACATATACGTGGGCCCCACCCGAAGGGAAAGAAGGCTAACTGCCCATCCTTTGTTGCCTTTGAGATACCTTCAGCAAATCGTGTTGGTTTGAACTCGGCTACATCAGGGCCCCATATGTCAGGATCATGATGGATAAATAGTATTGGCAATGCTAGATGCACACCAGGTGGAAAGGTAACATCGCCAAGTTGCATGGTTTTGTATGTTTGACGGATAAGCATAGTTACGGGAGAGTACAGGCGAAGCGCCTCATATAGTATCATGGTCACCTAAAATTGATATTAATTAAGAACATGAATAACAAAATGTAAAGGTGAGTTCTTAGAACAACTATTGTAGTTATCATTATAGTAAGAAGTCCCCCCTTCTGAGTTCATAAAAAAACCAAGATAATTAACTTGCAGTTAGAGCAACTTTATCCCTTAGTCCATAACCATTATTATGATGACTTTATTAGGATACACGTATGCCTTGGCACAATTAGAAACTGTTGTAAGGCAAGGTATCGTAATTGTCCAATACCCATCACCAAAAAGAATAATAAAACAGGTTTAATGGTATACATGTATCATGTATGCCTTGGTATTATCAGAAACTGTTGTAGGGATGCATGGAATCATAATTGTAAATGCCATTCTCATATTGTGAAAACATGATCTCTTTGCATATTAATATTTAAAACTCACAATTTTTAGTCGGCTTAAGCCATCAAAATCAGGCTTTTTCTTCCCAAAATGTTGCAAGACCTCCTCACGCGCCCTTTCTTGCCATTCAGGATGCATGCTCAACACGACCATAGTCCAGGTCAGCAGCACTGATGTTGTCTCCTGTCCCGCAAAATAAAATAGTTTGCACTCTTCTATCACATCGTTAGTTGTCATCCCAAGACTTGAGTCTGATTTCCCGTTTTGCCCGATTTCCCTCATGTTTGATTCTAACAAAAGACCAAGCAGGTCATCTTTTGTGGTCTCTCCATTTTGGATAGCATTCTCCCTTTTCGCAATAATGCCCATGAGTAGTGTTCGGACCTCTCTTCCGATCTGCTTCATCCTCCTATTGTTTTCAGTTGGTAGGTACCTGTGACAACAGTGAACAAGACCTAATATCATTTCATAATTTTGCAAAGAATATTGACACTTACCCTGGTACCTTGGCAAGGCTTAAACTGGAAGTAGTAATAAGAGGTGCATATTTAGTGGTTAATCACTGTTACCATTTCCGTATTTGTTTGTTTGTTTGCATGTTTATTTGTTTTTGTTTTTAATTTAGCTCTTAAACCTGGTTACACAATACTGCTATAATATCTGAAGAATTGCAGAACATAGAAAAAAAGATACTATATGTTTATTTTCAAGTTAAATAATATCCACAAATTTATAGTAATAGTACACATGAAAGGCATAATTCAGCAGAGGAAAATTGGTCAACTGCTGCACTTCGTTTTGTCTTGTACACGAATCATGAAACTGATTACAAATTACAAAATTATTTTCTAAATAAAAGCCAAAATACCGAGGTAAAGAGACTCATACCAGTTGAATGGCAAGAACAATGTTGGAACAGCTTTGATGATACACTCAGCCATCTCACTTTGCAGCTGAAAAATGCGTCTCCCTTCCAAGTAGCTACTGCCAAATGCTGCTCTTGAAATGACATCTCCTGTTAAATTTTGCATCTCTGGCCAAACATCGAGCTCAAATGACCCATCAGGCCCCACTAAGTTCTCCCATCTGTCAACTAGCTCATCACAACAGGCAGAGAATGCTGGCACCATCATCTGAAAAGGAAAAGGTTTTTATTGGCTTCCCATTAGGAATAATTAAAATGTAGTATCCCCACAATCAATATTTAAAACATTAAATTAATAATTCTATTTCTAAAACTTGCGGTGTTAAACTTGACATCATAAAACTGAATGGTTGCTATAGAAATCGTACTTTTTTTAAAAAAAATTATTTTTATTTTTATTTTTATCATTAATTGCTAAAATGACATGAGTCCATGGTACTATGCATATCACGGGTTGTTACCGTGCTACGGCTCTATATTCGAGTTTTCAAATCCTAACGGTCGATCCGAACCGTTCATCTTGTTCTCCATATTAATATGTATTTGGAGACCAAATTTTACATTTTTTGAAATTTTTTTACTATTTTTTTAGATATTTAGAAAATTACTTGATCTGAAAATTCTGGACCATCAAAAAACAGTGATTTTCAATAAATCTAAAAAAATAGTAAAAAAATTTCAAAAAATATAAAATTTGGTCTCCAAACACATATTAATATGGAGAACAAGATGAACGGTTCGGATCGACCGTTAGGATTTGAAAACTCGAATATAGAGTCGTAGCATGGTGCCAAATCGTAATATGCATAGTACCATAGACTCACTCAAATGACATTAATAAATTAACAGTCTCCTACATATTAATTGATATGAAAGGATAAACTGAGACCAGCAGTACCAATTTAATACAAAATTATATAGAGCACATCATAAACCACTACAATGCCAATACGAGAGCAAACTATTGGTTCCCATGTCACTAATACTATTCACCAACATTGCTCCTATTTTTTTCCCCACAAATACAAGAAAGGTGCCAACCAAAGTTTTTTGAATGAAAGAAGAGTGAGTCTATGGTACTATGCATATCACGGGTTGTTACCGTGCTACGGCTCTATATCCGAGTTTTCAAATCCTAACGGTTGATCCGAACCGTTCATCTTGTTCTCCATATTAATATGTGTTTGGAGACCAAATTTTACATTTTTTGAAAAAAATTTACTAATTTTTTAGATATTTAGAAAATCACTTGATCTGAAAATTCTGGACCATCCAAAAACAGTGATTTTTAATAAATCTAAAAAAATAGTAAAAAAATTTCAAAAAATGTAAAATTTGGTCTCCAAACACATATTAATATGGAGAACAAGATGAACGGTTTGGATCGACCATTAGGATTTGAAAACTCAAATATAGAGCCGTAGCACGGTAACAAATCGTAAAATGCATAGTACCATAGACTCACTCATGAAAGAATTTTATGTGGAACGTTTCATTAACTTAGCAGCTAAGCACCTATATATATATCACAAAAGTAAGAACCAGGTACATATCGAAAGAATTTATTACTTTCCTATGTTTGATTTTATGGCATAAATTACCTTTAACTTCTCTACATGAAAGGCAGGATTGAGAAGTCTTCTATGCTTAGCCCATTTCTCCTCTTCATAATTGACAAGCCCGTCAGCTAATAGCCGAACGAATGGGTTTGTTTTTTGTTTCTGAAAGTGCCCGAATTTATTGGATAGAATTTCTCTCACCAATTCTGGATCCCTGATTGTAATTCTGGGGATGGGCCCAAACCAAGTAAAAGACTGTTTGCCTGTGTTTTGTTAAAGTGAAATCAATAATTTTCATCCAACAAGTTAAAGATCGTCAATGAATAATTAATTATCCGTCGGTGATGAAGTTTAATTTGGGATATTGCAATTTAAAATATAATTCCGTCGTAATTCACCCATCAAAACTAAGAAAAAATAAATGAGGGATTCAAAGTTGGGACCAAATTCTTTCATGCTGCGATGAAGCAGAGGCGCAACACGAGGGATAATATCGTGCGAAAATGGCATGGGCTTGGCGCGCGCTTCTTTGTTGAGCCGGATGTTCTCCTTCATATCACCATCAAGGGACCGGTACACGGTACCCCGCAGACCTTGCTTCCTAAGCGCCTGGTCCAGGCGCCTCGGCCTAAGCCACGTTGAATGGACTTGGGTCGCTCCCCATACGAGAAGCATGGAAAACGCGCCTATGAAAACACTCCATATCCACAGGTTGGGGTTGGATCCAAATTGTGAAAATATTTGTTGCATCTTTCACTGCGGTTATGATCGAGTATATTATATTACAGCTGAATTAAGAAACAATTTTGAGAGAATCGAAGTGGGTATCCCTAATAAAAAGGGAGGAGAATATAGGAGAGTATGGCTTGGAAACCAAGCCAGCCGCCAGGTGTATCTTTCAACCCTGCGTTTCTCGAAGACAATGACATCATTGCGTTCCTATCTTTCTGTCTAAATTGTTTTAAGTTTTACCGATCAGTCTAATATCATGTGGAGTTCCGTTACTTTTGGTACGCTGTGTTGCTCCCCTTTCTCCGATAGTGTATACTTCCCGAAAATTATGTATTTCTCCAAAATATAAAAATTCACGAATATGCTCCAATTAAAAATATATTACAGATATAGACTTCTCCCGTTCTCCGTGAGTGGGTGACAACTGAGAAGTAGAAATAAATGAAAAAAATTATGGAAGTGAAAGTAGTCACTTTATTTGAAATAACAAAATGCAACTTTGGAAGAATAGAAACTAAAAACACCACGTCAACTAATTTCTCTCCTTAATTATAAACATCCAACCAAATAAAATTAATTTATGAAATATTTTCCTTTCGCCTTTTTCTTCTTCTGTCCTCTATCTAAGTTTCAAGCAAATATTTTATTTCTAGAAATTAAAATTTTAATTCTTCATAAAATTTCTTCCAGAAATAGATGAAAATCCATCTTGATCACATATTGCTAAAGTTTACTCATACAGTTCCATTGATTTTTTTTTTTTTTTTAAAGTTTTGATTTTTTAATTTCTAAAACAAAATCTCCAAACAAGGTCCAAAGACAGGGACAGACCCACACACAGTCAGATGGGGCAGCTATCCCTCTTTGGATTTTGAAATTCAGTGAAAAAATACATATCTGGTCCCACTTTGCTTCTCTCTGAAAATTGTTTTGCCCCTCTCTGAAATTGAAAAGTCCGTTAGACCAGTCCGAAAACACTGTTAATGAGAATTTTTGTTGATTTATAGAAATTTACGAATCCATACCAACTTTATTATTTTTAATATGTAAAATGATAATATTTTGTTGTATTTTTATTATGTAAGACTATTATTTTTATTGTTTCTTATTATGTTAATTGTTTATTTTATCTAGTACATGATTAGTTAATAAGTTTGGACTAATAAGTTACTTTAATTTAATTCCTGCTCCTCCCTAACAAAAATCCTGTATCCTCCCCCTATTCAAAACCAAAGTCCATATCATTTTCTTGCACAAGTTGTGACCGCATCTCTTCTCTCTTCACGCGCGAACTAAATGCCCCCTCAATCCTCAAGTACATCTATATTGAATGCATTTATTGTCTGCTATTAATTGCAAAGTGTAATTTTGAGAAACAAGCCAAACACAACGAGTGTTGTCTTCAACCAGGGTGTTTTTAAGCCTAAAACGAAAATTTCCTTTTTCTGGAAATTGTTAATTTTTATTCCATAACAAGGGTTCTCCTACTAAAGTACTAATAGGGTTTATCCAAAATTAATTGTTAGTGTTAACTTCTTATTTGTATTTTGTACAGTGTTTTGCTGCCCCACCAAAATTGTTGATTCTTCCGACCCAGAAATCCCGGTTCGGAGAGAAATTATTTAATTAATATATCTAACCAGATAAGGAAAGATTGGAAATTCATAGGGAAAATTTGTCGAGTTTCTAGGTTCTAGCTACTGTTGTTTTGTCACAGTCTCACAGATCATAGATGGAAATCTTCGTCTTCTTCTCTGCATTGTAGAGCAAACAAAACAGAGATGGCAAAACATATTGATTTTTTATTGAACCAATTGCAGAGCCAATTAACTTTGCAACTCATGAGATTTTTTGTGGCCTGATCGTAGCGAACATACATTTTCATCATTTTTTTTGAGTGAGTCTATGGTACTATGCATATTACGATTTGTTACCGTGCTACGGCTCTATATTCGAGTTTTTAAATCCTAACGGTCGATCCGAACCGTTCATCTTGTTCTCCATATTAATATGTGTTTGGAGACCAAATTTTATATTTTTTGAAACTTTTTTACTATTTTTTTAGATTTATTGAAAATCACTGTTTTTGGATGGTCCAGAATTTTCAGATCAAGTGATTAAATATCTAAAAAAATAGTAAAAAAAATTCAAAAAAAATGTAAAATTTGGTCTCCAAACACATATTAATATGGAGAACAAGATGAACGGTTCGGATCGACCGTTAGGATTTGAAAACTCGAATATAGAGCCGTAGCACGGTAACAACCCGTAATATGCATAGTACCATAGACTCACTCATTTTTTTTTCCATTATAAGTATCAAAATTTTTAGTTATCAACGTATTAGGGGTGAAAAAAGTATGGATAATATCTGATCCGTATTGAAAAATTTGATGTGGATATTCAATATCTGAATATCCGTGTGGATAATGATACTGATATGGTTTTACGTTTCAGTTATCCAAATAGTAGATATATACCATATATTTTAATATATATTACGAAAAATTTATGTTACTCAAAATTATAATTAGATAAATATTACAAACTTTAATATTTTTTATTATTTTTTTAAAAATATCTGATTTGATCCGGACTCATATCCATGTATGTATGATATCTGCTCTATATCCGTATCCGAAAAATGAAAAAGAATATGGATATTGTTTACCAATATCCGCTCCATATCCATTCCGTTTTCACCCCTACAACGTATTAATCAGACAATTTTTTTGCAAATTGGGACATTACTGGGTGAAAGATTTTTTTATTTTTATTTTTATGAAAACTAAAATTGGAATTTTGAAGGACTTTAATTGATTATCTTGTTTTAAATCTTTTAAGCAAAATTTTTTTGATATCCATTTTTAAACTATTTGAAATAGACTGCACCAGGTACCTCGCGGTTGTGAAAAATCATTTATCTGAACTATATCAATGATTAATTAAGTTTAATAATGCTCTATGTATATAAACAAGTGTGCTATGCTAAAAGAAAATTTGAGGATGATATACATGTACCTCCATTTCGTTATTAAAAGTTATCATATTCAAATACATATTCTAATGAGTTTATACATTTTTAATATTGTTGGATAATGCAACGATATTTTTTAGAGGTGATCCGATAAAAATATTGACAGCACTATTTTATCTGAATGCAACTCATAGACAATGTAATCGATATGAAAAAAAATATGACTTATGTGCAGTGTATTGTATGAAGTCAAAACAACATTGTCAATATTTTAACTTTAATTCACTTGCCAAAAAAAAAACTATTTTTTTTTTTTTAGCTTTAACAACAAAGATTCGAAACATTTTTCATAGAAAAACAAAAAATAAAATGAGATCGACCCTCCATAAGTACATTTTAAATTGTCTGTTACTTTCAGACCATCCACAGAGTTCTCCAGTTCAAGTGCGAATGGAGATGATGTCAGTACCCATGTACAAAGTACATGATGCCTATAGCAATAATGGTGGATTCATACAGCTATACAGGACAAGAGGCTTTAACTAAATAATAAGCAACTACTGTTATATATATTAGGGATTTGAAATAGCAGGGCAATAAAAAAAGATACGTACACAGCTGAGACCTGAGACGGAAAGAAAAGATAAAAGGCCAAGTTTTGTTCATTTTGTTACAGGTTTGCAAAACTAAAGCAAATTAAGATATGAGCAATTAAGTTTTATGGGACGAAAATTTCAGAATATAAATTGTGTGAAAAAGGATAATATTTTGGCACTGATCAAAGTAGAGAATGGAAGGATAGTTCTCAAGCTAATACTAATAATTAATAAATGACTATAAAATAAATACTTATAAAATATTTACCACAAATTTATTGGACAATCACAAAAATCAGTTAAATAGTTATGAAACTTGCAATGTAAATTGATTGTGATCCGAACTGGCTAGTCCGATCAATATCTATTTATATAATATTTTAATTCTTTTTAAATTAGTATCAATGTCCTTCTACAAATTAATAAATCCATATATCAAAAGTGTTGAATAAGTAGTATTTTTTTTTAAATATAAAATTCGGTTCTAGACAAGATATGAATACGTATATCACATTAAACCGCGTGGCTTCGACATTGAAATATTGATATATAATTTGATTTTTGGAAAAGACGAAAGGAAGAACGAAACTCTGATATATTTTACCTCTGTAGAAACTATATATATATACCGGTATCTAAATCGGTATACATCTGCTTTTGTTCTTCCCCGTATATATATATATATATATAGGGCATGGCTAAATTGCTGCCGGCAGCATTTCAGCGGAGATGCTGCCGGGGCAATATCGTAAATTGTGATGTTCAAACAATAAATCCAAACCGTTAGATGTTTAATCTATATTATAATCTACTTGGAGACCAAATTTTATATTTTTTGAAATTTTTTTACTATTTATTAAGCTGGTTTGAAAACCGCTGATTTCAGTAAATTTCTGCAGTATTGAAATCAGCGGTTTTCAAGCCAACTTAATAAATAGTAAAAAAATTCCAAAAAATGTAAAATTTGGTCTTCAAGTAGATTATAATATAAATTAAACATCTAACGGTTTAGATTTGTTGTTTGGACATCAGAAAATAAAAAAAGCCCCGGCAGCACCTCCGACTGAAATGCTGTCGGCAACAATTTAGCCGTGCCCATATATACATATGTATATGTATATACATATGTATATGTATATACATATGTATATATATTATGGTACCCATAGCCGATACGTAAGTACCATTCGCCTCTTTTCAATGCACACGGCGCTATTCACCGACCTCAGGACCACACTCTCACCCACCACTTGCTCACACACCCACCCACACACATCCAAATTAACCCACACGCAGTAGGAAGTAGGAACAGTACTGTTCGCATTGCATTTATGGCCTTATGGGTTGGTTGTTTCAATTCTATCTCTTCTGATTCCGACTGCACCTCTACACCCAATATTAATGCCAATGCATTATTTCTAGGCTCCCGCTCCCTTCCTTCCCCTGCTCTCACCTTATCATCACTAACACAACCATATATATATTTCCATAGAATAAAATGCTACGCTCTCTCTGTTATGTCATAATGTCATTTCTATCTTCTTGAAAAGATCAATCAGCTGTGCGATACTCATCTGCTCTCTCTCCTGTTAATGATATGATCACATATATATATCTCTCCTCTTCACCTCCTCAGACTCAGAGCCTATCCTAGCTACATTATTTCTTTCTCGGCCCCACTTCTTTAACTAAATAAAAGAGAGAGAGAGAGAGAGAGAGAGAGAGAGAGCAAGCAGCAAACGAAGATCAATAAAAATAATGAGGAGACGAGGAAGTTGTTCTTTGTCTTTCTTCAATGCTACTACATTGGTTTTCTTCATCTTCTCCTCTTTGTCCCAATGTACCATCCTAGGCGTCAATGAGCAAGAGGCGGACAGGATATCGGCTCTTCCCGGCCAACCTCAGGTGTCGTTTCAGCAGTTTTCGGGGTATGTGACGGTGAATAAGGAGCATGGAAGAGCGCTCTTCTATTGGCTTACTGAGGCCATGGGTCATGCCGAGAGGAAACCTCTTGTTCTTTGGCTCAATGGAGGTTAGCTCCTTCATTCAATTTTTTCATGCTTTCTTTGTTTGTCTATCTGTTTTTGTATAATAAGGCGATAACGAAATTGGAGAATTGGAGATTGAGCTAGGCAGCTTGCCTACCTTGTCCATATATTGTCATAATATTTTTGTTTTGAAATACTAGAAAAGCTTCCTGATAATTAGTTACAAGGATAAGGAAATAATTAATCTTTTATATTTTTCATTTGTCCTATTTGTTGTTAACCAACTGCAAGTTTCATATATATTTTTATTTATATAAGGCTATAAGTATAATTCATTAAGGTTCTTCTTGCGAGCATATGTATGATTTTCTTTTCTAAATACTTTTTTTTTATAATAAGAATTCCGTTAATTTTAATATTTATTTTAGATGTTTCGTGGGAGACTTCAAGTATTTTCGTAAATAGACAAGACACATCACTATATTAAGTTTATAATCATATTTTTTTTTTGGCTCAATAGTTGTTTAATTATTTATTGGTTGTAAATAATTGGTTCTTTATGAGAACACGGACAACAGAAATAAATGATGTACGCACCTAAATTTATCATCTGGTTAAAAGTTTGACTACATGTACCATTTCATGTTGTCCTGTCTAGAAGTAGATCATCATATCAGAAAAGACTTTTACAAAGCCGAGTTTTTAATTCAAGCATTTGCCTTTCCAAAAGTTCCCTTGTCAAATAACTTTGCAAGAAGTTATGTTTTTAATACGGAAAATGCATATATTTTTATTGGGGGTATAAAGATCTCATTGGAAGGTTAATTTATGATTCTTTTTGTTCTTACATGAAAGATAGATTGCTTTTTCAAATGTAGTAATGGCTTAACTTTCTGGTTTTTTTCTTTTTCTTTTTTTTTGAAAAAAAGATACAATGTGATTCGCTTTTATGAACAGAATTTATATCATGTACAGTGTGACTTTACATACGCATAATAAATGTGCGCCAATAAAAATGGGAACCCTTTCAAATTTCAATTGCTCTGTCCTGTTGCAGAAACAGTCCACTTGTCAGAAGTTGGTTTAAATTTTACAGCTGGAAACAGACAGAAATGAAATTTAGCTTGAATCCTTGTTTATATATATATATATATATTTTTTTTTTGAAAAACAACCAACAGTCTTAGAACTTTTTCTAAGCAACTGTGCTAACTAATTCCCTTTCAAAAATTACTTTGGGTTTTATAACTACTATTATTTTCTTGTTCTTTTCTTGGAAATGGATGCATAATAATGCATTTCTCTTTCTACTTTCTTCGCTTCTGTATACTGTATAGTGTATAGTCTGTATTAACCCGCACGGTTCAATCCCAACATGTGAACTCTGAGCACTATTATTATTCCCTATCCAGTGTTGGTACAAAACTCCAATTATGACTGATCCTTTATCACTGTACCTTCACAACTTACAGTCCTCTCTCTGATTTGCTTTTTTGTGTAGTTAAAAAAGGGAAACCTGGATTAAGCCCAATAATTTTTTTAAGTGTGGTTTTAAATTTCATTTGTTTTTAAGACCCAACAAAATGACAACAATGATGGTTAATTCGTCTCATTGTCTGCACTCTGCAGTGGGATACTTTACCAGTATCTGCTGTTGATCTGTAGTTGAGTGTTATAATGGCATTTATTTCTCTATTACAGTTTAAAACTAGTATTTAGCTGTTCAATAAATTCTGGTATCAAACAGTACTGTAAAAACTATCATGAACTCCATTATGGAAATCACTGTACGTCGGCAGTTACAAAAAAAAAAGTGACTACAATATATATATATAGTAATAATAAGACTAAATAATAATAATATATCATAATATCAGACAGTGGCGGAGCCACCTATATCCAGGGGTAGGCAGTCGCCTACCCCTGGATTTTGAAATATGGTATCAAGTTTGTATATATTTGGTTTGGATTTGAGTTTTGTCTATTCCTGATTGAGTCAAAGTTCTCGATTAGTGAAATTGGCCGAGTCGTTACAATTTTGGTAGTCTTTCAACTATCTATTTTGAAATATTCCGACAAGAAGAAGGTTAATAAGAATGGTATGATAGTGGGACTACAATAAATTTGTTATTTTTTGTGAAAGGAATAGACTAAAATGTTTTATAAAGTAATATACTGAAATTTAATGTAATGTATTAAATTATTTTTATTATGTTTAACTATTCAAAATGAGCTGAATTTTAATAGAAGAGTCTTGTGAACTATACTTCAAAGTAAACTTTCAAAAAAATCGAGTTTTCAATCTAATTCGATGGATTTCTACCGATTTTCTTGATTTTAATTCATGGTTAATTACCGATTCCGCTTCCAATAAAAATTATTTAATAATATTTAATAATTTAAATAAAATAAAATAATAATAATTTATTTTGCCTACCCCTGATGAAAATCCTGGCTACGCCACTGATATCAGAGTAAAGCTAGGGTGTGATGTGCTCACCAAGAGGATATGGTGAGCACAACTTCAAAAGTATATTGGATCGACTTTAAACTCAAAATCCAACCCGTTGAAATCCATGTACTTCATGAGTGATGTATGTACATATAAAATTTTGAAAGTTTCGAGTTTATTTGCTACACGGTCAAGCGGTCAAAGAAATGATAAAAATTGAATATATAAAACAACTTATAAATTAAGTTATAAAAAGTTACTTTCTTTGACCGCTTGTCCTTGTAAAAATAAACTTGAAACTTTCAAATAATTTCATGTACATGCATCACTCATGAAGTATAAGGATTTCAACGGTTTGAATTCAGCATTTGAAGTCGATCCAATATACCTTTAGAGTTGTGCTCACCAAACCTTCTTGGTGAGCACATCACACCCTAGCTTTACTCCATAATATCAATATCACATTGCATTGTTTAACAGCTCTGTCTGCATATCTTTTTGTCGAGTGTGAGCTAGTGGGCTACCTTTCTTGCATATTTTTTGAAGGTGTCGTTTGGGGCCTCAGTGTGACAGTATTACACATGTTTGTCTCTAGAGTCTAGATTGCTTTTCAGTTTTGAATATCCAAATTCATGTGACTGAGTACTGAAGCGCTATCGCATGTATTGTTGCATTGGATATGCTGCCACCTGCCAGTAATGACCAACCGGTGCAGAAACACAACTAATACATAATTTTATATATATAGAAACTAATATAAAAATTTAAGATACTAGAAAGATTGGTCTAAGATTTTGATACAATAGACGGAACCTTACAAATTCCAACTCCAAACAATGAATTCCACCTAACCACATGTAATTGTACATAGTTGTCGCCGCAAGTGATCGGGATATAAGTATAATTTTGCAAAATCTTTTGGAACATGGAACATTTTGAGAACAAAGGTACCGAAATTCAGTGCTAATAAGGCGAGATTATATAAAGCTGCAAGGTTAGCCTTTTATCTTATCTTATTCCCTTTGTCTCTTGCCCTGTCATCATCACATTCTCTGATCCACCTATGACCTATCGATCCTCGCTGAAAAAGGCCACCGGGTAGAAAACAAAAACAAACCCGCTTTCAGATCGACCGTTTCTCTCTCTATTTTGCCCTTTCCGTTTAATCTGTGCCTCGGAAAAGCAAGAGCATCCAAAAGGCTGGGAGAAAAGGAGGGAAAAGAGAGAGAAGTGAGAACCTTTCTGGCTTTCTCTATTGAGGGTTTGACTCGGAAATGGCGTAATAATGAGTTATGAAGACCTAATAAGACTGAGGGGGTGGGGGAGTGCGGAGTGGGGAGGAGATCTGTGGGGTCTGGAACGGAGAAGCTTGGACCGCTTTGAGCCACGCGCGGTGTGAGGAGATTTGTGTACTGTCTCTTTCTCTGTCTTTCTTCTCTCTCTCTCCCTCTCTCTCTCTCGTGTTGGAGTGGCAATTTGGTTATGATGTCAATATTAAATTATTAATGATTTTAGAAAAGTACTTTTAACTTGGCCAAAAGTAAGAAAGGACAACATTTTGCATAACCGTCGTTGCCGTTGGTGTACCTTTTTTGATTTAATAAACACTTATTTTAATTAAGCTCTGTATAATTGTGGGTTTGGTCCCATTTAGGAAGTGCTTAGTAAAGTACTATGTACTTGTAGATGTTGTATACAGTGGGAGAAGAAAGGGAAGGAGGGACCAAAGATATTTTGTTTGGATTATGTGATGTCCCAACCAGTAAATTCTAAGCATCCAATGGCAGACAGTACTATTAATAAATACATAATTGAGAAGAGACAATTTTTGTTAGGCTAGATGTAGTTGACATGTCCATTACTTTGCCGACATGGCTATGTAATGGTAACTTCATAAGATTCTTAAATAATATATCAGAACAGCTGCTCTAAATATCTTAAGGATTCAAGTAATGTATTGTTTTTACCTTGTTTGAAGCAAAGTTGAATCTGTTCAACTTGTATTGTGGTCCCTGACCAACTTGACAATCCAAACATGTAGTCTTTCACTTTTCTTTCTTTTCTTTTTGGTCACTTGGTGTCTACAGTCCTCACTGTTGGGTTCCTCAGAAAATAAACCCACTCAACTGGGTCTTTTTTAAAACTTTCTGCGCAAATCATTTTATTCTCACTTTTATTCACATAAACTGGCAGATCTTTTCATCACTTTCAATTTTATTTGATGAAATACCCTGAAATACAAGCAAATCATATAAACTATTTATCTGTTAATCATTTAATTCTAACAATTAGTCACATAATTAACGAAGTTAGAAAAATGAACTGCTGTTGTTAATGTTAGCATTTGAAAACATTTAATACACAATACTTCCAAAAGAAAACATTCAATAAAAATATGAACTACAAAGAAATATTAAATGGGAATTAAAGCTGGTATGTTGGAACTTCCTCCCAGGTCCAGGTTGCTCATCAGTAGCATATGGAGCATCCGAAGAAGTTGGACCATTTCGGATTAAGCGAAATGGAACCTCTCTCTATCTCAATAAATACACATGGAATAGAGGTACTTTTGAACCTCTTTGTTGTACTACATACTAATGCAGCTTCGGCATTGTAAATTTTTGTTGCCTGTGATGGTGATAATTCATTTTATTGTTTTCCGTTTCAAAGAAGCAAACCTTTTATTTTTGGAATCGCCTGCTGGTGTGGGATTTTCGTATACAAACACTCCCTCTGATCTTAAGACTACTGGGGATAAAAGAACAGGTTAGTTATATCTTATACACTTGAATTCTAGGAGACTAAGCTCTGATTTGGGTATTTCTTTCATACTAGACCAGGCTTAGTTTGAACCTTTGAGGCTTTGACCAAGCATCCTTCTTTTCTAATTGTTTTCCCATAGAAGACAGTTAGTAAAAAATTGGGGTTTCCATGAGCCCTACTTGAAACATTTGATATATGTACATTTGGTGCCTTATTTAGTTAGGAAGTAACAATCGAGATATTATTTCAGCTCAAGATGCACTGAACTTTTTGATTGCTTGGCTGGAAAGGTTCCCGCAATACAAACATCGCGAATTTTATATAGCTGGGGAGAGCTATGCTGGTAGGTTTGTCAAACTTAATTCAATATGTCACCTCCTACAATTTCATCTCATGTGTTCCGATTGGACTTCATCTCATTATTAATTCTAGGGCATTATGTCCCTCAATTGGCGAAGAACATTGTGGATTACAATAAAGGATCATCGAAGCCCTTCATTAACCTCAAAGGAATTCTTGTGAGTACCATTTTCCATTCATGATATATAAAATTGAAATAAGAACTTACTATAAAACCAACAAGGTTTGTTATCATGATTGCTACCTGTACAGATGATGCATGAATGAAATAATTATGATGCTTATCTAAAGTAATGTTATTGGTTTGTTTAGGTTGGAAATGGTGTCACAGATAACTACTATGACAATATCGGCACAGTCTCTTACTGGTGGACCCATGCCATGATCTCTGACAAGACCTACCGCTCAATTCTCTCCTCTTGCAATTTCACCTCCTATAAGACTTCAAAGACTTGTGATCTTGCCCTCGACTACGCCATGAACCATGAATTTGGTGACATAGACCAATACAGTATCTACACTCCTTCCTGTGCTAAATCTAATTCTACTGTGTCTAGGCCAGTGATGCGGCTTAGAAACAGTGCTATTCGTAGGAGATCCGGTTATGATCCTTGTACTGAGAACTATGCAGAGAAGTACTATAACAGGCAAGATGTGCAAAGAGCAATGCATGCGAATACCACAGGTATCCCATACAAATGGACTGCGTGTAGGTTAGTATCATGTGAACTATGTGGGCATCCCGCTTTCTTTTTACATGAGAGGTGTTGAAGTCTGAAATTTTAACATATTTATGATATAATTTTAAACAGCGATGTGCTTATAAAGGCATGGTGTGATTCTGAGTTCTCTTTGCTGCCGACGTATAGGAAGCTGATTACATCTGGACTTAGAATTTGGATATTTAGGTGAGAGTAACTAGACTGAAAAAGGCATCATATACAAAAAAAAAACTAACAAAAATGAATTGTTTCAGTCATAAAATTATGTTAGTTTGAGAGCTGAATGATTTTTATATAGTCGTGATATTTGTTTACTTGCAGTGGAGATACAGATTCAGTAGTTCCAGTGACGGCGACAAGATTCTCAATTGGCCACCTTCGCTTGAAAGTTAAGATCCCTTGGTACCCATGGTACTCAGGTAGACAGGTATTATATCTTCTATTTTGAACTTCTCGCACAAAGTTCTAGCCTTTTGCAAATTTGTTCGACCTGGTTCAGCTTGATAAAAGGCATTTCGTAGTTTGTATTCTGTACCAAGCAAGACGTCCTGTTGTTTATTGAAAGAAAAGGCGAGAACTTAAAGACTCATGCCCCAGTAGGGTAAATTAGTTGCCTCCCAAAAGAAGAAGTGAAAGACAACCAATTTAATAGTGGCCAAAATTTCTAACCTGAGCTGCCTCTAAAACCTAACAGTAATAATCAATTATTAATTGAAGCTTGGCTTTGGTTGAATTCGCCATATGAAACACAATTTTGTGCATTGAAATTGCATCCAGTTTGGTCCACACTCCTCGAGTAATCTCTCTAGCGCCTAGGCATTAAATTTAGATTATAAATAAGCAAATCTTCTTAGCACGGTTACCATATTGGTCGGACCCTGCCTACCACTACTAAGCCATGTGTTCTGATCTTTGCTTTAAAAACAATCTAAATGTGTTCTTCTTTTTGACTTGAACAGGTCGGGGGATGGTCTGAGGTGTATGAAGGATTGACGTTTGCCTCCATAAGGGGTGCTGGACATGAAGTGCCATTGTTTCAGCCAAGACGGGGATTTGAAATGTTTCAATCATTCTTGGCTGCGAAACCATTGCCGAAGTCATAACATTTGTATTTTCTCTCATTGTTTGAATTTCGGAGGGATGGTCATTGGTCAAATAAGGGCTAAACTTGATCTCAATAGTAGGTATGGTCAGGGCAAATCCTGAGTTTACATGTGATTTGTAACATATAATGTCTGATTTGTTAACAGCACATTCACAATTGAATGCAGTTATCATTTTCATTTCTACCTTCCTCGACTATTGGATGATATATTTGCCGGCTTGTGCTAGTTCAGATTTCTTTTCATTTCTCATTGAGAAGGCAAATAGGCTGTTATCAAGGATCCCTCAAATTTACTGGGCTAATAATACATGAATTGGGCCGAAACATAAATCTGTATATCATTTTAAGGCCCACAAGATCCATAGTAATAAATTCAAATGTACTGGGCTAATGATACATGCATTGGGCCAAAACATAAATTTGTATATCATTTTTAGGCCCATAAGATCCATAGTAATAAATTACGCTGATTAACTTCTCCAGTCCCGCCAACCCGCCGTGGCTACAAACTCAACCGACCCGGTTCAGTAAAATAGCGCGGTTCAACCGTAGATCGCGCCGATGGAGTGGGAGGACAAGTGGTGGGCTGTCGACAAAGCCCAGCATATCCTCGCTTGCTTCCTCATCGTCCTCCTTGTCACCGCACTTACCGGACGGAGCCGCCACCCGTTCATCCGCCATCGGAGCACCACCATCGGCTCCATTGCATCCCTCGTCGCCGGGGCTGTGAAGGAAGCCGGTGACGAGATTGGCCTCTGGAGATCCGCTGGCGGTTCCGTCAAAGATGCCGCCGCTGATCTCCTAGGTGTTGTTCTCGCTTTGATCGTGCTTGATTTTTGGAAGAGGTGGGTTCGATTGACCCGTCAGAGGCGGGATGAAGATGAGGGGATCTCCATAGTCTGATTGATTTCTGGAGGTCAAGTGAATTTAGTTGGAGAGCTGCCCATGATATTCAATGGAATGAATCACCGAATTGGTATGTTTGTGTTTGATGCACAAAAAAAGAAAAAAGTCGAAAATAGATTTGCCTAATTAGCACATGCATGATCTTTAGCTCATTCGTATGGTAATCACTTGGTAACTGACAGTAACAATGCTCTGATGGTATTTGCACTCGAGTGGATGTGAATGTAGCCATTGCATTATTTATTGGGTGCACTTCAAAATATTTGGCACAGTTCAGTTTTCCTCTGAAACTGTTACTACTTTCTTGTGAATTTCATCAATTCATTTCTGCTGATCATACTTTTAAAAGCCTCAAAATGAGTTCGTTGCAGTACACTAGAGCTTTCTTTTATATTAATTTTGATTTTTGCATCTAAATACCGACATTATTTTGGAGTAACTGACACCAATTAGCCAAGCCTTTTTTTTTTTAGCATGTTTAATTCTAGTTGCTGTTCTCAAGTGACACAAAGTTAATTTGATAATGTTTTTGCTTTTCTGATATCTTGTTTTAATACCTTGTCTTTTGGAGATACAGAGCCTTTGTGCATGAAGAGGGTCGGGATTCGAAGAGCATTTGTGCATTGCTGATCAATGATTAAAACAGTAAGTTAAAATTGTAGTTTCTGAGTAATGCATAAAATGATTAGGAGTAATTTTGCTGGTGAAAATTTCCAAATTTTGATTTTGCAATTTGTTGAAGTTTGTAATGACTCTTGAATTTAATTATTACAGATTTTTTGTGTGATCCGACATTTCACAGGTACCCCATTGTGATGATTTATTAAGCTTGCTTTAACTAATAGATTCTCTCAGGTGCTTTTCAGTTTTGGACAGTGAAACTCAATTCATTTAATTTTGAGTGTAACTATTAGGACTATATTTTCAATTGCTTGCTTGTTTTTTTTAAAAAAAAAATAAAATAAAGATCGGATTAGCCTCTCACTTTATTATGCATGTTATATTCCGAAATTTTAAAACAATAATTAATTTGCTAAAACAATTTTTTACACTTAAATAAAATTTTTATTTCAATTAACGATCGATCGGATATTATCTGACTGACTAAATGAATCTAAAATTTCGAAATATAAATAAAATATCATTAATAAATATATAACACCTACAAATTTCATTAATAAATAAAATATAGAAAATTGGAAATGGTAATGGTAATGTTATACATAAAGATGTAGATATGATTAATATCAAATTATTCGACTCTAATTTGAGAAATAAAAACGTGAAATATTTGAACACATAATAATATAAATTTTATAAATCTCGAGTTATTATGAATTCTAGAAGTATGACTAAATAAATATTTATATATGTATATATGTTCTAATCGATGTCGAATAAAATTAGAAATAAATATTCACATTATTCGCACGAATTAATTGTAAAAATTATAAACTTTGATTCGAATTTATAAAAGAAACTTGATATTCAAAGGAGACATAAATTAATAAACAAATTTTATTTTTATGCTATTCCCTTTTTGCTTTCCGTCGGGATAAATTCACACCATATACAACCATGTATGGATATTTGTTTCTTTTGGAAAATCTCAAGCATTCATTCTTCATCTGGCACAAATCTCAAGGCTTGTTTCACATTAAAGAATTGGAATTTTTCATGGGATGTTTTTGCCGCGTTGTTTTCAAGGAAGAACACAAGTCGGCTGCAACTGCTCGAGAGGGAGCTGATGTATATCTCCCAAGGTGACAAGATTATAAGTGAGTATTTTCTTAAAGTAAAAAATTTGTGTAGGGAGATTGAGCAGTTCGACGCCAATGCAAAAATTGGCGATGATAGAATGCGGCGGATAATCCTGAATAGCATGAGGCCGGAGTATAGCGCCTTCATCACGGCAATTCAAGGATGGGCGACGCAACCAACCCTGTTGGAATTGGAGAATTTGTTGGCCAGTCAGGAAGCTCTTGCCAAGCAGCTGGCAAGTTTGACAGTAAAGCACGAAAATGAGAAGGCTCTGTATAGTGGTCGACGTGGAGAGTTGAGCAAGGACCGGTATCGACGACAACCTAAGACGGAGAAGGCTTGTCATGAACAATGCAAGAGATGTTCATGTTCAGGGGGGGAGCTCCAAGAGGCCAAGAAGGCAAAGGAGCCGAAAGTGGTGAATACCGAAGTAGAAGAGTGGAGTGCTACAATTGCGGACGACGAGGGCACTATGCGAGGGAGTGCCAGTTCAAGAAGAACGAATGAAACTTTGTGGTGACCATGAAGGAGAAGGCACCAGAGGAGGTCCCAAGTGAAGAAGAGTGGGACGCAGTGGCGGCTGTTGCGATGCAGTCGGTGACCGACGTAGAGGACATCGAAGAGGCTGATGAGCCTGAGGATGAGGAGATCGACTTTGAGTCATGGTTCTTTGAAGAACCAGTTGAAGAACCGGTCGAGAAGGAAACCGGAGTTGTAAAGTGCGCGGTGGCTGATGAGAAGAAGCCACAAGAGAGCACTGAGTTGAAGGCCATCACCAAGGAGGGTGATGATGATGAGATGACACACAAAAGTGTCACTGTTATGGAGAAGATTACAGGACGAGAGTTTGTGCAAGAAGATGCAGCTCGTCTGATGATCTGTCGAGAGAAGAAAGCTCAACAACAATTTGTGTCAAAGCAGTGTGAGAAGAAGATTCCAGAAACTTCTCTTGTGAAGATGACTATTTTGAAAAATCAACCGCAGACATCTGAGCACCTTCGAATTCAGAAAATTAAAAGAAACAACAAGAAGTATAACAATCCAGACAAACGCGGAGTATCAAAGAACAAGACAGCATCAAGTCGGTGCTGAGGGGGAGTGTTGAAATTGACCAGCACCGAGGCCTAAGCCCATAATCCAGATTATTCAAGAAGTCAATATTCGGTAGTATAGTCTAGAATACCTTGAATAAATTGGAGTATAATCTAGAACCATCTAACCGACTTACATAGTCATTAGAAGAAAAAAATATGCTAGAACTAATTGAACCGACTTTAGACACCTATAAATAGGTGAAGGTTTTGTAGAGAAAATTGAGTGAGAGTGATAAGTTCTTAGTCTACTCCTCTCTTCTATCTAGTTAATATTTAAATATCTCTCTCTTTCTACCTCTCTCTCATCTGTTGAGGAAAATCCCTCTTTTGAATTCGATTTTGTATTGAGATTGTGCATTTCTTGCTGTTGACTATTCTTGAGGCATTTCTAGAAACAAGCATTTTTATTTTGCGCATAATCGATTTAGACGGCTATGACGCGAGCCGAGCTTGGAACCGGCCGTTTTCCCTCTCCATCTCTTCCCTTGCCTAATTCGGGTAATTTTTGAAATGCTCGTTTATTTGATCGGAATTTTGCTTCATTGGGTTTGTGATATCTCGCAAACTTATCTATTTTCTGACCCGTATTTTGTACCAAAATCTGTGTTTAAAATTGTCAAATCGTGTTTATTTCATTGAATATTTATAGAATGTGGTACTACTGCAAATTTGTTTATACTTTGCAGAAAATGGGCAAAACCGAGGAAGAATCTGAAATTCGAAGGTTTATACATGGTCCATGTACCTTCTTATGTAGACCGTACAACCCTCTGCCCAACCACAGATACGACCAGGACACCATCCACACGACTTGTATATGATGCTGAAATTTCAAGACTTGAACTTAAAACAGTCATAACTTTTGACTCGTAACTCCGTTTCAAGTGTATGACCACTTTTCGGAAAGCTTGTGAGAAGATATACAATTTGAGCTAAAAACACAGGCACACAATTCGTGTGGATTTTCACACGGGCCGTGTCAAGCATGTCCGAAAATAGATCAATAATTTGAAAATAAGGCTAATTGAAGGAAGGTCGGCCAGAAAAGCTTATAAGTGGGATTTCTTGCACCAGAGACCTCATTCTGGAGCAAAGTAGAGATTTCTAGGTTTGGGAGAAGGCGGCTAATCTTGGAGGCGAAGGGAGGAGGAAAACGAGAGTTTTCCGATGATTCATCTTCTTCTTCTTTCTTCGAGTTTTATCATTTTTTCTTGTTTTATTTTCATCTCTTTTATATGTTTTAGAACCATGTTAGAGAAGATTCCTTAGTTTATAGGATTTTGATGTAATCGAATGTTTTGTTTTACATCTTAGTTATTGAAATTTTTGTGTTGAAATTTGTGTTTGCTTGATTGTGTTTGATTTTAATTGCTTAGATTAAATTGTTTGATTTTTATTAGTTTGCCACTAGATGCATGATCACATCTAAAACACATTTCAATCCTTATAATCTTTCAACCAAACTAAATACATGAGCTAGGTTTAGTGATCCGAAATGTGAAACCAAATAGTAGCCGAAAGGTGAATATTTTCTCTTATCGACGGATAAGAGATTACCTTTAAAATACAAAACAAGCAACTAGGTAATTCGAACCAATATACGCAAGTTGAGGTCTAAAACCTGACGAGAGCAAATATTGCAATTCCATACCAAGTTAATGAACCAATATACGATAGTTGAGGTTTATAAACATTAGGTTTGGTGAGCAAAACTCTACACAACGGAGCATCATAGAAAAAACAGTAACTGCTGCATTCACTCGGGGGCAACTCGGACTGTGTACACGGCCCATGTACCCTAAATCCCTTTTATGGTGGAATCACTTCTACATTTAGAATTGTCTAAAAATAACAGTTTTGTAAAATACTTAATAAATAGTAAAAAAAATAAATTAAAAATAAAAATTTGATTTTAAATCACATTTTTATATAGATATCATTTTTAATGGTTTGAATCGACTATTTAAACTTTAAAAATTACAAAATTAAATTGTTATAAGATGTAATAACTTTCAAATATTGTAAGTGGATCTCTCCTCGTTAAAGTTAATAAAATATAGACGATAGTCACGCACGCACATGGGCATATAATAGGACCTAAAATAGAAGTTGAGAAGTTGGGCATGGCATTGCCAAACAAAAAGGTGTAGCAAGATTAGTTAAGATAATGAGAAAAATGGATCAATTAAGTTATTAGTGTTATTCAGACAAAAGATAGCAAAAGATCATCATGTGACCGAACAAGACCAAAAACTTTGTACGCACAATATGCTTCATGCGCTCATGCATTTCATAATAATATTTAGATAACTATTTATAATTGAGCGTGCACAAATTTAATGCCAGTCAATGTCAACTAAAACACCTCAGGTGGAATCGCCAAATTAAAAGAATTTACTAATTTTATATATAGAGAGAGAGACATTTGAAATTTGTTAAGGTCATAGTTGATTACCAAAACCTTTATACCGGTGTTGTAAATAACAGTATAGGTTCGTCGGACGAACAGATACCGCTAAGCGATTAATCGGAAATAATTGAGAATAATTGATCATACATGGATAAAATCAGCCAATTAATTAGAAAATTCTTTAACGGTTTAGTCACCGCCAACGACTAATCTAACGATTAATCGACTTAAATGGACTTTATTTACAACACTGCTTTATACTAACTGTCTACTAATATGTTTTTGCAATTTTAAAATTCAAATAGTAAAAAATGTTGCAAAATATAAAATCTAAAAAAAGTGATTTTTAAAAATCAAATCTTAATATGGAGAACATACTGAGCACTTCAAATTTGACTATTTGAACTTTGAAAATCGCAAAAACAAAGTACCAAGACCTTGTTTTGTATAAGAAATTGGCTAACATCAAAGTGACATGAATATAATTATATGAAAATGTGCTTTGTTTTGTATATTAAACAGAGTAGGTTTTGCAATATCTTAATAAAAATAAAGCCATTCTGCTTTAGAAAGGGGAAGAATATTTTGTAACATGAACCCCAGAATGTTTATTATTGTCGTACGTAAAGCCAAAAATATCTGCTCAAAGTTCATTTATTAATTTGTTTAGAATTGTTGAGTAAAAGATTAGAATTTCGATTCCCAGGTACCAATCAGCACAAATCCCTGGCAAACTAGATTACCAGAACTGTTAACCATACCTAAACTACCAAACCACAAATGCAAAATAGTAAAAATACAATAGGCTTGAAAAGATAATCAGAATAAATTCTACATTACTGTCATAAAATCTTTGTTTAGAAAGTTCAATCCATGTAATTTACTACCCATGAGAAAATCCAAGCATTTAACTGAGGAAAAAAGATGCACATAATTATCCTTGCATGAGAGAGAAAGATCAAGTTAAGTACTCATGGGCTCAGGTACCGAAGAAGAGAGGATATCAAGCAAGGAGTTAATGGGCTCCAGTTCATCATGCCATAGAGGCAATGTATCTCCTCCGTGGAATTTTCTCGTGACACCTTCAGCATTAATCTGCAATAAACAAAATTTTACATCGCAGCTATTCATTATTTTCATGTCTAAAACCCTAATTGCATGACCTACAGGGAGGTGGGGGGTGCATAGAAGCACAAAAAGAAAAGACTTACAGTAACAGTACGGACAACACCTCCACTTGCACCATCACGGGCCATGGCTAAAGATGCCGCCTTTATCACCAGTTGCTTTTGTTTAAAAGAAAATGAGAAAAAAACACAAAATATCAACATTAAGTTATTCATAAAATTGGAGGCTTCAAAAAACAAAAACAGAAGTAAAATGTAACAAGTGCATTTCATTTCATACCTCTGCTTCTTCATGAGTCATCCCTTCCTTCCACGCTTGATCAAAAAAACCATACAAATAGCTTGAACCCGAACCTGTCATTGTATCACATATTCACATCTAAGATGTATGGCACATGCACATGAATTAAACACTCCGAGAAAATATAAAGAATTGACAGAAAGTCAAATAAAACTCCATAAATGGTGCCATTATACCTCCAATGGAAAAGGGTTGCCTTAAAATGGTACCACCAAGTGGTACAGAATAAATCTGGCCTCCTTCATACTTGTCCCATCCTCCTACAATCACACCAGCTTGAAGCATGTTCTGGCAAGTCAAACGTATTTCCATTAAAGAACTTATTTTTTCGGTATCTTACAAAAAAAAATGATTAGAAGCAAAACATTTTTCCAAGTATTCCACTTTAAGCCAACCCAATTTTACCAATATTTTGCCTCAAACAATCCCAACTCTGAAACTACAAGTCCACATAACCCAATTAAACTGCAACCAACTATCACTTTGGGAACTGAACAGTAGATAAGACCAATAATAACTATTATGAAAAAAAGAACATAACAGAAGTTACTTAACTGTGATCATCTCGTACAAACCAAAATTTAAGTGGAAATATAAATAGATACTAGAACATGCCAATATAGTCCTTGCGAAAAAATATATATATATATAGAGATAGGCTAATGTGCTTTCGGTAGCATATGAGTCGAAATACACGGTCCAAATTTGAAATTTCAAAATTCAAAAAGTCGATCTGAACCGTTCATCTTGTTCTCCATATTAATATGTGCTTGGAGACCAAATTTTACATTTTTCTGAATTTTTTTACTATTTATTAAGCCACTTGGAAAATTGCTGATCCAACGGTGGCTTAACAAAACAGTAAAACCGTTGGATTAGCGATTTTCCAAGTGGCTTAATAAATAGTAAAAAAATTCAGAAAAATGTAAAATTTGGTCTCCAAGCACATATTAATATGGAGAACAAGATGAACGGTTCAGATCGACTTTTTGAATTTTGAAATTTCAAATTTGGACCGTGTGTATTTCGGCCCATATGCTACCGAAAGCACATTAGCCTATCTCTATATATATATATATTTGTGTAAGTCAATCAAAGTGGAAATGTAAAACTACCTTGTTCTGGTATGAAAGCAATCTGACAAGGTTGGCTGCTACTTTCACCGTTGCCGGTTGCCCAAGCTGGATTCTGTAGCAATCGATAACATTCAGAGCTAGTTAGACAGAGAGACTGATGTAGAAATAATAGAAAGAACAAAAAAAAAACATTGCACTCTCCTAAAAAAAAGTTTCTCAAGGGACATGTAGTAGGAGGTCCGGGAAACAGTTCAATTTCTAAATTCTTAACATTAAAAGGACAAATTCTAAAATTTAAATCAAGTGACGTGAAGTAGGAGTTTGTAGAACCTTTTTAAAGAAATCAAGGGAGTAAAAGCAGTTCAATTTCTAAATTCTTAACATTATAAGCCAAATTCTAAATTTAAATTTTGTATACCAAAAAACAACCAAAATTATGGAAAACAATAAACAGATGTGCTATGGTCCTTTATGGGCTCACATAACTTATAACAAGCCCATCTAAATACCATGTGATTTATATCTGTCCATATTTACAGCAAGCTCGCAAACTTACACGGCCAGCTAAGAATTAGGACATTTTGGTAATTATCAAACCAAAATTTAGTTAATTTTACTTTCATGAGAAGATACTATGAGCATTTAGTTAATTTTACTTCCAAGCAAAAAAATACAATAATGTAAGTTAGTTGCACAGATGAGAATATTCAGCGCTATTTGCATGTATACATATAACCATTGTATGTAATTTGCATGAAAGCAAACTAAAAGAAATTGACATTGTCCACCAATAGTTCTTTTTATAAAAGGTCAAAGCTATGAAGAATAATTAAGATATATATATATATAGAGCTTACGTGTGTTGATGAAGAAAGTAGCGAACATAATCAGATATAACTTGGGTATCAGCTGCCTGAAAGACAAATGATTACATTATATTAAAACAAGTAAAAAAAGAATATAATGTATTGTTATCAAAGTTCCCCAGCCGTTAGACAACTTCTGATCAGTCTAATTCAGTCAACCTTCAAATGTGCATTCAAGCCTTGAGATGTATTTATAAAATTGACTCATAGTTTACTATAATTTTGCTTAATTAACACCAACTTAAGCAATTAGTCAAAAAAATATATATACTACTAAAAACGCAAAAAGAAAGCAAATGAACTCAGTACTTTGCACCATCAGACTATTATAGTGTATAACTGAAAATTCTAAAATTTAAATTTTGTACACGATAAAAAACCCCAAATTATGGAAAACAAAGAAGAGATATGCAATGGTCCTTTGTGGGTTCACATAACTTATAACAAACCCACCTAAATACCATGTAATTTCTCTCTGTCCATATTTACAGCAAGCACGCAACCTTAAACGGCCAGCCAAGAATTAGGACATTTCAGTAATTATCCACAAATAAGTCATGGGTTAAAAGGACTTGTTTGTGAAGATTTTAGAGTCTTGGGGACTTGTTTGTAAATTTGTAAGGGGTTTCAAACAAGTTTTGGGCTTCAAATATGATTTGGTAACATTTCAGGGACTTATTGGCAATTTTCCCAGTGCTGAGGGCTTGTTTGTAATTTCCAGAAGGGCAAAATTTCCTTCATGCACATAAAAATTTAAGCAACATTTACACTTTTGTCTCTGTAAGCTACAAAATGGTGACTCTAAAGCATAATAGAAAACATGATACAGATTTCTAAAAGAAAGCCTTTTACCGATCCCGATCTACACACGTAGACATTATCAGTAAGCTGTGTGATCTTGTCAGAAGCCCGATTAGCCACATACATACCTAGATAATCATCAAATCAAGTGAAATATCAGAAAAAACAGGTGGAATTAGAGGCTATAACCTAGAAGGAAGAAGAGATTTCAGAAATAGGAAGATGAGATGCGTACCAGTGCTGGTTCTGGAATCGGCGCCGAGTATCACACCGCCGTTGTAAGTGACGCCGATGATGGTGGTCCCCATAGAGTGGGGAGCAGAGAGATCGAGATCCATCGCGTAGGTAGAAGAAGAAGTAGATAAAACTCTAATCTGACCTGAGAGAGAGAGAGAGCAAGCGCCTGCGCGACAGAAAGAGAGTGAATAATTCCCCTTCTTCAAGAAAGGATCGTCTTCCTTTTCTACAGGGCCATTTCAGCGATACATCTCGTAGTCTCAGTTCGTTTAGCAGGAATAGGCGGCGAGAAAGAAATGATAAGCCCGTTCGGCCCACATATCATCACAGGCCCATAATAAAAAACTTAGGATTAGCTAGTTCGCCTCTTATACTGAAGAATCTCCAAGTTGGTCCGCTAGCATTCCTTGATATACTTTTCGTTGTTCTAATTTCTGTAATTCTGAAATTCATTACGGTAACAATTAAAAGGAGGAGAAGCGAAAAAGAAGAAGGAGAAGAAAGTTAGGGTTAAGTCTGTCGTTTTGAGAGTTGGAGGCGCTACCCTCCGCCCTGCTACCTCTCGCTCCGCCTCTGTTTTGCTGCCCCTCACTCTGTCCACTTACTGAGGAGGTTCTCTTATCGTGCCGAGCTGTCGAGGTTCTTCTTTCGAGCCGAGCTGACAAGGTTCTCCTTTCGAGGCGACAATTCATCAACTACTACCACCTCATTTCTATTGAGCCGACGCTTCCACTTTGGATCTAGTCGCGGCTCATTTACTCCGCCTCGTTTTACTCCGTCGTCCTCGTCACGATCCGTCGGCGGCGATATGGACTTCTCGTCTCCGCTTCCTCCGACCCCGGATTGTGCTGAAGACCACTTTTCCCTTCTTCGTGACGGTACTTAGTAGCATCGATCTCCTTCTTGTCTCTTCTCTTTATCTATTATAATTATACTAATATCATACCCGTGCGTTGCAACGGGGACATATTATAAGAAACAAATATATATCAATGAAAATAATAATTATTTAAAATTAAAACACATGTTAATAGAAAATTTATATGATTATGTATTTTTAATTAACTTTAATCGTGATCTTTGACAACAATTTGATGATGTGATGATTTTTTATTTTAAGTACCAATGATATCAAATAATAGCTCGATTCGAATCTAATATCAAATATCATACAACAATTCAATATCAACATATAATATGATATCAAAAAACATAAATAAAAAGTGTTATCATGTGTATGTATAGGATATATACACACACACATATTATAAGAAAAATATATATTTACACACACGTTCTAATTTATATTCTTCTTTGTTTCTAATTTAGAAGACACACACACATTGATATATTCTATATCGGAAATATATTTTAAATTGCTCACACCAATATGTATAGAAACAAAGAAAGAGAAATAAGGAAATAAAAAAAAATTCATTGTGATCCGTATAGAAACGAAGAAGTAAGGAAACAATAAATAAGAAAATGGAAAGTGGAGTTTTCTCAATTGAAGAGGAGAAATATAGAAACAAAAAAAATAAGGAAACGGATAAATATATGCTAAATTTCAGAATTTATTCAATTTTAATTGTAACATATCGTGTGGCAACATATGTGGTGGGTATGTTTTTAACTAAATTTAGACTTTTATACATAAAACAGATGCTTTTAATCAAAAGAAGACAAAATATGCAATTGGAGAGCTGAGATCAAATCTGAAGTTTCATCTCTTAATCTTAGCCGTTGGCGGATCGGACACCCAACGTGCTTAATAATATAATAGATATATATGTGAATAAGGCACATGCTTTATAGTTGATGCCGATGATGAGATTGCAAAGAGTTGTCTCCTTCCTCCTCTCTTTCTTCTTCTTCTTTCCTTCTTCTTTCTCCTCTCTGAGTGGTGACTGTCCCGGTCTAGTTGATTCAGTTTCTGGTCTGGTTTGATTCAGTGCTCTCTCATTCTTCCTCTCTTAGTGGTGATTGTCCCGGTCCGATTTGATTCAGTGCCTCTCGGCTGCGCATTCCTCTGGGCAGCGTCGATTTTGGAAAGAAGAAGACGTTTCGTCCTTAAGGAAGGGTTACATATCACATGCAACTCAAAAATTATTGCTGTGTCTACATTCTCAGAGAAGAAAATCGGAAGGCCCACCTACTTGCTAGACCAATTCGCATTCTCTGACTTTATGTATTTGTTATTTTCTGACATAGAAAATTAGATGATTTTACAAGTAGGTCAATGTATATGTTTCATGCTTTTTAATTTAAACAACATACCTATGTAATAGTTACATTGTAAATTGTTGGATCAATACAATCGCCTACGGGCTTTCAACCAAAAAAAACAATTAAAAGGAAAAAAGTTTTCTATCAAATTACCAAATTTATAAATGAGAGGGAGAGAGAAAAAAATCGATGGGCCCTTAGCTCGTCATCAAACTTTCTCGGTGTCGAGTGAGATTCATATTGCCCTTGGCTCGTCATCAAAAATCGATGGATATGCCTCTAACACATCTAGATATATCTAGAATATGTGTGTCCAGTTGTCCACTATGCACCGTGCATACAACAAGTACAGCATATGGTCCACCATGCACCGTGTCAGAACCCCTGACCTGAGGAGAATCAAACCCCTGACCTGTGGCAGGGTATCCACACACAACATTATCACTGTGCCACTTCGCGTTTGTTGTTAGAAGACAGTATCTATTATATATAATATACTTAGTTATAATTTCATATTTTATAATTTAATTATATGAGGAGAGATCGGATGACACCGTTTTTTGGTGATATCGGATGACACCGTGCATTTTCAAAGTCTAAACAGTCGATCCAAACTGTTCAACTTGATAGATATGTTAAAATGTGCTTGCAGATCAAATTTTATATTTTTTTGAATTTTTTTACTATTTATTAAGATGGGTACAAAAATTCAACGGTCAGAATATAGCAATTTTGTTAAATACTTAATAAATAGTAAAAAAATTTAAAAAAATGTAAAATTTGATCTGCAAGTACATTTTAACATATCTATTATGTTGAACGGTTTGGATCGACTATTTGAACTTTGAAAACTTTGAAAATGCACGATGTCATCCGATGTCATAAAAAAACGGTGTCATCCGATCCCTCCTCTATATATATATATATATATATATGTTCGCGTGAAAGCGCAACGCAAGTTTCGGTACGCTTGGGGGCGTACCTTTTAAAACCGCGGTTACACCTTCCGATTAGGGTTGCAAGTGTACAACCCTATCGAGGAGTATAATCGGGTATCGATCCACAGGGACGGTTCCTTTATCTAGATATTTACTTATCTCGACTAAAGACTAGAAGTGAGAAAAAGGGGTTTTGGTGTTTAATTTTCCTAAGGAATCAACTCAAGCAATCACACAATGATATAGAATAGTAGATGTGCAAGAAAAGGTATAAACTGTGTTTTGATTTGGGATAAAAGGTGTTTCAAGGGTTTCAGACTTCATCTCTGATTTGCCTCTAGTGGTACGGCCCTTACCAAGTTGGTACGGCCAGGCCGCACCAACCTGGTATGACCAAGCCGTATGGGGCTTGGTACGGGTAGGCCGCACCACTCTTGTAAGGGCCGTACTGGTTTACCAGAACAGAGCTTACAAGTTCGAGTTGATGCATTTCTTGCTGGTACCTCGTATTAAACTCTTGATAAAGGTTCAATTGACCATACCTAAGGTTCCTAAACCTCAACTCTCGTTTGTTGGTTCAAGATCTAAGTTTTGGATTCAATTCTTCACCTTCTAGGGTTTCTAAACCTCAACTCTCGTGTTTTGGTCCAGATCCTCTAGTTGATTGATTGGAGATCTAAGGTAACCTCTAATCTGTCGATTAGAGGAGAATTCAACCTTTCGGCTTCAATTCGATCAAGTCTACCTAAAGGGATTGGTTTGGTTGAGAGAAGGCAATGGTCACATGACCTTGTTAGGGTTGATCTACCACTATAGGCACACCACATGCAATCACAGAAACACAAAGCAATCAAGAAAAGCAAATTCACAATCAATTCAATCACAAGAGTTCATACAAGATCCAAATCAAGAAAAGCAACACAAATCAAGAAAATCCATCTACAAACCCTAGAAACGAAAGTCTACTACTCACAAGTCATGGATCTGTCCAGATATACAAGAAAAGAGATAGAGAAAGTCATGAAAGAACTAGATTGAAGATCGGGAATGGAGAAGGTGTAGATCCGTCGATTCTCGCCTCTTCCTCTTCCTTGATCTTCTCTTCTTGCTCCTTTGCTCTCTTTCTCTCTTTCACTGAGCTCTCAATTTGGAAATGAAGTGGAATCCCCGAAAATGGAGAGATCCCCCGCTATATATAGCCTCTGCCAAGATTTGAATTCTGTCAGGCGGCACCTATGTACGGCCCGTACCAATTTGGTACGGCCAGGCCGTACAAGGTGGGAAGAAGGCTGAAACGGCTAAGTTTGGTACAGGCCGTACCAAGTTTGGTAAGGGCCGTACCAAGGTGTCCAAAAACGCCGTTTCTTCGTGTATTTTGCTCCAATCCTGCAGAAAACAAACAAACTCTCAGCAGTACCAAATTCTAAGAATATATCAATGAAATGCACATGGTTTTGACAATTTGGAACATGGATTTGGTATGAAATCAAGTCAAATATAGGCTAAATATGCGAGGTATCAATATATATATAGAGATAGGCTAATATACAATCGATTGCACCACGCCTCTCGTGCAACCAAGTGGTTTTCCGATTTTTAAAGTCCAAATGATCGATCCGAACCGTTAGATGTGTTCTCCATATTAAAATATGCTTGGAGACCAAATTTTACATTTTTTGGAATTTTTTTACTATTTATTAAGCCACTTTGAAAATCACTGATCCAACTGTAGCTTCTGATTTTTACTGTTTGGCAAGCCACCGTTGGATCAGCAATTTTCAAAGTGGCTTAATAAATAGTAAAAAAATTCCAAAAAATGTAAAATTTGATCTCCAAGCATATTTTAATATGGAGAACACATCTAACGATTCGGATCGATCATTTGGACTTTAAAAATCGGAAAACCACTTGGTTGCACGAGAGGCGTGGTGCAATCGATTGTATATTAGCCTATCTCTCTCTCTCTATATATATATATATATAGAATTAGGCTGGGGTGCTATGGATAGCATAGAGGCCTCTATGCTACGGCTCAATATTCGAGTTTTCAAAATCCAAACGGTCGATCCGAACCGTTCATCTTATTCTCCATATTAATATCTGCTTGGAGACCAAATTTTTCATTTTTCTGAATTTTTTTACTATTTATTAAGTATTTTACAAAATTGTTGATCCAACGGTGGCTGCACAAAACAGTAAAACCGTTGGATTAGCGATTTTCAAAGTGGCTTAATAAATAGTAAAAAAATTCAGAAAATTATAAAATTTGGTCTCCAAGCAGATATTAATATGGAGAATAAGATGAACGGTTCGGATCGACCGTTTGGATTTTGAAAACTTGAATATTGAGCCGTAGCACGGAAGGCCACTATGCTATCCATAGCACCCCAGCCTAACTCTATATATATATATATATATATATATATTACAGAAATCTAAGTTAATTTATATTCAGTATAACGAAGACGGTCAACTTTTTATTTGTATTAGGTATTTGATGTTGATTATTACAATACAAGTAATAATTCCTAGTTGATACTCAATTCGGTTGCAAGTGTACAACCTTGTCAAGTAGTACTTAGGGATCGTCTCCACAGGGATAAGTTGGAATATTAACTCTAACCTAACAATTTAATTTAGTAAAAGAAAATAAAAAGGTTTTTGTTTGTTCAAAGGTTGGTTTGGTTTCGATTAAAATGAATTAAACTGAAGTCTTAAAGCAAAATCTGATTTTTAACAAGTATGAGAAATTAGGGTTTCTTAGGGTTCCTATCCACTAGTGTTACGACTAATTGGTTTGTAAATTTTGTTCTTATATTTATGAAGGCACAGTTGGGTGTTGTAGGTACAAAGTGATATCTCTATATTAATACCATCTTTCAATTAGAATAAACGTCACCTCTCGGTACTTGGCTACTCTAATCTAAAGTCATTAAGTTCTTACTGTCCCAATTGATCTAGAAAACTATCTTTCACCTCTCGGTACTTGGCACAATTTGCTAAACTATTAGGTGAAGCCCGTATAAGACAAGCGTCACCTCTCGGTACTTAGCCTATCAAATACCCTATTCCTTATGGTCTGGACCTAATATTCAATTTCTCAATTGCAAATACCAAATCCTAGGGTTTCATGCGATTTCGATTAATTCTTCACAATCAATTAAAATAAAGAATAGATCATAACAAAGAACAAGAATATATAAAATAAAACCAACTAAATCATAACAAAAGTTTCAAGTACAACCCCAATCAACCCTAGAAAAGCCCTTAGCCAGTCATGGCTAAGACACAAATGAAAGAGTAAAAGAGTTCCAAAGGAAAGAAATTAATAAAACCGGTTGATCAATGATGTTCTCTTCTTCCTTCTCTCCTCTTGCTTTTCCTTGTTTTTCCTTGTTTAATAACCAGAAATTCCCTCTAAAAACCGTACTCAATCTGTTCTACAGGTCCCCATTTTATAACCCCTCCAAAACCTAAAAATAACCAACCAAAAATAGCAAATTTGGGCCCTGAACCGACCTAATTGCGGGCCGCAATGCATGGAGACAGTTAATCAGACTGCGCAGAAGAATTCTGGAGGTCATTGCGGACCGCAATCATACCCATTACGGGCCGCAATGGATGTGCTAAAATGCTCTGACTTGCTTGGTTGCGGGCCGCAAAGGATCCATTCCGGGCCGCAATAAAGGTCCTTGCGGGCCGCAATAAAAGTTCGGAAAATGCTGTCTGGAAGCTGGCTCTGTCTGATAATGTTGTGGCCCGCAATAACTTCATTTCGGTCCGCAATAAATGTGAAAGATGCTCCAAATTTCGTGTTGACTTGCTACAGATCATCCGTTTTGCTCCGTTAAGCTCCAAGCACTTGATTACCTGCAAAATAAACATAACTAGGGAAGTAACTTGAACTTTTAGACATTTATAACCTAATCAAACCTAATTTAATCAAAACTTGGCTTAATTTACATAACAAACCCTAGGTTTCAATAGATACAATTTCGGCTTATCAGTATTCTTCGTGATTTTGAAAGTTATATATATATATATAGAGAGAGAGAGAGAGAGAGTACGGCTAACGCACTTCCTTTAGCATATGGGCCGAAATGCTTCCGGTGGAAATTTGAAATTTCAAAATCCAAAAAGTCGATCTGAACCGTTCATCTTCTTCTCCATATTAATATCTGCTTGGAGACCAAATTTTACATTTTTCTGAAATTTTTTACTATTTATTAAGCCACTTTGAAAATCGCTGATCCAATGGTTTTACTGTTTTGTTAAGCCACCGTTGGATCAGCAATTTTCAAAGTGGCTTAATAAATAGTAAAAAATTTCAGAAAAATGTAAAATTTGGTCTCTAAGCAGATATTAATATGGAGAAGGAGATGAACGATTCAGATCGACTTTTTGGATTTTGAAATTTCAAATTTCCACCGGAAGCATTTCGGCCCATATGCTAGAGGAAGCGCGTTAGCCGTACTCTATATATATATATATATATATATATATATATATATATATATATATATTTTGTCTTGGACCTGTGCAGTTGTGTGTGGGTGTTTGATGAATTGATTTTTGGACCAAAGCGTCAAATATTTTGAACTTAGACCTGCTCCTCACAAGTTTCAAAAATTTTAATTATTTAAACAATTGCAAAATCAAAAATTAAATCTATACTTATAGATCGGATACTTCGATATTGAATTTTGTAAAATCTTTTGCATCATTGGGCGATGGGCATTGTCTACAAATATTGAATTTTAGATTTTAGATTTTTATTTATGAGATCTGTTACGATTTTGAAGCTCTCTAATTCTTTTTTAAATAATGTCATCGTTTAATAAGTAACTTATGGCATTCTAAAATTTCTATTAAAATATTTTTTTTTTGTTTGGTTATTACGGCTAGATAAGGTCCTCACTAAATATAATTTAACTAAGCGGGGGTGCCAAGGCGCTTTAGATTGCCCATTTTGTGGGGCTCCTGAAACAGTTGACTATCTGTTTGTGACTTGTCCATTTATATCTACGCTTTGGTCTTGGATAGGAAACCATAACAATTTTAATTATAATTGTACTACCCTTGTTGATTCGTGGCTTTTTTTATTATCGGATTCTTTTAAAAGATTTATTACTTGTAGAATTGATTAGGATAGCTACTTTATAGTTAGTTTGGCTTACAAGAAATAAAATATGTTTTTAGCAAATCACTATTCCATCTATTAGTTCAGTGGGTGGTACTATCATAGGTGTAGGGCACGACTCGATAATTCTTCCTTTAAATTAACCTTAATTTTACCTATGAATTTTACTTATTTGAGTTAGGCATGCTCTTTGATAGTCATGTTGGATACAGATACACCGTTCAGCTCCCAACTAGAATTAGACGACGACCCTTTTCTTGATTTAGAAGGATTAAACCTCTCTGATTATGATACTATTGATGCAGCAGATGGTTTTGTTTCTAGTTCGTCTGCTAGTGCTACTGATATTGCCTAGTTGAGAAGTTTCAGTGGTTGTTTTTTTTGCTGATTTTACAGGGTTGTATTTGCAAAATTAATATTGGTTGTTAGGTCTTTAGGTGATAAGTTATTTTTTTTATCCATGGGTATGATCTGTAATATCTAGGTTTTTAAGTTTTCTGTTGTACCTGGTGATTGTTGGTACCGGGATTGCTACTGTTGTAGGGTGCATTTGGATCACCTAAGAATAGAGCTAATTTTGGATTAGCTCCACTATTTTCAATTCTTGTTGATTCAGACATAAATTAGCTAATTGAGTTAGCTCAATAATATCTCTATTTTACTAACCCATAGAAATGGTAGGTTAGCAAGAATAGAACTCAATGATATTAATAAAATATTTGATTTCTCTCAATTAGAGTTAGTTTAAATATTAAATTAGTATTAAATAAAACATTTGATTAGTATTAAATATAATATTAGATTAGATTAGTATTAAATAAATATAATACTAAATTAGATTAATAATAAATAAAACGTTAGATTAAATGTAATATAATATTAGTTTAAATGTTAAATGTAATATAATATAATTTTAGTTTAAATATTAAATAGATATAATATCTGATAAGATTAAATTATTATTAAATAAAATATTATAAAATATAATATAATATAATATAATATTAGTTTAAATATTAAATATAATATAATATTACTTTAAATATTAGATTAATATTAAATAAAATAACATTACTTTTTATATTAATATAGTATAATAATAATTAATTTAAATATTAAATGTAATATATATTACTTTAAATTTTAGTTTAGCATTAAATAAAATATTAGATTAAATAGAATATAATATTAATTTAAATGTTAAATGTAATATAATATTAGTTCAAATATTAGATTAGTATTAAATAAAATATTAAAATCGCATTAAATAAATATAATATCATATTTAATTAGATTAATATTAAATAAAATATTCAATTAGTATTAAAAATATTAGTTTAAATGTAATATAATATTAGTCTAAATATTAAATGAAATAAAATATTAGTTTAGTTATTAAATGTAATATAATATAAGTTTAAATATTATATTAGATTAATCACTATTTTATTTATTCTCTCCATTGCTATTGCAAACATACAATTCAAACGGCATTTTTGCTAACTCAAATAGTCCAGAGTTAGTGTTATTCTCAAACCATTCGGGTTAGCACTATTCTCAACTACTAACCTAAAAATCATTATTCTTGCACTAATGCTTGCACGATCCAAACGTACGTATTTTTTGATCGGTGGGTCCACCCGTTTAAAAAAAATGTTATCGTTTAATCGGACAATACTTCCAGCTAAATATATCAAACAAGAATTTTTTTAATGTAATTTAGTAGTATATACTTCAAATAAAAAGAGGACAGCACTTCCAGTTGAATATATAATAATTTTGAGCACGATGATGTTTTATTTAAATATATAGCAATGGTCCTTGTTAGCTTTGTAATACTCAACAATTAGTACGCCAATAATTAGTAATAGTTATTAACAAACAAACATTTTCTATTTATTTTAATATATACAAAACGACGTTTATTTTTCATTTCTATTTAATATATACAAAGCGACGACGTTTCTAATTTCACAAAAAGTGAAGTGCATTTATCATGTGTGGTTTTTCTGTAACTAATTGTGAGTGGCAACTTGTGACGATTATCCATGAAAAACTGGAGCGGACTTTCAGCTGAAATTTTTATTAATATCTACATTTTTTAATTAATTTAAAAAACTATTCCATCTATGCTGGAATTCGAAATCTACCTAAATCGGATTTTTTTTTAACGGTTTCCAGCCAACTTTCTGTTAATAAAAAATACTAATTTGAAGTCTTTCAAAACCAGTGATAATTTTTCCGGTTACTAGGACCGGTAAAATTATCACCGGTTTCATGACTTTGTAATTGTAAGAATTTCATTAGATGGTCCAAGTCATTCATCTGCTTTGAGATCCAAACAAGCACGTACTTCAATGCAAACAAATAGGTAATAATAGAACCGGTAGTAACCGGTAACAAATGGTAAAAAAATCATATTGAAAGTAGTGTCTGGTAAATGCCCCCGGGGGCTCAACTCAGACCGGTCCGCTCGTGTTCGTGCTCGGACCGGACCGTGCCCGTGCCACGGGTACACGGGCACGGGTATTAAACGGGCCAGACTCGGTTTTTCAAAAAAAAATCCGTGCATATCCGGACCGCCGTACCCGTTAACCCATACCCGTGAGTCCGTGCCCATGTATCCGTACCCGTTTTTTTCAAATTTCATTTTTTTTGAAAATTTCCTCCAAACCAATACATTTTCACATAAAAAATAATATTTTAAACAAATTATATTAGACATGCATAAATTTATTTTATATAAAGTAACTAAAATATATAATTAAAATGACAATTTCATTTGCAATTTAATAGATATATGATAATTTCATATATTTTAATGAAATTACTTTCAAAACGTCATATTGACAAGAATATTAATTTTTATTTGATCCATCAATAAATTAATTTTATATATATATTTTTTTATTTTTAAACACTAAAAGCAATAAAAAAAAATTAATTGCATGAGAACATTGTTTTGTTTTTTTTTAATTTATAATTTACATATGTTTCAATGAATTTGAATTTATAATTTATTTATATTTCAATAAATTTTTTTTTTATATTTGATTATAACAAAAATTATTGAGTTCAAATATACAACCATGTCAAATAGATTTTAATTGGTATGAATTTGGATTTACAATTTATTGGTTTTCAAAGGAAAAAAAAACAAAAAATAGGAAAAAAAAACAAAAAAATAGGAAAAACAAAATTGGACTGGACCGCCCGGCCCCCTACCCAGAGCGTCTTGCCCCCAAACCCGTGACGGGCACGTGTATTAAACGGGCAGGGCAGGATTTTTGAAAAAAAAACCCGTGATGTCCGGCCCGTTGTACCCGTGTGCCCGTGATGCCCGGCCCGTTGTACCCGTGTGCCCGTGATGCCCATGACTGTGTCTACCCATGCCCGTGCCTGGGTTTTGCCCGGCCCGAACCGTTTACCAAACACTAATTGAAAGGGATAAAGGAAATGTTGTTACCGGTATTAATAGAACCGGTAAAAAAAATGTCGGTCTCAAGTTTTGAAACTGGTAATAATATTTCCGGTTCTAGAAATCAGAAATTTTTTCACCACTTTTGGAACTGCTGGAACTGGAAATAATATTTTCGGAAAGTTCACTTGGAACCGATAAAAATATTTTCGGTTTGAGTAGATTTCGAATTCCAGCATATATGGGATAGTTTTTTAAACTAATTATTTTTTTTATATTAATAATTTTTTTGGAATTTTCAGATCTCACTATCGGGACGGGTAGGGTCCAGATACTATTATATTTGAATCTGTACCCTAAAAGTATTTGGGTCCGAATTTCGATCCAAATACTTATTAGTTTTAAATTCGGGTCGGATCCGAATCCAGATACCTATCTACCCGTAGATATTTCGGGTCCAGTTTTTCAATTTCGGGTAGATAGATATCCATAACTTGTTTGTGGATTATCGAGTTCGGTTCAGATTCAGGGTGGGTCCGGAGCGGGTACATGTCGCAACTCACAAGCATTTGAGAAACCCTTTGGGGTTGTTCGGCAACAAAGGATTAAGAGCTTAAGGAGCGCTAAGGAACCAATGTTCGGTTATCTTAATTCGTGAAAGGAAGCTAAAGGAAGGGGTATGGGTGTCTTAAAGTCCGGGCAGAGGATTAAGATCCGGTCAAAAAGAAGCTAAATGAGGTGCTCTTAATCCGCGCTTCGGTGTTCGGTAGGATTAAGCGGCTAAGGAAGCTAAAGGAAGCAAATTAAGCTTTAAGGAGGCTTAATCCTTTGTTGTTGAACGACCCCTTATGTTTAAATATAATTATAATTTCTTAAATATCCAAACATAAAATATTATTATAATATAAATTATAATCTCCTTCAAATTATTGAAGATGAGATAATTTTAGAAAGTAAAATACTGGAGATGGTGATTCATTATACGGTTTCAAAAATTTATGAATAGAATATTAATACCAATTTGTTTCAATCTGTGAAGAGAGTAATAAATTTGAATGATCTATGCAGAAAGGTGATAACACCAAAACATATAGCGAAAATCACTACTTTTTAGTACGGAAAATGGTGGAAATGTGTATGTAAAGTACTCATTTTCCCGAATTATTCACCGCAAACGTATTTTTAGGCTATTTTGGCAGGTTTTGGAGAAAGTTGTGAATTTAGGCCGAAAACGGAGCAAAAATGTCATATTTAGGCCGATTCTGAAGAAGGCGTTAAAATAGGGCAACACATGGAGAAATTCACTGAAATTCGGCTAAGTACAGTGCCCTACGGCCTCGGGTATGTCGCATGCAGCATAATTGCCTATGCCGCAGGGGCACACGGATTGAATCTGTGGACTGTCTAGTTTGGATTAAATCTTAGCCGTTGGACAATAAGCTTTTAGAAGGACGCATTTCCAGATGTGGCAAGCCTTGCCTCGCCTTGAAGCTCAAGTTTAGCGTTCCAAATATAGCATTTTATGTTATATTTGGCACCAATGATCTCCATGTTCTCCATGACTCCTCACCTTTAGGCTAGGCTATATAAATCCCTATTGTAATAGGAATTAATGTGCATGTTTTAGTTGTGTAAGTCCATAGTCTAGAGCAGAATATTGCGTGAAATATTTGGAGTCGTGGAGAAGAAGAGGCGCTCGAAGTCCAAGGCGAAAGAAGAAGGAGTCTTCTAAGGAAGAGGTGTCTAGGTTGTAGGTTATATCTTTCTTTTATTACTTCTATTATTTTGTCATGGCTTTGAGTAGCTAAACTCCTCCTCTCTAGGGATGGATGTAATGAATTATAATTGCTCTTTACTATAATATTTGTTTTTCTTTTATGTCTATTTGAGATTTCGTTATACTTAGAATGCTATTGAAGTATGTCCTTGCATACATAGTTCTGTCTACAGACGGTCCAGTGTCCTCCACATACCAATAGGTGTTATAAGTCGTTGTACCTCGGTGTGAGAGGGGATACATGTAAGTACTATAAACACTTCGGCTAACGAGGCCTGGCCGTGGTTCAAAGGCTAGGGTTCGAACCCAGTGGGCTCCTTTGGCAGGACATAGATCAGATAACATCCCGAGGTTTAATTAGGAATTTATTTATCTTGTAATGAATATGGTTTAGGGTTATTACTTAGCGAGTAATAGGAGAATATAATTAATTAAATTGGTGTGAGTGATTTAATTACATTATATCATGTGATAATCAGAATTGTCCCCCATAAGCCGGCCTTAGAGCCGGAGAACCTTTCAAATACGCATAGAACCGAACCCAATAATTCGTGGGGAATAATAGTACAGGTATGCGGCTCTGCTCTGCGGGGTGGTCTATATCGCACACGGCAGTGACAGAAGACCGTATGCGACAGTGACAGTGCCGTATATAGGTAGACATGAGTACCATAAATATTGTATTGAGTTAATTAGAAGGAATTCGTCCAAAACCCTGGAGGTTCCCTAAACTTGGTTTACAACAATTAGCATCTCCACCTATAAATTCGTGAGAGTAAACTGTAAAATCAAACTGCACCTATTATTATTATTATTATTATTATTATTATTATTATTATTATTATTATTTTATTATTATTATTATTATTATTATTATTATTATTATTATTATTTTATTATTATTATTATTTTATTATTATTTAGTATTCACGCAACCCAAACAAATTTGAAGAACCTAGACTAGTGTTATTGTTGTTAACTACTAAGATCTATCCCCGACATCCAACACTACTACACGGTAGGATTATGCACTTGTAATCCAACAGAGTAGCATTAGGGTAACTAAGTATATATTTATATATACTAAAAGTTAGTAGTCTCATTTAGAGTCATCAAAAGACAAATATATGGTAACAAAGAGATAAAAAAGGAATTAATCAACTTGAAAATTTATAGACAAAAGATGAACGTGACATTTGATTTCAATAATATATGCAAAAAGAGCAATAAATTTCATTTAAAAAATTAAAAATACTACAAATGATTGTCTCTTCATTAGGGGTGAAAATGGAGCCGGATTATCTGGCGGATATCCGCTCCGTATCCAGATATAATCCGAATCCGGATAATTCGAATTCGGATAATTCCCGGATACGGATTCGGATAATTTTCGGAAATCCATAAAAGATCCGGATTCGGATACGGATTCGGATACGGAGTCCTAAACGGAGCGGATATCTGGATTATCCGGATTCGGATAGTTTGGCCAAACCCATATAAAAGAGGAATAAATATTTGCTATAGGTGGGATTTGAACCCATGTCCTCCCATCTCAATGCCTTAAGACTAAGCTTCAAACCACTACACCACAACATCTTTTGTTACCATACACTTATTTGATATATATATATTATATGAATAGATTATCTTTCATCTCTTATAAGTTCATTAATATTTATATTTAATGTTTTAATTAATATTTGTATTTTAGAAGTTCATATATCTTAATTATCCGACCATAATTCATTTTATATCCGTATTCGAATCCGTATCCGTGGACTATCCGTTCCGTATCCGTTTAAGGCGGATTTGGTTTTGAATTTTGATATCCGTTTACTATCCGTATCCGCTCATTATCCGACGGATGCGGATATGGTATTAGCATTATCCGCTCCGTATCCGCTCCGTTTTCACCCCTACTCTTCATAGTTATTAATATATGTTTTTATATTAAATAATTATAAAAGAAACGGTATTAATATTTTATCGGGTATTTATATGGGTATTAGGTCGGATAATTAAATAAAACCCATATCCTACCTATTATAACATCGATTTCGATTCGGATCCAGATCAGATATTAAATTATTAATTTTGTAACTACATCCATAATTTAATCAGTTATATTTTTTTAAACCATATCTTATTCAAAGTAATCAAATCCGAATTGGTTCCGGATTGAATATGGATAATCAGATAAAAATAGCACCTCTACTCACAGGTGGTGGTTGGTGTCTTTATTTGTTACAACAGGTGGGCTATCTGCTGTTAAACGTTGCACGCAACAGTATGTTTCCAAACACCTTAGAAATCAGAAACGTATTCTCTGCGGAGTCGCAAGCTGCGAATCCGCAGCTTTTAATTTAGTTCGTTTTTTTTTGATCGGACGGACTATAGGCCATGTTTGGTTGTGGAGTAAGAGGTGGAGTAAACTCCTTACTCCACGCTTAAGGAGCCAAACGAGGAGTAACATAGGCGGTTTAAGATGAAGTAAGATTTGAGCTAAATCGGAGTAACTTACACCACATAGAGATATGGTTTAGCTTACTCCACCAAACATGATTAACTTACTCCGATTTAGCTTGGAATAAGAAATTTAATTCGGTTTAACTTTACTCCTTTACTCCACAACCAAACATGACCGTAAAGATCTAATCTGATCGTCCGATTAAAAACAAATAAACCAAAGCTCCACAGCTTACGCCGATATTTTTAAATATACCATTTTAAGAAAATAAATAAACCAAAACACCATCGGTGGCTGGATTTAATAAAAATAGCATGGCCGTTTTGGCGCGAAGCGGGCACCCTGAACGTGGCCGCTATGGTGGGAATCGGCCACTATATTGGGCTGGCTTTAGGCCCAGCGGGCTGGCCGCTTTGGGGGGTAGCGGCCAGGGCCGCTTCCTGGGGTAGAGGGCACCCTGATAAAATATATATATATACAGAGTTGTATTATAGAGGAGAGATATTCATTTGACGCACAGAGTTGTATTTTTATCCGACGGTCAAGTTTAGATTTGTGATTTATTGTTTGTTTACTCGTTTATTGTATTAACATGCATACACCTATTTAGGCGCACTATTATTGTTTGTTTTGATTTATTTGTGATTTATTTGTTGTTTTATTGTTTGTTTTACAAATCGTTACGTTCAGATTTACTGTGACGAAAAATGATGAAAGATAAAAGCAAAATAGTACAATAAATAACAACATGAAAGAAAGATAAGCATCCTGATATAACAAATCACAGTATATGACAACACTAGAGTAAAAAAAAGTACAAAAACAAACAACAACCTAAAAGTCAGAAGGAGTGAATGGGCACCTCGCCTTCCTAGTCCTCAAACCCTTAATCCGCACTGCGAGTGGCGTGTGGTCGAGAGAATCATCTGACTCAACGGCCTCGACCTCCTCAATCTCAGCTGACTGCTGGACTGCAGGACCAAATGCAACTGTGTGTCCAGACTCCTGAGTCGATAACATACCGTAGGCAGCTCTCACGATAGGATCATCCATGGAGATGTCAGGAATGGGAGGATACTGTGTGGAGGTGCCAGCAAAGTCCGGAATGGGAGGATACTGCGTAGGCTGTGAGCTGCCAGGAAAGGGTGGAAAGGGGTGCGGCATAGTGAACCCTGGTAGATATGCAGGAGGAATCGACTGGGTCGGATCATAACCCGGAGAATACAAACCATCAGGGTTTGGGTCGATATTGAAGCCGAGTCCCTCCTCCTCCTCATACAAATTTACAAACAAGTTATGCATCATTTTTTTTTTTAAATGCACAAGTTGTATATATTAAAAAAATAACTTACCTGCGTAGAGAAAAACTGAGTAGGGATCTGCTCCTGAGTAGGGACGGCTTGCTCCTGAGCCTGCTCTGCAGCGCGTCTCCTAAGTGTCTCTTGCCCTCTGTCGAACGCCTGATCGACAGTCTGAGCATCCTGGACTGAAGCCCACAATGCCTCGTCACCACCGTATCGGACGTATATATCAGGCTCATCCGATATGTCATCAATCTGATCACATCCAGGCAAACCTGCACATCGCAAGAGAGAGTCTAGGCGCGTCTTGTACCCACATTGGCAGACCGCAGGTACATTGTGCTTTAGAATGGCTTTTCCGAGTCTCTTCCAGCCTCGCACTGTGGCCATTGTCGCCGCTATGACACAGCTCTTTACAAGATATAAGGCCTGCAAAATTATAAGTACAATATATAAATGTTGTACAGATGTAAATCTTACAAGTTTTTAAAACTGAACATACCGTAGATGCAAATGGTGCGCCGGCTGGAATGATACCATGAACTCGTCCTCGCCGATCCCTCGGCCTCGGTGCACGCTCGTGAGGGTTGTCGGTGATACACCCCTCTAAGTACACTGTGTACGCGCCACACTCCTGATACCAATCTCTATAAGGCCTGTATTTTTTTGAAAAAAAGTCATCAACGCGACGTATCATCCATTAACCAGAGAGACTAAAAAAGAGAGATTCTTACACTGGCGGTACATCCATGTGACGGTGCTCATCAGCTATAGGTGGGTCGATAGCGGATGCCAGCTGGACGTATTCTCTGTACCAGTGCGCCCAGTCTCTGCCCGGAGAGATGTCTCTGGCCAAATGAAGCTGTCGCCAAACATCCTCACTGATCGGCTCTGGGGGAGGAGCTGTCTGCCTCAATCCAAACTGTCTCATGACCCGACCGGGGTAATGATGCTCGACAATCTGAATTTAGTAGGTTTTTTAATAAATGTTGTCATAGATAAAATTTGTAAAATAAATTCAAATACGGTACCTGAAAACATATGAGGGGCACCTCTGCACGCCAGTAACGCTCCTGCTGCCGACATCTCTCGGGCAGTATCTCAAGATAGGTCTGATGTACCCCGTTTACCTCGAGCTGAATTCATAGATTTTAACACTTACATCAATCAGATGTGCCAAGATTTACAAATTTATTTAGATCAAATTTTAAATAAAATAAGAACTTACATATTCTCTGTAGGGCTGCCATGTAACATACTCTGGATCATCCCTGAGATGCTCGATCTCCTGTCTCCAGTGATTGATGCCGAGAGTCCCGCCATGACCTGCCCCGATATAGGTCTTCGGATAGCTCCACATATGCGCATATGCAGGGCATGTGTCTGGCTCGGGTCTGCCCCAATCTGGCACATCTGTCTTGCAAGTGATTGTCGGACGGCCAACAATCAGATGCGCCCAAGACCAATGCTGCAACAACATGCATGGTCCAATAAATGTCTTGTTCTTCTTCAGACATGCTTGATTAAGACCCCTGTACAATGTTAGTGTTAACAACCGGTGTAGTGATGATATTTTTCATATTGAAATTTGTAAACAATAATTTCAAGTCACACACCTATACAAGCATGCGAGAGTCGCAGCCCCCCAATTGTACTTGCTCGCATTGGGCAAATCAGCAAGCAATGGGAGATAGCACAGCCGTACCTGATCTCCGTGTGAATCAGGGAACAATTTGACTGTGATCATCTCCAAAATGTATGCACGCAAGTGCTGATCAATGGTGGCCTGTTATTTATTTTAATTAAAATATTATTTAGAAGAAAACTGAAATTTTGTATAAGTAAATAAGATAAAATTTACATACCTGAGGGGGACGACTACTAGCAGCTGGAAACTCCTTGAAGGCGGTTCTCAGCTTTGCCAAGCTGATGATACCTGGGGAGATCTGTGTCTTGGAGCCTCTCTTCTTCTCTTTCTGCAAAGCAGCGTGCGGTATCCCCAGCAGGTCCTCGCATAAGGATCTGAAATCTCCATACTCGACGCCCGTCACAGGCTCCCCGACAATGGTCATGCCCCATAGACAACTGACATCCTGTAGGGTGACTGTCATCTCAGCGTGGGGGAGATGAAATGAGTGGGTCTCGGGACGCCATCGCTCAATGAGCCCAGAGCACAATCCCGGATCGGCAATCTCCTCGGCCATCTGGGATAGCTGGTACAATCCCATGGCACGCAACGTCCCTGCATATGCCTTCTGGTACTTAAGCCACATTTTGTTGTGGCGTACTGTAACTGTATCTAGTCCCTAAATTAAAAAAAAATATATTAATAAAATTTGAAATAAAATTTGAAATAAAATTATAATTTTATTAATAATATAAAACTTACTCCAGTGGCAGCCTCCAAGATACGGTGCTCCGCATTCGGGTACCAGAGAAAGTCTGATACCCGATCAGTGCGGTGCCGGATACCGGGGACCACAGATGTCAATGCCGCATCGACATACTGTGACATCTCATATGGAGTGGGTACTGGTGCACCTCTACTGGAAGAAGGTACATCCCTACTAGAAGACGGTCCAGATCCCATAGATGCCATGCTGTATTTATTTTGGTCTTATTAGGATTTCAAATTAAATTTCAAAAAATAATTATAGTTTGGGTATTAATTATTTTGGTCAATAACTAATTTTCATAATTTTGGTACAATACGATAATTATTTTGGTCAAATAATCAATTTTGGTACAATGCGATAATTATTTTGGTCAAATAATCAATTTTGGTACAATTTTACAATTATTTTGATCAATAATAAATTTTCATACCATTTCATAATTATTTTGGTACAATTTCATAATTACCTGATCCTAAACCCTGAATATTTACTTTACTCTTACTCCTACTCCTACTTTAAACTAAAATTTAAATTTAGAAAGAAGAAAATTACCTGATTTGAAGGGATGAAATGAGAAATGAGAATTGATATCAAAAAAACGTAACTGTGAGAATTTATATGGTACCATGGCCGCTGCCATGGGTTGAGGCGTGGCCGCTACGCCCCAAAGCGGCCAGCCCGCTGCCCTCCAAAGCGGCCAGCCCGCTGGGCCTAAAGCCGGCCCAATATATTGGCCGATTCCCACCATAGCGGCCACCTTCAGGGTGCCCGCTTCGCGCCAAAGCGGCCATGCTATTTTTAATAAATCCAGCCACCAATAATATTTTGGTTTATTTATTTTCTTAAAATGGTATATTTAAAAATTTCGGCAGCTTACGACTAAGCAGAGGATACGCTTCCCTCAGAAATCAGGATTCCTTCTTATCCCTGCTGACAACAACTTAGAACTGCGGGATAGATGACGCGGCATGTGACGATTGAGAGATAACGGCGAACTGCGTTTCTCTTGGCTTTAAATACACCCCACCCCTCTCTTAAAAATGGCAGCTTCCTTCGCCATTGCTTCCTCTTCCTCTACTGCCTATTTGGGGTCCCGCTTCTGTCGCTACGTGTCTCCCCTCTTTTTCTCCGCTTTTAGAAATAAATATCCCCCTTTCTCCTTTTGCTTTGCTCATTCTCCATCTTCCTTTTCTTCTTCTTCGTGTTCTTCTTCCCTCCGTTGGCAAGTGGGATCTCGTGCGAGGATGGCACACTCTACAGCTTGCGCTGCTCTTGGCCTTACAAAGCCGAACACAATTGAGGCACCTCAGGTAGCTATAACTTTTTTTCAAATGCGACTTTAAATTTTTTGTTACTTTGTATTTTTTTGGTAGCAAGGTGTTCGACGGAATGTCTCACAGAAGATTTCTTTAGATCTTTCCAATTCTTCGTTTGAGTTTTCTAGTTTTGATGGATCTAACTTGTACTTGCGAAATAAACATGCTGATCTGTGTGATTACACTTGTAGATCACTTTCTCAGCGAAGGATATTGACTTTGCCGAATGGAAGGGAGACATCCTTGCTCTCGCGGTCTCAGAAAAGGATTTCTCCAAAGACTCAAACTCAAAGTTTGAGAACGCGATCCTGAAGAAACTCGATGAAAAACTTAGTGGTCTCTTAGCTGAGACTTCATCAGAAGAGGATTTTACTGGTAAAGCTGGGCAAACAGTTGTTCTTCGTTTGCCTGGCTTTGGTTTCAAAAGAGTTGGGCTTATTGGGACTGGCCAGATCAAGGAGCCAACAGCTACTGCTTACAAAGGCATCGGTGAGGCTGTTGCAGCAGTTGCCAAAACTGCTCAAGCAAGTAAAGTGGCAATTGTTGTTGTATCCACTCTTGAAGGATCATCAGAATCCAAGTTACATGCTGCGGCTTCCATTGCTGCTGGTAATTTTTTTCTTCTCAAAATAGCACCTCGGCTAACTGACATTTGTCTTAGCTTGGTGTAAAAGGTGTGTCTAGCTGATATTAACTTAGTTCTAACTATATATCATTCTGTAAACCCAGATTGACCTAAAAAAGGCTAAACAAATCTTGATTTGGGCTGCAACTTGCAAGCTCTTTTAAAAGTAGTCCTTAAGAATATACCTTGAAACTTAGAAGACAATACAGTTATTTTGTCCTTTTTGCAAATTGATCTAGAAAATAATTTGCTTTTGCAAATACATAGTACTTTTGGTATCTTAAGAATAAATGACAGTATTAGAAAGCTGACAACCGGTTTAATACTTTTATAACAAGCTTCCATTAATATCAGCCCCTTAGGTTAGGTCCTCACTTAAATATCTTTGTTTGTGTGTGCAGGTACTGTGATCGGCATATATGAGGACAACAGGTTCAAGTCTGAATCAAAAAAGGCTGTTCTTAAAGAAGTAGACATTGTCGGTTTGGGCAGTGGTTCTGAGCTGGACAAAAAACTAAAACATTCTGTCGAGGTAAGCTCGGGGGTGATTTTTGGAAAAGAGCTTGTCAATGCACCTGCGAATGTTCTCACCCCTGGTATGTAAAACTTTAATTTAGGTGATTATAATCAGCTGCCTTGTATAGATGCATGATTATAATCAGGTGATTATAATTCTGGTTTTATTCTATCTTTCAGTCTTGCAATAAGAATACACTAAAAGGGTTGTATGAGCTTCATGGAACTCCAAAATTTATATTCTGGTACCAGTAGGTGCCAAAAACTTGCTTGAGTAAATGATTATTTATTTATTCACTTTTTCTTATTTTACCAAAATACGAATAACATGACCACTTGTATTAGTTTGCAAAATTTTGTAAAACATGTGTCATTTTTTTCAGGTGTCCTATCAGAGGAGGCTGCAAAGGTGGCATCTTCATATAGTGATGTCATGACTGCAACTATATTAGATGTTGAGCAATGCGAAAAACTAAAGATGGGCTCTTACTTGGGAGTTGCTGCTGCTTCTGCTAATCCACCTCATTTTATCCATCTCTGTTATAAACCGCCGGGTGGCAACGTGAAGAGAAAGTTGGCGATTGTTGGAAAAGGTTTAACTTTTGACAGGTAAATTAGAATGAGAGTTGTTGGATTAGGCATCCAAATTGGCACTTATTGATGCTGTTTTTTTCTTTTTTTTAGTGGTGGTTACAACATAAAGACTGGGCCAGGTTGTTCGATAGAGTTAATGAAATTTGATATGGGAGGATCTGCTGCAACTTTTGGAGCAGCAAAGGCTATAGCTCAAATCAAACCTCCTGGTGTAGAGGTAACTATTTTTCCGGGCATAGTAGTGATATAAATTTAATCCATTTTACTTTTGTGTTGATTATTCCAATATCCTTTTCAGGTTCATTTTATTGTTGCGGCATGTGAAAATATGATTAGTGGAACTGGCATGAGGCCTGGTGACATAGTTACTGCTTCTAATGGAAAGACAATTGAGGTAAGTTTTTACTAAAACATGGCTTAACCCCATCAATACAAGTGTAAATGGGTTTTTTTCACTTAAATCAAACTTCTGATTTATATTGGCTGATGAGGAAAGACACTATACGAGGAATATAAATCTTACAAGGAAAAAATCAATCTTAATTTCTCTGTTTTCCTTAGAAATAGAAATATTTTCAAATGAATTACTTTTTCCATATTTAAGTTACTATCTATTTAAATGTAGTATATAGGACCATCCAAAAAAAAATTCTACAAGGGTATCCATATGAACCTTCATCTCTTTCTTCTTTATATTTTAGGTTAATAACACAGATGCTGAGGGAAGGCTTACCCTTGCAGATGCATTGGTCTATGCTTGTAACCAAGGTGTTGACAAGGTAAAAAATTTGTTTGCACTTTAGTCATAAACATATATATTTACAATCTTCAATTATGTTCTCTGTTAACATACACAACATTTCTTGCAGATCGTAGATTTGGCAACCCTAACTGGTGCATGTGTTGTTGCCCTTGGATCTAGCGTCGCCGGTAAGAAACTGAATCTAAACTAGAGTACATAATGCTTGGGTCTGCTTCTATTGTACATTGTAATTGTGTTTGTTTGTATAGGTATTTTCACTCCTAACGATGAGCTGGCAAAGGAAGTGGTAGAGGCATCACAGAGAGCAGGAGAGAAGTTATGGAGGTTGCCATTGGAGGAGAGCTACTGGGAATCAATGAAATCTGGTGTGGCTGATATGGTCAACACTGGTGGTCGCCAAGGAGGCTCTATTACTGCCGCTCTCTTTCTTAAGCAGGTCGAATTTTGTCTTTGTTCTATCTCAGTTTTCCATACTGTTGTACCAGAGCACAACAATTTGGCTGGAAATTGTTGTCCACAATCTGATTGGTTAACCTTGTCATGTGTAATGTTATGGTGATCTGACAGTATGTAGTTGCTTATAAGCTCATTCTGGTTCAACGTGTTTTGCCGATTTCTTATGCTATCTCATTAAAATTTAATCGCGGATTTTAGGATGACTTTAAAAACTCACATATGGACATTCTGACCTGCTCATTGGTTTGGTTGGAATTGGATCTGATGTTTTTACTCTTTTTTCATAAGAAATGCATGTGCGAATTGACATGTTGCTCCAGCACAAAACATTATCTGTGGTCTTATCTCTTTTGAAATACTAGCATTATTTGATACTAGCTGTAAACACATACTGGCATGTTTCAAGTATCTAAATTTCACATTACCCTTTAGCAGTTATCATTTGAACTCAAGTTTTTGTGTGCTTGCAGTTTGTGGATGAAAAGGTGCAATGGCTACATATAGATATGGCTGGACCAGTTTGGAATGATAAGAAACGTGCTGCAACTGGTTTTGGAGTATCCACCTTAGTTGAATGGGTTTTGAGCAATTCTTCTTAGATACAAGGGTTTTAGGTCAAGCACTAAAACACAGAAGAAAAATGGTACTGTTGTGAGCTCAAGGCATTTTGGTTTTAGGGATATTTTATAGCGCGTTGAAAAATAAAAGCATGCCTTCTGATCAAATAAAGCCTGTTTTCTTTAGTGTGTTTGATCGTTTGCTTTTGTTGTCAGCTATTTATTATCTACTAATCTCTTCCAGTCAAGTTAATTTGCTCATGTGGACTTTTGATATTGAGCCTACTTCATGACAGTTTGTGTTTGCTTTTGTGAGTGATGGAACTGTTTAGTATGATTTATTTATTGTGCTTGTACCAGATGGATTCTTTATGTGAAGGACAGTTAGTACTGGCACAGTGGCACAACAAGGTTTGGTATCTGGTTTAGGTTGTCTGTGTTTTTATTGCAACTGAGGCCAACTCTACTTCAACACATTCTATCTTGTCGTCTTCACTAGAGTTTTCGGGCTGGTTTTATTGCAACTGAGGCCAACTCTACTCAACGGTTGGTTTTCGGGTTAACTAGAGTTTCCAAAGAGCAAAGGAAAATCAACCCTATGAATCCTTGAGAAGAATCAAGGATTGCTTACAAATTGAAATTATTTCCAACATTGCAATTTATTGGTAGTGTATTCTGATTAGTGGTTTGCTAACGGGTTACCCGTGACCCGTTCCGGGTAACCCGTGACCCGTTCCGGGTAACCCGTTAGGGGTAACGGGTAGGACGGGTAAAGGGGTAGGCCGGGTACGGGTAAAACCCGTGACGGGTAGACGGGTAATTTTCCCAAAATCTCTATCCGGTCCGTTTATTACCCGTACCCGTTGCGGGTTGACGGGTACGGGTCCGGTCCGGGCGGATTTTTTTTTTTTTTTTTTTTTCTGTTTAATAGAAACGAACGGCCCAGATTTACTTAGGATTGTAGCAGATTTAAATAAAAGGTTGGATTTGGAATTGGAGGGACCTACAATCCCTTAGAATTGTAGCACTCAGTGAGGAATTGCACTGGATCTGAATTTTAAAAGAGGCCGCCAAAAAATATTTGAAATTCAAATTTTGTAATGAGTTGGGTACGGGTAACGGGTACGGGTAGACGGGTAGACGGGTACGGGTAGGCGGGTACGGGTAGGCGGGTAAACGGGTACGGGTACAACGGGTTTTTTTTTCAAATGCCTTATCCGGCCCGTATATTACCCGTACCCGTCTACCCGTCTACCCGTTTGACCCGGGCAACGGGTACGGGTCAAACGGGTAACGGGTACGGACCGGGTAAAACGGGTTTAACCCGTTTCGGGTATAGCAAACCACTAATTCTGATGGCCCATGTTTTATGTCCGTGCTAAACTTAAAATTATTCCTTTTTATCTCGTTTCCTCATTTCATAAATTAGTAGTTTCGTATTAAAAAAAAAAATCAAATTTGTCAACATGTTTTTTTATTTTATCTAAAATAGAGACAATAGGTACGAACTCGAGCCGTTACATAGTTTGGAAGGAAAATAAATCAAAACACACAGCACAAAAGCATCTCTGATTATGATTTAATAATGAGAAAGTGACCATACGAATAATTAGCGATATCAAATATACTCAAATAACACGAATCACGGCTAAAGCATGATTAAAAAATAAAAAAATCTAGAAAATTAGACTACTCATATTTATGCAATAGCACGGAAAATATAGTATTAAGTAATTTCGTATCACCCTTACCTATCAACCTCATTTTAAGTTGCAAAAATCCTATGTGATAAGAGAAGAGAGTAATTGCAATCATAATACTACGTTTCAATTAAAAATCTTTGCAGTACTTTAGTAGTGTCTCCATATGAAAAATGAAGAGGGTAATTGCAATCGTAATACAATAATTCAATTGAAGATCTTTGTAACACTCTAGTAGTGTCTTCAAATGACAAATGAAAATTGTAGTTACAACCATAATACAACACTCAAATTGAAGGTCTTTGAAGCACACTAACAGTGTCGCCATATGTAAAGAGGAGGGAAGTTAAAACCAGTGTTGTAAAAAACGTATGTTTAGGCCGATTAATCTACTGATAAGTCGTTTGCGGTGACCAAACCGTCAAGAAATTTTCTAAGATCATTGCCACGTTCAATCCGTCCTCTCCTTCATGAACTTTCCAACCCTATCTATCCCCAAAAAATCTCCCACCTTTCGCCTCACCACCAACATCTGGATTTTTCCAACTAATTGATAGATTATTCCCGATTAATCGCTTGGCGGTACCCTGTTTGTCCGACGACCGCATACCGTTATTTACAACACTGGTTACAACCCTATTACAACACTCTAATTGAAGGTCTTTGCAACACTCAATTAGTGTCTTCAGATTGCAATTAAAGATGATGGTTGCAACCCTAATACAACACTCCAATTGAAGGTCTTTGCAGCACTCTAAGAGTGTCATCAGATTGATAAAGAAGAGGGTAGTTGCAACCTATTATAACACTCTAATTGAAGGTCTTTCTAGCGTTCTAGTAGATTTTGATGAGCGTAAATTAGGTATACTTTTACCTAGGGTTTTGTGTCGATAACTTGACCAATTTTCATGCATTTAGTTTAGTTTAGAATTACATCAAGATTCAAGTTACTGCCCAAGTCTATTTAAATTACAAGAAATGAAGCAAATTATAGATCTTTTCACAAGATTTTTGAAAAGTCGTAGAACACTGAAAATGGAGCTACGGATAAAGAGTTATGCCCATTTGAAGTCTGGTTCACAGTCGAAACAGAGGCTCTGTGTGGGCTACAGTGTGGACACCCCTGGTCGCACAGCTCACAGCGCAGTAATCCATGTGGGCTACAGTGCGGACACCCTTGGCCGCACAGCTCACAACGTAGGAAATCCACCTTTCGACACCCTTTCGTATTTTGGCCATATCTTGGTCATACGAACTCCGTTTTAGGCAAATAAAAGCCTGCTGGAAAGAGGACAACGAGATCTACAATTCTAGGAAGGTTATAAATCAGAATTTGTAATTTCCAAGTCACAGCAATTATTTTAGAAAGCCATCAGCTGATATTTATTGCCATATCTCATGAGATCTTGATTGATTCACCTTCCATCATTGGTTGCTTCTTCCCTAAGGCACAAAATATCTATAAATGAGGGGGAGGCAGCAGGAGGAAGGATCATCTCCCCTTTGGGGAATCCATCTCACACACCACCATTCTCTCTTTGAAACCCTAATCTCTTTCTCCATCAATTTCATCTCTGAAGTGAATCAAAGGCGCGAAGGATTGAAGAACTTAGCGGATCTCGAGGAACTTGTAAGGAAGAACTGAGGTGTAACTTGAAAATTGGTGTATTCTATTTCTCTTGTTATTTACTTGATTTTACTTGTATGGATTTCTTGTTTTCTATAATGGATGCTATTGTTTTTGCACCCATGAGAGGCTAATTTCCTCTCTAAGGGCTTAGGTTGTATCATGAACTTGTGTTAGTTTATTTACTTGGATGTTCTCTTTATTATGATTGTTTTGGCTTGATGTTTAGTTCTATTTTATATTTGTGAGTCGTGCATAATTATGTTTTTGATAACCTACCCTTGCGGAAGTAGTGACAATACTTCTTGTCTCTATGGGATTGCTTGATTAAACCCTTTTATTGTACACAAATCACCTTAGGGATAATAGGTTAGATGGACCAAATCTAGTCTATCCCAGATTCATAAAACTAAAGGTTCAGTATGGAACAGTTTGGGAAACCAAAGATCATTACATATGAGTGACTGGGAATTTACCAAATACTGTACCAATTAGTAAAAATAGATGACTTTAATTAAAGAAGTCAAATAGGTAGTGACAACCTAGGCTGGTGGTATATTAATGTGAAGACATGAAATTATGAATGGTATATGTTAGGAGGTAGATAAGCCAATCTCTTTCAAGACATGACATGAATTTAGAGAACTCCAAAAGTAAATAGATTGACAAAGTGATTGTTGACCAAAAGCCCTTAGACTTCGTTATCTTTATTAGAAACCCCTTTTATTTACATTTAATTTAGTCTTTTGTTACAAACCAACTGCTTCGGGTACTGAACCCAAATTTAGTTTACTTTGCAACAAACCCCCCCTCATTTACTTATTTGCAATTTATTTAGTTTTAATTTAATTTTAGTAAAAATTACAATTCCCTTAGTCTTTGGATCGATACCTTAGTACTACATAGATAGATTGTGCGCTTGCAATTCAATCTACTTTGCGTATTTTGGTTTATAAATTTAAAGCACAAGTGTACGAATTAGACCATAAATAATTATACCTAAAATACACAACATACCTCCAGATGACAATGGAAGAGGGTGGTTGCAACCCCAATACAACACTCCAATTGAAGGTCTTCGCAACACTCTATTACTGTCTCCATACAGCAAAAGAGAATAGGGTAGTAACAACACTAATACAACACTCCAATTGAAGGTCTTTGCAGTACTCAAGTAGTGTTTCTAGATGGCAATGGAAGATGATGGTTGTTGTTGTCCTAACAATACTTAGAGGGAGGTTTAAGGGAGCTTTTAAAACTCTTTAACGCTTTTTGGGCCAGTCCTCTAAAACTAACAAGTCAAATAGGCATGTACAAGTAAAGTAAATAGATAAGAGTTTAGATAAATTTGACATGCAGGATGATAATGGAGTTTAGCTTAAAATTCCTACGTCTCCAGGATAAAACTCGTGACATGTGAGCCCAACAATGGTGGGAAGTCATGGCCTAACTCGTGTACATGTTGGGCCTAAAATTCACAGTTAGAGAGTCCTACATGGAGGATCGTCATACATCAATAGCTATATGTGAGCGAAAATGCTCGAGCTAGTGTACCCTTTCGCGCCTTACAAGCAAGCCACACTAGCTAGGATAAAAAGGCTCTAAAACTAATTCCTAGACACTAAACTATCTCCTAAAAGATAAGTCGAGTGGATTTGAGAGTGTTGAGAGGATATTGAAGTTTAAGCTCACTCAACAATGGAAGTTTTAAAGAGTTGAAAATTAATGCTTTTTGAATTGTGGGAGGCGGCTTCTCTAGCAAATCAGAAATGAGATAACTCTTTCTTTATCTAGTGGGAAATTCAGATTTGCCAGATCCATCATAATCGGAAAAGATCCTTTACCATGAATTGTACAAATATTGAAGTTAAGAGTTTCCACAATATAATTCAAATTGATATTTACCGTTCTGAGCGTTTATGCCAGTCCAGAACGGTTACTACAATTTATCCCACACAACTTGATAAGCATACCATACGGATAATATCTGTCCTTAACGGAACCAAATTGGAACTCTCTGATTTATATTGTTTAAATTTGGTCCATCTGATTTGATCCACTCGGGATAGATGCTTCAGAAATCAACAAGCCTCAAATATATATTACTTAACTACATGATTATTGCATAAATCTATAGCTTTGTAAAGTCTTGTTGACTCCTTAGGTTCAACAAAAGAATATTAAAATTCAGCACTTCATGAACCTAGGTTCTTCATTATAAATCTTGTAAGTTGTAACATCCGGAAAAAAAAATCAGCTGAGAGATTATTATAAAAAAAAAAGAGAGGCCTTTGTACACAATAAATATTTCAGCCCATATCCTTTGTTTGTTTTCATTTTGGGCTGAACCACATATATACGATTTCATTTCCTTTTCTTTAGTTTCATTATTTTATGGAGTTGTCACGGTGTATTAAATGGAAGTATATGTTTCCTTTTTAACATTTAATATTGTTAGTCAAACATTCTCCTTGGATATAACGATAAAGGTATTTCTATTCCTCTTTCTTGTCCTTCCTTCTAGCATCCACGTTATTTTCCATTGGAAACATCGAACAGAGATTGGGTTGTAGGGAAAATCAAGAGAGAGAAAAAAGTAGAGGAGAAGAGAGCAATACTTTCAAATCCCAACCTTGCTAAGAACAATAACTTAACAATAGAGAACACCAAGAAAGAAGTGGTGCCAGCACTCCATAGGCTGAGCAACGACAAGGACAAAAACAGGGCATCAATATTGAGTGCGAGATTCCACCTAGTGCGAGAATAGAAACCATCGAGTGATAATACATCGAGACAGTCTTAGGAATTTCGTTGCGAATCAGGTGCGGGTTCCGAGTCTTTCTCAGATCCTTCCGATTTATTTATTGTGATTATTTGATTGTTGATTATTTTACTCATTGTTGTTGATTGCTTGTTGTTCAATTGCTAATTAGTTTTTAGTTAAGTTTCTTATTGTGCTCTGGAATTGCAAAGTACAAATGCGTGAGTGGTCATAAGAGACATGAATATAATTTTTGGAATCAAATTAGGACATAAAGTGAAGAGTTTAGATGCTGGATTTATGTGCTGGAATTTATTGAATTTTAAATGTTAGGCCCAAACTTGACCACAATATAGTATATAATTGTTTGTATAACTATGAACTCGATGTAAATGAGTTGCTTGCATAATTTTACTTATAAGATGGTTGCAAATGAATTGTTATGCTTGATCCAAATTTGGAATTAGACATATGAATTGCCTAAAGATCAGTAAAATTTTAATGTAACATCTTTGATAAGTTGTAGGCCAAAACAGTAAGTACAATGGGTAACCTTCAAGCATGTAGGTGCTTCCACCTGTAGCGCATGCTTGAACCTTAATTCTGGAATATAATGATTATGTATGCACCATTTATTTCGGGTAGCACATGGCCGTAAGAGTGTAGGCGCCAATTTCTGGTAGCGCACATTTGAGCCTTGAACTGAAACCGGTTGACCACGTAGGTGCCACTTACCGGACAGCGCGTGGTCGGATCATGTAGGCGCCAAATTTTGGACAGGGCATGATCAAGTCCTGTAATTTCTACCTTACTGTAGTGTATGTTTGAACCTTGAACTTGGACCTGACGGCATATGATCAAATCCTATAATTTCTACTTATTGGTATTATATGTTACAACCTTTAATTGAACCTAACGATCATGTAGGCGCCATAATTCGGGTCACATATAATCAAAGTCATGTAGGCGCTTCCACCTGTAGCGCATGACTAAAACCAGTGTTTTAAATAGCGCGCTATAGCGTTTTCCGACCAAAAAAGCTATGGCGCTATGCCCAAATAGCGCCGCTATAGCGCGCTATTCCGCGCTATAGCGCCGCTATTTGAGCATAGCGCGATTTTTTTAACCCGTACGCTATTTCGCGATAAACGCTATTTAAACCATTGACTAAAACCAATTGCAAGTTTCAGTCGATCACGTAGGCGCTTCCACCTGTAGCGCGTGGTCGGGTCATGTAGGCGCTTCCACCTGTAGCGCATGATCGAGGTGCGGAGAGCTCCCGTATGGTTTACCTATTGTACTATGGTAGAACATGACCTTGCATATTTGTTAAGAAAGCATGATTTAGATTTAAGATAAATTACAACAAAAATTAAATGAGCTTTTAATAATTATGCCCTATATTAATTAAACACGCTGGTCTTGTTACATGGACATTGCATAGAGTGGGTTTGATTGTTATAGATTGTAATTTGTTTATATTGATGCCAAATGATATGTGAAGTTGTGAGGTATTTTCTGGATTTATAAATTTTATTCTAGTTTTTAGTATACATGCTCAGTGCCATTCAAGTTCCATTGGTCGGAACTGATAACGACTCGGCTGGAACTGAATACTGCACTGGGAGATTTTCAATCTCTCATCTTTCCACTTTGTGGGTTCCAGGTTCTCGTGGCATGATGGATTGTCAGCACAAGTAGACGGCATGAAAGGAGGCTGCTAGACGATGTTTATTTTGGTATAGTCTCTAAAGTCATGTGTGTGTATATATAATAGTAGTACAGTCTTTACTTTCAGCTGGTTGTATTTTGTTGCTTTCGTACATATATTACCTTTTTGCTTATATTGTACGAAAAGCTATCTTATGTTTGATATGAGGAAGACTGTATGACTTGTTTGTATATATATATATAGAGTTAGGCTGGGGTGCTATGGATAGCATAGTGGCCTCTATGCTACGGCTCAATATTCAAGTTTTCAAAATCCAAACGGTCGATCCGAACCGTTCATCTTATTCTCCATATTAATATCTGCTTGGAGACCAAATTTTACATTTTTCTGAATTTTTTTACTATTTATTAAGTATTTTACAAAATTGTTGATCCAACGGTGGCTGCACAAAACATTAAAACCGTTGGATTAGCGATTTTCAAAGTGGCTTAATAAATAGTAAAAAAATTCAGAAAATTATAAAATTTGGTCTCCAAGCAGATATTAATATGGAGAATAAGATGAACGGTTCGAATCGACCGTTTGGATTTTGAAAACTCGAATATTGAGCCGTAGCATAGAGGCCACTATGTTATCCATAGCACCCCAGCCTAACTCTATATATATATGCTAATGGTTAGTTTGAGACTATGCTGATTGTTTAGCAGACTTGAGCATTGACATATTACATAACCTTATATATTGGTTTAACTTATAACATCTAGTTGACTTGACTATTGTTTGTCACTTAACAAGAGTCTTATGACAAGTTGTCTTTTTGTATGGGTTGTGACATAATTAAAGCTTTGAACATATCTTTGGTTCTTCACAATAGATACTGTAATTAAAACTTTGTTTGACAATATTCAATTAATGTATGTTTTGCAAATATTGTCAAACAAAGTATTAGAAGATTGCATCTAGTAGTTTCTCCATATGACAATGGAAGAGGGTGGCTGCAACGCTAATACAACACTCCAATTGAAGGTCTTTACAACACACTAGCAGTGTCTCCAGATGGCAAGAGAAGAGGGTAGTTGCAACCCTAATACAACACTCTAATTGAAGGTCTTTGAACACGCTAGTAATGTGTATAGAAGACAAGAGACTAGGGTAATTGCAACCCAAATACAACACTCCAATTGAAGGTCTTTGTAGCACTCTACAAGTGTCGCCAAATGGAAAAAGAAAAGATGGTAGTTACAACCCTAATACAACACTCCAATTGAAGGTCTTTGCATCACTGAAGTAGTGCCTCCAGATGGCAATTGAAGGTCCTTACAGCACTCTAATAGTGTCATCAGGTTGATAGAGAATAGGTTAGTTGCAACCTATTACAACTCTCCAATTGAAGCACTTTGCAGCACTCTAGTAGATCTCCAGATGGCAATGGAAGATGATGGTTACAATCCTAAATACAATACTCCAATTGAAGGTCTTCGCAGCATTCTAGTGGTGTCTTCATATGGCAAGAAAAGAGGATAGTAACAACCCTAATACAACACTCCAATTGAAGATCTTTGCAACACTTAACTAGGGTCTCCAGATGGCAATGGAAGAGGGTGGTTGCAACCCTAATACAACACTCCAATTCAAGTTGCAATACTCTAACAGTGTCGTCATATTGATAGAGAAGAGAGTGGTTGCAACCTACTACAAAAGGTCTTTGCAGCACTCTAGTAGATCTCCAGATGATAATGGAACATGGTGGCTGCAACCCTAATACAACTCTCCAAATGAAGGTCTTCGAAGCATTCTAGTGGTGTCTCCATATGGCAAGAGAAGAAGGTAGTAACAACCTTAATATAACACTCCAATTGAAGGTATTTGCAACACTCAAGTAGTGTCTCCAGATGGCAATGGAGGAGGGTAGTTGCAACCCTAATACAATACTACAATTGAAGGTCTTCGAAGCACTCAAGTAGTGTCTCTAGATGGCAATGAATGAGGGTGGTTGCAACCCTAATACAACACTCCAATTGAAGTTCTTTGAAGCACTGTTAAGTAGTGTCTCAAGATGGCAATAGAAGAGGGTGGTTGCAACTCTAATTCAACACTCCAATTGAAGGTCCTTGCAGTACTCTAATAGTGTCGTCAAATTGATAGTGAAGACGGTAGTAACAACCCTAATACAACACTCCAATTGAAGCTCTTTGCAACACTAGAGTAGTGTTTCCAGATGACAATATAAAAGGGTTGTTGAAACCTAATACAACACTCCAATTGAAGGACTTTAAAGCACGAAAGTAGTGTCTCCAGATGGCAATGGAAGATGGTGGTTTCAACTCTAATACAACACTCTGATTAAAGGTCCTTACAGCACTCTAATAGTGTTGTCAGATTGATAGAGAAGAGAGTAGTTGCAACCTATTACAACTCTCCAATTGAAGGTCTTTGCAACACTCTAATAGTGTCGTTAGATGGATAAAGAAGAGGGTAGTTGCAACCCTAATACAACACTCCAATTGAAGGTCTTTGAAGCACTGAAGTAGTGTCTCCAAATGGCAATGGAAGAGGGTGGTTGCAACCCTAATACAACACTCCAATTGAAGGTCTTAGCAACACTCTAGTGGTGTCTCCCTATGGCAAGAGAAGTGGGTAGTAACAACCCTACTCTAACACTCCAATTTATGGCCTTTGCAACACTCAAATAGTATTTCCAGATGGCAATGGAAGAGGGTGGTTGCATGCCAAATACAACACCCCAATTGAAGGTCTTTGAAGCCATCACGTAGTGTCTCCCGATGGTAATAGAAGAGGGTGGCTGCAACTATAATACAACATTCCAATTGAAGGTCCTTGCAACACTCTAATAGTGTCGTCAGATTGATAGAGAAGAGAGTAGTTGCATTATATTACAACTCTCCAATTAAAGGTATTTGCAGTACTCTAGTGTCATTAGATGGATAAAGAAGAGGGTAGTTGCAACATATTACAACACTCAAATTGAAGATCTTTGGAGCACTCCAGTATATCTCTAGATAACAATGGAGGAGGGTGGTTGCAACCAAATACAACACTCCAATTGAAGGTCTTCATAATATTCTACTGGTGTCTCCATATGTCAAAAGAACGGGGGCAATAACAACCCTAATACAACATTCTAATTGATGGTCTTTACAACACTTAAGTACTGTTTCCAAATGGCAACACTCCAATTGATGGTCTTTGCAACACTAAAATAGTGTTTCGAGATGGCAATGTAAGCGGGTGGTTGCAACCCTAATACAATACTCCAATTGAAGGTGTTTAGAGCACTCTAGTAGTGTCTCCATATTACAATATAATAGGGCATTTACAACCCTAATACAACACAAATTGAAGGTGTTTGAAGCACTATAGTAGTGTCTCCAGATGACAAGATAATAGGGCATTTACAACCCTAATACAACACTCAAATTGAAGATATTTGGAGCACTCTTGTAGTGTCTCTATATGGGACAATAATAGGACATTTACAACCCTAATACAACACTCCAATTGAAGGTGTTTGGAGCACTCTAGTAGTGTCTCTAGATGACAAGAAAATGGGGCATTTACAACCATAATACAACACTCCAATTGAAGGTGTTTGGAGCACTCTTGTATTGTCTCTATATGGCAAGATAATAGTGCATTTACAGCCCTAATACAACACTCTAATTGAAGGTGTTTGGGGCACTCTAGGAGATTCTCCATATTGCAAGATAATAAGGCGTTTACAACACCAATACAACTCTCCAATTGAAGGTGTTTGGAGTACACTTGTAGTGTCTCTATATGGGAATATAATACGGCATTTACAATCCTTATACAACACTCCAATTGAATGTGTTTGGAGCACTCTAGTAGTGTCTCCAAATGGCAAGATAATTGGGGATTTAGAACCCTAACACAACACTCCAATTGAAGTTGTCTGGAGCACTATGGTAGTGTCTCTATATGGAAAGATAATGGGGCATTTACAACCGTTATACAACAATCCAATTGAAGGTGTTTGGAGCACCCTAGTAGTGTCTCCAGATGTCAAGATAATAGGGGATTTACATCCCTAAAACAACACTCCAATTGAAGGTTCTTGGTTCACTCTACTAGTGTCTCCAGATTGCAAGATAATTGAGCATTTAAAACCCTAATATAAGACTCCAATTGAAGGTGCTTGGAACACCCTAGAAGTGTCTCCAGATTGCAAGAAAATAAGGCATTTACGATCCTAATAAAACACTCCAATTGAAGAAGGTATTTCGAGCACCCTTGTAGTGTCTCTATATGGGAAGATAATAGAGAATTTACAACCCTTATACAACACTCCAATTGAAGGTGTTTGGAGAACTTTAGTAGTGTCTCCAGAGAGCAAGATAATTGGGCATTTACAACCCTAATACATCACTCCAATTGAAGGTGTTTGGAGCGCTCTAATAGTGTCTCCAGATAGCAAGATAATATGGCATTTACAACCCTAATACAACACTCCAATTGAAGGTGCTTGGAGAACTCTAGTAGTGTCTCAAGATTGAAAGAAAATAAGGCCTTTACATTCCCAATACAACACTCCAATTGAAGGTGTTTGGAGCACTCTTGAAGTGTATCCATATAGGAAGACAATAGTGCATTTACAAACCTAATACAACACTTTAATTGAAGGTGTTCCGAGCTCTCTAGTAGTGTCTTCATATGGCAAGAAAATAGGGCATTTACAACCATAATATAACACTCCAATTGAAGGTGTTTGGAGCACTCTTGTAGTGTCTCTATATATCAAGATAATAGTGCATTTACAACCCTAATACAACACTCTAATTGATGGTGTTTGGAGCACTATAATAGTGTCTTCAGATGACAAGATAATTGGGCATTTACAACCCTAATACAAAACTCCAACTGAAGGTGTTTCGAGCACTCCTGCAATGTAACTATATGGAAAGATAATAGGGCATTTACAACCCTTATACAACACTTCAGTTCAAGGTGTTTCGAGCACTCTTGTAGTGTCTCTATAGAGGAAGATAATAGTGCATTTACAACTCTAATACAACACTTTAATTGAAGGTGTTTTGAGCACTCTAGTAGTGTCTCGAGATTGCAAGATAATAGGGCATTTACATCCCTAATACAATACTCCAACTGAAGGTGTTTCGAGCACTCCAATTGAATGTGTTACAACACTCCAATTGAAGGTGCTTGGAACACACTAGTAGTGTCTTCAGATTGCAAGAAAATAAGGCATTTACAATCCTAATACAACACTCCAACTGAAGGTATTTCGAGCACCCTTCTAGTGTCTCTATATGGGAGGATAATAGCAAATTTACAGCCCTTAAACAACACTTCAATTGAAGGTGTTAGGAGCACTCTCGTAGTGTCACCAGATTGCAAGAAAATAGGGCATTTACAACCCTAATACAACACTCCCATTTAACGTGTTTGGAACACTCTTGTAGTGTCTCCAGATTGCAAGATAATATGACATTTACAACCCTAAAACAACAATCTAATTGAAGGTGTTTGGAGCACTCTAGTAGTCTCTCCGGATTGCAAGATAATAGGGGATTTACAACCCTAATACAACACTCGAATTGCTGGTGTTTGGAGCACTTTAGTAGTGTCTCCAGATAGCAAGATAATTGGACATTTACAACCCTAATACATCACTCCAATTGAAGGTGTTTGGAGCGCTCTAATAGTGTCTCCAGATAGCAAGATAATATGGCATTTACAACCCTAATACAACACTCCAATTGAAGGTGCTTGGAGAACTCTAGTAGTGTCTCAATATGGCAAGAAAGTAGGGCATTTAAAACCATAATATAACACTCCAATTGAAGGTGTTTGGAGCACTCTTCTAGTGTCTCTATATATCAAGATAATAGTGCATTTACAACCATAATACAACACTCTAATTGATGGTGTTTGGAGCACTATAATAGTATCTCCAGATGACACGATAATTGGGCATTTACTACCGTAATACAAAACTCCAACTGAAAGTGTTTCCAGCACTCCTGCAGTGTCTCTATATGGAAAGATAATATGGCATTTACAACCCTTATACAACACTCCAGTTCAAGGTGTTTCGAGCACTCTTATAGTGTCTCTATATAGGAAGATAATAGTGCATTTACAACCCCAATACAACACTCTAATTGAAGGTGTTTTGAACACTCTAGTAGTGTCTCCAGATTGCAAGATAATAGGGCATTTACATCCCTAATACAACACTCCAATTGAAGGTGTTTGGAGCACTCCAATTGAAAGTGTTACAACACTCCAATTGAAGGAGCTTGGAACACACTGGTAGTGTCTCCAGATTGCAAGAAAATAAGGCATTTACAATCCTAATACAACACTCCAATTGAAGGTATTTCGAGCACCCTTGTAGTGGAGATATGGGAAGATAATAGCGAATTTACAACCCTTATACAACACTCCAATTGAAGGTGTTTCGTGCACTCTTATAGTGTCTCTATCAGGGAAGATAATATGGCATTTACAACCCTAATACAACAGTCCAATTGAAGGTGTTAGGAGCACCTTCGTAGTGTCACCAGATTGCAAGAAAATAGGGCATTTACAACCCTTATACAATACTCCTATTTAACGTGTTTGGAACACTCTAGTAGTGTCTCCAGATTGCAAGATAATATGGCATATACAACCGTAAATCAACACTATAATTGAAGGCGTTTGGAGCACTCTAGTAGTCTCTCTAGATCTCAAGATAATAGTGGATTTACAACCCTAATACAAGACTCCAATTTCTGGTGTTTGGAGCACTTTAGTAGTGTCTCCAGATAGCAAGATAATTGGGCATTTACAACCCTAATACATCACTCCAAATGAAGGTGTTTGGAGCGCTCTTGTGGTGTCTCCAGATAGCAAGATAATATGGCATTTACAACCCTAATACAACATTCCAATTGAAGGTACTTGGAGCACTCTAGTAGTGTCTCAAGATTGCAAGAAAATAAGGCCTTTACAATCCCAAGACAACACTTCAATTGAAGGTGTTTGGAGCACTCTTGTAGTGTCTCTATATTGGAAGACAATAGTGCATTCACAAACCCTAATAAAACACTTTAATTGAAGGTGTTCGGAGCTCTCTAGTAGTGTCTCCAAATGGCAAGAAAACAGGGCATTTACAACCATAATATAACACTCCAATTGAAGGTGTTTGGAGCACTCTTGTAGTGTCTCTATATATCAAGATAATAGTGCACTTACAACCCTAATACAACACTCTAACTGATGGTGTTTGGAGCACTATAATAGTATCTCCAGATGACACAATAATTGGACATTTACTTCCCTAATACAAAACCCCAACTGAAGGTGTTTCGAGCACTCCTGTAGTGTCTCTATATGGAAAGATAATAGGGCATTTACAACCCTCTAGTTCAAGGTGTTTCGAATTGTAGTGTCTTTATATAGGAAGATAATAGTAAATTTACAACCCTAATACAACACTCCAATTGAAGGTGTTTGGAGCACTCCATTTGAAGGTGTTACAACACTCCAATTGAAGGTGCTTGGAACACACTAGTAGTGTCTCCATATTGCAAGAAGATAAGGCATTTACAATCCTAATACAACACTCCAATTGAAGGTATTTCAAGCACCCTTGTAGTGTCTATATGGGAAGATAATAGCGAATTTACAACCCTTGTACAACACTCCAGTTCAAGGTATTTTCGAGCACTCTTGTAGTGTCTATATATAGGAAGATACTATGGCATTTACAACCCTAAAACAACACTCTAATTGAAGGTGTTTGGAACACTCTAGTAGTCTCTCCAGATGACAAGATAATATGAGATTTACAACCCTAATACAACACTGCAACTGCTGGTGTTTGGAGCACTCTAGTAGTGTCTCCAAATAGCAAGATAATTGGGCATTTACAACCCTAATACATCACTCCAATTGAAGGTGTTTGGAGCGCTCTAGTAGTGTCTCCAGATAGCAAGATAATATGGCATTTACAACCCTAATACAACACTCCAATTGAAGGTGTTTGGAGCACTCTTTTAGTGTCTCTATATAGGAAGGTAATAGTGCATTTACAACCGTAATACAACACTCTAATTCAAGGTGTTTACAGTACTCTAGTTGTGTCTACAGATTGCAAGAAAACAGGACATTTATAACCCTTATACAACACTCCAATTGAAGCTCTTCGGAGCACCCTAGTGATGTCTCTATAGGGCAAGATAAGAGTGAATTTATAGCCCTAATACAACACTATAATTGAATGTGTTTGGGGCACTCTAGTAGATTCTCCAGATTGCAAGATAATAATAGGGCCATTACAACCCCAATACAACACTCCAATGTGTTTGGTGCACTCCTGTAGTGTTTTTTATATGGGAAGATAATAGGGCATTTACAACCCTAATACAACACTCCAATTGAAAGTGTTTGGAGCGCTCTAGTAGTGTCACCAGATTGCAAGAAAATAGGACATTTATAACCCGTATACAACACTCCAATTGAAGGTATTTGGAGCACACTAGTGGTGACTCTAGATTGAAAGATAATAGGGCATTTACAACCCTAATACAACACTCCAGTAGAAGGTTTTTGGGGCACTCTAGTAGATTCTACAGATTGCAAGATAATAAGGGATTTACATCCCTATTACTATACTCCAATTGAAGGTATTTGAAGCACTCTGGTTGTGGCTCTATATGGAAAGATAATAGGGCATTTACAACCCTTACACAACAATCCAATTGAATGTGCTTGGAGCACTCTAGTAGTGTCTCCAGATGGCAACATAATAGGGGATTTACAACCCTAATACAACACTCAAATTGAAGGTGTATGGAGCACTCTAGTAGAGTCTCCAGATAGTAAGATAATATGGCATTTATAGCCCTAATACAACACTCCAATTGAAGGTGTTTGGAGCAACCTAGTAGTGTCTCCAGATTGCAAGAAAATACGATATTTACAACCATTATACAACATTCCAATTGAAGATATTTGGAGCACTCTAGTGGTGTCTCTAGATTGCAAGATAATAGGGCATTTACAACTCTAATACAACACTCCAATTGAAGGTGTTTGGACCACACTTTTAGTGTCTCTATATAGCAAGGTAATAGTGCATTTATAACCCTAATACAACACTCTAATTGAAGGTGTTTGGAGCACTCTAGTAGTCTCTCTGGATGGCAAGATAATTGGGCATTTACAACCTTAATACATCACTCCAATTGAAGGTGTTTGGAGCGCTTTAGTAGTGTCTCCAGATAGCAAGATAATTGGGCATTTACAACCCTAATACATCACTCCAATTGAAGGTGTTTGGGGCGCTCTAATAGTGTCTCCATATGGCTAGAAAATAGGGCATTTACAACCATAATATAACACTCCAATTGAAGGTGTTTGGAGCACTCTTGTAGTGTCTTTCATATATCAAGATAATAGTGCATTTACAACCCTAATACAACACTCTAATTGATGGTGTTTGGAGCACTATAATAGTATCTCCAGATGACAAGATAATTGGACATTTACTACTCTAATACAAAACTCCAATTGAAGGTGTTTCGAGCACTCCTGCAGTGCCTCTATATGGAAAGATAATAGGGCATTTACAACCCTTATACAACACTCTAGTTCAAGGTGTTTTGAGCACTCTTGTAGTGTCTCTATATAGGAAGATAATAGTGCATTTACAATCCTAATACAACACTCTAATTGAAGGTATTTTGAGCACTCTAGTAGTGTCTCCAGATTGCAAGATAATAGGTCATTTACATCCCTAATACAACACTCCAATTGAAGGTGTGTGGATTACTCTTGTAGTGTCTCTATATTGCATGATAATAGTGAATTTATATTCCTAATACAACACTCTAATTGAAGGTGTTTTGGGCACTCTAGTAGATTCTCCAGATTGCAAGCTAATAGAGCATTTACAACCCCAATACAACACTCTAATGGAAGGTGTTTGGTGCACTCCTGTAGTGTTTATATATGGGAAGGGAATAGGTCATTTACAACCCTGATAGAACACTCCAATTGAAGGTGTTTGGAGCGCTCTAGTAGTGTCACCAGATTGCAAGAAAATATGACATTTACAACCATTATACAACATTCCAATTGAAGGTATTTGGAGCACTCTATTGGTGTCTCTAGATTGCAAGATAATAGGGCATTTACAACCCTAATACAACACTCCAATTGAAGGTGTTTGGACCACACTTTTAGTGTCTCTATATAGGAAGGTAATAGTGCATTTATAAACCTAATACAACACTCTAATTCAAGGTGTTTACAACACTCTAGTAGTGTCTCCAGATTGCAAGATAATAGGGCATTTACATCCCTAATACAACACTCTAATTGAAGATGTTTGGAGCACTCTTGTAGTGAGATATGGCAAGATAATATTGAATTTATAGCCCTAATACAACACTCTAATTGAAGGTGTTTGGGGGCAGTCTAATAGATTCTCCAGATTGCAAGATAATAGGGCCTTTACAACCCCAATACAACACTCTAATGGAAGGTGTTTGGGTTAATCTAGTAGATTCTCCAGATTGCAAGATAATAGGGCCTTTTCAACCCCAATACAACACTCCAATTGCTAGCAGACAGTCGTACTATTGCTACATAGAAACTTTCTAAGAAGGGAATCATATGCTCTAGTGAACGCCACTCTAATTCAAGGTGTTTACAACACTCTAGTAGTGTCTCCAGATTGCAAGATAATAGGGCATTTACATCCCTAATACAACACTCCAATTGAAGGTGTTTGGAGCACTCTTGTTGTGTCTCTATATAGGAAGACAATAGTGGATTTACAACCCTAATACAACACTTTAATTGAAGGTGTTCGGAGCTCTCTAGTAGTGTCGCCATACGGCAAGAAAATAGGACATTTACAACCATAATATAACACTCCAATTGAAGGTGTTTGGAGCACTCTTGTAGTGTCTCTATATGTCAAGATAATAGTGCATTTACAACTCTAATACAACATTCTAATTGATGGTGTTTGGAGCACTATAATAGTATCTCCATATGATAAGATAATTGGACATTTACTACCCTAATACAAAACTCCAATTTAATGTGTTTCGAGCACTTCTGCAGTGTCTCTATATTGAAAGATAATAGGGCATCTACAACCCTTATAAAACACTCCAGTTCAAGGTGCTTTGAGCACTTTGTAGTGTCTCTATATAGGAAGATAATAGTGCATTTACAACCCTAATACAACACTCTAATTGAAGGTATTTTGAGCACTCTAGTAGTGTCTCCAGATTGCAAGATAATAGGTCATTTACATCCCTAATACAACACTCCAATTGAAGGTGTGTGGATTACTCTTGTAGTGTCTCTATATTGCATGATAATAGTGAATTTATATTCCTAATACAACACTCTAATTGAAGGTGTTTTGGGCACTCTAGTAGATTCTCCAGATTGCAAGCTAATAGAGCATTTACAACCCCAATACAACACTCTAATGGAAGGTGTTTGGTGCACTCCTGTAGTGTTTATATATGGGAAGGGAATAGGTCATTTACAACCCTGATAGAACACTCCAATTGAAGGTGTTTGGAGCGCTCTAGTAGTGTCACCAGATTGCAAGAAAATATGACATTTACAACCATTATACAACATTCCAATTGAAGGTATTTGGAGCACTCTATTGGTGTCTCTAGATTGCAAGATAATAGGGCATTTACAACCCTAATACAACACTCCAATTGAAGGTGTTTGGACCACACTTTTAGTGTCTCTATATAGGAAGGTAATAGTGCATTTATAAACCTAATACAACACTCTAATTCAAGGTGTTTACAACACTCTAGTAGTGTCTCCAGATTGCAAGATAATAGGGCATTTACATCCCTAATACAACACTCTAATTGAAGATGTTTGGAGCACTCTTGTAGTGAGATATGGCAAGATAATATTGAATTTATAGCCCTAATACAACACTCTAATTGAAGGTGTTTGGGGGCAGTCTAATAGATTCTCCAGATTGCAAGATAATAGGGCCTTTACAACCCCAATACAACACTCTAATGGAAGGTGTTTGGGTTAATCTAGTAGATTCTCCAGATTGCAAGATAATAGGGCCTTTTCAACCCCAATACAACACTCCAATTGCTAGCAGACAGTCGTACTATTGCTACATAGAAACTTTCTAAGAAGGGAATCATATGCTCTAGTGAACGCCACTCTAATTCAAGGTGTTTACAACACTCTAGTAGTGTCTCCAGATTGCAAGATAATAGGGCATTTACATCCCTAATACAACACTCCAATTGAAGGTGTTTGGAGCACTCTTGTTGTGTCTCTATATAGGAAGACAATAGTGGATTTACAACCCTAATACAACACTTTAATTGAAGGTGTTCGGAGCTCTCTAGTAGTGTCGCCATACGGCAAGAAAATAGGACATTTACAACCATAATATAACACTCCAATTGAAGGTGTTTGGAGCACTCTTGTAGTGTCTCTATATGTCAAGATAATAGTGCATTTACAACTCTAATACAACATTCTAATTGATGGTGTTTGGAGCACTATAATAGTATCTCCATATGATAAGATAATTGGACATTTACTACCCTAATACAAAACTCCAATTTAATGTGTTTCGAGCACTTCTGCAGTGTCTCTATATTGAAAGATAATAGGGCATCTACAACCCTTATAAAACACTCCAGTTCAAGGTGCTTTGAGCACTTTGTAGTGTCTCTATATAGGAAGATAATAGTGCATTTACAACCCTAATACAACACTCTAATTGAAGGTATTTTGAGCACTCTAGTAGTGTCTCCAGATTGCAAGATAATGGGGCATTGACAACCCTAATACAACACTCCAATTGAAGGTGTTTGGAGCACTCTAGTGGTGTCACCAGATTGCAAGAAAATATGACATTTACAACCCTTATACAACACTCCAACTGAAGGTATTTGGAGCATTCTAGTGGTGTCTCTAGATTGCAAGATAATAGGGCATTTACAACCCCAATACAACACTCCAATGGAAGGTGTTTGGTGCACTCTTTTAGTGTCTCTATATAGGAAGGTAATAATGCATTTACAACCCTAATACAACACTCTAATTGAAGGTGTTTACAGCACTCTAGTAGTGTCTCCAAATTGCAAGATAATAACGCATTTACATCCCTAATACAACACTCCAATTGAAAGTGTTTGGAGCACTTTTGTAGTGCAAGACAATAGTAAATTTATCGCTCTAATAAAACATTCTAATTTAAGGTATTTGGGGCACTCTAGTAGATTCTCCAGATTGCAAGATAATAGGGCCTTTACAACTCCAATACAACACTCCAATGGAAGGTGTTCGTTGCACTCCTGTAGTGTTTATATATGGAGAGATAATAGGGCATTTACAACCCTAATACAACACTCCAATTGAAGGTGTTTGGACCACACTTTTAGTCTCTCTATATAGGAAGGTAATAGTGCCTTTATAACCCTAATACAACACTCTAATTCAAGGTGTTTACAACACTCTAGTAGTGTCTCCAGATTGCAAGATAATAGGGCATTTACATCCCTAATACAACACTCCAATTCAAGGTGTTTGGAGCACTCTTGTTGTGTCTCTATATAGGAAGACAATAGTGCATTTACAACCCTAATACAACACTTTAATTGAAGGTGTTCGGAGCTCTCTAGTAGTGTCTCCATATGGCAAGAAAATAGGGCATTTACAACCATAATATAACACTCCAATTGAAGGTGTTTGGAGCACTCTTGTAGTGTCTCTATATATCAAGATAATAGTGCATTTACAACTCTAATACAACACTCTAATTGATGGTGTTTGGAGCACTATAATAATATCTCCAGATGACAAGATAATTGGACATTTACTACCCTAATACAAAAGTCCAATTGAATGTGTTTCGAGCACTTCTGCAGTGTCTCTATATGGAAATATAATAGGGCATGTACAACCCTTATACAACACTCAAGTTCAAGGTGTTTTGAGCACTCTTGTAGTGTCTCTATATAGGAAGATAATAGTGCATTTACAACCCTACTACAACACTCTAATTGAAGGTATTTTGACCACTCTAGTAGTGTCTCCATATTGCAAGATAATAGGGCATTGACAACCCTAATACAACACTCCAATTGAAGGTGTTTGGAGCACTCTAGTGGTGTCACCAGATTGCAAGAAAATACGACATTTACAACCCTTATACAACACTCCAACTGAAGGTATTTGGAGCACTCTAGTGGTGTCTCTAGATTGCAAAATAATAGGGCATTTACAACCCCAATACAACACTCCAATGGAAGGTGTTTGGTGCACTCTTTTAGTGTCTCTATATAGGAAGGTAATAATGCATTTACAACCCTAATACAACACTCTAATTGAAGGTGTTTACAGCACTCTAGTAGTGTCTCCAAATTGCAAGATAATAACGCATTTACATCCCTAATACAACACTCAAATTGAAAGTGTTTGGAGCACTTTTGTAGTGCAAGACAATATTAAATTTATAGCTCTAATAAAACATTCTAATTTAAGGTATTTGGGGCACTCTAGTAGATTCTCCAGATTGCAAGATAATAGGGCCTTTACAACTCCAATACAACACTCCAATGGAAGGTGTTCGTTGCACTCCTGTAGTGTTTATATATGGAGAGATAATAGGGCATTTACAACCCTAATACAACACTCCAATTGAAGGTGTTTGGACCACACTTTTAGTCTCTCTATATAGGAAGGTAATAGTGCCTTTATAACCCTAATACAACACTCTAATTCAAGGTGTTTACAACACTCTAGTAGTGTCTCCAGATTGCAAGATAATAGGGCATTTACATCCCTAATACAACACTCCAATTCAAGGTGTTTGGAGCACTCTTGTTGTGTCTCTATATAGGAAGACAATAGTGCATTTACAACCCTAATACAACACATTAATTGAAGGTGTTCGGAGCTCTCTAGTAGTGTCTCCATATGGCAAGAAAATAGGGCATTTACAACCATAATATAACACTCCAATTGAAGGTGTTTGGAGCACTCTTGTAGTGTCTCTATATATCAAGATAATAGTGCATTTACAACTCTAATACAACACTCTAATTGATGGTGTTTGGAGCACTATAATAATATCTCCAGATGACAAGATAATTGGACATTTACTACCCTAATACAAAAGTCCAATTGAATGTGTTTCGAGCACTTCTGCAGTGTCTCTATATGGAAATATAATAGGGCATGTACAACCCTTATACAACACTCAAGTTCAAGGTGTTTTGAGCACTCTTGTAGTGTCTCTATATAGGAAGATAATAGTGCATTTACAACCCTACTACAACACTCTAATTGAAGGTATTTTGACCACTCTAGTAGTGTCTCCATATTGCAAGATAATAGGGCATTGACAACCCTAATACAACACTCCAATTGAAGGTGTTTGGAGCACTCTAGTGGTGTCACCAGATTGCAAGAAAATACGACATTTACAACCCTTATACAACACTCCAACTGAAGGTATTTGGAGCACTCTAGTGGTGTCTCTAGATTGCAAAATAATAGGGCATTTACAACCCCAATACAACACTCCAATGGAAGGTGTTTGGTGCACACTTTTAGTGTCTCTATATAGGAAGGTAATAATGCATTTACAACCCTAATACAACACTCTAATTGAAGGTGTTTACAGCACTCTAGTAGTGTCTCCAGATTGCAAGATAATAACGCATTTACATCCCTAATACAACACTCCAATTGAAAGTGTTTGGAGCACTTTTGTAGTGCAAGATAATAGTAAATATATAGCTCTAATACAACACTCTAATTTAAGGTGTTTGGGGCACTCTAGTAGATTCTCCAGATTGCAAGATAATAGGGCCTTTACAACTCCAATACAACACTCCAATGGAAGGTGTTCATTGCACTCCTGTAGTTTTTATATATAGAGAGATAATAGGGCATTTACAACTCTAATACAACACTCCAATTGAAGGTGTTTGGAGCGCTCTAGTAGTGTCACCAGATTGCAAGAAAATACAGCATTTAAACACTCCAATTGGAGGTATTTAGAGCACTCTAGTGGTGCCTCTAGATTGCAAGATAATAGGGCATTTACAACCCTAATACAACACTCTAATTGAAGGTGTTTACAGCACTTTAGTAGTGTCTGCAGATTGCAAGATAATATGGCAATTACATCCCTAATACAACACTCCAGTTAAAGGTGTTTGGAGCACTCTTGTAGTGTCTTTATATGGCAAGATAATAGTGAATTTATAACCCTAATACAACACTCTAATTGAAGGTGTTGGGGGCAATCTAGTAGATTCTCCAGATTGCAAGATAATAGGGCCTTTACGACTCCAATACAACACTCCAATGGAAGGTGTTTGGTGCACTCATGTAGTGTTTATATATGGGAAGATAATAGGGCATTTACAACCCTAATACAACACTCCAATTGAAGGTTTTGGAGCGCTCTAGTAGTGTCACCATATTGCAAGAAAATACAACATTTACAACCCTTATACAACACTCCAATTGAAGGTATTTGGAGCACTCTAGTGGTGTCTCTAGATTGCAAGATAATAGGGCATTTACAACCCTAATACAACACTCCAATTGAAGGTGTTTGGAGCACTCTTTTAGTGACTCTATATAGGAAGGTAATAGTGCATTTACAACCCTAATACAACACCCTAATTGAAGGTGTTTACAACACTCTAGTAGTGTCTCCAGATTGCAAGATAACAGGGCATTTACATCCCTAATACAACACTCTAATTGAAGATGTTTGGAGCACTCTTGTAGTGAGATATGGCAAGATAATATTGAATTTATAGCCCTAATACAACACTCTAATTGAAGGTGTTTGGGGGCAGTCTAATAGATTCTCCAGATTGCAAGATAATAGGGCCTTTACAACCCCAATACAACACTCTAATGGAAGATGTTTGGGTTAATCTAGTAGATTCTCCAGATTGCAAGATAATAGGGCCTTTTCAACCCCAATACAACACTCCAATTGCTAGCAGACAGTCGTACTATTGCTACATAGAAACTTTCTAAGAAGGGAATCATATGCTCTAGTGAACGCCACTCCTCAAATGTGAGTTGAAATTTCTGACCCGCCACACTATTACTTAGGTGTTGGTCTATAGCTGGTTTCAATTGTAGTGTTTTCTTTAAAAGTTGATAGGTCGAGTTCCGACGGGTATCGACATCCCAATGAATCTTAACCACATGGACATTCATACGGTTGCAAACCTTTGCAAAGCTCTGCTCTTTCTTCACACTCAAATTGAGAAACCGAAGCGCCTCCTTATACTTGTGAAGTAGTTTCTCAATTGGTTCAGGCTTAAGGCCCGCATGGACCATTAAATTCAGAATGTGACGTGCACATTTTGTGTGAAAAAAAATCCCGTCACATATCGGTTGGAGAGTATTGGCTAAAAGCCGTAAGTACTGTGTTGTTGTTAGAAGCGTTATCAAATGCCATTGCAAATACCTTGTCACGTATGTGATATTCATCCAATACAATCAAAATGTATTCAAAAATTGACCATACGTCATAGGGATAATCTAGGACCCGAAAAACAAGGATTCTTTTGTTTAAAATCCAGCACCCAATATTGGTATCCTCTGAAATCCAATGAGCGATCACAGAACAATACGCTAAATTGACCGTCCATATGTCAGACGTTACAGCTACCTTATGTTTGGCCTCCTTGAATTCATCGTAAAGTTCAGCTCTTTTGATCCAGAATTGGTTCACGAAATCATCCCTTACCTTTTTTTTATAAGATTTCTTGTACTGGGGGTGCAAGCAATCCCTAATGAATTCTTCAAAAAATGGGTCAACTGCCATTGACAAAGGTTTTTTTGACCACACACAATATTTGATTAAACCCTTTCTAACCTTATCAGGATCGTACCTAAAGTACCCTCCGCCAACACCCGGTTGGGTTTGCACAATTTGGGTACTAAATTCTTCGGATACATATTCACCTCTTTTGTCATGCACGGCCTTATGTTTCTTAAATGTTCCAGTTCCATTTTCACCCTTGTACTTGTATTCTTTTTTGCATATTAAGCAAATACCTCCTACAGTAACATTGTCTGCATCTTTTACCTCTTTAAAGATTGACCAACAATCAACTTTGTGCTCTCTAATGATTCTAGGCTTCTTGACTTGCTCATTAGGTGTTTCGTTGGTTCCTCCCACCACCTGTGTTGTTGTGGAGGCCATGGATGAAGAAGAATGAGAAGATCCCGACATTGGTGTGACTAGAGCATTTTCCAATTGCGGGGCTCCCGGCGAAAGACCAATTGATAGGTTCAAGCCAGCGACACCAACAACCGCATCAACATAGTTCGGATCGTTCAACTCACGGCCAACGACATTGACAAGTGATGGAAATTTTAGAAAACATGCATATAAATATTTACAGAACAATTATAGAACAATTATTTCATTTTTTTTAGACTTTCTACTACTATTCTCAATATGCTGTCTTCTAAACTAATATGCTTAAATGCACAAATAATCACATAAAACTAATATGTTGTCTTCTAAACTAATATGCTTAAATGCACAAATAATCATATAAAACTAATATGTTGTCTTCTAAACTTTTTACAAATAGTTGCAGAACAATTATTGCATAGTTTGGGATGTTCTACTGTTTTTACCTATTTTATTTGTGGTTTGAACTCAAAATACAACTAAAATTGCTTAGATGTACAAACAATCACAGAAAATTACAGAGGTGTCTCCTACACTTAGAAATTCATACATAACAATTATTAATTTTTGAATACTTTCTACTCATTTTTCCCTACACTTAGAAATGCAAAAGAATAACAAAAAATTACAGAATAATTATTTCAAGGAAATTCTTCTATTTTCCCATGCCGACATGCATATTGAATTGTCTTTTTCAAACAAATTTGAAATAAAAATAATAATTTCTGACCTTTAAATTGCCAAAAAATCAAAGGGAATTCGAGTTACAGCTTTTCCGTACTTGAACTGTTGAAGAACAATTTCTGGCGAGAAAGAAACGATTGAGAACAATTTCTGTATGGTGAAGCAAATTAGTGAAATGTGATGAATGGTGAGATTAGGAGACTAGGAGCGGAAGCGCCGAATGGAGAATTAAGAAATGAATTTGTGTTGTGGTGAATGGAGAATTCATGAGACATAGGGCAATTGTCAAATCAGTAAATCACCTTCCGTAACAAAAAAAAATTTTAATGAGTTGTCAAATCATCTTCGGCGCTCCTAGTCTCCTACCTTCCCACGTCGCACGACGCACCTTAGTGACACCACCGAACGCTACCAGTACACCTTTTTTTTCAAATTGGAACCGTGTCTCCCGTTCTGTTCCGTGCCGTGACCAAGGTAATTTCCGTGCCATGCCATGCCGTGTCTTCTTTGTTAACAATTAGTCATGGCATAGGACACGCGAGTCACGGCACGTATTTGACTCCTGTGCTGTGACGGAGCCGGCTCCGGCGTGCCATTTTTCCCACACTAGTCTGAACAGTTATAACGGTTCCTGAAGTGGCCAACTTACATTGGGTTTGGTTGTCGTGAACCCTAACAAATAGTTAACAATTGCCACAGATTCATAACAGTAGTTAACCGTGGCAACGGATGCATAACGGTAGTTAACCGTGGCAACAGATGCATAACGCTAGTTCTCTGGAAATTTGGGGGTGACATCCGATTTTATCCGTTGCGCAACGGTAGAAAGGGATTTGTTCCGTTGCACCACGATTGAGGGTTTTGATTTTATCCGTTGCAACGGTTCCTTAACCATTACAACAGTTTGCCTCACTATAGTTCATTCTCAAGCATATTTTACCAATTTTACAGATTTATATTCCTAATCTTGAGGTGATACTTTTGTGTCCAATGCCAAGTGCTTCATGACTGCATCCAAGATAAATATAGCAATTGTTCATCCATCATTCATGTGTATATTGCAATCTCTATAGTCATGAACCTACACAATATCTCAAGAGACAAGAAAACTAAAAAATTCAACAAATATATTTTTTGCAAATCTAGTCAAACAAATAAGTAGATTATGGCACAATCCAACATGCAGCACTCTAATAGTGTTGTCATATTGATAGAGAAGAGGGTAGTTGCAACCTATTACAACACTTCAATTGAAGGTTTTTGCAGCACTCTAGTAAATCTCCATATGGCAGTTAATTGAATGTCTTCGCAGCACTCTAGTAGTGTCTCCAGATGGAAATAGAAGATGGTAGTTGCAACCATCATATAACACTCAAATTGAAGGTCTTTGAAGCACACTTGAAGTGTCTCCAGATGTAAAGAAAATATGATAGTTACAAACCTAATACAACACTCAAATTGTAGGTCCTTGCAGCACTCAAGTAGTGTCTTCAGATGACAATGAAATAGGGTGGTTGCAACTCTAATACAGCACTCCAATTGAAGGTCCTTGCGGCACTCTAATAATATCATCAGATTGATAGAGAAGAGGGAAATTGCAACCTATTACAACACTCCAATTGAAGGTTTTTGTAGCACTCTAATAGTGCCGTTAGATGGATAAAGAAGAGGGTAGTTGCAACATATTACAACACTCCAATTGAAGGATTTTGCAGCACTCTAGTAATGTTTCTAGATGGCAACAGAAGAGGGTGTTTGCATGCCTAATACAACACTCCAATTGAAAGACTTTGTACACTCTAGTAGTGTCTCCAAATAGCAACAGAAGATGGTAGTTGCAACCCTAATACAACACTTCAATTGAAGGTCTTTGCAGCACACTAGTAGTGTCTCCAAATGATAACATAAGATGTTAGTTGCAACCCTAATAAAACACTCCAATTGAAGGTCTATACGGCACTATCGTAGTGTCTCCAGATATCAAGAGAAGAAGTTGGTTGCAATTCTAATACGACACTCCAATTGAATATCTTTGTAGCACTCTAAGAGTGCGCCAAATGACAAGAGAATATGGTAGTTGCAACGCTAATTCAATACTCTAATTGAAAATCTTTGCAGCACACTAGTAGTTGAATCATCATTTAAGCATCGTTTTGGTACAAAACTAGTTTCAATGAACTTTCTCTCTCAGAGCTTGCAAAAGCCTTTTATTCTATTACTTGGACTGCTAAATGAGAACACAAAAAAAATTAGTATTTGTCAAACTCAATTTGTTTCTAACTTGTAACTAATTGTTGATGAACGTAAATTATCATACATTGTCATAACCTTTTGCGATCGATGTAAGTTAGAAACTTTATTGCAAAGAGCCTTTGATGGCAGAGATTCCAGGAATCGACTAAGCTTAGCTAGGTTCAAATTTCAAAACCTACAGCTTAGTTGGGTTCACTTTATTTTAGGATTGTCAAAAAATTTTGGTGGTCCAAAAAAAAAAGTGGACTGCCGAAATTTTAGACGGTAGGAGGGTTGAAATGCCTTTATTTTTTGTGCTTTCATGGTGACTTCATTTTTTTAAAACTCTAATAATTCAAAATTTAAAACTTAAAAGTCAAACTAAAACCGTTAGATATAATCTACATCATTTTATTTATGCACATGTAAAAAATTATGACATTTCAATTTTATTTTGATTGTCATCAATAGCTTGTAAAAAAGTGTTAATGTGGATGATTTTTAGACGTTGATTTTTGAACTTATTGATTAACATAAAAACTAAATTGAAATGTGATAATTTTTTATGAGCACATAGAGAAAATAACATAGATCGCATCTAACGGTTTTATTTTGACTTTTGAGTTTTAATTTTTGAGTTATTAAAGTTTTAAAAAATGAAGGCATGATGGAGGCACAAAAACTGGAGGCATTTGAAACCTCCTCTTAAGCATAAAATCATTTTTTTTGTGATTTTACATTCCGCTAAAGTTTTACATTTTATTTGTGATTTTTTTATTAAATTACAAGATCTTATGATTTTTATTTTATTTTTATTTTTTTAAATAGATGGAATAATAAAAATGTTTTACATTCCGTTGAATTTACATTCTACCCAATTCGAAGCACTGTTGAATTTCGAAAACTACCCAATCCGGTTATCCAATAACCGGATTTGGGATAAATGTCCGGTTATCCAATAACCGAACTCAACAAATATAACCGGTTATTCACTAACCGGAAAGTTATGTTTTTGTTTTTTTTTTTTTTTAAAAAAAAAAAAAAAACCGGTTAATCACTAACCGGAAAGTAAGTTTTTTTTTTTTTTTAAATAGAAATTTCGAATTTTTTATATTAAAATATTAGAAATGTTGAATATATTTCTTTGAAAATAGATGAAATACAATATAATTTGATTTATTAGAAAGACTGCAACAAATAACCCGGATCAATATTTTTCAGGCCGGATTTTTCGCGGCTGTAAGAAAAAGTAATATATTTCTTTATGTGCTATTGGAAAAAAATAAAAATGCTCAGATTCTGAGTTATTGATCCCGGTTCAAAAGTCACTTCTAGGTAATCTAGAAAATATTGTGATTCATCTAGTAAATTTAATTAATAAAAAGTTGTTTCTATTTTGAAATTTCTTTTTGAAAAATAATTATTAAATAAATTAAAGTTTTTTTTTTTTTAAATAGAAACAACTTTTTATTAATTAAATGTACTAGATGGATCACAGTATTTTTTAGATTACCTAGAAGTGACTTTTGAACCGGAATCAATAACTCAGAATCTGAGCATTTTTATTTTTTTCCAATAGCACATAAAGAAATATATTAATTTTTCTTATAGCCGCGAAAAATCCGGCCAGAAAAATATTGATCCGGGTTATTTGTTGCAGTCTTTCTAATAAATCAAATTATATTGTATTTCATCTATTTTCAAAGAAATATATTCAACATTTCTAATATTTTAATATAAAAAATAAAAAAATTCGAAATTTCGGTTTTTAAAAAAAAAAAAAAAAAACTTACTTTCCGGTTAGTGATTAACCGGTTTTAAAAATAAAAAAATAAAAAAATAAAAATAAAAAAAAACTTTCCGGTTAGTGAATAACCGGTTATATTTGTTGAGTTCGGTTATTGGACCGAAATTTTTAAATATACCATGGTTCAAAAAAAGATAAACCCGAACACCATTTTTTTGAAAAATTTCGAATTTTGTCACGGCCACATCCCGAGGGAGCGGCCACCCTGTTTTCAGTTCAAAGTCACATGAGAAAAAAGCAAAAAAAAAAAAAAAAAAAAAAAAATGGGCCGCTGCCCCTAGATGCGGCCTGCAGAAAAGTGGCCGCATCTGGGCGATGCGGTCATGTCAAAATTAGAAAATTTTCAAAACCGGGGTGTTTGGGTTTATTTTTTTTGGGATGATGGTATATTTAAAAATTTCGGGTTATTGGATAACCGGACATTTATCCCAAATCCGGTTATTGGATAACCGGATTGGGTAGTTTTCGAAATTCAACAGTGCTTCGGTTATTATTTGTAATTTGATTTAATTTTTGGATATAAATAAAAAAATCGGTATTTTCATCCTACTCTTTAAATAAAATATCTACGAACTTTCTTTTTACTGATATATAATAGTTTTTTTTTGTTATGTTGCTTCACGGAGAAATACAAAAAAAAATCAGCAAAATAAGTTGTATTATTTGCAGTTATCATATTATGACACCTTTTTTGGTTAATGGCATTTGTTATTGTTATAAGAGTTATCCTTCTCTTTCTAGAATTTATATGCATTTGTGTATCTAAAAAGAAAAGAGAATCATATTTACTCAAAACAAATTTTGTTTGGAGGTGACAGCAATAAAATTCGTGTTATCTCTGTTAGCTTACATACTTTTTGTGTTAATATCCATTTGGAAAACAAATTTGATTCTATGATTTGGCAACTTATTATTGTCTATGGTCCAGTTAAACGAGCTCTTAAACCTTCCTTTTGGGCAGAATTGGATCTGGTCCGGCAGGGCCAGAATGTCCCTTGGATAATATGTGGGGATTTTAATGCTCTTAGATCTATTAAGGAAAAATCAGGCACACATTTAGATCTCTCAGTTAGCAGGTCATTTAATTCTTTTATCAATAGGCATCATCTCTTGGAACATAAACTCCACACCAGAAAGTATACCTGGTCCAATGGCCATCAGTTTGCATTATTAGATAGGATTTTCACATCAGTAGATTGGGATCAATTATATCCTTACAGTGTAGTTACAGATCTAGGCAAGAATGGGTCCGATCATTGCCCGATTATCCTACAAGTTTCTCTCACATCTCCTCATCATTTGCATCAGTTTAGATTTGACCCTCTTTGGTTAGAACAAGAGGACTTTGTGAAATTATTACCACAATGGTGGGGGGAAAAAAACTGACCCTTCCTGATATTGCTAATAGCTGGCATAACAAATTAGGTCATGTTAAAAGGAAAATTAAAGGGTGGGCTAAGAATTATTATGGGCAGAAAAAAAAGGAAAAACAGCATATCCTTACCAGATTGCATGAGTTAGAAATCACACAGGAATTACATCCGCTGGATGGGTCACAATATCACGAATGGTGTAGGTTACAAAGTAGACTTGATTCTATTTATTTAGAAGAAGAACTTCATTGGAAAACTCGAGCCAAATAAAAATGGCTCGAGGAAGGCGATCACAACTCCAAATACTTTCATACCCTAGCTAATCATAGGAATAAAAAAAATCACATTCATAGCTTAGACATTAATGGCAATACTTCCCATTCTATTCCAGAAATCAAGCAACATGTTAGCACTTATTATAAAGATATACTAGGCTCCCCAGGTATTAAATATGCCACTCTAGACAAAGACTTTTGGGAGGATACTGATAAGGTGACTCCCCAGGAAAATCACTTATTGCATCAACCTTTCACTATAGAAGAGATCAAAACAGCATTATTTGATTGTGAGCCCCATGGGGCACCAGGCCCTGATGGCTTTTCTTTTAAGTTCTATCAATATTTTTGGGACATAGTTAAGGCTGACTTGCTTCAATTATGTCATTAGTTTTATTTGAATAGCCTCAATTTAGACAAACTCAACAAATCTATCATTTGTCTCATTCCTAAGGATAAAAATGCTTATGTCATCAGCAAATATAGGCCCATTAGCCTAGTCAACTGTAGCTTCAAATTAATTTCCAAAATTCTTACACACAGATTATCTCCTGTCATGTCCAGGATTATTGATGACAGCCAATCCGCTTTCCTTCCGAATAGATATATTCTTGATAATGTCTTGTTAGGGCAAGAAGTTATTCACTATAGCAAAATTCATAACCAGCAGGGGGTAATTATTAAAATAGATTTCGAGAAAGCGTACGACAAAATCAATTGGGAATATTTGATAGAGGTACTCAATAGTAGGGGGTTTAGTCCTCGATGGGTATTATGGATGCACAATTGGCTCCGCAGTTCACAATCATGTATTAGTATTAATGGCAACCTCACTCCCTATTTTTATTGTAAAAGGGGGGTGAGACAGGGAGACCCTCTCTCCCCATTCCTCTTCATTTTAGCTGCCGACACCCTTAGCAAAAATTTTCGTAAAGGTAGATTAGCTCAAATTATTCAAGGGTTAGGACCCCCATGCTTTGCAAACCAGTCCTTAACTAACTGTCATTATGCCGACGATACAATTCTTTTCTTAGAAGCACAACCAGCAATAGTAGAGGCTGCATGGTGGGCCATGCAAGCATTTGAAGCCTTATCGGGCATTAAGATCAATTTAGACAAAACTGCGATGTATAGCATCAACACCACTAACTCAGTAGCACTAGCTAATTTGTTTCAATGTAAAAATGCCTCCTTCCCTATTACATATTTGGGCCTGCCACTACATGATAGGAAACTTAGTGTTCAGGATTGGCGCTTCTTAGTAGACAAAATTGAGAAAAAGCTCCATAATTGGACAGGGCAATTGTTATCCTTAGGTGGAAGAACCATTCTTACTAATGCTATTCTCTCTGCTATACCACTATATGCTTTCTCTTTTTTCAAAGTTCCTCTCAACGTAATAAGAGAAATTGATAGAATTAGGTGTCGATTTCTTTGGCAAGGGACGGATCGAAGTCGGAAAAGATACTCTTTAGTTAATTGGCCTTCTTTATGCATAGCCAAAGAATTTGGAGGTTTAGGTATCCTCAATTTAAGACATATGAATATTTCCCTTTTGACCAAATGGTGGTGGAAACTCAAAGATCCCGATTTTAGTAGTAAGTGGAAAACTCTACTGACATATATCTATATCACAGAAAATAACACTCCTCCCTCCCCTTTTTGGCAAGAATTATTGAAACTTAATTCCATCGGTCATATGAGTATATCATATACTCCAGGGCTTAATTCCACAGTGCATTTTTGGTCTGACATTTGGCAAGGGAACTGCACATTAGCACAAATATACCCACAATTGTATGAGATATGCTGGAATAAGACAGTGTACTTGACAGAAGTCATTCACTCTCAAGGGGCCTATGTTAAATTCCGAAGAACTCTTATTGGAGTTGATTTACAAGAATGGACCTCCATTCTTCATGATATTAGTACCATGTCTTTTACACATATGCAGGATAGGATTTCGTGGAGATGGGAAACCTCGGGGGAATTTTCAGTTAGATCCCTCTACAAGATTTTGAATTTTCGAGGCATACAAGGCCAACATGCCTTGCTTTGGTGGTCCATTCCTGTTCCCCATAAAATACAGATATTTATGTCGTTGGCTAGCAAACACAAAATTTTGACCAAAAATGTTCTATTAACCAAAGGGTGGCAAGGGGCCACAACCTGTATGTTTTGTCACCAACTAGAAACAGCCGACCATTTGTTTATCACATGTCCCTTCGCCAAACAAATTTGGTTTTGGTTGGGAAAGAGTCAATATTTTTTTTCACAATGGAACACTATTGCTGATGTTGTAGAGTTTTCTTTTACTTTATCAAAATTTGATCAACAGGCTTTTCTTTTGGTTTTTAGTGCTATGTGTTGGACAATTTGGAAACACCGAAATGAGTTATGTTTCCAATCTGCTCAACCCAAATCTGGCAGGACTATTATCTTTCTCATTATTTCTATTTTGCAATATTGGCTAGGACACAAACATACTAAGGAGAAGACCAAAGAACACGCACAAGGTTGGATACCAGATGCGGAGGCGCTAGAAGCTATACCACTTCGAGTGTGGCTGCCAGGAGACGACCACATGATCCCTTATCACCCCGCCGATTCCCCAGCAGGTCCAGCCACCCCCTGATGCGTGACTGTGCAGCTCAGGCTTTTTATGTTTTGCAAAAATATCCCAGATGGATACCATAATAGGGTAGTATCAGTTAGACAATTAGTTTAGTTCCTTGCGATGATGCAAGAAGATCCATTTTTGGGATTATAATTCTGGTACATGTGATCACTGATTTCTTTCTTTTTATGTTGCCGACCTTGCTGGTAGTTGGTTTTCACGATGATGAAAACAGTTGTTGGTTGTAATTTAACCAAGTTTCATTAATGAAGCTGGGCCTCGGCCTTTTCATCAAAAATATTTACTCAAAACATTAAATGATAAATAACATTTCTTATATAATATAAAAAATAGAAAGGAATGAAGGCATAGCCTTTCAGTTGTCGATCAATTCAAAAAAAATTAAATGACATTTAAAAAATAGAAAAAAAATCATTACCAAAATAAGACATATTCATAAACTTGTGGGGAGTATATATTTAAATAAATTCAGGTTTTTACATGTAAAAAGATATCAAAATGATACATAGAATCACAAGAAAACAAATTATTTGAGTATTGATATTCAATTCAAAATTTTATTTTTAATTACAAGCGTTGTCAAATTAAGACATTTACGTGTTTAATATAAATATAAGAATAGATAATATGAATCGGATAAAAGGGTGTCATTGACAATTTGACATAAAAGGGTGTTGAATCGAGTTATGTGGGAAGTACACTCAAACGAGTTTCTTTCTCGTGTGAAAGTTGGCTCTTCTCTAGCAGATTATTGTCAAGTTCATGCTTAATGGTTAACAACAATAGGTTTTTAAAGATAATTAATAAAACTAAAATTCTCCAAAGCTTTTCATCCATCACACAAAAAACTATAAATTTGATGGTCTATGATTGTGTCATCATCATATTTGCACAAAATTACAACGAAAAAAAACACCATTAACATATGATTGCTACTTACATAATACCGTTTCAGGTCTATTTCTCAATTTGGCTAGATTAATTCAATGTTTGCTAGCTCTGTATTCAATCAAGAAATTAATTTAGCATCTCCGAGCATTAACAGCTCTTACCTTCTGCACAATTACAATACTCTCAGGAAGTCATATACTTGACTATAAAACTATTTACAAACCCAAAATAGACTACCCTAAAACAAAAATGAGCATGAGCACTCTGCCAGAGAAATTTACACGAAAAAAAAAATCAATAAATATCAACTATATATCTGTGAACTATACAACTAAAAACTTCTAACCTATCCTTAATAGAAAACGGAAGGAAAAGGAATGGGTTACATATCCGGTGAAAGTTGCCGGTGTATTGTTCTGCTGCTGTGTTGTCCTTTCAAAAATAACTGTAAGAGAGTCAATATAAAGCACTGTCAAAAGCAACCAGTGTTAGTAATGACGGTAATGGATCCTCTACAAATATACCTCCTTGGGTTAAAGTTTCTGAACCTGTCTTAGTGGAACTCGATACGACATCAGCAAGGATATCTTCTGTTGCCATTCTGGTAACGAGCTTTAATCATGATTTACTCTTGAGAAATACAGTCAAATAGGATTTAGAAGAGGCGGTGCGTTTTAAGTTCTCTTTGTCCCTTTCAGCTGCTTCCTTTTCAGCCTTCTTCTTTTCCATCTCATAATTTTTTAAGTTCTCCAAATGTGCTTTCTCAAATGTTTTGACAAAGTTATGCAATGTAGAGACAACTAAAAAAAAAAAAAAGTTAGATAACGTGTGTGTGTGTGTTTTTTTTTGTATATATATTTGAAGTGTTTGCCGAAAAATATGATGTACTGTTTAGGGATGTTCAAACGGTCAGTTCGGTTCAAACCAAAGTAAAATGACCAAACCAAACTTTTTTTCAGTTTTCAAAAATAGAACCGAACCGATTAAACCTATCAACCGATTAAGAACCGAACCAAGCATTATTTTTCGCCTGTACAGTGAAAAAAACAGGTTGGCAGCTGTATCTTTGTGAGTTTTTACCTCTCATCGAAGGAAGTATACTTCTTTTAGGGTACATATGTTAGCTCATAGTACAAATGGAAACATGTAAATACAACTTCAAGGCCGAGTAATAATTCAAGATAAAAGAAAGTGGAGTCTGCTTTACCACTGGTGAAAACTGAATATGAACAGAATGGTGCACTATACAAGTATACATATACACTTCTATAGCTTTCTTGAGTGGAACCAAAATTACCTGTTTCATATGGACATTTTGCAGGGTCTTCGCCAAAATATGCTACCATTGTATCAGCATTTCTTCCCTAAAAAACCCATATTTGCTTCTATAAGTGAAGATCAATTTGTATTTTGATTGATTTCGTTATTTTGCTTTCAATTATATTGAATATTAGGGTGTTATACAGTGAAAGCAGATAATCAGTAATAAACATCATTTAGGCTAAATATATTGGCAGATGGTCTGGTTTTGGGCCTTAAAAGCACCAAATATGATTTCTTAGTCTCATAACACTATATGGGAATGGGACTACACCATTTTTTCTCCTTTTGTCCTTGTTAAAATCAAGGACGAAACCTTCAATCAAAGATTAGGTCAGATTCCAGTTTTCACACACACACAGAGGTAAAGAGAAATTCTGTTACTAGATTTCTCTTTTGCAGCTCCAACCCTCATTAACATATAAATATATAAGATTGCACTAAAAGGTTATACTGAAAACGGGACTCTGATATGGTTTGAATTTGATCGAGGACTTAAGTGCTCTCAAGAAAGATTAGATAGAGAAAAGTGAAACATACCACTACAGAGTACAGAGCGGTCAAAGACCTAACTTCAGCTTCCGCAAGACCTAGGAATTCCTTCAGAGTCTGCGATTGGTAACAATTTACTAAAGTTGCCGGTTAAGAAGCTAAGAATATGTATTTTTTTTTCCATTACATACAAGAAAGGCTCCAAAAGAGATGTGAACGGCTTTTAAAATTATGGGACAGTAAGGCATATGATCGGATTTGGGAAGACAATGGAAAGGCGGTATTACTATTCAGTAAATACTTATCAGGGATGATCTGCAACTGAAAAATACAGAAGCGCATGACCCTGGAAAATTAATCTTAACCTTGTGGAAAACTCCAGAGGAAAAGCCTTCACTGTCAGAAAACGATAACTCCTGTTCAACTATCTCCAGTCCCTTGTGTATTTCTTGCATCCCCTCAGCCAAGTACTTGAGTTGTATCTGGAAAACAAGCAATTGCATCAAGAATAAGAAATATATATCATAAAAAACAAGAATTCACTTCTGAAAATTAAGAACATGGTATCAGGAATGTTTATATATTTCTCTATGTTCAGACCCTAATCCAAGCCCGAAAACATAGTTTGAAAACTGACCAGTACATAACCACCAGTCCACAGCATGATATCATTCAATGGTATAGCTTGGATATCCATGAAATAAACGATAATCTGTTACCTTTGATCCTGGCTCCAGATGAATAAGATCTGACGAAAAATCAAGTACTTCAGGAAGCTTCTCAGCTAGAACCTACTAGCCAGGCACAAAAATAACGTTGTAAAATAACTAAAATAAAAACTGATTTTGCTTGAAGGTTACAAGAATACTATCGAAGTCTCTTTAAATTAAAAAGATGGAAGAGAAAAGTAATATAGCCTCATACAATTAAGAAAAGTCTAATTTTGATTTTTGTACTATTGCACTTAGTTCAATTAAACAATCAAACATTTCTTTTTAGTTCAAATTGGCACCTTCTCTGATTGGAGAAGATAAGGCAGCACCAAATTATCACTGACCTAAAGTGCCATGCCAATAGGTCACTAGAGCACCACATCAGCACATGATAGGTGTTGCATCACAGGTTCTAAATTCTAATGAAAGCATGAGCATTAGTAAACCAAATTGCATACTTAATGGGTTAAATTAAACCAAAAAAAAATGTTAAGAGCCTAATTGAACTGAATCCAACAGTTTGGGACCAAAAATAGACTTTCCTCTATAAAGTAAGAATCATCCTCAAAAAATAATATGGCATTATAAGAAAGGTTTTCAGAGTTAAAGACCAATAAAGAGTTCTGTACAGTTATAAACAAAAATATTGATTCATATGAGATGAGTGTAGCACCCTGCATAGGTAATGCATGAGAGTCGTCCTGTTGTCTCGTGCACGTGTATCACTGAGTTTTAGAAGACTGTCTAATTTAAAGCCAACAGCAGAACCTAAGATTAAAAAAAAATAGTTCAATCAATATTTCGACAATCGATCCTAAGAAAATACTATTTGGTACTGGCATGTCAGGCCTAGTAGATCCTGCTACATGGCTGACCTTTATGGTACTGTGCCGGTAGGGAGATGAAGATGATCATGTGAAATAAAAGAAATTTCCAAAGAACGAAATGATTTCTATTCAAAACTAATCCATCGTTGATTCACCCTGTTGGGTAATATGAGTGAACGATTACAAATAGGACCCAAAGTTATTTTATAATTCTACTATTACATAAATATTCTTTATAACTTGTTTCTCAACACTCCTTCTCAAGATGGGCGAAAGATATCCACTAAACCCATCTTGTCACATAATCTAGAAAAACCTAAAGAGCTAAGACTCTTTGTGAGGCAATCTACCACTTGTTCCTCAGTCAGAACATAACTTAGCTTCAGTAGTCCACTATTTTGCTTCTCTTTGATAAAAAAATCTATCAATCTCAATGTGTTTGGTTCTATGATGCTGCACCGGGTTATTGGCAATGTTGATTGCCAAATTGTTATCGCACCACAGCTTCATGTGAGTCCCTTGATCCATCTTCAACTCCACCAGAAGAGTCTTCAACCACAACAACTCAAAAACTCCCAAGGCCATTGCCTTATACTCGGCTTCGGCAGTAGACCGTGCCACTACCGATTGATTGTTACTCTTCCACAGTCACCTGAGCCTCATCGCCACTATTCTCCCCCTCTCGCCTAATGCCACCAATATTAGACGAGTCATCAAAAGGTGAGGTGACATCTGAGTAATATGGCTCTAACTCCCGGAAAGTGACATCCATGCTTACGAATAACCTTTGTTCTACTGGACTCCAATAAATATATCCCTTCTAAGTGACAGAGTAGCCCAAAAAGATACACTTCACCGCTCTGGGATCTAGTTTTCCCACAGTTTGTATGTTGTCTTTCACAAAGCACACACAACCAAAGACTTTTAATGAAAAAATGCACCTGTTCTCTCCTTTCAACATCTCAATTGGAGTCTTCAACTCCAACACTTTAGAAGGCATCCTGTTGATTAAGTATGTGGCTGTCAAGACCGCTTGTCTCCAAAAATGTTTCGGAACATCCATGGAGATCATCATGCATCGAGCTACTTCCAACAGATGTTTATTCTCTCTTCGTTACACCATTCTGAGCTGGTGTGTAATGGCATATGGTTTGATGATGTATCCCATTAGCTGACAAGTACTCCTCTAGAGCCTTGTTTGTATATTCCGTCTCATTATCAGACCTCAATACCTTCACCACTGCACCATACTGAGTCTAAACTGCCTTATGAAAATTCTTAAAACAAATAAATACATCACTCTTGTTTTTCATCAAATACAACCAACTAACACTAGTATAACAATTAATGAACGTCACAAAGAATCTATAACCATTCATCGCAGTTGTTAAGCAAGGCTCACATACATCTGAATGTATCAAATCAAAAGCGCAAAAACTCCTACTACCAGAGCTTACATAAGAACTTCTTGTATGTTTTCCAAACTCACACGCATCACACACAAATTTTTGTTTGTCAGCTTTCTCATACATTAATGAGTAGAAGAGTGCCTCATACACTGATGATACAGAAGCAACTCATCCTCCACACTCCTACCTAGTCCTCTTGTCTCTACTTTATCCACTATCGATGCTAGCGTTGTGTCCGTCTCCTCTCTATCCAAGTACCACAACCCATTACGCCAAGTGTCAGTCCCAAGTCTCCGGCCTGTCACTCTCTTAAAAAAACATCTTAAGAATATCAAAAGAAACGATGCATTTGAGTTGTAGAATAATAACACTAATGGATAACAGGTTTACAGGAAAAGAATTAGCATGTAACACATTAGGAAGGGTCATGGAATTGGTACACTTAACGGTGCCCTTGCCTACAACGGGTTATGCGATACCATCGACAATCTGAATGCTCTCTAGAGCTGTTAGGTGAGTATAGATAGAAAACTCACGGTGAACTCCTGTGACATATTGAGATGCATCAGAATCTACTATCCATTATGATGCTCTTGTGGTAGGTATGGAAACAAGTGCGTGTGTCTGAGTATCTTTGTCTGACTGAGCATAAGTGGCACTATTACCCCTGGATGAAGAAGATGTGAAGGCTCTCTCAGCACTGGCCTTCTTGTTGTCATCACTAGCCAGTTTCTTCCTCAACATCTCCAGAAGCTCATGATCCTACTTCGTGAAAATCATGTGAGTCTCTTCATCCTCCTCAGCCACTGTCAGATTTGCCCGGTACCCTTTTGAGTCTTGACGGACCACTTCTACCTCCTCGTCGATTACCACAGTCACTCGGCTGTCCTCGTTCACTAGTACCCCTCTCTCTCTGTTTCTTTGGACAAAACCTGCTCAAATGACCCGCCACACCACAACTATAACATTTGCGAGTCTCACTGTAATTAACCCTTGATACCGCCAAGGCTGATTGCATCTCTAGTGATTGTTGTGGCTGTGTTTCCGACACTGAAGCCTTTGCTCTAAGAGAAAGGCGAACTGGAGAGAGGCGAACTAGAGAAAGGCTGACGGGAGAGAGAGAGAGAGGCGGACCGAAGAGTATTTATTTTATTTTTTTTCTAGGTTTGGACGGGAGAGAGTTTGGCGGAGAGGCTCTGATACCAAAATGATTTCTATTCAAAACTAAATCCATCGTTGATTCACCCTGTTGGTTGAATGAGTGAACAATTACAAATGGGACCCTAAGCTATTCTATAATTCTACTATTACATAAATACCCTTTATAACTTGTTTCTCAACAGAATGAATAAAAAAAAAAGTAACTTACCTCTGGCTGTTCCTTGGTTTAATGCATTACCCAATGAGAGGATGGTTTGCATGATTCTTTTGAGCTTTGTGGAGCACCTAACCTGTACATATGAGAATTCATCTATGTAAAGATAAATGTACTCTCAAAAGGCTCAATATTAAATCCAAATAGATCCAATAATGCTTCAAGATTTCAAATATGGAAACCCCATAACCTTCCTTTTGCCAGGTAAACATCATACACACATTCATCCCATAGTTAAATGAGTTTTTCATCATCATTTTTAATTCTTAGAGAGTATAGGGATTGAAGGTTGACTGATCATTTATCATTTGTGTATCAACAAGAATAAGTTATACCTCTTCTGCTACAGCGTTTACAATGCTTAAGCTTACTTTGAGTTCTGCAACCTGAAAAATTAACAATTCAACAAACCAAATTGCTAATAAATACTAATAAGCTGAGATAAACAAGGTTATCTACAAAGTGTTTTTGTTTGAAATGAAATTAAAGTCTTCTTTGCAAAGGCAAAGAAATAAACCAAAAGCGTTACATAACCTGGTTTCGGAAATTAATCTTGAAGGCCAATATCCTTAATTTGGGCTCAAATCTTGTCACTTTCATAATCTCCATGAAAAACTAAAAAGATGTCAGAAAAAGTTAGTTTTATTTTTTGTACTTTCATCATACTCAATGCACTATATGAAAGTTTTTATCATGCTTGTATCACGGTTGTACATAAATTTGAGCTTCAACAAAAAAATTCTTATTTTATTTTATTTTAAGCCAAATGTTGGCATTTGAGTGTTGCAATATAAATATTTTGAAGTTAATTATGATCTTCTGGAACTTCACCATCTTTAAAGTTAGATAAGTTGCACTATATATTCAAAGAAAATAGTACTGACCTGCTCACATTTACCTAACTTTTCTTTGTCACCCTTAAAATTCTGAAAATCAGAAACACAAATTTCTAATGGTAAGTATCTAAGATAATATTGCAAAAAAGAGAGAATGGAAAATGTTAGATTGTACATAATTGCTTTAACAAATAACAAGAATTAGATGTACCTTGAGGAGTTCCACTTCTTCCTTTGTTGGGCAGAACTTTACAAGTGAGTCCACTTGTTCCATCTCTAACATTGAATCATCAAGGGCAAGAACAGAGTTCTGAAAAAAATAAACAATTTTACGTACTGTTATCGTGTTTAGTCAGTTGTCACTGAAATTTCAGTTTTCTACCAATCTTTTTAGAATAATAAAAGCACAATTTGCATTGCTGATAACTCCAAATTACATGCTTACCACCAGATCAGGAAATGGTATCTTAAAATTCTTGAGCATTATTTCACAATTGTTAGAGCGCCGAAGATCAATCTGCCAAAAAAAAAAATTATGTTTCTTTAATACACACAACAGAGTAGGATTACAACACAAAGTGTAAAGTTTCATACCAAATGAATTATCTCTGGCTTAGCCCCTAAGGAGGCTCGACGGCTAGATGCCTTGGGATCTGGCATGTTGACTGCAAAAAGAGTCTCAAGCTCCGAAAAGTTAATCTCAGGCGCCCTAGCATAATAGTACTCTCAATTACATATAACACAACAGAAAATTGAACACATACACAATATAGACCATAAAATAAACAAGAATATAATAAACTGGGTTTAATTCAGTGTTTCTTACGTTAATTGTTGCGCCTCAGCCCACAAACTTCCTTTCATGGCTCTTGTTACTTTGGACCAGTGCAATGGTTTAAGATTAACCCTCTTCGTTTGTACGCTTCGTACAGCCTTAGGGCCTTTTGAGGGGCCCAGAGGCTGGCCTTTGAATGAAGGGGGAGGTGGCGGACCTCCTTTAACATTTGCACCCAGTTGAATGCCTGAAGATTTTCCTGGAGGGGGTGGGGGAGGTGGGCCCCCTGGAAGTCTAGGTGGTGGTGGACCAGGAGCTTGAGGAATATTTGACTTCATGGCAGACAATGGTGGAGGAGGCGGTGGAGGAGGTCGTGTGGAACTTGATGTTGGAGGTGGAGGTGGAGGTGGAGGTGGAGGAAGGACACTTGTAGATCTACTGGGAGGCGGTGGTGGAGGAGGAGGGAATGAAGACGAAGAGGTTGATGGTCGATTTGGAGGAGGCGGTGGAGGTGGAGGGGAAGGAAAGGCAGAGTGTTTATTCGGAGGTGTTGGTGGAGTCGGAGGAGGGGGAGGAGGTGAGGGAGGAGCAAATGACGCAGAGGGTCGAGGTGGGGTAGGGGGTGGAGGTGGAGGTGGAGGAACATCCGATGGAATGGAAGTTTGGGATGTAATTGGAGGGGGAGGGGGAGGAGGAGGAGGAGGCGGAGCAATTTTTTGTTCAGAAGAGCTTTTGTTGGAAAGAGAAACTCTGTTTGCATGACTGGAAGTAGATGCAGAGGGACTGCGATGCATTTGATCTGCAGAAGTATGGGTGTTACTTTTACTGTCTAACCTGTTAGCATTTACAGATTGAGAAGAAACTGAGAATGAGGATGATAGTTGTGATGAAGGGGTATTCATTGGAGATTCCTTAAAAATTTCAATTGACGGTTGCTGCTGTATTTTTGGAGTTGTGTTTTCTCTTCCAGATTCTGACAATGACCGAGATTTGGAAAGACTCGACTGTGCAGACCAAGCACGTGGTGACGGTACCTCAGATGAAGTAGATCTCAGTCTAGTAGGTGTGATGGTAGGCTTTGTTGGAGCAGGTTTTTGTGTGACTAGGTTTGGTTTGTCAAACTTGGATGAAACCAAAGCAGAGGGTATAGGATCTACTTGTACTTCAGAATTTAATGACTTACTAAGATTGGTGAATTTATCACTTTCCAACTTTAGTTTGGATTTAGTTGGTAAGTCATCTGTTTCTTGCTTTTCGATAGCAGAGGCTTCTGTGCTCTTTTGGCTGCTCGGAAATTGCGTGTGATCCTTCCCCATCCAATCTAAGAGGCCGAAGTATTCTCGCACTTTGGAAAAGGCTTCTATAGGGAGTCCTTCCTCTCCTATATTTTGCCCTTCTGCTTGAATCTCTGATTTAGCTTTCGATGTTGTTAGGTCCATGTCCGAGAAAAGTAACTTCGAAAAAGATAAGTTCATGTATTCCAAAATGTTTATGTTAGACAATATTATACAAAATGAATATTAGAGAACTTTCTTTCATCATATATTTCACAAAATGACAAAGTATAGATATCCAAAATGAAGCCTATGTTTCCTAAAGTTAGTGTTTTAATATGAATCTATTTTTACATTTTTTTATTTTCAATTTCTCTCGCTTTGAATTTTTTTTATAGTTTTGAAAATGATCAACTATTATAATTGTTGAGATGGAACATTGTTATAACAAGGGAGTAGGTATGTAACAGGAACTTGACTCACCTCAGCTCTAAAGAGTTTGTTAAAGCGCTCCTTTGCACCCCACATGACGTCCAATTGATCACGATTCAGCATAAGAATGTTTGATCTGATGAAAGCCGTGTTGAACATCACTCTAAATACCATCTCCTCGCATTCAAGGCCCTCATCCATGTTCATGCACTCTAGAACCACGTCTCCTTTAATGTGGCAACAGATGTCTATTTTCACTAGCTCAGAGTCTGCCTATTTCAAACCCAACAAAATTATATAAATCAATGTAGCGCAATTGTATTTTACTAGCAATAAAATCAACAACTGATGCACATCCAATAGAAAATATGAACCCCAAACTGGTTAACCATGCTTAACATTATCCCAAAATGGCGTCAAGATATGAACAATATATATATATTATAAGGTACTATAGAAAATGTACCTTTTTATAGAGGCGGATAATCTTCTTGTCCTTTGGTGTGGAAAAGAGAAGCTTAGCGTTACTATCATTAGGCGTTAGTGGATCCTGGCCATAAATCTTAAACATCGGCCTAAATCCACCTAGACCAGCAGAATCAGGAATTATTCTTACAATCAAGCGGTTCAATGTAAGAGCCCTATCAGTAGGAGGCCACTCCAAACTCAAATTCCTTCGCGAAACATACTGCAAATATCTCAATTGGGAAGGCTTCGGATTTAAAGGAGAGAACAGCTCCAACAGCTGGGAAGGTGCCTGCATATAAACCATCTCAAGGGTCTTCTGTTCATCACTGTAAACCTTGAGATAAATCAAAAGAGCTGAGAGAACAAATGCCAAAATCGGCCATCCACCTTGCTCGGAATGCATCAATAGAAAGCGGCAATCCTGTGCCAACCATGTCTCGCTTGATTTTAGGAGAGTGTGAAGTGTTTCCATTGGGAGTGTGGGGCATCCCTCATAATGACATGGATAATCCTTCACGGTAATTTTATGTCCGCTTAATATGCGGCCGATTTGGCTCTGTTTATTTTCGCTGGTACCAAAATTGAAGACCATGTAGGACCCACCAGGGGTATGTTCATGGAGCTCAGATACAACATTCTCTATGTACGCCTTGAACTTGCCTTCCTCTAGGGTTTCAATGGAGTAGGAACGATCAAGCACTGCAAATGCGGTAAAGGTTAGTAATAAAATGAAGAAAGGGGCAAAAAATTGATCTAAGGGAATAACCATAATAGGAAGCAGTTTCAATTTTTCACATTTAGCACTAAGGAGTAAGGCAGCTGGTTGTGTTATGTATTTGCTGATAGTCATACCAGGACAATGATTCTATGAGACTATGATCAATTAATCCCAATTCATTTTTTACGTGTACGAATAGCTAAAAAAAATTAACAGGAAATCATACTCCAAGATCATAATTTTCAACTTTCAACAACCATTGGTACAGGGTGTTGAGGGGGTATTAACATAACTAATGTAAAAAATTAAGGGAAAAAAAAAAAGATGAAATTATTCCAAAATGAAGACAATTGAAGTAATACAAGTTAAATTCTCACAGTATATATTATCTGAAATTGGAAGAATTCCATCTGGTGGCTTCTTGTAGACAATTTTCTTCAAAACAGACGACATAACTTAATCTTGTTCAATCCAGGTTCGGATCATGAGAAGAGGAAAACAACAAATACTTCACTTTGTAATCTTGAAAAGGTACAATAGACCCCAAATGGAAGAAAAGGCATTGAACCTGAAAGAGGAAGGAAAGGAAATGGAGGGTTAGTTGACCAATTTTACAATCAAATGGCCGTTGAAATTTTCTATAGAAATTTTCTTTTCTCAAGGAGAAAGTCGCTGGCCATTAAGGTTGGAAAGGGAATTACCAATTGAAGTTTCACAAGTATTAAAATAGTGATGCAACGATTGAGTAAGTTTTATTATATAATAGAAATTAGAAACTGCGGTAGGTGATCGGGACAGCTTTTATGTGTTTTTCTCTTTTAATATAATAATATAATATATATATTTTTAATGCTTTTTTTTTCTTCTTATTTTCCTTTTGTCCGCGGTCGGCTGTCTTGGCGCCAAACAGCCGGTTCGCTTGTTTCCCTTATTTTTTTTGGCGGGATGCGTTTCTAAGCACCTCCTCTCTTCTGTCTTGTAGACCGTCGATGCTGATTCCTTATAAAAGGGAAGTATTGTAGGTAAATAAACTTCGTTGTTTTTTTGCCTTCTAATCTAACGGTTTGTTTAAAAAATCTCAACTCAAATGGTAGAAAATTATTTTGAAATCAATTTACGAGAGTATTTAAGTTTTTCGATTCGTGATCAGTGTGAGAGGTCTATCTTCATGGACAAGAATTACTCAAAGTACATATTTAATATCCTTTAATTTTTTGTCAAAAATAATTTATTTTTGTCCCAAATCTCATATTCTCCTTATTTTGATTACAAACGGAAAAGAAAGTGATAATTGGAAGGATGAAAAATCTCATAATTTTTTTGCTGGCACTTTGAAGAAGAAAAATGTCTATTTTTTAATTTGATGGTTATGAGAATATGGTTTATTTTCTTACTCGTAACATGTACGTAAGTACATATCTAAATGCTACTGCGACACAAATAGATAAATAAATTAATTATTCTTGAAAATCGGTCAATTGTGTTTGTTTTACACATACTATTCATTTTATTTTTCAATAAAGGATAAATGAAACTTTTTAAATTTAAAACGAGTGTTAATAGAAAAATTTAATAAATTTGTGAATTTTTGAGAAAAAATATGTTATTTTTCGAATTTTTGGGAGATACACGTAGATCTCCAATATATTACCAAAAAAACGAAGCAATCGATAATTCCTGTCTATAAACATTTAAATAAACTTCATCCCTCGGACGCATCAAAATTTGTGCATGCTATAAACACACTTTGAATGGAAATAAATCTGCTACGATCCTAAGGGATTGTAGGGTCCTATGATTCCAAATCCAACTTTTCATTTTTCAAGTATTACAAATCTCTATAAAAATTGTTTTTATACACGAATCTCAAAACAAATAAAAGGTTAGATTTGAAATCATAGGACTTACAATCCCTTTTAGGATCGTAGCAGATTTGTTTCCCACTTTGAATTCCTTTTCAGGAGGGCAACACAGGGGTGCGTATCCTCTAAGATATCTCAACTTTTGCGTGACCGATGTGTCCAGTGCCTATTCGAGGGTGATGTAGGAGGTCAGTATTATGTGTTCTTTGAGATTCGTCCAGAACGTATTTAAATGGTTGGGATTTTTCATAAAGTCACGCAAAGTTTGAGATATCTCAGAGGATACGAATTAGGCAACGCAGAAGGGAATCTTTTAGAAAATTCCTTAATTAATAGATCTGAACTGTTTTTTTAACCTTGCACGAATCTTAATACACAAATAATAAAGCCTTCTACATTAGCTCGAATTTCAAAGCAACTGAAAATAAATCTTAAATCATAAAGTAGTAGATCCCACTGTGAAATTATCTAGTTCAAATCTTACTCCTCTCATGCAAACAGGGGCGGACGCAGGATTTTTGTCAGGGCGGGGCAATAGTCAGATGCAAATAGCTTATTGGGTTCAAACCCAATAGCTTATCGGGTACAATTCAACATAGCAAAAAAAAATACCAATCAATATAATAAAAATCCTAAATTATTTGAAAAAAATCAACAATTCAACATTTATAGGGAATTTGAAATCAACATTTTGGTTCAACTTGGCAGCCTCTGCCTTTGAATTCAAAAATAAATAAATAAAAACATTTTGGTTCAACTAATTTTTGTTATTTGGGATCAATGCCTATTTGGACTCCGCTAATTTGTTTCGCTCAGAGCTTATATGGGCTCCGTTCCGTCTATTAGAATTCCAGAATGGGCTACAGGGGAGCAATTTGAATTCCATGGAGGGGCAGAGGTCCAAAAAGCATATTTTTAGCACTATTTTTGAAAATCCAGCGGGGGGCAGCTGACCCCTATGCTACAGTGGGTCCGCCCCTGCATGCAAACTAATGCATCTCTTGTACGAATGAATGTACGATTGAATATAAAAATAAAATGTTTCATTTATACTGCTGAAAGTTTATCCATATTTTTTTTGTACGTTTCAGCTCCTACAAATTATCTCGGAAATCAATATTTTATTTTATTTCCATATACATCATTAAAGACTATTACAGTAAAAAAAAATGGGAATTAGTTCCAACAAAATGAAATAACATATTATATAACATATAATAAAAAAGTGCACCATGCTAAATTTCTATACATTATTCAAGTATTCAACGTGTAACTTTCATTTTCAGCACTCATATTTAAATATTTAAAATTTTATTTATAATATTTTACAATGTTACTCGTAAGCACTTAATACTTTATATGCAAGCATTTAAATTCTAAATCTGAATAGTTTTAACTCCTAACCAATTTTGTCTTCAAGTCAAAAAAAGAAATATTACTTTCATCCACTATTTTTTTTCTCTTACCATTTTCATTCATTTTTCCAACTATCCATATTTCTAGATAATTCAAAAATATTATGGATCTCATTTGAAAGAGAAAATCGAGTAGAAAACGTTCGTATTTTTAGATTCGTAAAATTCATCACGGATTATCGGGAGAATGGACGAGAATTATCAGAGAAAATATAAAAAGAGTTGATAAAAGAAATCTTTTTTTGACTTGAAGACAAAAGTAGTTAGGAGTTAAAACTATACAGATGGAGATTTAAATGTTTTTTAGTAGCATTGTAAAATGTCATAAACAAATTTTGAAAATTTGAATATGAGCGTTGGAAATAGCAGTTAGACAAAATCAGCAGACTTTTCTGTTAAACTAGTTGGGGGCAGGTTCAGATATGATGTACAATTAAAATTTAAAATTTATTGTGTTAATAAAAAAATAAGGAGTCTAATAATTACTCCTCAAATTAAATTTTTGAGCACTCCCTTCAAGTATTTAATATCTAATTTTCATTTTCAACGCTCATATTCAAGCATTTAAAGCTTTGTTTATAATCTTTTATAATGTTACCAGTAAGCACTTAAATCTCTATTTGTAAGTATTTAAACTAAATCTGGACTCTTAACTACTTTTGTCTTCAAGCAAAAAAATGAAAGATTCACGTGATTCATGTGATTCACTCTTTTTTTTTCCTCTGATTATTCTTGTCTATTTTTCTGACTATTCATAATGAATTTTGTGAGTATAAAAATACAAACATTTTAACTCGATTTTCTCTTTCAAATGAGATCAATAAAGAAATATTTTTAAGTTTCTTTTCAAGTTGTTGTTTTTTTAAGTAAAGCCCATAAGCACTTTAAATTCTTGAACTTTTAAATCTCAATGTATGACCATTTAAACATGACATGAAAACTATTTAAATGTTTGACACAACTACTTTTAACGGTTGTATACAAATGTTTAAATGTGTGATACTATATGATTAACATCAAAAGTTTAAACGCTTGAAAATAATAGTTTAAATGGTGACATCAGAGGTTTAAATGGTTGTAGAGTGAGATTTAAAAGTCTGAAAATTTAAAGTGCTCATGGGTTTTACTTAAAAAATAAAACGACTTCAAAATAACTCAAAAATATCTGATATTCATGGATCTCATTTGAAGGAGAAAATATAGTAGAAAATGTTCGTATTTTTAAATTCATAAAATTCATCACAGATTGTCGAAAAAAATTGATGAGAATGATCATAGAAAAATAAAAAAATGAGTGGGTAAAATGAATTATTTTTTTTTGCTTGAAAATAAAAGCAGTCATGATTTAAAACTAAGAGCCTAATAATTGTACCCCAAACAAAATCTCCGAACGTGTCTCCCAACTAGTTTAACAGAAAAAACTTTTAATGTTATCTAACTTCTATTTCCAGCGTTAATATCCAAACATTTAAAGCTTTGTTTATAACATTTTACAATGCTACTCGTAAGCATGTAAACCTCTATAAGCACTAAAATTCTAAATCTGTATAATTTTAACTCCTAACTACTTTTATCTTCAAGCCAAAAATGAAAAAATTTCTTTATCCCACTTTTTTTCCTCTTATCATTTTCGTCCATTTTTTCGACGATACGTGATGAATTTTGCGAATCTAAAAATACGTACATTTTTTACTTGATTTTCTCTTTCAAATGAGATCCAATGAAGAATAACTTTCAAGTTATATCTATGTCGTAATTTTTTTTACCACTTTAAATCTCTGTGACTTTCAGTTTTTTCTTTTTTACTTTGCTTCAAAATTATTTAAAACCTTTGTTTGCAAGCCTTCAAATCTTTCGTATAAACCTCACGTACAAGTGTATAAACCTAATTAATAACATTTTAAATCTCTAGAATAAAATATATAAACCTCGTGTGCAAAGAATTTAAACTTCAACAATAACACTTTAAAGGGTATTGTTCGCTTACAAAGGTAGGCTACAAAGTCTCAGGTACAGCAATCTATACCAGTTTAAACCTTGAATCTACTCTCGTCTAGGGTTGCAAGTGCACAACCATATCCGTATAGTATATTAAGGTATCGATCCTCAGGGACGGTTTAATTCGATTCTAAATTCCTACAAATCCGAGTTAGGTACTAGAAGTGTGAAGAGTTGGGTTTGGTTTGTCTATATTTCCTAATTTCAAGTAGCAATTCGATTAATAGTGAATGAAAACAATTAAAGGTTTTAGTTTTGAACAATGATAAAAGGGGCGCTCCCAGGGTTTCAGGTTTCATCTCAAACTTTGCCTTCTCTGGACCTATCATTCGACTCGCATCATCTCTGATGCGACCCGTTTGATGCGACTCGCATCATCTCTGATGCGGGTCGCATGGCCCTCGAGCAGAGCTGACGTGTGTTTGTATCTAAGTTGATTTCTTGTGCGAGGCTTCGACCTGTGGCTCTCACCTACTGGTATCTAACCTAAATTGATTGTCTGGTTTGCTAGAAGTATCCACAACCTTTCAATTATGGAAAATTCACCTCTCGGCTACTATTGATCATAAATCTACTTCAAATACTAAATCTCAATTGCAAGAAACATCAAGGTCAAATTACTAGAAGAGATGCTATAGACATCTAATAGTAGACAATCAAGAATCAATCAAGCAATCAAAATCAAGCAATCAATGAATACTCAAACAAAGAATCACACAAGTTCAAACTTAGATCAAATCAACATGCAACTCAAAGACAAAGTTATGAGACTACATCCTAACCCTAGGAACTAAAGATCTACTCAGTCATGATGAAACAAAGCATAAAAGAGAGATAGAATAGGCAGATCATGATGAAGCTCGAAGATCTAAGGTGGATTGGAGAGGATTTTGCAATCTTCTCTTCTCCTCTTCTTCAAGTAAGCTCCAATCTCCTTCTTCTCTCTTAATCTCTGCTCTCTAAGTGTTCTGGAATGTAAAGGGGGAAAAAGCTGCCGAAATTCTGGCATAGGACCTCCTTATATAGGCAACAGATCTGACTTGGGCTTGTCAGGTTTAATTTGAACTGGGCGGCAACAGTTGATGCGACTCGTATCAGGTGGATGCGACTCGCATCATATGGGTCGCAAAGGCTGGGATGAGAGTCGCATCACCTGGTCTTCAAGGCTGTAATGAGGGTCGCATCACCTGGGTCGCAAGGCATGAGTGAGGGTCGCATCATAGGTTCCTGAAGTCTGCCAATTGCCTGATTTTGCCCAATTTCGCCTGATTCCTGCAAAGTAAGAACCAAAACTTAGCAGTACCACATTCTATGGATATTCAATGTAAAAGGCACTATTTGTTGGTTCAAAACATAGATTTTTGTATGGAAACAAGTCGAAATGATAGGTCTAATAATGTGATAACAGGTATAAACCTCAATAATAGCACTGCATGTACAAAGCCTTGAAAATTTTAATTATTGTAAATTGAAATTTAAAGTGATTATGAGTTTTACTTTAAAAAAAACAAATGACTTCAAAATTACTCAAAAATATTTCTTCATGGATCTTATTTGAAATATAAAATCAAATAGAAAACGTTCGTATTTTTAGATTCGTAAAATTCATCACGAATTGTTGGAAAAATGAATTAGAATGATCTGAGAAAAAATAAAAAAAGAGTGGGTGAAAATAATATTTTCTTTTTTAGCTTGAAGACAAAAGTAATTGAGAGTTAAAATTATCTAGAAATATTTTCAAATAGAGGTTTAAATGCTTGCAAGTAATATTTTAAAATGTTATAAACATAATTTTAAATGTTTGGATATTAGCGCTGTAAATGATCAATTAGACGACATTGGAAGATTTTTCTACTAAACTACTTAGGGGATGCATTCGGGTGTGATGGCTCGGGGAACCAAAATATTTCTCTTAAAACTATACATATTTAGAATTTATATTCTTACTGATATAAGTTTAAATGTTTTTTAGTAGCATTGTAAAATATTATAAACAAAACTTTATAAGCTTGATATGAGTACTGAAAATGAAAATTATACAAAATTAGAATATTTTTTTTGTTAAACTAGTTGGAGACACACTTAAATATGACGGACAACCAGAACATTTCTAAAAAAATAATTATGTTAATATCACCATCCTATTTTTTTTTCTCTCAAAAAACTAAATGTTAATATAGTATTTGCCATTTATGAACTCTACGAGTAACCCCCTGATCGGAATGGCCCTTTCTTGCTCAAACAATAAACTGATTCAGAATTCTATTTCAATAATCTGATCGGAACGCTGAAAGAAATGAGAATAGAAACGATTTGACGAGATTTTAAGAGCCCCAAATCATGCCATGAAATCACGGGAAAAACAATGGTATTTGGCGAGAATTCGGTTTACCAGCGTGAAAAGTTCATTTTCTCCTTGTCTTCTCCAATAAAGAAATCTCAAGCTGGTGTTGTGACGAGAAGCAATGGCAAGGGACAAATGCATAGATGGACAGGAGAGCAATGAAGAGGAGGAAAGGCTGAGCGTTGCTGCATTGGGACAGAGAGCAGGGAGAGGGAGATCTGAACTGGATGTCGGAGTGGGAGGGTAGTGGAGAGGGAGAGAGAGAGAGGATGGAATTGATGTGACTGGGAAGAAGTCCTTGAAAAATTCTCAATGGCACCTACCATAATTTTAATGAATATTATGACCGTTTTTATTTGTTTCTTTTCAAATCTTCAAATGAATTCTCCGTTTATTTGACCATTCCAATCATAAAAATTCAATTCCAAATCATTTTTTTTAACTCTATTCTATTGAAATGAATTAAATTTTTATTACACTTTCATTCCGATCAGAGGGTAAATATGAAAGGTTTCTGATTTTGTAAGGTCATGCGTGAAGTCTTGCCATCTAAAAGCGGCCGATCTCCAGAATTAGAAGTTTAGAACAAGCCCCACCACCAGTCACCAAAACCCCACCCCTAAACCACGCAAATCCAACGGACACAGCTCGTCCCTTAAAGTGAAAAGCAATCCCGGGCGTCAATCCGTCGCACGCTTGCCCCACCAATGCAGAGTAAAAAAAGTAGGGTTTATATAATCTCTGTTCCAGCACTTGTTTGTTTCCCTTCTCTTTTGGCCAATTGCGAGAAATTCAGACGGGGCGAACCAAATAAAACGATAGATTGATTACTCGCGTGCTGAGGAGAGGCTGCCGACAAACCTGTCCCGATTTCTCGCGGCCTCGTTACCTTTTCGGGAATTCGGGATTCAGATCCGAAACCTTTCTCGATGGTTGCCGCTACCTCGTCGCGAGGCGGCGGCGGCGACGACTTGGTGGAGAGTATTTTTGGCAGACGAATTGAGTTTCATCCAGCGAGGGAGCCGTATTCAGCCGTCTCTAGCGCTAGATCGAACGGATTCCACCTCGAAACCCTAAACCCCTCTGGTGCCAATCAGAAACGGCCTCAGGAGGTGGCTTTTGGCGCTGACAATATGGGTGGCGCGCCGGGCAAGAGAGTAGGAGGAGCTGAGTTTTACGAACATGGATTAGATCAAGAGCTTGGGTTTCGGATCACTTTCAGAAGAATAGTGAGTGGAGTGTGATTACCTTTTCTTCGTCCATTGTTGTTCTTTCCGTTCTGGTCTTGCACTGAAAACTGTATACATTTTACCATGTTTTCATTGTATCGGTGCTAATTAATTCTGTTTGCATTTATTTAATTTCCTCGCGATTCTGTGGGTTCAATTATAGAAATTTACGTCCTGATTTGAATTTGTTACCTGTAGCAGGGGCGGAGCTAGACTTTCAATCTATGGGGTCAAAAACACGTTGAGGGGTCGATCATATAAAAAATTTCATGCTGTGTATGGGGGTTAATTTTACAGTATGCATAGCATTTTACTCTAAACTATATAGAAAATCATGTGTAAGCTCGTAAATTTTGTAAATGAATGGGGATCAATTCACTATATATGGATCCACCCCTATCTGTAGATCAGAGCTTGTAAATCCAGAAATTCTGATCACTTTTATCAATATTTGTTGAACAATTTTTTTTGTTGGGATGATACGTGCCACTTCTCTTATCAAAGTTTCTATCATTTTTTCTCTTAATTTGCCTTCATCACTAAAAAATTCTTCTAGTTAAACTAATGTGGGCGATGGTATATTTCAGGGTGCTGGTTTGGCAAATCTTGGGAATACTTGTTTCCTCAACTCAGTTCTACAATGCCTAACGTATACTGAGCCATTTGCTGCTTATTTGCAAAGTGGGAAGCACAAAACTTCATGTGAGTTTGGGTTATTTCATGTGCCTTTTCTTCGTAGTCATATTAGAATTTCGCTTAATATAATTAGAGCCAGAAGAGTGCGTAGTTGTCTGATCTCTTAAAAATGTTGATCTGTATTCATTTTTAGGCTTTTATCATGTATGCAGATTGATCATGTTTTAAAGTTTGTGTTTATAACAACTGTGCCCATTTATACTTTACACGTCTTGATTGTCATCAGATGCAAGCCAAAAATTGTTTCAATAGTCTGATGTTTTCTTTTTATCTTTAGGTCGCACTGCTGGATTTTGTGCTCTATGTGCCCTTCAAAATCACGTTATGAACGCTCTTCAATCAACTGGAAAGATATTATCACCGTTACCCCTTGTTAAGAACTTGAGATGTATGGATGCTTCCTATATTATTAATGATACAATGTTGCAGATTTGATTTTGTGCTTTTACGGGGATTGCAGTAATCAACAGTAGCAGGAGTCTAGGAGATATCTTTACCTAAGTTTGTTAGGAAAACCTAAAAATTAATAAAAGCAACTAAAAAATTATTCGGTCCTTGAAATAGGGACTTGTTATGATACCACATTTCCTTGTATACCTTTGTGTGAGTTTGTTTACGTGTCAGAGAGAGAGCGCACTGATCTCGTTCTAAAGCATCTGACATCATTTATCGATGTTAGGCATATCACGCAATTTTCGCAACTCGAGACAGGAGGATGCACACGAGTACATGGTCAACCTGCTCGAGTCAATGCACAAGTGCTGCATACCCTCTGGTGTTCACAGTGATTCCGATAGTGCTTATGAGAAAAGCCTAGTACACAAAATATTTGGTGGCCGTCTCAGAAGCCAGGTACATACATTGTACCTTTTCTCTCAGCTAATGCCACAAAGAACTAGGATAACACATGGATGTTTCCGAACAAATTGACATTCTGTTAACATGTGTAATGCAGGTGAAATGCACGGAATGTCAGTTCTGTTCTAACAAGTATGAACCCTTTCTTGACTTGAGCCTTCAAATTGTAAAGGCTGAATCCTTGCGGAAAGCGCTTTCCAGCTTCACTGCAGCTGAGAAGCTTGATGACGGGAAGAAAGAGTACCGGTGTGAGCGGTGTAAGCAGAAAGTACAGGCCCTGAAACAGCTAACAATCGACAAGCCACCACATGTTCTTACCATCCATCTTAAACGATTTGATGCTCACCCAGGTCACAAGATTGACAGGAAGGTTGAATTCGAACCATTCTTGGACCTGAAGCCATTTGTTAGTGACCCAAATGTAAGGCTATCAGCTGTCGGTTATGCCAGCTTTGGTTCTTATATTCTCTGTGGTGGCTCAATTTTTAGATCCTTTGTTGTCTTTCACAGGATGGAAATCTGAAATACATTCTGTACGGCGTGCTGGTGCATGCTGGCTGGAGCACACATTCAGGTCACTATTACTGCTTTGTTCGTACATCTAGTGGAATGTGGCACTCTCTTGATGATAACCAGGTTTAGCCTCCTTTTTAATGTTTTTTTATTTTTCATATTTTGAATGGCTGTTGCTTTTATACTGTTAGAATTGTTTTTGGTATTCTCTTTAGGGTGCACAATAAACTATACAGCATTGTTTGCAGTGGTTATTAGTTACAAGGTGACTGGCTCGCACATTTACCTGTAACATTTCCAGCTGCAGAATGCACCAGAACCAGCTAAAATGCTAATAATATAACAATGTAATTATTTGCATAAATTGTTAAGATTTATGTTCTACAAACAGTTGCTAATTTACAATTTTGTCATGGAACATTGCTGCAGGTGCGTCAAGTTAGTGAGAAGACTGTTTTGTCGCAGAAGGCCTACATGCTATTTTATGTACGTGATAGAGCTCCAGTCAAAAACTCAGTTGGTGCCATTAAAAAGCAAAATGCCGGAGCTAATACATATGGAAGCAAAAATAGCCACCAGCCAACTACTAATGTATGTGGTACAAATTCTTTATTTCACCCTACGGAGATTACGAAGGTCAACTCTAATCCTAATGCTCCCAGCTCACAAGTTCCAATCTTCCAAAATGGAAATTTGATTCCTGTGCAAAAACCTTCAAACTTGCAATCAAATAGCAACTCTGACCCTGCAACTTTAAATGATACGGCAACCATGGATCCTATTCAGGTGCCATCAGTGATGGAACGAAGTGGGGTCATTACTATGACAAGCAACAGTTCTGGAAGGGTGTCAGAGGTTTTAGATAAACAACCTCAGAAGAAATCTGAAAATGTTATGCATGTTGTTGAATGTCAGAAGGTGATTAAAGAGGGATGCAATGTTAGTAATGGTGTAGATGGTTTGGTAAAGCATGAGTCTCCTCGAGGAGCCACGAGTAATGGTGTTAATGCTTTAGCAAAGCCTGAATTGCTGGGAACTGCTGGTAATGGTGTCGATGCTTCAGAAAAGCCTGAAGTTAAAGGCGTTACCTCGAATGTTCCTGAGATAAATCAAAAGAATCTGCCCAAAGTATCTACTGTACCCAAGGTAACATTTGGTAGCTGTTTATATATATTTTTATAATTGTGATTGGGCTAATTCAATAATATTTTTGTTCGGTACTTGATTCTTTTCACCCCTCCCCTCAGTGTGATGTTAGTGACAAACAAGAATCTAGTGAGGAGAAAGTGAGCATGGATGATGCAAAGTGTGTAAACCAATCCCCACTTGCTCCTACAGCAAGCACAGCTCAGATGGTCAAGAATAAAATTCATGATAAACTAGAAAGCAAATCGAGCAAACTCATGAAGCGTCCAGCCAAGATTGCATGTTTTGCGCGCAACACACTATTTGTCCGCACTCTAAGTATGCAGAAGAATAAGAAATTTAAAAAGGCAAAAAGGCGGAGATTGTCTTCTAATGAAGGAGACAATGTGGGAACTAGTGATCAACAAGCCTCAACATCCACAGCAGTTAGAGAGGAGAAAACTCAGAAAAGGAAACACCCTAAAACCTCTAAAGTGAAGAATGGGGGAGAGCTGCCTGGTGTTAATGTGTTGAAAGAGAATTCGAAGAGCACCAGAAGTGAATTAGCGCATGCAAACTCAGATCAATCCAAAATAAATGAAGCTGTGCCCCTGGCAGCTAAAGAGATTGAAGGCTCACAAAAATGTGATTCCTATGGTCTTCTGATGCAAGGACTAAGGGAAACTACTGGTAGGCATCTTGCCTTTATCTCTATCTCGCTATTTTGTAGCTTTGAAATGCTTCTGAATTGGCATCTTATATACTTTATCAAACAATAGCAGTATGATAATCGAAGATTGAACTTTAACCTGGTTAGATCAAGCGAGGTCTATAAAGTATAGTGCATGTGTTTAGCATGATTTTCCTTTTCTTTATCCCAATCTTTGTTTGTTTCTTATTCAGTAACGACTTCTTATATATGCAGTTCCCAGCTGGGATGACATTGAGTTACCAAAAGTTCAAAGGTGGGATACTGAGCCTTCAAAGCGACAAAGCATTGGCTACGTACTAGATGAGTGGTACGTTCCTAGCCCTTTTCAATCTTATATTCTTTATTATCTTCTTCTCTCTTTTTGCATATCATGTTATGTTAACTGGTGTCCCTTCATGTATGTAATTATTTTTCTATAGTATTTGTATTATCAGTATCACCATTTTTGCCTATATGTTATCTTGCTACTTATCTTCTTATAGACCCGGACTAGGAATAATTTGTTTTCTGGTATTTACGTGTGGATAGGGACGAGGAATATGACAGAGGGAGAAGAAAAAAGGTAAAACAATCTCAGGTAGATTTCGGAGGCCCAAATCCTTTCCAGCAAACAGCTGACATTAATACCCAAGAGAAGATGAGGAAAGTGAAGACCGGTTTCATCCCTTCAGGGAACCACAAAATTAGGAACTAATATAGTGGCGATAATAGAGATCGTAGTAATTTATTGGTTGTATTACCCCGATTTTGAACCAATAATTTGTTTCCTTTTTGTGTTTTTGTGCGTCGAGTGTATGGAGACTCGTTTATTTTATGAGAAATTATTACTGTCGCTTACTTTCTACAGCATATTATCCAGTCGCCGAATTCGGACTTCCTCTGATATTTCCTCTTTTCCTTTCTCGCGGTTTTCTTTTGGACGAGGTGTTTTTTTTTTTTTTGGTGGAAAACTATTAGTGAGAAGTGTATTTCTTAAACCTCAAATTATTGAGAAGTGATCTTGAAGTGAAAGACTATTATTGAGAAGTGATCTTAAAGTTCATTTCTTAACCCTCAAATTTTTTAGAAGTGTATCCTACGAGATTAACCTAAAGCAAAAAATATAGATGTGCAATGATTTGTTTATTGTGATTATGTGAGAGAATCTATGACTAGAGAATGTTATTTGATGTTCAGTGAGTTAATAAACTACTGAGGATTGATGTAGTAAAAGGTTATTATGATCAATGAGAATATACTTTGGAGAAATCTTCAAAAAAAAATTGAGATCTAAAGGTTCATTTCTATTGGGTGCTTATTCTTCCCCTTTTCTTAAACAAAAAAATATGTGCATTTTTATAATTAGTGTTGTAAAAGGTGACTTCTTTTACTACATTAATAATTTTAAAATTATTTTTCAAATAATATCAAATCGAATTTATCTCCTGAGATTTAGTATGCGAGACACATTTGATATTTAAATATATTATTTTTGCGTTTGTTGTAAATCAAATAGTTGTTGATGCAATAATTCATATAAAATTATTATATATTACAAATTTGTTAAATTAGTAATTAGTTTACACTGCAATAAATTTAGCAATTACCACATCAATATAAGCAATTTGTTTATATTTAAAGATGCTAGTATTTTTTTTAAGTGAATTATTTCTGTACTCATTATTTATTTATTTTCAATTTTTTTCATCAAAATAAAAGTGAATTGGTCCTATAGCTATTAAAACTTCTCATTAAAATTTTGGAGATCTTATTTCTCCATCTAAATAAGGTATTGGAGCAATTCAAATTGGAAATGAGAGATCATATCATTTAAAAAAAAAAAAAAAAAAAAAAAAAAGGGAATATGTAAAGATCGAAAATTTTCGTGGCCGTGAACGAAACATGATTCAAAATTTTGGGGCAACCGGGACCAAATAAGCTGGTTGGTTTTTAATTACGACGAAAGGCACGAGATTGGGCCCACGCCGATGGAATCCGATCACACGTCTCTCTTTATGGCGCCATCGTTTTAAGTTTTAACCGACTTCTCTTCTTATTACAACTTACAAGCCCAATTATTGGATCTTCTCTGGTCTCTGGATAGTATTGCAACCTTGCTTGGAGTTTGGTTCTTTTGTGTACATTGCTCATGCAGTAGCTTGTGTTTATAAAAGTGACATGATACCACTTGTTTCATTAGAAACAAATAATTCATACAAACCATAGACTTAACAGAATATTACCTAAACAAATAAAAGATCCACAAGTTGATGAGAAGCAACATTGGCATTTCTACCAATCCCTCAAGTTGATAAACAACAAGTAGTAACAGAACACATGATAGTTCAGATTTTGATAACAAAGTTAAAATAGATGAATTATTGACTTTTCCTTATATATATTATCTATGCATGTAGAATAGATTCATTACACAATTCTCTTCAGCAAGTTGAGATGTAAGTGCTAATTAACTAACAGTAACAGCCGATCGATATGGTGTGTTGAATTCCATATTGCAGATATAAATGCTTCACGCCTTGCCTGTGAAATCTCTACTCTCATTGCTTCCCCCTTTGAGAGTTGAGACCTCAAGGCCGTGACCGTGATCGATTTAGATTGCTACCCGAAATCTTAAATGTTCCAACAAATAAATGCTTGCCAATTGAAATTTTCAAAATGAGAACATTGTGTTTTTTACCGGTTCAAAATGATTGAATTTTTATTTCAGTTTTAGTTAGGTCACTACATAAATGCGCATATTATATTCTATTCTGTTTATATACATTGAAAAACTTGTGATTGTTTTAATTTGTCATGATATACTATACTGTCAAGTGCACCTTAATTTTGGGTTGCCAGAAGGATAAAATCATATTTAAGATTACAATTTATTAATTTCATTTCACGATGATAATATATTACCTAAACCATCTTAACCTTTTTACATTATCAATTATGGACGAAATTAAAATGCATGTCCAGGTGCTATCAATGTCATTGATATTATTATCAGCTCCATTACTGAATCGAACTGCTACACAATAAATTCAAATAAATTGAATGATAACATATAAATTGAATAATAATGCAATAAATTTAGAGTATGTATGTCATTTGACCCAATGCCCCCTTCGTTTTTTTTTTTTTTTTTCAGTTCAACACCTGGTCAAATTATATTCAAATATAACATATAAAGTTAATAATAATGTTATTAAACTAGATACTTAAGATAATAAAATAATGGTTACAACAAAAATATCAATAAACTGAATAATCATATTTTTAAAAAGATTATAAAATAACGATAACAACGAAAATATCTATATATTAGCTTCCATCGTAGATATCTTATCCAAAACAAGCAACTATTTAATTTGAACTTCAAAACACGCATAATTAGGGGTGTCAACGGTTACAATACGGGTTGGATGAAGGTAATTTCATACCCGTATTCGTTATGATAATGAAAATAAATTTTTATTGTTATCCGTCTTTTTTAATACGGTACGGGTCAAGTAAACGGATAAAAAAAATGTCATTGACATTTCAATTTGTATTTTCGATAAAATATTTTTCAAAACAACAAAAAAATAATAATAAATATAACTAATTTGTATTATGAAAATTTAATGAAATACAAAACTTTATTGTATCATGTATCATCTTCATACAAATATATATTTATATATATAATTTAATTTTTAAAAATTATCTTATACGAAAATGGGTAAGATAACAGAATCATTATCCTTACCTGTATCCGATAAGTTAACGAATTTTTTTTATCTTTATCTGTATTTTCAGATACTTGGACAAACGAGTAAAAGAGTATCATTTTACACCCCTACGCACAATTAATAGTAAAAAGTTACTTTTTTGTTTTAATGTTGTGAGGCAAGCATATCATGCTAATCTTTGGTGTTGGGATATTTTTTTTATGAAGCTATGAAAGAATCCAATTACCAGACACCAAAGTTTCTTCGTCTACTAAAGATAAATTGAAATTGTTGAAAATTAGACATATTATATTTTAATGGGCAAAATTTTTAAGAGGAGGGTTCAAATACACCTAAATTTTTGTGCACCCAAATGCACCCTATCTTTCAAATTCTTTTTCTCCGTTTTCAAAGTCCGAATAGTCAATCCGAACCGTTAGATGCGATCTATATATTAAGATGTGCTTGGAGACCAAATTTTACATTTTTTGGAATTTGTTTACTATTTATTAAGCCACTTTGAAAATCGCTGATCCAATGGTCCAGAAAATGCAAAATCAGCGATTTTCAAAGTGGCTTAATAAATAGTAAACAAATTCCAAAAAATGTAAAATTTGGTCTCCAAGCACATCTTAATATATAAATTGCATCTAACGGTTCGGATTGCGGACTTTGAAAACGGAGAAAAATAATAGGGTGCATTTGGGTGCACAAAAATTTGGGTGCATTTGAAGCCTCCTCAATTTTTAATACATACAAAACGGTGGTGCAAAATTTTTAATGGGCTCAACAATAAAAGCTGCTGATTGTATCTGGTATTGTTTGATATGGGAGGTGGGGTCATATTAAATTATTAATTGATGTTTATTATAAAAACTGAGGGCCAATTTTGAATATTCTTTATACCTTGTGTTGAAAAACATGATAACAAAATATTCCAATTTTGAAAAGAAAAAAAAAATTGCATGGAGGTCAATTGATGACCACATTATGTACAATTATATATAATTTTTTTAACTATACTTCGTATTAGAACATAAAGTTTACTTATGTTTAATGTTCTAAATTAAATTATCGCTATTTTACTTGTTAAATGCACAATTAAGTATCAACTAAGTACATAGAGTATAAGAATGTTCTAAATTAAATTATATTATTTATGGGGTCAAAGGGCCGAAATTTTTAAATATACCATATCCAAAAAAAAAAACCAAACAACCACATTTTTTAAAAAATTCGAATTTTGACACGGCCGCATCTAGGGGACGTGGCCCATTTTTTTTTTCCCTTCTTTTGCAGCAGTTCAATCTGAACGAAAAAAAATGGTGGCCGCATCCCGATCCCCTATTTATGGGCTGCATCCCCTAGATGTGGTCCGCAGAAAGGTGGCCGCACCTAGGAGATGCGGCCGTGTCAAAATTCGAATTTTTCAAAAAAATGTAGTTGTTTGATTTTTTTTTTCGAATATGGTATTTTTAAAAATTAATTTGTCAAAGGGATTGCTTGTCTGTGCAAGTCAATATACTATATTATTTATGGGGTATCTAATTGATCGGTTTGATTTAGATCGAGTTAAATTTGTCCAATTAAAGTTTTATTTGGTTTATGGGTAGGGTTAAAATGCTTTATTGGTTTTATGCTGTATTATGCTTCAATATCGTTGTCTCTATTTTTAAAATTTAAACAGTCGATTCGAACCGCTCAATATGATCTTCATATTAAAATGTGCTTGTATAGAAAATTTTATATTTTTTTGATATTTTTTGCTATTTTTTGAGATAGGTACAAAATCACTGTATTTAGAAGATTCTGAACCATTCAAAAATAGTGATTTTGTACCTATCTAAACAATTAGTAAAAAAATTATAAAAATTATAAAATTTGTTATCCGAATACATTTTAATATGAAGATCATGTTAAACGGTTCGTATCGATTATTTAAACAGAGATAATAATGTTGGAACCTAACAGGCACAAAATCAATGAGACATTTTAATCCTATTCTTAATTTATGGAACTAAAAGAATAATTTGATTAACGTATGAAATAAACCAAATTTTAAATCAGTTAGTTTGATTAGATCAAATTAGTATGAAAATTTACAGTTATAACTATTATACAAATTAATATGTATATGATATTACAACACTAATGCCACTAGCAATATTTAAATAAAAAAGGATATTAATTACAACGCTAATATAATATAATTTAAATATATCGATTTATTTGATTTGATCGGTTCATTAGGTTTATATTTGTCAAAACTGAAATGTAACTATCATAACTTGAAAACTAAATTATCATATTTTTGAAGCAAATAGAATTAAATAAACCGAACCGTTTAATCCGAAATAAATTTGGTACTTGAGATGCTTGATCCTTCAAGTAGGTTAAGCTCATACTATGAGAGCTTGTAAAAACTTATTGACATGAATATGTTTTTTAATGTTGATGTTTTAGATTTTTATTTTAATAAATCAAAGTCTAAATGTTATAAGGAAAGTAACAAACATCGTATTTAATGTTTTAATTATATTCGATTTTTTTTTTACTAAGGATTTCAAATGAATTAATGTATGAAAAAAAAATGTGTAAACCCCCTCCGTTTACATAGATATGTTAACCGATGTAAGATGTAAGGTGGAATTATTTATGAAACTGAATCTTCTGTTATTCTGTGGGTAGAAAAATTTTGCCTCTAAAGTCACTGACACGTGAATTCGGAATGAGTTTTGAGGCAAAATTATATCAAATGTTTAAATGTCAAAACACATTTCAGATCCACATGTCAGTAACTTTAGAAACAAGAATTTCCTGAACAGAGTGATACGGTTCCATTATTTATGTCACTTATTTATTAGTTCAAATGAAAAAATAATTCGATATTAAGTGGAACATTAATTCCATTTTTATTACGGTCAATCATACCCGTTCCTTGATTAAATCTACACATTAAAGCCGAAATAGTTTTCAAACATTTCAAAAATCAAAATGCTAGCGCCTAAATATCAGCATCAGGTCACACTTCAGTCGCCCTCACGGTCGCCAGCGCAGCACATCCCACGAAATCATTGAAATCCTGTGAGGCAAGGAAAAAAGGTTCATATCTGTAGCGAATGGTATACACTTTTTATTGTCTTTTCATTGACTCGCTACAAATTTTTCTAGAGTAAATTATATAGAAAATCTTATTTTTTAATCAAGACGAGTTTCCCCCCGACTGGAGCGCCGTTTCCCGGTACATATTAGTAGACCGTGATCTCTTCTCTAAAGTAAAACAAATTTTGGTCGGACAGTCCGATCAGAATCCTGACGAGACGGGATCCTTTTATATTAGTGGAGGTTCTGAATGGACGGTTTAGATACAATTCTAATCTTTGTGTTACTTTAGGGAATCAGAATTCCTCCGTCAAGATGCGCCTGGTGGGCCTCTGCTTGAATTCATTTCCGTTCATTAATTCCCGTCACGTTTCCCTTTTCAAGGCGAAATTTCATGCTTGCCCTCTGTAAATTGGAAAATCATAAACATGCATCCGCTTATTTGAAAAATTTACTGTTTAAGTCTTCTATCTTGTGAAATTTACACTAAGCACTGCTACAATCTCACGCTGTTATTTTAATCTTTCTTGTGAAATAAATATTTTCGATTTAACAATATATCCAAAATTATCAAAATATCTCATGAGCACCATAAAATTGTCAAAAAAAAATGGTTCATTCTGCATTTTTTAAGTACATAAATTTTCTTTCTTAGTGACAGTGCAAAATATGAATTTGATAAATTACAATTTTGGAAGGATACAAAGAAAATTTTGTCTGATTTTAAAATTTCCGACACGTCACCTTTCCGGTGCTCTATCCCTCCAAAAAGGATCAAATTGTCCCGCCTTGTCAAACCTTTCTTCTCCTATAAATTTATGTTCTCTTTGTAGGTGTAGCGTCAATTCCAGTTAAAATCTCACAAGTGTGAATTCAAAACAAGCAAAAATGGATGCCAGACATAGAAAGAAGAAATTCAACTCTATTTCTTCTATCCTTTCTAAGCCGGATGCCTCCGGTACATCAAAGGGTTTCGGTTGCCGAGTTCGGTTCCCGATCTATTCATGTGCTTTGGTTAAAGGGAAAGAGAATGAGGATGGAGATGAAGGAGAGATTAAGGGAATGGAGGTGGTTAGTTTTAAGGAGGTAAAGAGGGGAGAGTTGAAATTAGAATCCGAGATTTCAAAGAACAAAAATGGTGAATTATTAGGTGATATCAGCAATAAGATCTCTGTTCCTTCTGGTACTTGTTTTCTTCTCTTTTCTGATAATTTTTTGATGCATATATATAACTGTTTATCTAATTGTTTTTTTTTTTTTTCAGAAAAGAAAGAAGAAGATAAATCCTTAAATCTGGGAATGGGTGTAGGCCTTATGTTGCTCCTCTCTAAAAGCACAGCCGAAATAAACAAAATGGTTGAACTAAGAAAAGAGATGGAAACATTGCTTGTAGATCTAAAGAATGAAATTACGAAGAAAAATGAGCCAACAAGCACTGACAATTCAAACAATGCTCCTGTTTCTTTATCATGTTCTGGTGGAAATGAAAATTCAAGCGATTGCGTCATTCCGTTGCAAGAGGATGGTGCATCTTATCTTGTCGATGATAGATTAGATAAAAGTGTAACGGAGATAGATGAGATGGAAGCAGAGCTTGAGGTCGAGCTGGAACGCCTCCAACTAAGTGAAGAAAGCAGGGTTTTACCATCTCTACTAATAAGCGAAATTCAGGTAGCGATGTTTGAACTTTGAATTGTCAAAAATATCATGATATGCAAAGAAATTATGTCCTGGTAATGCTTATTAATTTACCCAAAATCAATTAATTTGGATCTGTGTAGCAAGTGTGAAGTCTAATTTCAGGAGAAATTCTGATATATCATTCCAAATTCTATGCTTTTCAGCCGACCGGTGAAAGCGACTATCTCAATGATAACCTTTACGACAGCTTCGAGGGTTTCAATGAGTATAAAGAGCAACCAATTGGAGAAGAAAGCGGCGACCAAGAAGAACAAGGCGATGACAATGACGACTACAACAGCTTTAATGGGGGAGTTTGCCCCCGTGAACTGGAGAAGAGATTGAATGAGGTTGTTCAATCAAGACAGAGAGAGAGAATAGAACAGCTTGAGTATGCGTTGGAGTTTGCAAAGAGCAAGCTGCACGAGAAAGAGAATGAGATTTGCTGGTGGCAGGACACGGCACGACTTGTAACCCAGCATAGGGATGATTCTCATTTTAGGTACATTTTTTTATGTGTTCTTACAATTTTGTATTAATAATCCAATCCATTTTATAGTTTCTCTTAAATTTTAGTGTTGTACAAGCCTTTGGTTATATTCTGGTATTTGTATCAACCAAAAACAATACCACCTGAACCTGACAAGTGATATTTAATTTTTTAATTTAATTTAGAGGAATATAACCCTTATTTAATTCTGCCATTCTGGTTTATTCTGTAACTGTGGTATCTGATATTGCTAATGGTCAGTGCCAGTGTAAATCAATGTTATGCTTATTCTTGTTTCTGTAATTCTAAGAATATGTTGCTTCCACTATTTTAAAATGGTACAGGTAACAGAACAGAGGAGGTAATTCCTGTTTGTTCTCTCCCCCCAAAATTAATGAAGTTGTCAGATTCTGTTACTGTTGGCCATTACACATCACCTTCTTCACGTGAGAGGAATGCTTTTGATTGATCCAACGAGTAGAAATGTTGTAATTTTGTTATCTTGTAATGCCCCAATTCCTTGTATTATTGTGGAATTAATTATCTGACAACAACTTTTTGTGGCGTAAATCTTTTTAGAAATTTTATATCTACATTATGTTTCCTTTACCTCATACATCATTATACTTTGATGGAAATTATGAATATTCTTATTGTACTGATGTCCCAAAACATTGGGGGAATTTCATGTATATGCCTCTAAAATATCAAAAATTACGTACTTTTCCCTCTAAAATTCATAAAAGTATATTTATCCATTTAAAATTTCAAAAAGTCACAAATTTATCGAATTTATTGTCTTTTTATATCAAAACTCATTATAAATTTATAAAATACTCAATTAACTTATTATTAAAATATTCTAAATATGTATTATGTGTAAGAAAAATGTTCAGCCTTCTAATTAGTCGATTTTCGAGAGAAAATTGTTATTTCTCTACTTGTGATGCATGAACAGTGGTATTTAAGTATATGCTCGTGTGGTTGTCACAAGTCTCAAACAATAAAATGAATCATTTGTTCTCACTCTCAAACGTTTAGAAGATTGAACATTTCTCTTAAATATATATGTTATATTTTAATAAAGGATAACATGTGTATTTTGTAAATTTAAAAGGAGTTTAATAGGTAAGACAATAAATTGTGTAAATTTGTGAGTATTTGAAATTTAGAACAGTAAATTTGATATTATGAATTTCAGAGGGAGAATATGTAATTTTGATACTTTTAAAGGGTATACATGAAACCGTGCAATTAATGCGGACCTAGATCTTAAAAGCCCATAATTGCTCTTTGCTAGACAAAACAGAAGCCCAATAATATGTAAAGAAAGCCCATTTATTAGGATTTCTTTCGTTTAATACACTATTCAGAAATCTAATCTCCAATAAACCCATTTCATTCTCAGGTACTCAAGTTGGAAAATAAATGTCAATTTTATAAAATTGTTTGATTGCATAATAAGTGAATTTAAACAAGAGAGGGTGTTCGGCAGCTAGGGGTGCAAACGGGTCGGATATTACTCGTCCGAATCTGGATCCGTATCCGAATTTTTGCGGATTCGGATACGGATACGGATACAGATAATTATCCAGATCCGGATATTTTAATTTTTCGAATATCCAGATATGTTAAGACTTGAGAGAATTTTTTTTGTATCTATTTATCTTTTGTATTAGAATATCTTTAAAGATGATCTTTTGTGTTGGTATTTTTAATTAAAGTTATATTTATATTGGTGAATTTTTGTTAATTATATATATATATTTTGTAATGGTGTAACAAGTTAATTAGATATATATTTTGAATTAGAAATCCGAATTATATCCGTATCCGAAAATATCTGATCCGTATCTGTATCCGTTTAATATCTGATCCGTATCTGATTACTATCCGATCCGTATCCGAAAAAAAAATACGGATACATATATGGGTTCAGCACTATCCGATCCGTTTGCACCCCTATCGGCAGCTTAGAGCCTTGCAGCTTAAGGTGGTGTTTGGTTGAGGATTAAAGTTAAGGAGGCTTAAATTAATTATTTCAACTTAAATCGGTCTAAATTATTCATGTTTGGTTGAGGTCTAAAGTTAGATCATGAGTTTAAGATATTTCTTGTTTGGTTAGAGTTGATGGACTAAAGTTTTGAAAACTTAAGTTACTTAATTATTAATAATAAGATACTAATTATATAGTATTAATATATTAATAATAACTATACTATATTATAATATTATTATAATAATTATTTAATATATTAAATATAAGATATTAATAATAATTATAAATAATAAGATACTGATTATAAAATATTAATATATTAATAATAACTATAATTATTATTATAATAATTATTTAATATATTAGCAATATAAGAAATTAATTATATAATTATATATTAATAATAAAATACTAATTTCATAATATTAATATATTAATAATAACTATAATATATTATAATATTATTATAAAAATATTTAATATAGTAATAATATAAGATATTAATTATATAATTATATATTAATAATAATTATCAACAGTGAGATACTAATTATATAATATTAATATATTAATAATGACTATAACATATTATAATATGATTATAATAATTATTTAATATAATAATAATATAAGATATTAATTATATAATTATATATGAATAATTATTAATAATAAGATACTAATTATATAATATTAATAATAACTATAATATATTATAATATTATAATAATAATTATTTAATATATTAACAATAATAACATATTAATTATATAATTATATATTAACAATAATTATTGATGAAAAGATACTAGTTACATAATAATATTATTATAATAATTATTTAATATATTAACAATATAAGATATTAATTATATAATTATATGCTAATAATAATTATTAATATTAATATACTAATTATATACTAATAATATATTATTATAATCATTCGAGTTAGGCCAAGACGTGCAATAAAATTAAACCACCATGTGAGGTGGTTTAATTTTGGCCGGCCTAAAGATCGGCTTATTCCATCTTAGTTCGGCTCAATTACTACTCGTTTGGGGGAATAATGAGGCTGAAACTCCTTATTCTACCCTTTAGACTACAACCAAACATGGGTTAAGAATTTAAGCTGTTTTAAGGAGGTATTGTTCAACTGATCTTGACGTAGAGCAATAAAACTTGGAGTGTATAAAGATGCTAAGGAGGAGCTCTAAGGAGGCACTGTGTCTTAAGCCTGTATTTTTATCATCTTAAGAATTTGTTCTTAGAAAACTTAAAAAAAATGCTCTAAGCCTATCTAAGACGCAATTGTTCGGCCAGCTTAAGCAGCTAAGGAAGCTAAAGCACTGCAACTGAACACCCTCATCGAGTTAATCGAAGGTAGATGCGGTTAATTAATTGTAAACCAACTACCAGAGTTTGAATTGTGTTTGGCATTAGATTATTGTCATTGAATTAGGTGGCCCCGAAATTATTTAATAATGGTTTATTGATAATGACACGGTATAGAGACTGAATTAAATTTCATAAGAAATTAGATTAAAACATTAATTTAAGGGATGTACACGTCTATGGCCGATTTTTTTATTTTTATCCAAAAATATAACTAAATTTCAAAAACTAACCGGTTTTTGCGTGTTTTTCAAATCCTACCCAAACCGGTTTAGGGTTAACCGGACCAAATTTCCGGTTAACCGTTAACCGGATACTTTTAAATGGGTCCGGTTAACAGTTAACCGGAAATTTGGTCCGGGTCCGGTTAACGGTTAACCGGGTAGTGGGTTCGGTTAGTTATGCACCGGAAAGAGTGGTCCGGTTATTGGTTAACCGAACCGAAATTTTTTTTTTTTTTTTTATATACGCGTGGGGGTCATGCTGGGGCGGCGTTGACACGTGGCAACGAATTCGTTGGTCCGGTTATTGGTTAACCGAACCAGGCCTTTTTTTTTTTTTTTTTTTTAGACGCGTGGGGGTCATCATGCAGGGAGTCGACACGTGGCAACCAACATTATTGATGTGCTGAAATTCAGCCGAATTTGAGTTTAGTTTGGCCATTTGCTCGGGCATCTGCGGGAAGGAAAGAAGAGAAGAGAAGAGAAGAGAAGAGAAGGGAAGAAGAGGAGATTTTTCAATCAGGTTTTTTTTTATTTAAAAAATATTAAAATAGTTTATGATATTAATTAGAATAGTTTAGAATTTTGATTAGATTGTTTAGAATTATTTGTTTAGATTGTTTGGAATTATTTGGAATATTGTTTGAAAAATTATTTGGAATATATTTCTTATTTGAAAAATTATTAGAATAATTATTTGGAAATAACAAAAATGCATGTCTATGTACCGAAAAGTGAAATTAAAACTTTTCTAATAATTATTTGGAATATTATTTGAAATTTATTTGTAATCTTTATTTTGAATATTATTTGAAATATTGTTTGGAATATTGAAAGATTGTTTAGAATTTGTTTGGAATATTATTTGGAATATTGTTTTGATTATTTTGAAATGGTTTAGTTCCGTTTAGAAAATTTTAAAATAGTAGCCTGAATAATTTAGAAAGTTGCAAAATAGTGTAGAATAATTTAGAAAGTTCCAAAATAGTATAGAATAATTTAGGAAGCTCCAAAATAGTATAGATTAATTTAGAAAATTTTAAAGTGGTGCCCGAATAGTTTAGAAACTTCCAAAATAGTGTAGAATAATTTAGAAATGTTAGAAAATAGTTTAGAGTAATTTGTAAAATACCAAAATGGTGAAAAATAATTTAGAAAGTTCAAAATAGTTTAGAATAATTTAGAAAAGTTCCAAAATGGTTTAGAGTAATTTGTAAAATTCCAAAAAGGTGAAAAATAATTTAAAAACTTCCAAAATAGTGTAGAATAATTTAGAAAAGTTCCAAAATAGTTTAGAGTAATTAGTAATTTGTAAAATACCAAAATGGTGAAAAATAAATTAGGAAGTTCTAAAATAGTGTAGAATAATTTAGAAAATTTTAAAATGGTGCCCGAATAATTATTTTTGTTCGAAAATAGTCGATAATAATTTAGAAAAGTTCAAAAATGATCTAGAATAATTTAGAAAATTTTAAAATAGTATAAAATAGTTTACCAAATTTAGGTAATCTAAATTGGTTTGGAAATAATTTGAAACATTCAAAACGGTTTAGATTAGTTTATAAATTTCAAAAACAATGGATTAACTTTGAATTAATTTTGTAGCATGGCAGACGAAATCAATGATGAAGTACCTATGGCGCGGGATACTTTTAGTGATCTGTTGTGGATACCGCATAGCAGTCACAGGGTGTGTCAGGCTTCTGAGGAGGTAAGCAATTACTTATTTCTTTTTTTCTGACTTTTTCAGAAATATCATCTTGTTTTAATTTCTCATTTTTATTTTCGGTAATGTAGAAAAAGGAGGTTATAAACGTGAAGAACTACCGTTGCATGACCGCGTACCACGCTGCATACGCGCCATTCTTGATTCGATTGGGTTTATACCAGATCGCAGTCATGCCGGGAGGAAAAATCGATGCGGGGCTGATACATGGACTTGTGGAGCGGTGGCGTCCTGAGACACACACCTTTCATCTTCCCTTCGAAGAGATGACCGGTATTAACTTTGAAACTATTTCAAATAAATCTGTTCTTTGTGTTAATTTACTGACAATTCAAATGAAGAAATTTATATTTTTTTTATTTGATAAATTACAGTTACTTTGGAGGATGTGAGCTGTTTATGGGGTTTGCCCATTACGGGAGTCCCAGTGACGGGGAGTACAGACGGGAGGAATGCAAAAGGCAGGCTCTTCGAATTGTTAGGAATCAAAGAGCATGAGCAGAGTGAACTTTTCAAAAAACGGGGGTCTGAGAGAAATGAAAGAAGCATGGAGTTGACATTCCTGAAATCTAAGTTTCGTGAACGATTTGGGAAGCTACCGGAAGATCGCGACGAGCAGATCCTGAAGTGGTAAGTATATATATATATATATATATATCAATTTATTCGTTCTTTAGCCTATCAATAATGTACTCACCTTGTCTTGAATTTTGCTAGGTATGTCCGTGCATATATCTTAGACCTGATGTCGTCCAATTTGTACCCAGACAGTGGCGGGGATGGGATACCATTGTGGTATCTCGATCTAATTGTGGATTTGGACACGCCGGTACAGTACAATTGGGGTGGAGCAGTTCTTGCATATCTGTATCGGCATCTATGTCTCGCTACCGAGCCCGGGAGAGGATCTATGTATGGTCCGGTGATGCTTCTGCAGCACTGGTCATGGACCCGCTTTCCAGTTCTCCGGCCTGAGCCGCAAACTAAAAATTGGGAACCTATCTGGGGCGCTCCATCGCTTGATGCATGCGCATCTTTTGCGTACAAATGGTGTTGTGCGCACAAATACGTGGCATCCTCCCACTACAAGACCCAGGGTGCACGTATCCCGCGGGGCCAGTTTCAAAGTTTGACTGAGGATCATGTGAATTGGGAGCCGTACGGGAGGGTCTACAGCAAGCTTCCGACAGTGACCCAGCAGGGAAGGGTATGTTTCAATCTATTTATTTATTTAGTTATATGTTACCGTATTTATAAATTATAACTCACATTCTTGCTAAATTTATCAGCCATACTACTTGTATCGCGGTCCACTGATATTTTATTGGATCATTGAGCATACCTATCCGGATCGCTGCATGCGCCAATTCGGATTGTTTCAAGAGATTCCGGTGCCAGAACCACTGAATAGACACACGCATATCGAGTTGCACAAGTAAGGTTTACTCACCGTCATTTTCCTTATTTATGTTACTTACCTTTGGGTGTTAAGTTCTTATAAAATTATGAACAGGTTGATGTTGGGCTCAAAGAAGAACGGTTCCTGGGCCACAAGACACGTGGAATATGTTCAGTTGGCTACTGCGTATGAGGCGCAAGTAATCAGAGAAGGTCGCTCATTTGACCAAAACGACCTTCCGCGTTATCGCAAGTGGTACCAGAAGAGATGTATGTCATCTGTCTATCTGTTTAGTCAGCACGTGGAAGGAATGGATCGTACAACGTGGCTCCCTAGAGCAGAGCACGGGCCGAGTGGATACATTCCCAGCGGACCACTTGTCACTCGAACTGTAAATATTTTTAATTGCTATCCTCGTTGATTCAGTTATGTAAGACTCCTAATTGCTAAAATTGAAACTGTTTGTGTATAGGCATTGACTGGGATTGGGGAGTTGGCGCACGGCGTCAAGATGTTCTTTACCAAGGGGTGGCGAAGGCTTGGTAAAAAACTGATGAGAACCGACTGGCGTCTCTGCTGTGATACAGGCTTCGGTCCACGTGCCCGGCAAATGATGGATGAGGCGGGGATTCCAGAAAACTGGGAAACGATCCCATCGGACGAGCCTACTCCTATTGGGGTGTATCCATATCCAGAACCGCCTAGATTCGAAGGCCCAGATCCTTTTCAGGGTTGGTTATACGACGGCACCGAATGGAGAAAGTACATCTCACCAGAAGCATTTGCACCGGTAAATCCACCACATCCAGTCGCAGACCCCGGACAGGTAATTTGTAATTTTACTTAAAAAAATTGTATTTAAACCACAACTTATCAAACTAAATTCTAATTATAGGTATCTCAGGATGAGGGGACGCAAGCTTGGAATCCGGACAGCCTTTTGCAGACGCATGGGCCGAGTTACGGCCTACATCAGAACGTTGATCTCGGACAGGTATGTTTTTCGTTTTGAATAAGTATTTTTTTATGAATTACAATTATTTTTTTAGGAATTAAAGCTGTGTATGAATTGCAGGTGAATCAGGATCAGAGTGGATGCAATCCGTCTTGGGAGGATTATCAGAGACAGGGAATAGGCACAGGCAACATAGAAGATCTGTTGGATTTGCAGGAGCAGGCGGATATCGATATTGCACGACGAGTATCTATGGATACTTTGCGGCAAGAGCATCCGAGGACTAGTTGGTTATTTGAAGGGCCACCTATCGATAGTGGTGACGCAGGGGCATCCACATCCCATTCGCGTCCACCTATAGATACTGTTGACGCAGAGGCATCCACATCCCATTCACGTCCATCTGATGGTAGTGCAGGCGAGGGAAGTCCAGAAGAAGAACTGGGAAGGGGTCATAGGCGCCGCCGTGCGACCCGGCGCTTCACGTTTGCAGATTATCCCGGCCACATGCCCGGCCTTTGATCTATTTACTTATCTTTTATCTATGTCTGTACAAGTTATCTATTTTGGTTGTACTGCCCGTTAGATTTGGAACCAGTTGTTAAGTTTTAATTATTTTTATTTCCTTCTGTCTTTTAATTGGTATTCGAAACCGGTATCTGTAACTTTAACCATTTCATCGAAACCGTCTCCTCTAAACTAAAATAGTTCTCAACACGTACAAATAAAATAGTTCTTAGCACATACAAATAAAATAGTTCAACTAAACTGAAATTGACAACCTACTTACTAACAATGCTAGCCAGTCTTTTTTATCTTTCCCACAGGACGTGCTAGCCAGGTTTTTTTATCTACGAAATCATCATCAGATATTTCGTAGTTACAATATTTTTTTATATGCACACATCGCAGACAGTCCTTTTCTTGTTTTCCAGTGAATTGGCATTTGTTTTTATTTTCCTCGGTCTTTTGTCGATTGTTACTGTCCATCTTGATCGTCTACAATTTCATAATCAACAACATTAAAAAATTACATAATAAAATAGTTAATTTCTCAACATATACAAATAAAAAAATAGCTCTCAACATATACAAATAAAAATAACACACACAAGTTAATTTCTACGACGCAGATTGAAATGTTGTCCGATGGTGCGCCAAACAGTTGTACTTGTTCTTGCCGGTTGCTCTGCCGCTGCTTGTGCCTGTCTTGTTGCCTCCTCTACATGTAGTGTAGAGCATGTATTAAATTGTGAATTTAGTTAAAACATGTATTTATAGTTGATTGATCAGCTATACCTGCAGCATTCCGATCAATTGTCTCACGATGAGGCTGGTGTCCGAGTCTCCGACGACGCATTCTGTCCATTTCCATCGGTATGCGGTCGTGTCGTCTCCGTCCTTTCTTGATCAGATCCGAATCAGGTATAATTTTTGGGCCATTATATGCAGGCCATTCACATTGGTTGCCTTTCGGTTCCCAATGTCCGCTCCATGTTTGTAACACTATTGACATACGGTACAAGGGGTTGACGTATAAATTTTCATCATATCTCATTTCGCGGACAACTGCCATGAAATGAGAACATGGTATGCCGGTCAGTTGAGGCTTCTGACATTCACATTCAACCTTGTTGTTGTCCATAACAACAACCCTATAACCGAAATCCCTACGAGTATACTCAAGTCTCGGTTGATTACGCCTTGCTGGTATTTTTTCACCCTTAACCAAGACCTCAAAAAGACCATGTCTTCCACGGTAAGGAATCACAGTCATGTCCCTTCCTTTTTCGATACGCTTTTGCAATAACTGGGTTACCCTATCGGACCACACCTGACCATGCTGAAATCTCATTTGAGCTTTGCTCCATCGGTCAAAAAACCATTTATTCAACTTATAAAACGTGTCCTCCACGACCGCTGCAACCGGTAATCGCCGACTAATTTTGAACACGGCGTTCAGTGACTCTGACCCATTTGTTGTCATTATCCCCCAGCGGTGACCTCCGTCCTCTGCTTGATACAACTTCTCCGGACATGGAAGCTCGTCTTCATCATTAGGGTTCCTCTTACCCACCTTGTTAAGGTAGTCAATAGCCTTCGGACAACCAATTTCAAAGTCTTGTAACATCTCCTGCAACCTCCTAGGTTTGCATTTGTTCACTCCAGCTATGAACCTATCGCTAACCTCTCTCTTACGCCCCACGTGCTTGTAGAGATTTTCGGCAACATGTTGAGAGCAATACCGGTGCACACATTGATCGGTAGTCTCGTCCCACCCGAGATTTGGATCCTGGAACACGGCTTTAATTCCCAAATGTCTATCCGATATGACACAAAAGAATCGATTATCTCCAATTACTTCCAGCCTCAACCATCTCATAAAAAAACCCCAGTTGTCAGCACTTTCTTTCTCCACAATTGCAAAAGCTACTGGAAGTAATTGGTTTTCGGCATCGTACATACATGCCATCAGCAGCCTTCCCTGGTACCGTCCCGACATGAAACATGCATCGATACTAATCACTGGTCTGAGGAACGGTATCGCTGCAATACAAGCTCCAAATGCCCATGCCGCTCTGTGGAAAAGCCTATCAGTTTTTCCATCAATCGGGGTCGAGATCACACAATACTTGGTTCCGGGATTGTTTCTTTTGATGGCTTCTAATAGTGGAATAAGCAAGTTGTACGAGTTCTCCCAACTCCCAAACAGATTTGCAATAGCAAGTTCACGGCCTCTCCATAATTTATTGTACTTGGGGGTTACCTTATTATATTTCTGCATTACGATATCTCGGATATGATTTATAGGAGAGCACACATCCCTTCTAATAGTCTTATCAATTGCAAGGGCAACCATCTCTGCTGTTAGCTGACAATGATCAGTACGCGTTGCTGATACTCTGCACGTATGAGGATACACTTGTTTGGTAATAATCCAAGATTCTGAAAGACCGTTTTGCTTGGCGCATAACTTAAATTTACAAAAAACATCTCTGCACACCACCTCGTAACGTTTGGGTTCGCTTCTAAGAATCTTGCACTCACAGTTCTTATCGAGATGGAACTCATTGATTGCTATCCTTAGAGCCGTTTTTGACTCATAAACAACACCTTTAGCCAACGGATTATCAAATGTTTTTTTTGAGCTGCCGAAAAAATCGACATCCGCAGGCCGAAAACCGGATATGTCATTGAAACTATCAACCGGATGTGTCATATTTTCTCGACCGGTTATCGGGTACTGTGATTGACGGGATTGTGTTTGACGAGACTTTGATTGCGACTGGCTAAGCGGTTCAATATCATCGTCGGAACCCAATGACTCATCTGAGAGCATCTCATCTCCACTTTCCAAACTGTCAGAATCAATTGCATCCACAGGTACATGCGAATAATCACGTACCTGTCTACGGACCCGACTGGTACTGGGTCGGGGTCTAACCGGTAAATCCACAGAGTTTCGACTGGTACTGAGTCGGGGTATAACTGGTTGATCCACATAGTTGCTACCGATACTGGGTCGGTGTCTCATTGGTACATCCACAGAGTGCCGACCGGTACTGGGTCGGGATCTAACTGGTACTGGGTCGGGATCCACAGGATTTCGACTTGTACTGGGTCGGGATCTAACTGGTACTGGGTCGGGATCCACAGGATTTCGACTTGTACTGGGTCGGGATCGAGGTTCAGGAATCTGACTGGTACAGTTCGGTTCCAATTCTACATATAACTCGAGAATCGGTAACCTTTGTGAAAAAGACGACACAACTCCTAACATGAATTCGAACGATGGTTGGTCCATTAGCGGTACTAATTGATAGTCACGTTGTCCATCGGTGGACATATTAAACCTGGCTTGAATTTCCAGATTTGCTTGACTAGCATTGTACCCAACAAATTTATAAATCTCATTCTGAAGATAATCAAAATTGTGGTTCGCGGTTAGCGGTATTGAGTATTTTGCTCGGGTACTGTAAAAGACCCCGTCACCATTGTATTTGATTTCTCCTCCGATAAAAATTTTCGCACAAATGGTTGTCATTTTTAGTTTCGATTGGTCTGGCAATTTAAAAAATAACAACATGTAAGTAATTAAAACTTGTCTAGACCTCTAAAAATTATTCTATATCATTTTATATTTTTCTAAATTATTCTAGACCATTTTGGATATTTCTAAATTATTCTACACCATTTTGGAATGTTCTAAAAAATTCTAAATTATTTCGACAATATTCTCAACCGTTTAAAATGAACTAATTAATTATATTATCAATTAAAATAAATAAAAATAAAAAATACCTGAATCGAAGCGCCGATTTATCAGACAGTCAGAGCTCCGTAAGGATTCCTAACACAATTCTAAATCATTTTAGAATTTTTTTTGTCATATTCTAAACTATTTTGGAACCTTGGTAGCAACTACCAACTTTTCAAAAAAAAAGAATCCGAAATTTGTTATTAATTTTGAGTATTTATAAAAAAATCAATATTCTTAATCTGTTTTGACTATTTTATGAATTAAATAAAATTGATTATAAAAAAATAATAAACTACTCTTTTACAATAAACTAAATAATAAGTAACATTCTTTCTCCATTACTTTTGATTTATATTTTTTATAACAATAATGAACAATTTGTCAATTTATTTTATTTATAACAAGTTGGTAAAAAAAAAAAGTCTGTACATATTGAATAACAGTAATATATGCAAATATTACGGTTATAATATGTTGTATTTTGGTTGGAGATCATATTTTAATTTTTTCTTCTCAAAATTTTTTTTTCCAAAAATCAATAGTTAAAAAAATAACTTATATAATTTACAAATTAACTATAAAAAAAATTTACCTTTTTTTCTCTTCTTTTCTTCCGTTTGTATCTCAAACAGCGTTTTTTCTTCTTCTTTCTTTTCTTCCGTTCGTCTCTCAAAATGACTGATGCTTCATATTTATAGAATTTGTGATAAAATTTATCCGGTATACCAAGAACCGAACCAAAAAAACGGGTCCGTTTAACCACTAACCGGACCAGTCTTTCCGGTTCATCCATAACCGAACCCATTGGTCCGGTAAGCAGCTAACCGAACCCATACCCTTGGTCCGGTTAACGGTTAACCGAACCATTGGTTCGCTAAATGGTTAACCGAACCAGGTCCGGTTAACCGTTAACCGGTTTGGGTACAAATCGAGAATTACGCACAGAACGGTTAGTTTTTCAAATTTAATTATATTTTTGGATAAAAATAAAAAAATCGGCGTCTATGGACTTACGCTTAAAAAATTATATGTATTTAAGTAGATGTGATGGTAAGGAGAACCCAATTACAATTGTGTTATTATGCACTAATTAGAAGAATAGAGATGTTGTTTAATAAAATGATAATAATCATTATAATATGAATGATAATAATGATGATTATATTAATGATGACCGTATAATTAAATAATCTTGTAAGGACATTTTTTAATCAAACAATACTGTAACCTAAATCAATATTATAACAAAATTTTGGTTCGAAATCCGAACAGAAAATCCCTTTGTGAATATTAAAATAATTGAGTTGTTTGACCTTCAACCTTTACTAAAAAAATAATACAATAATAAAATTATATTGAATACTAATACTTATACAAATAAACAAGTAAATAAATAATACAAGATAATAATAGCGATTTCATACATTTGTAATTTGTTAGTCATCGCATTTACTAATAAATTGTTGTAACATATTATAATTGACTAATTCACGTTTAGCAAATTTTCTTTTCAAAATTGACCTATTATTCTAATCGGCCGGCAACTGACTTTATAAGCATGGAAAAAATGTTAAGCTATTCCTATAAATTAAAATTTTGTAATTTTATCCATTAAATTTTCTAATATTTATTCAACAATTTATAAAATGAAATTACACTATACTTGGTTTTTTTTCAATCATTCCAATCTCAATTTTCTAATTTCAACGGTTGCCAACATAGTCTTAAGATTTGTGAATAATTTGTTTTTTTGGTGATGCCGAACTAAACATTGAATTATTAAGTTGACCAAACTTTGACCAATTTATTCGCGAATTTTACGAATTTTTTCTGAATTTCACGAATTTTTCACAAATTTTTCCCTAATTTTTTCCATAACTCTTTTTTTTTGGAATTATATCCGAATTATTCCCGAATCATGAATTTTTTACCTCGCGAAACCGAACTCGAATAATTCATTTGTCACTATGGTTGCCAAATGAGTCCACTATGACTGCGCAGCACAATTGTCTACACCGCTGATGCAACAGACAATCTGGTACCGAACCTAAGAAACACGAGTGCGCGCGAAATGGGTGAATAGAGTACTTGAGCAGTTAATGCGGTTGCTTGACTTAACCGCCACTTTCTCTGCATTTCCTCATTTCACCTATTTCTTTAATTCTTTGACATCCCCTTTAATAATTTAATCCCTTAACCTGTAATTAATGCTAACCTAATCTAACAGAGGTTAAGTTTTATACCGCACTACGTGTCGCGGTTTGAAGGCCACCTGATCTGATTAAAAAAAAAAAGGATCAGAACTCAGAACTCAAAACTCAGAAGATAGATGATGAGGTAAAATGTGATAATGTAAAAAAATAGCGAGGAATCCGATCTGAAACAAGGGAATTCTGTGAAGATATGGATTTGTGTGGGATTATACTTTCGACGTGGGAAAGTTGATTAGAAATTAAAAAATTATGAGCTATCTCAGAGAGGGACAGATCAGAAAAATAAAATAAAGAAAAGGTTCCTGTTCTTGCTGGCCCACGTGTGAGGGCCCACATTGAGAGAATATTAGTAGAATCATATTTCTTTAGGATTTTTTTTTTTTCTGTAACATACTCAACCATTTCTATTTGTGTTGCAATTTAATGAACCGGTCTCAACTCTCAACTCTCAAGCATCCCAACAGTTTCTTGAAGGTTGAATCCAAATGTTTCCATTTAAATTCATATTTCATAAAGAATGTTAAGCTTGTTAGTCTCTTACCATTACATTAGATAGATTAAATCTCATGTATAATTTTAACTTAACTTTTGAACAATAAATACTTTGTAATTAATATATGATGCTAAGTGAGAAGACCGATAACCCTAGCCGCTTTGAGAGTCGCCCCCCCCCCCCCCCCGGTCGCTGCTTTCTCATCTATCTCGATTTCGAATTCAACTAAAGATGCTGTGAATTCGTTCCACTCCCATAATATCTACTATAACTATATATGAATAAGGTACATGTTTTGGTGTTTTGATGTTAAAATGTTGTCTTCTTCTTCCTCTCTCTCTCTCTTCGTCTCCTACTTCCAAGCTTTTTTTTTATGGTGTTCACATTGGCTGTTTCTTTAAGAGGTGATTGTTTTGGTCTGGTTGATTTAGTTCCTGGCTCGGTTTGATTCAGTGCCTGAGAACTGCACATTCCTCTGAGCAGGTGATTGTTCCGGTCCGGTTTGATCCAGTGTCTTCTCAGCTGTGATTCGGTTTAGTCTGCTAGAAGAAACAAGACAAATAAATGCACAGAGGAAACAATCACAAAGCTTCTATAATTCCAATAAAGCAAGGATTATCAAATTTGCATCCATAGGATTGCACATATCCTTGTGTGATTTTTTATTTGTTTTACAATTGATGCTTTCAAAGACACTCGTTGTCTAATATTATATAACAGTTATTTGTAACTTTTTGAATCAATGCAATTACTTACGGATTTTCAAACAAAAAAAAATATGATACTAAATTAACAATACTTTGTAATAATCTAAGCGAGCTAAATGTATATATGGATTCAAAAAAATCCGTCAAAATATTTAATTAATTAATTCTATTAACTTCTATTGTAATAACATATAATGAAACGTATATAACATGCATAACATAGAGTGAGGCTACAATGCTTTGCACAGTGCAGAACAGTATGTGCTATAGTCTGTACTATAGATTAATATCTTTATTTACAACGTTTAAACAATCGATTCAAATTATTTAATATTATCTCTATATAAAATGTATATGAGAACCAAATTATATGTATTTTATAATTTTGTTTACTATTTTCTAGATGGACAGAAATTATCCAATTTAAAGATTTTGAACCATTCAAGAGTAGTGATTTTCTGCTTATTTAAAAAATAGTAAAAAAAAAATCTAAAAAAAAAACTTAAATTTGGTCTCCAAGTGCATATATGGAGATTATGCTGAGCAGTTCAGATCGATTGTTTAGATTTAGAAAATGAAAAAAAATCTATAGCATCAGAAACGAAGTCAGACTTTCGAATTAAGAGAGTCAAACACATATAAAATCAACTATATAAAAAAAATTTGTGAAAAATAAAAATTAATTTTATAATATCATAACATTTTAATCTAAATTATATTAAAAATTATAAATATATCAATTAACAATTCTTTTTGCTTTAAATACGCACTTTACGCACTTTACAAGGTACAGTATCCTCAGAATTTTTTTTATAAATCATAAATAAATAAATGAATTTTACGGAACCAACATGATTTTTTTTTTTGAAAAACCATAAGTACCGAACGAACCGTTCGGTCTCAAAATTCCTCTTTTCCAGATCGAACAGACCGTTCGGTCTCAATCAATTTTTTTTTTAATTTTATAAAACATAAATTTTTTTAATTTTTTGTATTAAAATATTAGAAATGTGGAATATATTTTTTTGAAAATAGATGAAATACAATATAATTTGATTTATTAGAAAAAATGCAACAAATAACCCGGATCAATATTTTTCAGGTCGGGTTTTTCGCGGCTGTAAGAAAAATTAATATATTTCTTTATGTGTTATTGGAAAAAAAAAAAAATGCTTACATTCTGAGTTATTGATCCCGGTTCAAAAGTCACTTCTAGATAATCCAGAAAATATTGTGATCCTTCTAGTACATTTAATTTATGAAAAGTTTTATCTGTTTTTGAAAAAAAAAACAAAAACTTTAAGTTATTTAATAATTGTTATTAAAAAAAAAATCTCCAAATAGATACAATTTTTTATAAATTAAATGTCCTAGAAGGATCACAATATTTTCTAAATTATATAGAAGTGACTTTTGAACCGGAATCAATAACTCAGAATCTAAGTATTTTTATTTTTTTTTCAATAACAAATAAAGAAATATATTAATTTTTCTTATAGCCGCGAAAAACCCGACCTGAAAAATATTGATCCGGGTTATTTGTTGCAGTCTTTCTAATAAATCAAATTATATTGTAATTTATCTATTTTCAAAGAAATATATTCAACATTTCTAATATTTTAATAAAAAAAATTAAAAAAATTCTGTTTTATAAAATTAAAAAAAAAAATGATTGAGACTGAACGGTCCGTTCGATCTGGGAAAAAAGGAATTTTGAGACTGAACGGTCCGTTCAGTACTTATATGTTGGTTCTGTAAAATTCATTTATTTTTTTTTATGATTTATAAAAATAATTCGTATCCTCACTCCACAATACATATCCAATTTGTTTGTTTTTGTATTCATTTCATCGGTACCCAGATAGCAACCATATCTTAAAAGTTGGATCCCAAAATTTCTAATACCTCCATTATTAAGCTGCAAAAGGCCTTCGGGCCCAAACGCATCATTTTCCGGCCTATTACCTCTCATCCCTTCCATTTAAAGCAGTCAATGGGTAAATCTTAATTTACTGCTACCTAAAACGACAAATTTACTTAATTACCTCGCCAAAAATTCTTAATTAAATTGACTCGACATTCGTGACTCGAAAGTACCGTTATAAATAACACGGACATACAAATTCCCAGACTTCTTCTTCACAACAGCCGCCTCCTCCTTTCACTCTCTCTCTCTCTCTCAACAAAAGAAAGATAAAAAGGAGCTGATCCTATCATAGTTAGCAAGCTATCCTACCTACCTCTCTCCGAGCCAAATGTCGGCCTCTCTTAACGGAAACTCGGCTTCTTCCGGTGGGCCCACAGGTACCGGAGGTGATGATTTCTTCGATCAGATGCTCTCTAGCCTCCCTTCCACCTGGGCTGATTTGGCAACCCCTAAGTCGCCGTGGGACATGACCGGTGCTACAAACCCTGCCGGCTCTGGCGAAGACTGCGGTGGCTATGACGAGTCAGCTTTGCTTGCTAGCCGGCTAAGGCAGCACCAGATCAGCGGCTCAGGGTCACCAGCTGGAGCAAAACCAATGATGCTTCACCAGATGCTGATGTCATCAGCAGGGAGAGGACCGGGAGGTGGTGCTGGAGGCGGCGGTGGTGGAGGAGCCAACGATCCCTCAGGCTTTTTCGCACTTCCTCTAAGCCTCGGCAGAGATGATGTGGAAGGCCCGTTCAAATCTCCCAATGGAACTGTAAAGACTTAATTAGATATTTAATTCAGATTTAGTCAATCGTCTACTACCATTATTACCGCAATCAATCTACCAATTATGATCGATGCTTGTTTTTTTGTTCAAGTGTTCATCGTTGTAGGTAGACCTTTAACCTTCAGTATTTAATGTACTGAATGGCTTTAGTGTTAAGATGTGGTGATATATATAGTCATATATTTCATATAGATATTCTGTTTTATTTATTTTTGCTTCTATTGATTATAGTTGAATACTTGAATGAATTTAAAATATGGTTGTTTCAGGGTGCCGAAGGATTATTCAACGGATACGGTGGAGGCCTTCCCGGTGCAGCTCAGGCCAACAGCCAACCTCCTTTTCACCATGCTCAGGTATGGAACTAAAACAGAAAGAATAAAGAAACCTAAAGTAAATTGTTCCTTTGTAAACTTTACAAATGTAATAAAGTGCCTTTAATGCTTCATTGTAAGTACTAATTATACCTTATACTATACGAAAACCAGCAAGGAGCACCAATGCCAGCTCAGAACTTTGGAGGTGCACCGCCGAGCGGAGGAGCTCAGGCTCCAGTCGCCGCGGCTTCCGGAGGTGGCGCCTCGGCGCCACCTAGACAACGCGTCAGAGCGAGGAGAGGCCAAGCTACTGATCCACACAGCATCGCCGAAAGAGTAGGTTTTGTTTTATTATAAATATATGTATTTCCTTTTCGTCATTCTCGTGAAAGAAACAATCCAATTATAGAATAATTATAGCCACAAGACCACAGAAACCTAGAAGAGAGTAGCATTAAATGCAAGTCAAATTTCGCATGCATTCTATTCCGTCTCTTTCAACCTACTGTTTTGTTCCTAGCTATGTATTTTGTTTCTTTTTTCGTTTTCAATTTTTTTGACTTTGTTGGGTTTCTGTCTTTTTGTTGTCTTGCGCTTGCGCAGCTTCGAAGGGAGAGAATCGCCGAAAGGATGAAAGCGCTACAGGAGCTGGTGCCAAACGCTAACAAGGTACGTAATTAATTAATCAAACTTGGAAGGATGATTACGTAATTTTGCATTGATGATAAGTACCCAGTAGTCAGGTCGAGTGGGACAACAGACGAGAATACTGAATACTTGTCGTTTGTGATCGAATGGTGTGAATTGGATTTATTAAAGGCTAATTAACTTTTTAGTTTGACTTCTTTACTTGGGAAAATCTCGTATTGCAAATACGATGTGCTTGTGGAACTTACACAAGACATGCCTGCTCGGTTGTCGTGTAAGCCACGAAGCACGATGGGTCAATTTCTCTTGGATTCCTGGGTTCTTTCGTTTCGTTGAGCCGCCGGTACATTGGAATGTAGACAAGAGGGCTCATATTTTAAAGCACGAACAAATAAATAAACATGTTGTTGCTGTTCGGTTATGATCTAATTAACTGAGTACGTGTGGTCGTGTGCATTAAATGTTTGCATTGGTAATTGCAGACAGACAAGGCCTCCATGTTAGACGAGATAATTGATTATGTTAAATTTCTCCAGCTTCAAGTCAAGGTACCATTAACTAATAAACTTAATGTACAATTAATATTCTTTCTATCAATAATTAAATTTTGATACCAAATCATTCTGTCTTATAAAAAAAAAAAAAAACTGTAGGTTTTGAGCATGAGTAGGTTAGGTGGAGCAGCCGCTGTGGCCCCTCTTGTGGCTAATATGTCTTCAGAGGTACCTCTCATATAATTCTTCTACTTTTCTTTTTAAGATTTTAGAAAGTGACTTGTTCTCCTTATTATCTTCTTCTTCTTCTTTTTTTCTGAGACCAAGTTTGTCCATATACTGCCTAATCTGGACCGATGCGTATATTTTAATCCTGGTCCCACCATTTTCCTTTTGAAAACTAGTAAAATAACAAATAGGAACTTAATTGGCTTTTTGGTGATGGAATCCCAGCACCATATATTTGAACCTAATATGTCTCTTCTCCATCAGACCATCACCTTTAAACTAAGTTAAAAAAATTAAAGTTTTATTAGTAATTTAGTAATGCAGAGGGCTCCATGATGTTTCTGTTTGTGTAGAAATTGAATTATTATTCTTTTTAAGCAAGAGAAATCGTAGAAATATAGAAATATGAAAGCTATATTATGGATCTCAATCTTTTGTCTATATCGAATTATTTTAACACGTTATAGTGATCTATGCTAAATTATATATATATGTTTCGTATTATTTTTAACATGTTATTATGATTTATAAAAAAATATGCTTCGATTGAAAATTTTGTTTGTGATCTGACATTTTTAATGGATCATGATCATTTTTTCATTGTCGCATTTTGAAATCATACATGGAAAATTTTATAGCTCTGTAAATAAATTTGTTCATAATTTATTCACATGGCTCTCGAATGTTATGTTGAAAAATATATTTATATACTTGTTTAACAATAACCTTATTTCCTTAATTATCAGCTTATGTTAATTCTATAATTTGACTATACAATATTTATGTATCACTTTGTTGAATTACAAGCCTCATTTGTGAATAAGTTCAATTTTCTAAAAGAGTGAGTCTACGGTATTGTGCATAGCATGATTTAATCCGTAATACAAATCAATATTTTCATTTTCGTACCGAACCGTTTAACCTGATTTTCATCTGAATATGTACTTGCATACTGAATTTTATATTTTTTTACTATTTTTTTACAATTTATTAAGATAGGTAGAAATCATTGTTTTTAGATGATCCAGAATTTTCATATCAAGTGATTTTCTACCTAGCTTAAAACATAATAAAAAAAATTCGAAAAAATATAAACAATTTTTGACGGAGTAACCAAGTGCTCATAAAAAGAATTATTTTCTTATGTGTTTACTTATGTTATCTTCAAAATATTATTATTTCCCTACTAATATTTCACATAAATAAAAATGTTAAATAATTATGTTGAAAATATTGATTGTAGAATGATTGATTTCTTGACAACACAACTATTTTCAAGATTCTTTAAATTCAGGTAAAGAAACTTTTGTGTACCATCCAGAAGACTCATAGCACGCCGCTGCGCTGATGAAGTCAGCGGCACGCGTGCCGGGTCTGAAATACCGAAAGCACCCCCATTAATTAAACTCTCGCTTTCTTTCCACACCTTTCCTAAAAGATCAGCGTATTAATTAGCCACCAATAATTACAGGGGGCATTTCTGACATTTTGTTTTCTCGCAGGGTCAAGGCGGGAGTAACGGCGCTGGAGGAAGTGACAGTAGCCTAACGGTAACGGAGCAACAGGTTGCTAAACTAATGGAAGAAGACATGGGTTCAGCTATGCAATATCTCCAAGGCAAGGGTCTATGCCTCATGCCAATCTCTCTTGCCTCAGCTATCTCCTCCGCCACGTGTCATCCCCGTCCATCGGTATCACATCTAGCAGGTGGTGGTGGCTCTGCTGCTGCCATTGCTCAACATCTTATCCAGTCGGGCCCGAACCCGCAAGCACAGCCTAATAATAACAATCATGTCAACCCGGACGGCCCGTCGTCTCCTAACCTCTCGGTTCTCACCGCTCAGTCGGCCATGGCTAATGGCAATGCCGACTCCCACAAGGACTCCTCCTCGGCATGAAAACCGGTTTCGGGTTTCTCGGACGATAAATTATCCGGTAGGCTACTTGTCGACTTAGTATGAAATTGATGAAGCAATTAATAAAGTGATTTTCAGATTTCAAATATAATTTACATATTTACTGTTCTGATAAATATATTATTCACCAAATTATGTAATTTACATTTTTTTTTTTTTATGGTGCTGTCCTGTAAGTCCTCTTTTTCGGATAAAGATTTTAATTAATAGAACTGTTTTGACTTTATGCAGCTCACTAATTGTATGCAGTGCTACATTAATTCTATAGATAATGCGCTGCATGAAACTAATACCGCTCTTTTAAAATATATATCCTTTTTTCTGAGATTTATTGTAATTTTATTTTTATGTTTCCTTTTACAGGGGTCTAGTATTTACTGACAGAAGTAACTTTTTATGTAGACCGCGTGCAGCAGACGGTTAGTTAGGAGATGCTTAAAGGGTGACAGGTCAGCAATTGGAGCAGAGAGAGGGAGAGAGAGAGAGACTTAAAAACAGAATTTTATTTAGATCCGGACGAAGCGTCAAACCTACCCAAAGCAGCTTTTCTTTCCAACTTTCTTTCTTTTCTCTTGTCTATCTTGTTCTTGTTGTGTTGTTTATATAAAAAAGTATTCTTCCTTCATCATATCATTATTCTCGCTGCCTCTTTTTCTCTCTCCTCCCTTCTCTGTGTCCCACTTTTTTGCTTCTCTTTTTTCTTGTTTTCTGCCTCTTTTACCTTTCTTCCTACTTTACTGGCTAATTTAAGTCCTTTCTTTGTCGTTTCTGGTTGGATGGGGAATCCTTTCTCATAAATTACAGTCCTTCAATTAAAATAAACAAGCTCTAAAATGCAATTGTATTACGTCATATAATTGAAATTATTAGAAAAAAAATACAAGTAATTTAAAATTTAACGCTTTTGGCTGAGGATAAGTACTACCAATATTTTTTTATTTTCAAGTTGCTGCCGCCATTTATTTTAATCAATTAATGTTTTATTAGTCGATACTGTAAGCAATATATCTTTTAATTTTATACAATCTTAAAAAAAAAGTTTCTTGAAATTTCCGTTAAGGTTTCTGTTTCTTTGTTTTTGTAAAATAATTTTAAATGACTTTAGTTATCTATGTTTGTTTGTGGGAAATATGTCTGATAAAGAAATGTAATTAGAATATACGTGTTGTAACAACGATCATTCACGCCACACATATTGACGATTTCTCAAAAACATAAAACATCATCGTCAAATAAACAATACTAAAGGTGCATTTGGATCGTTAAAAATAGCATCGAGTTAGCATTGTTTTTGAATTAGTGACTATTTTTGTCCACTATTCTATGTTTGGATCACTCTAAGAATAGAGCTATTTTTAAAATTAACATTGCTCTTACTAATACATTCAAATGATAGAATAGCGCTAACATCAAATTAGCGCTATTTTTGCTATTTCCGAAGTTGCATCCAAACACCAAATTAGCGCTATTCTAAGAGATTATGTGTTATTAATGAGTTAGGTGTGAGTTGTGTTTAGTCAATTTAAAAAGAATAAATGCAGTTAACATTAGGTTGTTTCAAACTTTATTTTGTGTGTTTGTAGCTAGTAATTTATTAAGTCCCTTTCGGAAATTAAAAAAAAAAAGTAGTTAAAGTAACATTAATGTTAGAAAAAACATAATCAAATTGTATGAAAGCTAATGAATTATTATCAAAATTATTTAATTGAGTTAAATGTATCTCATCGTTGTTTCCGTTGAGTTGTGACTGATTAATCAGCCTTGAAGACTTATAAATCAGTTATTTTCGGATTAATCGGCCATATTATTTATTTATTTTTTAAATAGTGGCACACCAATAAATGTCACATATATTCACAGGACGACACGCTTCCGTTACGACACGTGTGCCGGTTACGTGCCGTGACCTTTTTCAAAAATTTAACACGATAAAGCACATCACGCAAAAGATTTCATTACGGCACGACACGACACATGATCACGTACAATTAAGACCATTAGATCTTGATTAAATGGTGAATCATAAATAAACTAACCTAAATTATGAAAAAAAATAGTTAAATATGACAAACGTGACTTGTCACATTTGGACACGGCATGCTATAGTCACAGTGTGATTAATATGTTGTGACCATTCACGTGCCCTGACCATCCTTCTAAATTTGATCACGGCATGACAAGACACGTGATCCAAGTTACAGCGTAACTAGTCACGACATGGTACATATTTATATTCTTAGTTGAGGACCTCTTTTTTCTCTTAACAAATCAACGATTCTTTTAAGTAGAGTAATGAATCAGACTGCATCTTTTTCTTTTTTCTTTTTTTTTACGAGAATCAGTTTGGGCTGGCTTTCTTTTCCACACAATTTTTTTTACTGGACCGTAAATTAAATTCAAGGGTAGAGATTATATCTATTCAAAGGTAGACACAAGTATAAAATAACACTAGATCTAAAAAAAAATCTAATTTAAAGGTAGGTACTTGTCTCTCTCGGACTCTTCTTGAGTCCGTCAGTGCATGTATCGATCATATTAGTTGTATCATTTTGAAAAAAAATAATTGAATTATGAACAATGATATATATTATGTTTTAAATGCGAAACCAGTTGCCCAAATGAATTAGTCGGCCATTTTATAATGATCTGAATTTTTATTTGAACTGCAAACTATGTCAGTTAGTGTAACGAGTATTGTTAAATTTCCTTACGAATCACGTTCTCATCGGAAGACAAACAATATGTATATGGGTGGTGCTACGGGTTGCATAGAGGACTACGGTGCTACGGCTCAATATTCGAGTTTTCAAAATCCTAACGGTCGATCTGAACCGTTCATCTTGTTCTCCATATTAATGTGTTTGGAGACCAAATTTTATATTTTTTGAAAATTTTTTACTATTATTTTTAGATATGTAGAAAATCAATTGATTTACAAAATTCTGCACCATTCAGATATTTGATTTTCTACCTATCTAAAAAAATAGTAAAAGATTTCCAAAAAATATAAAATTTGGTCTCCAAACACATATTAATATGGAGAACAAGATGAACGGTTCGGATCGACCGTTAGTATTTTGAAAACTCGAATATTAAACCATAGCACTGTAGCCCTCTATGCAACCCATAACACCGTAGCCTTACCCTATATATATATATATAGAGAGAGAGAGAGAGAGAGATGGGCTAAAATGAGCCAGCACTATATTTTTATTTTGAAAATCTAAACAACTGATCTGAATCGCTCAACACGATCTCCATATTGAAATGTGTTTGGAGACCAAATTTTATATTTTTTGGAACTTTTTTATTATTTATTAAGCCACTTTGAAAATCACTGATCCGATAGTTCAGAAATTATTACTGTTTTTTACTGTTTACAGTAAAACAGCGATTTTCAAATTAGTTTAACAAGTAGTAAAAAAATTTCAAAAAATATAAAATTTAGTCTCCAAGTACATTTCAATATAGATAACATGTTGAAAGATTCGAATCAATTATTTAAATTTTCAAAATAAAAATATAATATGGAGTACAAATGTATTTTGTACTCCATAACTCATCGAAGTCAACCTATAAAAATGTCACATTCTACGTACTGTTTTTCCTTTATCAACAAAAAGAACTGCTTTTCTTCCGGCCAAATTGACATTTGACACCACACCAATAATTTTTTTTTTAGATAAGACCCAATTTTCGTTTTCCTCTTTTTTTAATCCTTTACCGGCGATACCGACCTTTGTTTTTCTTTCTTAGTAGTCAAAACGCAGGAATGATGACACTAGAGAAAAAAAAAAAAGGAGGCGAGAGCCTTTTCCAGAGTTCTTAGTGGGGGTTGAGTAAGGATTAGTCAATTTAGACTTTGATAGATTACGAATTTATGATGTAGATAAATCTTTGTTGATTACCGTTTTCTATTCTAAATCTTGTCATTTGTTCAAATTCGTAGAGATTGTGAGATAGGGGCTGGGATCTTTTGTGTAATAAATATGAGTATGCAATGGTGTGGTTAACTAGAAGAAATTGTTAAGTAGATACAGCCACATGATTGAGTGCGTATCCACCCAGGTACCTGAAGTACAATTTAAAAGAAGTAAAAGTTCAGATTAACTCTATTAAGTTTAAATTTAATCGGTAGCTGTTGTGACTGTAGGGGGCTGCTTTGAGATTTGCGTCAAGCTAAAAGAACGGTCCGAATTTTCGGCTTGCACCTCAGGTACCTGGGGTGATACGGATTCCACATGATTGACACTTTGAAAGTTTGAAGTATTTAATTATATAATTTTCAAAATTTAGTTCTCACACGAGATAAAAAAAAAAAAAACTACAAAAAATTCCATTTTTTTTTTTTTAAAACAGAAGAAAACACTTTTTGAAGAAGAAAAAAATATAAAATGGCTCAAAATTAACGTCTTTATATGCTCCAACAGGCACTAATACAAGAGTTCCTCTAAAAATTGACGGTGTGAAATTCATACTAGCAATTATTGTGTGAAATAAGAAAATATATCATTACTCCTAATGAAAATACATATGGTTCCCGCCTCTAGAAAAGAAATATAGATCACATTTGGTTACTACTTAAACTTAAAGATGAGTCATCTTACCCTGCAAATTTACATCTTATTTGGCAACTTATTCACAATTTAAATTAATCAGGCTGAAGGAGTATGATATTAAAAAATAATTATCTATTCATGAAAGTGAGCCTACAAGCAGCGTAACAGTTGAGTAAGTTAATCCGTCTCAAAAAATAGAGTAACTTATTCAATTAACCCATCTCTTACTCCATTTGACTTCTATTTTAGTCATGTTTGATAACTTTTAAATGCTAAGTAAGAGGTTTAATCCACTTCCCATTGCACAATCAAACATGACATGTATACATGAGCAGAGTTAGACTTCCAAACTATGGGAGTCAAATGTGAATGGAGGTCAATCATATATAATTTTATTATTGAGAATAGAAATCAATTTTACAGTATTCGTAATACCGACATTTTACTATAAATTAATAGAAAATCATATATAAACACAAAAAATTGTAAAAAAAATTAAGATCAATTAACCCCATTCATTCAACCTACACGAGCTGAGAAAGCACACAAAAGCTAATTTATGTGTACTACTACAAACCAAACATGCATGTAGCACAGAAGAACCGTGGAAATTGTAAGAAAAATGAGACTGGGATAATGAAATTATATTCTTTGTTGGGGGTAATGATGATGTGCGTCCCACTACAGCACTCCGTTGCTTTTATGCTAAAATTCTGGCGATAGAGAGACAAATTAAAAATATACAATTAAAAGTTGCGGGAAAATACAATACAATACTGTCTGGAATTAATTGACTAAACAATGTACAGCCTGTTGTATATTTTCTAATTTTTTTTTAAAATATATCTTGGTGCTTTGTTTGGCAACTATCCAAAAATCTCAGTTTTAATGCTTTTTATATAATTTGAAGCTTTGTTTGTAGAGGCACAGGAACTTGTATAATTGATGATTGACATGTCGAGAAGTTATCTATTACGGGCTGCTTTAGCGTGAGGCCCAAGCCCTTTTTTTTAACTTGGAAGCTGGTTTTAAAGTAATTAGGCTTCCATGTACCGATCCTTACAAGGCCCGCTAAGTTTTGCATCTCGTCTAAATTGGCCCGCTAAGTATTCTGAGGGGTTTGGAAATTGAACGAGCCTCGGTTGTAATTGGGTTATAATAGGCTTTAGAGCCTGATATAGATACATAAGCATTTTATCAATACCAAACCAAAAATAACCATTGCAAATAAGAGGCTAAACTAGTATTTTCTGTTGTCCTGTTAAACATTTTTTTTTTTCAATTTTGTGTTGTCAGTACGCAACAGAGATGGTTGAGAACAAATTGCAACAAAATCTTTTAACGAGTTGCCAAACAAGAATCAAGAAAAAATGATTAACATGAACTCTTTAGAGAATCAGTCTAGAAGCAAAAAAGAATAACAGCCTCTTGAACATATGATATGACCCTTGAGAATATAAAACAACAACAGCAAGATTATTTTCCATTTTTTAACATCATAGTTAGATATTTCAAACATGATATTTACCCATTCGAAGGCATGTGAGCTGTGGACAATCAGAAATTCCAAAAAAGAATACACAAACCGAGCAAGATGTAACAGAAGATATCATCAGAGAAGGACAAATTAGATCCAAGTGTACTGGTTAGTTTAATGGTAAATAGTTCAAACCTTCAACTGAACCAAACAGCAGGTTCTCAGATGGAATTCGTATCCTCTGCATTAACTTAAAAAGAAATCTTTTGAGTTTATGTATATGGACCGTCCACTCATCTTTAAGATTTGTGCAAATTAAATCCGCACTAATATTAAAGACCTCTTATGTTTTAGGCGGGGACCGGATGAGCTCCATTTACAATCGGATGACCGATATGTATTAACTCAGAAGATGCTCTTTCGAGTTAATGAAGACGATGCAGACTCTCAAATGCATATATGACACATGTATATGTACTAGTAACCAGGACCAGAGGGACATTAATAGTACGGGATCAATTGAGCCCCATTAATTATAAAAAAAACCTATAGTTGTTTACAATATTTTATATAATTTTGAATAAAATGTTACAAATCAGTAAAATTGACTCTCATTCGCAATATGAAAATTTTGACATAATTGACCCTATTCACAGCATAACCATCCATATCTTGAAAGTCAGATTTCACCCTTGCTACTAACAGCATCTATCATTTCAGTGTTCCATCAAAATTAATAGACCAGATCACACCATGAATTTTTAATTGGGGGGGGGGGGGGGGGGGGGGGGCGGGGGGGGGGGATCAAAACCTTCCTCTCAAATACAAAAGTATGAGATACTACCACCATCAATCCTTGGGCGGTGGACGTGTGGAGTGTTAAATACAATTACAAAGCAAGCTTTCCTTGAAACCAACTAGCCAATCAATTGCTGAACACTACACCTAAACTAAGGATATTAAATTCTGAAACCTAAACTAAGGATATAAGAACAACAATAGACAAATCATAACTAAATGTGGAACTATGTTTTACAGAACAAACACTTTTCTTCGCATTTCACAGAACCATTCACAATCTTATTTTATGAATGTCCATACAACATACTCAATATGCACTAACCCCGTTCTCCACACCAAGACCATAAAGCACACCCGAATACTTCTCAGTTGCCCCGTTAAAGAATGACTCTTTCAGCTTGCGAAAGGCGCAGGCTGTAAGCAGGCTATCAGATCCAGCCTGATGGCAGATCCCCACCCGCTCCACGTCAAGCAGCTCCGCTAGCTTGTTAAGCCCACCGTGCAGGCTGTTGCAAAATTTCATGAGGTGCTTTATGTCATAAACTACAGGGAAATATATCTTAATCAGGCCAAAGAAGCTGGCTTGGCTGTCTGGAAGATTCTGACTGGTGAGAAGCTTGATGAGATAACCAAAGTCGTACCTGTAAAGATGCGCACTTTAATAAGCAATCGACCAGGTTGAAATTGAGTGCAAGTCCTATTAAACAATAAATCTGATAAAATGGGCCAGATTTTCATCGTTTTTCAGTATAAAACTTTTGGATTAGATTTGTGTTTATACTAATTGAACCAGAGGAGGCCATCTTCCATTAAAGTTTTTATCTCATTTTTCAGAGACCAAAGGTATGCCTTAAGGTTGAGGGTATTGTGTATCATTTTTACCACATGTTAAGAGTCAATTTCGAGGGCCAGTCCCAATTTTCCACCCTAATTGAATATATAATATTATGTTGTCTGCTGCCCCGATGTACCAGCAACAATATAATCTGCAAATAAATGCCAGCTTTACAAGTTCCTCATCATTTATTACCCTTATCCCTCACATTTCCTTTGATCTTCCCATTCTTCAGCTCTAACTATTAAAGACCCAAAAAGGTACCAATAGTAACATGCCGCTGATTTTGGAATACATGGCAGCAAAGTCATAATGTGAACTATTAAGATAGTAACAGCACTGGCAAGATAACCAGAAGTACTGTGTTTCCTGATTCTTACATATCAGGTAGTTTAGCTGTGCCTGTGATTCCTCCGATCACAAAGATGTTTTATAGGGCTATAGTTATGCGCCAAGTAGAGGTCCTTCCTTTTAGGAAATACATTTTCTCTCTCTTTTTACCTTTTCCCATCATAGGAAGTCAATTGAAGCTTATAACAATTTTAATCCTTAAAAAGATAACTTCTTTTATTAGGGTTTACTGTGAGATGAAGAATTCCTTCTATTGGACCTAAAAGTGACCACACAAAGTTAATGATAACCCCCAATAAGATTTATATGGCCTTAGCAACGATCATTACTCATCATAAAAGATACCCAATCATACGGTATACCAATAAAACATTAAACTTACCCGCTGTGGAAGGTGACCCAGCTAACTGAATCATTAAGCACAACGCCAGAAGACATGAGCAGCTCAGCAAACCTTCTCACGTCTACTCCACGACGGCGATTTCTATCCAGGTCAATCCCGCTCTGTCTAAGAAGCTCAATCGAATCTGATGCAAACACATCCGTAGCTGGATCAAACTCCCTGAAATTAAACTGCCAAACGCAGCCACGGCCAGTTCCACACGTTGGCAACTCACCCGATGCATCAGAGAACGTTAACCCTAGCTGGATCAACTTGAGCATGTCCACGTTGGCTTTCAAGGTCGCATAGTTGAAATCGGATGTGGATTTAAAGGTCCCAACCGGGCGGCACACTATTCCGGGAAACTCGGTATCCATGGCAACAAAGGGGAAGTCGTCAACGATTTCTCGAATCAGATCGAACTCGGATTCGAGATTGTCGTGCCATACCTCGCGGATCTGCACCGTGTCGTCACTTTTCGGGAGGATCGAGTCGGTCGACATAGAGTCATCAATGGAGGGGAGATCGATTCTGAGAGTCTTCTTGAACTCGGGTTTGGTTGGGGAAGGATATTTGCGCGAAGAAGAAAGGTTAAGCTCCCATCAGAGAAGGGTTGAGAGAAGGGGATATTTATTTAAAAGAGATGGAGCGGCTGGAGAAAGAAGATTGGGCCGGAGAAATAGGGATGGCTAATCATGTATCGATCACCTGGAATCCGTATCACACCAGGTACCTGAGGTGCAAGCCATAAATCTGGCACGAATCTTAAAACAAAAACCCTGCAGTTCCAACCGGTTCCGGATTGAGTTTGGCCCAACTGGGAACAATCTCAGCCGTCCATTATTTTCAATTTTATCTCAGGTACCTGGGGGGAACGTACTCGATCACCTAAGTCCGAACCTCTGTTGTAACATAAATTTTGAGAGTAGATCTGGGCCGTCCGATTATAAATCGCGCCAATCCGATCTCTTTTATTTTTGCCAAAACAGATCTGACGGTTCATATCTATATTCAAAATTTGAGTTACTTCAGGTGGTAGAATTGTCGATGACCTGGGTATTTTGCTCAGATATCCTTCTATAATTTGTTTTCTAATTTCTTTAAAGATAATTAATTACTCATATGCTCTTCAAAATTTCTGAAATTCTTTTTTGTACATGATGACGCACACAAACAAAAAGGTGCCATTGAAATTTTTTGAAAAATTCTTTTTAACAAGAAGCATTGACCCGATGATATTTTGCATGAAAATCACTAAATCGACTGATTTGACCGTCATTCTTCAATCATTGAAGTTCGTTAATGATCTATGTTCCATCTTAGTTGAGGCCTGAATCATAAAATAAGAGAATTAGATCTTGGTTAAGCTGTTAAACGATAATATATTAGACTTGTCTATTGTCTAAAATGACGTGAGTCTAATTTCGGCCATTTTTATTAATATTCCTAAAAAAAACTTAATTTTAAAAATGCCCCTGTGTGCAACTTTTTTTGAAATATGCCCTGACCGCCTGGACTTCGGGCGGCCCAAAAACCCTGTGAGGCGCCAGGCCCTGGGGCGCCCCATAAGGCAAGTGAGGCGCCAGCCCCCAGGGCGCCCCATGGGGGTTTTTTTTTTTATATATAAATCTTAGTATTTTGATTTGAAGAATTTTGTGAAGAAAAACGGATTAATCTGGACCGCACATCTTAATGGATAATTTGACTAATCTGGACCTTCGGTTAAAAGATTTTCATGCAATTGACTTCTCTGAAAATAAAATTCTCCGGGATAAATAGCCTCAGACACCGCTCGCAGGGGGCTGCCGCCACCCCCCGCATACATACACACATACACACATACACACATACACACATACACATATACATATACACACATACATATACATATGCATACACACATACACACATACACATACACACACACACACACACACACATACACATACTCATACACTTTTGCTTTAGTCCATACTACAATTATAATTTGACATATACATATACATATAATATATACACATACACATAATATATACACATACACATACACATACACATACACATACACATACACTTTTGCTTTAGTCCAAAAAAAAAAGAAAGAAGTTAAATCAATTATGCACAATCATTGAAGAAATATATTTTTTAACTGAATATTGAAAAAATGTACCACTGATTCAGTGAACCAGATATAATTTTTACAATTAACAAGAGCCAACAACCATTATATTATTTTTGTTGTTTTTATTTATAATAATGCAGCGCACATACCAAAGAATTAAAACAGAGCACATATGGATAGGATCGATGACGTGTCATGCGGATAAGGACGAATCTGAAAAGACCCGAATGCCCTCGGCCCGAATACAAATAATATTCGTATAATTATTCTGAACAATTATATTTCTTGCGGTTGTTGATTTCGGTAACTTATACAACGTGTCCTGCACATTTATAAATTAATCGGTTAACTTTTATACAACGTAACGTGTACGTTTATAAATTAACCTTTGTTTTTGCTTTGTCATCCGTATGACATTTATATATTAATTATAACAAGTATAATTAATTATAACCATCTTACTATTGATCATAACCAATTTATAATCAATCACAATAAGATTCTCCGATTAACTCCTATATGGTGTGACCCAATCACAATAAGATTATCCGATTAACTTCTATAATCATGAGCGGCATCTGGCAGTATACATCATGACCATCCAATTACACAGATTCTCCGATTGTCAAATCTCTTGATTAGAGGAAAGTCGATTTCCCTTCTAGATCTCTTGGAAACAATCTCTTCGATTGAAGCGCCTCTCCACCTCTTGGTTCACCTTGAACCTAGACAACAAACTAGCACACATCTTAGATAGATGGATGTGAAGTTTAGAGCTTAGATCCAACTACCTAGCAAGAAGAGATGAGAGATGAGAGCCTCCCTTCAAAGTTTCGGCCAAAGGGAAGGGAAAAACGTGGCTGCTCAAAGGGGCTGATTTTGGCAAGTGTTATAGGCAGAAAATTAGCATATTTTTCTCCCAAATGAGCCCCCTTAAATAGGCAAAGGTTAGGGCAACCCTTTGTGTAAGGTTTGAATCAATTACACAAATGCCACTAGCCTTGTTTAGCCATCTCATGCTCTCTTTAATCTCATCTTATGGTTGGTTCAATAAATTAATTTATGAACAAATAATATTATTCATATTATTATATTATACAATATTTATATTATTCTTATAATGTATTCAAACATTATACCAAATAATATTTGCATAACTTCATAAATTTATTTATGATCTAAGCATGTCATTTTATGACATTTTATTTTAGCATTTCATCACATGTATTTTATCTTATACATCATTATGAAATGTAAAATACTTATTGTTTCTCTTCAGTTGGTGTGACCGTATAGAGGATCTATGTCATCTTGGCAATAATATAAAAATTTATATTATTGACTATAAGAGGTTCTATCATTACATTATAGTGATTAAATGTGAACTTATTTAGTGATTAAATGTTTCTCATCTTAGGAGTTTTATGATTCAAGACCAAGAGCATCTTCTTGAATACTTCCAAAGATATAACATATAAATCTCAAGGAACAAGAATAATAATATTCGTAATAAAATCATGAACAACACATAAATTATTATTAAAAGATAACTTTCAAAACACACATCCTTCAATCACGATCCAGTAAACAATTTACTTGTGTCAGTTCTTTTGTCTCATAGCTATCAGATTAGTTTCAAGGTAGATGTGTGTCATCCTTGCAAACTTAATCTTTTCTTGATCTTGAGCATATTATCAAATATAATTACTCTTGTAATTATACTGCTAGCAGATAATCTTACTCTATCAAGGGGCCCAGTTGTTAGATATGTGTTCTAAAAGTTATCTTATGTTGATCACTTTTACATGTTATGTTTATGAATTGGATGCTACATGCATTTTGTTCCATGAAATTTATGTTTATCTATAGAAGTGTTCAAGAAGATGCTCTTGGTCTTGAACCATAGAACTCTATATGATGACAAACATAAATCTCTAAAATGTTCACAGACTTGGTTATTAGCATGGAACACTAATATACCATGATAAGTTTGTTATGTTGATTAAAGTACATTGTAGTTCTATAAATGTTGATAAAGGCTTATCGTTTAATAACATGAGTATATGAAAGGTTTCATATATTGAACAGACCTAAGGAATGAAAATATTATATGGGTTATGTTAGTGTCATTAATATTTTCATTGTGTCTCGGAATTCTAAGATATGAGATGTATTTCTTTTTCACATGAGAAATATATAATGTAATTAGTATTAAAAGCTGCTTATCATAAGTGGTGATAAAAATATTAGTTCCTTCTATATAACTTGTGCGGGAGAAAGTTATATGTCAATAGTATCATTGCCCCTCATTTATAATGAGTGATGATATTTTGTGGGCCCCTTGGTAAAGTAGAATTATAATGCATGCAATATAACTGAAGTGCAGTTATATATTTATATAATTTACTTAAGAGACCAAGAAACGAATATAATACAAAGATGACACGGTCCGACTTTGTATATTATTCATAATATCATGTGGCAAGGAATGACACAAGTAATGTTATTTGTAACGTTACTTTAAAGGATCATGTATTGTAAAAAAGATACTTTACATCTATGTTATTTGGGTAACTATAATGTATAGCTAGAATACCGCTTATAGTTTATGGTAATAAAATGTTTTATGCCATTGCCAACATAACACAATTAACATAATAAAGTAGATCCGTAGATGCTTGTAAGAGGGTCAAAATTTTGAATTTGTCGCCTTGCCGCATCATGAAATCTTTCACCAGTGATGCTATAGCTCATATAAAATACGAGGGACAAATAGTATTCTTAGTAAACTATCACTTCCTCAGCTAAGCTATACATATGAAAAAACTACCGTTATGACTGCTTTTTACGGACAACGCTAGATAACAATCACACGTATATATTTCTCAGTGGGAACGATAAATACCTCATACTTTAGAACCTGACACTGAATGAAAACATAAATGACACCTGAATTTCACCTTTTATTCAAAAATTAATTAGAATAAAGCAAGAAACTAGCTGTCCTGGAAAAGCAATTTGAGTCTTTGAACATTCAACATTTTTTTTGGGAAAAAGGAAAATAGCCCAGTTGCATTACCAGTAAAGTAGTACAGCTCTTACAACAAATTCAATGAACCTTAAACCCAAGAAAACTAGGTACTGAAACACATCTGGCTGAGAACATATGCAGCAGCAAGGTTTCTTATTTTATTTTATTTTTTATCATTTGGCTGAGCAAATACGCACTCAATCTCTAATCCCTCAAACTTATTTTATTTTTTATGTATATGTATATGTATGTGTGTATGTATATATTATATATATATTATACATATATTATAAAAACCATAATAAATGCCAAGTTCTTAATGTTATGTATGTGGGCCTGATTCTAGGAGTATGCGGGGGGTGGCAGGGGGGCGGCAGCCCCCTGCGAGCGGTGTCTGAGGCTACGAAGCACCGCTCTGTTTATCCCGGATAATTTTATTTTCAAAGAAGTCAATTGCATGAAAATCCTTTAACCGACGGTCCAGATTAGTCAAATTATCAATTAAGATGTGCGGTCCAGATTAATCCGTTTTTCTTCACAAAATTCTTCAAATCAAAATACTAAGATTTATATATAAAAAAAAAACCCCATGGGGCGCCCTGGGGGCTGGCGCCTCACTTGCCTTATGGGGCGCCCCAGGGCCTGGTGCCTCACAGGGTTTTTGGGCCGCCCGAAGTCCAGGCGGTCAGGGCATATTTCAAAAAAAGTTGCACACAGGGGCATTTTTAAAATTAAGTTTTTTTTTAGGGATATTAATAAAAATGGCCGAAATTATTTAAAGTATTGAAATTTGAGTCGCCTGATAAATTGATTTACCTTCTTCTTTTTTTCATGTATTGGCGATGTATAGTTTTAAGATTTGTTTTAATTTGATTCGGATGTAAGCAGAGGCGAAACTATAAATTCATGATAGGGATGTTAAAATTAAAATGAACAATAATATGTTTTTGGTGGGAATTGAACTCAAGTTATACACAGCTACAAAGTAAGCTCTAACAACTGTACTATAAGTAGACATGTGATATTTTATGAGGGGAGTTAGGTTACATAAAAAGTTTAAAAAAATAAAATTTAATTGAATTTCAATATACATAACTATAATTTTAAAATCACATGGTGACTTAATTGGCACCCGTACGGGTAAATGTAAATATGCCCCCTAAGCCAAATTCATTTTTGAAGAAGGAAATAAAGGAAGGAAGAATCAATAAAACTAAAGAAAATATCGAAGGTGATAAAAAAAATAAGACATCGGTAATTTTTTTAATTGAAACACTGTTAATTTAAGTTCATTCAATTTCAATGTATAAAATGGGTGCAGTACATGTAACGATGTCTAAATAAATTTAGACTTTTATACGTAAAAACACATCAAAAAGTTACATTGAATAAAAAAAGGCAGACTATTTGATTGAATGATTGATATTCGATCCGAAATTACATATTTTAATCACAACTGTTGACAAATCAGGATATCTGTTTGCTTAATATAAGAATGGAAATTATGCCATTGAATGTCATTTTCTTAGTAATAATTGAATCTTTCTTCCTTTACTGACAAGTCCGTGAGGTTTGCAAGTTTAAATGAACATAAATTGTTGGAGAACATGTGACGTTTTCTTTTCTTTTTCCCTTCTGTCAATTATACACGAAGAGAATACAATACAAAAGAGGCGCTGCAGCGAGAGGCGTTCTTTTTTTTTTCTGTGAGATAGAGAGCGCTGGAGAGGCATCGGAGTGTATGTGTCTAAATAAATTTAGACTTTTACATATAAAAAATCATCGAAGCGATGCATTGAATCAAAACGAGATAAACTATTTGATCAGAAAAGAGGTACTATTTGATTAGAGGATTGATGATCAATTCGAAATTATATCTTTTAATTATAGTTGTTGATAGATAAAAACATCTACATAATAAGAAATAAAATAACGAATCAAACCTAGAAATTTAGTTTGTAGTTTTTATTAAAGTTTAAAGAATACACGTAATATATTTATAACAATATTTAAAACATTATACCCAAAAGTATTAACAATATTATATAAAAGATATACATTACTTATATATATATCGAAAAATCATATACAGCTCAGCGTGTTTATTTATATAAGGATTCAGTTGGATTATGGAATGCAACTGAAAGTTGCAATAATTTTTGAAAACATATAAAATAGAATTGTTAACGGCCCAACAATCGTAAGATAACATATTATTAATTTAAAAAAAATAAAAATAAATAACTCGGGGCTAAACAACATCGAAGCTGAACAGAAATACATAATAAGACGAACTCTCAACTTTTTTTTTTCATAACTCGTAAGTCGTAATTAATAATATATCATGTTAATTTTTGTACATTGGAAAAACAGAGGCGGATCTAAGAGCATCTACATCTCTGAAACTCTTGGAGTTTCTAATCTGATGTGACAGTTTATAAACCAGTTTCAGGGATGCAGATGAGTTTCTTATTTAGCAACTTTGCTCCAAAGTTTCTTAATAAGAAACTGTTTATAAACTCTGACGTGGCCAAATAATTCGCTGAAATTCTTTTCTCCTGTAATTTATTTGCTGATGTGGCAATTAAGAAACTCTAATTTTAGTTTTAGGGATGTGGGGATTTAGAAACTTTCAAAGACAAAATTTCTAAAAATTAGTTAACAGTTATTTAGAAACTCTAAAAGTTTCACGGATGTAGATGCTCTAAGGAATAGTTAAACGTGGCTAAGTTATTCTTACGATTTTCAAATTTTAATTATATATAGTGAAATTTAATGAATTTTTTTTTAAAAATTTTCTATATAATCTAGTCCTTCTCAATGGGCCTGTTCGACAGCATTAGAATAGAGGAATTGAACGGAATTAAGGTTTTATTCCAGCCGAACATAACTGGAATGAGCTAGAATAGGGAATTGAGAATTGATACTTTTCCACCTTTTTCAATTCCAGGGGGGAGCTGGAATTAAGAATTAGAGCGGAATAGCGATTGAAAATGACTCATTTTACCCTTATTTCGCTGATGTGGCAACCCCTTCTCCCACATTTTTTAATTTAATATTCATTCACTCATCTCTCCACTCCGAATTTTTTATTAATAGAAATAAAATAAATTAAATATTTAAAAACAACACTACTTTTAAGTTTTTTCCAAAACTAAGTAGAACGGGTTCTGTAAACCCGTCCCACCGGACGGGTCCAATTGACCCATCCCGTTAATCTGATTAGCGTTAAACATAATCACAGAAGAAAAAAAAAATTCACGGACGGGTTTAAGCATCCCGTCCCGGGCCTGAAAAAAAAAAAAAAAAATCTCCGGCCGGGTTTACACAGCCCGTCCCGTCCCGAAAAAAAAACAAAAATTCCCAGGCCGGGTTTACACAGCCCGTCCCGTCCCGAAAAAAAAAAAAATTAACAGCCCGGGTTCTGTTAACCCGTCCCACACTTCTTTATTTCTTCCGTCCTTGTCTCCGCAAAGCAAAAATAAATCGATGTCTCTGTCTCTCATCTCGTTGTCTCCGCTCCGTAGCGCAAAGGAAGGCGGAAGAAAGGCAAAGAAGGGACGGACTAACGCAACCCGTCCGGATCTGCAAATTTTCGCCTCAGCCTTCCATAATTTCAGGTTTGTTTCAAATATAATTAAATTAAATTACTGTAAAAATTTATTAATTTGTAGTAATTTTTAATTTGATTTGTTATCAAACTATTGATTATAGTGAATTTAATTAATTTGTTAATTGTATTTTAAAATAATTGATTAGGAGTATTCAAACGGTTCGATTTTGAACTGAATTAGTTCGGTTATTTCAGTTTGAACCAATTTTCCTATCACTAAGTTAGATTTAAAATAAAAACAAAGAAAAGACAAGCTACATAACACACCTAAACCCACATGCAATAGAAAAAATGAAAAATAGGAATCACTTAAACCCCTTAAATTACAGTCAGGTATTTGCTCCTCTTTTACTTAATTGGTTGTTCTTGTGACTTAACCATGAAATCATGATCATCATTAAAATACCGGAATGGTATGCTAATTCGGGTCGGTTCGGTTATATTTTTAAAACTGAATGATAACTTTGGTTTGCCAAGTTCAGTTCGGTTTCAACCGAAGCGAACCGATGAACACCCCTAGTATTGATAGCATTATTTTAGTTATTCTTGAGATTAACTACCTACTCTCAATCAGTAGTTGCAATTTATTAGATATAAATAATTCATAGGATTATTTGAACAATATTCTAGCCTAAAGTTCATAGTTCATTAATTTTAGATTTGTTGGTAATACAAGTAATTTAGGTAATGTAGGTACTTATTTTCCTAATCTATTCTGAAAATGAATTGAATTAATTAGATTTCATTTTATTAGTTTGGTAAGTGTATTTTGCAAGAAGTGATAAATTAGATAATTTATTCATCTCGTATTTTATTTATTTATCAATTTATTTATTCTTGTGAGTTTTAGAGTTCATAGGTAATTGCTTAATTTAGTAATTTATTTAATAATATTAGTGGTTAGTAAATTTAGATTGTTATTAATTTTTTTTAAAATATCATGCATGCAGAATGTCAAGTAGTCGTGATCCGGGTGGCCCTTCACTTGCTGCATCTGCACATGATGATTTTGGTTTTGAATCGGCATGGTCAGCAAATAATTTTAGCAATTTATTATGGATGCCGCATGACCAACATAAGGTCTCACGAATCCATGATGATGTAAGTTACTACATGAATCATATAATTTTGTTTTTTTTATAGAATGATATAACTATTTGAATTACAATATTTTACTACATGAATCATATAATTTTTAAGTACGCAACTGCATCTGGATTTTTCTTTCGTAATATTTCGAAGAACTCCTCAAACCTCCGTGGCTTCTTTTTGTTGCAAAGTATTTTAAATAGGTCACAAAGTTTTCTATTGTGTACTTTTTTCATCAAATTCTCGGCAATGTGTTGTGAGCACAATCTGTGAACGCACTCGCCACCATCCTCGTACCAACCACCGTATCTATCGGTGAATACTTTCTTGATCCCCATGTGCCGATCAGAAACAACGCACATGAACTTATTACCAATTACCTCCAGACGCAGCCACCTCATGAACCATCCCCATGTCTGGAAACTCTCTTCCCCGACTAATGCAAAAGCCAGAGGAAGCAACTGGTTCTCAGCATCGTAACCGCACGCTATCAACAATCTCCCTTGATACCTACCAGAAAGGAAGCATGCATCAATACTAATGATTGGCCTGAGATGAGGCACTGCAGCAATGCACGGATCGTAAGCCCACGCAGCTGCCTTAAACAACCTTTCTGTTGGATCTCCTGTGGATTCGTGCGCAACTCCGAATTTTGTTCCTGGATTGTCTTTTTTAATTGCTTCCAACAATGGAGTGAGAAGGTCGTAAGATTTTTCCCAACTACCGAATAGTTGTGCGATTGCCAGCTCTCGACCACGCCACAACTTGTTATATTTGGGAATGATTCCCTTGTATTCTTTACGAACTAGCCCTTTAACGCTTTTAATGGTTAAGGCAACATTCTCCCTAATATCTTCTCGTATAACATCGGCGACCATTTTTGCAGTTAATTGTGCATGATCGGTACGAGAAGCATCGGCATGGCATGTATGCGGTCCTGAAATTGTTCTAATTTCCCACTTAGATGAAAATAATCCAGACTTAGCATACAAACGCCACGCACACCTGGTGTCCTTGCAATTGACTACCATGCTAGTTCTATTGCTCCCCGTAATTTTTACTTCAATATTCTTTTTGATGTGATAACTATTTATTTTCAATTGCAGAGCCTCTTTTGAAGAGAATTCATTACCTACAGCGAGTGTATCATGAACATGTTTCGGCCTACTGAAGAAGTTGACATCTGCGGGTTGAAATGCTGAGGTGTCATTGAAGCTTGCCACAGGGTGACTTACACCACGGTCACTTATGGGAAAATGTTCAGCCTGAACGCGTGGTGTTTGGTGTGATTGTGTCGAGGTATCATCTCGGACATCCCCTTCTGAATCAGCTTCATTATCCCAGTCGGCGTCATCCTCACATGAGTCAGCGTCCTCTTCATCATCACTTTGAGGCACATCATCAAAATCAGTATTAGGATCAGCTGCCTCCGGTGGATCGATCCATGGGCTATTCTGATTATTGTATTCTGTCTGAACAGACGGTGACGACTCGTTCAGATTGGGATAAGGATGCAGATAAAGGTCTCGCCTCGGTGTTTGTTGTGTCGGATAGGGTTCAAAGAAACTGGGATCTGCATAGTTACCACTATATTGGGTATGCCTAGGGTCTTGCCTCGGTGTTTGTTGTGTCTGATAGGGTTCGAAGAAACTGGGACCCGCATAGTTATCACTATAATGGGTCTGTAGAGGTTCTGGATTTGTTTCCGGTACCATACTATTAACGAATAACTGCGGTTGTATTTCACCGATGATTGGAACCAACTCAATGTATAAATCGAGAAAAGTATACTGGGTTTGGGCACACATACTTTGCATATAAATACCTCTCCAACTCTGATCGCACACGATTTCAATTTTCTCATAATAACGTCGGGCTGTTGTACCAACATTAACCCGTGCATGTGCTTTTAGGTTATACTCATTCTCAGAATATCCAAGTTGGCGATAAATTTCACCTTTCACATCATACCAACCGTATTCATCAGTCACACTAAATGAGAATTGAGGACTAATACTATACTCTACTCCTTTACGACCGTGTCGTATTTCACCACCAAAATAAATTCTCAGCATCAACATGATTAATTATTTTTATAAATTAACCTGCACAATAATGAATAAATTACATGTTATTATTATTACATTAATAAAAACTAATATTAATTAAATTATTTCACAAAAATTACTGAATGACATAGCAGAAAATAATAAAATCATTTAATTAAACAAATATAAAGTTCAATAATTACGTAAAAACAAATTAAATTTCATAACATTTTAGTGATACCTTACCAAATTTACCTATTGAAATATATTCATAACTAATATTAATTAAATAGAAATTACATATTATTAACCTACACAATAATGAATAAATTACATATTATTATTATTACATTAATAAAAACTAATATTAATTAAATTATTTTATAAAAATTACTGAATAATATAGCATAAAATATAATTAAAGAATTACCTGTTTGAAATTTAATTTCGCTATTAACAACAACTTCTTTCTATCTGCTGCTATTTGAGTGATGTTTTCGTCTGAACGTCTTGCCTTCTCTCCGTCTGAACGTCTCGCAGAGTGGAAATGAATAAAAGCGTGTCTGAAGGGTATAAAACAAGCTGTCCGAGTTTTTTTTTTTTTTTAAATCGGGACGGGTTTTGTAGTCCCGTCTGCCTTTTTTTTTTTTTTAAAAAAATCGGGACGGGTTTTGTAGTCCCGTCCGCCTTTTTTTTTTTTTTTAAAAAAAAAATCGGGACGGGTTTTGTAGTCCCGTCCGCCTTTTTTTTTTTTTTTAGGAGCTAATTTAATTAGGCGATTATTAACCGGGACGGGTTGTATAATCCCGTCCGGTGGGACGGGTCCTCACAACCCGTTCTACTTAGTTTTGGAAAAAACTTAAAAGTAATATTCTTTTAAATATTTTATTTATTTTATTTCTATTAATAAAAAATTCGGTCTCTCCACTTCTTCTTCCTGCACAGTTCCAGAGGAGGAACAAATACTTTCTCCATTTTACTCCGATCAAATTTTTCGACAATCTGCCAGGAGATTTGATAAATGAAAACTATAAGCTCGATAGATGCGAATTTACCTTTCAAATGAGATCTCTCTTACTACGTCTTCTTCTTCTATCTTAGCTTCCCCTTTTGCATTTTATGGATGTGTTTGTTAAAATCTCCATTGACAGTTTGGTCTACTTAAATCGCAAATCCAAGGAGGTTATTGGGTATCAGACTGAAAAGCTCCTTGGTATTTTATCTTCATGAATCGGCATTGGCTTAAAATCTTATTTAAAGCTTACTAGAGCTTCCGAGATATGGTATTCAGGGTTTTAATTTGGTTTTCAGAACATTGTGCCAGAGGGTAATTTTCACTTATTTCGCTGCTCTTTATATCTTTTCACCTTTCATCTCTAATTTGCTTTTAAATTCATCACTGTGTGCATAGCTCGGGGAGCATTCTGTGTGCTAGATCAGTCTACACTAAAAATTTAGTATCTGTCAATTAAACTCTTTGCTTGTGATAAATAAATTAAGATATTCTAATGCATTGTTCCATGTAAATAAATTACGTTATTTGTTTTACATGTGTCAATTCATCTATTTTTTGCTGCTATTTATTGTAGAATTACACCATGCACTTTCATTTTTATTTGTTCCATTTTGTTTTAAAATTATAATCATTTACCTCAAGCTAAATAGAAGTACAACACGATATAGTGCTGTGGTTAAAACTCAACAAAAGGTTATAATGGTCATTTCTTACAATTATAATATTTTAATGAAAAAAAATGGAACTATTCCTATTAATGGTGCACCGAACACTTGTGGAATAGAGTAGAAGAGTTGTCAATTCCTAATTCTATAATCCTCTTTTCTTCTCTTATTCCATGTCTTGCCGAACAGGCCCAATAAATAGCAAGCTGTGACTCAGTGGTTAGAGCTCTATTTTATGCGCGAGAGGACTTGAGTTTAAATCTCATTCACCATATATTGTGTATTTTTATTTTCAGTCATCCATATCAAAATTTTCTAATTCTGCCCTTGTCAAAAAATTTATAATATAATATTATCAATCTCCCCTGCATGGCACAGACACATAACTAGTATATATAAAAAGACATTGAACAAAGTCATATTAAAAACTGAACCTAAACTGTACTGTACACATCAAAAAATCTATAGATAGTTTAGATTTACAAAACCATTTAAATTTATTAAGTTCTAGATTTATTTATACGAATTTCAAAACAAGTTAAACGATTTGGGCTCGGACCAAATTTGTTCAAAATCCAATTGTCAGAGAAACAATTAAGCATGGAATTTCCTCTATTAGGAAAATATATTCTGTTTCCATAGTATGGAATTTGTTTTCCCATTTTCCCAATATGATAGAATTAAAGAATATAAATTGCACATGTGAATTCTTCAATTCTAATTCTCTTGAATGATATCACTTTTCTTGTCGAGCAGTTGAAATGAGCGATTTATAGTATGTATTTAATTGACAAAAGTGATTTATTGTGTATGAAAAATAAGTTTTGAACTAAATATTTATTACTCGTGTTTAGTTTCGTTAAAATAATATTTATTGGACAAACATGACGTGTTAAATGAGATATATTACGCAAGCATTATTTTTTATTTAATATTTTACTGTGCATGTTTAGTTTCATTTAAAAAAATATTTATCGGATAAATATGACGCGTCAAGTGAGACGTATTTCACAAGCTTTTACCTTTACCTAACCAAAAACCCTAGCCGCATAAATCAATACTCGTTCTATAAAATAAATCCAACACTTCAAAATACATTCTCTTTAATAAAACCTTAGAGAAATAAAATCTTCTCCCGTTTAGTTATTTCACATTACATAATTTTAACCGTGAGCGATTTTTAACGTAGTCGTAGTCTATTTCAATGCCAAGGAGCAATAAACGCAGAGGAAGAAGGCACGATGCAAGTCGTAGAAAGGTAAGTCCATCTATTTAATTTACAAAAAATTTGTAAATTTCCTTCCTAAAAAAAACAATTTGTAAGTTTTTTTTTGTTTTAATCTCTATTGAATATTGATATGATTTATTAAGTTTGTGAAAGAGATTAAACTTCTAAAAGATAGATCGGATTACTTAGATAAATATTTCACATCCGAATATTTTAAAATTTAAGCAAAACAAAAAAAAATCGTCGATCATGCAGTTTTATTTTATAAAATAGAATTGGGGTTGCGAGGAAAGGATGGCTCGACGTGAATATATTGTTTTAATAATTGGAATTTAAAAATTATTAATAAAGAAACTGTGCCTTTGTTAAATATGGGATTTAAAAATAAATTAAAATAAATGGAGGGTTAGGTTAGTCCCCTTCACTTGATAACTGTGAACTTGTGAAGTCTAGATAGTGAAATCGAGGGTTATTACTATAATAAAAATTGAATTATGAAATAAGAAAACAAAATAAGCAGTTTGGGCTGTGAATCGAGCTTGTGTGGTTACTGGGCCGTCCGAAGGGTTAGCGGCCGAAATTAATTCTACGGGTTACGCAAATTTGCACTGCAACTCGCGCGAATTCAAAGTTCCAATGAATTAACCCTCTGATCGGAACCAACTCTACCTCTCTGAAACGAGAGAAGAATTCTCGTTTTCACGAATTACCGTGATCGGAAACAGGTACGAAGAAGAAATGATTCGATTGGACGCAATTTGAACAGTCCGAATTGACGCTGGGAAATCACGTGGAAATAGGTGAAATTCGGCGAGAATTGTTTTACCGAAACAAAAAGGACAAAAATATCCTCGTCTTTTTTGTGTTCTTCTCCGTGCTTTCGTGCTTCTCTCTCAAATGAATAATGTTTTTCCGTGCTTTCTTTGTTCTTGCTTTGCTTCGTCGCTCTTGTTTTATTTCTGTTTAATTTTTGTGTGATTTGCTTTATTTCTTTTGTCGCATAGAACTTCCCTTTTGTTATTTATGGTCAAATCCAACTATTAGGTAAATGGCATCTCTTGTAAATTAAGTTAACTTTAAGACCTTTTCTTCATTGTTTATACGAATTGAAAATCTCTTCTTTCGTTGTTTCGATCAGAAAAATTCAATTCACAATCATATACTTTCTTTTCTTTTCTATTCAAATGAACTGAATTTCTTGCTCATTATTGTTCCGATCATAGTGTAACTCAATCTTTGAGTTCTAAGATCGGGCCCGAACGACAATCTATATGAAGTGCAGTGCACACATCCCAAGTAATGAATCCGAATTCCGAGACGATCTCAAGCGATGGATTCGAATCGGATGGTCTTGATCCAAAATCTAAAAATTGAGTTACTTTAGCGGATCCGGATCCGGATCCAACGAGGAAGATGGTTATCGGACGGTGTTTTAATATTCGTGTTAAAGCAGAGCAGATCGGACATGATCTAAACTCAAAATTTGAGTTACCTTTAGGTGATGTGAATTTAGGTGAGAGTGTGCTTGTTTGGTGAGGGGCTATAATTTTTTTTTTATATTAAAAAATGAATTCGATGTAAATAAAATGAATTTCTTTTCTCGATAAATTGATGAAATCGAAGCAGTCTGGTTTCAGTGATTTATCACATCAATAATCATACATTGTGAAAAATTCAATGGGATCGAACTAACGACCATGCAGTTTATATTATTAATGGAATTCAATTGGAAGGTAGAAAAGGAAGGAAATAATATGATTCACGGATTTCACAATCCTATTTGGACTAAATCTATGATTTAATTCCAGTGACTTCTATAAATAGCTCAATGTGACCGAATCATTCGTTTGATCTCATTTATAAAATTAAAATAAAAACAATTCATCTTTTTTTCAATTATTTATTTAATTTATAATTTTCTATAAATAAAACAAATTGTAGGGATCAAAATATCTTTCTATTCCCTTCTTTGGTCCAGTCTAATATAAATAAGAAAGATATTTTATTGACGGTCTCAAAATGTACATTGACCGTCTCAAAATCCTTACTAGATTCATTGACTACAATTAAACCGGTTCAGAAGGGTTTTTTCTAATTTAGTTGAACCGGGTTACATCCTGGTAAACCGGAATCAGACAATTTGTGTTTCTTCCTTGGGAGTTCGGATCCTTCCTTTTGAGAGCGAATCCCTCGTTTAATTGGGAGTTGGAGGCAGATTTTCACTGAACCCCGCCACATCACATCACATCACTGAAAAGCGGAAAAGCTGTATGTTTCCCTCTTCCGTCTCCCCGACCTCCTATAAAAACCCTAATTCTGACTCCACTTTCACTTTCCCGCTCATCGCTTTCCGAATCCAACTAGGTTTTAGCTGAATCGATCATAGTTAGGGTTCGGTCAGATGAGCAGTATGGCGGAGCGGCTTCGTGCCAGATCGGAGAAACGGCCGATGTATACTCTAGATGAGTCCGACGATGAGTTTTTGCTCCCTGTTTCGGGCTCTAAAGGGAAGAAGAAGGAAGATGGGAAGAGGAAGGATGAGGGAAGAAAGAGAGACAAGGACGATGATTTTTTAGAAACCGAGAAGATTGAAAAATTTGTTAGGGATGATGCGGTAACGTGTTTTTTTTTTTTAATTCTTCTAAGTTTGGATCTTTTATTTTGCTTATTATTCTAGAATTTCAGGTGGTCTTACATTATTTCCGAGACACAAATTTTTATTGTGGATAAAAATTGCTTTATCTGGTGGTTGTTGCTCGCTCAAGTTGGTTATGGCTTGAATTAAGGATTGAACTCTCTAACTTGCTACCAGTGTGGCGATTACTGGCACAGTATTATCACTTAGCAGTTTGTCCTGAATGCTAGCACCAAGTTCAACAAAATCTTACTGTGACATTAATGGTGTTTATTTATTTTTTGCAGAAAGAAGATGCGTGCCAAAAATGCGGTCAGCCTGACAAACTTGTATCATGTGCAACATGCACGTACAAATTCCATAAGAAGTGCATGTTCCCCCCATATAAGTTAATAGATGATAAATGGAGTTGCCCTGAATGTGTATGCTTCAATTTTTTTGTTCCTTTAATTGAACTTTTTAAAGATTCTGTGAAACTCTAATTTCCTTCATTATTTTGACTTTTTTTAGAAAAAAATTTCAGGATCCGAGGCTTAAGGAGGTGGAAAAGATACTGGATTGCGAGACGCGCACTGTTGAGGACAATGCTGAAGGTTCCTTATCTGGTGAGAAGCAAAAACATTATCTGGTCAAATGGAAGGGACTTTCCTACATCCACTGCACCTGGTTAGTTTTTCTGTACCATTTTGCATCATTTCACTGTCTTGAAAACTGTGACAATTAACTGTTTTGTTCAATCTTAGACATGATATGTTTTGTTTCTCCTTTTTTAAAGGGTTTCTGAGAGCGAATTTACAAAAAGCGCTTTGGTTTACCCACGGCTAAAGCAAAGGCTGAACACCTTTCATCGGCATTTTGAATCAGTGGACAAGTTCGATGATGAGTGGGCTGCAATTCGACCAGAGTGGACAGCTGTTGACAGGATTATAGCTACAAGGTGATCTAACTTATCTGCTCTTTTCAGTTCAAAGTGCTTTCAGAACTTAGTTTGATCAAAGAATAAAAGGAAACTTCCCACATTTTGCAGAAAAGGGGAGGATGGGACTGAATACTTCGTGAAGTGGAATGAACTTACTCACGATGAGTGTACTTGGGAGACCGAAGCAGATATTTCTGCGTTCAAGCCTCAGATTGAGAGATTTCGCCTGATTCAGTCCCGTCGCAAGAGGAAATCGTTGGGCAAGACCAAGTCTATAATTCGCGACATGCACGCATTTGAAGGAAGCCCCAAGTTTCTTTCTGGCGGTACATTGCTCATAGTGTTAATTTTATTTCTTATATGCAAAATTTTGGCTTTGGTTTATAAAGCTAAAATAACGATCACAGAATCCAAATAACAACTTATTTAGATCGACATGTTGGAATTGTGGAAGTGTATATCTCTTTCTAACCAGCGTGTCTTTGCAATATTTCAGATACTTTAAGATTTATATTTGTCATGTTATTTTTTAACCAGCGTGCTTTCTGAATTTATGTTCTTGCTTTTCTCATAGGAAAATTGCATCCCTACCAGCTGGAAGGCCTCAATTTTCTGAGATTTTCATGGTTGAATAATCGGCGTGTTATTCTCGCCGATGAGATGGGACTTGGTGAGAGCATTTTTCAGCTCTTCAGCTGGGTCAATAGTTAAATAATCCATTGTTTATGTTTCCTCAAGTACTTGTTGTTTGTTTGATCATTTTTTGGCTTGTGGTTGCAGGGAAAACAATACAGAGTATTGCCTTTTTGGCATCTCTGCATGAAGATAATCTTGGACCACATCTCGTGGTTGCACCATTGTCAACTCTTCGTAACTGGGAAAGAGAGTTTGCTACTTGGGCACCACATATGAATGTGGTAGGTAGAGAGCCATCACGTTAATTTACATTCTCACATTTTTTTTTTGGCAAAGATAGTATACATTTTTTCTTTCTTACCCTTTCATAGGTTATGTATGCCGGTTCTGGCACTTCTCGTGAAACCATTAGAAAGTACGAGTTCTATTATCCAAAAGACAAGCCGAAGGACAAGCTGAAAAAGAACATTAACAAGAAGAAGAAGGTTGCTTCTTCTACCAATGACAGCAAGCAGTCTAGACTCAAGTTTGATGTACTTTTGACCTCATATGAGATGATTAACATGGACTCAACAAATCTCAAGCCTATTCATTGGGAATGCATGGTACTGTATTTTTTTAATGTCAAGTAGATAGGGTGCTGGTCTGGTTGTTACCAATACATACTGGAAGTGAATACGTTGTCTCTGGTTCAGTTAATGACAACAACAAGAACAAAAACCAAGCCTTTAGTCCCAAACAAGTTGGGGTAGGCTAGAAATGAAACCCAACCGGAGTCACAGAACCAAATTCGGGAGGGTTTCATTTCCATAAAGAGGCTGTATTTTACCTTGGCTCGCCACGCCTATCACAACCCTCCTTTTTCCTGGCTTGGTACAGGTTCAGTTAATGACAAAAAAAAATCATCCCAGTATTAATCAGTGGGTTATGCATGATCAAGGATTTTTTATAAATTCTGGTCACAGTATTTGAACTCCCTGAGTTTATTTTAACATTTGTGTCACAGATCGTGGATGAAGGTCACAGGCTGAAAAACAAAGATTCAAAATTATTTGGTCAGCTGAAAGACTATAACACAAACCACCGTGTGCTTTTGACTGGTACCCCAATTCAGGTTAGTGCTTGGTTTATTTACTAAATACTTGTCTAGGATAAACATTGTTGCACTGTAAGAACTGTGAGTCTTGTTGATAAGATTGTTTTATTTTCTTCCCTCTTCTTTTGCAGAACAATTTGGAGGAACTCTTCATGCTTATGCACTTCCTTGAGGGTGAAAGTGTGAGTAAATTTGCTCTGTTCAGCACCAGAATACGGTCATTTAAATTTGAGGGTTTATATGTGCCCACTATTAATTAATATTGTATTTGCTTTCTGAGTAGTTTGGGAGCATAGCTGAACTTCAGGAGGAATTCAGAGACATAAACCAGGACAAGCAGATTGACAAGCTTCATGGGATGCTCAAGCCACATCTTCTTCGCAGTATTTTTCTATCAGTGCTTCAATTAATAAGGCCTTCCTTTGTTTTTGCATATCATTTATTTTTATCAATTATGTGATCTCTCATAGGGTTCAAGAAAGATGTTATGAAAGAACTCCCTCCCAAGAAGGAGCTTATTTTAAGAGTAGAATTGACTAGCAAACAGAAAGAATACTACAAGGCCATTCTCACTCGTAATTACCAAGTTTTAGCTCGTCGTGGTGGTCCGCAGGTACTAAACTTTTTCCTCTTACAAAAGATTTTGTAATTGAATTGATGAATGCAAAGTTGTCTGTATTCAAGCCTTGAATATTATGTGTAATTCCTTTCTTTAGATCTCTCTAATAAATGTGGTAATGGAGCTTCGCAAGCTTTGCTGTCATGCATTCATGTTAGAAGGTGTCGAGCCTGAAGCAGAAGCAGCCAATCTTGATGAAGGATTAAGGTACATTTACAGCTGATGTTTGTTTCTGCTCTTTATGCATTGAAATTATGAAGACCACAAGCTTAATGGAAATATGGAGCTCAATTGATGAGTTATATAAAAACTATCTAGACGGCATTTTGACGCTGCTGGTAAAATGGAGCTTCTGGATAAGATGATGGTGAAGCTGAAAGAGCAAGGGCATCGTGTCCTTATTTATTCTCAATTTCAGCATATGTTAGACTTGCTTGAGGACTACATGGCTTTGAGGGTATTCCAATTCATTACTAATTGATTTCACCTAACATTTCATATTGTCCTGTTGTTAGTGGTGACTTTATTTTTTCCTGATTATTTCAGAAATGGAACTATGAACGGATTGATGGCAAGATCGCTGGTGCTGAGAGGCAGATTCGCATTGACCGTTTCAATGCCAAGAACTCCTCTAGGTTCTGCTTCCTACTGTCTACCAGGGCTGGTGGACTTGGAATTAACTTGGCAACTGCAGACACTGTTATTATTTATGATAGGTGAGACCTAATATTATGGAAAATCTTGTGAAAGTAAGTTCACATCTTCTAGAATAGGTTTTTTTGACGTCATTAAGCTATTCTTTATAGTGATTGGAATCCCCATGCTGATCTCCAAGCTATGGCCAGAGCTCATCGTCTGGGGCAAACCGGCAAGGTTTTTTTTTAAATATTCTCTGTCATCTGATGCTTGTCATAATTTTGGAATTGTATTTAATTTAGATTTTTTTTGGATTTAGGTTATGATCTACAGGCTTGTGAGCCGAGGCACCATAGAAGAGAGGATGATGCAGCTCACTAAGAAGAAGATGGTCCTAGAGCATCTTGTTGTTGGTAGGCTCAAGGCGCAAGCTGTTAATCAGGTAATTATGCGGCCTATGTTATTGTAAAATAGAAGGGAAATAACATATTTTAGGAGGAAATAATAAAATTTATGCATTGTTTATTTAATCTTATCAAATGCTCAGAATGGCAGGGATGCATCTTGAATTTTTTTTTTTCAAGAATTTGTTATTCAAGTTCCGAACAAGTTGTCCTTGTTATGGTTTCAACCTAATTAACTTTGAGGAATATTCCTTTTTCTTTTGTTTTTCTACTCTCTAGGAGGAACTGGATGATATTATTCGCCATGGGTCAAAGGAGTTATTTGATGATGATGACAATGAAGAAGGAAAATCAAAACATATCCATTATGATGATACTGCCATTGATAGGTATCCTTTGTTGTGCTTATTATTATTATTATTTTTTTGACAAAAGTGGGGGATACCCACCAGTTTCATTACGAAACTTAAAAAGAGTTTTTACAAAAACAGTGGCTCTGGGGCAGAACCACTTACCATAACTCTAATCATCAACAATCTAAATTGCCTGGATGACTGTATTAGTAACTACCTCAGTCCATCCAGAACATCTAGTCAGCTAACAGAGTTTCCTTGGAATTAGTACAAAATAGTTAAGAGTCACAAAATACATTTGTTGTGCTTATTTAATGGTATACTTTCTCTATATGTTATTTGCACATGACACCTTTCAATCACCGATGCATTATATTTTTCCAGATTGCTGGATCGTGATCAAATAATTGCTGAAGAACAACTGGAGGAAGAAGTGGAGAGTGACTTTTTAAAAGGCTTCAAGGTATCAGTTGTGTTCCTTGCAACCCCACATGTGAGTATCCTAAAGTAGTTGCTGATTTGTAACTTCTATTAATTTGTTAGGTTGCAAGTTTTGAGTTTGTTGATGAGGCAAAAGCGGCAGCAGCAAGAGAGGAGTCAAGGAGGCAAGCAGAGAAAGCCTCTAGGGCTAACTATTGGGAAGAACTCCTAAAGGATAAATTTGAAGTTCAGAAAGTTGAAGAGCACACGTCCATGGGAAAAGGCAAAAGGAGCAGGAAACAGGTACACTTTTCTTAGCTATTCCTGTAGCAGATGGCTCACATCAAACCATATTCCTTTGCAACTTGGTATAAACTTGCTGGTTCCCAACGTGCTATGCTGACCATGACAATTAACTGGTGTGGCTGGCAATCTACCAGTAACCCATTTTGCTCAAGTAAACCCAGGAACAGTTGAGAATTTTTTTAAAAACAATAGAAAACATATGTTCTTTCTTTGAAAATATTTTTGTATTTGAAGGTCACTAGCTACATGAAGTATCTAATACCTCTTTTGAATTTTCTGTAGATGGCTGCAACTGATGATGACGGTCTTGCACAAGACATAAGCTCCGAAGATGAGGATTATGCTGATGATGAAGATGGGTCTGATAATGATGCTGATGTACAAGGAGCTGCCCGGCGCGGAGCTTATTCCAGGAAGAAAACACGTGGTAGGACCTCATTTTACTAATAACTTGCGACCTATTAACCTGGTTGTATGATCAAATAAAGTGGGAAAAACTCTAATCTGTGTTTTCTATAGCAGGTTTATGCTAGATATAGTTTTTTTGTCCCCTCCACCCACCAAAGCTACAAAAGTTTCTGAATTGACATTTTTGCTATAGGGTTTTGGTGGGCAGATATTAAATATAGCTGTCGACTATGTTTGGTTAGGGCAATACTGGATTACACCTACCCTGGCTTCGGTTTCATGGAAATTTAACAAACTTATTAGAAAATATGCAACTTCTAGATGCCACAGACGCAAACTAAATGAAAGGGTGTTATATATATTGTGTTGAACTTAACTTCATTTTGTCACTATTTGGTGTCTATGTTCATGGAATTTTAACAAACTTTTAGACAACATGCAAATTTTAGTTACCATGGATGCATATTATGTGAAAGTTTATATTTTGGGTTGAACTTGACTACATTTTGTGACTATTTGGTGTCTGGCCTATTATGGTAGACATGTAACTTTTCCTTTTTTAGTGCACAATACGGTACATTATCCAAAAAGTATGTTTCATGGAAATTATACAATATATTGAACAATTTAAGTACTTATGATAATTACTTGTGGTATAGCTATCCGTAGAAAAATTGACTGGTAACAGAAATAGCTACATAAATATTTTCTGCTTAACCCACCGCCTACTATATCTTTTACACTTAAAAAGCATTTGCCCCAAATGTACACAAAATGATAAAAAACATATAAGGCTCTTCTCTGTATTGGCATGTTGAAGTGTAGTGGCCACATTGTGTGGGATATCAGGACTGTGCTATGGAAACTTCAAAGTTTCTATTATTGTTTTCAAGACATTATTTTTGTAGAAATTTCCTTGCAGTTTATTCGTGTTCTAATCACTCTTCATTTGCTACCATGGTTGGGTATGATTGCAGATCCACATCCTCTGATGGAAGGCGAAGGAAAGTCGCTCAGAGTCCTTGGGTTTAATCTTAATCAAAGAAACAATTTTATGCAGATCCTGATGAGGTTTGTCATGAACTCCGTAAATTTATTAAAAAAAATTCAATATCATGTTGATGCTTAAATAGTCAAGTTTGTTGTAAAAGATCAGTTGACGTCACTTTGAATATTGCATAATTACCTCTTCTTGTATAGATTTGGCTTTCAAGATTTTCAGTGGAAAGAATTTATTCCTCGGCTGAAGGGTAAATCAGATAGTGAGATCAAAGAGTATGTTTCCCTAAGCTCTCAACTCTCATGCACTACTATATTTGGACACAATAAAGCTAATCATTCATAATGAACCGCCACCTTGTTCTCTACAGCTATGCAGCACTTGTCATGCAACATCTGCTTGAACCTTTGAATGATTCACTGACTTTCTCTGGTAAATGAAGCTCAAAGTGCACGGTTCTGTGTTTCTTATATGTAATGGCCAGTTATAATTTTTTATTTTTATTGTCTGCGCATGTATATAGATGGCGTGCCCAAAGATCAATATCGTGTGGATGATGTTCTTGTTAGGCTTGCAAACCTACAGCTAATTGAGGAGAAGGTAACATGTCTTGTCCTTTGGGTGCTGCTTCGTCACTAGAAGTTCTTTATGATGTTGGCTCACATGACTTTTTATCTTTGTGGTACACCTAGGTGGATCTGATGTCAGAGAAGCCTTCGGACTCACTTTTTCCAGAGTATGTATACAATGAATACCCTAGTTTGATAGCTGGGAGTCATTGGAAGAAAGAACATGATTTGGCTCTTCTTACCGCTTTCTCGAAGTAAACACGACATTCTATCTTCTTACTTACAATTTTTTTTATTTCTTGGCTTGCTCTTTGTGAGTGATGTGACTATATGGAATGATTATTACAGGCATGGGTATGCAAGATATGTACCTATTGTTGAAGATAGAGAGAATGGTATAGCTGAGTGTGCAAGCAAAGAACTAAACCTGACTATTCCTTCTGTTAATGGAAGTTTGAGTGCTAATGGGGTCCAATCTGGAGATGGTCCTAGCTCTTCCAACGTTAGTGCAAATATTACTTCAAACATTTGAATTATGCTAGTTGCAGTATACAATTTATGTGATATGTTTTTGTGGGTTTTTTCCCTTTGTATTGTCAGGGAAATGTGGATGCTTCAAAAGTTAACCAAGTTGGACCAGAGTATCATTATCATTATGCCCAGAGAAAGATGGTTGACTTCATTAGGAAGCGTTACCAGATCTTAGAGAAAGCACTGAACCTGGAATATGCTGTGGTATTGTCTTTTTCTCTGTCCTCACCCTTCCTCTCAATTAAACGAATACCTATCATCTTTTGCATATGCTAATTTTACTTGAACTAGATTTGCCCAGAAATACCTTTTTTCGTTCATAACTTTTCTGTGCCCTCTCACAGGTCACAGCAAAAATACCAATACCCGAGCCAGAGACTCAGCCAAGGAACCAAGAGGCGCATTTGCAACCACCATCTGTTAGCACCACTTCAGTTGTGAATGAGTTGCCTGTTCTCGAACCTATCCGTGAGTATTAATTAATTGACATCTTCAATTTGATTCAGCTTGATATAATAACCCGACTTTTATTTCCAGATTTGGGCGACCCTGCTTCAGATATCAAAACTGAGCAGTCTGAAGCAGTCAAGCTCTATAATAAGGTAATCAATTAATATGGGATGGAAAAATAAATTTGCTCCATGTCTATTTGTTGGTACCTGTTTAATTAAAAGTGTATCATGAACAGATGTCCAGGATAGTACAAGAAAGCGATGGTGATGCAGTGCAAGCACATATGGGAGACAAGAATGCTTGTGTGAGGTTAGGAAACAGTCTAATCAATCTTGAAGCAGTTTGTGGTGATGTCTGCAAAGTGCTAGAAGACAAAAAGCCAGAAGTGGTAAGCCCTGAGACAGTGCAAGCGGATGATAATGGAGAGGCGGGGGCTCCTGAGGTAAAAAAGGAGGCACCGCAAGTTAAAGATGGTGTAAAGGCTGAGGCACAGCAGGTTGGTGATGGTTCAGAGACTGAGGCGCTGCAAGTTGGTGATAGTGCAGAGGCAGAGGCTGAGGTTGAGGCTGAGGCAGAGGCAGAGGCAGAGGCTGAGGCTGAGGCTCCTGAAGTAAAGAGTGAGGTGGTGTCGGATGATGTGAAGGATGAAGTGGAACCTATGGAGGAGTAAACAAGGCTTCAAAGAAGTTAACTTATACCCTAGGCATAACAGTAGTTTATTGTCTGAAATGGTCAGGATGGTACCGCTCTTTTGTTGTACTTGCTTAAAGATTGCTTAAATATGGCTAGGATGTTACCACCCTTTTGGATGATTTATGGGTGCTAATCATAGATGATTCGTGGACTAATTAATGTGATGTTATGTTACTTATAGTTTATTTTGCTGACTTGAAACCAGCGTATATTAGACTAAGCATCTGATCTCAAACATCTATTAAATGCTCGTACTGATGTGGAGAAGCTTGACGGTTTTATTGACGGGTGTTTGATAGGAGATGATGTCTGGCATAGACCTTTATTGACAGGTGTTTGACAGGAGATGATGTCAGGAGGTTGAATTTGACAGGGGAACTGCGGACCCTGTAAAATAGCCTAGTGCTGATCTATATTTTTTATGAATACAAGCAAGATAGTAAAAACTATCGCGTACATCACAAAAAAACATTCAAAGATAGCAAGATTCATTATTTTCACTTTGACTGTACCTCAATTGATGACTTGTGGACCCTAGATAAAGATATACATATTAGAGGTGCCTTGTTATTAAAATTAATTAGGACTGCTATTCTTTGGACATTGTGGTTAACTAGAAGTAACATCTGTTTTAATGCTTCTCCTATACCTACTGTAGCATCTGTGGCTTCTTTTTATTATTTCTTAGCCTCTTATTAGTATAAAGCTAGGTTTGATAGTACTTGTTCCAAGCAAACTCTCTGGAGTCAGATCCCGCTCTTGAGTTAGAAGAGTCTGACTTGGAGAATTATTTGATTGATCTGGCTAGTTCATCTTCTAGTTCTAGGTAGTCCTCTAGAGATGACTGAGTAGTTATATGGCTAGTAAATGAGACACTTTCTCCACCGATCCACTTGTAGTGGAATGCAATAAACTTTAAGTATCCAAAAAAGCCACACAAATTAAGAAAAGTGAAAAATTGTGTGTTATTTGAGTACCACATCGGATTCTGTTAACTTTTTGGATGAAAATAGTAACGGAGTGACTAAATTTGAACAAATATAAAGTTTAGTAGTTTGCGGGAGACAAATCAAAGTTGAGTATTCGTGACAAAGGACAAAGTTTAGTGACCTCCCATGAAATTTACTCAAACAAAAAATAGAAATACAAATAAAAATCTTCAAATAAAATCAGCACGTCTTGTTTGAAATTTACAAAAACCAACTCCACCGAACCAATGGATTGCTGGAGTAAATGAGGCACTTTCTCCACCGGTCCACTGGTTTGGTCGAGCCATCAAATAACTGTAAAATATTGTTTTTTACCGATTAAAATATTAGAACTGTAGAATATTTTTAGGAAAACAAATGGAGTATTTTAAAATTTAAATGTATTAGAAGGACAACAGAACAAAATAGATGAAATATCTTAAAATTTAGATGTAATAGAAGGATCATAAAATATTTTTCAAGTAGGATTTTTTGTGGCCGTAAAGTGATAAAAATATTTCTTCGTGTGTTGGTAGAAAATAAAAATAAAAATAAAAATATTAGGTTCCGAATTATTAATTACGGTTCAAACTTTGAATTTGTGAGAATAAAAAATATCGTGGTATTTCTAGTACATCCAAATTCTAAGGTATTTTATTTATTTTTGTAGAAGTAAATTTAAGAAAATATTAAAATATTAAGATATAAAATGACTTCTAGAAAAATAGATGGAATACTTTAGAATTTTAATGTATTAGAAGGAGCGCGATGTTTTTTTATTCACCAAGATTCAAAGTTTGAACCGGAATTAATAACTCGGAATTTAACATTTTTTTTTTTCCAACCAACACACAGAGAAATATTTTTATCTATTTACAACCACAAAAAAATCTCACTTGAAAAATATTTTGTTGTCCTTCTATTACATTTAAATTTTAAGATATTTTATTTTATGGACCTTCCAGTAGATTTAAATTTTAGAAAACTCTATTTATTTTCTTAATTTTTTTTTACAATTATAATATTTTAATCGGTTGAAAACAAATTTATGGGAGAATTTTCAAATGGGTCATTTGATAGCTCCACCGAATCAGTGGACCGGTGGAGCAAGTGCCTCATTTGTTTCACCGATCTCTTGGTTTGATGGAGTTGATTTTTGTAAATTTCAAATTAGTCGTGCTGGTTTGAAGATTTTTGTTTATTTCCTTTAAAAAGAAATCTTTTCATAAAAGTCGGATCACCGCCACTAATCTTTAAACAACAAAAAAAGAAAGTCGGATCACCTCTGACGTGGTCAGATCGAATCGTTCATTACGTTTCCGCATGAATTTAATACGACTCGGTGAATATAAAATTCAAAATAGACCTAAATTCTTCATTGTTTTTTTTTGTTTTTTTTGAGTGGAGACTCAACCTGAATTCTTCATTGTCTGAACTCTGAACGGAGAGACTCAACTTTGTTTTTTTTTTGAGTTGAAACCCGTAGGTGAATTATATTATAAACTCTAAAACTATTACAATATTGTAAAATTGAAAAACTAAGAAAATAAAAGTGCTACCTAATCATTAATAATTTTAAAAGTAAACTTAGAAAATAAATTATCCGTTCCTTCACATATGTGAAATATTCAAAGTTGGAGGGTCTGTTGGTAACTTCCACCATTTATTTTCTGACAGTTGCTCCTTATCAAAATATCCACAATATCTGATTTTCTTCTCCCATTTCACTTATGCGCCTCAATTCTTCCAGACCGCTCTTCAATTCCTTACCAAAAACAATTATACTATTGCCCCTGGTTCATCTCCTGAGCCCGATTTACCAGTCTCTTCACCGGTCCTTGTGTCCTTTCAAAGAGTTTCGAATTCAAGTGATATATCCCACACAAACATCTGCCCATTGATCCTTTCTCCAAAACCAATTTGTTGTCTAAATTCCTCTTATTGCGCTGCCATTTGTTGAATTTTAGAGACAAAAAGTATGCAATGAAGAGAGAAAAATATATTGAAAAAAGGTGTATATTTTTTATTACAAGATTTTCTATTTATAACTCTAAGGCTCAAAACTAGCCATTGGTACTATTTTCTATTTTAGTAATAACGGTACACGTTACCGTTATCTATCTATATTTGTAAATAAGTAAATCTCTATTTCTATATTAATTAAATGATGAGATCTATATTTTAACACCTCTTGAATCTAGAAATGTATATATCATATAATCCTAGATTGCTAGTAATTCTTTCAAATGGATTTGGGTCCAAGCCTTTGGTGAAGATATCCGCAAGTTGATCTTCACTTTTAACATACAGTGTTTCTATTTCTTTTGCTTGAACTTTCTCTCTAATGAAGTGGCGATCTACTTTTATATGTTTCGTTTGCTCATGAAACACGGGATTTGATGCTATGTGTCGTGCCGAGTTGTTATTGCAAAACATTTTCATAGGTCCTTGAGTTTTAAACCCCATGTCCGATAAGAGTTGCTTAATCCAAGTTAATTCGCTTGCGGTTGATGCCATGACACGATACTCCGCTTTGGCACTTGAACGTGCCACAATATTTTGTTTCTTGCTTTTCAATGTGACTAAATTTCCGCCTACAAATGTACAAAAACCAGTTGTCGATTTTCTATCGAAGCTTCCAGCCTAATCTGCATCAGAATAGCCACATATATTGTTAGAGTTATTGTTTTTTTTTTATTATGAAAATACCCTTTCCGGGATTCCTTTTTAAATATCTCAAAATTCTATTTATAACTTCTAAATGTGATGTTCTAGGTGAGTGCATGAACTTATTAATTTGGCTCACGGAAAAATATATATCCGGACGAGTAACCGTTAGGTAGATCAATTTTCCTATAAGTCTTTGAAATTGGTTCATGTCTTTTATAGGTTCACCATCTTCACTATTTAATTTACACTTGTTATCAATTTGGGTAGAGGTCGGTTTGTATCCTAGTTTACTGGTTTTTTTTAATAAATCAAGTGTATATTTCCTTTGTGAGATAAAAAGTCCTTTATTTGAAAAATCCACTTCTATCCCTAAAAAATACTTGAGGTATTCTAAATCTTTTATATCAAAATTTTCTTTTAGTTGTTTTTTGATTTTTTGGATGTGTTCAAAGTTGTTTCCGGTAACTTTAATGTCATCTACATATACTAGAATTAGAGATTTGTTGGTTCCATCACAATTGGTAAATAGAGAATAGTCGACATTACTAACCTTAAAATTACAAGAAATTAAATAAGAGCTAAGTTTGCCATACCATACCCTTGGAGATTGCTTCAATCCGTATATTGATTTATTTAGCCTACAAACCAAGTTATAATTATTTTTCCAATTTATGACCGGGTGGTAATATCATATACATATCTCTTCAAGTGTTCTTTGAAGGAAAGTATTTTTAACATCCATTTGGTAAAGGTCCCAACCATTGTTTACCGCAATAGAGAATAAAATTCTAACGGTATTTATTTTTATCACCGGTGCAAAGGTTTCGTTATAATCTATTCCATAGGTTTGAGTAAACCCTTTGACAACTAATCTTGCCTTATATCGTTCTATGGTACCATCACTATTATATTTGATTTTATATACCAATTTACACCCAACCGGTTTTTTATTTTGGTAAGAGGACTATTTTCCAAGTTTCATTTTGTTCTAAGGCATTAAGTTCATCTTTCATTGCTTTGCACCAAATTGAATTTCCAATGGCGTCTTGATATTTGTTTAGTTCTAATTTATTTTCAACACAAGTGAGAAATGTATGGTATTCGGATGAAATTTTGTCATAAGAAATAAAATTTTCTATTGGGTATTGAACCGTGTATATCTCATAATTTCTAAATTTAGTTGATGGTATTGGTATCCTAGGTGACCTTCTAACTCCTAAGTTATTTTGCACTAAACCTTCACTTGTGTTATTATTAATTTCACTAACTCCATTTTCACAAATATTGGTTGGTTCATAATTTAAGTCATCTATGTAAGGCATTCCAGTGTGGCGAACTTGGTTGTTTATATTTGTTTGGCCAAATACTTTTTCTTTGAAGTATGACTCATTTTTAAAAAATGTAACATTTCTAGAAAGTTATAATTTTTTATTAATTGGATCATAACATTTATAACCATTTTTGTAATATGAGTATCCTAGAAATATATTTTATTTGACACAAAATCAAGTTTATCTTTTCTTTTGATGTACACAAAACTTGTGCAACCAAATATTCTTAAATGACCATATGTAATTTTTTGTTGGTAGATGATTTCTAATGGACTTTTATTATATAAACCGACACTTGGTAATTTATTAATTAAATGCGTGGCACAAAGTAGGACATTCGACTAATAAATTTTAGGAACATTATTTTGAAATAATAAAGTTCGTATCATTTCTAATAAATATCTATTTTTTCTTTCCGATACTCAGTTTTGTTTCGAAGTATTTATGCAAGTTGTTTGATGTATGATGCATTTTTCTCTACAAAGGCTTGAAAATTTGTTGTTTATAAATTCGATTCTATTATCCGATCTAAAAATTTTGAGTTTGACATTAAATTGAGTTTCTATAAGACATAAGAATTCAAAAAAACATCCAAACACTTCATCTTTAGATTTTAATAAATACAATCAATTAGTTTTTGAGAAATTATCAATAAAAATAACAAAATACTTAAATTCATTATATGAATCAATTGGAGCCAGTCCCCATACATCGGAGTGAACTAAATCAAATAAAGCTTTAGTTTTGCTAAAAGAAGGTACAAAAGGAAGCTTTGTTTGCTTAGCTAACTTACATGTTTCACAATTCATACAATTTGAATTTTTAAAATCTAAAATACTACTTAAAGTCTTGTCGGATGGATGCTCAAGTCTCTTGTGCCATAGATCAAAATTAACGGTTGCAGAAGTACAAAAATTAAATTGCTTGGAGTTCAATAAATAGTGTCCGTTTTGTAAAAATTTCTCACCAATCTTGACTCCGGTTTCTCGGTCCTAAAATATGACGTTTTTACAAGAGAAAATAAATTACAATTTAATTCTTGTGTTAATTTATTTATAGAAAGTAAGTTTATGGGAAATGTTTCTAAGTATAAAACATTCTTAATTAACTTATTACATAAATTAATTTTTCCCTATGTCATTTATTTGTGCCTTCATGCCTTTTGCAATTAAGACATATTTATCATTCTTGGTCAGGTTTAAATTTGATATTAATTGTTTGTTACCAAACATATGGTTTGTTGCTCCACTATCTATAATAATTTGGTTAAAAAATTAATCTTTTAAGTTAGAGGCAATACCACATGCACTAGGGGTGTTTTGGCTCCCAAGCAGCGCAGAAAGATGCTCCAGAGCTTGTTGTACTTGATCCCCAATGCCATATGCACCTCCTGACCCGCTAGCACAATAATAGGCTCCTACCCTGGTTGCACTCCACCCGCCAGCGCAGTACTGCTCCTGACCCGGTTGAATCGACCCACCAGCGCCATATTCGAACTGACCCGTTTCCAAAAAAACTTGAGTTAACGGGTTTGCCTGGTTTATTGGGCCTGCCTAGGTAATCAACGGGTCTGCCATTTGTAACGGGTCCGAACCTTTGGTCGCTGAATCCTCCAGATTGGCTAATGGGTCTGCCTGGGTATATGTGGGTTCCCAATCCGACTTGATTCAGACCCGTTAGTCTATTTACACCTTCTTCTTCATTTGAAACAATGTAGGATCTGTTTTTTTCACCGTTTCTTTCCCAATTTTGCCTATATCCTCTCTTCTCCGCCCCTCTAATTTTTTTAGGTTTGAGATGCGGATAGAGAAACCAACATCGATCTTGAGTGTGACCCTCTCTTTTACAGTGATTGCATTTTTCGGTTTTGGTTTGATTTGGTTGATTTTGGTTGAAATTGGGGTTTTTTACGGCTAAGCAACGAGTCTCGTGTTCTTCGAATTTTGTGTTATGTGGACCACCTATGATAGATCTTGTACTCTCCTCTTGTTGAATTAAGTTTTGAATTTGAGAGTAAGAGGGAAGAGGTACTGTAGTCATGATTTGAGATCTTACCACTTCATAACTCGGATTTAACCCGGCGAGGTATTGAAAGATGTCATCCTCTTTATCTCGTTTTTGAAATATAGTAAGATCTGTGTTTAGAGGCTGGTAAGTCCGAAGTTCGGCCTTTTTCTTCTTAAGAGCACCGAGGTACTCGGTATTACTTCTTGATATTTGCTTTTCTTGTTGATTTCTTGCATGAGTTGATAGATATGGGAAAAATTGTTTTGTTGCTCGTACATAGTTTTTACGTCTTCCCACAACTCATACGCCGTGTCGGCCGTCTCGAAGAGGTCGACTACGGTTGGCTCCATTGACAATATGAGCAAGGTTATGATTATATCATTTTTTGTTCTCCAATTTTTCGCTGCCTTTTTTTCAATTTCGGTCTTATTACTTGGATCTGCTGCCGTTGGCTCTTTAATCTCGTCGGTGATGTATTCTAACACCTCCTGACCACTCAGAGCTCTATATGCAGCCTTTGCCCATGACAAATAATTTTGGCCATTGAGCAAATTGTTTGTTAGCTTTTGTTGCCCCTGCCCTTCTTGAGCCATTTTGATTTTTGCTGATTTTTTATTTTTATTTTTTTTGCTAGTACCGACTAGCTTTGCTAGTTTATGTGGTACTCAGGCGGTATAGTTTTAGATCTATTGCTCTGATACCATATTGAATTTTAGAGACAGAAAATATGTAATGAAGAGAAAAAAATATATTGAAAAAAAGTGTGTATTTCTTGTTACAAAATTTTATATTTATAACTTTAAAGCTCAAAACTAGTCGTTGGTACTATTTCCTATTTTAGTAATAACGGTACAGGTTACCGTTATCTATCTATATTTGTAGATAAGTAAATTTCTATTTCTATATTAATTAAATAATGAGATCTATATTTTAACACCATTTCTTCTCGCATGATTAGCCAAGGCATGTGGCTCCAGTAGGGCTTCCCTTGTGATGTATTTAAGATAAACCTTATCCCCCAATTGTTGCAATAGCCTGGTACATCGCACAATGGTTTCAGTTGCCTTCCGTGATGAAATTTCTTCGACGTCATCTCTTACCACTGCCTCGACCAGCACTCTGCAATCCGACTATCCGAGTAGAGAGCCTTCAATGACTCAACCTGATGTGACTTATACGGCTATACCACTGTACCCTCAGATACCACACTCATCACGATGAAATCCAGCCGAATATTTTTTTTCCGAACCTGCGCACCGATCTTTAAGATTCGTGCCATATTAAAATAAACTAAATCTCATTCTACCATGTGCGTATCCTCTGAGATATCTCATTTTTTGCGTGACCGACGTGTCCGGTGATAACGGAGGGACCAGTATTATTTGAGCTTTAAATTTTCCAAAAAAGTCAAGCAATATATGAGATATCCCAGAGCCTCAGAGGATACGAATTCCTCGAGTCCGCATCGTCTGTATATTGACCGTCCGATTGTAACGGAGTCTATCCGGCCTCCGCCTAAAACATATGATGTCTTAAATATTAGTGTGGATCTAACTTACACGATCTTAAAGCTGATCCGACAGTCCAGATGCATTAACTCAGAAGATTCCTTTTTGAGTTCACGTAGAGGATACGAATTCGAATTCCTCAAAAGTGATCGGTCATCGGTCAAGGTACGAGAATGATTGCTTCGGGATTGTAGGCAGTGAGCACCAGAGACGAAACTGAGCGCAATCCCAATGGAAGGAGATGAAAGCAGCGCACACCTCCATGGCACAGCCAAGGAGGTTCCATGGCTACGCACCTTTCTCACGCAAGCCGCTCTATGCTTCTTCCTCTTCGTGGCGTTCAACATTGGCCAGCCCCAGATCAAGGTACCTCTCTCAAGCGCGCCAGGTTTAGGAGAAGAGAGGAGCTTTGGATCTTCTACAGAGTTTTATTTTGTGAGTGTCGCTGGCGGATCTCGGCCTCTTGAGTTGCAATCTCGGCTTTTAAAACAGGTTTGTTGACTACTGTCGATATCTTTGATTGACGAACATGCTTGTAATTTGGTTATCATTTGCGTAATTGAACATCGTAATTAGGCGATAATAGCTTGCATTACGGTAGATGTCTCAAATTGTTACATATCTGGTTTTTATTAGAAGGCAAAAGAGATGGTGCTTCTTTCCTTTTATTTATGTTTTACATATCAAGCAAGAAAGCTTATTCACTTGTAAAGGGTAGTCTAAAGAAAAATATTTTTTTGATTTGATTTTTATGATTCATTTTTCTAGAACGGAGGAATAATAAGTGTTTTTTTTTTAAAAATTATCTGTCAAGGAAGATGGGGATGATTGCAAAGATCTACAAGCCAAACTTTGTGCTTAATATTGGTCAATTTGGAGAAGTAGATCCACTTTGGTTCAATGTAATTTATTTATCTTTTAGTTATCTTTCTTTTTTTCAATTTGTTCTGTAATTCTTTAACGACTCTTATCTAATATTTAATATATTTACCAAAGTTACATTTTACTTTGTTGCAGGTAACTCTTCATCCTGAATTATCAAAGATTCCCTGGTGAGCTGCTCTCTATCCTTTGAAAATAAACTCTATTCACCTATCTGAGTAACAATAGTTGCTAGTAGCTATCTATGACAGTGCATTTGTGTTTACCAATACCGTTCAAACAAAATTAGGCAAAATTATCACAATTTAAACTGGATAATCTAAGACCGGCAAAAATAAAAAAAGATCGAGAATAACAACATTTAAGTAACAAAATACCAAAGGAATGACGGTACATAAATGAAGAGCAAAAGGCATATATAATTTTGCTCTTGAAAATTAGTTCAAGTAGTGAAAGACATGCTAAATTTGCTGTGTATATAATTTACTAATAGGTATACTACTACCGCCTCAAAAGGACGAGGAATTGGTAATTTCATGAAGAAAATACAGCTGCCATATGAACAGGTCCTTGAAGTAATTGGTATAGATACTGGGCCGTTCCAGGTAAGCTTACAGAACTATGCAAGAGAAACATAAAGAAATGAAAAGGACTATATTTTGACCTCAATTCACAGAGAAAGCCTAAAATAGACAAAATGTCAAGCATAGATTAAGTGTAACTGTTGAGATTGTGTGCCTTTTGTGCTTTTATCTTACATGGAATGCCATGTGCTAATCTTCTAACTGATCTTGAATTCCACTGCTAGAATTTTTCGCAGAATGAGATAAACGACACAGATTTCAAGGAACAGTTAAATTGGTTAAAGCAAACGTTAGCAGTTACCAGCAGTGACTGGTAGTTTCTTTACTTCTTTTTGACTGGTAGTTTCTTTTTGTTGGTCTTGTAGTTGCATCTAGAGACATAATTAGGCCAATTTACACTGCACTCATGAAAATCTTTCTTCATTCAAGCTAGGCGAATTGTTGTTGGTTTCAATCCACTGGTGATTTGTAATCAGCAGAATAACAAAGAAGCAATGATATTGTGGGGCCTTTTTCGAGACATTTTCCTGAGATACAGAGTGGTGAGGTGTTTATGACCCTTGTAATGGCATTTGTACTTGTACTTGCTCATTACTGATTTAGATTAATTTTTCAGAATGCATATCTCAGCACTAATGGATGCAGTAGCTATTTTTACAACGACCGAGGAACTACATACATTGAAAACCCCAGACCAACAGATAGATTGCAGAGTAGCTTTTTTCTACATGGAGTTAGCCCCCAAGAGATTGTGAGTAATTACTGGTTGCTCCTAAAGTTTAGATCTCTATAGCTGTCAGTAATGCTTAATTTCAGATTGTAATAGAGGCCTTATACTGGTAAATACCACTAGTCATGTACAAGGTCTGTTGAAATAGTGCTGTTCTGTTTGATTGCCATGAGATGGGAACCTAATTATCTGAAATAAAATGCATTAAGAAATTGTCCATGAGTCAAATGAAGAGAAAATATAACAACAGAATAGTTGGTAAACACAAGGTGTAGTACTATTTGATAAATTCTCCACTCTGTAGCTGAACTAACAGTATTTTTTTATGGCAGAAAACATACTCGGTAGATTATGGAGGTATAGTAGAACTGAAGAATTCAATTTCTCAACAAGGAAGAGAAGCCATATAGATTGTCTTCATACGAATTTCATTATAGCTAGTCTTGGGTGAAGTTTATGTGATATAGTAAAAGATTCATTTTTTCGATGCCTGTCCATTGGTGTTTTGTTAAAGTTTGTTAAATGCAAACATATCCATAATCAACTGTTTTGTCTCAGGCTCAGGGGGGAGCCGGGACATAATTACAAATAATAATATGTTCTCTTATTCCAGTTGCATGCTATTAAATTTTTGTTATAAAGGCCAGAGTACTGAAATACTGGTAGCAAATTTTTTTTTGCACAGGTATTTGTAAAACATAAATTCAACTTGTTTTAAAAAAATTCAACATAAACTGGTTGAGATTAGTAAGGCAAACAAACAAGCTAATAGGAACTTATTCTTCTACGATGCTATGCTGGTTACTGAGATCATTAGAATATCTTCTTCTTCAGAGCCTTTATTTCCAAACAAGTTGAGCTAGACTACAAATGAAATCCAACCGAAATCAGTAACACAGGGACTTCCCAGGAGGTCACCCATTCTAGTACTACTCCTACCTAATTTATTAGAGTTTCATTTCCATAAAGAGATTGTTTTTTTACCGCTGGTTCGCCAAGTCTATCACAAACCCTCCTCTTTTTTCGTTAGAATATATGTTTTTTTCCTGTCTCAATTGCGGGTTTTGTTGGAAAACGGGATTATGTCATTAATACTGTACATGACCGATTTCTTTATTAATAGGAAAAAAAATATTGAAAAAGAGGTACGATTCCACAAAATATCGATAGGAAGAACATGATAACTTTAAACTTTTGAATTAATTTAGTATAGAATCAAGTGGTCAAAATTAGAAGATTTACAAATTAATTTTGATGCATTTTTTGAGTTTTTTTTTACCACTTGATTCTACACAAAATTAATTTGAAGATTTTAATTTTTTGCATATAGACGCATAACTCAAGGTAGATGAGTTTTAACAGTTCAGATTTGTTATTTGAAATTAATCCGATATGTTTTAGAGTTAAAAGTTCAAAAAAAATGAACATCCTAGTTCTACTCGAACTATTTTATCAAAATTTCACAGCAATCGTGTTAATTCATTAATCTGAAATTTCAAATTACCGCTGTTTTATTTTTCCGTCTCGTTGCAAAACGGACTTCGCTACAGCCCTTTAACGAAAATCAGGCCCGTTAAGTACTGTAAAATGGCCCGTCGGCCCAGGTGCTAAAGCAAAACGGGTCCGGATCCCCTAAAGCAACTCAGAATTTAGGGGATCCGATTCCAAGCAAACAAAACCCACGCAAAAACCCGAATTTTTTATTAATAGAAAATAAATTAATAAAATATCGAGATTGGAGATCGGTTTTGATTTTTGTCGAGAACTAAGAAGTACGGGCTACGTTAACCCGTCCAGCGGACGGGTCTAATTAACCCGTCCGGGTTACATCCCTAATTAACCAATTCCTAATCTTAGCGGTTAAAAAAACAAAAAACTCAAAACCCGGACGGGTTTACCCTTCCCGTCCAGACCAGAAAAAAAAAAAAACCCAAAACCCGGACGGGTTCACCCTTCCCGTCCAGTCCAAAAAAAAAAAAAAAAAAAAAAAAAAAGCAAGCCCGGACGGGGAAGTAAGACCCGTCCGAGAAACTTCACATTTCAAACATCATGCTTATATATTTTTTGTTTTTTCTATTATATTATTATATTATATTATATTATTTTTTGTTTTATATCGAATATAATAATATAATATAAAAACAAAAAATAATATAATATAATAACATAAAATAATATAATATATATAAGTAGGGCTGTTAAAAAAATTCGTAGTTCGTGATTCGATTCGGGTTTGATTCTAGTTTAATTCGATACAAAATGGGTTCGAATTGAAACGAATCAAACTAGGTTCGGTTTCAAAATTAATTCAAACCAAACTCAAACATAGCTTGGTTCAATCGAAATGGGTTCAAACCTAGCCTGGTCTAATTAACCCGTCCGAGTTACATCCCTAATTAACCAATCTCTAATCTTAGCGGTTAAAAAAAAAAAACCCAAAACCTGGACGGGTTCACCCTTCCGGTCCAGACCAGGAAAAAACAAAGTTCGTGAACCCATTTCGATCGAACCAGGCTAGGTTTGAGTTTGGTTTGAATTAATTTCGAAATCGAACCTGGTTTGATTTGTTTCAATTCGAACCCATTTTGAATCGAATTAAACTAGAATCAAACCCGAATCGAATCACGAACTACGAATTTTTTTGCCAGCCCTACTTATATATATTATATTATTTTATGTTATTATATTATATTATTTTTTGTTTTTTTTATTATATTATTATATTCGATATAAAACAAAAAGTAATATAATATAATATAAAAAAATAATATAATATATATAAAATCATAATATAATATAATATAATATAATAATATAATAGAAAAAACAAAAAATATATAAGCATGATGTTTGAAATGTGAAGTTTCTCGGACGGGTCTTACTTCCCCGTCCGGGCTTGCTTTTTTTTTTTTTTTGGACCGGACGGGAAGGGTGAACCCGTCCGGGTTTTGGGTTTTTTTTTTTTTATTCCTGGTCTGGACGGGAAGGGTAAACCCGTCCGGGTTTTGAGTTTTTTGTTTTTTTAACCGCTAAGATTAGGAATTGGTTAATTAGGAATGTAATCCGGACGGGTTAACGGACGGGTTAACGTAGCCCGTACTTCTTAGTTCTCGACAAAAATCAAAACCGATCTCCAATCTCGATATTTTATTAATTTATTTTCTATTAATAAAAAATTCGGCGCAAAAACCCCTACTGGGCACTGGCGCGATCAACATTCACTGTACAGTGCTCCATCTTTTTCTATCTGACAATGGGAGACGAGGCGGAGGAGGTTGCCGAGACAGAAGCTGAATCTCAGGTCAGTCTCCGTATGCTTGCATGATATTAGTTTTCATAGAGGAATTATATTGTACCGCTTCTTTGGAATTCCGATTAGAGAATCCCTCAAACTCTTGCTATTCCAGTTAGATTTCAGTGCCCTTGTTCTGATTGGGAGTAACCTATTTCTACATCAATTTTGATGTAATTTGTGCACCGGATTGCTTAAACGGCTGATAATTTCTTATCGTATTGATTTTGATCTCTGAATTTAGTTGTCTCAAAGGAGGTAGTTTGTCCGATTCGATCCATGGACTGCGTGCATCCCTTTCAGAATTATTGTTAGTTGATATTTGTTATTGGGATGGATGAACAAGGGATGCATGTAGGAATATTTCCTACAACTTTTCTGTGATCTGAAAAACTTTCAGCAAACTTCAAGCTTCTGTATGGGTATTGATTTTGTCCTGTAAAAAGAGCTGTCTGGAAGGAGAGCATTTGGGACAAGAATGCATATTTATTGAGGAAAGCTTAGAGTTCTTTTGTAACAATTTAAAAAAAAATATTGGTTGATTTTCTAGCTTTGATCAATGAAGGAGACGTCAACTTATGAACATAGGTCATCCTTAATTGATCTAGTTTTGGAAAAAGTGAACTTTTTAGTATTTTTTTTTTTAAGAATGTAGGTCATCTCTTTTCTCCAAGCTAAAGTTCATATGACTTGCTAATTGCATAGCATTCTTTAGTTTGTTCTTAATGTTAAATTATATATAGCACTCCATTGTTTTACATGTCTGACAAATTGTATCTGACCTGTCAGGTATATATGGCTTGCATAATGCAGGGTAATAGGTAAGATCAGAAAACTTTAGTACTGATCTTTGTCATATTTCTGAGTTTGGTTATACCCACTATTCATCAGGTGTGGTAACTTAAATAGGACATTAACATGCTTTATGTATCCAATTAATGTGTTGTGAAGAGTTGGCATTGCTTACTATGATGCATGCATCCGGCACCTTTATGTGCTGGAAGTTTGGGAAGATGGTCGTGGAGATTTTCCTCTCATTGATCTTGGTACAAAATTTACTACTATTTTGATGTATCTTTGTGTTTTAACTCAATGCTTGCAATAATCAAGATGGTTTTTAAATAATTGTCCAGCTTGCTTGTAAGTTGTAATGCAATTTTGTTGGGTGAGCAGTGAAATATCAAGCGAAGCCTAGGATCATTTATTCAAGCACCAAGACAGAAGAGGCATTGTTATCTGCCTTACGGAGAAATGGTTTGAATTCCATAATCACACAATGAAATCTAAATTTCAAACATTTTTCTAGCTTTTTCGAATGAATTGTTTCGTTAACTCCTTTCAATGTAGATGGTGAAGAACCTATTTCTGTAAAGCTTGTTCGGAGTTCTGTTTTCAGTTATGAACAAGCCTGGCACAGGTTCAAGTCGATCTCAAATTTATTTTTGGAGAACTTTATCATCTCGTTTTGTTATCAAGTTATTCACCTTTGTTTATTTAACATCCAGGTTAATATATCTGGGAGTGGGAGAAATGGATGAGGGTTTAACTGCCAAAGAGAGAATTTGCTTTGTAAGTAAAAAATTCACACATTCACAGACACACAGACACACAGACAGACACACACACTTGTGGACTCTGTTTCTTTATCTGTGATAGTTGTTGAAACAAAGTTTAATTCCCTTTGTTATGGTTGTATCAATGTTCATTAATAGAATATGAATAATTCTTTAAATAATTAGAATTTCAATAATTTATTATTTCCTCTACTTTGCAGCTTAATTCTATGATTGATCTGGGTAGTGAAGTTCAAGTACGAGCTGGAGGTGGCCTACTTGCTATTTTAGAGAATGAGGGGCTTGTGGATACCTTTGAACCAAAGGAATGTGGAAACACCATTGCAATTGATTGCGTAGCACAAATCTCATTGTATCCTTAATCTTTCATATAATTAGGTCATTTTTCTTAAAAAAGAAAAAGAAACATTCATGTTTTGTTCACGACTTTTGGAAAGAAAAACCAATTTGGTCGTTGAACTTTTATTTGCACTAATTAGTCTTTGAACTTTTGAAGCAAAGCCGACTTAGTCCTTGAACCCAGGAAAAGAAAAAGAAAATCGGTCCTTGAACTTATACATACACGTCCTCAAGGTTTATAAAATAACAAAATTAGTCAGCTGCCGTAGAAGTGATGGGGGTGGTGTGCCATTAGGAATGTAAATTAGTAAAGGGATCAGATCTTCTATTTGGATTTGTATTCTAATATCTGACAGATACATGTATATTTTTTAGTAGATACAAATACAGATACAATTTCAATTCGGAGGTGGATACAAATATGGATACAGAGAATTAATAGTCTTTAGAAATATACTGTAAAATTTCATTACCAACCCAATCAATCGTCTTTAGACCTAATTACTCAATTACCCAGACTCACATGTCATCTTGTATTAAGATTTACAATTTTTTGGTACATTTTGACTATATATGATGATAATTAGTGAATAATTTTTGTTAGCTCATATATAATTTTTACATAACAATTTTTTGTTAACAAATTATGTTGTAAACCTTGTGAATGTACATATAACATGTGATAGTTCCATTTCTTGTGTTTTTGAGGTTAGATGACGAAGTGCAATCTACAGATTGTATTAAGTAAAGAATATAGAACATAGATCAATCGTTACATTAGAGAAACAGAAACAAAAGCAAAATTCAAAAGAAAACGCTAACCTACATCAAAGTCTGTGATAGTTCCATTTCAATGTCTGATTCATTCATATTCATATTTGTGTTTCTTTAGTATCTTATATGTCCATATTCATTTAATATCCAATTCGTATTTGTATATGAGATTACCCATATCTGTATCCTTATCCGAAAATTGAAAATGGATATGGATGCGGTTTGGCGATTACTTCTCTGTATCTGATCCATTTATGCCTCCATGTGCCATACTATTGCATGTGTGATCAAATGTTTCTCATCAGAAAAGAAAATTCCACCCTAAAAGTTCAAGGGTGAGTTGAACTGTTTTGATTTTGATTGGACAGCTCATACAAATTATGGCAGTAAGATGCTGTTACTTTTTATGGCACCCAATGTGAACTCGGAAGACTAATTTGGTTGTTTTGATAGAAGTTCACGGAATATGCCCTTTTCTGAAAGTTGAGGTCCAAGTTGTTTTTCTTAATAAGTTGAAGGACTAGTTTGTACAAATTTTAGAAACGAGGAAGATAAGAGGGGAAGCAATAGAAGTGGCAGATTTTTTTTTAGGGGTAAAATGCTTTTGCTTCCCCAATATGAGGCCTAATGGGTTAATTTTATACGGAATTACTAAAGGCCACACTTTGGTTTTTTTAACACCCAATTACTGCTGCTGTCAGCTTTGGGTTCTTTTATGCTATCAACCATCAATGTGCTTTTACAAAGTTTTCTAAAGTGTGGTTGTTTCCTTTGGAAATGTCTACAAGTCAAATTCTGACATGTTAATAAACAAAATTCTCCATTCTCTATTGAATAGTTTAAAAATGTAACCCTTAATAGCGGCATAGAGATAAGTATCTAAAACTTGATTCTGCTGCATATGAAGCATTGCAAATTTTTCAAATGGACAAACACCCAAGTCATATGGGAATCGGAAGAGCCAAAGAAGGGTAATATTGATTACTTATATCAGAAAATTTCTGGTTTAGAATAGTATTATGCATTGTTTTTTTTTTTTTTTTCAGGTTTTCTCTCTTTGGGATGTTTAATAAGGTAAAGCAAAAAATTTCTTATATTGAATTTATATATCATTATTTATTATTACTAGACTTATACTGTTGATTTCCCTTAATTACCCAGTGTGTCACGCCAATAGGAAGGCGTCTCCTGCGGTGAGTTCAATACTTGTTTACAACTTTATATAAAGTTTATGGAAATTCTAAGTGACAACTGTTAATGCTTGTCAGTACTTTTTGTTTCTTGTTCCAGGGCTTGGTTCTTGCGACCTGTACTTGACATCATGATTTTGAATAATCGCCTGAACACCGTATCCTTAGCTAGCTGTTGATAGATTATGAGTCATAAACCCAATGTTTAACCTGTTTAATTCTAGAGGTTGTTATGCTTAAGAGATTGAAGATATCATTCTTCCTCTCATGTGAAGAAGTGATGTCAGCTTTACGTGAGACTCTAAAGTCTGTAAGAGATATTCCGCAAATGCTCAAGGTACCATTTTATTGTTAAATGCTACTTGATTATTTCAGATTGTTGAACGTTCTGAACTCATTGACCTATGTATGATATAGTGATTAAATTCTTATTTAATTGCTTTTGGTTATTACTTCTTCTTGGAGGAGGGTGGTGGGGATGGCATTGAGCAATACTGTAAAAAAACTGAGCTCTGTTTTATGTTATCAAATTGATGCATTAGCCTAATTAACAACAACAACAACAACAACCAAGCCTTTAGTCCCAAACAAGTTGGGGCACGCTAGAAATGAAACCCGACCGGAGATTCGTGAGGGTTTCATTTCCATAAAAAGGCTGTATTTTACGTTGGCTCGCCACGCCTATCACAACCCTCCTCCTTTTTCATAACTTGGGACAGGCTGTGTAGAAACTACCAAGTTGGTTTTGTTGCCTAATTAACGTCTCTATTTTTTTTTCTTCCAGAAGTTCAACTCTCCAAGTTCCTTCTGTACAAGCAACGATTGGAACTCGTTTGTAAAAGTAAACTTAATAACTGAATTATAATATAGCAGGCTCAGATCTTTAATTACACTTTGTGTTTACATTCTCATCTTGGCCTTTTTCTTTGTCATGCAGTGCATTTCTTCCTTATTGCATATAAACAAGATCTTTGAAGTAGGTTTATCTGAGCACCTTCTTGAGATGCTGGAGAACTTGCAGTTGGACTTACTTGAAAAGGTATGTAATTGTTCTCGCCCCCCCTGCATTCTGAGTTGTAATTAGAATAACACTTTTCATTTCAAAAATAATTACTTCTATTTTATATCTTCTTCTGCCAGGCAAATTCGTCTATTACAACAGAGCTAGCTTATGTCTTTGATCTGGTATGTATTTTTCTTGAATCTTTTTGTGAAAGCTCTTGTATTATAAATTTATAATACATAAACTTGCAAAGAAAATGTCTGTCAATCTAAAGCCACCAGAAAAGAGTTGCATGGGTTCTTTTTGTTTGAGTGTTTACAGTTTTGAACTTTGCAGAACTTGTATTTCTTACGGTGATTTCAACAAAACCAACCTGCTACCAATATCTGTCCCAAAAATTTGAGAAAAATGCCACCTGAGAATATTCATTCTTATTGATAACTTTTGCTATTGCATTATCATTTGTGGTACTTTTTGTAGGTAATAGGTGTGGTTGACCCACGAAGAAGTAAGGAGAAGGGTTATGAGACACTAGTGAAGGAAGGTTTGTGTGATGAGGTAGGCTACAACACATCATATCTTTTTAGAACTACTATTACCATAAAAGACTAATAAAATATCTTTTTGCTTCAGTTAGATGAATTACGAATGGTTTATGAAGGTTTACCTGAACTTTTGGACCAGGTAAAAGATAGTCCTTTCTTGCTAAAACCAAGAATTTATTGTTTTAGTTTTAAATATAAATGAGAAAGGGGAGGTAACACAGTTCTTCTTCAAAGCCTTTATTCCCAAACAAGTTGGGGTAGGCTAGCAATGAAACCCAACCGGAATCAGCAACACAGGGACTTCCCAAGAGGTCACCCATCGTAGTACTACTCCTGCCCAATTCGTGAGGGTTTCATTTTCATAAAGAGGTTTTTTTTTTACCGCTGGCTCGCCAAGCCTATCACGAACCCTCCTCCTTTTTCCTGGCTTGGGACAGGCTGTGTAGAAACTACACAGACGGAGTTGGGAGGTAACACAGTTGGCTAGGAAAAAAGTCCTAGGATTGTTGGTTACCCAAAGCCCGAGAGTTCGATTCCCCCTCACGACTTCGCAGCCTCTGCGGAGGTTTTTTTTTTAAAAAAAAAAGTTTTAAATATAAATTTTCTTGAAGAGTTTTTAATAATTCTTATCTCCACTAGGTGTCATCTTTTGAAAATGCGTCTCTTCCTTTCTCGGATGATTGCAGGAATGCTCCATGCGTTGTTTATGTACATCAAATTGGTTGGTTCCTTGATCTCTATTTCTTTGTATTATATCTTCAAATCTTGTTGTTCTTTAGTTCAGCATTAAATTATTTTCTTGATTTTCAATCTTGCAGTTGCTGTTCAGTTAATTTGTGTTGCTTTTGTATGCTGCAGGTTACTTAATGTGCATTTTTGACGAAAAGCTGAGTGAGGAAACACTAGCAACGCTTCAGAACTTTGAATTTGCAGTACGTAGTGATTTTAATATACTTGTATCCAATTCTTTCAATATGGTGACATAAATTTATGCTCAGTTTTCAGAAGATGGTGAGCAGACAAAGTTTTTCTATCATACCCCAAGGACAAGAGAGCTTGATAACCTTCTTGGTGATATCTACCATAAAATCCTTGGTATGCTTTGGAAAGTTAATGTCATCATGGTACTCAAAAATAGCCAACTTACACGTTTTTTTTGTGCAAAGACATGGAGAGAGCTATTATTGGAGACCTGGTGTCTCGCATCCTCCATTTTTTACCTCATATGACAAGGGCAGTTAACTTTGCAGCTGAACTTGATTGGTAAAGTGCTGCTCTCTCCAAATTTGTCTATAAATGTTGTGGTCTAATTTCAATTGGTGGTGTCAATGGGTCAAGCTTTGTCTGATATCCATGCCAACCCTCAAGTAGGTTTTAGTTGGGCTGAGTTGACCTGACCTGACCTGACCTTTCAGATAGTCCTGAAATTCAAAGCTTTTAACCAAACCAGTCTTTTTTGACTGCCAGCACCAGTCTCAACATTTAGGATTTATAGACAGCTGATTCTTCATTTTCTCAATTGTTTTTGTTAGTATTTTGTCATTAGCAATTGTTTCTCACCAAAACAACTATGTGAGACCTGTCCTCGTTGAGGATTCATTGCTCGAGATACATAATGGGAGGTACTAATTTCATGTCAAGTTGGCTTTTTTTCTTCTTCTCTTTTGCATATTTGTCCACTTGACGTTCAATAAATGATAAAAAATAATGTAAGAATGTTGCACTAACTCTTAGAAGGTAGACATCCTTTGCAGGAAATGACTGTTGATACGTTTGTGCCAAATGATACAATTATTCTTAGCAACGGTAAATTTTACTTTACTTTTTATACTAAAAGAAAAGGAATTGGTCTTAATCATTAATAGTTAAGTCATGTTTGTTTGTTTCAGAAAGAATTAATATCATAACTGGCCCCAATTACTCTGGGAAGAGCATTTACATTAAGCAGGTGAAAAGTTTTTGATATCAGTATTTCCAATTGTCTTTGTAAGCTTATGCATATAATGTTGGATTCAGTGACTTATCTTTTGGTGCTGTTCTCAGGTGGCTTTGGTGGTTTTCCTTTCTCACATTGGAAGCTTTGTACCAGCTAATTCTGCTACAGTAGGGTTGACAGACAGGTATAATATATTGCAGAAAGTTCTTCTCTTTTATTATAGCTGATACAAGACCATAGTTGCTACCGCAAATGGCACCCAGCCATCAAAATCAAGGCTGAGTCGAGCATAGCTGATAGCCACTATCAGTTTTTCAAAAAAAAAAAAAGGCTGAGTCAAGCAACTATGTCTAACTTGCATAACTTTACAATTTCAATCCCAACTAAGTTGCTTTCTGATTTATGCAAAGCTTGAAGTAACATCGGAATTTGCTTGGTTTAATTTTCCAAAAAGGAAACATTGATTCTTTTTAGGGCAAGGACAAAATTGTTCCTTATTTAATCAAGTGTACCTTTTCCGTCAACATGTGTATTGGACCAAAAATATCTGGGTGCAAGTAGATTTGAGAATGAGATCTTCTTACTTTGTGTTTCACTATTTATATAAAAGTGGGTGTGATATACCGATAAAAGGATAGGTTGAATTGGCTGTGTTTATTATATGCTACTGCTGATACTTGAATTATCTTTTTAAGATACTTGAATTATCTTTTTAAGGATATTTTGTGCGATGGGCAGCAAGCTCATGACAGCAGAGCAGTCAACTTTCATGGTTGATTTGCATCAAGTTGGAATGATGCTTAGGTATGTGATAGTAGTAAGTATTCATCTTTGCATCAAGAACCTGTAACCTCTGGCATATACTGGTAATAGAAAATTCTGGTACAACAATATGGTACCGGATATATAGACCAGAGTTCCATCGTGCTCTCCAATTAGGCAATTACTAAAACCACACAAATGAAGGAGAAAAGAATAAGCTAATCTCACTGTTTTAACTACAAGCAGTATTTTTGTAAGATGTACACATTAATAGGATACTGATACCATCCCTCACCAGTTGGGATTGCAAAATGCTATCCTCGATTTATGCATCTTATTTAACATTCCTAATGGTTTTATTAGACAAGCAACATCAAGATCCTTGTGCTTATTGGATGAATTCGGCAAGGGTACTCTTACAGAAGGTTAGATGCTAAGCTTTAGTGTCATCTGAAAATGATCATAGCTTTGTTATCTTATGGATTTAGGTAATATGCTTGGGGCTGAAAAAAGGAAACTATCACTGACAATCTCCTCATGCCTTTATGCTTTGACAAATATTCTCATTTTGGTCTTGTATTCCTATTTATATATTTTTTAAAGAAAGCAGCAACTTGCCACCTGTCTTCATCAAGCAGAAACAAGTAACAGTGCAATGATCAAAATGCAACAACAAACTGTCTCAGCTAACACCAAAAGTAAACCCTAGGCTGGATCAGTAAAATAAACTATTCGAAGATTCAAGCATCCTTGATACTCGATTGCCTTGGTCTTGGTTCAGCCAAGTCAGAATTCCTTATAGGGTAACACCAGTACACATACCACTTACCAGGGCCTGATGTGCCAGTAGTCAGAAGCTCCAGTTATTCTCAGTAACATCACACCTCCAGAGAAAACAAAAAAGGAAATTTTGCTCTTATATTTTCTCACAGCCCCCTCACAATTCTTCAATTGCACTTTGGATCAGATCACGGTAAGGTCTCGCAGGGGGGCGGGGCCCTCAACTGCTGCTACATATCCTATTTTTCATATCAAACAAATTAGGAGACATGATTGACCTTGTCTTGAGCCCCTCTTGCATTCAAATTAAGAACTTGAGTTGCCATCGAAATTGACACAATTTTGATCCCTTACCAGAAATCTCATGATCCAATCAGTCTACTTACTGTCAAATCCTCTAATATGAAGAGCTTCTTTCAAATAACCCCAACTAGTAGCTTTATGACAAGCCATTCCTTAATCAAATTTCAATAGATTGCCCTTTTCTTTAGTAGCTTTGGAGCATGTAGATTTCACAGGCACACACCACACTATTGAATATGAATTTGCCCTTGGCAACTAGCACAATTAGTCTTTATGTAGTATTCGGAATATGTGTAAATTATTTTATAACAACATTTACGTCAAACTTTTAACAGCATCCACAGTTTTAGGAACCAAAGACACAACGACCTTTTTAAAATTGGATAATTTGAAATTGCCACCAGCAAACTGGGTAGTTAAATGACAGACCCTCTTTAGCAACATCTGAGTATTTTTCCTCAGAGGAGATATCTATCATCTCAGCCAAAAGCAGCACACCAAATTTCCTCTTAAAATCTTATTCTAAAGACAGCCTTTCCTCTTCGATAACCAATTCCTCACCGATCCAAAGGGATGGGGCCAAATTCCTATGTATGCAGCTGTTTGAATTGATCAAATGTATTGTTAAATCTTCTTTTAACATGTCTGTAGCTATTGGATGTTTCAAATATTTTTTGTATCTTTCCATCATCAGCCAAATATATTTATCCTCTGACTTTCTAGATGGAATTGGGCTGCTTGGAGGAGTTATCAGTCATTTTGCTGCATATGACAGTCCTCCCAAGGTTAGTTTGATTATGATGCATGCAAAGTAATATATTATATAATTGCTATACTTAGGGGTGAAAATGGAGCGGATTCGGAGCGGATAATGCTAATCCCATATCCGTATCTGTTTCTCAATGAACGGATACGAATACGGATATGGATAGTAAATGGATATCAAAATTTAAAACAAAATCCGCCTTAAACGGATACGGAGCGGATAATCTACGAATACAGATTCGAATATGAATACAAAACGAATAATTATCGGATAATAGAGTCATATGAAATTGAAAGCAAAAAGTTCGAGACGAATTCGAAATAAAAGTTATTACTGTGTGCCCCAATAAATTGTTTACAATTAAATAAAAATAGCGCACATTATTTTGTAAATAGTAGATTCATTTTGTTATAATTATGACTAATTATATTATATCATAAATGATAATATATCAATATATATACATTTGTACAAAAAAAATAATAAAATAGCTTAAGCGAATGGTTCACAGGTGGATTTTATACAAGTATTTCACATGCTAATTCATGTGGCCCAATTCAAGGGGAAAAGTTGATGTCCGGATGAATGGATTTATTGGTCCCACAATGGAACGAGCGGTAGGATGTGAATAATATATAAGTGCTTAGCTTCGGCTGTAGCTGCATTGAAGTTCGCAGAGAGAGGCACTTAGAAAATTGCAAGGACTGGGTTCAAACTCTCTCTGATTTCTGAAAATAAGAGGTTCCGGATAGAATCCGGATATCTGTTTCGTTTAGGCGTCTATGACCGAATCCTTATCCGAATCCGGATACTGTTCTGATTACTCAATAAATATTTGGATCTGTATCCGAGAATTATCTGGATCCGTTTATCCGAATTCGGATCCGAGTCGAATATGGAGCGGATTCGGAACGGATAATCCGGATCCATTTTCAGCCCTAGCTATACCCGCTTGTCCGACATAAAAAATGTTATGTTGGGTAGTAATTGTGGCTAATCTTGTGGTTTGCAAGCGCAGGTTCTCTTGTGTACACATTTGACAGAGATCTTCACCGAGAACTTGTTACCAGAGGTAAAATAGCTGTATTTTCTGCTCTTTCTGGTGTATTATTTTCCTAATTTTTCGGTTTATTACAGTCAGGAAATGTCAAATGTTACACCATGAGCGTGCTAAAACCAGACAACAAGTGCACTGACGGTGATGAAATTGTATATCTATACCGGTATGCTGGTATTACTTCTTGTGTATAGTATGCTGTGCATTATTTCTTGTGTACTGTACACTGCATTACTTCTTGCGTTCTAATGTGTATTGCTATTAATTTTCGAGTTTCTTACTGGAAATTATCTGTCTTGAAGACTAGTACCTGGGCAAGCGTCATTGAGCTATGGTAGACATCTTATCCCTTTATGTGTATACCAATGTCTACAACTAATCTTTCTGGAAAAGTAATATATTACTGTCTATAACAGGATTGCACTGTGCGCATCTTGCTGGTTAGTTCCTTTCTGATGTTATAAACACTTCTCTTTTTAATGTTCTTTTTTCTTTTACTCCGTTTTCTCTGTTTTTTTTTCACGGACATACTCTTTCATTATTTTTTACACAAAAATATTGCTAATATAATTTTCTCCCCATTTGCCAAGCAGTTAGGGCTATTTTTTTTTCTGGAGGCATGAGAAAGTATACAAGGGGAAGGAATTGGAGAGTGGGACAATAGATTTTAAATGGGTTTATTATCCTTCTTGTTCAAGTTCAGGTCCGCTTGTTAATATGGAATCTAGGGTAAAGGGGTCATTCTTTTTTTCTTTCATAGGCCAATTGGTGCTTCGTTAGCTTTAAGGGTTTTTGGCTAGTACTATAATAGAAAGATTTTTTTTCAGGTGTTTCTTGCAAGAAAACTATTTTCAAAATTTTCTTAGTTTACACTGATAATTTTTATTTAGGAGTACCTAGTGATGTTATTGAAAGAGCCATGAATGTTTTGGAGGATCTGAATCTTAAAAGGCGAGCCAATCGCTTTAATTCCCAGAAACTATTGGCTAAAGACCAGCAATACAAGGTGATTAATGTATAACTTATTTTATCCTGATTACATCTTACCCCATGGTGGCTACGTTTATACCATTACACAGATAAAAGAAGGAAGGAATTTATTTTTCACTATAGTTTCATGTAGTTATAGATTTTCATACTTAACTGCTGCTCATTTTTTTTTTTTCTGCTCAGCTGGTTAGCCCACACTATAGTAGAAAAAGGATTGATTCATTCAAATAACCGTAGTCGAAATATTTGTTGTGCTTTTTTGGGTGTTTAGTTCAGACAAATATAGTCATTTCAAATTGTGTGTTCTTCCCCTGCTTATTACAACTTTGCAGGATATGGTGTCTCTGCTATTGAGTTTTGATGCAGAGAAAGGTGACCTAACCAAGTTTTTCCAAGAAATGTGCACGGCCCTGTTCTGACTCAGCATGAATGGCTTCATCCCGAGAAATTCCCGAGCCATGCACATATGTGATGGTTTTTTCTTGCAATCTGGCAATGTAGATTTGAATTTGTCATTATATGATAGACCAGAAAATAAAAAAAAGCCATAAATGGATGCAATCCAAGTCTTTTAAAGCACACTGAAAAATCTTCATTGTATTTACGTGCAATAGAAGCTAATTGTTTTCTTACTATTTTACAATCGAGTAAAAGACTTTCAGCAATGGGATGGTTATTGCTGGAGTCCATATCCTCTGAGGTAACAAAATATTTGTGTTTAGATACATACCATACAATCAGAATCCGGATCAATCCGACCCGAGGTGGAATGTGGGCTCTTTTAATATTCATGTGGATTTTGATCGGACGATCTGTATCTAAACATAAATATGCTGTTACCTTAGGTGATATGAATTCATGAATCATCGTTGTGTTTACCATGCAATAAGCTTCACTGAGAATTAACTTTACCTGAACCATGCACCCCGACGTCACAAGAAACTAACTTCCATAAACTAAGATGATATCATATCCAAGCAAAAGAAGTAATACTTTACATCTCAATCAACAAACCTTAGCCACTGCTAACAAACTAAAGGCCTTCAGACTCATCAGCTTCTATATAAGCACTCTTTATCATCTCAACTTCACCACAACCCAGAGCTCTGCACACTACTAGATTGATTCCAAGCAAAACCAACAAAATGGCCTTGAAAGCAGCAACTATCATCTGTGCACTTCTTATAGCATATGTAGTAGCAAAGCCAAGTGAAGCTATCACCTGCATGGATGTCGACATGTGTGTGGCTCCATGCATGAGCTACCTAACCGGGGCTGAGTCATCACCCTCCGCTGCATGCTGCGAAGGTGTAAAAAGGCTCAAATCTCTGCCGTCCTCAACCGATGAAAAACGGTTTGCTTGTAACTGTGTCAAACAAGCAGCCTCTAAAATTGCTAATATTAAGGACGACGCAGTTAAAGGCCTCCCAACAGCTTGCGGAACTCTACTCCCGTTCCCCATCAGCCTCCAGTTTGACTGTTCCACGTAAGTATTTTTACAAGAATGAGATAGTATCCATGATGTATACTGTCGCGGATGCTACCGTTGCTAATAAAAAAAACACATTTCTGTCGGTATACCTTTGTAGAAAAATAGTCACTTTTTACCCTCACGGATAATACCCCATGCTTGTAGTTTCTTCATATATAGTTGGCTTTACACTTCTGGCATCAAATTTTGATGACAACCTTAGTATATATAAACAAAGGAGTTTCTAATTTTTCTTTTATTAATTTCCTTTTTTTCCCCCCTTATCCAGCATTCCTTAAAAGAGCTACGGAGGTAAAACAGTTGGAAATAAAAGAGTGAGAAGTTATTGGCGATAATAAAAGGGAGCTGTGGAGAATCTGAGTAAAATGGCAGAGATCTCTTGGGACAAGAACAAGATAGCCGTTGAGCATGTATTAACTAATGAATACTATTATATATGCAAATAAATTGCGTGTGATTGAGTTGGGCTGGCTGGCGTACAAATCTCTGTTCAATTATTGCTGAACGCGTAATAGATAAATTGTGCATCGTAACTAACTTATTTGCATTTAATTACATTCTTTGATTTTAATAAAACGGCTGTATATTAACCCCCCAAATAGAGATAGAAAAAGAAAGACCATCACGATCCACGAATCAATAAATAATTAAGACGAAAGGTATGTTTCATGAAAAATATACTCTACAACAAAAATAAATATACCGTGTTGAAGAATTGTATGTTATTGCGAGAGGAAATATTATTATGACTGCACTCAGGCCACTTCACCGTTATTGATATGGAAAAATCAATTTTTACATCATGCAGCGCACAATCAATAAAATTAAAAAACGCTGCATATGACTCGTGTTGTATGAAACAAAAACTGCTCTGTCAATATCTTTATCTCATTCTCCCCTCACAGAAGATTTTAGATAACAAAATTCCCATATTGTTGAAAATAAATAAGAAACATAGAAAAATTGATCTCAGACACTCATCATAGATCAAGAGGTCAAGAATAAAGAAAATATGAAATATAATTTTATGATAATAAAATAAACGGTAACGTGTACTGTATTGACATAAATAACAAAATAATACAAACAGTAACTTAGAGAAGCTTTTAGTATAAATAGATGTAAAAACTTGTTAAAAATAGAAATTCATGGTCAATAAATATTATCTCCTCAAAATACATAAATTCAACGCATGAACGAGAAATGTCCGAATACTTTGTAAGTGTTGCCCCCTACAAGAAAATATTTATACTCGCTTCAAAATGTATATAAAACTATCGCAAGAAATGTTTATGCAATGCATCATCAACAACAAAAATAAAAACCAGGCATCACAAAATGTTTATACTTGCTCAGAACAACCTAAACATTTTCATACTTCTTTCAAAATTGATCCCGTGTAAATAATATGAAAAATTTCTCCATCAAACCACCATAATATCCAAAATCCCCACAAAATCTTACCATAATATCTCCTTTTAAAAATTAAAATTGACCAATTTGTACTTAATTTTAAATAGAGGTGTCCTTACTCATTATTATTTCTTTCTCCCTTATACTTCATATCTAATATTACCTCCTTCCTCCTAGGACCGCCAACAAAAGCTCGTAGTTCGTGATTCAAATTTTTTTTTGCAATTAACTCGTTCAATTGAAGTTTGTTCTAAAACAAATCAAATAAGTTCAGTTCAGTTCGAATCTTATTCAAACTCAAACTAGTTTAACTAGTGTAAGTTTGATTTGGTTTTATTCGTTTCCAGCCTACTTCCCCTCCAATAACATTTCCATTTAATTAAATAAAAAGTTTACAATTAATAAATTTATCTGAAAGTTCTCAGAAGAAGTTATTGAATATGAATAAATGACACCAAAAGTCAAAATAAATGGTTGAAAGATATTGAACGGGAGATCGATAGAGAAACCAAAAGCCTTTAAAGGCAAAGAAGAGCAAATAGCTAGCAGTGAAAAACCTTGGTCAAAATAAATGATCAAGAAATGTTAAATCTGGTCTGGTGCAAGAGCAGAAAGTCCGTTCTCTGTAGTGATCGTGTGATTACAGTTTTATCCTTGATGGTTGTTACTAATAACCGAGTGGAACTGTGGAAGTTACCAAATATCATTATTACAATGATACCATCCAAACGGTTTTTCTTTTCTTTTCTTTTCTTTTTATAATGTCGTTAAGCACCTAAAAGAAGTTTCAAAGGGAGTTTTGCAGCCAAACACATTTCCCGTACTTGATAGCAGAAAAAAAAAATGAAAAACTGATGTCACTGACAGGTGGGTCCAAGTTTCATTTCAGCGCTGGAGACGGCGCCCGAGTGTCTCAGTGGTTGTGATTTAACAGTTCAATGCACTTTGCTGGAAAAATATTGACAGAGTAAATTTTACTTCATACAGCGCACTATACATATGCAGCGCTCTCTTGATTCAATTATCTGTGCGCTGCATAAAGAAAACACTGCTCTGTAATATCTTCACCCACTGCGCGCACCTAATTGTTTTGTGGTTTGCGGTTCGCCAGTTGAACAATAAACCGGCAGCCCGGCCCAACAAAACAACATCATCGCCACGTCACCAATTAAATCGACGGTTGACATCTGTTGCGCGAAAAATGTACGGCCTCAGTACTTTCCCGACCAAGAGCGCGTTTTTCCAGATCCTATATAAAATCAGACCAAATCGCCGATGGTGGTTCGCGGTGCAGCCTCTCCTGCGCTTCCAAATCTTTTCCGCTTCCTTTTTATCATTCTATTTTTCATATAGAAACCCTTATTCTAAAAAAGAAAAAAAAAAAAAAGATAGAAAAATATAGAGAAGGAAGGCGAAAGGTTTGTATCTCTGTTAACCCTAACTTTTATCGTCAATTTCCAGGGTTTATAGAGAAGAGAAAAAAGAACAAAAAATAAATTAACAAACAAAAAAAAAGTTAGAAAAGAGAAAAGAAAAAGGGAGGAATGGCGGAGATGCAAGTGATGACGCCTAATAATATGGCGATGACTAATGCGGTGGCTGTTGCTCCGGCGATCAACGGAGCGGCGCCGGGAGTGGTTCAATTTCCGACCACCTCTCTGTATGTTGGAGATCTGGATACCAACGTCACCGACTCTCAAGTTTTCGAGATGTTCAACGGAGTGGGACCGGTCGTGTCAGTGAGGGTCTGCCGTGACGTCACCACCCGGCGGTCCCTTGGTTATGCCTACGTCAATTTTAGCAGCTCCGACGATGGTTTGTCCCTTTGATCTATTTCTCTTTTTAGCACTTGTGATCTTTCTTTCCAAGCGTTGGATTGCACGGGCTTATCTGATTAGATTTACTATTATTCCTATGTTGGTTATGTCCTTGTAGTTTTAGTTATTAGTTTTCACCTTTGGATTTATTACTCTCTATGTTGTGATTTTATTAGGATACTGTTAATTATAAAACACCCCCTTTTTAAGATGCTTTGGGTGATTATAAGTCATAATTACTTGGTTCACTTATTTGGTTTATTCTAATCCACTGGTAATTCTTACTGACTTGGCAGCTGCAAGGGCATTGGAGTTGCTAAATTTTTCTCTTCTTGGTAACAAGGCTATTCGTATAATGTATTCAAATCGTGACCCAAGTTTACGTCGTAGTGGTGCTGCCAACATATTTATCAAGGTTAATCTCTAAATTTTTTCTTTAGTTCTCATTTTTTGTACTTTGTGAAGAAAAGTTACATGCGCTGATTAGTTCCTCGAGTCACTTATTAGCTCTATATTTATAACCTTTGTTTCAGAACCTAGACAAAGCAATAGATAACAAGCTACTGCATGAGACATTCTCTGCATTTGGTACAATACTTACCTGCAAAGTCGCAACAGATTCATCCGGGCAGTCGAAAGGTTATGGTTTTGTTCAATATGAAACCGAGGAAGCTGCAAAGCAAGCAATAGAACAGCTCAATGGGATGCTTTTGAATGATAAGCAAGTTTATGTGGGTCCATTTCTCCGTAAACAGGACAGAGAAAATTCAGTGGACAAAACAAAGTTTAATAATGTCTTTGTTAAAAACCTAGCTGAGTCCACCACAAAGGAGGAACTCGAAGATATATTCAGCAAGTATGGCACAATTACCAGTGCCGTTGTTATGGCTGATGAGAATGGTAAATCAAGGTGCTTTGGGTTCGTTAATTTTGAGAACCCTGACGAGGCTGCACATGCAGTTCAGGAGCTTAATGGGAAGAAATTTAACGATCAGGAGTGGTACGTTGGAAGAGCTCAAAAGAAATCAGAAAGGGAGATGGAGCTAAAGGCCAAATTCGATCAGAGTGCGAAAGAGGCCGCAGACAAGCTTCATGGGTTGAATTTATATTTGAAGAATTTGGATGATAGCATCACTGATGATCAACTCAAAGAATTTTTTTCAGAATATGGCACAATAACCTCTTGCAAGGTCAGTCTCTTATATTTATATAGCCACAGTAATTTTATATTCTTTTGGTTTGATTAAATTGTTCAATTTCAATTATCTAATTGTCCTTATTGTATTGAAGGTTATGAGGGATCAAAATGGTGTTAGCAAGGGTTCTGGGTTTGTTGCCTTCTCAACTACTGAGGAAGCAAATCGCGCTGTAAGTATTTTCTTCGTCCTACACTGTTCAGGAACAATTCTTTATTGGTAATTATGTTCAAATTATGTACACATGTTAATTCCTTTCTTTTCTGTGTGTGTGTGTTTGTTTTTCTGGACTTCAGCTTGCAGAAATGAATGGGAAAATGGTTGCTGGGAAGCCATTATATGTAGCAATTGCTCAGCGAAAAGAAGATCGAAGAGCTAGACTACAGGTATCTTTAATTATTCTATTTTTTTATCAATGAACTTTTTCTAAAAAACGCTTCTTTGCGCTGACTGATTGATTCTTTTCTGTTGGGAATTTTAGTTCCAATTTGCACAGATGCGGCCTATGCCAATGGGGCCTCCTATGGGTCCTCGTATGCCCATGTTTCCTCCAGGCACTCCAGGGGTTGGTCAGCAGATGTTTTATGGGCAAGCTCCTCCCCTTATGCCCCCTCAGGTAACTTATATCTGTGTAAATATCATTACAAAATCACACATCATTTTGCAAGTACATGCCAAAAATATATTTTAGGCACGAGACTGGGAGACTATTTCCTGTTCTTTTGTTGGCTAATTTGATATGCGCTTTTACTGCCCCTCTAGCTCTCTACAAGTACCTGTCCTTTGGACTTAAATGTTTAACAGAGTTGTTCTCCTTATACTTTCTGAGCAGCCGGGATTTGGATTCCAGCCGCAGATGGTTCCTGGGATGAGGCCTGGTGCTCCAATGCCCAACTTCTTTGTGCCATATGTGCAGCCAGGTCAGCAAGAACCCAGACCTGGAGGCCGCCGCGGCGGTTCTGCACATATGCATCAGAACCAGCAGGCTATGCCTGTTATGCACAATCAGGTTTTTTGTATTTCAATGTATTTATGTCTTATTGTTTGTCATCAGCTTCTGTTTTGTTCTTTCTCTTTCTTTCCTTTTAAGTCAAGATATCAACTTCGGTTTTCTTTCTATCTTTATTTTTCCCTACAAATCTCTTCCTAGCAAACTGATTGCTCTCTTTAGTCATCAATTTAACTACTTTTCACTGCTTAAAAATGTTAGCACATACTAGATTCTTGTACTCATGGCTATCGAGTCAAAGGAGAATTTCAATTTCCTATTTATTGTGTAACACTTCAAAATTCTTTCCTATGGGAATGTAAAAGAAGCACAAAAAAGTGCACTTCACATTTTATTCATCTACTTTCTTTTACATCTCACTTAAACTTTTTTTTTGTTTTTATGAAAATGTACAGTTTATTTGAATCATGTATTTATGTGCAGTATGTTTCTTTGATACAGATGATGGCACCAAGGGGCCGCATGTACCGCTACCCTGGTGGAAGGAACATGCAGGATTCCCCAACACCTAATATGACAGGAGGAATGATATCTCCTTATGACATGGGGTCCTTACCTGTGCGGGATGCCCCTATCTCTCAGACTATTTCTACAAGCACTCTTGCTTCGGCCCTTGCCAATGCTAACCCTGACCAGCAAAGGATGGTAAGCCTTGGTCTTGCAAATTAATATTTTTTCCAGCACAAGCTATTGCTAGTTGGCATTAACAACACAAATTGACTCATGCTCATATAATCAATGAGAAAAATTGCTAAATTGGGAATGTAGCACAGCTCTTGGACATGTTCCGTACCATCACTGAATTTCGAGAACCTTGGAAGATTAATTGTACACAATGTCATCAAAAGCTGGAGAATTGAATTGTAATTGTTATTGTAATATTATTTAAAAGATAAGTCTAAGATTGAGTTGGGTTGCAGATGTTGGGAGAGACCTTGTACCCGTTAGTGGACCAGCTGGAGCACGAGAATTCAGCGAAGGTGACGGGAATGCTCCTTGAGATGGACCAGACTGAAGTTCTCCATCTGCTGGAGTCACCTGAGGCGCTTAAGGCGAAGGTTGCCGAGGCCATGGAGGTCCTCCACACTGTCGCACAGCAACAGCAATCTAGTACTAGTGATCAGCTGGGTGCTCTCTCACTCAGCGATGGGATTTTGTCTTAGTGCCCTTCGTGCTATTCTGTTTTATCCTTGTGGCTTGAATAAAGAAAAAAAGGGATAAAATTGAAGTAAATTAGAAGGAAGTGCCCTTGTTGTAGTTTGTGGAATCTGGAGTTGGGTTCTTTACTTGTTGTGTTTCTTATTAAAGAAGTGTGTAGGTCGTGTTGTGTTGTGTTTGGCTGTATGATGCAAAATTGTGTGTTTCTTGTTTAAAATCCTGACGGGTGCATGCGTTTTGTTTGTTTAGCACTTGGGATTTGGATATGATAGGCTTGTTATTTAATAATTTTTGGGAGTATATTTTGCCTGTTAAAATTAAGTTTTCTGGAGTGCACATCAGTTCCTTCCCTGTGAGTAGGCCATAATTTAATTTCTTGTATGGATATTTGATAATTGGTTTTCTTTGAAAATAAACATTTGAAATCTACTTCTAGTATGTATAATTGTAGTAGGATATCTACTTCTAGTATGCTTTTGAAATCTAATAGTCCCAAAGATCGAAGACTGGTTGTTGAGAAAGACCTACTATTCTTCCTTCGCTGGAAGCTGCTTCCTTTTTCTTTCCCAAATCTCTCCTCGCTGTAGCTGTATTCTTCCAAAATTTCTCAAGTCTCTCTCCATGATAACAATGGAGAGAATGGGGACCAACAACATTCAAGCCAAACTGGTGGGTACGTCTTTCCCTTTCTCAATAGCATACAAAAGAGTAATGACATGCAATATTGTACAAGCTCTGAACTGTTGTAGAAATATGTAACTTGAATGGAGATCATTTTCCCTGTATTTTAACTTTCACACATATAAATAATTCTTTTCTGATTATTAGGTTCTTCTTGGAGATATGGGAACCGGAAAAACAAGTCTTGCGTTGAGGTTTGTCAAAGGACAGTATTTTGATTGCCAGGTGCATCTTTTGATTCATCAGTTAGAACAATTCAGTATTTTTTTTCTCCCTCCACTTAGAATATTTAACATATAGCATTTTTTGTTGTTTCTTTACAGGAATCCACAATTGGGGCAGCATTCTTCTCTCAGATATTGTCGCTTAACGATGCCATTGTGAAGTTTGATATCTGGGACACTGCAGGGCAGGAACGATACCACAGCTTGGCTCCTATGTATTACCGTGGCGCGGCTGCTGCTATTGTTGTGTACGACATCTCGAACGCTGTAAGTTCTTTGTTCATCTTACTCAACTTGGGAAATAAGAAAAAAAAATACGATTGTAAAATTAGACCTGTAAGATGACAATACAGGAGAAAAAAAATAGCTGGAAAGAAAGATAATACAAGTTAGCATTGTACTAAGAGCATCTACATCCCTGAAACTATTAGAGTTTCTAATCTGACGTGGCAGTTTCTAATCCAGTTTTAGGGATGTGGGAGAGTTTCTTATTTAGAAACTATGCAGGAAAGTTTCTTATTAAGAAACTGTTTATAAACTCTATGTTGGCCAAATGATTAGCTCAAATTGTTTCTCCTTTTTAATTTGTTGCTGACGTGGCTTAATAGAAACTTTAAAATGAGTTTCAGGGATGTGAGAGTTAGAAACTTTAAAGACCATAATTTCTAAAAGATAGTTAATAGTTATTTAGAAATCTTTTTGAGTTTTAGGGATGTAGATGCTCTAATGGCATAAATTTGTAAATTACCAGGATTCATTTACTAAAGCAAAGAAGTGGGTTGAGGAACTCAAAAGACAAGGTATTTGATAATTCATACTTTGTTAATAAAGAGGAATAATTCGTACTTTGGTTGGAAAACTAACAAATAATGCATTTATTCATCTAATTCAATGACCTTTGGTTTCCGTATAGGAAACACATACTTGATTATGGCATTGGTCGGTAACAAGGTTGATTTGGAGAAAGATAGGAAAGTACAAATTGAGGTATAACTATTTGATTTAGCTTCATTGAAATCATTTTTTCTGAACTATAATTATAAGATGTTCTCTAATTATGTATGAAGCAGAGGTGATACATGCCAGTATCACTAACACACTATTTTGGAGTTTGAAATCAGATGACTTGTACTTTCTATTCACTTTCTTTGGTTTCATTTTGGAACTGCAATGGATCTTAATTGACAAACTTTGTAGGCAGGAACACAGTATGCTGAAGAAAATGGCTTGTTTTTCACTGAAACTTCTGCTAAGAGTGCACAAAACGTAAACGAGTTATTTTACGAAGTTGGTAAGATATGATGTCTATCTTTATATCTTTATTTTTTTATTATCTTCATGAATACATGATGGTTTTGTATTATTGAAAATACAATAATCTGAATTATTCAATGTAATTTCTAGCAAAAAGACTTGTGAAAGCTCGGCCTTCCCAGCAAACTGGGATTTTATTGCACAACGACGCACGAGATCATTACAGAAGGCAATTCTGTTGCTCAATATAATGTCATCATACATCATGTCAGATTCAATCTTTGTTGCACTGGGTGTCTGATCCAGTTAGATCTTTGTAGAAGTTGTTTTGTAAATAAATGAATTCAAATCCTTGTGTATTACTCTTAAGTATTAATTTCTTGAGTGGTTTCCTTTACAATGTATTAAACTGATTATTGCATTTGACTGTTTGTTGCACCTTTATTTTGGAAGAATTTTGTGCGCAATTTGAATATTCAAAATTTGCATCTGTGTAAGCTCATCATCAGTGAGAAGTGTATTGTCATTGCAGGTGAAGAATCCTATTTCTCTCCTAATCATTTACAAATAGAGACTTTAAAAGTTAATAATTTATTTTCTTGTGGGGACCCTCTTTCTGTAAACGAAAAAGCAACAGAAACATCTGCTTATTTCATTAATTAGAAACAAATAATATGTTGGAATATTTTCATAAATTATTAATTTTGGGCTTTAAAACAAGAGAAGGGTTCCACTGCCTCCATCCAACCTCCAAATCTAAACTGTTCATCAATTATTTTGCTCTTTGGCTCCCCCCCACATCTCAACCAGCGCCCCCTTCTGCCCACCCCCCGACGTTCCGACGCCCCGCTAGCACCCCTCCGCGATGAAAACTAACAACTCCACCACCAGTTAGCGTCTCCCTCCCTGATTTGAAAGTTCGACCTCGAACAAATGTCTTGATTTCTCACTAATAGCACGGTCATAGTTGAATGTTAACTAGTTAAAAAAAAAAAAAAAATACTACCATAACATATCATGCCAAAATATATATTTATATTTTGTGAGGAATTAATTTAAGTGAAAATATTACAAGACACTTCTTTTATATATATATATTTTGCCTTGTAGGTTGAACAAATTAATTGACATAGTTAATTGGCCAATTATAATTTAACGGTAATGTGAGAGAGATAATGCTCTTAACTACAGCAATTAATTAGGCCATTTTTTGACCGGTCAACCACTTTGACTCGGTCAATATGATAATTCAACAATTAAAATAAATTAAAACATCAAATACTATTTTTTTAGTTATTTACTAACAAAAAATACAACTACAACCACAGCCAAAATCACAAAAGCATCTAACAAAAAAAAAGAGAGGAATAACAAGCACTCGCAGATAAAATTAGGTCTGAGCTCTCTTTTAAGCGAATTCAAGATTTCTATCAGGATATGACACTAATTAGATTCAAATAATAATCGGATTCAAACCTATTAACTTATCGGGTACACAATTATAACTCAATCTCTATAATTATGTTTATTATAAAATATGTTATAATCATAAAATCAATTGACACAACATTGAAATATTTTTAGAGCCTGATCGGCAGCATGGGAATTATTTCAATTTCTCAAAACCAAAGTTATTTAATCCATAGGAAATTAGTGAATGTAAGTGTTCGGCAAATGCATGGAAAATTTGTTAGGATGTTTGTTTGTTTTTGTTTTTATAGAAGATGCAATAATAATATTAAACTATATTAAGTGTATTAATACTAATCACGTACTGATTATAATCAATATAATTGTATATATCAGATTCTAAAAAAGTTTAAATGAGTAAATTAACTATACAATGCAAAGTGATATTAGAGTGAACTGACCACACACTGCAAAGTGATAAATGAGTGAATTGACCACACACTGAAAAGTGATATTAGAGTGAACTGACCACATATTGTAAAGTGATAAATGGGTGAACTGACTACACACTGTAAATTGATAAATGGGTGAACTGACTACACACTGTAAAGTTATAAATGGGTGAACTGACCACACACTAAAAAGTAATATTATGATTGATCATACACTACAAAGTGACAAAAAAGTGATCATGACCATTTTCATTTAAAAAAAAAATCTAAATTGTTTATATATAGAGCTATTGCAGCAAATGCTTCTTCACCTCTTTTATAGCAAAATAATGGATCATCTTCTTCAATGGAAGATTAATAATAATGATGAGGATTATACAAATCTCATCATGCCACATATAGAGAGAAATATAATGGAACCAATTCCATGCCATACTTCAATCTAAACTGGAATGATATATGTCAATGAAGTCTTAGATGGTCATGAGTGTCGTTGTAAGCGAGAATTTCGTATGAATGGACAAATGAGAAATATAAACTGGAATGATGTATGTCAATAAAGTCTTTTATTTTTTGTGCATTTGTCAAGTTGTTGAGAGACATTGAGTTGCTCCAGGATGGACAAATGTTGATTGAAGAACAAGTTGCAATGTTCTTATACACACTTGCTAAAAATGCAAGCAATCGCACCGTGCAAGAACGATTCCAACGGTCGGGTGATACAGTAAGCCGTTACTTCCATATTGTAATTAAGGCTATTACTCGACTATCTGTAGAAATCATAATGCCCCTTGACTTCATACACCCCAACTTATCCAATCCAGAACAATATTTAATCCTTTCTTTAAGGTAAATTAATTTCAATCATTCTCAAATTAATGTTATTTTTAAATTAAGGTAAGTTTAATTATTCATTACTTTTTAATATACATGATTATATTAGTGCCATTGACGGTACCCATGTTCCTATAACTATTGCTTACGAAGATCAAGCTCCATATCATAATAGAAAATAGGCATTGTCACATAATGTTATGTTCGTTTATGATTTCGACTATTGATTTACATATGTAATGGCCGGATGGGAAGGATCAGCTTTAGATGCAACTGTACTAAAGAGTGCACTCGACGACGAATTCACAGTACCATGAGACAAATTTTTTTTGGTTGATACTGGTTATGTCAATACACCGCAATTTATTGACTTGATATATATTTTATCGGCACTCGATGACGGATTCTCATTAGTAGTCATTGATTTTTTTTTTTTGACTTGATATATATTTTATACAAATATAACAGATAAATGATCAAAGTAGAAAGTCAATCCACACTCCACCTGCTACATCGTGATCAAATGAAATCCTTGCCTCGAATGATCGTCCATACGAAGCCCTTCTTACAACAACTGTCATTCTCCGGGCTTATTGAAGGTGAGCCTTGGTTGTAATGCTCTAGCTTGCAACTTGTATCGGTCTCTTCACCTGGAAATTTGTGCAATACCATCATAGATCGGACTTTGAAGTCATGGGGTACTGCCTCTGCACCGCTAAAGGGGCGGCAGAGATGCTTAAGCTAAAAATATGGCTCTTGTTCTCTTACCAGTATGCCGAAACACAGTGACATGGCTTCGAAAGAGCCGTATGATTGGCTCTGTCGTGCCATTCAATGATACCATCAATTTTCAGAAGGTATATGTTGCCTATATATGCGCAATACCAGATAGCTTTTTCATAATTCTTTTTCTTATACTATTACTAACATGTCTTTGTAGCTCTGCTTTCAGTATTAGTTTGTTGAGGTGTTGTAAATACTTTTTCATTATTAATACAATCGTTAGTTAGTAGTCATCCAGACCACTCACCTTAAAAAAAAATGACCACAAGAAATTCAAATTACAATGGATAAGGGCACTGATTCATACACTAATCAGTTTAACAATTTAAATGGATTTTTTTTTTTTTGCTTTTTGTAAATAGAAGTATGTTGTTAACAAAATTAAGCTGAGCCTCAACTATTTGTCAATAATAGAATATGCTATTTATAAAAAATGAACCTCTACAATTAATTGCTCAGTTAATTGTCAGTTCTTTATCTAAAAATATTTTTCTTTCTATCTAGTGTAGCTTGTTGCTGCAGGAATCATTATTTGTGTGATCCTACATGCAGGCGTTCATCTGACATGCAACTTTCCACGAATTGTAGGAGCAGACGGATTCCTATTTCGGCAAACAATCGGGTGTGACTTTGGGTACATGCAACCCTCATATTTTGACATATTGACATCCACCGAGGGCTTGACCGGGATAGCAATGGTGATACTGATGCTAATAGCATTCTCGCTAGCTTTAAGAATACCAAGAAGAAAATCTCAATCTCTCCCGGAACCAATCCAACGGTTCGTGGGGTTTTAATGCACTTTGGTACTCACACCATGTGCTTATTTTGGTTTATGTGCTGCTCATCATCCATTCGATGTTTCTGTTTCTAGCGAAAGACTTCACCGAGAAGACGGTATTTCCTTAGCTGCTCATAAACTTTTCATTTGTGCTATTCTATAAATTTTAATTTGAACAACTCATTTACACTAATCTTCACATCTCTATTTTTTTTCCTTTCATTTATTTAGACTTGGATGTACTTGGCAATACCTGTTCTAATCTATGTCGGAGATATTGTTCGTACAATAATGTCTATTTGACTAATTTGCAAAAATATATAATTATTGAATTTTACGATTTCTTTTATTTTAGAATTATGTAGGTTTAAGAAGAATTGGAATTGCAATGTAGAATACTTGGACAGAAGAAATCATGAAGATATTTGTCAAGAATACAAAGTGTAATATTTTATACTTGGTAAAGTATGTTTGAGGCTGTTTTAACAGAGGAAAAACGTTTGTAACGTTTTAAACCTGTCAGAACCGCTGAAGTAACAGCTTGATCAAACTCAGAAACAACTTGAAACATTGTAACGTTTTTACAAAATGTTACAACGTTTTAAGGAATTGTCAGAACAACAAATACAGTTGTACAAAATTCTTAAAACGTTGTAAGGTTTTAATTAAATCTAAGCTTTAAACAATTCATGTTTTTTATCAAGATTTTACAGAGCAAAATGTTATGTAACGTTTTCATTGAGCTGTCAGAAAATTGAAACCCTAAATCGCATTTTGAACTAAAACGTTATAACGTTTTATAAAACGTTGGTAACGTTTTATAAAACGTTGGTAACGTTTTAGGTCAAACAGTTCACTATTGAGCTGACACTATAAATAGGTCTTTGGGCTTTCTTTTCAAATAATCTGAGCCGATCCTAAACTTCTAAAAAGCGATTTTCTGATAACTTAGCTTACTCCATTGTTGTGAGAGCTTAAAACTTCAAAATTCCTCAAACAACCTCAAACTCACTTCACTAATCTCAAATTAGATTAGATTAGAGTGATCTATTGAGTGTTTCTCTTGAGTAGCTTGAACTAAGAGATCTTGTTCTCATCTCTTTGAGTTGGTCGTTTGACTTCCCGCTTAGTGTGTAAGAGCTCAACGGTTCACAAGTTGTAATCATTTCGTATTGGGTAATAGAAAGGCGCACCACTTGAGGTTGCGAAGCCCCGGAGACGTAGGCCTTTGTTTTGCCGAACTCCGTTAACATCCCGCGTGTCAAATTTCTCTAAACTCATCTAAATACTTTCAATTGCAATTTAATTTCAGTTTTTGAGCAATTAGAGGTGCACTAAGTGTAACATGAGAGTGAATATTTCAATCAATACGTTCAGAAATGGTTGCTGTCAAAATCCTAAAGGTATGCTCCTTCTAAAATAATTAAAGCAGAGTATCTTAATGAATAATACAAATCTTATTTAACCACTTGGTAAGTTTTCTAAAATTATTGATCTACTTCCTAATCAGGCAAGAATATACTCTGGAAAGGTTGTTTCTCTAAAGATGAAAAAACCTTCAGGTTTCACATATCGGAGCGATATGTATGTTTTTGTATAGTGCCCTCAAATCTCAAAGTTTGAGCGGTAAGAACAAGGTGCCAACGTTTATTTTTATTCTATGTATAATTTATGAATCTTTACCTGGTTAAATTTTAAGTACTTCGAGAGCTATAATTGTAATGTCAGCTTCCATCAATTTTCTAAACAAACGCTTGTGTGTACATCACAAGCAAGAAAATTAACCATTTGCTCTCACAATTGGCCAATTAGAAGCTTGACAATTCTTTTAAACGGACTACATAATTTTTTTTAATAAAGAGTAAAATGGGTACTTTAAATTTAAAATGAGTTGTAATAGAGAAGGCAATAAATTGAGTAATTTGTTTAGTTTTTAAAATTAAGAGGGATAAATAACTAAATACGATACTATGAACTTTAGAGAGGGAAATACATAATTTTGAAGTCTTTGAGGGGCATACTGAAATTTTCAGCTTCCTTGAATTTTCTGTTACCTTAAATGTTTTTTGTTTTTGTTTCATGTACTGTTGAAATCCAGGCATCCATATTCACTAACCTCAGCACCAGATGATGATAACCTAAGCATGCATGTTAGATCTCTTGGCGATTGGAGCTATCAATTTTATAGCATCTTCCAAGAGGTAAATTTATCTTACCAGTGTCTTTTGTTGTTTAATAGGTTTTTAGCTAGCACCAATTGTTTGCTAAATGAGTTGAGCCGAGCAGCGATCACAGACTATGAATCATGCCGATATCAAAAAGCATACAATGCATCCGGTATCTCTCTGTAATTATCATTGGCATAACTTCAATCAGAACTTGCTCATATCAGTAAACACAAAGAGGAAAATTGCGAGCATTGTTTCAACTACCAATGAATGCTCACAATCTTTAATAAGGATTTACAGTTCATTATTAGTAGATTAGAATCAGACCCATACAGTTACTAGATTTTATTGCTAACTAATTATTAATGCAATACCAGGTACGGGTTTGACGACTCAAGCATTACCTGGCTTAAACTGGAACGCATATTTATTTTTTTTGTGATGAAGAATACATGATTGTTATTTGTCTCTACAGGCATTAATATCTGCTCAACTCAATTTGCCAAAAATAGCAATAGATGGGTCCTACGGTTCAGCCTCACAGGACCATTCTAAGTACGAGGTTGTCTTGTTAATTGGCCTTGGGATAGGTGCAACACCATTTATTAGTGTGCTCAAAGACATAGCTAATGGTATTAACAAGGTAATCATGCTTCTCCAAGGATATTTTCATCTCCTTTTCCAAAAAGTAAAAACAAAGAAGATTTAATTAATTTTCTGTGTATACAACTATGAGGATGGTTCAAATGCCTCCATGTTTTTGTGCCTCCATCATGCCTTCATCTCTCTCCATCATTTTCAAAGTTCAAACAGTTGATCCGAACCGCTCAACCTAACCTCCATATTAAAATATGTTTGGAGACCAAATTTTATATTTTTAGAAAAAAATTTTACTATTTTTTTAGATAGGTACAAAAATACTGTTTTTAGATGGTTCAGATTTACTGATTTTGTACCTATCTAAAAAAATAGTAAAAAAATTCCTAAAAATATAAAATTTGGTCTCCAAACATATTTTAGTATGGAGGTTAGGTTGAGCAGTTCGGATCGACTGTTTGAACTTTGAAAATGATAGAAAGAAATGGAGGCATGATGGAGGCACAAAAACATGGAGGCATTTGAACCCTCCTCTACAACTATATATTCATGTTATATATATATATACCTGGTACCTGAATAATTTTGTATTTGTTTTTTCTTTTCCTCTGTAGTTAGATAAGGCAAAGGCTAAGAGGAAACAAAAGGCATACTTTTATTGGGTCACTAGAGATCAAGGTTCCATTGAGTGGTTTGGAGATATCATGAAAGAAGTCGCACGCATGGATAAAAATCAGGTTCTTAGTTATCTTTGTTTTTTTAAGAAAATAAAACTATTTATTTATCTTTTGAAACTGGTATCTGGTGATATTATAGAACAAAATATGTCAAATTGCTACTAAAATTGTAAATATATAAAAACAATAATCAGTCGCATGTAACTGCATGGGATAAAATTGGGTAAAGATGAAATTTTGGCAGAAAAAGTGTATTTGACAGCAAACTTTAACTATTTGTGTCAGTTCTTTTGCAGTTAAAACCGTTTCCTTAAAAAGTTTACATAATTTAAATATTGCGCCACAAAGTTTGCTAAGAAATTGGGCTTCCCTCAATATCATGTTCCCAATATTATTAATTATTTTTGTATATATTTTAGCACCAAATGGTTCAGTAATATGTTACAAGATAACAAGACTATGGCTCGGGGTGTAAACGAGCTGACTCGGGCCGAGCTGGACCTTAGCTCGGCTTGTTTATTTTGGCCTGAGCCTGGACCGAGCGAGCTGGACCTAGGTCATCCGAGCCGAAAACCCCTGGCTCGCTCGTGACAAGCCAGCCTGAGCTAGCTCGCGAGCTGACGAGCTGGCTCGCTATGCTTTATTGGGCTACTATTATACAAATTCAAAAATATAAAAATAAGAAAGCTCATTCAAAAAATTTAAGAAATCGTTCAGCAGGCACATCTTCAAGCAACTGAAGCCCGTATTCTTTCTTCTCAGACCAAAAATATATCAATTTTGCATAATTGTGTCTTTGAAAATGGGACTGTACTTAAAATTATACGGGACTAAACCCTAAATCCACTGTAGCTTAATGAGCCGAGCTGGCCCGGTTCGAGCTGACCCCTGGCTCAGCTCGTTTATTTTGGCCCGAGCCTGAGCCAAGCTGGCTCGTTAACAGCTCGGTCCACTACCGAGAGAGCTGTTAGCGAGCGAGCTAGAGGTGAGCCGCGAGCCGCGAGCTTTTTTGACAGCCCTAACTATGGCAGGGAAATACATCTCCCTTAATTTTTGGATTAACTTATCATGCTGAAACTTTTTTGGTGGTCAAGTTTCTTATAGTTATAAATGTATTAGTCGTCAACAAAATTCTTTTAACAATTTAGTAATTTGTATAATACGGATGCCCAGAGAATTTGCTAATATAGTGTGGTCAAAAATACTACAGGGCGTAATAGAAATGTACAAGTACCTCACCAGCGTATTCCAAGAAGGGGACAAGAGATCAGCGCTGACAAGTGCAATCCAAGCCCTTCATTTTATAAAGAACGGCGTGGATATAATCTCAAAATTAAAACTCCTGTGAGATGGTTTACCTCTTCCTCTGCTTCCGGTCTCTGATTAATAACTGTTAATAAATGTACAATTACAAAACTCACCCCTCTTTTAATTCAATTTGAATTTTATTTAGGTGAGAACACAATTTGCAAGGCCTAATTTGATCAGAGTTTTCTCTGGTTTAGCGACCAGACATGATGGGGAGAGAATAGATGAGCAGCAATTAACCATTTTTTGTTTTTACATAAAAACAAAATTAATTAGTAGTATGCTTCTTTTATTTTAGAATAATTATTTTATCCATTCACTTATTTAAGATTTTTGAGCCCCAGCTTTTTGGGGTGAAGATTTTAAAGAGCAGTTTTGGCTTCGTGCAGTGCACGAATTATATGCGACACTGTTTTGATTTTACAATTTGTTCGCTGCACGAAGAAAATGACACGTTATTTTCAACGTGTTAGTTAAATTAATTTTTGAATTCGCATAAATGTGTTTTGATTTTAGGGGTCTTCTATTGTGGTCCCGGTTCTTAATTTGGGGAGACAACTAGAGAGGCTATGCCATGGCATGAGTGCGAAAACTGCAACTAGATTTGTATTCCACAAGAAGCATTTTTAGCATTTTGTTGTTTTAAATTACATTCCTTCAAATTTCCTTGGAGGAAAGGATAAGTTGCCCATTTTCTTGTTTAATTTTATTATTTTGTAATATTTTCGGCCGACAAATATTGCGAGGCAAGAGTTGCAGTTTATGTCATTATGTGCATTCCTTTTCTCCTTGGAAGAGCTGGATTGTTTTATTGTCAGTCCATAATTTGTTAAGTTATATATTTATTCATATTTATCACAAAGCTGGAATAGCTCAGTTGGTTAGAGCGTGTGGCTGTTAACCACAAGGTCGGAGGTTCAAGCCCTCCTTCTAGCGTTTTTTCTTTTTTAATAAATTTCTTTGTTTTCTCTCTTGATTTGACCCTTCTAGAGATTATGTACCAACGGGTCAGATTTTAATCACCATCCAAATCGACCGGTAATATAAAATCCGACTATACTCCCGGCCATACGGGTCCGAATTCCCTAGAGTAACTCAAATTTTGAGTCTGAAGTCCGGATTCAATCTCAAATTTTGCAAGAATGACCCCAATATTAACTAACAAAGGCCCGATAGAAAACAAAAGGCAAATAAGAGGCCACCCGACCCGATTCAAATCTGACCGAACAAGCTCACTGAAGCTGTGTCCTCTACTTCCGTTTTCTTTTTTAAATGATAAAATATTTCTGTCCACTGGGTTTTGTCCACCATCTGTTCACAACTTTATCCAACTCCCGTTCTAACTGTCGGTCCCCACCCTCTTCTAACAACTTCGTCTTGCTATTTAAACACCCGATCCCTCAAATTAGAATTCTCAAAACTAATCGTCTCATCTTTTCTTCTCTTTGAATCAGATCGGAGATTGATCTCGAGAGAGATAGCAATACTTGTCAGATTGATCGAGAGAGAGAGAGATTGATCGGAGATTGATCTTCTAAACGGAGATTGATCGGAGATTGATCTCAACATCTTCAACATCAATTATTCATCATTCTTGCCATTTCCTATCTTTTCGCTGAGTCACTAACGCCTTGCTTTCTTTCTGTTTCTGCGGGGAAGAGAAGGATATAAGATGTTCTACACGGTGAGTAGAGGAAGCTACTAGCTAGAGCATATAGTTATCCATCTAATCAACCCAATCGTACTAATAGCCAATTTACCTTCTCTGTTGATTTTACTTTCACCTCTCGCCTCTCATCTCTCCTCTCTCTCACCTCTCTATTGACGGCCGCGATGGCAACGAGAGTGAATAAGAAAGAGATGATCGGATCGGATCGGAAGAATAATCTGGATTGGTTGCGACGGCAACGAAATCGTAATTGTTGTTTTTTTGTATTTACCTTCTCTGATTCATTTTTCCTTTGCAATGTCGATTTTAATTGAGATTGCTGACTCGAACTCATTTTTTATACATGATCGCAGTGGAACCTTCAATCGTGGAGCGCGATTGAATAGAAGTTGTTTTTGTTGAAGAGCACGACAAAATTCAAATCTAGTAAGTTATTTATGTATAATTTGTTGTTTTCGTTGTATGCAGTAACATATCTAGCATTTCAAATAAAATCTGGAGGAAAGAGATGATAGATAGGCGATATGGAGTATTGATATGTTAATTTTACTGTATTGCCCCGTTAATTTTATAGTATTCATCTTGTGAAAATCTGGAGGAAATAGATGATAGAGATGCGATATGGAGTATTGATCTGTTAATTTTACAATATTGCCTTATTAATTTTACAGTATTCATCTTATGGAAATTTGGAAAAAATAGATGATTTGTTAATTTTACAGTATTTATCTTGTAATTTTACAGTATTCATCTTGTAATTTTACAATATTCATCTTGTGAAAATCTGAAGGAAAGAGATGATAGATAGGCTTCTTACTCATCCGAACAATGAACACAAGAGCTTTTTAATGTAAAAGTTATTTGTCCATAGTTTTTTTGTTGCTATTATGCTATTCTGAATGTTGCAGTGAATATTTTTATCTTGTGTTGAACATATGTTGTTTGTGGTGAACATATGTTGTTTTGTGGTGAACAGATTTTTTGTGTGATGATAGATGGATGTATAGATTTAGCAATTTTAGAGTATACATGGTATTATTTTATGGTTTATATTTTGCAATTTTTCAGTATACATGATTCTTTGTAGGTTGTAGTTTAAACTGAAATGTAGCATTTGTTACATTTTATCTTACAGTATAGATGGTATTATTTTATAGTTTAGTTTTAGAAATTTTACAGTATGCAAGATTCAATTGAAAATTTACAGTATTATGTGAAAATTTTACAGTATACAAGATTCAATTGAAAATTTACAGTATTATTTAAAAATTTTACAGTATACAAGATTCAATTTTACAGTATATATTTTATAATATACAAGATATAATTAAAAATTCTATTGTATACAAGATTTAATTTTTACAGTATACAAGATTTAATTGAAAATTCTACTGTATACAAGATTCAATTTTACAGTATACAAGATAAAATTGTAAATTTTACTGTGTAGAAGATTCAATTTTACAGTATACAAGATTCAATTGAAAATTTTACTGTATACAAGATTCAATTTTACAGTATACAAGATTCAACCCAGTGCGGAATCTAATAATTAACTCTAACTGCCAATAACTTCATATAACTATAATTTCCGAAAGTACAGTTTGAAAGTACATTTATTTTGTCCTGTTGTGCAAGTTGCAATTTTTTTTCTAACTATCATGGGACCACTTCAAATAGTTGCTGGATGTTTTGTGACTAACTAATATATTTTATGTGATATATTGTATAATTATACAGCATGTAGAAGTAATTTTACAGTATTCGCGCAAGTCAAAGCTGTGGACAAATGGTGAACAAAAGGCTGTGGACAATTAGACGCTTCCTTTTAGAAACAATAGGGTTTTGTTTTGAAAAAAAAAAAAACAATAGGGTTCATTGTGAAAATTTCACAATTCCTTGTCAGACCTTGGTAAAAAGGAAATTAATTAATAATAGGAAGTCAATTGGATTAGAAAGAACGTTTGAGGGGTATAAATTGATAGCTAGCTAAGAGGTTTAATGTATATACCACTGTTACTGATATGTAACGCAATTTACATTAATGCAGTCTTGGGAGCCTCTTCCAAGTTTTCAGGAAAAAAAAAGGAAAATTAATAGTCAGCACAACCATGTTAGAAAATGAAATTCTCACCCATGATTCTGATCACTTATGATGGAAATGAGAAACTTCTGGGATGTTTTCTGTTAAATCTCTCTATAAATTTTTAAATTTTTGGGGGGTGAAAATTGCACAAACTATGCTGTGGTGGCAACTGCCTCTCCCACATAAAATCAAAATTTTTATGTGGCTCATGATCAAAAACAGAATCCTCACTAAAAACAACTTGAGAAAGAGAGAGTGGAAAGAAGAAGTTCAATGTCAATTCTGTAAAAGCATTGAATCTACAAGTCATTTATTCTTACTTTGCCTCTTTATCCAGCAAATTTGATTTTGGATGGGTCTTAATCAACACTATTATAAAACCTGGTCAAACATAAAAGATACTGTTAAAGACACTTCTTCTTCAGTCACATAGTTTCTTAGTGTGTGTTTTATTTGTAAAGCAATCAAGAAGCACAGAATGTCAGGCTTTATTTGTACCTATCTGCATCAGTTAAATTGTCCGAGTTAAAATGCATGTTAGAATAGGGTCTAAGTGTGTGTTTTATAAAAAAATAGGGTCTTAAGTGTGAAAGACACTTCTTCTTCAGTCACATAGTTTTTCTTTGAAACCAAAACCCTAGCTCGGAGAACACTCGTAGAATCTACAATCAACGTCGTGTGAGTTCCATCCATGAGGTCTTCTTCCAGAGCAGACGAAAATCGAAATGGAGGATTTGGACCTCTACCATTGGAGAACTTCTTTGGCAAGTCCCCGGCTCTCTTCCCTCACAATCTCTCTTAAGATATCTTTCGTAATTTTCCCACTCTTTTAAAAGGGGAAATGTAAACCCTTTTGTTGCTATTGTTATTTATTTACAATTTCTCTTGTTTAGTTTGGAGGGAGTTTGTTTGGGGAGCGATTGCAGGGGCATTCGGAGAAGGCATGTTGCACCCGATTGATACTCTCAAAACAAGAATGCAAAGCCAAGCTATCATTACTGGAACTCAGGTTTGTACTGATTTTTGTTTTTGTTTTATGGAAACCTAGTTTAGTTGCCGGGTAAAGGGTGAAATGTCTGCCTCTCTGATGTACACAGTACACCTGAGTCACCTAGTCTTAAGGGCTATCTGTATGTTTACCAAATGTCTAAGGGAATCTTTTGTTGGCTTCTGAATACCTTTTCTTGCCAAAGGTTTCATTTCATTTTTCCTGATATTCTTTTTGGAATATTTCAGTTAAATTTCTGACTCTTTTGTGCCATTTCAGAGATAAATAGTAGGCCATTTCAAACAATCTTACGTAATAATATTTTTCAGCCACGTTGCAATTTAATATCTCCCAAAGAAAAAGATCAATTGTGAAGAATATCCTCATCAGATTAAAGAGTTGTAGGTTCTTTTACCTGAACTAGTTCAATCTGTGATGAGTTTAGTTCAAATTTTGCAAATATGAAAGAGTTATGGGTTACAATCTGAAAGTTTCACCTAGTTTAGAGGCAATTTTGGTACCTTTACAAACAGTTTCTGCTAACCTGCTTTACCTTTTCAAGACTGTTCTGTTCATATGGTACAATGCTCATTTTTTGCCACTAATGGAGATTTCAGCTGCTTGTCAGGAGCTTAATAATTAAATGGTAAAGTGGTGTTTCCTAAACTGTGAACCCTGAACCTTTGTATTGGTTAAGAAAGTTTCATCTCTCTTAAGGATAAGAAAGCAATTTTTTTTCTAGGATTCTCATGAGATGAATTTCAAGGTGCAATTTTTCTCACCTAAATTTATTTGGTTGAACAGGGTCAGAAGACCATACTTCAGATGGTAAGAACAGTTTGGGCATCCGATGGTTTGAGAGGTTAGGCATGCAATTATTCATTTTATTTTTGTAATGTGAAAAACAATGAGTTCAATACTTGCTTATCTTTTGTTGCTCTAGGATTTTATAGAGGAATTGCACCAGGTGTTACAGGCTCACTTGCAACCGGCGCAACATATTTTGGTGTGATAGAATCAACTAAAACATGGTTAGAAGAAGTCAATCCCAACTTAAGCAGCCATTGGTCTCACTTCATTGCTGGTGCTATTGGTTTGTACTTCATACTTTTACTATACTATAAGAATCCTGACCTTTAATATCTTATATTAAACCTTAATGTATTATTTGGCGTGTCAATGTTACTTTTAAACTTCACTTTGCTATGGTTGCTTAAATTAGTGACCTTTTTGCTTTATTGATTACGCAAAATGGATTACCTTAATTTCATTGACACCAAATTATTTTCATCTGACTTTTTATAATAATTTGTCTTGATCAACGTCAGATGTTAATTTAAGAATTGACCATTATTGAATATATTCTTGCTAAAACTAAAATTTAAAGCACATCTATACATTTGATATGATGAAATATTCTTATTTTTTTTTCTTTGTAGGAGATACTTTGGGGTCCTTTGTGTATGTGCCATGTGAAGTGATCAAGCAACGCATGCAAGTGCAAGGTACAAGAGGTTCCTGGATTTCTGCTACAAATATGCAAAATGCAATGACTAATTGTGGGCCGCAGCGTGGATACTATTCTGGAATGTTCCAAGCTGGCCGTTCAATTTTAAAGGAATATGGTCTCAGGGGCTTGTATGCTGGGTAAGTCAGTGCATAAATTTATTCGAAAATGGTCAATTCTAAAAGTTCAAGTACAAATGATGTTATAAGAATGCAAAAGTAAAAAAGTGCAAATCTGAAGTTCAGAAACATTTTTTTTGTTTATATTAAATTAAGAGAGCCATTTGGAAATGTTCATTTCTATTGTTTTGTAAAATTTAAGGCCTCATTTGTCACCCTGCAAAATATCATATTCCTGAGATATGGTGGGTGATCCTGCAAAGCCATTAAAGTATCACAGATGCCCCTCCTGGCACTATTCCATCAATATTTGATTGATTTTGTCGGGAGATAATTGACATTTGATTAACTTGTCAATCTTGACAATTGCTGTAAGTTATATTTAAGTTTTTTTTCTCCATTTGGAATGTGTTCCATTATTATCACCATTATCGCTATTATTATTGGTACCATTATTATTATTAGTATTATTACTATTGTTGTTATTTTTATTATTATTTTATTTCTATCTACCTTTGCTTTGTGACTCCAGTTGAGTTTCATTTCTAGCCTACTCCAACTTGCTTGGGACTAAAGGCTTGGTTGTTGGAATGTGTCATTCCATATGTATATTATAACATAATTCGAAATGATAGAACTTTATACAACTTTTGCCATTGATCAAATGATTCGAAAAATTACAACAGTCCGTATGTAATTGTATTGGATGAAATATAAAGTAACACTCAACCATCAATAAAAAAAGATATAAAGTGACACTCAAATTGCATGAATTTGATACCTGACCAATCAATAAGGTGAAAAACATATCTACAATTTTGTTTCCGTTTTTGGACATTTTTTGACTTGATTTGAATTGCCATTATTGTCTAAATAAGCCCCAACAATTATGTGGAATGTTAAAACCAGTATCAATCTGTATGACGTATGTACAATAATTTTGATATTCGTTAAAATAACAGAATTTGGTGGTCAAGAAATGGTACACATATTCTAGTTCTACAGGGGCATATGAGATGTTTTTGTGATTTGGTGGGTCTATCCATTGTATTTCTTGATTTGCAGAATGCAATGATGTTTTGAGATATTACGGCAGCACAAATGAAAGTTTGCCCAAGTTTATCAACAACCAATTTATGGAAGTGCAATTGAACATGAATTAAACAAATTTCAACTGTTCTTATTATCTATACAAGCCCCGTGACTGATTGAAATTTAGTGCATTTCACCAGCTTTCTTTTGTTCTGTTCAAGGAGATCTTTTTTTCTTCTTCTGATGTCCATTTCTTTCAAAGATTTTGTAAGTGTGAAACAAAGAATTCTAAACTGAATTGGAGATGGTTTTCATGCTTGTGCAGTTTTTGGTCTACATTAGCAAGGGATGTGCCTTTTGCTGGCCTCATGGTTAGTTTCCTTGCGACAGTGTTATGCTTTTGGATTTGTTTGCCTCATGTTACTAGTACAATACCAATTTGGTGGGTTACCTCTACTTTGGAGAACTTATCTTGTTCTGATGTAATGATTTGTTCCTATTTCAGGTTACATTTTATGAAGCATTGAAAGATCTGACCGAGAATGGGAGGAAAAGATATTTTAGGAATAGTGATTTTCGTGTTAGTAGCACATTTGAGGGGCTTGTTTTAGGAGGATTAGCTGGGGGTAATATACTTTTTTCTTTTCTCTTGTTTCATTTTAAAATGCTGTCTGCATGATGGGAACTACATAATATTTTCCTTTGCATGTGGAATTTCATGTTTTTTCTTTTATTTCATATGATGGCTGTGATTGTTTTTCAGGTTTAAGTGCATATCTTACCACACCTTTGGATGTGATAAAGACGAGATTGCAAGTACAGGGATCCACCATTAGGTATTTTGTTAAACTAATAATATTAGTAATCTTATGTATTTGCATGCTCCTTGTTAGTTTTGTGAAGGTGCGACCAAAATATTTGTTGATACTCTTTTCTTTTGCAATTCAAATCTGGAGTTGTGCTCAATTGATAATATGCTGCATTTGTTATTTTGAGAGTCATTTGCAAATTGCACTATTATATGTCACAACACTTGCAAATGAGACGTGCATAATTTTTGTTTCAAACTAAATCAATTTCTTATGGTAATTTCAAACTAAAGTTCCTTCACAACCATTTCATGCAAAGTTGGAATTGATATAGAAGTTGGCTTGCATGCTTATCTATTATGGCTGAAAGAGAAAAAAAAATGAAGCTCACTAAGGCTGTGCTCCACAAAATCCACACGGAGAGGAACGGGAAGGAAGAGGAAGGAAGGAGGCAGCTGTGGTTTCCCTCACTACAGAAATTTTTATACCCCGATTTGGGAGGTACAAATTTGAAAGATTTGTATAGAGCGTTACCCTCGCTACAGTAGCGTCTCCCCTCCTTTCCCTCTCCGATTTTGTTCTTCTGGAGCGAATGAACGGCATGGGCAGTCCGCATTCCTCTCCTCTTCTCTTTCGCTCCCCTTCCTTCCCTTTAATGAAGGGGTTTCTACCCCTCTCTAGAGCACAGCCTAAGGTTAAGGGCATATCTTTTCAACAGCTAGTAAGACACCTCTTTCACTAGCAAAACCAATAGGTGGTGTTAACATGCAAAGCAATTTGGATTTAATAAACATGTGAACTGTTGGTTGTTTTTGGCAAGAAAGAAAGAGTATTTGGTGTATGGATTTTTTTTTTTGTGCACTGAAATTCTACATTCTCTAACATTTACTGATTTTATCAGGTACAAAGGGTGGCTTGATGCTTTTACGAAAATTTGGGCAGATGAGGGAATGCATGGCTTGTTCAGAGGTAGCGTACCGAGAATTATATGGTACATACCAGCTTCGGCTTTCACTTTTATGGCAGTTGAGTTCCTGCGGGACCATTTCAATAAAAAACTGGAGTCCCCAGTTGGTGGAGTCGCGGGCCTCTCCATGGACCCAAGCTCCAAAGTTCGAGAAGTTTCTTAAGTTTTCTCTCTTGCATATACGCGCACATGGTCACTTTTATCATGTAAATTTCCATTGTTGCGGCATCCCCTTGGTGGGATTACTAAACTAACTATAGCATGAGTAGCTTGTTTAGGGGTTTTTGAAACTATTACTTCAATCCCCTAAATATTAGATTTGGATTCTATACCTATTATAGGGTTCATACTTTTACAGAAATCAGTGATATGGCTACTTTGAAAAGATTCAGTGGCAAAACTTTTCGATCTCAAATTTCTATTAGGTTTCATTGTAAAGTTCCTTGACATAGTGGGATGGGCGTATGGCATATGGGAGATCAACTATTCGTTGATCTATTATACTTTTTTGAGTACCCAATACAGCGGAAAGTAGAAAAAGAAGCTTCAAAAGTTGTCACACTTGTATTTGTTTGAGGAGTATGGTTCAAAAGCCTCATGTCTTTCATGTCTTATTTGTGTCTTATGTTTTTATCTCCGTTTTCAATTTCAAACTGTTGATTCAAATCAATTAACATGATTTGTATATTAGAATACCGAATTTTATATTTTTTTTAGATAGGTACAAGATCATTAGTTTTTGAAGATTTTGGACTATTCAAAAATAATGATTTTGTATCTATTAAAAAATATATTAAATTTGGTTTTCAAGTACACCTTAATACAGAACCATGTTGTATCTGTTTGACGAGTATGGTTCAAATGTCTCATGTCTTTTATGTTTTATTTGTCTCATGTTTTTATCTATGTTTTTAAAGTTCAAACTGTTGATTCAAATCAGTTAACATGATGTTGATTCAAATCAGTTAACATGATCTGTATATTAGAATACTAAAATTTATAGTTTTTTAGAAAAATATTTACTATTTTTTTAGATAGGTACAAGATAATTAGTTTTTGAAGATTCCGGACCATTCGAAAACAATGATTTTGTACTTATTAAAAAATATATTAAATTTGGTTTTCAGTTACATTTTAATGCGAAAATCATGTTGAATTGTTGAGCAGTTTGAATTGACTATATAAACTTGAAGATGAAAATAAGAATGTGGAACATATAATGACTGAATAAGATATAACAGATATGAGGCATTTAAATTCCAGCCTTGTTTTACACTACAAAAGAGACGTGAGACATTTGAAATCCTACCCTTGTGAGGACACTACTAGTATGCAGCACTCTAGTAGTGTCTCAAAATGTAAAAGTTTGACAATTACCACAATTCTCTGGCTGTGATGGACTATGAAGTCCAAGTATTTTCTGACCGTGATGGACTATAAAGTCCATAATTTTTTTTCCACGGTTTAGTTAGAGAATAATTAGATTTTGCTAACCTGGCTGTGATTATTCCTACATGTCAAATTTACGTCATTTCCTTTTTCATTATCGACATTTATTTATTTATTTTCTATTAATAAAATTTTCGGCATAACAAGCGTCATATGAGCTCCTCACTCAAGTAGTGAGTTCAGATTTTTTTTAATATTATTAACTATTTGAGTGGAGAATTTTTTTTAATAAAAATATATTAAATAATATAAGAATAGAAAGAAAGAGTGGCTCAGATTTTTTATAACACAGATAGATTCTAAAAAAAAACTCCGATCTAAATTATAATTTTCAAATTCAAATTGTTTTTCTTTTTTTCTGAAACAGTACAGAAAAATTGCTGAATTATTTTTTGAAACAATAACTAAGATTATTTTCAAAACAGAAAGAGTGCTGTAATCTTCGAATTCACATCCTATCTGGTACAGTAAAAGATAATCATTTAAATGCACCATTGGTTTTGTGCCCCAACTATATGTCCCATCTATTTATCTCAATTCTCAAAGTTCAAACAATCGATCCGAGCGGCTCAACATGATCTCTATATTAAAATGTGCTTAGAGACCAAATTTTATATTTTTTGGAATTTATTTATTTATTTTTAGATAGGTATAAAATCACTGCATTTGGACCATCCAAAAACAGTGATTTTGTACCTTTAAAAAAAATAGTAAAAAAATTTCAAAAAATATAAAATTTGATCTCTAAGCACATTTTAATATGTATATCATGTCGAGCGGTTTAGATCGATTGTTTGAACTTTGTAAACGAAGATAGAGAGGTGAAGTATGGTTGGGGCACAAAACCAATGATGCATTTTAACCCTACTACTTTTAGAATTAGTTGATCCAGACCGTTCTTGTTAACTTTGTACGAATCTCAAAGTCCAATAATACTGCCCTGTGCTAGTCCGAATCTCAAAGCGCTTGAGAATAAATCTCAAACCGTAAAGCGAAGGAAATCTTTTATGCATATTGGAGAGGATACTTATTCGTAATGTGGTGAAAGGATTTTTTTTTTTTTAAATATAATTAAATTTAAATATTTTAACAAATAATTTGATTTTTATAAAAAAACGGTGGATCAGTGGAGGCACTTGTTTTGGAGCAAATGGTTTTCTACTGAAACCACTTAGAAATCGGAAGATTCGGGATTTATCTGTATATTTATCTATATTATTTTAAATAATTTCTATTAATAAAATATTCTCCCTTGAGTGTATCGTGTCTTGTACGGAAACAAATCTGCTGGAATTCATGGGGATTTCATGATCCTGAAATTCCAATACGGCCATCTATATATTTCGTGATTTGTGCATAAGATTCTGTCTACTTTGAGATTCGTGTACAAAAAAACTTAAATGATTGGATTTGAAATTTCAGAGTTCCTGAAATCCCCAAGGATTTCAGCAGATTTCATTTCGTCTTGTACTCGTAAAAAAGAAAGAAAAAACATCTTCTTCACAGAGTCCAAGGAAACCATAGCATTGCTCCGCGTGGCGACACCGTACAGTTCCTCTTTAATTAAATCTGCCATTAATCCTCTTGCCGCAACACGTAGTCAAAAACCATCACCCGTCCGAATTGGATCACCCCAGGTACCTGACTGAAGCAAATTACAAACGAACGGTTAAAATTAATTTTTTAACTTGGCACGAATCCCAAAACAACCCCCTATAATTTCTACCGGCGTCAGATTTGACTTTGAACCAGATTAGGATTAATCTAAACCGTCCACTTGTAATTTGTTTGAGTCAGGTACCTGGGAGGATATGGATGCCGACCCCTGTTTTATGAATTCATATCCTCTGAGATATCTCAAACTTTGCGTGACTTTATGGAAAATCCCAACCGTTTAAATACGTTCTACACGAATCTCAAAGCACACATAATACTTATCCCCTACACCACCCCCGAATAGGCATCACGCAAAAGTTGAGATATCTCAGAGGATACGCACTTTGCTTTTATGGCATGATCTTTTTATTATATGATCTTATCCATCTCTCTCAAACACACACACACACACACTAACCAAGTAACCATGGAGAAATCGGTTGAAGCAGCAGCAGCAGCAGCTACTCCAAACAATTCCAAAAAGCAACGGCCAGGCCCGTGCGGTTGGCTAAGAGAGCACCGGGTCAGCTCTCTGACCCGTTACAAGCAGCGTCTTGTGGAGGTTCCATACACAGCCACTGTATCTGATACAGCGAATGCTCTCCAGGCAAACCATGTATCGGCCATGGCAGTGGCGGCACCACCTGGCCAGTGGATCGGTGCAGGTGGGTCCATGATCCTTGAATCCGACCCGGCAACAGGGGTGGTTAGAAAGCACTACATTGGCATGGTAACAATGCTTGATATTTTAGTGAATATTGCGGAAGTGTCGAAGGAATTGGATGAGAGCATGGCAGTACCTGTTTCGTCAGTGATTGGTCACTCTTTGGAGGGGCTTAGTCTTTGGACTTTGAATCCAAACACGACGATATTGGATTGCATGGAAACCTTTAGCAAAGGAGTTCACCGTGCACTGGTTCCGATCGAAAGCCAGACCAACAATTCTCTTCCAGCAGTCGAGCTTGTGGAGTCTTCGCCTGGTTACAAAATGCTCTCACAGATGGATGTGATAAGGTTCTTACAGGAACAGGACTCATCTAATGAGCTCAAGGACATCTTATCATCAAGCATTCAAGCATTGGGAGCTATAAATGAAAATATCTTTGCAATTACTAAGAATACAAAAGTTATTGAAGCTATCAAGACTATGAGGGCTGTTTCTCTCACCGCCGTGCCTGTAGTTGATGACGACGGAAAAGAATCACTTCAAGATGTAATACAATATTTTGTTAATTTATTTAAATTCCTACTTAATTAGTTTAATTAATTTTCTTTCTGACTCAAGGTTCTATAAATTTCAGGGAAGAGGCAAGCGAGTTGTTGAAACATTCTCGATCACAGATTTGCGCGATTATCCGATGACCCAATTAAGAAAATGGCTAGATTCAACGGTTACCGAGTTCAAAGAGAAGGTGGTAGCACTGAAAGATGCGCTACCAGAAGGAGGTACTGCTATCACTGATGTTCCAAGGAGCCCCAAGTTGATCACATGTTTCCCGGAGAACAGCCTTGAGGAAGTGATAGAGAAGGTGGTAGAAAACCATGTGCACAGAGTGTGGGTGGTCAACGAGCAATCTTTGTTGCTCGGGCTTGTATCGCTGACCGACATTTTGCATGCTGTAAGAGAGTCAGCTTTGAAGTTGGGATAGAGACATGCAAGACATTGTATCACACTAGATGTCATCAAGTTTTTCTTAATCTGTACCGTATTTAGTTTAGCCGTTTTGTGTCGTTTGGAGTTGGCTTTCAGAAACATTTGTCTAACCTCTTTTGTTGTATATATCTTTCTGTTCTTGTTGCATTCTTTTTATTCTGCTTTATTGTCATCTTAACAAAAAGAAAACAGAATTCCGGGTACTACAAATAAAATGGCAAGCAAGCGACTGTTTTATCTGATAAGAGGATACAGCAGCTGGAGAGGTTTATAAATAGGGATATGAATCATGAGCTAATGATAATAAATAGATCCCCGAGTATCATTATAATTACTTCTGTAAATACGAAAATTCTGTAGATTTATTTCTTTATTTAACGAAATTGATTGGTACGCAATTACTTGCCGCCTAAAAATATCAATAAAATGTCTATATCATTCCGGAACAACTTGAATTTGACCCTGCTTCGAGTCGCAGTCAGCAATTCTATTCATCTAAAAGCTTCAATCAGATAATACTGTCTTTTACGGATAGTGTGCATAACTAGTGACTAGTCAGCTCGCAAAATTTCATAAATAGTTGAAAGAAGTTGGTATAAAATTCCAAGTCCCAAGCCACCCTCCTTACTCCTCGCTGATTTAATCAACAAAACATGGTCGTAACCCCACCCCCCGTCCAGAACACACCGACACACACATCGATGCACAGGTTAAGGTACTTGTTCACATATCGCTTCGTCGCTAACACACAAGAAATACATACAAAGATCTATCTAGAAGTTAACTATTTGAGTTTCAGAAGGCAAAAAGAACTAACAGCAGCTTAAGCTCTACACATACAGGGAGTGAGGGGGTTCTCCCATAGGTCGTAATTCGGAAATGTTCCCTCTGGTAAGCCTGTTCTCGTTTGATGTGTTATTGCCACATCCTCTACGAAAGAAGCCCAGCCCATGTATGGGTCACCGAAGGATTTCGACATCAGGCCCTTGTCAGGCTTGATTGACTTTAGGCGGTGGCCCATGTATCGACGGGCCCCAATGATCAGCTTTGCAAAGTTACCGCCATGCGTCATGACAAACACATCAGATTTCAAGCAGACCAAGAAGTCCAGTGCTGCTAGGCTTGTCACATGCTTTCTGAAATGATCCATGTCCTCTTTGCTTGCTAGATCTTCCTTGGTTACCTAAACCATGATTACAGAAGAAATGTATATTTAAGTGAGCACTAATCTGTTACAAGTCATGTTTATAAAAATTTATTCTACGCTTTAATTACCCATATCCTAATGCTCTATATATTTCCTGCTAACCACAACAGGACTGCAGTCACAACAGAAATGAAAAAGAAAAGAAAAAGACTAGGCGGGATCCGACCATCATAATACTAAAAAATTCAAATTCAAAACCTTTATTCAACCTAATGCGAACTTGTCTAAATGTCACAAAGTTCACATCAGTATAGCACAAGTGTTAGAAAACTATAGTTTATGATAGTGCGGAGAGTATACCAGATTGGGGAACATGTTTCTAAGAGGAGCCATCCTGTTCTTTCCTCCATAAACCTGTCCAGAAGCAACGTATATCTGTGTCTCTCTTGGATACCCCATTGCCCGTAATATGACGGCAACCTCCCCTGGCTCAAGAGGACAGCGACCTTCCTTTCTCTTTTGGAGAGCTAGCGGCCAGAGGTGAGATCCATTCTGCATGCAGATAATTTCTCAAGTGAAAGTCCAATTATTGGGGTGTACTTGGTTTTACTTTTACCAGTAAGATGTCCTGTACAGCTTTAAAATGGCACAGTTTTATTCCACGACAGTACCTTGTACCGACGAGGCCATTCCTTTTGCCTGTAAGCAGCCATCATTGCTTTCTCCTCTCTGGTTCCAACAAAATCACAGAAGGAGAGGCCCACCATTCCCTTCTCAAATCTCAGATGAAGAGCCCTTTTCAGCCAAACAAAGACAAGATAAACATGTCAAGCCTAATAGCAGTTATGTTTGAAGAGGAGTCTAGAAAATAGGAAATAACATGTCTTACATATATGGATTCAAACCACCGGTGCGGTTTCGCATTCTAGCAGCCAGTTTATCTGCCATTTCATCAATATCTGGTAGAAATTTCAGTGCATGATAGTTGACCCTGCACCTTAACCTATTTATCTCAGTAGGAACATTATCATACCTGGGAAGACCAGAATCCAATATTAGGAAGTAAGATAAATTAATAAATCAATGCAGAAATCAAGCTAAAAGCAACGAAGATAATTCACAAACCCTAGTCTGTCAACAAAAGGCTTTAGGGACATTATCTTTTTCTCTTTAACCCTGGGAAGCACATTATCAATGTAGAACTGAGCTGATGCATATTTGGGTATGTTTTTTACTGTGCGCCTGCAGAAAAAGCCATGAGAATAGAAGGTCAATAATATGAAAACTAGGTGACACTGCAATAGAAAAGAGTACATAAAATATTTCGGTACCGAACTTTATGCTGGTGAAAAGCTCAGTCTTTTCTGTAAACCAATCTGGAATGTCCGGAACTATCCGGACATCATCCTTCAAGTAGTTAATGAAATGATCTACATCAAATATGTCTTCAAACTTCCTACACGTTAGAAGAAACATCAGCAAATTATAGGAAATATCACAGGAACAGACCTTATAATAGAACTGTAAGCGGAAGCTGCTGAAGGCAATTCAAAGCATTATAAAAGTTTTCAAATGTACAGTGCATTAATTGGAAGTTTGCGGGTTCACTACAAGTAATGTACTAAACTAACTTTGGTATTTTATGCTATCTTGCGGAATTAGTATTGTCAAACACCTATGCATTACCTAGGAGGAATAAACTGTGGAAAGCACTAGCACAAGGTTGTCATGTCAAGTGCAGCACAGTTAAATGATAAAAACTCAGTAAAAAATAGCAACTTAATATTAGAGGAAGTTGACAACAAAAGTAATGGAGCAACTTACGTTTGATCTTTCCATATTTGATCCTGCTTTAGAACGGGCAAAATAAGAGTTGCATTCATTATTTTGGCGACAGCAACAGCATTACATATCTACATGGAGAAATTTTTAACAATTCATCAAAAGCGATTCTATTAGCATGCAAGTAGTAACAACCAAGGTTAAATTTGACGGGAAAAAAAAGGCTTCTGAGATCCCCAAAGAAGGCCACTGTCAAGATTTTCAAAAAAAAAAAAAAGAGATCCCCAAAGAAGAAAAGGATAAAAGAGAAAGTAGGAACAATAAAATGGAATTAAACAAGATAAATTTAACAGTATAACTGCAAAAACAGAACTTACAGCTATTCTCTGCTGGTTCAGACCTCCCTCGGCATGAATAAATATATAACCTGAGGTGTCATTCTCCGAAGGCACATCTGAAAAAGATAAACATAAGGTATCAGAGGGTTGTGTGTGTGAGTGCGCAACAGAGGGACAGGGATAGAGGCCACAAATCACAAATGGCAATGGTTGCTTTAATTATATGGTCGCATTATTGTGTATTTTGATAATATTCCAAACCAAATGAAAAACTCTTGTGAAGTTCCTAAATTATAGCAGCTAAAATTCATATGGTTACCATGTTGTTTTTACCTTTACTATCTCTTTTGTCAGGAACAATTAGATACAAAAACAAAACCAGTAATGATGATAAAAATAGTGAAAAAGCTAAAGTTGCCTGAAATTTCATTTGGACGACGCTCAGCACATGGCTTCCATGAAGTAGCTGCCGCATGGGGGTTCTCCCATAACGATGTAGGCTCTTTTGTCTTTAAAAAAATATAAGTCTAAGTTAAAAATGTAAAAAGTATCAATACAAAGAAAAAATAGCAGATAAGTACAAGGAACTGACTGGTGGACAGTGAAGAGTAATGCCTTCCTTTTTGCATATGTAAGGTTCACTCTGAAAGAGATCAAATCGATGAAGACATCAGTGGCAACATTAATGAAACAATTTTCTAATCTCAAATTGAAGGTAAAAAAGATACTCAGCCTTGATACAGCAAAACAACTAATAATAATTAAACAATTGCCAACAAATGTACAGAGTTAGCAATTGACACAAAAGCACAATCGACCGGCCTGGAAAGTGAGATCCACCAGAAGAAGATCTATAACGTGAAGGCAATTGGATAGTTGAAGTTTGGTTCATTTCATACGAATTTGAACCAAAAATACTTACCAGATGTTTCCAGATACAAGAAAAATACTTACCAGATGTTTCCAGATACAAGAAAAATACTTACCAGATGTTTCCAGATAGAAGGAATGGAGAGAAGAAGCAGGAAGAAGGTAAAGGAGAGGAAGGCGATCAAAATCCGATAAGAGAAAGAAGCGGAAGGGGATCTCGGATCCTCCAGTGAGAGAAGCGAGCGGAGAGGAGACGGTAGGCTGAGGATAAACGGCGAGGTGGCTCGGTGCGGGTCCTTATCCCGATCCAGGTCGTGATCGGAAGCGGCAACGGAGGAGGGGAGAAAGGGAGTGGCAGCGGCAGCGGAAGCATCTTCTCGTTTCACTGGCGATGAACCTGAGGCGCCACGGCTGCGTTCACCAGAGTACCTTAGCTCCGCCATTGCATCACAATGCAAGTTGATAGTGGGAGTGTGAACAACATCTGTCAAACCAAAATTTAGTCTATTCTCTTCTCTTTTTTTTCTTGTTAGCTTTTCCTTTTTCTTAATTTCCTGTTATTAGTGGATTTTGAATTTTAGTAGATATCGGAATGTTTTGATCGATTTTGTTCTTTTATTAAATTTTTTTTTTATGAATGTTTAATTTGTAATTTGAATTAAATTTAAAGTTAAAATTAAAATATATTTTTTTAATTATAATTGATAATTAAAATTATAGGTTAGAAAATAAAAAATTATCAGTCAGACTATTGTAAAGTATAAGTTAAAATATTTTTTTTTATCGAGTGCTTAATTAGTTAATAAATTTAAATATAATTAGTTCTTTAAATCTAATTCGTATTTTATCTCTCCTCCGACAAAAATTCTGAATCACCCATGATTATAACCCTTATTGAATCCAACTTTCTGTCGAATCAAACTGATACATGATAAATTATTCAAATAAATTAAAATCATAAAATTATTAAACTAAATCATAACATTATTAAACTGAATCATTTTGTATATATCAATGGTTTAAATAGCGTTTATCGTGAAATAGCGTACGGATTAAAAAAAATCGCGCTATGCTCAAATAGCGGCGCTATAGCGCGGAATAGCGCGCTATAGCGGCGCTATTTGAGCATAGCGCCATAGCTTTTTTGGTCGGAAAACGCTATAGCGGCGCTATAGCACGCTATTTAAAACACTGGTATATATAATGTTTGATGTGACTTTAAACTATTAAAATTTGGGACTTTTAACTCGTTTGTATTACTATTTTTAATTTAGTGTTTGCTAAAAAAAAATAACCTATATGATTTGCTGATTTTTTTATTAATAGAAATAATTATAATAATAATTATTATTATAATAAAAAAATATCGAAATAGGAGTAGAATTTGGTGAAATCTCAAAATATAGAAAGAACGGGATGGTTTATCCCATCCGCGAGACGGGATAAACCATCACGTCAAGCTAATTTAATCTTTAATCCGCAAACTCGCTTAATTAAAAAGAAAAAAAAAAAAAAAAGCTGGACGGGATAGTGTATCCCGTCTAGGACCAGTTCATTTAAATAATTTATCAGCAAACAAATATTGGAGATGCAAAACAAAAAATTGAGTTTTGGACGGAATCAACTATCCCATCTGTGGTTTTTTTTTTTAAGGATTAACAAGTTTGTGTAATTAAAAACAAAATTAGCTGGACGTGACGAGCAGGATAAATCATCACGTTCTTCCTATATTTTAAAATTTCATCAAATCCTACCTCTATTTCGATATTATTTTTCTATTAATAAAAAAAACGGATATGATTTGACTCGATCGTGAAACCATCAAACTGAATCATTATACTACTGAATCTGAGCTGAATTATAAGAATATCTTCTCTCACTGTTTAAATTTTTCGATTTTTTATTCGTTTGTATTGATATTTTTGATTCAACAACAATGTAGGTATCGATATATCTCTATTTGTCAATTCCAACTTCTTTAATTTAATGTATAACAAATTAACGTATATTTGACGTCTCTATATTTATTTTTCATAATAACGTATGCATTCACAATAAAACACAAGTGTGTGTTTGTTCATTTAACAAATGAATTAAATATTTCACATCTTATTGATATTTTTGATTTAACAACAATGTAGGTATCGATATGTCTCTATTTGTCAATTCCAACTTCTTTAATTTAATGTATAACAAATTAACGCATATTTGACGTCTCTATATTTATTTTTCATAATAACGTATGCATTCACAATAAAACACAAGTGTGTGTTTGTTCATTTAACAAATGAATTAAATATTTCACATCTTATTGATATTTTTGATTTAACAACAATGTAAGTATCGATATGTCTCTATTTGTCAATTCCAACTTCTTTAATTTAATGTATAACAAATTAACGTATATTTGACGTCTCTATATTTATTTTTCATAATAACGTATGCATTCACAATAGTACTTGGAAAGACCTGATTATCACAAAATATTGTTCTGACCCTTCTCTACATAAATCATTCTTTTGGTTAGCAATAAGTAGACTAGAAGCTTTAGGTCACACTAGTATTAGTTTTGAACCAGGTAGGATTAATTCCACAGTCAAATTCTGGAAAGATATTTGGTACCAACACTGTTCATTAGCTACTAGATTTTATCAAATATATCAACTTTGCACCAATAAAAAAGTCCTATTAGCTCATGTCATTGCATCCCAAGGGACTGTTGTACAGTTTAGGAGAATTTTAGTTGGAACTGATCAAGCTGAATGGCCCCAAATACTATCAATTGTAAACTCCACACGACTTCTTGACTCATTAGACACTTTACTTTGAAGATGGAAAGTTTCAGGGAAGTTCTCCACTCATTCCATTTATAGTTTGCTCAATAATAAGAGAGTTATGACTTCTTACCCTCTCATCTGGTGGACATTACCAGTGCCTCCTAAAATTAGAATTTTTATGTGGCTCACCATGCATCAAAAAATATTGACTAAAGATATTCTAGCTAGGAAAGATTGGGTAGGAAATAAACAGTGCCACTTTTGTACAGCTCAAGAAACCAGAGATCACATGTTCCTTAATTGGTCTTTAGCTCATCAAAGATGATTTTATCTGAGTAAAAGTCAGCATTTTCTATCTCAATGGTCTACTTGAGAGGCTGGGAGGATATCTTTTATCATACTCTTACTCTACCCAAATTTGAATGCATTGGATTGTTAGTGGTACTTAGTGTTATTTGTTGGACAATATGGAAGCATAGAAATGATGTTTGCTTTAATGACATTCAACCCAAATCTGTTAGAACTTTAATTTTTCTGATTAAATCTTTAATTGATTATTGGGTAGGAAAAATAAAGAAGCCAGCATATGAAGCGGCACAAACATGGATGCCAGTAATTGAAGATGCCATTCCCCTTAATGTCATTCCCCCTAACATGGAGATGGTTGCTTATGTGGAACCAGATGACATACTGCCACCTGCAGCCTCTGGTGATCTGACGTTATCCGGATGAAGAATTACTTCACCTTTTTTGTAGTTATTATGCATTTCAACCCAATGTTAAATGGATTATGTTTAGCTTGCTTAGAATACTTTTGGTCCCTAGCCACGAATGTTAGTTGGCTTATCTGCAATTTGTTGGTTGGATTAAGTGTGCAGTTGCTAAACCTCCGGTTAGCATTTATTTTGGTAATGTATCTCAGTCGCTTGACTGAGTTACTGATGTAATTAACTGTTTCAGTAATGAAACGGCTTTATAGCCTCTATTTAAAAAAAAAGTTTCCAAATCCGGTTACACGGAATAATATAATCATATGCTAAATTTGCAGAAACTTTGATAAATGATAACCAATCATCTCTCCCCTCTTTTTTTTTTCTTACTCAGAACCAGTGTTGTAAATAGCGGTATGCGCTTGTCAGACGGACATAGTACCGCCAAACGATTAATCAGGAATAATCGGTCATAATCGAAAAAAATCGACCGATTAATCGGAAAGTTCCTTAACAGTTTGGCCACCACCAACGACTAATCGGCCGATTAATTGATCTAAACGGATGTTTTTTACAACACTGCTCAGAACACATCAAACACCCTGACAAAAAAAATAAAATCATGTGTGACGACCTTGCTAGGTTAAAATTCTATCAAACGGAGTGTTTGGTAGTTTTTGGTGAATTTGAGTGAGATTTGATGGAGTTTGCTGGTTTGCCTTTTGAATTTCTCTGTGGCTAAATATGCAAGCACTTGTCAGTTGTCATGTGATCATAAAATCATGAGAAATGTATATATTAGATTTTTCTGAGAAAAATATGAATTTCGAGCCTTTAAATTCCATTAACAATGTACCGATGATATCCAATTTTACAAAAATTTAGAAAATAAATAACAAAAGAATAATGAGAAAGGAAGTAATTTAAAATGTATATTTCACAATTTTGACAAAACATAGTTCACATTAAAAACTTTGTTTGCATAGAACCAGCTTCCGAACTCATTTTGTCCAGTTCATAAATTTAGCCTTTTATTAAAAACAACAATGAAGAAATTTTAATTAGAAAAAAAGAGATGAGTAGAGAATTCAACTAATATATAAGAAAGTGGCGATGCACTGACTGTGATCGGAAGGAAGGTGGTATGTAACTTCAATTCAATTCAATGGAGATGAATTGAATAGAGATGAGTTGAGATTGAAATTTTTAGATCGGAAACAAAACTATTGCAAGAAGAATTCATTATAGTAGTATTTTAAAGTGGGCAGATAACTTCTTTTATTTACTAAGCATGTCATTAAAGATCTTAGTTAGGGTTTGCTTAACCAATGCAGAAAGAAAGATAGCAGTAGCAGAGAATAGACAAATAGGTAAAAATCGATAAGGAGAACACACTCGTTATCTTATCGGAACTTTTGTCTTTGTCAAAATTTCTTATCTGACTTATCTCGGTAGCGTTGAGAAGAAAGAGAGACTATTTTTTGTTTGTCTTTTTCTCAAAGCAAAAATTTCAGTTAGATTTTATTTAGTCATTTGACCCATCTTCTCAAAGCAAAGTATGGTACTATGGTGCTACGCCAACACTATTACTGCCGCTTAAGCTTAATCAAACAAGAATAATTTATGGTGACATTATTTTACACACAAATATTATACTTGTATAACTTTATGCTCCAGCCAAACGTGAGGTACAAGAGGAAAAAGGCACGCTGGTTGCCAAGCATTAGGATTTATCTTTGTACAGTTGAGCATTACTTAATTCATTAATTGTATACAACGCTTCAAGCTATTCCCTGTTCTTAACGGATTGGCTATAACATATCGAGACTAGCATGCCACAGTTTCTTCCTCACAATCATAACCTTCTCTTTCTCTCCATCGGATGAAAGCGAATCTGCTTTGGGAATCACTTCTTGCGACCAGTCATCCCACCTAAGTGCCTTCAACAAAGTCTTGATGTAATTTATGACAGGAGCCTTGTCTCTGAAAATAACATAACCATGAGGCCTCAAAATTCGATCCATCTCAAGAAGCAGATCCTCAAAGCTGCAGCCTTGCTTTTGTATTTCTGAAAATAGCATCCATGAATGGAGCAGGTCATATGTGCGTGGATATGTAGAGAAAGACTCACACCTGCGTTTTAATTGAAGTTATTAAAATTAACTCAAATCTTAGATCAAAAGAAAATTATATTGTAATGTAATGGAGATGCAAAGAATTAGACATCTTTATGCACCAGTCATGTACTGTTCCGATTAAGCCTCGGTCATATATGATCTTCAGCTTGTTAGATTCGTTGGCTGGGACGATATTCATTACCCAGACATTCATATTCACTAGAGATGCTGCAAAACCGCCTAAGTTTGCATTCATATCCATAATATTCCTAAATGAATTCTTCTGTATCTCCAAACTCATTTGCTTCCAGTATTTTACTCTCCTTGAGCGCCAGATATTCTGCATTTGCCACAGTTCACGACATAATTTACATAAGAGTAAATATGTACAAAAGAAAATTATTATAAACACTCCCTCCCCATTAATAGGCCAGAAATTGACAAAAGATACTAGTCTGATTAAAATATATGCTGGGAATGCCAAGACTTACATTGTCATGGAGGAACTCATCAGAACTGATTCCAAGTTCTTCAAGACGAGGTGGTGGTGTAGTAAGTCTCTTCGGCCAGGGAAGGAGTCCACTTCCCATTGCTCTATCAACTCCTACACCGTCATTTAACATCAAAACTTAGTCCAACCAATATATGAGAGTAAGTATTTCGAATCTATAGATAAAATAAACAATCAAACTAACGTTTCGAGTAAGGAGTGATGCAAGCATTCAGCGGCACATTCCAAGCCGCATCAGGATCATCCCCCTGATCGCACATTGGAGGGAGAGTCCCAATGTTTCTTCTCAAATAGCATCTGTTAGTCAAGGGCTTAACCCAAATAACTGTTTGATCTTGCTTTGACGCAATCTGCCAACACATTCTCTTAGCAAAATCACTCATCTCAGCCCAGATGCGTCTATTTTTCTCATCCAAAGCATAGGCCTCAGGAGAGGAATACACAAAATAACCACCTGGTCTTAGCACCCGATCTAACTCTAGCAGCAAAATGCCATCTCTTTGAAGCCAATCAATCCTGCATGCAAGGAAATTGGCCTTCAGATTTTCGTTACAGTACCAGTTTGTAGATGCTGAATATTCTAATAATTACCACTCAATAGCTATTCTACTTGAGTCATCTACTTGCATGTAATATAACATTTTTTATTTGTCATCCTTTTGCTTCGGCACCAATGAGTTATATTTACTGGCCAGTACTATAAACCTTGCCTGCAACGAGAGCAGTGAGCCATCTCAAAGGAGCGACTTGGATAAGGCAACCGTCTGGTCCCCAGCACACCAAGTGTTGATGCTATGCCTCTCTCTAGTGCGAACTGGATCTGGTTTTCATGCACATCATTTGGAGCAAGAGACATGGCAAGTATGTCATGTAAGAGTAGGTATGCGCCGAAGCTGGCGACCCCACAACCAACATCAAGCACTGTTCTTATGCTCCCTTTGTTGTTCAGTTTGTCTTGTGGGAACCTTAGCATCTGTAGAAATGTATGAAGTATGAATGAAGTCCCAACATATTAGCACTTTGGATATACTTTTTCTGTGTCCTAATAACACTATTTTATTTTCATATACCAATAGTTCTTTCTTTTCTAGGCAGCTTAAAGCCAACAATTACGGTGATAGATATTGGCAACTGGCACCATATCGATCAATTGATGTATGCTATTGATTATTTTTTATTTATATATATATATATATATTGGGCATGCGGAGGAGGTGATTGGAATTTTTTATTTTATTTCCTATGTGTGGTTTTTTCCTTGCATTCGTGAAAATTGCCACAAACAGCTTATGTTGTTTAAATGGAACAAGAATCCTAGTTAACTATGATAGCAATAGCATTGAGAATACAATAAGTTCCAAACTATAAAGTATAAAGAATAATTCAGTTCATGGATGTGAAGAAGTTTAAGCCAAAATTTGTAGGAGGCATCTATGCATGATACATCTGACCTGTTCCATACCTGAGCAATATGCACAATGTACTTATCAGCTCCAAAATGGAAGTGGGTCCCGCCACCAGGGAAATTGATTTTGTCACCATTTACAAGCATCCACCTTTGATCAGACTTCTCAGAAGCAAGGTGAGTGTGTGGTATATTTGACTTCCAGATCTCATCCCGGCTTGCCGGCCACCTTATTGGTACCTTTACTTAAATATAATAGACAACATTAAACCAAGGATTAACACACCATGACTCAAGAGACTAAAAGTTTTTTTGGTTGAGATCTGATACTGTTAGTGATCCAAATAATCTATTTAGCATATGTCATTTATCTTGCTTCCTTGTTCATTTTGTGTTTGGTTGCACCATTTGAGAGTAGTGTAAGATTAGTAGCAGGACTTAAAGAGTCAATTTAGGAGGTATTTAGTTGAATTGTAGCTTGTATGGTACAATAGAGTCAATTGAGTTTAATTTGAGTTTAGCGAAAATCGTGGGTACCGGTGCTTTTAAACTGATTATCCTTGAATTAAGAGTTTAAGACTAAATGCAGATGACAATAATACAAGAGAAATTAAAAGGTGGTTCAAAACTAAACCTTGTAACCAGAAGGGGGTGGAATGAGGCAATTGTACCTCCGCGATTGAGGTGGACAATGCCTCTCATAGTGCTCCATTAGTGAAAGATTAAGCTTTAATCTCATCTGGTAAAGCAGGTTTCTATCAGAACATGGTATCAGCTCTGACAATCTCTTGTCACACACCTGAAATTTTTTTATGAGATGCAAGTATTTATCTCATTAGTTTTTACAAATTGCATTGTTTGCTGCTTTTGACAGAACATGTAAATATCTCCAACAACTATCAATCTAAAAAAAATTAAACTAATTGAAAAGTTCACACATTATGTGCTGCTGGTCACATTTGAATTTCCAATTTTCCATTAACGCATTTAGAAAATTGCAACAACACACACACACACAGTTAGCAATAGAGAAGGAATACAGGGAAGGAGGTGGCAGTGAGGTTAGGCGCGAGCAAGAGCAAGGCACGGCCACCACCTTGTCCAATGACGTGGCGGGAGAGAGGAGCCGTGGTGGGGTCATAGCTGTGAGAAGGACGGAGGCTGGGAGCGAAGGTGGTGCCATAGAAGAGGCAGAGAAGAGAGAGGCAAACTACAGAACCAATCAGTGTATAAGAGAAGAGCCTTCGCCTCAGGCCAAACCCTCGACTCTCCTCCTTCCGTTGTTTCATTTTCTTTTTCTCCCTTCTCTTTTTCTGAGCACTCGACAGTCGACAAGAAGAAGTGAAGAACAGTAGCGGAGTAATGACATGGCGAGGGGGGGCGTGGGGTGTGAAGTGTGAACTGAACCTTGAACCCTGCGCAGCAGGCAGGGGACAAGTTCTACGCTCACCGATGGTCACCACACCGCTCTTACTTACAAGTGGGTCCATAACCCTAAAGTAACCCAAATACGGTTTGAGATAGAATGTACCTAACTCTTTTAATATTCGTGCCAAAACAAATCGGACGGTTATGATCAAAACAAAAAATTTGGGTTACTTTAGAGGATCTGAATTCGGAGTTTCCAAATGTCAGTGCCTCGGTGGTAACTGGAAATGTAATATTGACGCACTTTATTCCTTTGACTTTGACTTTGACTTCATTTACATGCCCTTTCAATATTTTTCTATCTCCCTCAACACTTCAATTTATCATATTTATTCTTTAACTGTTAGAAATAATTTTTATTTAACCATTTAATTTACTACAAGTAAATTCAATCTAAAATTTTCGTTATACTCATCTTCTCTCTTTTTTTCTTTGAATTCTATCTCCGATCTTCTCTCTTGTATGTAAGGATCCAATCAAACTTTTGAACTAAACATAAACACATGTGGAGATCAATCATACAAGAAAATTGCAAAAAATGAGGATTGATCTTATAATACAAAATCATTTTACGAAAAAAAATAAAGATCAATTTGACTCCATTTTCTCTTCTTCCTTCCGTTGATTGCATATTCATTTTGTATTTTTTTTTATTCAGTCTACATGCATCAGACCGATTTTTTATTAATAGAAAAATAAAATAAAAATCGATAACAAGAATGTTTATGGAGCAATTCAAAATTAAAAAAAAATCATGATAGTTCATAACGTTCAAATTATACTATCACAACGTTCAAATTATTTAAGATAATTAAATTTTTAATTAACTGAAGAACGGAAAAAAAGGACTGAACGTTACCGTATATCACATCCAGCAATAATGAGAAAAAAAAAAAAAAAGTCATAGATAAAGTCCCGTTTTGAATTTCATTGAAACATGCGAAGTGAAATTAGGCAAAAACAGATGGATCAATATTTGATGCGAAATGAAGGTACTTATTTCCAAGGATCACAAGTAGAATAAATTAGATTAGCACGAGCTTCATAGGGAGTTCAGCTTGGGTCCGATGCCCATTAGATCCAAAGTGGTTCCAATGGGTTTGCTCACCATCGGATCTGCTTTAGGATTCGCGCTCACACTTTTGTGTATGCTTTAAAATTCGTGCACGCAAATCTTAAAAAAGATATGATGGTGAGCGAACCCATTAGAACCACTTTGAGTCCAATGGGCATTGGACCCAAGCTGAAGTCCTTCATAGGTGCACGCTCCCGAATAATGTTAAAAAACAGATGTGCTCTTTTTTCTTTTTTTTTCATTATTGCTGGACGTGATTTACAATAACGGCCAATTTTTTGTTTTTTGTTTTTTTTTTGTATTTTTAATTAATTACAGAGTTCATTATTGGAATTTAATTATGCATGAATTGTTTTTTGCTGCCACTATTTTTCTTAATTAAAAATAAATGGAATTGGTCATACGTTATTTAAATAGGGAGGACAAATAAGGAAAAAAAATTAAGAGTTGAGAGGCGTATTTTAAAAATTGAAGTGTCAAGACAGAAATAAGAAAATTAAATAGAGTTGAAGGACACAGAAAAGTAACTCTTTTCTTTTTATATGGTGATTCTCTTGTTCAGATAGAACAAAATAAGAAAAATTATTGGTTAATTGAAAAATATTTTATGTTACTTTTTAGAACAATATTTTAGAGAAAGGCGGATATATAAAACTTAATTAATTATAATTTTTCCAAAAGTAATTTTTAATTAAAAACTAGGGTTGTTCTCCACAAAAATAATAGAAAATGAAGAGACGAAATGATATGGTGGGCAGAAAAATAAAAAGGTGATAAAAATGTGTTTATCTTCTCAACACTTTAATTAAAAAAATGACAAAAACGATTAATTTGATGGGTAGAGAAGGTCAATTATTTTTATTCATCATCTTTATAAAATTATGTAACATATCACTTTATATTTTTTTTTCCCTTTTCTCATCTTTCCTCCTCTTTGTTAGCTCCTTCAAGCATGATCCAAGATTATACAGAGAATCAAACTAATAATTTGTAATAATATTATAAGGAGGGATCCACTTACACTCTTTTTTTGTGACACTAAATTACACTCTATATTTTCAAAGTTTTCAAAGTCTAAATAGTCGAACAAACCGCTTAACATGATGAATATATTAAAATGTGCTTGCAGATCAAATTTTACATTTTTAAATTTTTTTTTACTATTTATTAAGTATTTTATAAATTATTGTTTTCAGATCATTAAATTTTTGTACACATCTTAATAAATAGTAAAAAAAAATGAAAAAAAAAAGTGTAAAATTTGATCTACAAGCACATTTTAATATATTCATCGCGTTGAACGGTTTGAATTTACTATTTGAACTTTGAAAATATAGAGTATAATCTGGTATCACCAAAAAAAAAAAAAAAAAAAGTTCAAGTGAATCTCTCCTCTAATATTATATACTATAGTCTTGAACTCCTTATTCCCATAATATATATAGTTATAAAATTAAAGAGAGGATCATAGAGACCAATTTATATAAGTATAACAGTACTTGTAACTTCAGTGTTCATGCAGGTTTGGTCACATCTTCATTTAATTTCTTTCTGTCGAACTTAATGATAAGCCTAAATTTCATATACATTTTTGGTAGAATTTGGTCTCTAAAACTATCCCTCTCTAAAACTATCCCTCTTTATTAGTTTAAAGCCATTTTGTTTAGATATCACACCAAGTTCGAGATACTGCTATATTCTGATGTGTTTTCAGGTATTAGAAGCAAATGAGAACAATTTGGAGCAAGTCCAGACGCAAACAGCTCACTGCCACTTTTTCGCACCATTATTGCGACCCGCAATTCCTATGATTGCGACCCGAAATTTTTTCTCAGCTTCTTATTTTTGGGCTGTTAGAGGCCCAGAAGGGCATATATAGACGGGGGCTCTTGGAGAGAAGAGGGAAGCCGCCATTTTCACACCACACAACAGCTGGGAACGACTCAAGAAGCTAGGTTTTCAGATCTAGGGCGATTTGGAGAGGAAAAGCTTGAGGGAGAAGAGATTTGTGCTTGGATTTGTATTCTCTACTCTATTTTCCTTTCTTTAGGCTTTGGTAACAACTTATTTGTCCCCTTTGTAACTGTTTGTGCCCCTATGAGAGGCTAATCTCCTCTCTAGGGGCGATGGCATGTAAAACTCGAAACTAGGTGCACTCTATTTTACTCGATTTGTGGTTTTTATTGACTATTAGCAATTTACTCTTTTAATGCTTGATTTATACATGGATTGGGTGGTTTAACCTTACTCCTCCGATACATGAATTTAGGGATTTATCCAATGAGTAAAGAATAGGTAATTAGGACGAAGTACTTAACCGAGAAGTCCTAAGTATCCTAAAAGTACGATAATAGCCCGCGAAGTACTTAACCGTGAAGTGTACGCTATTATCAATGACTAAAAATCACTTGTGTTAACTCCCCGATCAAAAAGAGTAAAGAATAGGTTATTAGGACGAAGTACTTAACCGAGAAGTCCGAAGTAACCTAAAGGTAAGATAATAGTCCGCGAAGTACTTAACCGTGAAGTGTACGCTATTATCACCTTAAACAGGATGCCCACGTATGCTTTAGAAACATGAATCGAGTAGATTGAGACCCTAGTGGATAGGAATGCCAAAGCCCCTAGAACTCCTACACTTGAATCAGACCCCAGACATTTATTATTTGCTCTTTTCAATTTAATTAGATTTAAAAACCAACCCAAACTCCGGTAGTCTAGCTTAGTGAATTGGCGAGAACCAGTACTTTACGAGTTGTCCCTGTGGATTCGACACCCGAACTACTACTTGACAAGGTTGTATGCTTGCAACCAAATTAGGTGTATTAGGGTTCATAAATAGCTATAGAAAATCACCATCAAGCTTTTGGCGCCGTTGCCGGGGACAACGGTAAATATTGGTTGTAGCTTTAGTAATTAAGACTAGACATTTTTCTTTTATTCTATATTTTTTTATTTCATTGGGTCACCTTCTTTTTCTCTTGCAGGATTCACTCTGGCCGATAATCCCAATCTTATTTTCTACCAAAGGAAGAGACTACGAGGAACTAGAAGGGTGACTTCTCCAACCCCAATCAGACCTCGGTGACTAGCTTTCGAGGAGCCGAGAATGGCGGAGTACAATGAAACACAGGATCGGCTCTTGTACAAGACGTGGTCCCTCACCCGCCGCATGCATGCTTGGCATTTGGAGCGAGGTGACTACGAGGATGAGGAGATGCCCGCCCAGCCGCCTCGACGTCGCAGCCGCACTCAACAGCACGACCCACAGACGCCTCATGCGCCCCCGCCACACGGGGGGTCAGATTGATTCAACATCCGCAACATTACCATCACCCATTGTAAGATAATCATGTCTCATTTCTTTTTCTTCATGACTAGAATTGGAGCATTGAGGGCAATGCTCGGTTTAAGTTTGGGGGAGGGAAATTGAGATTGTATCTGCATTTGCACGTAGGGTTTGCATGACTTTCATTTGTTTTCTTTTATTTTCTTTTATGTTTTGGTGGATAATTTTGAAAAATCTGAAAAATTTTGAGGAAAAATTTCGAAGGAATTGATCTTGTTTGGGAATAAGGGAAAGTAACAAGGGAAATTGATCGACCATTTCTAAACTAACACACGGTGAATGGAATTGGAGTTAAGGTTTTAAGGTTTGGTACTTTATGATATTCTTGGGATTAAAGGTTTTTGAATTTGGACTTGTCCTACAATTGGAACCGAACCCGCAAAAATCCAAAAATCAATGTGACTAATCAAGAGAGAGTGGTGTAGTAGCCGGTGGATCATGGATCTCATTTGAAACATTTAAATTTTCAATAGAAAAAAAACATTTAAATTTTCTGTTTTAAAAAAAAAAAAAAATCGGGTTCGGTTAACGGTTAAGTGAACCAACGAATCCGGTTAACCACTAACCGGACCCAAACCAAATTTCCGGTTAACGGTTAACCGGACTCTTTTAAAGGGTCTGGTTAACCGTTAACCGGAAATTTGGTCCGGTTAACGGTTAACCGGTTTGGGTAGATTTAAAATTTGACAACCGGTTCGGTTAATTTTTAAAATTCAATTTATATTTTGGATAAAAATAAAAAAATCGGTAACATATCACTTTATATTATTTTTTTTCCCTTTTCTCATCTTTCCTCCTCTTTGTTAGCTCCTTCAAGCATGATCCAAGATTATACAGAGAATCAAACTAATAATTTGTAATAATATTATAAGGAGGGATTCACTTACATTCTTTTTTTTTGTGACACTAAATTACACTCTATATTTTCAAAGTTTTCAAAGTCTAAATAGTCGAACAAACCGCTTAACATGATGAATATATTAAAATGTGCTTGCAGATCAAAGTTTACATTTTTAAAATTTTTTTTACTATTTATTAAGTATTTTATAAATTATTGTTTTCAGATCATTAAATTTTTGTACCCATCTTAATAAATAGTAAAGAAAAATGAAAAAAAAGTGTAAAATTTGATCTACCATATCATATTAATATATTCATCGCGTTGAACGGTTTGAATTTACTATTTGAACTTTGAAAATATAGAGTATAATCTGGTATCACCAAAAAAAAAAAAAAGGTTCAAGTGAATCTCTCCTCTAATATTATATACTATAGTCTTGAACTCCTTATTCCCATAATATATATAGTTATAAAATTAAAGAGAGGATCATAGAGACCAATTTATATAAGTATAACAGTACTTGTAACTTCAGTGTTCATTTAATTTCTTTCTGTCGAATTAAGCGCAGAAAAGCATACGATCGAACTTAATAGAAACTAATAAGACAGTGTTTTCTTCCTTTTTTTCTCTCATGGTTCAGATTGCTCCTAGTCTGAGAGCTAACCTAATTATAGCCTTTTACAACTCAACTAATGCAAAAGAAAAGAAAAAATAATAATCAAATAGCAATTAAGCCTAATAATAGATAAACCGATCGATATTCTTTCTCCCTCAATCCGCCATCATCGTAATTGACCAATAAATTCTCTGTGAGTTCTGGCATTATATGTTGATGCTTCAATTTTATGAAACTAGCTACATATATATATAGTTCTTAGCTGTTAAAGGATTGATTATGCATCAACACATCTGAAGAGAAGTGAAGGGAACTAAAGAAGAATGGTACGTCTCTTCGGATCGATAGCGATCGTTATTTCGGATTCGTCGGTTTCAAATATTAGATTTTGATATATAGTTTTCCATTTCTATGTGTTTAAGATTTTGTTCTTCTTCTTCGAGATGTATTTAGATCCAACTTCTAACATTGTCATGGTTTAAAAGTTTGTATATTTTTCTTCTTCTTTTTTGTTCATTAATGAGGATGTCCATATAGATCTTTAATGCATATGAAATTGGTTGTTGCTGTAGTGAACTTATCTTAATCTCTTTCTGATGATGATATTTAAACAACATCTGGGTGTTTGTTAAGAGTATTTATGCAACATAGAATGTCAGTCTTAGTGTTGTAAAAAAATGTCCGTTTAGGCCGATTAATCGACCGATTAGTCGTTGGCGGTAATTAAACTGTCACATATTTCTCAATTAATCGACTGATTATTTTTTATTATGACCGATTATTCCTGATTAATTGTTTGTGGTAATCTATCCATCTAATAACCACATACCGTTCTTTACAACACTCGTAAGTTCATCTAAAGCCCTTGATAAATTTGAACTAAATACAAAAAACCACAAATGGTACAATAACAATCCCATTGTATTTGTACCTACCCATGCGCGCAAATACAGGTGTAAAAAATGACAAGTTGAATTTGGAATGAAATCCGCTGCTATTTTTTTTTCCGTAAATAGTATCTCTGTTATTTTTATTTTTTCGAATCCAATTGTTTAATTATTTTAAGAAACAAATCTCAAAGTAACTTTTAAAAAAAAATTCTGTGCACACATTTCAAAACAAAACAATTCAATGATTGAATTTGAAAAAGCAGGATGAGTAAAACACTGTTCCGAGAATAACAGCAGATTTTGATCCGTTGAATTTAGAGGAAAATGGCGCACCCCGGCGTCAGTTAGGATATATCTCCTTGATCAAATGTTACGGAACCAGTGTATCCTTTCCTGTCGTATCTTCATAGTACTACCCTCATACCCTCTAGCTCCGCAAATGAATACAGTTTCTTTGAAGAAGGCGGGAACCGCAAGTGCCGATCACACTATTCAACACAAGATGAACCTTTTTTATGAGGCATTGAGGTTGGAGGACGGGTCGACGGTGCCCAAACCCTAAACCCTACACTTCGTCCCCAACACAATTGTCTATACTGAAATGGAGCTGTAGGTAGGTTTTTAGGGAAAGGAAGGGAAGGGTAGGCCACGGTGATTGATTTGAACACTTCAGTACTGTTAGAAGGAACTAATTTTCATCCCATGTTCTTGTAATGAAGGAGGTAAAATATTTTGTTAATGTTTTCTTTTCTTTCTGATTTCAGGGAACTCCAGTCAACATAATTGTTGGATCTCATGTGTGGCTTGAGGACCCTGGAGTAGCCTGGGTTGATGGTACAGTGGTCAAGATCAACAGTCAAGATGCCGAGATTGAAACCACCAATGGCAAAAAAGTAATTTTTACATGTCATTTTGACAGCAATGCAGCTTATCGTAGCGTTCAAACTACTTAACAGTTTCAATTTTCACGTGTCAGGTTGTCGCGAATATGTCAAAACTGTATCCAAAAGATACAGAGGCACCCGCTGGTGGGGTCGATGACATGACAAAGCTTTCATATTTGCATGAACCGGGAGTACTACAAAACTTGTATACCAGATTTGAGCTGAATGAAATATATGTATGTAGACTGTGCTCTTTATCATGCCGGAATATGTTAATTTATGTATTGTGTGTTTTAATGTGTATCAACAAGTCATACTTTTTCTTTCTTTGACAGACTTACACTGGAAACATCCTAATTGCAGTTAACCCCTTTCAAAAATTACCAAATATATATTCCAAAAAAATGATGGAACAATATAGAGGAGCACAATTTGGTGAGCTTAGCCCGCATGTTTTTGCGGTTGCAGATGTCGCATACAGGTATACATAGCCGCCGTCATGTTTTTTTTTTTTTTCTTTTTTAAAACTTGTTATCGTCTTCCGTTAAGTTCGGAATTGGCTTATTTCATATGTGTAATTTTTAATCAGGGCAATGATCAACGAAGGGAAAAGTAACTCAATTTTGGTGAGTGGTGAGAGTGGTGCCGGCAAAACCGAAACTACAAAGATGCTTATGCAATATCTTGCCTTTCTTGGGGGACGAACAGCAACTGAAGGCCGAACAGTAGAACAACAAGTTCTAGAAGTAAGATAGCTTGCAAAATAGTATATTTTTCTGAATTATTTAAGGTTTGGTTGTAGGAATCAGATGTTACTCTTGGCACGGGACTGTTATGGTTTGAAAACTTCCATTTTTGGGGTTTTCTCTTGCTTGCTTTATGCATAATTGCACAATGAGGGTGCTGGATTAAAAAGCTTAGTTAGGCTTAATTGCAACATTGACAATTAGTTAAAGTTAAATTGGGTTAATTTCTATTGACAATCTGGAGTTTTTACGGCTCTTAACTGAACTTTTGCTTACCTCTATTGACAATCTTTTGCAGTCAAACCCTGTTTTGGAGGCATTTGGTAATGCTAAAACTGTCAGAAACAACAATTCAAGGTGACTATTTTGGATCATGACCTGGATCATGACCTGAGTTTCACATAGTGATAAAAGCATGTGTATGTTTCTAACAATAATTACACATCTTTCTTCAGTCGGTTTGGTAAGTTTGTGGAGATCCAATTCAACAAGCATGGTAGGATATCAGGTGCTGCTATTAGAACCTATCTTCTTGAACGGTCCCGCGTTTGCCAAGTGTCCGACCCAGAACGCAACTACCATTGTTTCTACCTTCTCTGTGCTGCTCCGAAAGAGGCATGTATAGTCTTCTTTCTTTCTTGTTGTTGAAGATATTGCACAGAACCATCTTAGCTTTGTATTATTCGCATTTGCTTTCAAAACAAAAATAGAACCACACTAAGCCTCTTCTTAAGTACTAATGTGGTGGGTAAGGTATGAAAAGCGGTCCTGTTATGTGCCAGATTAAATGACGATTTTCATGAAAGTGTCGCAATTGAATCATGACACCTGATTATACTTTTTGCAAAAAAAATAAAAATAAATAAATAAATATCTTACAAGAAAACATGTCATTTAATTAAACTAGTTAAAAGGAGTGGGGGATTTTCACAATTGAATGATTTATTTCTTATACTCTTTGCCATGTGCTCTTACAGGTGATTGAAAAGTACAAATTAGGCAACCCAAAGTCATTTCATTATCTGAACCAATCACATTGCTATGAGTTGGTTGGTGTGAATGAGGCGAGCGAGTACCTTGCGACAAGAAGAGCCATGGATGTTGTTGGAATGAGCGCAAAAGATCAGGTACTATTCTTGGATCAAGGAATAGCCTAATCTATTGTTTTTTTTTTTCTCTAGAATTAATTTACACTTTGACAAAAATTTGCCCATCTCATTATCTTTTCTCAATAACATTGCTCATGTTCTAATTAGAAAGACGAGAAAAATATCAGGAGGAGTTGAATTGATGATTCAGAACTTAATTGAGTGGAAAAAATCATTTGATGTTTGTCTAAATAATTTGAAATTATGTTAGGGTTTTTCATTTATAGGGTTTAGTTGGTACTTGGTTGTTTTGTCTTTCTATATTGTCCAAGTCAGTGCTTGTGTTTGTAAATATATTCATTATCTTTTTTAACTTTTTACAAAGCTCAGAAACCATCGCGCTTCTTTGCAAATTCTGAAAAAAAATGGGCCGCTTAAAAATTTAGGAAAAAAATAAGCATTATAACTTAATCAAATTCTATAATCGTGCTTTTGTTTTGGTTTTGTTTACAGGACGCCATTTTCAGAGTGGTGGCAGCCATTCTGCATCTGGGTAACATTGATTTTGCAAAGGGTCAAGAAGTTGATTCCTCAATTTTGAGAGATGAGAAGTCTAAGTTCCATCTCAGCATGACTGCTGAGCTTCTAATGTATGCACTGTGATTCTTAAATAACAATTAATATACAAGATTTATGCTTAATTGTTCACCTGAGGGTAAATTGAGACTTAACTGCGTTAAAACAAGGTGTACTTTCTCAATTGAGGTTTAGTTGATGCTTGATAATTACTGATTTGGGAAGCTAGTTCAGTCCGATCATTTTACTATATGTGTTAGGCACTTAGAAGCATTTCTATTCCAGGTGTAATGCAGCTGCACTAGAGGATGCACTTCTTAAGCGTGTAATGGTTACACCTGAAGAAGTTATAAAGAGAAGTCTGGACCCACTGGGAGCAACTGTGAGCAGGGATGGATTAGCAAAGACAATATACTCTCGTTTGTTTGATTGGTAATACTTCAGTAGAAAGTAAACTTAAATTTGTGAAGAACCCTTTTTGTAGTGTTTAGAGCAACAATTCCTGCATTTTTGGACCAATAGAAACTGGGACCTAGCTTGTGGTTAATCTTGAATCCAGTTAGTATTATGCATTTAATATGAACAGATTATGAATAAATTAAGGACAAATTGACTACTCTTTGTATGGTCCATCATCAGTGTTTTAATGAATGCCCTTGGAGTTTTTTTGTTTTAAAACTATAATGCATCGATACTTAATATCCATCAGTTGATCATGAATTAAGTCTCAGTATTTTATAGCAAATTTGTCCTTATCTCAAGATAAGGAGATTATAGATATATATAATTCAAAGTATTAAAGACTAACATATTTCTTTTCTCGGATCTTTCTGCGAATAAAGAGGATTTTTTCTTTAAAAATGCTGGGAATTTAGGGGCTTGTGTGCAATGAGTTGATTATGCTTAGGTTTTGGACTAATTATCTATCTAAATTATAGCTGCTGTCGAAAATGAAAGCCTGGATGCATAACTCGTAATATTTTGTTTTATTTTCAATAGGTTGGTTGATAAAATTAATAGCTCAATTGGCCAAGACCCAACTTCCAAGTCACTGATCGGTGTACTTGATATTTATGGTTTTGAGAGCTTTAAAACAAATAGCTTTGAGCAATTTTGTATCAACTACACCAATGAGAAGCTCCAGCAACATTTTAACCAGGTATAATTGACAAGTATCGTTTGTGTTCTCCATTTAACCCCCTCCCCACCAAACCATGAATAATATTTAATTTTTTGGTATGTTTTGCAGCATGTTTTTAAGATGGAGCAAGAGGAATACACTAAAGAACAGATCGATTGGAGCTACATTGAATTTATTGATAACCAAGATGTTCTTGACCTTATTGAGAAAGTACATCTTACTGGACTTAATGTTACAAACTTGCATTTAAAACTTCGAATGATTTGTAATATTGAATGCACTATTTCGAATTACATATGGCTTTTGTATTTTGCAGAAACCTGGTGGCATAATTACACTCCTAGATGAAGCATGGTGTGTAATTTTTAAGTTCTCCCATTTAATTATAACAATCTATTTCCTTATTGTCATATTTAATCTCATTCTCGTGCTCACTACCAGCATGTTCCCAAAGTCGACACATGAAACCTTCTCCCAGAAGCTGTACCAGACCTTTAAGGTTCACAAGCGCTTCACCAAGCCAAAATTGTCTCGTACCGACTTCACCGTGTGCCATTACGCTGGTGATGTCACATATCAGTCCGATCAGTTTCTAGATAAGAACAAAGATTATGTTGTACCAGAGCACCAGGATCTCTTAGGTGCCTCTAAATGCCCCTTTGTGGCTGGCCTCTTCCCACCACCCGCAGAGGAGTCAACAACAAAGTCATCCAAGTTCTCTTCTATTGGTTCTCGCTTCAAGGTGTGTTATACATTTAGATTTCAGTTTCAGTTGTTAAAGGGTGCTCTTTTTGGAAGCTAAGCCCAATCATTTTTAATCTCAACTGTCAAATCCTTGATTTAAGTTGCTTGAACGCCAGTTGTGCAGACCACATTTGAACTTGCTACTAGTTTGATGTTAGTTGAATTTGGGCTAAAAGAAATATAGCGCTTATTAGATATTGGGCGTGGTTGAGCCATAGTTGCCAATGTTTAATTGTGTATATCTTTATGGGATATTTTTTGCAAAGTTGATAAAATTTTGTGTTTAATGCACAAAAAGAAAGAAAAGAAAATTCCTAATCTTTATGGATAGAAGAATCCAGTCACTGTTCATGTAACTGACATGAAATATGTTTGATGTAGTCTCAACTACAAGCACTCATGGAAACTTTAAATTCAACCGAGCCGCATTATATCAGATGTGTGAAGCCAAACAATGTGCTGAAGCCAATGATTTTTGAAAATGTGAATGTCATGCAACAGCTACGCTGTGGTGTGAGTTATTTTACAACCCTTCTTTTTTTTTTAACTTGATCTTGAAGTTCTGGTCATATCAAAAGAATCAATTTTACAATTCATAAGTATATTTGCTTATTTAGGGTGTGCTTGAAGCTATAAGGATTAGCTGTGCTGGATATCCTACGCGCCGTACATTTTATGACTTTTTGCATAGATTTGGGCTTCTTGCTCCAGAAGTTATGCAAGGAAAGTGAGTATTGGGTAACTTTATTCTTTTCTTTTTCATACATAGCAATTCACAATTAATAGTACCATAGCTTGCATTTAATTTCTACCATCTGTCCTTGGATAGCTACGATGAAAAGGCAGCATGCAAAAAGATTCTTGAAAAGAAAGGTCTGGTGGGCTTTCAGGTAAAATGACCATCTATTTTTGTATATATATAAAAAAAGAACAGAAAAGAAAATAGTGATAATACTTATTGGGTCATTCTTGATATCAACTCGATGCAACAGTGATCATATGGAGATAAATATAATACAGTGGCTCATTGCAGATTGGAAAAACAAAGATTTTTTTGAGAGCTGGTCAGATGGCTGAGTTGGATGCCAGAAGAACCGAGGTATTAAGTGTTGCGGCAAAGACCATTCAACGGAAAATACTAACACATGTTGCTCGCAAGAAGTTTCTTGCAGTTAAAGAGGCATCAATCTATATGCAATCTATCTGCAGAGGTAGACATAGTTGATGAATTCAACAATGAAAAAACTACTCTTTTTATTAATAATAATAAAATTCTAAGTAGGTGAAGCCTACTTCCCTTGAAAAAACAATGAAGAGCTAAAAACAAAAGGATCATTGGATTAGTACATGTACCCCTTATTAGCTTCAAGTGAAGTAAATATCAGGATGCTGCATTTAATTATCTGATCTCTGAATATTGTAATGTGGTCTATTGAGAACATGTATTTCTATGTGGTTTATTAAGTAAAGCTAATACGAGCTTAAGATCATCAAGGTGGTTTCATTAGCTATTAACCTATTACTCATTGTAGCCTAGCTACTCTGATTTATTGTGGGTTCTGGCTTGTGTTTACTTGAGTTCTATCTGTGAAATTGGATTTCTAGTAGCACCTGGTACCAGTATGATTGAATAAATTCTCCTCTTCTTGACTTTAGGGAGACTTGCTTGTAAACTATTCGAGGGCATGAGGAGGGAAGCCGCTGCGATAAAAGTTCAGAAAAGCACACGTCGGCACCAATCCCAGAAATCATATTCCGTGTTGAAAGCTTCAGTTCTTGTTATACAGACAGGCCTTAGAGCAATGGCTGCTAGAAATGATTTCAGATTCAAGAGAAGGACCAAAGCTGCCACCATTATTCAGGCACTTGACTTTCTTCTTCATTTCAGTACATTTATTCAGTGGTTTAATTTCTCGTGGACATATCTAAAATTTATTTTTTAAACAGGCTCGGTGGCGCTGTTACAGAGAATATTCTTATTATAAAAAGCTGAAGAAGGCATCATTACATACTCAGTGTAGATGGAGAGGAAAACTTGGCAGAAAAGAACTCAGAAAACTTAAAATGGTGAAAAAAATGTTTATATTTTATATTATGATAATATGATATGCCACTGTTCAAAATCAACTGAACTGAAAAGAAAGGGTGATCAAACATTTTTGATCTTATCTATTCTCAGGCAGCAAGAGAAACAGGAGCACTAAAGGAAGCGAAGGATATGCTTGAAAAGAAAGTTGAAGAACTACAAATTCGACTACAACTTGATAAGATAGCAAAGGTACTCTTTTGTGCTATTTAATGACCCTTGTTTAGATTCAGTGCTCTTGAATAACTTGAATTGTGTTCTAATCAGACTGATTTGGAAGAAGCAAAGAAGGTAGTTGAAGAGACAAACAGGAAGCTTCAGTGCTCTTTACAGGAAGTACAAAAGAAGTTGGAAGAGACACAGAAGGCCAATGTTAAACTAATCAAAGAACAGGAGGCGGCCAATAAGGCCCTGGAAGAAGCACCACCTGTTGTCAAGGAAACCACTGTTCTTGTTCAAGATACTGAGAAGATCAATGACTTGACTCAGGAGGTTGAACAACTGAAGGTAACTAACAAAAATGTTTTGTTGCTAGTTTTTCAAACTGCTTGCAATGAAAATAGCACCCAGTAGTTTACTATATTTATTTCTTTTTTTTTCCATATTATTATATCCGACTTTTTACTGGTTTTCACATTGTATATAATAAAATTTACTATTTTTATTTTATTTTCTTATTTGGATACTGGACCCACCTTTTTATAACTCATTTGCGAAAAGCAGTGATAAATTAGATTTGGGTAATGTAGAAGTTGCTGCTTTCCACAATCTTCCATTAGCTCTATTGAATTCCACTTTTCTCATAAACCCATGCTGAAATCAAATCAAGCAAAGCAATTTCTGACATTGATTATTGATTTTCAATTTTATATCAAGTGGTGCGAAGTGACCTAGTTTAGCTAAAATATGAGAGAGTGTTGGGGAAATTTTGTCATCATTTTTCTTAGAAATGTTAAGACCACAATGAGTTTGGTGTTATCTGAAATTATGGAAAAACATTTTCTGTGATAGGCAAATAGAAGTAATAATAAGTAAGAACCTTCATGCAAATCGCAAAAGTAATTATGGTTCTACATTATGTACATTATGTTTACAGGCGTCAATGCAATCAGAAAAAGAGAAGGCCGAAGATTATGAGAAAAGGTTTTCGGAAGCACATCGAATAAGTGAAGATAAACAAAAGAAGCTGGATGAAGCCGATGGGAAGCTACGGATGCTCCAGGAAACTGTGCAGAGGTTCCTATTCTGCCTCATAATCATAACTTATATCATGTCTCCCCAGTAGATGCTTTGTTTATTCAATAGCATATTATTAGGCTTTCTATGAGTAATAGTAGATCTTTCAGAATGGAAGCAAGTTAGATTGTACATACATCAATGACATTAATAAAAATATCATTTTATTTCATCTTGTGTTTTTCTTTGCCTTGCTTGGTGTTTAGTTGTGTATTAATTATGAATAATTGAGGCATAAGTGGGCCATAAGCATTATGTATTGCCCAAAAGAGAACACAAAATAATACCCGGCTGTATGGTACACTTGATTTATATATTACATTATGACAAACAATTAACCAATAACATTTTTTTCATTTTCTTTTCTTTAATAGGCTAGAAGAGAAGATATCAAATGTTGAGTCAGAAAATAAAGTTCTACGCCAACAAGCTGTTTCAATGGCTCCAACTAAATTCTTATCAGGCCGATCAAAGTCAATTATGCATGTAAGTGATATTAACCAAAAACTCTCCTTTAATAAATAATTAATGTTGAACATGTTCTTCTGCAGAACTTAATTACTTGTTCTTGCCATTATGTAAAACAGAGAGGCTCCGATGATGGTACTATACTAGGCAACAGTTCTATCCTAGCTCCGGTAAATAAAATTTCCTTTATTGAATTATAATGTTCTTCCCTACAATGCGCAAGTACTTAAATCTATTTTAAATATTTAGGATACTAACGGCGCACCAGCAGTTTCACGGCAGCTTACTAGGGATCGTAGTGAACTAGATGACAGACCCCAGAGGTCTCTCAATGAGAAGCAACAGGTCTAACACATTCAAGGAACGTAATTAGACTAATAAGTTAGTCCTCACTTCTAGATTAACTAAACACTTAGTGTGAATTAAACAGGAGAATCATGACATGTTGATCAGATGTATCGCACAGCACTGTGGCTTTTCGGGGAATAGGCCTGTCGCAGCTTGCATAATATTCAAGTGCCTTCTTAATTGGAGATCATTTGAAGTTGAGCGCACAAGTGTTTTTGATCGTATTATTCAGACTATTGGGCATGCCATTGAGGTTGGTGATTCTAAAAATCGTGCAAGTTTAAATAATAAATGCATTTTTTTGTGCTTTACGCCTAAATTTTTGTTGTTTTCGAATTACACTCAACCTTTGCTGCCACAAAAGCCAGGGTTAAGTTAAATGACCCGTGACGTAATTTGATCTCCAACTTTTATTTTAAACTAGAAAAATATATTTTGTAGATTCAGGAGCAATCTGTAAATTTGATTGAATGCACCCCCGTCACATTAATTTAATGGTGGGATGTTATTGATTCATGTCTTAAAAAGCTTGTGTTGGTTGCAAAGTTTTAGTTTCTCAAGTAAAACCTCAGAACAATTATCTTAGAAGAGGATGAGTGAAGCATGGTGGTTTACTCTTTAAAAACAATCATAACTTTGAATATTTTAAATCATTCCAATACAAGTTTTTTTTTGTTTTGTCACCTTGGATTGTAGACTCAAGACAACAATGATGTATTGGCATATTGGCTTTCTAATTCCTCAACTCTTCTATTGTTGCTCCAACGTACACTAAAACCAAGTGGGGCTCCTGGGGCCCCACAGCGCAGGCGGTCATCTGCTTTTTTTTTTGGGAGGGTGACTCAAGTATGCAGCTCTTTCCTTCTCACCATTTTTATATTCACCTGCATATAACTTTTCTCAAGTAGCATAATTCATCGTTTTCGTATTGGGACTCAAAATCTATTTCCACAAAAGGCTAGCATGCGTATGCCATGCTGCTAAATTAACAAAAAGTAGGATTTTCTGGATATTCTGCAGAAGGTTCAACTTTTGTAACCCCTGAATAATGCTCAATTAGTTCCGTGAGATTATTATTTTAAGGATAAATTCATTGAATTCTATATTCTGTTACCCTGATCAGTGGGGTCAGTTCATTAATTGTTACCATAGAACTCACAATTATACAATTACATGAGGTTTTTTCAATTATGTGGAATTGAAATACATTTGCATGTGTGGCTCCGCAACTACTACTAGTAAAGTTTCACTTTTTGTATCACAGAGCTTCAGGGGAATACCTCAAGGAGTGGATCTCAGTTCTGTGACCGGTAGCTCAGGGGGCGGGTCGGGTTCAGTAAGGCAAGTAGAGGCCAAGTATCCTGCTCTGTTGTTTAAACAACAACTTACAGCATATGTCGAAAAAATATATGGCATGATAAGGGACAACTTAAAGAAAGAGATAACTCCTTTACTTGCTTCCTGCATTCAGGTATATTCCGTTGAACGTCTATATGGATACTTCATAGGATGTAAGTTGCGCTTTTATCAAGTTGGACATACATGACTGCCACTCCATGGATGGTGTTGAGATATATGTTGATTGGTTTATCAGAATAAAACTTGGCTTAACCAAATTAAGTTCTTACTGTATAAGTATTGAAAATTCTTTGTTGCCTTGTGTAAAATGCTCTACAGAAAAGAATAACGTAAGATATCCATGTGTGGATATGAAAGATGACAACCTCTATCCCTCTTTCCCTGTGTACTTAAAAGGTGCCCCTTTCTTGTTAGTTGATTATCTCTATCTATAGGTAAATCAGGAAAAAAATGAGGAAGGAGGGGTATTTTTGTAATTACCATGTTCTAAAATCCCTGTGAAATACATCCTTTCATGTGGTATCAATCCTATCTGATGACTTTCAGAGGCGTATATGAAAGAAGTTACATTAGAGCTTGTATGCATTTGTGTTAAATGTTATAGCTTTTACACGGTTACTTATTTTATTTCACTTTTTTAGGCTCCCAGAAAATCAAGAGCAAGTTTAATGAAAGGTGGTCGTTCACCGACCAAAAACATAGGCGGTCAACAAGATTTGATTGGTCATTGGCAAGATATAGCTAGAAGCCTCGCTAACTTTTTGAACACACTCAAGGCTAACAATGTTAGTAATTACATGTTTAATTCTGGTTCACTACTCCCTTTTGAGGATCATTAACTTGAATTGAATTTTTTATTATAAACAGGTGCCTCCCTTTTTGGTTAGAAAGGTGTTTCTTCAGATATTCACATTCATTAATGTTCAGTTGTTTAACAGGTGAAATATTTTTTTTAATTTTCTTTGCTTGATTGAAATTTATCGTCTCTTTTTTTTTTGTAATCTGTTTTCTTTTGTTGCAGTCTTCTACTAAGAAGGGAATGTTGTTCGTTCAGTAATGGAGAGTACGTCAAGGCAGGACTTACTGAGCTAGAGCAGTGGTGTGTTGGAGCTACTGATGAAGTAATACAATTGATTTTTTTAATAGATTTACACTAATTATCAAATAATAATTTTTTATATATAGTTTTTAACAGACAAATTGACATGTTAATTAATAATATTTGGTGTACTTCTTTCAGTATGCCGGGAGAGCTTATGACGAGTTAAAGCATATCAGACAAGCCATTGGTTTCTTGGTAAGTTGTTTAATACATCTATCAAAATCAAATGTAAAATTACTTTATATGGCCCTAAAAAATTTATGTAATTTGCTGATGTCACTTGTTTGTTTTCAATTCAGTAGGCAACTACCCTTTATTCATGTAATATTCTCTTATTCCAGTAATATATCAAAAATAAAATATTTGTGTCATTTTCTTCCCTTTCAGGTTATTCATCAAAAATCAAAGAAAACATATGATGAAATTACTCATGACCTTTGCCCGGTAAAGTGTCAGCTGCCCTTTTGTTGAAAAGAAAACTCATATTTTGAATCAGTTAACAATATTTTCTTTTTCATTGACAGACCCTCTGTATACAGCAACTATATCGGATTAGTACTATGTACTGGGATGATAAGTATGGAACGCAAAGTGTAGCACCAGATGTAAGTGCAATGGATCGATGTTATTAAAATATCTATATTGGTTTCTTTTGTAGAAAAAAAATTAGCAAGTTATTCTAAGTTTTGCAATGTAGGTAATATCATATATGAGGGTAATAATGAGTGAAGAATCAAATAGCACTGCGGGCAATTCATTTTTGCTTGACGATGACTCAAGGTTAATCTCTATATTCTTTTGTCAACTAATTATTTTTCTTTATTTGCTTCTACTAAACTTGTATATATTATTTGGTCTATTTGGTGATTGCATGGTTACATATGCTTTCTTTAACAAGCCAAAAATCACAATCCTGACATGTATGTCATTGCAGCGTTCCATTTTCGGTTGATGACATATCAAAATCCGTGGAGCAGATAGACATCTCCAATCTTGAGCCACCACCTCTCATCCGAGAGAATTCTAGTTTCGTATTTTTGTTGCCATCTAATCAGGATAAAAGTTAATTACTAGAAGCTGAACCCGAAAGGGCGTGAACAGCTCTGGTATGTTTTCCCCTCTAGTGTGTTGTAGAAATTAAGATTAAATTAAATGGGTTCTAGTCTTAGTGAAGCTAAAAAATGGGGGTTCATTTTTTCGATAGTGTATCGAGTTAAGTTAATGAGCATAGACAGGTAATGGTAATGGTAATGGTAATGGTAATGTACTGTTGTGCAAGAATCTTAGATATAAGATGCAATTATTTATCCTTCTTTCTTACTAGCATAATACATTTGGAGATTACATTGCTTGAGAGTTTGTTCCTTTATTTATCCATGGGGGAAGTAATTTTTCATGTTCCGAATCTATTAATTTAACAAAATAAAAAAAGGAACAAAAATATTTACCCATACTCTATTCCATACTGAGAAGCTAACGAAAAGAAAATTCACCCATACCTGTCATATTGAATACAATACTTGTTGGATAAATGGTAAAATGGTGCTATTTGTACTTCCAATACAAACTACTAGAGAAAGGAAGAAAAAATAAACTAAAAAAAAAAATGAAAAAATTAATAAATTTAGAGTTGTACCATATTTATATTCGACAAGCTCAGAAATGATACAAATACAGCTCAGAAATGAATGAAAGGATGCCATTGACGCCGTACTAAGAAAAAAAAATATTGTGGTCTTTGAGAAAAAGGAAAAGAAAAATTAATGCGCCGTCCACAAGCTGGATGGAATCAAAAGAAATTATTAAATGGTTGTGTTGTGTAGGATTGAGCAATGACGCCATTCCGAAACCTTAACTAAACATTTCCACTGAATTATTAATTAAACATTTTGGGGAAGACTTTGTGACTCATTATCTCATCCTGAGCTGCGCATGATACGATGATAGCAATAGCATAAATAAATAAAATTAGAAAAAGCTTCTATTGTACTAACACTAATGGGTCTCTACTCTCTACCCAGATGGAGATCTAAAATTAAGAATGCTGTTATTTGTACTTGTCAGAGAAAGCGTCATCATTTACATTCCAGCAGCTTAAATAATTTTTTAAATAACTGTTAATCACTTTTAAAAATTAAGATTTTTTAAAGTTTCTAACTCTCACATCTTTAAAATTAATTTTAAAGTTTCTATTAAACCACGTTAATAATAAATTAAAAAAGAGAAATAATTTGAGCCAATTATTGGTCAGCGTGGAGTTTATAAATAATTTCCTAATAATAAACTTTGTTGCATAGTTTCTAAATAAGAAACTCTTCGACATCTCTAAAACTGAATTAGAAACTACCACATCAAATTAGAAACTCTCGTAATACCATAAATGTAGATGCTCTTAGAAACTGAAATTGTACCTATTTAAACTGGAAATTGATCCATTTTGTCAATAACCATACAATCATATGCGCTTGCGCTGCCACAAATAATCTTCATTGACTACGCCGACTTGCAAAATAATACATGGAGATTTTAGTACTGGACCACTAGTATATATACTTTAAGAGTAAGACAACGGTGCTATGGGTTACATAGAGGACTACGGTGTTACGGCTCAATATTTGAGTTTTTAAAATTTTAATAGTCGATCAGAACTATTCATCTTGTTCTCCATATTAATATGTATTTGGAGACCAAATTTTATATTTTTTGAAAATTATTTACTATTTTTTTAGATAAGTAGAAAATCACTTGATCTAAAAAATTCTGCACCATTCAGATATTTGATTTTCTACCTATCTAAAAAAATAGTAAAAAAAAAATTTCAAAAAAATGTAAAATTTAGTCTACAAACACATATTAATATGGAGAATAAGATGAATGGCTCGGATCGACCGTTAGAATTTTGAAAACTCGAATATTGAGCAGTAGCACCGTAGCTCTCTATGCCAGCACCGTAGCCTTACTCATACTTTAAAATTAGTGTTTATTTATATTCTATTTTATTTGCTAGGTTCACTTATATTTTATTAACAGTAAGAACAAATCGATAATCCTTAAAATATTAAACCTCTCAATTGTTTAGCTATGTCACATCATCTCTATTTATTTGTCTGATTTTATTTTAATCGGATGACTATTATATTTTATTTCCCTCTTCTCGTTTAAAAAAATGTATCTAATATGTCTAAGGATGATGTGATTCTTAAAAAATGGAACACTTTTATATTCTTTTTTGCATAAATATTGAGCTTCTAATCAAGTTCTTAATTTATAATTATCCAATAAATTGACAACTTATATCGTGTAATCCAAAATATACCAAATAAAAAATGAGGGATCTAAGTTGCAACAATTTTTGAGTTACAACAAGTTACAACAACTATTTTCTACATTTTCAAAGTCCAAATCGTCGATCCAAATCGTTAGATGTGATATCTACAATAAAATGTGTTGTGCTTGGAGACCAAATAATAATATATTGTAGAGATCACATCTAATGGTTTGGATCGACGATTTGGACTTTGAAAATGTAGAAAATAATTGTTGTAACTTGTTGTAACTCAAAAATTGTTGCAACTTAGATCCCTTAACATTCTAGGTCGGTGTTCAGCTGTAAGGCTTTAGCCTCTTTAGACATGCTGCTGTATTAGATAGGCTTAGAGCACTTTTCTTGAGTTTTCTTAGAGCAAATTTTTAAGCTAATAAAAACTCAAATTTAAGGCACAGTGCCTCCTTAGAGTCCCTCCTTGACACCTTTTTACACTTCAAGTTTTCTTGCTCTAAACCAAAATTAGTTGAACAACTACGAAGTGACTATCTGCAATGATATACCAATATAAAAGTGTTTTTTCTATTAACAATGATAGTATCCGCAATAGTATGCCGACAGTATCCTTCACAGATACCGTCTAATTTTTAAATTAGACAGCTTAAACTCTAAAGCTAAAAGACACTTAAAGTCTCATTGGCGAACACTGTACACAAGACTTAAATAGTCAACCGAAATATATAAAGCTGATTGTAGGATGTAGCCAGTTAGCAGTGGGCACCGCAGTGGTCTTATTCTGAATCTAGAAATTTCTGTTGTCAGGTAGCATGTTACATCAATAATCAAAATTCAAAATTAATAATATAAATATAATATAATATAATATATACCAGTGTACAGAATGGCAGTTTGGCACAACGCATTAACTGCATGCCTTGAGCAAGCAAGCCTTCTCTTCGTCCTTAAGAAAGCATCTATATATATAGAAATAGAATACACAGCAACAAAAAGTACTTGATTTAGTGTTGTTGTTGTGTGTGTGATCTTCATCAATTCCATCCATCTCAGATTGCATCCCAATTATATTTATATTTCTCAAAACTAAATAGACAGAGACATGCACATGGTCCCAGTGCCACCTCTCAAACCCCAATTAGCCTTTGGCTTTTTTTAGCCTTTTTGAAACTTCTTTTTGCTTCAATGCCTGTTGCCTTTAGCAAAGTAGAATTCAAATATCGCCATTGTTAGTTGCTACGGATCAATGGTGGGGTGGGGGACCTCTCCCAACGTTTAAATGAATTAATTATTGCAATTGTACTTCAGTGGGGTTGTAACATGTATTTTCATTTTAAAAGTTTAAATAATCGATCTGAACTGTCCAATATGATTTTTATATTAAAAATATTTTTGGAGGTCAAATTTTATATTTCTTACAATTATTTTTACTATTTTAGATAGGTAGAAAATCACTACTTTCATATCGTCTAGAATTTTTAGATCAAGTAATTTTTTACATATCTAAAATGTAAAAGAAAAATAAAATAGAAAATTTGTTATCCAAGTGCATTATCATATAAATACTATATTGGATGGCTTGGATATTCAATTCTTTAGACTTTAAAAATGAAAATATAAATTTATAATACAGATCGATGTGCGATGTCCACAGATATTTATGGTGCATTTATATTTGAGAGATTTGATTGAAGAGACAATTATTTACGTAAAAATTATTCATCTCATAGATATAAATATTTCCGTACATAAGTATAAATATTTCATTGCATAAGTATTAATATTTAAAAAAAAAGAGTAGTTGTGATAGTTATAGCACAGGTAGAGTAGTACGAATATAAAAACACCGGAGCAATTTCACCGATTATAAGAAAGCTGTAATGGAAAAGCTGACTTGCTCCATCAAAATGGAATTTCTTGATTCATAATATAATAGAGCAAAATATATCGAATTGCTATAATCAAAACCCATCCAATGACTATGAGCGCTATAGCTGTTCAACGAATGATTTAGATTAGATAAATGAAGACTATGAAATTGATATAATAATATATAATATGGATCCTGTAATTAAAAATTCAAACCTATTATTTCAACTGATGGTGCGTCCGGTGAACCAGTTGTGTTTCCAAAATTTGGTGCAACGAATCACATCACGGTCTGAAATATTTTTGCTAAAACTACTACCTGACAGTTTTATCTTTTCTAGATGCTACTTTTCAATTTCTATTTTATTTTCCTAGAAGGGTTTAGTTTCGAGCTAACCTTCAACTTTTAGGCTCTGTTCACCGCGAGAAAAAATAATCACTCAATAGTTTTTTTTTTCACACAGTGAACAGTAAAAATTAGTTCAAAATTTTTGATTCATATTTCTTAACAGGCGGCCGAACAGAGTCTTATGAAGGAAAAAAAAATTGAGTCTTAGCTCCGTTTTTTTTTTCCCAACTTGCATAGCTCTCTCTAGCTTAATTAATTTGAAGTTGTTCAAGCTCAAAAATTCTTACTTCTAATAATGCTCCAATTATATAGGACAAACAATACTTAAATAATTAAAACCATGTGTGTAATACGGAGCTAAGAGTCAATTTAAGTAAACAAAACTAAAAATAATTAAACAAAACATAATTTAAAAATATAATACAAAGACTAAAATTAATTAAACAAGCACAATTTAATAAAGAATTATGATATGACTTTTTAGTGTGTGATCAGTTCACCTATTTATCACTCTGCAGTGTATAATCAGTTCACTCATTTATCACTTTACAGAGTGTGGTCAGTTCACTCTAATATCACTTTGCATTGTATAGTAAATTCACTCATTTAATTTAAACTGTTTTAGAATCTGATATATATAGTTATATTGATCATAATCAGTGATTAGTATTAATACACTTAATATAGTTTAATATTATTATTACATCTTCTATAAAAAGAAAAACAAACAAACATTCTAACAAATTTTTCATGATTTTGTCGAACACCTACACTTACAAATTTCCTATGGGTTAAATAACTTTGGTTTTAATAAATTGACATTCCCATTCCCATATTAAAAATTCCTATTCTCACAAAATTCCCATGCTATCGAACAAGCCCTTAGTTTAGTTGAAGGTATATAATTTTTATATGAGAGATTATGAGTTCGAAATTTAGATGAATTTTTGTTGTTGTTGTGAACTTATAATAATTAAAATATAAAATTTGAAAGCTTGAGTTTTATCTTTCTTTCAAAAAAAATATATATCTAATTCATATTCAAAATATTAGTTATGAATCCAAATATTAGTTACAGATATTTGTATCTGAATATCAGTGTGGATACGAATATAGTTTTAAGTTTTAATTTGTATCTAAATAGTGTGTGTGTATATATATAACATATAATTTAATACATTATGAGAAAAAAAATTATTTATCGTTATAATTAGATAAATATTATAAATTTTAGTATTTTGGAATAATATTTATATACTTTTTAATAAATATCTAATCCGATTCGTGTCTGTATCCGTATCTGAAAAATAAAAACTGATATGGATATGATTTTACTATTATTCGCTCCGTATCTGATCTGTTTTCACCTGTGTAGACTCGTGTGTGCCAAAAAAGATTATTTTACAAAATTAAAAAATTAAATTATCAGAAAAGAGAATGATAATTTTTTCTATCAAATAGATGAGATTAAATTAATAATTCGATGGGTTAAAGTATCTAGAAGTTGCAACCCGACATTTTTATTTTTATCCATTTTGTAAAATATTTTAATAAAAATAACTATAATTCAGCTAAAATTTTAATTTCAAATTGACGGCCCGGAATACTTGTGTCAAAAATCAACCGCATTGCAATAAATGAATAATTCGATGGGTAACGTTAAAGTATCTAGAAGTTGCAACGTGTATTCGCTACAATAAATTCAAATTCAAAATCATTGTACCAAATCAAACTACTGAAATGGGCGTGCGTTGGTGTGACCTTAATCCTTATCCACCAATCTCTACGCCTCTTGGAAGAAGAGGCCAAACGGTCTCAAACAAACAAAACAAAACAAAACAAAGCAAGGCGTGTGGAGTAGAGACTAGAGATAGCGCTTTTCGCTTTCTTCAAGTCACGATGTATCGTCATTCGTCAATACAGAGGCAACGAGACGTTACATTTGTTCCATTATAATTATAAATTGGGATTTTATTTATTATTTTTGTTCTATGTTGCCTTGGTCCTGCTCCAATTTTGTCTCTTTTTGTTTTTGACAGTTTGAATTTCAATTTCAAAGGCTACCTTTGGTCGCTCTTTGCCGGCATTGTCCTTTTTTTTTTTTTTTCTTTTCTTAAAATTTATGTTGAATTTATTTTTTCTAATAAAATATTGATGCTGATAATAATCATAATATAACCTAGCTAGTGAGATAATATTAATATATTTTCATTTAAAAGTTTTCACAGAAAGTGGGAGGCCACCTCAATTAATGAATAATATCTTTAAAAAAATAGGTTGTCTCAAAAACAAGCTCTCTTATATATAATTGAAGGACTTTGTTTTAAAAGTTTTAGCAACAATATAACTATTAGTATGATTCACTGGATCTCAAATTTTGGCAAAAGTACTTTCAATTCAAATAGAAGTTACTCAAACAAAACAAATCTCAATGCATTATGAAATATAAATAAGCCGAAATTTTTATTTATACTCTTTTCAAAAGAAAAAAAAAAACAAAACACACCCAAAATAGAGGAATTCTACATTTACCTGGGCTGCTGCGGCCAATTTATGAGAGACCGCAGATTGGCTTAGAGATCCCTCAAAACTTAAATAAATTCAATATTACAGTACGTGTTTTGGGCTTTTGGAGGCCACTAAGCCAATCTGCGGCTCTCTCATAAATGAACCGTAGATTAACTTAGCGGCTCGGATAAATGTTGAATTCTCTCATTTTGGAGGTGTTTTGGTTTTTTTTTATGCTATTAATAAAAATTTCGGATAAATAAGAGTCTGTTGAGTTCAATCTCGAAATTGAAATTACATCAAAATTAGCATTCTTTCTTAGAAAAAGACTACCCACGAAATAGAATATTAATTATTGTTGATTACCTTGAGAGGCTAAAAACCTTTGAATTGTATTTTTTTTTCACCACATTGGCTGATTGTCTTAGACTTGTGTGTTTGGATGAAGGCTTGGGTTAGTAAGAATAGTGAGCTAACCCAAATTTGAGATAGTGAGCTAATCCAACTTTTAGTTGAGTCAGTAGAATAGCATGTTAACCCACTAAAAACAAACAAATAATAGTCACTTTTTGCTAACCCAAACACATCCAAACATAAAATAGTAGTTCGGAATAGTAGCTAACCCGAGTTAGCACTATTCTTTGCCTCATCCAAAGCCATTCGTTTAGGCAGGAGAGGAACCCATCAAAAGCATATTTGATGAAATAAGATAACTTAATTACGGCGATTTTTTTATTCTCTTTTATTTTAGAGAAGATTTATATATTGTCGGCTAAACTTTCTAATTGAATATTTTTATAAATATAAAAAAAATTACACATGATTCATAGTTGACTAATTATACATGTACATAATTTAGTTTAAAGCTTTGTTAGACCGCATTACTGTTTCCGTGAAAAAAAAAATTCAATTCAACTAAAATTTTTTTTCCTACAAAAATAGTATTTTTCAGTTCAATTTCTGTACCCATGTTCATTCACAATTGAAAACAAAACAGTAATGATTTCTATTTATACAGGATACATCTTGACAGAAGCATGAATCCAACATAATGATTTCTATCCTTTGAGTTCTTTTGAGTTTTGAACTAATCAGGAGGCAAAACAAAGCCAGCGTGCCATAGAACGAACCTACTTTAATTTGAACAATAATTTTTTTTTTTTATGAAGAAAAAAATAGTTCCAGTGTTGTCAGGTGCAATCAATGTTTCTCTCTTTTCGCTTTACTGTTAGCAATAACTACTGTTATAAGAAAGTGAAACATTTAATTTCTTCAAAAGATATATTGTGTAGTGAATCTCTGAGACCAGGGACCCACATTTTCCATATCTCAGGAAATCATGGCACGCTGTACCCAGCTGAGTTACTGCAGAAATGTACACGGGAAAAGTTCATAAAAATTCCATCTTTACTTTTGGGATAAAGAAAACCTCGATCAGGCCGCTAGTTTCTGTAAAACGAGAACTAGAAATTACATTCCTACCCTTCCACTATTCGTCTTCATGGGACTGAGACGTCGTAAGTTTAACGTTCTGGGCCCCACTAAAGAAATTTGATAATCATGAGCAATTTTGGAAGCGGATTTCTTTTTTTGCAATTCCTGAATGGCGGACCAGCTGGAATCCTTATCACCTCAGGTACCTGAGGTGTAAGTTACAAATTCGGACCGTTTTCTTAACATAGAACGAATCTCAAAGCATACCCCCTACTGTATCAATGTCAACGGATTGAATTTGATCCGGATGAATTAATCTAGGCCGTTCATTTTGTTAAATTGTATCTCAGGTACCTGACGGGACATGGACTCGACCAGCTGTGCTTCAAACGATTTCCAAATGCAAGACACTACAAAGCCGTAACACTCACATGCCACCAAAATTTCTATGTTCCGTATTTTATTTGAATTAAATTTTGCTGTACCCGTAACTTTGCACCAGTTTGTGATTAGAAGGCTGTTCAATTTTTTGTAACAAATTATCATATCCCCTTGCGAATTTAAATTAAAAAAACATTCTTAAATATATAAAATTTCAAATAAAAATTTAAGTTTGAATTTTAAATAAAAAATCCAGGACTGTGAATATTATTTTTACTTTATGGAAGATACAATAACGTAAAGTTTTATGGAATTATAAATGTTTTTTTGTATTAGATTAAAATGTCAAAATATTCAATGTAATAAATATGAATATATGAATTATATTACAAATAAAGCAAGTGCATAATGTTTTTGTGAACTTGAGTTTACTACAATGTCAACTTGCAAATTTGTTCAACAAAATAGTTTGTACTTGAGTTTAAAAAAATGTGTTTATTTTTCAACGTTTTCGCTTGAATATATTCTATTTAGGGACATATCTATTTCCACTTAATGCAATTAAAATAGAAATAATTAAATAAGGTCATCAAACAAAGTGTGGTATATATTTCTGACATTAACATTATGGAATTCTAAAAATGTATAGTAATAAATTGCTTATTTTTGTGTGTTTTTAGATATTTCTAATTTACACAAATCAATATAATATAATATTCTTTAATTAGTCAACAATAAAATAATAGTTATTATTGTCAATTTATATTTTATCATCCTTTTGTTATTTTCATTCTGATATAAAAGAAAATTATGATCAAATTTAGAACTTATATTATGATATTTATATTCTTTAATACTATGTTAAAACCATATAATTATGATATTTAATAATTAATAATGTTAAGACAGAAGTATTTTGAAATAAAAAAATTATATTTAATAAGAGTGATGAAATATAATTAATAAGAGTCTCATATTTTTTTACCGTGTATTAATATAATAACTAATTATATTTCTTTGACGAGTATATTCATACGAGACAGTTTTAGAAGGCTGTGGGGGATAAAAATAAGATGGGGGCCATTCCGAGTACCCATAGCAATGCTTAAAAAAGCACATATTGGATTAATTATAGAAGCAACCCTTTGTTTAATCTATTTTACCACCACCTGTTTCCTCTTCTTCTCCAGCTCACCATCACCTTTATATTTGCCCACCTTCCTTTCTCCTTTGCTTTAATGGCACTCACAACTCCACCATTTTAGACCATTCCTTTTCCCCCCTCGTACTCTCTCTTCCCCAAGGAGAAAATCAAAAGGGAGGCAAGGAGAGAAGGGAAAAAGAGATAGAACTTAGAAGCGAAGATGCTGGATAGTCTGTTCGGTTCCAAATTCTCAAATAAATGGTAAGGAGATCGAATTGAAGCTCTTAACCTTTTGAAATTGGAATTATATATCTCCTTGATTTCATTTGTAACATGCTGTTTTGGCGTTTGTTTTGATTATATTTATTTATTTCGGGAAATGAAGCAAGCACTCGATAAAATGCATAAGAACGAGGCTGGATCCGGTTAGGAAGAAGAAACAAGCAGTGTTGAGATATTTGAGGAGAGATGTAGCCGAGCTTCTCTCTCATGGCCACGACCTCAATGCATTTGGAAGGGTACTTTCGTCTTTTCTATATTTCTTCCTCATTCTTCCATCTTTTTATATTTAATATTTCAGGAAGCAACAACCTGCAGTTGGTTTTTTGAAATTTGGAATATGTTCAGAGAATAAAAAATCAATTTAATTTCTATATAATGGTTTCCGAGGGAATTTTAAGTGATTGACCCTTTGTCAATTGGTTTTCGAGAAATTCACATAGAACAATGGAAAATATTGCTAATCCTTCACAATTGATAAATGTTTTGTAGGATTTCCTGAGGGACCTTTTTAAAAAAAAAAATTCAATCATTCTCTCTATTTAATTCTATATTGCCTGTTTTCCTTATTCAATCTGAAATTGTCTTAAACTTTAAAAGTATATTGTGGGAAAATAATCTTGCTATGTAATTGAGCTAAAAAAAAGGAAGGGATAAGTTCCTCAAAATTGCAAAATTGTCTCTTGTCATTTTTCATTTAATTTGTGGTGAATACTGCCATTATTCAATAGATGTCACTTCTTTTTATTTTTTATTCTGTGTCCTTTTTTTTTCATGGATGCTGTTGTTTTCTTATATATATATTTAGTTTTTTGCTGGCTTTTCACAGTCTGCACATTTCTTTTGTGTATTGAATTTAAATGCCACCAGTCAAATTAAGTACAGTGGTGGTTACATCTATTAAGAAGCTGTCCCATTTGAAAACTGTTTTAGATCCTAACAACCTAAGTTTAAGATTTTTCAATTAACCAACTCATCATCTCTTGTGTATTAATAAAACACAAGCCTTTATTCTCGGACTACTAGGTCATGACTGTAACGCACCATCCACCAAGTAATTTAATTGTATTTTTTTTCTTAATTCCAACAGATGGAAGCCCTTATTGTTGAAATTAATCTATCCTCTTGCTACGACATGATTGAGCAGTATTGTGCTGATATATTAAATCAACTTTCAGCTCTTCAGAAACAAAGGTATTTCCTGTTTTATACTTATATTTCTTTACTTAAAGTCTGTTTGTATTTGGTGGAGACAAGAGTCCAGAATTATCTGCTTTTGGAAAATTGCTCGAAAAAGTTTGTGGGTTGCTCTTTTCATGGAAATGTTTAGTTAAAATTTGGTGGGTGGAGCTTTACCTACCTAAATATTTAAATATTTTGTTCCTTAGTTTTCTTTTATTAGTAGGAGGCTACAGTTCAGCCTTGTAGTAAATTGAGTTAGTGCTGTTTCCAAAAAAACATAGGCAATAAAATCAGAGTCACACACTGATTTTTTTTTCTGTTGTTAAATTCAATTCAATGGTAGAGACTCAGTGGTCCAGTTGTAATAAATTTTTGAGATCTATAGCAAGGGCCCACAGGTTATTTCACTGCTGAATCATTTAACTCTATATATAAGTTGACATACTTTAAACCAGGATCACATGGTGAAGTCAATGCCTTACATTTGTTTACCCAGACTTGCAGAAATCGGGACTTGTTAATTCTGTCAAATTGATTGTTTCTTAATTCTGTCATATGCTCTTATTGTCCAATGTTTCTAATGTTCATAAATCGAAATGAAAGAAAAGAAAAGAGGAATCTAATGTAGTATGGAAACATTATTTCTTTTTTCACAGAGAGTGTCCTGATGAAGCCAAAGAAGCGATTTCAACCTTAATATTCGCTGCTGCTAGATTTTCTGATCTGCCTGAATTATGTGATCTCAGACGAGCTTTTAATGAGAGATTTGGCAGTAGCATGGAATCTTTTGTGAATTCAGAGGTATTGTATTTCTCAGTTACCATACAGTGTAAATCAAAAGGTATTGGTCAGATTGTACTGGGACTAGAGTACTAGTCTAGTACTCGTGTTGGAGTTGAGCTGAGGATAATTTCTTGAAAAAAGACAACATGGATACCGAAAAACAAGGGGAACACTATTATGTGATTTCTTTTTATTTATGGATTTCAACCCTATTTTTTTTTTTATAGTATCAGGTTTAAATTAAATTCCTTATATTTGAGCATTTGGAAACAGCTCTTCTTGCCCTGTGGTTTAAATGTATTTCTGAAAGTTCATGGCCTCTTTTGACAGTTTGTGAAGAAAGCTCGGGACAAGACATTTTCAGATGAGAAAAAGCTTCAACTAATGCAAGGAATTGCTCAAGAATTCTCTGTTAGATTTGATCCAAAAGATTTCCACCGCAGAATGTCTAATCCTGCTGAAGCTAAATATGTTAGTATTTGGAACTCCCTTTTTGTGATCAATCTCTCTCTGTTTTTTCCCATTTAAGTATTAAGGGTAGTAATTTGATTAAGCTTTCTTACTGGACCTATTTCAGTGTTATAAACAGGTATATATGCCTGATCAGTATATAAAAATCTAGCATATATGTTATGAGTCATGACATCCTTTTTTTGTTTTTTTTGTTATATATTTCTACAGGATCTACCCAAGAAAGTAGTACCTCCTAGAAATGGAGAAGCTTATAAGAAAATGCCTAAGGTCCATTCTGATGATATCCCAAGAGAAAAGAGACCGAATCCAAAACCTGTGGCAACTGCGCATAAGCAGGAAACTCAACAGAAAGTGGTATGGGATGAGCCTAGAGAATTGAGAGCCAAACAACAAGTCGTGAGGGAAGAGCGAAAAGAATTACCGGCTGAACTGGAAGAATCGTGGGCTCAACCAAAAGCATCATGGGCTCGGCCAAGGGAATCACGGGCTGATCCCAGAGCTGTACAGGCTGAACCAAAAGATATCCATGTAGTTCCATCAAAACCTGAAAGAACAAATCTGTACCACAAAGATTACAGGTTACCGACTGAAGATACACCAAAAAAGCACCATCACAAAGAAAAGACAATGCATGGTCAAGTAACAGACAGGTCCTATTCCCTTAACGAAGAGAAACCTGGGCTCCATTCAGCCAAATCTCTCTCTGAAAAGGAGCAAGGAAATAATGGTATGGTTTTTGATAGATCAAGGAGACGAGATAATGGGTCTGATTATATCAGATCAGAGTCCAATACTGATAGAGAAGCAGACGACTTTATCAAACCTTCCAAAGGAAAAGGTATTAATATGGCTCCTCCCTACACCAAACCAAAAGCAACAAAAATCGACAAGTTTAAAGAAGAAGAGTGTAATGGTTCAGACCGGCATCCTGCAGAGAGGCCACCTATTAGATCTGTTAAGGATGAGAAGGTGCTTAACATGGTCCCACCATATGTTAAACCAGAGTTCGAGCAGCAAACTAAGCATGGTGATCATTATGGTACCTCTCATGGGGAGAGACCAAGGCCTGTTTCAGTTAGGAGCAAAGTTCCAAAACCACCCCTTGCTGATGCTAAAACAGAAGATGAGTTATTTGATGAAGCAAACATGAATCGCACACCAAGTATGAGGCGAAAATATGGGCATAGGCATGAGATTAGAAGCCATGATGACGAGGATGATGTTCATGCTAGGCATAGGCACAGAGAAATGCATGATGATGGTGTTAATGGTGATGGAAGGCATCATCTCAGGAAGCATAAAAGCCAGGGAAGCAGTGTGAAATATGATGAAGATGAGGAAGAGGAGGGAGATGATACGATTGATTATGGCAATCTCCTGCGAGGAACTCCTCGTAGCCACAGGAGGCACAGAGAGAAGTGGTCTTCTAGACATGAACCGGAGAGAGATGACGAGGAGAGAATGATGGATAAGCTGCTCATTCATTATAGCCGCAAGGGTTTGGTTGATCCTGATCCTGAACCTGTCAAGGAAAGAAGCAGAGCAAGGCATCCACCACCGCCACCTTTGACAACACGTCCTTCAGTGGACCGGGTGCACCATGCTCCAGAGAGAACAGCATCTCTTCCTGCTGACCAGGTTCATGAGGAAGTTGTTCGGTTCCCAGCACGTGCAACTTCCTTGCAACCTGATTTGTATAGCCCTAATGGAGGGCCGCGGGTGCATCCAAATTTACCAGACTACGATGAACTGACAGCCCGCTTGCGTGCACTGAGAAATGCTTGAGATGAATTGTAGAATTACATTATTTGTGGATATGATATGCCTTTTTTTAATTGCAATTGAAAGAGTCAAGTCTATAGGATTTGATTGAGAAAATTAGTCTGAAGTCTATAGCGTTGATTTATCTAATTAGTCTGGGTTCAAAAGGGATTTGAATTTAAATTGTCAAAGCATGAGAATTTGTCTGTGCTGAGAGGGGTTTCCCTTGCCTTGTACCTACAATTTTGGGGCTGCTGCTCTTTTTATCCCCGGATAAGTTATGTATATTGGAATATTTAAAGTTTGAAACTCTAATTTGTGTGATGTCTCGGAGATTGAACTTTTTCGAATTTCTTGTTTTCTAATTCTTTTTTTGTGTGTGTGTGTGTGTGTTCTTTTTTTCTGGTATTTTTGTAGATTTTTTATTTCTCCCCTTTCCACCTCTTCGTAGCACGTCTCCACTTCTTTTTATCTCGTAATATTTTTTCAAATTTTCAGCCCGTAACCAATTCACAGCCCATTTCTCTTTCTGTTTTCTTCCTTTTTTTTGAAAAACAACGATCTATAACAGTTTGTCAATAATAATAATAATATCACTATTCAGTCCGCATCACTTCAAAATTTAATTATGTCTACAGTCTATGATGTATTTGTAGTTTTGGACATATTGATGTAACCCATAAAAATATTAAAATTGTATATAAACTTGGCGTACTTAATTTTTCCTCCAATAGTTTTTTCTTAATCTGATGGGCAGCCCATTGGGATGCAATTAGATTAGTAATTAGGAACAAAACAGCTATCTTTTCTCCAAACCAACAAGCAATAAGCCCGGTTCTTCTTTCAATTCTTCAACTTTTTATTTATTTCTGTTTTCTCTCTACTTTCCGGTCAGAGTCATAATATACGATAGAGAGGTAGTTGGGCAAAAAATAAATTAACCATGGCTATGAACATATCTAAAATTTTATAGTATGGTATCAAAACAATAAAGTATAAATAGCAAAACATACTTTCAAAAATACCCTAATTGACTATCAATCAAAATACATTCTAACTGTTGTAAACAGAGAAAATAAAAAAATAAAGAACGATCGGAAAACATCATAATTGATTACAATAAAGTAACCGATATAAAATAATGAGTCAGCAAATAATCTAACTGGTGTAGATTTTTTTTTTTTTTTTTTTTGAGAGAAAAATGAAGGTCAAGCCTTCAAGTTTTATTAATAAAACACAGGAGGTGTCATGATTTGACAAAAGATTGCTAAGACAATAAAAGAAAATTTAAAGGAAAAAAACAAAAACAAAACATAAGGGTGTAGATATAAGCCAATATCTAGAAAATTCCCTGATTAGTGAAATAATGGATCGATCATCAGGAACGGATCTACTGCTTTGACAAGATATACTTAGTAATCGTTTCTATGATTTTAAATTTTTTATTCACATAGATTAAAATTTAATTGATTTTTTTAGTTTTTATATAGTTAAGCCCTTCATTATAAAAAATTTGATGTAATTCTAACATCACACATTATGCATTTTACGTTTCACCTCTCTAATTTAAAATTTTATGTTTTGGTCGTCATAGAAATTATTGATCAGTCGAAAACAACCTAACCAATGATAATAGATGATCGACAGGTAAAAAACCGAGGCTGACAAATATTTAATACGAAAGAAAACAACAAAAGCAAATTAAGTCTCCAGTGGTCATGATCAATAATTAAGATTCGTGCCTTTTTATTTGGAATTTGGAAAATATTTCTTTTAAGAGGAAATAATAATCCTCTTAATAGTCAGCTGTCTGAAATAAAAAGCATAGTACTTGAATTTTAAATTTGTGAGCTGATGTCATATATATTAATTTCGAATATGTAACCTTAATAAAAGAGAACAATATCTTATTTAATCGTATTAAATGTTATTCTTGCCTTCTAACAAACTTGCATGTCATATGAAACCAAACAAACAGTGATTAAAAAATATATATATAACGCTTGAAAATACAAACAATATCCAACTTTTAAGCAAGGCAACTACAAAATTGTTGGCAACATGTCTATCTGATAACAAATAGAAAAATAATACAAAACCAAAAGTAAAAGGACCATATATTCCATTGAGATTGTGTGATACAACTTAAACAGATTCTAGTTTCAATGAGAAACTGGTGGAGTAGGAACAGGAACCAGATCACTTGCTTCCTGTGGGCAGGAATTTTCTGCCTCTAAATCACTGACATGTGGGCCAGAATAAATTTTGACATTTAAATATTAGATATAATTTTGTCTCAAAATCTATTCCGGACTCACGTGTCAGATTAGGTTCCGTAGGAACAAGAATATGCCACACCTTTTGATCTCTTAATTAAATTTTAATCTAGCTAGCCGTTACATTACACATTGCATGAAGTTTATGAGGAAATGAAGCATGAAGTTTCCATTAATCCTCAGGAGATCGTCGCATACCAAGCGCTCCAAGCTTTGATCTCTCGGGAGGGCTCCGCCATGGTACAATATGGTAGCCATGGCAGTGACAGCACCGTCAGGACGTCCCACAAAAGACCACACCAGCCTCACCGCGGCCCTAAGAAATAGCGACACAAGAGTCTGTTGTATATCCAAAAGATAGAGCATGAATGAATGATTTACACTTTTCTTTTTCTTTTTTTGAAAAATTCTATAGATATTGTTTGTTATATTTGACAAATAGAGAAAAAAAGAAAAAAGAGGCTCATACCATAAGTTGTAGTGTCAGTGATGTGAGAAGAAGGGGAGGAGTGAGAGGAGAAGGAGAGGTATTATTCAATGGATCATAAATTGTAATTAAATGATTAATTACTGGGTGAAATATATAATTGGGGAGATCTGAAGGGAGATGAAATCTAACCATATATATAATATATATGCAATTAAGTAGCTGGCTACTGGTCCAGCCTCAATTCACCACCTAACTAACAGTCTCCCTTTCTTTTCTTTTGGTGGTAACTGGTAAGTAACTAAATGGACATGAAATATTTATGGAGAAAGAAATAATTGATTCATGAATCATGATGGTTATATAAAGAAAGAAAGATTTGGAGAGAGGAATTAGGCGCCTAAACAGGTGGCGCCCATTGTCCTCTTTGAAACATTCTTGATTTCCACGCTTAAATAGATAGTACCGTTTCAGGTTTCCACTTCCTCAACTAATTTTATAAACAAGTGTAGACAATGACATGCTTTCGGCTACATCACAATACCGCCTCCAAATATTATTCTTTTGACCTATTCTATTGTATGCCTTAATTATTCCGATGTACATTATTTTGATACAATAATTAATATGTAAATTACTAAATTTCTATAATAGGAGTACTTGTCTCATACATTAGCAGTAACTACGACTAAATTTCTATAATAGGAGTGCTTGTCTTCATACGTTTTGAGATTCGTGCATAAAAAACAATTGGGTTTGAGATTGGTGCATTGCAAAGAATAGAGGGATGGATTTGGAATAACAGGACCTGTCTCAAAGATCCAATCACAGCAGATTTATTTCCCAACTGGTTACATCTCATCAAGACACGGATCACAAAGAGATTGAACGGCTGGAGCTTCTTGCTGTAAAGGATTGAACTTGATGAGAAAACCTGTTTCAGAAATTTGATCAATTCGATCCCTATTTTTCATTTTTTTTTGTTCTTCCTCATCGTACATTTTTTTTGTCTACATTTTAAGTCTCTTATTACTTTAATATTCACTAAAAAAATTTCAACCTGAATTTCAAATTTACAACATTTTTTTATTACTAAATTTAATAGTGGTTCTTTCATTTTATTTATTTATTTTAGTATTAATTAATAATTTGGATCATATTTGATTGAAATCTAAACTGTGGGGGAAAAAAATTAGACCTAATTTACATCGTCAAATTTGTAATAATTAGACTATTTAATAAAGTAGAGCTAATTTTAGATCGGTTTAAATTAAGTTCTCCTCGGATTATAATTTAGGTATACTCGCAAAGACTTTATCGATCGTATTATGCTATATGACAATTTCATATCTTGAATGCCGTTCGGTTTATTTCTGTATTTAATTAATTTGGTTCTAGAACTGAATAAAAGTTCGTTTATTTACAATTTCGACTCATTTAAATTAAGTACAGAATTTTTAATAATTGCCCCCAAATCCCAATTTAATTAAGTACTTTCGCCCGATATGTTTACTTGGTGATATACTGATATAAATGTAAGCAAGAGTTGCACCATGAACAAAGTTAAACACCCTTGATCTGTATTTTAACCACTATACATGAAACCATAACCATGTGTTCTATCTTATATTTGCCGAAATTTTTGTTAACAACATTAAAATCAATTAAATTAAAGAAAATGACATCACTATTTGAGAACAAAAAAAAAATATATGACATGCAGCGCGCAATAGAAATTTATTGAAGAGGGATCTAAACAAGCAAACAGTACCGATAAAATAAGGTCATGCAGCGCGCGGTTTGCAAGACTTACCAGCAAGATACTAATTAACTAGTTCGATCGGAAGAGAAGAGGAGGAGCATTGGGCACTGGATACCACCAATTAATATGCAATGAAGAGAAATAACACAACGCGCATCATGCTTATCCGAATGATATCTTAAAATTATGGGCTTGGGATGGGAGCGATGGACAATAATAAGGCCCACAAGCCCAAATATGGACAGCATGATTATTTGGGAAGCCCAAATATGGACAGCATTATTATTTCAGCCCAGCAAGCCGTACTTGGGAACGTAGTGTCCCAGCGTAGATTACCGTATATAGGATTTGTTTTTTTTTTTTTTTTTTTAGTCCCACAATAATTTCCTTAGATCAGATAGTACCATATATAAAAGAACCGCACCACATGATTATCGCCATTCTTAAGGCAGTGCATTACAAATGCATTTAGCAAAACAAACAACCTAAACTTGACAACCTATAGTGCACGTCATGTGCACTCAGCAATTTTTTAATTTTATACATAAAAACTCAATTCAAAGTTAGAAATTCGAATCAAACAGTGAAACAACTTCACTGTTATTTTTTTGGCAGTTTTTCTTTAAATTATATATCAAGAAATATCCAACGAAATTGCTTTCATAATTTATATGATAATTTTCATTTTTCAAAAGGAAAGTGTTCCATTCTAAATAATTTTCTTATTTATGAAAATCGTAAGGATGGCAATTGCCTCCCTACACTAAAAAAAAAAAGGGTAAAGTGTTGAGGCCTCGGGGGCTACATTAGTAGGTTATTAGAACAGACCGGTACATAGTCAAGTAAGATATATTGAACAATATTGCCGATTTTTTTTATTAATAGAAAATAAATTAATAAAATATCGAAATAGGGGATTGATTTGGGATTTTGTCGATAAATAGGTAGAATAGGGCTAGTTATCCCGTCCAACGGACGGGACAAATTATTCCGTCCGAATTATGTCCCTAATTATAATCCTTAATCAACTTAGCGGTAAAAAAAGAGAAAAGAAAAAAAGTCGGACGGTAAAGTAAGACCCATCCAAGCCTTCTCTGGTAAAAAATAAAATAAAAAAGCAAGCCTGGACGGAGAAGTAAGACCCGTCCAAGAAACTTCACATTTATATTTTTTGTTTTTTCTATTATATTATTATATTCTATTATATTATGATTTTATATATATTATATTATTATATTATATTATATTATATTATATTACATTATTTTTGTTTTTTATATTATATTATTATATTAATATACTTATATATTTTATATTATTTTTTGTTTTTATATTATTATATTATATTATATTGTTTTTTGTTTTTTATATTATATTATTATATTAATATACTTATATATAGGGGTGGCAACGAATCGAACCGAATCGAACTTACTCTAGGTTTGAGTTTGGTTTGAATAAGATTCGAACCGAACCTGGTTTGATTTGTTTCGAATCGAATTAATTGCGAACTACACATTTTTCGAATCGAACCCGAATCGAATCACGAACTAAATTATTTTTTAGCAGCCCTAGTTATACCAGTAGTTTATACATTAATTTTTTTCTCGCGGAACAAAATTCACATGGCTTCCTTTTATCGGTATGAAATGAGTATTTTTAAGTTGAAAAATTGTTCATAAAAAAATACATCACAACAAATAATCGTAAAAAGAGCATTAAGTACAAGAACTGAAATATGCAGTAAAACAAGTAATCATACCTCGAGTGCTCACTCGATCAAATCCTCGATTGGACCATCTAATGAAGTGAGAATCCGCAAGGTAGAGAAGGTGGAGGAGAGACTGCCGAAGAGAGAGGAGAGATCGGAGAGAGGAGCGACGGCCGGAGAGATAGCCAATCACTGAGAGCGTCGGCTAGGTTTTAGAGCGAGAGAGAGAGTGAGTTAGGAAAAGGCGGAGAGAAAACTAGGTTATTGAGATTTGAGAGCAATAGAGCGTCGGCTAAGTTAAATTATGACTCTCAATATTGGATTTTAATTTCATCAGGTAAATGAACGGTTGGTGTTATTATGAGATTCGAACCATAAAAGTTCGTGAACCCATTTCGATCGAACCAGGCTAAGTTTGAGTTTGGTTTGAATTAATTTCGAACCGAACCTGGTTTGGTTCGTTTCAATTCGAACCCATTTCGAATCGAATTAAACTCGAATCAAACCCAAATCAAACCCGAATCGAATCACGAACTACGAATTTTTTTTGCTAGCCCTACTTATATATATTATATTATTTTTTGTTTTTTATATTATATTATTATATGAGATGGGCTACGCTAAGTTGCGAAGTAAAGCGGCTATTTTACTTCACGCTCATATTTTGCGATTTTTAAGTTCAAAATGTCGATCCGAACCGTTCATCTTGTTCTCCATATTGAAATGTGCTTCGAGACAAAATTTTACATTTTTTGGAATTTTTTTACTATTTATTAAGCAATTTTGAAAGTCGCTGATCTGATGGTCCAGAAAATTTTACTGTTTTTACTGTTCACAGCAAAACAACAATTTTCAAAAATGCTTAATAAATAGTAAAAAAATTCTAAAAAATATAAAATTTGGTCTCCAAGCACATTTCAATATGGATTAAACATCTAACGGTTCAGATCGGTGGTTTGGACTTTCAAAATAAAAATACGGCGTGAAGTAGAAACGCGTTTTACTTTGCAACTCACCGTAGCCTACCTCTTATTATATTATATTATGATTTTATATATATTATATTATGATTTTATATATATTATATTATATTATATTATAACAAAAAATAATATAATATAATATAATAACAAAAAATAATATAATATAATATAATATAATAATCATAATCTTATTTGAAGTTTCTCGGACGGGTCTTACTTCCCTGTCCGGGTTTACTTTTTTTTTTTTTAACCCGAGAAGGCTTGGATGGGTCTTACTTTACCGTCCGGCTTTTTTTTTTTTTTTTACTACTACGTTGATTAAGGATTATAATTAGGGATATAAGCCGGACGGAATAATTTGTCCCGTCCGTTGGACAGAATAACTAACCCCGTTCTACCTATTTATCGACAAAATTCCAAATCAATCTCCTATTTCGATATTTTATTAATTTTTTTTCTATTAATAAAAAATTCGGAACAATATTGCATGTAATGTAAATAATGACGAGATGGAGCGATAGTACAATTGGCTGGAGAAAAGGTTCTAAATTTGCGGTTACTCAAGAGTTCGAGAGCCCCTCTCACGACTTCATAATTTTATGCGAATCAATAAAGATGCAATGCAAATTATTCGACAAAATAATAGTAAGTATTTGAATGACATCCCACAGGTTATGTCAAAAAATTTGACCAAGTGATCTTAGATTATTCTTGAAAATTTCCATACAAGTCTAATTTAGTATAAATTTTGTCAACTCATGACAGTACAATTATGCTTAACTGCACTAAATTACGCTAAAATACTCTAACTACGCTAAATATACAAAAATACATTGAATTTCGCAAAATTACGCAAATTACATTAAATTACACTAAATTACGCTAATTAAATTATGGTAATTATAATAAATTACGCTTCACTACGCTAAATTACGCTTAACTACCACAAAATAAAATAAAATATATGTAATTGGACTTCTTTGTAATAAAAAAAAATAATTCAGAGCTATTGGAGATTAAACTTCCAGGGTCATCGGTAAAAAATAACCACAAAATAAATTAAAATATATGTAATTGGATTTTTTTTGTAATAAAAAATAATTTAGGGCTATCGGCGATTAAACTTCCAGGATCTTCAGTGAAAAATAATCATAAATTAAAATAATATATATCTAAAACATTCGAATTATTCTAATTGGTTAAAAAAATAATTCACAATCCGCTAGATAATATAGCGGATTGGAATTTTTTTTTTTTTTGAGAAAAATCCCGATCTGGAATATAAATCCCGATCCGCTATATTATATAGCGGATTGGGTATTTTTATAAAAAATCCAAAAAATTGGTTAAAACTTAAAAAGTGGATATTTATATTAAAATTTGGATATTAAAAAAAATCACGGGACATTTTCACTAGATTATCAAACGGGATTTATGATCAATTCTGCTTAATTATTCAGCGAAATTAAGGTTTTTTTTTAAAAAATAATTTCGCTATATTACAACCTTTAGAAAAAAAAACTAATTCCAATAAATAATCCAGCTGAATTGAGAAAAATAATAATTAAAAAAATTCTACTTCCACTGAATAATCCAGTAAAAAATGTTATTCCATTCCAGAAAAGTAATCTCAGTTTTTTTAATTTGATTTATTTTAATGTTATTAATAAAAGTTTCTGTTACATGTGTATCGAAACCAAAATGTAATGTTCCTTACCATATGATGCTTGATGTTCCCAGCATTTCTGAAGTTCTTTTGATCATGATGTGATTTAGACATAGTTAATGGACGAGTTTAGTATGTATATTTACAATTGTTATTAATTAGACAGAGATTTGTTATATTCGCCTCTAATTCATCTTTTCTGTAATAACTGGTGCTCATTAATATTTATGCACATCACAAACAACAATTCTTGCATTCCAGTAGATTTTAATAACAATCAAAATGAAAAATGCATAAACAGATCACAACAGCTTGGTTTCTTCTTACCGTACCAGTGCAATACACAGAAGATGTTTGCATGTGTTTTGATCTATACCGCATCGACTCACTTGAACAAATCAGAAGCTGCAATACTACTATTATGGAACCGAGCACACAGCATAAAGAAAATAAATTATGGAGATAAAATACCAAGCATGACACATTAGAAACACGCACAACAATTTTCATTGATAGAGACTTCATTTCATCTCTTGAATATATCATAGAGAAACACCAAATATTCCATAAATGCCAGAAGGATCATCACTTCATATTGTACTACTCAAACAAGTTTATTTGCAAACTAATTGCGAATACATTACTTATTTTTTTCCACTCTTCTTGAGTCCAGAGCCACCGAAGCTTCCCTTCTGAGCTGCCTTTGCACGAAGCTCCTTCAGTGCCTTCTCCTCCTCTTTCTTCTTTTGAATATTAGCTAGATCATTCTAAGCCACCAAAATAATTTCAAATTGTTAGACATAGATAATTGTTCAATTTCAAAATGTGTGATTCTATTCAAGACCGGTGTTGAACATTAGAAATCAGTGTAGTAATTACAATATGACAATTTTACCCTCCTAGGTATGGAACCAAACCAGTTAGATTTGACACAAGGTACGTGCATTAAAAGACCAGACAGCAGAGTTAATTTAACCTGTGTTATCTACACAAGGCTGCTAAGGTATATCATGCTTATATGCAAAATCTATTACCAAGCAAAACAAATACAGACATCAGCTATGCTAAAAAATATTTGTTCCTTGTATGCAACTAATCTCTCATCTCTTTGAGTGAAAATATGGTTGGGATTCTCTCTCTCTCTCTCTCTAGATGGGGGGAGGTTACCATTGACATCGGTATATTCTGGTACTGTCTCAGTCTGTACCAGTTAAACTTCCATACTTTCCCAAAGCCTTCACCGGTGCCCCCAATAAAGGGTTTGGCCATCACAATAAACAAACTAGCCTTCTCCTCTCCTACCCTTCCTCATTTGCCTGGACTCTTTTTATTTGGTTTAATGGAACTTAGTAGGCAAAGCCAACTATTATAAGAAAAACGGAAAAAAATCTCATCTTTTAGTTGTGTTACCTCTGATCTAGCAAGTTACTGCAACTAAATAAATTAACCAGAATCCTCATCTCCTATTTTTATCACTCCACTCTTAAAACTAGCTATAAATTAGGATTTCCTTTATATGGCATTGATCTACCAATCTAATACTATCAGTATCAAGTCTGTTCTCTTATATACAAACAAAGCCTATAGATCAAATAAAATCTCTCTCCAATTATCTAAGAAAACAAAGTTCTGGACCAGAAAGAATCTTGATCTAACTACCTAACCTTGCAATTAAAGTATCCATACAGTACAAAGTGATCGATAGTCCCTCTATACTCTACTATTAGAATTAAACAGCTTGAACAACACTTAAATTTCGATAGATCAAATACCTCGTCATAGTCCTTCTTCTCAGACTTGGGAGCCTTCAAAGGCTTGAGCTTTCCACCTAAAAAACAAAATCAAACATCAATATAACCAAAACAAAAGGTTAATCTGGTCTCTACACTAAAATCAAGACCTAAGAAATCCACTTTAAGAAATTAAAATCAGCTTAAACAAGAAATCGAAATCAAACACCAAACAAACAAAACAAGAACAAATTAGTATCGAGAGAGAGATTGAAAGACCTTGTTTTGACGACATGGTTGATTGAAAATCGAAAGAGGAGAACACGGCAAATTGGGGAAAGCTAAGGTCAGAGGCGTAATTTGATTCCCCCGAAAGAATATATATAGTATCTCTTCAAAATTGAACCGGAAATGCGCCGATTTATTTACCAACGGATTTTACCAGAATATACGATATGAGATTACTAAATGTTAAGCAACAATAGAAAACGACCACGTCATTATAAGTAAGACTACGTAAACTTCTATAAGAAACAATAATTTAGTGGTAGGAAACGGGAACGAAAGGTGGAAAACCTCTAGACGGCAGCTTTGAAATGGGCTGATATCCAAAATATTTTGGGCTGGTTATCAGGCCCATAAATCGACCCAAATAGGTTTCAGAAATTTGGGAATTCAAAAGAAAAGAAGCAACGGAATTCATTGGAACGGAAACTAATAGCAAAACTGGAGATATGTTTATTCTTTATTTCCAGACATATATATTGGTGCAAATTTATTTATTGCAACAAAGGCTTTGAAAAATAGGTACCTTTCTAAGAATTGGGATTACAGACATCATAAAAGTTATTGAAACATCGAATTGTTTTGAGAGAAAAATTAAAAAAAAAAAATGGACATGAAGATATAATTCCCTGCCATGACCCCATAAAAAAAGGAGATAATAATTGGTACCTCGTTTCGACATGGCTGATTGAAGATCTCGACGGAGGAAAACTAAATAAGAGCTTTAGGAAGAAAGAAATATGTAATTTACCAAGTATTTATTTGTTTATATATGTGTTTGGTAACAGCTATTTTAGGCTGTCTAAATGTAAATTATAGTTTGCATATTGCAGTGTGCAGTGCCTTTTTAAAAGTTTACTATATGAGGTTACTTGTTCTCAAGAAACAAATTGGATCAATCAAATTGAGACACGTCATCCATCCGTGAAATTGTGTAATTTACGAAAATATTAAAATATTAATTGAATCTTTTTTTTCTTTTCTTTTTTGGTAATTTGGCGTGGGTAACGAAAATAGAATCACGATTGTTCTGCCTTTTTTAAACCGGATAACTTCTCTAAATTTCGGGCACTGCAATTTTAAGACTAATCATTGAACTTTTTTTTGCTCATCATGATTATTTAATTTAGGAACTTTAAATAGTTACATAAATTATTACCGTAGTTATCTCAGCGTATTGACAAATATATATATATATATATATATTTTTTTTTCATGTTGTTTTTAAATGGATGTATTACAATTTTCACAATAAATTTATAAATGACCGAATGACGCAAATATATTCTTTGGACCAAATGACCGAATGACCGAATGTTGTTTTTAAGATTTTTTTTCTGATATTCTGAATTTCTATAATCACAAGTACTCTGAACAATAGATTTTTTTTATTTTTTTTATTAAAAAAATATATTCGTCCTTTTTGTGAATTTTCAATCATAAAACTAAAATTGCTTTAATTAAATAGGATATCCTATCATCAATTTAAAAATTTCGGGATGACGGGTAGGTTATATTCTTGATCTAGATTATATATACAAATCGTTGTATGAACATAAAAGAAAACAAAAAAAAAATGAATATACCTTTGCAAATGAAATCGGGGCGGTTCAACATATATCATGCCAAATTGATTAGTCAATAATCATTCGATCAGCGTTGAGATTTGCGTGTGCAATATTACAATTCGCGTAGATCAAATATTTCTGACTGGATATCAAATTAATTATTTTGATCTAATACTCATCAGACAACTTCCTTATGCTTGAGGGCGAAGTAGAGTGTACAATAAAATAAGACAATTTTTATAATTATTTTTAAGTACATATTTAAAATTAAGTCATCAAACTATTTAATATTAATAAAAAAAATTATAAATACTTTTGCATAAATATTTTGAAATTCAAACGTGCTTTACAGTTTTTATGTTTAAAAATATAGGTTTTCTACCTGTATGTGGGGTTTATTCACTGTCAGGGGTAGCCGTATCTCTCTGGATTTTTGAGTTGAGTGGTGAGTTATCGGTTCCGATCGACTCTGCCCCTCTCTGAAAAAAAATGTGTTCCCCTTTGGATATTTGATATGTAATTCGGTTTAGGGTTAGAATCAAAATAAATTTCTTGAATTATGATTAGTAGTTAGAATTATAATTTAAAGCATCAGAAATTATAAGTCGGAGTATTGAAAAGTATAAGTTAAAGCATTTTTTTATCGAGTACCTAATTAGTTAATGAGTTTAAATCCGATTAGTCATTTAAATCTGATTCGCCCTTGTTCACTGCAGAAGCTTTTCTTTTTTTAATCATACTTTGTTGAATAGATAAATGCTCAATTTAGTCTAAGGAAGCGTGTATTTAGTTAAAAAAGAAGTGTTTATCATGATTCAACAAATGTTTCTATGCAAGTGTTTATTTTAATTCAACAAATATGTGCATCCTCATAGAGACCTGAAATTATTTTATGTACCATTTTATAATATTAATATTTTAGAGTTGTCAGTATTTTGAAAACGTTGAAATTGTATGCTCACCGCTACGAGCGACAATATTTTAACGACAAAAAAAAAGGTAAAATGATAATTTAAGTTTTGAAATGACATGCCAGATGAATTTTATATTTATAATTATTGTGAATTTAATTGAAGAAGACAATGAAAAACTTGAAATGGCACTTATATTGGATGGAAAAATAAACACTGGAATATGAAATAACAAAAGTTAATTGGTCATGTAATTCGTAATTAATTATTTATTGAAATAGGGTATTTTAATTATTAGTATTTTAGTACAAATCGAGTCTTGTTAATTAGAACTCGACCCTAAATTAATTTCCATGGTGGAAGATAATGCCAATAATATCCTTAATTAATTATAATCTGTAATAATCCCAGAGTAAGGCTTGGGTGCTATGGATAGCATAGAGGCCTCTATGCTACGGCTCAATATTCGAGTTTTCAAAATCCAAACGGTCGATCCGAACCGTTCATCTTCTTCTCCATATTAATATCTGCTTGGAGACCAAATTTTATAATTTTCTGAATTTTTTTACTATTTATTAAGCCACTTTGAAAATCGCTAATCCAACGGTTTTACTGTTTTGTGCAGGCACCGTTGGATCAACAATTTTGTAAAATACTTAATAAATAGTAAAACAATTCAGAAAAATGTAAAATTTGGTCTTCAAGCAGATATTAATATGGAGAAGAAGATGGACGGTTCGGATCGACCGTTTGGATTTTGAAAACTCGAATATTGAGCCGTAGCATAGAGGCCTCTATGCTATCCATAGCACCCAAGCCTTACTCATAATCCCAGACAGTTTTTAACTTTTTATTAATGTTAATGCTTTGAATTAAAGCATGTCTTGTATCAATGGTATAGACATTATATAAAAGTCGTTGAGCTTTAAACATGCCAAGTCATCAAGCATTTTCAATCATTAAATTATGCATTAATTATTGTCAATTCTAATCATATGAGTGAATTTTTTTTTTTTTTAATAATAAATATACACCATGTAGGGTTATACCTAATTCATTAATAAAATTAATTACTTTATTATATGAAAATCTATAAAGTTTTGATGTTGCATTCAATGTACATACTTATATTTTGGTAACATATGCTTTGCTCTCGTTCATTTATCACAGTTTTTGGACAACTTGCATGAACGAGAGCTAAGCGTATGTTACCGAAATTTAAGTTTGAATGCCCTGAATTTTGATAATCAAACTTGAACCCATCTAAATTTTAATTTTTGCCTATCTCAAATTATAAATTGTGTCTATCCCTATTCCCTACAGTGCAAATGTATTTTTCTTAACTGTATCTCGTTTCCATTTTCGTAATTTGTCAGATATGAGTTTTCCTCCATGATTTTCAAATATTCTCTAGGAAAAGATCATATGAGCCATCAAAGGGTTTGTGATGAAATTATGTGAGCTATGTCTATATAATAAAATATCAATTATAAGAGGGCAACATGTCTGATTTATTGAGAGGAAGCCGGTTCTTTCCTTCGCTTCTCCACTCTAATATAAATCCATATGATGACTCAATTTTTATTTATTGACTCTCATTTCTTTAATTATTCTTCTTTTTCCCTTCTTTCCCTCCATGTATGATTTGTGTTTGAATTAGTTTTTATATTTTTTTTTCTGTTTTTCTTCATTTTTTCTTCCATTTTATTTCTTTTGCTAATTTATTATTTTCCTTTTTTCTTTTTTTTAATTGACTAAGGATATGGGAAAAACAAATCATGAACATTTAAAATTTCAATGAAATTTATAGTTTATTTCATTTCTTTTGTCCACCTCTGATCATAATTCTAGCTATGCCACTTAATATGGCTATTAGTTTATTCTAATGCCAAGAAAAAATGACTAAAAATGTTGACAGAGCTATTTTGATTTCAAGCAGCACAGTAGTCATATTTTTATTTTTATTTTGTTTCTATTGTCCATGCGCTGTGTGAAGCCAGAATAGTTTTGTCAATATTAATTTTTTTTTTAATAAATTTGCTCTTAATTAACTCCAAGATATTCAGCTCCACTGCAATACATGATTTGACTTTATTAATAAATAACTTAATTATGAAAATGACCGCATTAAAATGATAGCCTAAAATCTCCACTCTGCATTAACTCAAAAGGGAATCTTTTGATTTAATGATCTTAATTATCCGATCTGTTTTAAAATTCGTGCGAATTAGATCCGCACTAATATTAAAGGTCTTCTATATTCTAGACAGGAACCAGATTGGCTCCGTTTAAAATCAGACGGTTAAGATTCATTAACTCAAAAGATTCCCTGTTGAGTTAATGCAGAGGATACACATTCAGCTCACTAGCTGTATAGTGGGAATCTTGAGAATTCATATCCTCTGCATTAACATAGCATGCGTTAATAGATCTGGACCTTCCGATTGAGATCCACACTAATATTAAAGGACTCCGTGCGTTATAGGTGTGAACTGGATTGACTCCAATTTTGATCAGACGGCCAAGATGTGATGCTCTTTTTAAGTTAATGCAGAAGATGCGGACTCGAATCTTGAAAACAAAAGTGAGCACCAAGTCTGTCACCGTATATCCAGAAATGGAGGGGGGACCACTTTGAGCTTATTGGATCCATCACTTCGTCCATTATATTGAGGTAAATGATGACATTGCTTGGTGCTTTCATTTCATAGGTGCCAATCCCCATACAACTTCTCTCATTTTGAGGAAACCAAATCAGCTAAGATATTCAGGTTGGGTCAGGTTAGATTCAAGGGATCGAATCTCCTGCCCCCCGAGCAGGAATTTTCTGCCCCCAGAGTCACTGTTAGTGGGCCCCCTAAACCCTAAATCCGGCCCCATCCTAAACCCGATCCCACCCCGCAGTGACTGAGGGAGCAGGATTTTCCTGCACCCCGGGGGGCAGGTGATCTGCTTCCTAGATTCAAATCATTTAATTTGAAGTTAAGGTTTAGATGTTATGAATATAATAAGGCTTTCCGTGCTACGATATTAAAATTCTATTGTATAAAATTTCAAACTTTGATCTAAGTAGCTCAGTAAATTAGTTATATAATTAATTTGTAAAATATCAACTTTTACTTTTTTAGAATTTTTTACTATTTTTTATGATTTATGAAATATGACAAAAATTGACTTAAAAGTAAAAAATTACCAATGTTTTAGACTATTTTTTTATATTTCATAAATCATAAAAAATAGTAAAAATCGGTATTCTATAAGTTCATTATATAACTAATTTACTGAGCTACTTAGATCAAAGTTTGAAATTTATACAATAAATTTTTAACATTGTAGCATGGAAAGCCTTATTTGTTACTATGAAATCTAAATTTCCTACGTGAACTAACATTTAAATAATCTATTTTATTTTTTAATAATAATTTAGTTAGAATTAAAATATAGAAAAATTTAAGTGGAACCGAGGGAAATTCGGGCTAATTAAGTTTGATAAAACACAATAACAAAATTAGAAATTTGAGATTGATGGAGCTGAAAAACTTAATATAATATTATTTTATTTTATAAGAGACTGAAAAGTATTGATGCATACAAAAAATTACAAAATTTAATAGAGGAAAAAAAATACAAATTAAATTTCAATTAAATGGAAACTTAAACTCTTCTTCCCCACTAAATACGCCTCCTAATGTGGTAAAGAAAAGAAAATTAATTAAGTGAGAGTAACAAGAAATCTTTGATTGTACAACTACCAACAAAATCTAGTAATAAGATAATGGCATGCATGATACAAGCCACTTATGCCTGCGAGTGTCTCACTAAAGTGCCTTCCTCCTGCCATACAAAAGCAGGAAACAGGGGAAAAGGGGAAAGTTCCTTTGTACCACCACTAATCTAATATTATGCTAGTGCTTTGAATACGACTCTTTTAAAAAAAAAAAAAAAAAATTTCTCAAAATTTAGTCCCTCTCCAACTAGGAAATGCTGGTTTTTCTGTTGCAACAATTAATGACCACTTACCACTGGAGTCAGAAGCGGAAGTAGACTTTCAAATTATAAGAATCTAACGTAAAAAAGAGTAAATCATATAAATTTGTTATGTTGTGATCAGGTCAATTCTACACTACTATAATATTTTACTCTAAGTTATATAAAAAGTTGTGCATAAAAACAAGAATTTTAGAGAAAAAAATAAAAATAAATTGACCTCCATTCAATAAATAACTCCGCTCTGATTGCAGTAAGATGACTAGCAATTAATTAATAAGGTAACAATGCTAATAGTCATATATAGAAAAGCTACTGCCTAAATATTTATTTATTTTTTGTGAGGAAAAACTGATGTCTGAGCCTAAATATTTATTATAATACATCTTTAGTCAATTAATCATATCTTGTCAAACGAAGTATATAATATTTTGACTTTAGAAGCCAAAATAATTCCTATTTTACTACTTGTATATTATGTATTATGATCATCAATCATTCTCTACTTGAATAAGACCTACTTATCAAATCATATCAAAGACATGAGCAAAACTAGGATGTGATGTGTTCACCAAAAAGGGTTGGTGAGCACATCTCCAAAAAACTATCAGATTAACTTCGAACTACGAATTGAAACTGTTGAAATCCAAGTATTTCGTGACTGATGCATATACATGTAAAAATTAACACATAAAACAATTAACGTTTCGAATTCATTTAGTACATGATCAAGCGGTAATTAAAAAAATAACTTATAAAATGTTCATTGTTTTGACCGCTTGACTATGTACTAAATGAATTTGAAACTTTAAATTTTTGCAAATACATGCATCACTCAAAAGGCATTTAGATTGCAACAGTTTAGATTCGTAGTTCGAAATCAATCTGATAGATTTTTGAAGATGTGCTCACTAACCGCTCTTAATGAGCACATCATACTCTAGTGTTGCTCCAAAAACATTATTACCCTTGTCCATAAAGAATCCTAAACAGCTAAAGTATGGAGAAAGCAAATCCTCCAACATTTCACGTGGGTCACCCCACTTATTATCCCAATTGTTAGTACCTATTCCATCCTCATAAATTCCATCATTCTCTCTCTCTCTCTCAATTTCTAAATTCATTCTTTCCACACACTGACTTGAACCTAGCTAGCTACCTCTTTGATCACATAATTCTCTGGCATCAATGGAGAAGAGTCGTTCTATGCCAGATTGTTCATCCTTTTCTTACTCAGCCGGGCTTGAAGGAGTCGGTTATGATCGATCGAAATCGTACAATTTTAACGGTGGTAAACAAGACGGGTTCGTCTGCTCGACCGATCCCGAGATGAAGCGCAAGCGTCGGATTGCCTCATACAACATGTTCACCATGGAGGCAAACCTCAAGTCGTCTGTGCGAAGCAGTATGAAGTGGATCAAATCCAAGATTTCCGATGTTCGATACGGCCTCTGAAACATATATAGATTCTTGGTTTGTCGGCGGTTCGATGTTCGCCGGTGTTTAAAATTGCATGGTAAGTCAGGGAAACTTTCATAACTAGACTTATGAAGTTATGATCAGATGAATTGATGAGTTGCATGTGGTTTTTTTTTTTTTGAAACTCTTGGCAGTGGCTAGTTGCATGTGGTTGTGTGGTACAAATTGCATCCTTGAATGCTTGCTTGTTGTTATGATGTAAATAAATGGATCAAGTGTGTGGTGTAGTGCTCAATAAGTCCAATGAATGATGAATATGTAAGCAATCAATCTTAAAGCTTTTTTTTTTTTTTTTTTTTTTTCCTTGTGATTCTTTCCTACTTGTAATTTTTAAATATATCTCATTTTTATTAATTAGCAAAATAATCTATAGCTCCGCTACTTTTGTTTTGGATGGTAATTGGCTGTTGTTCTCTGTTCAATAAATTACCAAATTTAACCAGTTCAATAAATAGACAGATAGACGTTGTAGAAAAATAGAAAATTATATTATGATAACGTACAATACGCAGTCAATTAAATATGTACCAAGAAAGGCAATTAATTATATGATATATTGAAGAATAGATGATACATATCATGCCAAGCAAACAGTGGTCGGAATATTACCCCACATTAATTCAACTTTCGTAGGACCACTGTCGTCTAATAAGTCTTCTTCCTTTAATTTATTCAATCAATTTACCTACTTGAATTGTATGAATATATTATTAATTAGGTTAATCATAGCTAGTGTTGAACATCCCCCCTCTCAGAAAATGAAACTTTACCAAATTCTTTTTCTCAACGAACACTCAGGTAATTAGGTCTCTCAAAGGTTCTCTGTAAGTATTATTATGTGGTGGATCCTCTGAGGTAATTCAAAATTTGAATTTGGATCTGAATTGTCCGATCAGAATTTAAATCAATCCGGTCCAAATTGAAATGCACATTACCTCTTTAATTTCATGCCAAAGCAGATCAGACGGTCCAGATCTAAACTCAAAATTTGAGTTACCTTAGGTGATATGAATTCATCATGCCTGAACCTTTGAAAGATAGATTTTGAGCGTTCACAAATGGTTCATTTCTTTTAATCCAACATTTTAGAGAAAATTGTGGGCTCTTCTAAAAAAAAAAAAGTTGGTGGGTTGGTTCCTGGGGTCCACTTCAATTAATTTGGCTTAAATCAGTCAATTCAAAGAAAATGTTGATGACCAATTGTGTCGGCCTATAACCATACAAGATAACTAATTTTCTCTTTTTCTTTTTTTAAGGTGAAAATAGGTTTTCTTCTGCAAAGCAAGAGTAAAATAAAAAATAAAAATAAAATTAAGGAGGTAGAATAAATTAGCGTATTATAGTTTATGTAATGAAGAAGGCTAAAAAGTATTACTTGTTAAATTTACAAAAATTGAAAGGAAAAAATGTAAAAGATGGAAAGTACCTCAAAAGTAATACATAGATAAACCGCAATGTTTGACTATTGATTAGGAAACTGAAATCAGAATAAAATCCTACGATAATAGAGATAATATCTTACTACAATTATCGGAAATATATTTTTTTTTTTGTATATTCTAATAAAAAATAATATTCCGTAACACGCGTTCTAAAATTGAACATGTTATATCAGGTGAAGTTAATTTGCATGTATTTTATGTGATTCGAAGTGATCGATATATAATAATCATATATATACTCATATTATTTTAAGGACCTCTTCGGCTGCTACTGTATCTGTGAGAAAAAAAAATTCACTCAGAATGAATGTTTTTTTTTCCACGTGCATAGTATTTCGATCATTTAAATTGGATCCGAACTCAAGCACATTCCCGTTCTCGCCTGGCAGCTGAATATGTCCTAAATGACTGGTCCACGGATGGAATTATCACCGGGATGTTGTCGACAACTCGACTTAATTGGTTCACATGTATATTTAAGTGACAATTTACATCGTGAACTCTATATATGTAAATTGTCAGACAAAAGCAGTAACCACAGAAGATCGCTGAATGGTTTGATCAACTAAGATGCGACTAGCAGCAATACAGGACCCTATTGGAATCAATCATTCAAAGATGATGAAGTGGGAAATAGCAATACAAACCGAAATTTTTATTAATAGAAAATTATTTAAATAAATATCAGTAATGGAGAACGGATTTGAGTTTTTTTGAGATATTGGGAAAACGTGATAGTTTATAACATCCTCTGGACGTTATAGATCATCACAGCTAAGAACAGCCTGTTTCAGCCTCTATTTCTGCCAAAAACAGACCATGTTTTGACAAAAACTGACATTATTTTGGCAGGAACTAGTATTGTTCTAGGCCGTAATAGTCTATAACGTCCAGAAGACGTTATAAACTATCACGTTTTCTCTATATCTCGAAAAAACTCAGATCCATCTCCATTATCGATATTTAATTAATTAATTTTCTATTAATAAAAATTTTGGCAATACAAATACAGTAGACATATTTGGCAACCAGCGGAGTACCGGAGCAAGAAAATGACACACGGGCAAAGGCAGGTAGATGGGTTGGGCGGGCTGTAGATTATTAGATCATTATATCATGCACGCTCCCCTTCTCTTCTTTAGATCTCAACAGGAAGGAATAGATTAGGTGCCACAAGACTAAGAGTTGTGATACTGATATTGTATGCGAGATGTGTTATAACAGCGTAAGTGAAGCAAACCAAAATTTTGGCTTGGATCGAAATCCAGATTCAAATTCGTACTCGGACTCAGTACAGGTTAATTGTCCTTCAATCCTTTTAAATGGCTAGGCACACGTCTCAAGGAGTCTCACGGGTCCCATTAGTTCATCAGTCCCTATGATGATTAATTGCATAATTAAATTATGTTGTGTTTTCTATGAAATTTAATTATGTTACTATTTTCTAGATTTGATTATTTATATTTTCTATTTTATTTTAATTATGTTAGTGTTTTCAAGAGTTAATCATTAATTATGTGTTGTTAGTTTTTAAGTTTGGCTTTTAGTTTTTTAAGTTATTTATTATGTGATGAATGTAGTATAAGAAGAGATGACATGTCATCTTTTTCTTTACACTTTGATTAATATATATATGAAATGCTTTATTATCTTCTTTCTTGTGAATTGTGATTTTTCTCTTCTTGTCTTAATCTCCTCTTAAATTGTTCAATATCTTACTAAATCAAACAAAACTTCTCACTAAACCAAACAAAACCTGTATACACAAAGTAGAGTTTGAGACGTGCTGTCGTCAAGTGGTATCAAAGCAATCTATCTCTTCCCTTACAAAATTGTTTCTAATTCCACTAAATTATTTCAAAACCCGTCACTAGCGGACTTGATACTTGAGACTGAGTTTGGCGTCAGTAAGAACCTGAGCAAATGCAATGCTGATCGTGGTGCTGGGTCAGCGAAGTACAAAAGGTGACTGCAGTGGAACTGTGGAAGGCGCAGCATGAGATAAATATATTGACAGTATAGTTTCGACTTTGCACAGCTTGAAGAGAATGAAATCAAATGAAAACATAGATAATTTGTGCGCTGTACTAGGTTAAAATAGCATTATTAATATTTTCATCCAATTATTGATAGAGGTAGTACGAAACTTTGTGATTGATGAAAACTAGAATTTCAGCTTCGACTTAAATCAGAACTTGAATCCCAACTCGGACTCAATACGGATTAATTGTTTTCTAACTTTTCTGAATAGCTAGGTACAAGACTCAAGAAGGGATCCACTAGTTCATCATTTCCTATGATAATTAATTGCATAATTAAATTATGTTATATTTTATGTGAAACATAATTATGTTATTATTTTTTATGTTTGACTATTTATATTTATATATTATTTTAATTATGTTAGAGTTTTCAAAAATGACTCATTATGTGTTATTAACTAAGTTAGACTTTTAACTTTTTCTAAGTTATTATCATGTGATGGATTTATTATAAGAAGAAATGATATGTCATATTTTTCTTTAGACTTTGATATTACATGGAATGTTTCTGATCTTTTTTTTTCTTTTTTTTCTACTTTGCTACTTAACATGATAACTTGTTTTTAATTTTACTAAATCAATTCAAAACATGTCACTAGCGGAGTTGAGAGTTGGAACAATCTGAGATTGTGTCAAGTGGTATCAGAACAAGTTTGATAACCACTTTCGCGCCTCCGTGAAGTTGTATCTCTCTCAACCGCCAAGCTGTACTAATTGTAATAATGGACAACCACTACCTCCTGCCTATGTGAAGTTGTATCTCTATCAATCGCTCAGTGGTATTAGAATTTGCAAGAATGGACAACCACTAGCTCCTGCCTGCGTGAAGTTGTATCTCTATCAACCGCTTAGTGGTATTAGAATTTGCAATAATGGTCCAAATATTATTAACTAATTGCAGAAAATTTATTGGTGTGATTCTAAATGTTATAACAATTTAAAATAATGAAACTAATGTTGCTTGAATGCATTTATACACGTTGCGTTCATGAGTAGATATTTATATAAATCAAGTCTGATTTAGACAAATGAAATGTCAACACCGATAGTATATATATTATTCACTAAATGTTATCAACTATATGCCAAATCCATATTTGTCAAATTTTAAATGATATGTTACTTTATGTACAAATGAATGCTACCGGATACATAAACTAATATTTATACGTTACTTTATGTACAAATGTGCTTCAATTAATTAATAATTTTTAATCAATTTATATTTTATAACCAAAAAAATTCTAATCACCAAAACAAATAACTATCCACCTAGTACAATGAAGTAGTTTACCTAAACTTTTAATTGTGCCAATTCTAAATAATAACAAATATTGTGCAAATATAAACTGCAAGAATATTCAATTATTTATTCATATATCTTTGTTGAGCAAGTATAAAAAATAATTTAATATCCATTTAATACTTTGTTTGTTAGAAATTATTTTGATAATTTGATAAGAGCACATTAATAATTAAAAGTATAATTTAATAAATTAAAATTATGTAAATCAAGTAAGGTAAATTTTTATGACATCCTTGAATAAAATTAAATAAAGAAATCAAGCTCGAGGCAAGTTCGAACTATTTTGATTAAAGGTTTAAATAGTGTTTATTGCATCATGGTGGAACGGCTAAAAAAACGATACTATGCTCATATTGCGCTGCTATAGCACCCATAGAACAATAACTTTTATGGTCCAAATATGCTTGAGGATTGCTATTTAGAACTCTGATTTTTTATATTTGATTTGCTGAAGTCATATCAGTTTCTAAGAATAAAATGGCGCACTAATGTACATACAAAGTATCTTATTCATTTCTAAGATTTGACTCGGAACAAATGTCTAGAATTTGCACTGAGAGCATAAAAGACATCTATTTTGAAAAAAGTGAAGCAGTGGAGGATCTTAATGTACTTCAAAACTGACTAATCCACTTTATAATTTTATTTTTTTAATTATGTATATTAAAATTTAATTGAACTTTATGTTTTTTTTTAAGATTTCATATAACTTAGCTCCTTCGTAAAATAACAAATATTTACTTGTAGTATAGATATTAAAGTTGTTTATTGGGTTGTGGGATGTATTTGATTCAAATCCCACCTCTCACATAAAATATATTTTTATATTTTATTTTCCAATCATCTCTATCTAAATTTTCTAGTTCCACTTCTGAAGTGAAGTCTTATACCGTATTTCTCAACGAAACTTTATTAAACTTTATTTTGATGGAAAAGAAAGACATGTAGTCATGTACCTCATTTATTTTATTTTCTCTAAACGGTCATAAAATGGTGATAAAATGAAAATTCTTATTGATCAGAAATTCAGCAGACAGCAGGGGAGAGGGGACAGGGGAAAGGAATTGATTCTACATTGTCCCCATGTGTTTCCATTAGACATTATTAAGTCTTTACCCAAAAATTTCACGTGCATTTCCCTTTAACAGGCTTTAATATTCTCGTTAGTGGTAATTCACCTCTAGTTTAGCAATTTGTTTCAAATACCTACGCCAATCTCTGTGAAATTAGATCAGTTGAGGTATCTAAATTGTCAAGTCAGATCCGGACTGTTTAACTAAGATTGTACGAATCTTAAAGCAAATCTCTCTATATGTCAAATAGGTTTGAGAGTCACCGCTAAACGGACGACATATCTCTTTCTTCTTCCGATTGGCAAACAAACAACGTGATGAGAATTGAGAAGATGAATACATGAATAAAGAGGTTAAGAGGTGTCAAAACCAAGCTTTGAGCAAGTAGCAAAGCACCAAACATTACATTATGCCCTTATGGAGAGTAGAGGCACGGGCCGGGTCAACGGGTTTGCATTAATCCACAGTTTAAATTTGGGCCCGATCCAGTTGGGTTTAAATTATTCAACTGCACCGATTTCTACCATTAAAATAGGGAGTGCGTATCCTCTGAGATATCTCAATTTTTGCGTGACCCACGTGTACGGTTCCTATTCGGGATAGGCAGAGGCAGCGAACCGAGTATTATTTGTGTTTGGAGATTCGTGCAGAACTTATTTTAACAGTTGAGAATCTCCAAAAAACACTTAAAAGTTTGATATATCTCAGAGGATGGAGGGTTTCTTCCTACCGGCATCAAATCAAATTTGAGCACACTTGATTCGCACAAATAGTGATACGGATCAACGGCTCCGATCGAACATCGGCCGCAATTGGTTTGATTTCTATCGGAATGCCCCTGATTCCATTTGCGTCAACTTTCATCCTGCAACCCGAACATAGCGGGGGTGGTTAAAACCGTCCGATTTACATCAATATTCGTGAGCACTCGACTCAATGTGCACAACTTTTAAAGAATGCCCCCCCCCCCCCCACACACACACAACAAAAAACCGACATGGTCCCTCGATGAACACCAACAAATTATACAGACTGACCGATAATTAATGCATTGAAATTTATACTGTTGAGTTTCATGTTTCTTTCTCCCATTCTAATTCAATTTCTACACACCAAGTCTCACACTTTCCTCTCACCAGTATTGATCATTTATGAGGAGCCAGAGCCAGAGCCAGAGCCAGACTAATCTGCTCTGACTACGAGAGCAAGTTGGAAGGTTTATCACATAAAAAAAAAAAGTTGGAAGGTTTAAGTTTTGCCATCAGTCGACAAATCATACAAATTTAAAGAATGAACGCAGAGTTGAACTGTCAACTGTCAAGCGTCGTACCGCTTAGTACAGGCGTGTTTATCATTAGGCACACAATCAGGCCCCATCCCATATATGTACGAAACAATGTGAAGTTCAAGATCTCTCACATTCAATATCGTCCATGAAAAAACATCCCAGATATTCAATGTGGCCTCTGTAGCATACGCATTTTAAGGTGTGGAATTATTTTTATTTGACAACTTTCAGTCAGCTAGAAAATAAGCTTATGTGGAGATAGTCCACTAAGCATATCTTTTCAGTTAATTCTTTCTATAAAAAGTTAGATTATGGGAGTATACCTAGTAAAGAATATAATACTATTTGGCAATCCAAACTACCACTTAAGATTAAGATTTTTTTTTTTTTTTTGGTTAGTTAGAAACAATAAGATCTTAATTAGGATTAACTTATTAAAGAAAAGTTGGCATGGTTCCTTGACTATCTGTTTTGTGGTCAACCTGAGAGTACATACCATCTTTTTGTAGAATACTCTTGTATCAAAACGTTATGGGATTATTTAGCATCTTATAGTGGATTTCATTTTAATTGTACCACTATAGATGACTTATGGTTATCAGATGCAGGTATTCCTTTTAAAAGATAGGTTATTAATAGAAATGATTACAAGTGCAGTAATTTGGACAGTTTGGCTTGAGCGTAACAAAGTATGTTTTAAGATCACTGCCTCTGCCACAACTAGGGCTATAAACGAGCTGGGCCTCAGCTCAGCTCGTTTATTTTGGCCCCAGCCTGGACCGAGCAAGCTGGACCTAGGTCATTCGAGCCAAAACTCCTGGCTCAGCTTGTGACAAGCCAGCCCGAGCTAGCTCGCGAGCTGACGAGCTGGCTCATTGGGCTTTATTGGGCTGTTATTATACAAATTCAAAAATAAAAAAATAAGAAATCCCATTCAAAAAATTTAAGAAATTGTCCAGCAGGCACATCTTCAAGCAACTAAAGCCATATTATTTCTTCCCAAACCAAAAATACATCAATTTTGCATAATTGCGCCTTTAAAAATGGGACTGGACTTAAAATTATACGGGACTGAACCCTAAATTCACTGTAGCTTAACGAGCCGAGCTGACCCCTGGCTCAGCTCGTTTATTTTGGCCCGAGCCTGAGCCGAGCTGGCTCGTTAACAGCTCGGTCCACTACCGAGCGAGCTGTTAGCGAGCGAGCCGCGAGCTTTTTTGACAGCCCTAGCCACAACTAAAATTTTAGAGACCAAAATGATTGCTTTAACTAGTTTTTGATGTCAGTCTAGAAATGATGATTCATTTTCAAACTTAAACCTCATAATTTCTTATGATGTTAAGGAAATACTAGATCAACTTCGGAAGGAGGAGAAGGAGGTAGTGGGGGTTCTCACATCCATGGCAGAGCTGGACTACACAAGGCCTCAAAACTCCATTTTTTTGCAATTATTAGGGAGGATTTTGGTCTTGGCAGTCCTCTCAGTCCAATGTCTGGCGTAGATAGGGATAATGATGGTGATGTTGACTGGGATCCGTTAGACTGCTAATATTTAGTGTTATATGGTGGTTTTGTATGTGTTTTGCATGTTTTTTGTTTGGAACAGTTCTATTTTGTTGTTGCTGGTTTCTTTTGTTGTTGGGTCATGCTGCTCAGATATATTAGTTGATATTTTGGTGATATATATTTGTAACTGAGATTACGGTTGAGTTTTAGATATCTGCTTTAGGTATCTAAATTAGGGGTGGCAATGAGCTGTTAAAGAGCGAGCTAGGTCACACTCATACTCGGCTTGTTGGTGTATCAAGCTGAGCGAGCGAGTTTAGATTTTAGGTCCCGAGCTAAAACTATTGCTCAAGACCAACTCGTGGCTTGTCCGAGCGAGTTGAGCTAGCTCGTTATTAGTTTGGCAGATTTATAAATTTGTATATTTTCTTTCTTGCTATATTTTAAATTTTCATAACACATCTTATCGATTATGGCTAAAACAAAATAATATTTATATGACTAATTACTGAGAAATGCTCTTAATTCAATTGTAATTAAGCAAATCAACTACTATAAATTAAGTTTACAGCTAAATTCATACATATAAATATATCAAAATCCTAAATTCATACAAATATATTTACATAATAAATTCATGCATACCAAATCAAACAAATTCATACAAATTAACTTAATTGCTTATAATTAATTCACACATATTCCATATAAAATTACTAATCAACTTAAATACAGTCCAAAGTGCAATTGCCATAACACTGGCTATAACATCCATAGATCATAATATCCCCAATCTGAAGTGAACGGATCTGATTAAACTATTAAACTATGTTTATTAAATAGCTCGTTAACGACTGAGCTGACTCGTGCCGAGACAGGCCAAACTCAAACTCATTAATTCTGACTCAAGTATGTAGCGAGCGAACTAATTTTAACTCGATTCACTAACGAACGAGCTGTTGTCAATCAAGTCACGAACGAATACCAAGCGAACCACGAGCCACGAGCTTTTTTGCCAGTAATAATCTAAATCTAACTCTTTTGATTTTTAATAAAAACGGTGGATCTTCAATCAACTACCTTTTAAAATTAAAAAAGTTTGACAACTGTCAGATTTTTCTTGAAGCTTGCGATTCGACTTATTAAATAGTTTTTGTTCTCTTTGGAGTGGATTTATTATTCCTCTATCCATGAAGATGTATGTAACCGAAGCCTTATTGTTTGTAAACTAGAGCATAGTGACAAATGAATTATTCGGGTTCGGTTCGGCGAAATCAAAAATTCGTGATTCGGGAATAATTCGGATATAATTCGGAAATGATTCGGAATTATTCGGATCAGAAATCTCAGTCCTACAAGGGAGCAAAAAAACAAAAACAAAATTGTTTTTGGAAAAATTTCAGAAAAAAATTGTGAATAATTCGTAAAATTTGGGAAAAGTTCGTAAAATTCGGGAATTATTCAGGTTTAATTCGGTCAAAGTTCGGTCAACTGAATAATTCGGCGTTCGGTTCGGCATCACCCCAAAAAAGAATTAAACGGGTATAATTCAGGTATCTTGTCACTATGAACTAGAGGTAAAGATATCGACAAAACTAATTTAACTTTCTGCAGCACATCACAAATAAAAGCAAAATACAAAAGTATTTTATTAATGTTCTGCATGAAGTAAAAACAGCTCTGTAAATACCTTTACACTAAAGTATGCTGCACTGCTCGCTACATAGTGACGACTTCTGATGGCCACAGAGAGTAAGGCAGACCATGAGCAGTTCTCTCGTTCAACCCTTTTTTAAAAAAAAAAAAAGTTAACAGTACAGAGCAGCTTTTTCTCTTTGTGAGTTGTGAGTTGTGACCGTGTGAATAAATAAACATTAAAGACATCCATCTACCTCAGCAGGCAGCAGCTCTTATTCCAATAGAATACAGCCTGCAGTCTGTAGAGCCTCACTCTGCTCCAGAACATACACAACGCTCGGTGCTCTCCAGTCCCAACCGTAAAATATCTGGGTTCAGATCCAGGGGCCTAATCTCTAAAGTAACTCAAATATTTAGTTTCGTTCGGGATCGTCTGATCTCTGATGAGAACGACCTTTTCCCTTTAATATTTGCGCCCGTGTAGATTGCACGGTCTGAGTCAAATCCAAAATTTGAGTTTCTTTAGGGGAACCGGCTCGGCTCAGTGCGGTTCCCTGCGGTGATCATAAAGCAGATTCTCTACGATTCAAATAGACACCAAATTATTTTGGTTCGACACTGAGCTTGCATCGTCTGCATTAACTCAAAATTCAAAAGAGCATCTTTTGAGTTAATAGATATTGGCTGTCTGATTGTAAACGGAGTCCATCCGACGCCTGTCTAAAACATAGGAGTTGTCAATATTAGTGCGCATTTAATTCGACGGATCTTGAAGCTGATCGGACGGTCCATATGTATTAACTCATATGATTCCTTTTTGAGTTAATGCAGAGGATACGAATTCCACTTGGACTTGGAGTAATTGTATCTCATTTATTCTCTACATTAATGCATCATTTCAGTATAATTCAGAACCGTCTAATTAGAATCCAGGTTGATTCGGTCCACGCTTAAGGCGTGTTTGGCGAACGAAGGGGAATAGAAATAAGAATGATATTATAAAAATTTTGAACTAATTTTTACTGTTTATGTGAAAAAAAAAATTCACTATAAACATGTCCTTATTATCCGAACACGTGAATTTTTTTTTTCCCACATAAACAGTAAAATCCGAACATGCCCTTATAATGCACCAGATCCCTTTCAAATCTGTGCTAATATGTAATGAACAGATTATATTTAATGCCAATTGATATGAATTTGTATTGTAGAAATACTCATTTCTGCATTATAGAATGTTACAATCATTATTTTTTTCAGAGAATAATTTATGACAGCAACACTTTATATTCTTTTTATAAAATAATGGAAATCTAAGTTTTTAAATTTTAGTATCTATAAAAGATTTTGAATGAGTTTCAAACCCATAATATTTCACAAGTAGAATATTATCTTTTGTCACTGGACAAAAGTTGATATTTGAATTACTTTGTATTGTTTAGATCACATGAATTTAGATAATTTAATTACTTCATATTTTTTTTTTGTTAATTCAAAGAATCAATTTAAATTTATGATGTAATTATAAATTTTGTTATTGGTTTCTTCTTCTTTTCTTTTTTTGAGTAAAGGTCAGAGGTCAAGCTATTTAATTATTTAATATACATAAAAAAAATTCATCTAAATTTCGAACATACGACTTTCCATACAAAAAATATTATTTTCGTCACTAGATCAGATGTTAATTATGGTTAATGATTTCTTCTAAAACCGGTGGTTCAGATTTACATTCTAAGTTTGTTTTAATAATTACTTGTGCCTAGCTAATTTCATATAACATCACATCAATATTACAAAAAACTGGATTACTGCATCAGCTAATGTAGCACTTTTGATTGTCTGCCTCATTTTAAGTTATGATTTCAACACATTTTATTACTTTGTCAAGTAAAAACTTGCGCACAGTAATTACTCTTTCATTTCACGTGAATATATATCTTATTTGATAGATAACAATGCTTAATTCAAGTTCATTCAACTCAACTAATTAATTTAATCTGCTTTTACGAAATTCTGTTTTGATCGGATTGAATACCAATTGAAACTCTAGCTATTTCGTTAATTCGAATGGAATTATAAATTTACCTTCAAAAGTTCGCTCATAATCCAACACACACATAAAATATATGTCACATTTTATATTTCTTAAAATATTTGTATCTGTAATCGATCCATAGAATGTATAAGCTAATCGCACAAAATGAGGTAAAAGGTCAAAAAAGAGTGATATAATGAAGAGCAGAGTTAAAATGTATTATTGATTTCAATTCTTTTATTATTGCTCTTAAAAAAAATAACAAATATGTTCTTGGTTTTTCAGAAATTCAAAATATGCCCTAATCGATCTACTGTGAGGCGATCCACTTCCATACCCGATCGCTTCACTGTTGAACGATTAGCTATAATTTTTTTTAGAGATGTTTAATATGTGTAGAATGAATATTTTACATATAAATACTAACAGTAATTTAGTCTCACTGCTTCTGTGATTTTTTCTTTCTTTCTTCTTGAATGCTCTTATTCTTTGATTTTGTAAATAGAATATATGACAAAGAAAATATATGTGTGGGAAACTAGAACTGAACCTTGGATATTGTATATAACCATGTATCAAGAAAATATACTTTTGTTATCTTTCATAAAATATTGACCATTTTATTTATTTTTAAATCATTTTTTTGTCATCTTTCATAAATCATAAAAAATAGTAAAAATTAGTATTCTACATGGGCATTATATAACCAATTCACTGAGTTACTTAGATCAAAATTTAAAATTTATACAATAGGTTTTTGACTTACTGTTGTTTTCATAAACATTAATTGCAGTTTTGAGGCCTTAAACAATGTTTTTTGGCAATTCTTAGTGCGCGGGACATTTTGTAAGGTTTCGAGTTTTAGGGTTTATCTTCAAAATTCATATCCCTTCCTCCCAAGCTTTCCGAAAAGTGGTTGAACACTCAAAGCATAGTTTCTATAGAAAGTTATGGTTGGTCAGAGTTCGGTCAAAGTTAGCCCCCTCTGAGTTTGAGCTATTTTAGACAGATGTATTTGAATTTCAAATTGAATGTACATGATATATTTAGCTTTGAAAAAACTCAAGTAATATTTATTTATTTAGTTATACAATATGTTTTACTGTGAAACCAATATAGACCAAAATCAAATAATAAGTGTATCCAAAAAAGAAAAGAAAAGAAAAATAAAAATTATAGAAGCAGTGAGAACAAAATCATTCTATACATATTAAAAAAACTCTAAAAGAAAAAAAATCATAGCCAACCGCCCGAGGGCATTTTTCAATTTTTGAAAAAATCGAGGACATATTTACAATTTTTCATAGCCAATCATAGCCAACCACCATTGGTTTTGTGCCCCAACTAGTGGTTTGCAACTCGGGCGGGTACGGGTACCCCGGGTATACCCGTCTCGGGTACGGGTACGTCTCGGGTACGGGTATACTCGGGTACAAGGGTATTCGGGTACGGGTATGGCGGGTATAATTTTCAAAACCCATACCCTACCCGTCCTATACCCTTACCCGTGTACCCTTGACGGGTAAGGTGGGTACGGGTATGGCGGGTACGGGTATTTTTTTTTAATTTTTTTTTTTGCTGTTTTTTTTTCTGGTTTTTTCTGATTTTTTCTGGTTTTTTCTGGTTTTTCCTGATTTTTTCTGGTTTTTTTCTGATTTTTTTGGGAGGAAAAATCAAATTTTTTGAATTTTTAACTGTGATGAACAGTACTCGGGTATACGGGTATGGGTACTCGGGTAGTCGGGTACGGGTTTAGTCGGGTACGGGTTAACTCGGGTAGGGTAAACTCGGGTATTGGTCTAAAATAACGGGTCCGGTCCGGTTTTTGCCCTTACCCGCGTACCCGAGTACCCGACCCATACCCGGGCTCGGGCACGGGTACCCTAGCTGGCGGGTACGGGCGGGTACGGGCGGGTATACCCTTAACGGGTTTTATTCAACCTCTAGCCCCAACCATACCTCACATCTTTATTTCTATTTTCAAAGTTCAAATAGTCGATTTGAAACATTCAACATAACATCCATATTAAAATAAGCTTAGATATTAAATTATATATTTTTTTGAAATTTATTTGCTATTTGATAGGTACAAAATCACTGTTTTTGGAGGGTTCAGAAATAGTGATTTTGTAACTATTTTAAATAAATAAAAAAAATAAAAAATTTGATTTCTAAATATATTTTAATATAAAAAATAAGATTGAGCGGTTTGAATCGAGTAACTATCTTAGAATGCATACGCCTTCATGTCCCCTGCCACAAATTCCACGCGTAATAAATATGGGGAATTGGGTATCTCGGAAACGGAGATGAGCGTCATTAATTTGTCTTGTACTTGGAACCCTTTTGCAGAAAAATATGAATGGACCAACCTTTTAAAAGCTGTGCCCCGGCCCCCGGATAAGCTATGCCTATGACAAATGTAATGTGTATATCACCTCTTTCTCTTTCTCTCTCTTTCTCTTTATTATTTAATTTAACTGCTGTCATTCTCATTCATAAGAAATAAATTCAACAGCTGTGAAAACTGAAAAGCTTTGAACTTTACTTTTAAAAACTTTTGGAATTAACTTTAAATGACAAGTACAGATTTGAGATGCAAACGGATCGGATACAAAGATCACACAGTAGTAAGACCATATTCGTATTCACTTTTATTTATTTTTTATATAAATTTATCTACACAATCAAATATTAAATAAATATGGATCACGACTATTCAGATACAGATAATAAAATATCAAAATTATATATGTATTTGTATCTGCATAGATATTTGAATATTGAACATCCATATTTAATTTTCAGATTCCAAAATTCAAAGATAGACATAATATCTGATTCGTTTACAACCTTAGTTCAAAGTGTTGAGACTCATCTATTTTACAAGACATATTTATATACATAATTTATTAATTTAGTATGAAAATACAACAACAACAACCAAATTTTGTTCCAAACAAGTTAGAATAGACTATAATTGAAGATAAATACATTGGTGAAAAATTACAACTTAATATTAGTACATTCATTTCCGTACCACTTAATTTTATACTAAATTAATTTATATTTTAGATGTAAACATATTTGTAAAGTATACCGATTCAACAATTTAGGTTTGTCTTATAAAGTCAATTCAATAAGTTTTGGTGTTAAGCTGACAAACAACCGATTAATTTTTACAAACTTTAGTCTTCCTTTGTTTTAATATTAAGAGAGGTCAAATACTTCAATATATCAGCCTCTTTATTGTGTATTAATTTTTAACACTATAATAATTTAATTTTAAAATCTATACCATTTATGTATATATATGAAAGGTTATGAAATTTTAATTTATTTTAATTAGTATCAATTTATTAATTTATATAAAACAAATTAATTGTACACATAATTATTTTTTCCATACATGTAGAGAACATTATATATATCATAATATTAAAGTTTTATATTTTTATTATTATGATTTAAAAAAATAGGACACGTTAAAAATACCAAAACTAAAAACATTTGAGCCATCTCCTAATTTTTGCACTGTTTTATGCAGTTAAGAGTGACGTAGGAACACAACAAGAATTTTTAGCGTAATATGATTGGAAAAGATTAATATTTGAAATTATATAATTAATTTTCTCATATATTTAACTTCGATTACTATTAATTTGATTCAGAAGAGGAACTATACTTTCAAATTATTACGAGAATAAAACGTGAATGAGATGATTCATATATATTTTATATACTACAAATGATGATAATTTTTTTTATAATTCTTGTAATATTTTATTTTAAAATCATATAAAAAATCACATATAAATATATAATTTAAAGAAAAAATAAAAGACACTTTAAAGTTGAAACTCCGCATGTAATATAGTACTTCCACGAGCATTAGCAAATAGCAAGGATTACGAGGTAAACTATAAGAGAGACAATCGAGAAGATCGAAATACTATTCAGAGCCTTTAAAACCAGAATCTGTACCTCTGAATTAACGTACCGTTTGAGTTAATTTTTGAGATCAGAATTCGGGTCAATCCGTCCACGCTTATAATATCGAACGGTCGAGATCATAACTCAAAATTTGAGGTAACGCAGAGGAGACGAATTGGTAAAACCAACTCCACACAAAAAATGTATATAATAAGGCATCTTAAGTTATCAGCAATAAATGCGACCCGTTGCAGAGACTTAAAACCCGTGCTGTGCTCTGCTAGTCCTGCTGTCCTAGTGTGCGTGGCTGCGTGCTGTATGCCTCCATCTCTCTCTCTCTCTCTCTCTCTCTCTCCACCTTTCTCTCCATCTCAGGTAAAGCTAGCCCAAAAGTTGAACCAAATTTGAGATGATAGGTATGGGCCTTAAAGTTGTCTGAAGTCACTCAAACGACTTCTCTTCCGATTAAATTTTTCTTTTTGAGGAAACTTTTAATTTAATATTTGAGCAAAAATCTTTTGCTCTCATTCTCTCTGCCCCTTCCATGGATCACCAAAACAACATCACCAATTTCAAAATGCTTCTATCATCCTTCAATCCGAGCTCTGGTGGCGAGTCCATGGACTCGGATGAAAGGATTCAGCAAGATTTTGACCTCAGCGAGGTATTTTGTGAGAGCTTGCTTGTTGATTTGAAAAATACATATCTTGTATTTGTGTTGTTAATTAAAATGGTAGTTGTTATTTGTTTATGTTTGTAGGATGGGGTTGGTGTTTCAAAAGAAACCGTGAAGACATCTAAGCCGAGAAGCTCCGGAAGCAAGAGAAGCCGAGCGGCTGAGGTTCACAATTTGTCAGAGAAGGTGATTTCATCTTTTATTTTTGCATCAATGTTCAAGTAAAATACTGTTTTAATAGAATAGCAGGTTGATATTTTGTTTTTTGGAGAAATGCTATAGACTGAACTTTGTGCTCTGTGTGTGGAGCTTATCATATCAACCGATTGGGAAAAAATTATTGTGAGAAATACAATTTTGTTTTTTTTTTTATTAAAAGGCCTCGGATGCTATTCATGAGAATTGAACCTGCGTCCCCTTGAGTAATAAATTTAAATAAGGATTTCTGCTCCAGTGATAGGATCTCAAGGGCATTGAAGAAAAATGCAACTTTTTACACTAGATTTACAAAAGCAGATGGTGGGAATGTCTTTCATAAACTAGACATAACAATCACTAGATGGTTCTTTCTGTTTCTTCCAGCCTCAATAGTAATTGGTAGCATTGCAAGTTATTTTATAGACATGCTTTGGATCGGATCTTAAGAGTTCTATGACTATATGACTCTGTTGGAAAACTGTTCCAAATTATTAAAGAATATTTTATAACAAATCATTATACCATGGAATCACCTCTTAGAACTTTATGGATGATCTATGAACACAATTCCAGAATCCTTGTTGTTCACTGCACTATTACCATAATGAACATTTGTGAAATTTACGATGATAAACAATAGATTCTGTATTTTATAGATTGAATTGCAATATTGAGTGAGGCTATGGTAATATGCATATTACGGATCAACCCATGCTATGGACCCAATATCTCTATTTTCCAAGTTCAAAACGTCGATCCGAACCGTTAAACATGATCTCCATATGAAATGTACTCGGACACCAAATTTTACATTAGAATATTTTTTATTATTTTTATATGTAAGAGTGGTTTTCTACCTATAAAAAGTAAAAAACTTCTAAAAAATGTAAATTTTTGTCTTCAAGTACATTTTCATGCAGACATTATGTCTAATTTGGATCAACTGTTTGAACTTTTAAAATAGAGATATGGATCCATAATACGGGTTGATCCGTAATATGCATATTACCATAGCCTCATTCTTGCAATATTATATAATTTTAGAGGAAAACTTCATGTTGTCAAGTAATTCTAAAATCACATAATGTCAATATATAAAAAGAGGCACACCGTGTTGCTATTATATATATTTATTTTTCGGTTTGAAATGTTCTTTATTGTTACCAACATTTTTATGTTGTTGAAATAAACATAAATTAAGTAGTCTGACTGCTAAGGATTCGGTCTCACACTACTCATAGAACTTTACATTCCCAAACCAATCTCATTATGTGTTCCAATTATAAATTATATATTTATAGATACCAAATCTGACAGCTATGCAGACTACAATACAATTTATTAGGGGCAGATCAGAAGTCAATCCAGGGGTGCTTAAGCCAGCCCCATGATTTTTAAATTTTTTAATCATGCATATTGAAATTTAATTGAATCTTTTTTGTAAAGTTTTTTTTTTTTTTATAGTTCAGCTCCCCTAGTGGTTAGGATTCCATTCTGTGGTTGTGGAGACTTGGGTTCAAATTCCAATGTCCACAAATTCATATATTCATAGTATGCATTTTTTGATTCAGCCCCCCCCCCCCTCCAAATCTGAATTTTTTTAGTGCTGCCCCTGTTATTTATGTGTTATTTTCATTGGATACAGAGGAGGAGAAGTCGAATAAATGAGAAAATGCGGGCGTTACAAAGTCTGATACCAAACTCCAACAAGGTAGTGATTTATGCGGAACTTTTTTTCCTCCTTTGATTTTGCTCTCATTATTTATTTATTTATGTACATTTCTATAATAATTACATTTGAATGTAGACGGACAAGGCATCAATGCTCGATGAGGCGATTGAGTATCTCAAGCAGCTTCAACTCCAAGTACAGGTAATGTATTATATTTTTAGTTATTCACTTGGCATTTATTCCTTGAGAGCATGAGTTACATGAGTTAACACTTCATGAGTAACTGCATTGTTTTGTATTGGACTTTTCAATGAATCAATTTTTTACTCCTTTATAAATTGTAAGATCTTGATGTTCATGTCCGTTTTTTGAGATACCAGAATAATATGTTGAATTGATACATAACTGGAAACACGTGTACTATTCAGAGAAATTTATATTCTGTATGTTATTAAACGGTATAATGGAGAGTAGCCTGATCTTTGGATAACCTTTTGGAGTTTAGTGCTAAAATGCTATTTCAAAACAATAATATCATTGACATATATTATCTTTTACAGATGCTATCAATGAGAAATGGTTTGTACTTGGACCCAAATTATCTTTCGGGTGCTCTTCAGCATCTCCAAGCCTCACAGATGCTTGCAGGTGTCTCAGTGCCTCAAGGCGCTGACGCAAGTGCGGGTTTGGATGTCCCACCCGTTAACCCAGATGTGGCAACTCCACGGCTGTTTGACCCGCTAAATCATGCCATGCACCCTCGTCAACCTCTGGTGGGACCCAGTGTTCCAAATTATGGCAACAGCCATGAGCCGTTATTTCATTCTGAGACCTCACAACACTTTTCGATGCCAGTCTGTACTGAGGTAAAATTACTGAAATGGAACTGGTATCATTTAATACCAATGTCTACTGTTAATCAGCTAAGATAAATTATGGGACAATAAAAATGATTTTCTAATTCACAGTTTAAAATCCACTTTCCTAATTTTATTTGGACAATTACACTCAGAATAAGTTTAGAAAGGGGACACCAAAAGCTGAAATTTCGACTGATTCATCACAGTCAGTTCATACCAGTACAGCACTCTATGAGCACCTAGTAATACTTGGCTGACATCATACACAAAGTACTATATTGTTTGGATCCCTTACATTATTGGTTGTACTTGTAAAGACAACTTGGTATTTTTCCTTCTACACTTCAAGTACTTTATTCTTCTCAATTGTGGGTCAAATTATCTCCAAGTACATGATATTATTCTTGCAGAATTTTTAGAGTCCTGTATTGTGTTGTTCAAGCATTATCTAGTTAAAATAATCTACTTAAAAAAGATTACTGTACTAATTTCTTCTGAATACCAATTGATCAGATTTTCCCTGAAATATATTTTTTTAGATGATATTTCGAAACGAGATGTTGTCAACTCAGCAACTTTCTACTGGACAGACATCAGAACGTGCACCTGGTATAAAAATATCTATCATTTATATTTTTTTTATTCTTACAAGTTCAAAAATATTTTTAAATTCAACATGTAAATTTGTCAAATCAGTTAAAAATCTTTGGACTAAGTTGGATTTTCAAATTCAACATTTAAATTTGTTTCTTCTAGTCTCACAATTGGTATTTAATTTTGAAGCGAACGAGATCAAGTCGTCAGATGTGGGCCCATCCCAAAATTTTTTACCTCAAGCATCTCAAATGGTGAACAATGATCACTTCACGGTGGCAAGAAATCAACCACACGATCTGCCTACAAGAAATAATCCTGGAAGCCAGATTTATGTTCAACATTTGCACGGGTAAGTTTTGAAATTTATGATATTATTTTGATAAGTGCCCATGTTTATAAATTTTACTGACTTCTTTGTTGCATCTTTTTTCGGATAAGGTTGCAAAGAGGAAGTTCTGAGGCTGAATTGAAAACTAAATTGAAGGATACTTGAAGCCTGATAATATAGCTTTTTTTTTTTCCAACTTTAGATAAGGCATTGAATTAATGCCAATAATTCTACTAATCCGTGTCATAAGGCTTAGTAAATCTAGTTGTATGTGTTAGAATTTGCTCTGTTTGATTTGGGATTTGCTAGTTTATTACCAAATCCTTAAAAGGTGTATTCAGTGGTCGTTGAAGCTCCGAGTAACAGTATGTAATAGGTATATATTAGACTACCATGGTACTATTGGCGTAAATTCGCTTGTATTATTTAGCCTGACCTAAATATTAACCAATATCTTGAAATAATTCCTTATTATCCTCTGAGGCAACAAAATATTTCCTTTTAGATTCAGATCGTTCGATCAGAATCTGGACCAATTCGGTCCGAGATGGATGCACAGAATCCCTTTAATATTTGTGTAGATTATGCTCGGATGGTTCGGATTTAAACAGGAATAATATGTTAGCTTAGGTGATATGAATTCCAAATCTTGTGCGTTAAGCGTGTTCTAACTTCTAACAAGTAACAATTGATTGGAGTTTTGTATTGATCAAGTGGTAGACGACAAATTAGAGTAAGGCTACGGTGCTATGGGTTGCATAGAGGACTATGGTGCTACGGCTTAATATTCGAGTTTTCAAAATTTTAATGGTCGATCTGAACTGTTCATTTTGTTATCCATATTAATATGTGTTTGGAGATTAAATTGTACTTTTTTGAAAACTTTTTACTATTTTTTTAGATAGGTAGAAAATCACTTGATCTAAAAAATTCTGCACCATTTAGGTATTTGATTTTCTACCTATCTAAATAAATATTAAATTTTTTTCAAAAAATATAAAATTTAGTCTCCAAACACATATTAATATGAAGAACAAGATAAACGGTTTGGATCGATCATTAAAATTTTGAAAAGTTAAATATTAAGTTATAGCACCGTAGTCCTCTATGCAACCCATAGCACCTTAGCCTTACTCAACAAATTATTACCTGAAGCTTTAGTACTTATCAAGTGGTGGAGGACAAATTTACGTTCAACGAGGTAGGTAAGAAAGGACCTGGTCGGAAAGGACATGGGCGGCCCATTATAAGCCGAGACAACACAAGTGCCCATGTAGACTCTGTCAAGTCCCTTTTTTTTCTCTCTAGCAAAACTGCATACATAAATATCAAGATTCTAAATAATGCACTATAACGGTGCTATAGTGTTTTCAGACCATAAAAGCTATGGTACTACCAGCGCTAGCGGTACTATTTGAGAATAACATTGTTTTTTTAACCAGTCTGCTATGACGCGATGAGCGCTATTTAAACCTTTGATAAATACCCATAAAAGTTCTGAATTATATATGAGTAAGGCTTGGGTGTTATGGATAGCATAAGGACTTCCGTACTACGGTCTCACAAATCTATTGGATAAACTTCAAACTTCAATTTAAGTAGTTCAATAAATTGGTTATATAATAAGCTTGCAAGTTACTAATTTTTACTATTTTAGTATTTTTTATGATTTATGAAAGATGACATAAAAATAAAAAAAATTGTCAATATTTTAGACTATTTTTTGTTATCTTTCATAAATCATAAAAAATAGTAAAAAAAATTCTAAAAATAGTAAAAATTAATATTCTACAAGTTAATTATATAACTAATTTATTGAGCTACTTAAATCGAAATTTAAAGTTTATACGATAAGTTTTTAAGATCGTAGCACGGATGACCTTATGCTATCCATAGCACCCAAGCCTTACTCATTATTTATTTCCTCATCCAAAGATTAACAAAATACTTAAATTTCTCTTACTGAAAGTCATTCTTTTAAAATTATAATTAAACAAAAATGTTCTAACTAAAAAGTATCGAGCGGAAGAAATTTACAAAACACAGCTCCATCGAACCATTAATTTGGTGGAGAAAAAAAGTGCACTTTGTCTACTGTCTATTTTTTTCACTCATCCCAATAACTCACAATAGAGGATTCGCATCCAGGACTTCCACCGAACCATTGGTTCCGTGGATCATATAATTTCAAAAATTTCAAGGTCTTATCCCTCCTCGCCTTCCCTACTCACCTCCTTCCAATTTCGCTTCTCTTCTAAAATCATAAATAGCTTTTCTTTAAATAATGAAAAAAGTTAGCTAAAAATGAAGGTGGGGAAATAAATTGTAGTGTTGGAACATAAAAAGAATGGTTTATTTCAAGGTTCTAAATAGCGATTATGCGCTATAGCTTTTAAGGTCTGAAAAAGCTATATCACAATCATAGTATAACTATTGTGTAGCATTATAACTTTTGAGGTCTGAAAAAACTATAGTATAGCTACTGCGTAGCTATAGTTAGCTATTTATAACAACCCTAAACTTTCTGAAAATGGATCAGTTCCATTTTCATTGCACCATTGTTGCAGTGGAAGATAATTCAGTGTGGCCAAGTTTGTTGCACTTGAGTCCATATCAATAAATATTAACTAAGAAACAAGTATATAGAAGGAATGGAATAGTAGTTTTGGTTCTTGATTACTACACTATCCCATTTTATCGCTATTTAACTATTAAATCATTAACTTAGAGTAAAGTAAGAGAGGAGGATTCAAATAAATCATATTTTTCATGCTTCATCATGTCTCGTATCTTTTATCTTTGTTTTTAAGGTCAAAATTGATTCAAACCATTAACATGATCTCTATATGAAAATGTTTTAGAAGACTAAATTTTATATTTTTTGATTTTTTTTTTACTATTTTTTAGATAGGACACAAAATCAATGTTTCGGAATGGTCCAGAAACACTCATTTTGTAACTATCTAAAACTATAGTAAAGATGTTCCAAAATATACAAAATTTGATCTCCAAAAACATTTTAATTTGAAAATTATGTTTATTAGTTCAAATTGACTGTTTTGACTTTGAAAAAACAAATAGATAAAGGATGTAAGATACGTTGAGGGCTTGAGAAATAAAATCCATGAATTATTTTAATCCTCCTCAAAATAAGATTGTCATCAACATAATATTATTTATACAAAGCTCATAGGTAGTGTTCGACAAGGAAGCTTAGAGGACTGCAACTTAAGAATTTAAGTTGTGCTAAAAAAGAGTTGTTTGGCACATATAAGATTAGGATGATGAAGCTTAAATGAATAAAATATATATTGTTACATGAGATATCAAGTTAATGACTATCCTACCCCTATTATAAAACATGTAGAGTGATTATTGGCTGGAAAGAACATCTAATTGTTTTAACTACAATAATTCAATTAACTTATTAAATGTACAAACTACAATAATTCAATTGACTTATTAATATGTACAAACTACAAGAATTCATTTGCACATTAATGAATAAATAAAAAATATAACCGAAAATACTACAATCTGCATCAAATTATTGGACGAGCTTAATCCAAAACAATATATACTAATCACACAACATAATAAAGTAAAAACATAATCACCGGGTTTAATTTTAGATGTTCAACACAATTACATATAATTAACCTATAATATATTGTGATCCAAGTTCAATATATAAGCTACTATATAAAAAATATGACATAAACTATAATAAATTATGTCATTTGAATAAAAGTTAATTTATATATCATTAACCTATTTAACAAAAGTAGTTCAAATCTATCGAGTGTATTTGGGCTAGTTAGGAATTGAGAGCTAGTTGACCAGACCGAAACAATCCAATTGCACGGTCGACAATCATCATCAAGCGTTCGTTATCAACTTCTTTGATAAAACAACCTCTTATCCAAGAATTACAAGTTAAACTCATCTCCATATCCACGTGAATTGCTGTTGGTAATGCCAAGGATTCTATCTTGTTCCAAACCTGATCATGTACCTGATTTGCTTGGCTCAATTGAGCAATAAGTGAGATCCAATACTCTAACTTTGAGTACTAGTACACTATTTGGTGGAAGAATCCCATTTTACCACCATAAGTTCGAAGCCTACTCAGTTTGATTCTGATGAGGCATTAAACAAAAAAAATCTAGAAAAAAAATCCTAAAACTGTGTACAACCTGAACCTATTTTCTTTGATTAATTAAAAGCTTAACAGACTATGAAATGCTCAAATACTTCAGGATCTGTCCAAGCATCTTCGGACACATCTGACATGTGTGTATCCTCGTTCCAAGTACATCCACTATGATTAGCCATGTATAAAAAAAAATTGAAATCATATTTCAAGTTTTGCAACACATCTTCAAACTCGGTAAAGCACGATTTTGTGTGCTATTCTTAGTGAGCTCATTATACATGTAACTCCATTCGTGATCATTATATCTGTGATAGGGTGAAAATCAATGCTAATAATATTTATAATCCTAATGTTTACTCTAATTTCGATTCACAAACGTATGAATCTATCGTATAGTATAGATTGGAGTGTCGATCCGCAGGGATGGTGTATTAAGAGATTTAAGATGTAAACTAAGATCTAGGTTATCGGTTCTTTAGGATTGGTTGGTTGTATTTTGGTTGATTGGTTGTTGGTTGCCCGGTTGTAATTTGAATTACAACAGAGTAATAGTAGGTTAAGTGTTTAGAAGATGGGCTTCTAGGGAATCAGACATTTTATCATTCAAACTTGTATAATCTAGGTTCTGGTTGTCATAACAATAGCACACGATCTGTCACCAATCGCATGCTACTGCTAATACCTGTCAGTTGTAGAGTTACTCAGTAGCATGCGGCTCTGTCAACTGCATCCTCACACGTTCTGGTAAACTGTACAAAGTTTGGTCTCAACTCCAGTCGGAACCGCACACGTCCTGTACTGGTATCAATGCGATTTGAGAGCTGCTAATCCTATTCTAGTGTTGATCTCCGGTCAGTCTCACAATACCCTAATTGAGTAAGTTCACTTGGTCGGTCCTTCCTCTAGTCTTTGGTAATAGCAAAAATTAAGATTACCTCACTATTAGTAATGGAATGCGACATTTGTCTGTGAAACCATGTCCTAATAAGTCCCTTATTGTAGTTTGAATACCAGCGGTGGTTGGTCAGTCTATTCTACTTGTATCTAAGATAACTTATATTCATAGGATATTGGGTATGAGTGGATTACGCACTCCATAACTTATATTCGAACCATTAAACATTACTCTGTACCGAACTACAAGACTTGTTAAAGCTAAGTGACTAAACGTGTTAGTAAAACATGACTTATGCAAATGCAAATAAAAATTTAAAATAAAATAAATGGCAAGATTGCAAAAATGCACCATCTCACTTGTTCTGGTTTCACCCTTCTAACGCATAGATACAGACAAGAGGTTATATGTTCCTAAGGATTTCGTCGGGCCCATGGAAAAAGTCAGAAATCTAGTAGTGGAATGCACCTAAGGATTTCATCGGGCCCTAGATCAAGTCAGGTAGAATGATTCGTATTTTTATGTCCTTTTATTGGGAGATCTTTTGCTCCTATTGACAACCATTCTTACATAGGCACTCGTACTCATTTTTCTATCTCCATCTTTTCATGCATATTTTTGTGTTTTTCTATTTTCTGAATATTTTTTTTTATTTTTCTTGCATTTTTGAAATAGTAAAGAATTATAAATAAATGTAAAGTACGAGTCATGTTCACTCTGAATACACACAACTGCTAAATACATATATCTAGAAATTATTCTTAGACTTTATCAAATTATCGAGATCAAAACTTAAAGATAATGTAATTTGAAATATTGTCAACTTTATAGAAATTAACAATTCTAATAAATTCATTTCTAAAATTTTCTTTTCAATCAAAAACATGTTAGGTTTGACAATAGCATTGCAATAACAAAGGTATGACAATAGCATTTTTCTAACTAAGCAAGGCATGTCCTGAACCAACAAAGGTACTTCAACGATTAATAGCATTGCAATAACAAAGGTCAATAAAAGAGCACAGCCATCAAAAGTATATATTGCAACTTGTACTTTTTCTTTAATTTGGAGGAGAGGTTGAGCTTGGAACAACCAATTAACTCTTGCTAATACTTGTCTATCCAAGGAACACTAGGTCGTAGGGCCTCGCGTGTTTTTGAATGTTTGAGATAGTCCACCCAATTAACTTTTACTTGAATCTCACCATACGGACTGTTGAGTTTCCCCACAGAGTCACCATAATACTCGGGCGGAAAAAGCAATGCGCCACGTGCAAGAGGTTGGTTTGTGTCAGAATTGCACAGATCAACCTTAACAACTAGGGACGATCCGTAACGACAACAAAACAAAGATTTAGACAAGGGGATGGACTCCATAGACTTGATAGTGAAGCCATCACCGCTTTTCTTACTGAAAATGAAGCTTCTCACATACGACATATCATTGATGTAAACAATAATATCACCATGAATTCTGAACCCTATTGTTTGTTCAGTTGACTTGATAAGTTTCACATCTATCTCACCAAGCCAAGCACCCCTCATCCCATTATAGATCACCTGCACGGAACCATTCTGTCCTTCAACCTTGCTACACAACCACTCGTTGATGGGATTGTAAAGATAATTCCAATACACAACACCTTCACATAGTTTGTCGTCATCTATGTTGAGGTCCACTAGGATCACGACGGGATCATAACCTAAAGGGGCTACATCAGGACCGTTAAACGGCAAGGAACCCTAAAAAAATAAATGTAGAGAGAGAGAGTTAGAGTGAGAGTGAGAGAAGGGGTATATATGTAGAGAGAGAGAGTGAGAGAAGTGATATATAACCTTTTGTGAATCATGATTGCACTTTCTTTGTCGTGATCAAAGATGTATGTACCGTAGGTAGTGCAGTCGAAGAGGATCTTGCCATGGATCTTTCCGTGCTCCTTCCCACATAGGTCCACTTTCACGTCAAAAATCTCGACTAATGGATCTGGATACACGAGTCTCTCCCTGCCTTCGCCATTTGTCTCCACACGAATTGGTTTCCAAATGCCATCTTCTATAGGAATTGGAGGTTTCCATGATGGTTGTGTATCTCCTCCCTCAGAGTCAGAATAATAATCCTACAGGATATGAAAAAGGTTGAAAATTAAGCAGCAAATTAAAAATGAATTCATTAATTAATGCAAACTCTTAAACAAACTAGTCAGTCAATCTAAAGGGAAGTATGACAATTTTAAAATCTGTCATGCTTTAGGTTGTTTTGTGAAACAGATAATATAATGCCAAATAAGAAGCTATTTAGAGGGGAATTGAAGGGCTTAAAAACTGAATTGAACTTTGATATTAATTTACCAAAACAATTAACAGTCTGTTTGTGGTATATCAAGATTAATTTGAGACCATCTAATTAATAATCAATCCCAATCAGCTTAATTAGCTATATATATATGTGTGTGTGTGTGTGTAGAGAAAGAAAGTGACCTCAGGGTGTTTCTGAATTTCGAAGGATAAATCACAAATGACGTCTGCAGATGGGCCGCTTTCTAACTCGGAATGCCTGTTTTCTTCTTCTTTATCTCCTCCCCCTCCTCCTCCTCCTCCTCCTCCTCCTCCTTCGGGGAGATGCGATCCTGTTTCTGTCTTCATCTTCTTCCTCCTAGTCCTGGCCGTGGGGATTGGCGAGATGGATCGAGGCGGAGATAGATCAAATTTCTTTTTCTCTAATTAGTAATTAGACACGCGATACCTTCAATATAAATATAATTTGATTTTTCTGAAATTAGTCTTTCGGCCCAACCAAATTAATATTTGTTAATAGAAAGCTTTTTTTTTTTTTTTGGTGGTGTGCATTGACAAAACGCCGAGTTTTTTAAAAATACTCAAATTTATTAATATTTTATTATAAATAACCAGATGTTTGACAAAATTATATTTTTACTCAAACCGTAAGGAAATTTTACGGTTTGGATTAAAAATTCAAACTGTAAAATTTTCTTACGGTTTGGAATTTTTTTTTTCAAACCGTAACATTTCCTTACGGTTTGAAATTTTTTTTTTAAAAAAAAAAAAAAAAATATATATATATATATATATTTTTAGTCCAACTTTGCACCTCTGGTTAACATATCAAAATAGTTTCAAAAATCATGAAAATTTACCGACATGCATTTTTGATTTCATAGAATAAGACTGTGAAGTTTCATAAAAAATCTCAAAACAGATCATGAGATATCGGCTCTAAAAAATTGCTTGAACTGCTGAAAGAGTGCTTCTAAGCCCAAATTTGCACCTCTGATTAACATATCAAAACACCTTCAAAAATCATTAAAATTTACCGACATGAATTATTGACTTCATAGAACAAGACTGTGAAGTTTCATACAAAATCACGAAACAGATCGTGAGATATCGGCTCTCAAAAATTGCCCGAACTGCTAAATGAGTGCTTCTGAGCCCAAATTTGCACCTCTGATTAACATATCAAAACACCTTCAAAAATCATGAAAATTTACCGACATGCATTCTTGACTTCATAGAACAAGACTATAAAGTTTCATACAAAATCACGAAACAGATTGTGAGATATCGGCTCTCAAAAATTGCCTGAACTGCTAAAGGATTGCTTGTGAGCCCAAATTTGCACCTCTGGTTAACATATCAAAACACCTTCAAAAATCATCAAAATTTGATGACATGAATTTTTGACTTCATAGATTAAGACTGTGAAGTTTCATACAAAATCTCAAAACAGATCGTGAGATATCAGCTCTCAAAAATTGCGCGAACTGCTGAAGGAGTGCTTCTGAGCCCAAATTTGCACCTCTGATTAACATATCAAAACACCTTCAAATATATTATTTTCAGTATATTATTTTTAATCATTGTAAGAAATAGTATGTTGTTCAGTTTGTTCGAATTATCTAGTTAGAGATTTGTACGAATTTTAAAACAAAATAGTATTTTTTGCTATTTTTAAATACTATCCAAAAACGATAAAATATAACGAAACTAAACTGAACAAAACATAATAAAACATAAAACATAATAAAATAACGAAGCTAAATTGAACAAAATATAATAAAACATAAAACATAATACTGCGCTAGAGGAAAACATAATAAAACATAATAAAAGCACTCATTCAGCAAGTTTGGGCTCAGAAGTGCAAATTTGAAGGTGTTTTGATATGTTAATCAGAGGTGCAAATTTGGGCTCGGAAGCACTCCTTCAGCAGTTCGGGCAATTTTTGAGAGCCGATATCTCACGATCTGTTTTGAGATTTTGTATGAAACTTCACAGTCTTATTATATGAAGTCAATAATGCATGTCAGTAAATTTTGATGATTTTTGAAGGTGTTTTGATATGTTAACCAGAGGTGCAAATTTGGGCTCAGAAGCACTCCTTCAGCAGTTTGGGCAATTTTTGAGAGCCGATATCTCACGATCTGTTTTGAGATTTTGTATGAAACTTCACAGTCTTCTTCTATGAAGTCAAGAATGCATGTCGGTAAATTGTTATGATTTTTGAAGGTGTTTTGATATGTTAATCAGAGGTGCAAATTTGGGCTCATAAGCACTCCTTCAGCAGTTCGGGCAATTATCTGTTTTGAGATTTTGTATGAAACTTCACAGCCTTATTCTATGAAGTAAAAAATGCATGTCGGTAAATTTTCATGATTTTTAAAGGTGTTTTGATATATTAACCAGAGGTGCAAAGTTGGACTAAAAAAAAAAAAAATTTCCAAACCATAAGGAAATCTTATGGTTTGGAAAAAAAAAAATTCCAAACTGTAAGGAAATCTTACTGTTTGAACTTTTAATTCAAACCGTAAAATTTCCTTACGGTTTGGAAAAAAATATAATTTTGTTAAACATCTGATTATTTATAATAAAATTTTAATAAATTTGGGTATTTTTAAAAAACTCGGGACAAAACGCGTCAAAAAATGCCTGTGATTTCTTCAGATTTGCAAAGGGATAATCATAATAGTTCATGAGATGGGCTTTATCAGATGAAGATATACTGGCCCAAAATTTTCAAATTTTGAAGGAAAATGCATTTTTTATTTTAGGGACCAGCAGCGATGCTGAAAAGTTAAAACTCAGCCCAGACACGTAAGAGTCAACTCTCCAGACACGTAGCAGTCAATTCTCCTACGTGTCGTGTCGTGTCGCCGCTCTTCATATATATAAAATTATAAGAGTGAGTCTATGGTACTGTGCATATTACGATTTGGTACTGTGCTACGGCTCTATATTCGAATTTTCAAATCTTAACGGTCGATCCGAACCGTTCATCTTGTTCTCCATATTAATTAATATGTGTTTGGAGACTAAATTTTACATTTTTTGAAATTTTTTTACTATTTTTTTAGATTGAATGAAAATCACTGTTTTTGGATGGTCCAGAATTTTCAGATCAAGTGATTTTCTAAATATCTAAAAAAATAGTAAAAAAATTTCAAAAAATGTAAAATTTGGTCTCCAAACACATATTAATATGGAAAACAAGATGAACGGTTCGGATCGACCGTTAGGATTTGAAAACTCGAATATAGAGCCGTAGCACGGTAACAACCCGTGATATGGATAGTACCATAGACTCACTCAAATTATAAACCCTTTGCGCCATTCTCTTTCTTTCGTTCAATTTTTACAAACCAATTCTCATTCTAGGTCAGTTCAACAGTCGTACTTCGTTCTATATTACCATACGTATCAGTTTTGCAATTAAAAAAAAAAAAAAAAATGCTAGGAGGGGGCAGTTTAATGTGCTTTGAGACTCGTACAGAGAGAATATTGAATGGTCCAAATTTTGCACATGATGATCACTCAAAGTTTGAGATATCTGGGGGTCTAAGGGAGAGCAGCATGATTTATGCATGATAAGTATCATATCTGCATGAATGTATCGAGTTCGAACTTGCGAGTTGTGAGGTCACAGCTCTTCGTGCTACTGCTCTGACTCAATACATGCATTGGATCAAATTTAAACAAATAAAGTTTCTTTGTTTTCAACGGAGGTGCATTCTCGCTGCATCTAATTCCCCGCTTGTTGATTAATGATTAGCATGTTTGCATCTGATTCTGTACAAAAAAAGAGGGAGGCAGGGTTTTGATCGGTATCGAATCAAATTCAGTTAAATACTCGGTCAAAATTAGTGTTATAAAATGCGGTTTTTATGCGGTATGTGGAAGGCCACCGCATATATATCACATATACAGTATACGACCGCATATGCAGATTTATATATGCAGATTTTTTTATTAAATGTTTAATATTTTGATTATATATAAACTTATATATGCACATAAGATTTTCAAAATATGAAATTTGTCAAAAATATGCATGATAATGTCAGAAATGGATTTATTAGAATTGTTACATATGAAAATTTTTATAAAGTTGAAAATATTCAAATTACATTCTTTTTTAATTTTGACCCCGATAATTTGATGAAGTTTAAGGATAATTTCTAGGTATGCGTATTTAGGAATTGTGTGTATTCATAGTAAACATGACCCAAACTTTGCATTTATATATATGTGTTTATTTACTTTTCCAAAAATACAAGAAAAACACAAAAAAAAATCAGAAAAATACAAAAATATAAAAAAAAAATCAGAAAATAGAAAAATATGAATAAAGGGTGAAGATAGAAAAATGAGTACGGACGCCTACACAAGAATAGTTGTCAATAGGCTTGAAAGATCTCCCATCCACTCGGCTTGATCTAGGGCTCGATGAAATCCTTAGGTGCATTCGAAAAACATAACATCTCGTTTATATCTATGCGTTAGAAGGGTGAAACCGGATCGAGTGAGAATGTGGATTTTATATATTTCTATTTTTAATTTCTGCATTTTTAATTTTTACCTCTTCATTAAATTTTCAAAATTTTTACATTTGCATAAGTCATATTTTACTAACACACTTTATCACTTAGCTTTATCTCAAACCCAAGGGTATGGTCGAATAAGGGATCAAATTATAAAGGAAATTGTGAAATGAATGTTTATATTCTTTATAGGTATGCAAAGGATTTAATAGTAATAGTTTTAAAAATTCTGTTTTTGAAATATTCCGATTAAAGTCAAGAATGGTATTGTGAATGCAAAGGTTTCTATTCCTAAAAGATCTACATTCAAGTACAAAATTAGAGTTTGAGCAAGCAATTTCATGGCAAATTTAGATCTGAAATAATTTGACAAGTCTTGTAATTTGGTTTAGAAGAAATGGTTAAAGGTTCGAACTAAGGTAATATGACCCAGGAACGAATTGTTTAGATTTGCTTGGGGACAATCAAATCTTTCACATTCGTAATCTTCGCATTTTATTTGGGGACAAACAAAATTCTCATATTGTTTGTTTGGGACGAACAAACATTTAAGCTTGGGGGTGTGATCGAGGTCAAATAAGTAAAGGTGCTAGTTTTACCCGATTACTCAGATTTGATCTGGAACCGAATCGGATTCGACCCGGACCCAACCCAGATCCGATTAATTTGGATAGGATATGGTTTAAAAAATATAACCGGTTAAATTATGGATACGGTTACAAAAATTAATAATTTAATGTCCAACCCGGATTCCCTAAGCCCTATTTATAGACACAGCTCCAAAAGGTGCGTTTTGACTTAAAATGTTACAAACGTTTGTTAAACGTTACAACGTTTATTAAAACATTACAACGTTTTAGTTCAAAATATGAATTAGGGTTTCTTTTTCTGCGAGCTCAGTTAAAACATTACCAACGTTTATAAAACGTTACCAACGATTTAATTATGTGGAAACTTGATCAAAAATAGAAATTTATGAAGTTTGAAAATTTAATTAAAACGTTATAACTTTTTCACAAATATTATAACTTTTTAAAACGTTATAACTTTTTGTAAAACGTTATAACTTTTGTGATTCCTTCTGAATTTGACTTTATTAAAAACGTTATAACTTTTTTCACAGATATTTTTCATAAAAGTTATAAATTTTTCAGAAATGTTATAACTTTTTAAAACGTTATAACTTTTTGTAAAACATTATAACTTTTGTGATTCCTTCTGAGTTTGACCAAGCTGTTCCACAGCGTTTTCTTACAGGTATAATCGTTATAACGTTTTACAAACGTAACCGATGTTTGTATCCTGTTGAAACAACATCAAACACACTTTACCAAATTTAAAATATTATAAATTAAATTCTTGATAAATGTCTTCATGATTTTTCCAATTCAAGCAATTTACATTGCAATTTCAATTTGCTTGAACTTGCATAATTCTAAAATAGAAGAAATAGTAAAATTCAATAATTATATGTTTTGCAAATTAGTCAAATAGACGAAAAAAATTAAGTCTCAGGTGACACAAATCAAAATCATGTTTGCAGGTTAGTATATGTTGCACTAGACCTCCTAGCAAGTTAAGGAATTTTATTACATATCATACTTGATTGTATTCTATTCAAAACCATATTACTTATGATGAAATTATGATAAACTGTCTCCAACAATATAAAAAATTAGTGTGACCATCACCTTCAGCAAGCTACTTAATTTGTCATACTTCATTAGTCCAGTTTGTAATTTCGGCTCGTGTATCTTATTCAGTTGTTTCTTTATGACCTAATTAATGATTGATTTAGGTCTCTATCATCTAATTTCTGTCTTCCTAAGCAGTTTTAGGTTAGTCTAGTATGGGATGTTAAGGATGTATTTTTGTATTTGATTTCTTTATTTGAGTTCAAGCTCCATCCTTTTAAGTATTAAAAACTTAAAACACAACCAGTTAAATTTTGGGTAATACAGGATATGTGTTAATAAAGACATAGCACTAGTGACATCAGTGGCGTAGCCAGAATTTTCATTGGAAGTGGAATCGGTAATTGACCATAAATTAAAATTGAGAAAATCAGTATAAATCAACCGAATTAGATCGAACACTCGATTTTTTTGAAAAATTATTAAGATACAAAAATTAATTTGAAATATTGAAGTATTAAATTTTACTTTGCATTATAGTTCACAAGACTCTTCTATTAAAATTCAATCCATTTTGAATAGTTAAACCTAATAAAAATAATTTAATGCATTACATTAAATTTTAGTATATTACTTTATAAAACATTTTATTTTATTCCTTTTAAAAAAAAAATGTTTACTGTAGTTCCACTATCATATCATTCTTAATTACCTTCCTCTTGTCGGTATATTTCAAAATTGATTGATGAAAGACTACCAAATTTGTAACGACGACTCAACCAATTTTACTAATCGAGAGCTTTGACTCAGTCAGGAGTAGACAAAACTCAAATCCAGAGATAGACAAAACTCAAATCCAGAAATAGACAAAACCTAAATCCAAACTAACTATATACAAACTTGACACCGTATTCCAAAATCCAGGGGTAGGCGACTGCCTACCCCTGGAATAAGCTGGCTCCGCCACTGGTGACATCAACTCAAGACCAAAATGTACCAACTAAGCATAAAATTGAAATATATTAATTGAAAATTGAAATGATGCTTATTTCCATACAATAGATATAAAGTTTTGTTTTGGTTTAGGTATTTTAGCTTTTCAGTGGTTGCGTCGATCGTTTTCTAAAGAGTTGTATTTATTTGATTTTGTTTGAAGCTGACAGAACTAATTGGTTGGTTACAGACCAACAAAACAACTAATTTCACCTACATTTCCTTTTGCAACAGTATTTTTAAATATATTCTTGATTCTAAGAATATTTAGATTTTCATATCTATACAAACCAGGATATTAATTGTTTATTTATTTTGATCCACTAATATAAAAACATTTAATTTGGCCCCTCCATTGATCTGGTATTTCTGTATAATTCCAGAGGAAATGTAGAGGGCATGCATGCACATCAATGAAGGCAAATCAGCAAATTAAAGAAGGACAAGGTTCGACAAAGAAAATTAATTAATTGAGCATGTAGTTAATAATTAGTATAGGGAAGTACATTAGTGAACCGAGAAACCTAAGATATATAGGTTGCAATCGAAGTTGTTATATGTCCTTTATCAATAATTTTTACAGGTGGATGTCTCGTAATATAGTCGTTACACGCATGTTGCAATGAAATTGTCGGCGTTTGTTAGGCAGGACACATCGAGCTATAGTGCTGTAAATGGGTACGGTACGACTCCAGTGGAAGTATTTTCATATTTATTTATTTTCTCAAAATTTTCTGTGAATAATTTCCGTCCAATCGGAAGTTTTCTCATAAAATTTCACTGAATTGGGATTGGTTGGAAATTACCAACGAAATGCTTTGAAAAAAACATAGACATGCTAAACATCCAAATGGAATTATAATTACAGATGGTTCAAACTCATCAAATTTTAATGGAACTAAGGCTGTGGAACAGGCTCTAAAAATTGATTTTATTTTACTCTATCTTTATCTGTTAAAATTATATGATAATAAAATGGTAACGAACAAATAAAAAAAATATTAATATAATAATTAGTATTATTATTTTTTTAGCAATAGACTATCAAAACTTGTTCATTTCACACACATATACAATCACTAATATAAATATAAATATAAAAATACAAATATGCAATCAATTTCAATTAATATTTTTTAATAAAACAAGAAAATTTAAAACATATCTATATATAATTTTCATTATTTTATAATTACCGTATGAGGTATGGGTACAAAATAACCTATATCCATACTCTTACCCATTTAGCTAACAAAAGGAAAGATCCTTACCAACGCCCAATAAGCTAATAAAAAAAAAGTTTACTCATATCCGGCTTATTTAATACAATGTAGATGGGATAAACGGTTAAAAGGGTGGTATTGACACCTTACATGTAGCATTTAAGGAGTACAGATTGTTACGTTACAAAACTTTTACAATTAATTTTTAATGATTTAAAGGCAAGAATCGAAAATCGTGCTAACAAAATGGAAGTTTAAACCTTAATTAAGGTTCCCCTAAATAAGTAAATTAAGTATGAATCAAAACCGCGTCGGAATTTCGAAGTTCTGAACCTTTATAGGTCCAGTGCGTCCGCACTGGTGGTGAGTGCGGGTGACTGACCCGCACTGGATTCTGTTTTCCTTAGTTGTTTTTTGAATTTCTTCTCAGTGCGTCCGCACTGGATTTGAGTGCGTCCACACTGGAGTATTCTTCTGTGTTGATTGAATTTATTTCCAAAATCCATCTAAGTACTGAGTGCGGGTGACCGACCCGCACTGAAATTGAGTGCGTCCGCATTACGCTCAGACATTTTCCTTGTTCAGTGCCGTTTTCATGAAAATTTGACTAAGTAATGAGTGCGTCCGCACTGGGGTATTCTTTTATGTGTTTTCCAAGCTGCCGAAATTCTGCTAAGTGTTGAGTGCGGGTGATTGACCCGCACTGAAAATGAGTGCGTCCGCACTTGTGTATATTTCTGTGTATTTTCAACTGTTGAAAATCTATTCTAAGTGCTGAGTGCGGGTGGCCGACCCGCATTGAATTGAGTGCGTCCGCACTCAGGGTATCTTTTCATAAAAGCCCAAAATTTCTTTCTTTCTCTCTTCCCCTCCGCCCCTTTCCCCATTATTTTGTGATTTTCGCTAAGAGAGAAGAAAAAGAGCGTGAGAGCTTCCTTTCCCTCTCAAGCCCCCGATTGTTGCGAGAAATCGAAGCTGGAACCGAGTAAGCGCCCGTGGATCTCTCCTAGCTCTCCTATTCGGTATTTCTTTCTCTTTCCGTTGCTTTCTAAAATCTCAGATTTCTCGATTTCTCAGGTTTTCGTTTTAAACCCGAGATTTGTGTTCGAATTGCTTGTAAACTAGCTCCTTGAGCTTCTTTGACCATCTGTTTACCGATTCTTTCCCAATTTCCTTCCGATTTGTGGATTCTGATTTCTAGGGTTTCGTGCCAAAACTGAAATCGGGCATAATCGTGAATTGATTTGTTTAACCCAACCAATTAGACTTGTAATCGGTAGGGTTGCCCCTTGATCTTGAATTTCTAGAACGTTTAACGGTTAATTTGAGGTTTTGACAAAATTAGGGTTTAACCAATCGGTAAATTGAATTGTTCCGAGCACCAAAGTAGTGAAACGGTGAATGGATTGCTACCTAATTGGAATTGTATATGGTCAAGAGGACCTAGAGGTAAATGTATGAGATTGTTGGTAAGAAAAGAGAAATCAAAAGAATTGATACCAAAAACATAGGAATTGATTAAAGAAGGTATAAGCCCTAGAAGTAACTCGAGTAATATAGGTGTAATATAGGTGTAGGCTCGGTCGAGTGAACCAATGTTAAATCTAGTATACGTGTAATATAGGTGTAGGCTCGGTTGAGCAAGACGTTGCGAGGCAATTCGAGACGTCCGATCCTTAATTAAGCGGTACGCTCGTCGTATTCAGGTGCGGGATTCTTGGACTTGTTTGATACTTTATTTTCAGGAATTAAACTGTGTATTCGTTTGTCATGTTGAATATCATTGATTGCATCATTGAATTGTGTAAAACATTTGCATAGCCCAATCAAATTAAACTCGAATTGATGTGACTTGAGTGATTTGCATGCTGGTATGGTTGTAGATTGTGTCGATCTATTATGATCTGATTTGATTGAAAGTCACCACGATTTGATATGTATGTGAATGGATTTACAAAGTTAAGCACTTGGATCCAATGAATTTGCAAAGTCGGGCTGTATGCTGACTTTGATTCCCAGGATCCTAAATGGCCTTAGGTGAACGGCCCTCAATGTTTCCCAGTACCGGTTGGGACGAGGGAGGGTGATTATGTATGATGTGTGGATTGAAATCGTGGGTGACTAGTGTGTAACGTCTATGGCTCGGTGGAATTCTCCTACGTGTTAATGCATTTGGAAGGTCAATTGAATATTATGAATATTGGAAACGATTCTAAAGATGATTTTCTTTATGTGACTTGAACCAGACCTTAATAACTGTTAAGCCAAGCGATTGCAGATGGGTGTCAGATAAAGGGTCCAGCTCGGTGGGCCATCTGTAGGTGTCAGTAACCCTACAGATGTGGGTTTGATAAAGGGTCCAGCTCGAAAGAACATCTGTAGTTGCTACAAGCCCTAATGAGTCGAGTTAAGCCAAATATGTGTTGTGTTTGAAATTCATCTTGGAAATTCTGTTAACTGTGGTTCAAATTGGATTAATTGTTGTCGAGCATTGGCATTCTGTTATTTACGAATATATATCTGTTTGAATTGTTTTGGTTTGGGTTTCATTTTTGAATATGGAGTTTGATTACAAGTCCAATAGTCTAAACTGTGGCAAATTCGCACTGAGAATTATATTCTCACCCCCACCCCCGGGTTATTTACAGGTACCGGTGCGACTGATTCCGGAGAGGCACGCGAGTAGTAGGCCTTAGTAGCTTACCATTACATGACCCTAGATTTATTTTGTTGTATAGATTTAGTGTAGGCCTCATGGTTGGTATCCGGATGAGATACTTTTGTTGTATTATGTTCTGACCAGACTGTGTACTCTGATCATATATTAGAAATTTGCTGTGTATTACTTGTTTTATTTGTTTGAATTGTGAGTTGCCTTGTAAGCATACACGACGTTGTATGCTTACGGCGGGGGACTGTTGCGACCCGTGGCCGCGGGGTGTGACACAGATTCTCTGCATTACCTCAGAGTTTGAATCCATAATGTCCAATCAAACTTCAGATAAATTCATGTGTAAACAAGGAGTAGAAAGGTGGGGCAGTACTGTAGCCTACAACAATATCTAAAAGCGAGGGTAGTACGCACTGGTACACACTATGAAGTGTGAATGACCGAAAAGCAATGAGAATATTCCTCCATCTTGAACCCGCTCTCTCTTCGCAATATCTTCTAAGAAAAAACAAAAGACCGTCTCGGGTACCGCCTTTCAGATTTGAAAAATGGTGGGAAAGTGATGAAGGTTTCAAAAAGGTATGCCTTGAAACTTGGAAGAGCTATGTGGGCAAACTGTGGGCTGAGGCAATAAAGGCGATGAAAAGGAATATCCAATCATGGGCGGCTGCTATCCAAAACCCGCAACACAGACTCAAAGAGATCGAAAACCAAATTTACTAACATCAATTACTTCACCCAGCCTTGCAAAACCAAGGGTACGAACAAGATCTAATACTGGAATATAACGAAGTGGCGGATAATGTGCAACAGTACTGGAGACAACGGACGCGGATTTAGTGGAACCTCTTGGGGGACCGAAACATAACCTTCTTCCATGCGATGACAACAACAAGAAGGAGGGTCAACCTTATTACCCATATACACTCTGATAATGGCGATCAGGTAACAGGGGAAGCATAAATTAGAAGAGTTTTTGTGAATCACTACATAGAGTTGTTCTGCCCCCACCAGTCAGCACAGGGCCCGGACCCAATTAGTTATATCGAGGTTTGCAATCGCCTGCAATTCTCAGTCATTCCAGCCCAGGCCCACCCAAGATTACAGAGAATCCCAACAGTTGAAGAAGTGAAAGAAACGTTGTTTGCTATGGGGCCAGACAAGGCCCCTAGCCCTGACAGGCTAACGACACTGTTTTTGCAAACTAACTAGGGCCTATTCGGTTCGCTACTCTCCGGCTCAAGGAATGAGATTGTTTAGTGGGTATCAAATCAAATTTGATATTATATTTGATTCAAATTATTCAATCTGCATTAAGGTATATGTACAATATTTGTGCCAATTAATATTACGACTCATTAATTAAGTACACGCAAATTTACGACTCAAGCGATGGACTTTCTGTTGTCCTTTGCCTAAGAAACACTAGTGGAAGATATGCAGGGTTCTGACAATGACAACCCCCCATCTCCAATGTCTGAAAAAGATGAGGAGGATGAAGACTTATTAGATTTGTAGTACTTAGTTTTGTGCATGTTATGATGTTTTGGTATTTTTTTTGTTGCTGCCTTAGTTTTATGCATGCAGCATGTTATGATGTTTTGATATTTTCTTTTGTTGCTGCTTTTGTTTTGAACAGCTGTAAAGATTTGCCGTATTTGATTTTGATAACAATTTTAGGTACAATGTCAAATATGTCATGGTTTCTAATTTCAATGAAATCGGTGATATATATCACTATTTTTCAAAAAAAAAAGTACACACAAATCTTAATACAAATCCAACTTATCAAACCGAACATGGTGCAACCTCCGACTCCTGATTCAAACAAAAATGTTTATACTTGCTTCAATACGATCCCACTAGGGCGGAAGGCTACGATGAAAATAATGTCAAGCGCCCTTGTAAATTCAGTTTGTAATTGTGTCCAATAAATTTTATAAATTTGATATACATTAATACTGAGTTTGATTAGTATAATATTAGTGTCATTTCAGCGTATATAACACCAACTCCAAAACTTATCGAATCAACTTCAAACGGTGAATCCAAATCGTTCAAACCCATCCATTTCATTAGTTGTGTGTTACATGCAAAATTTATAATTTTTCGAATTTATTTAGTATCAAGACAAGCTGTCAAATGTGTGAGTTTTTAAATTAATTTTAATGCATTCATTTTTCAACATTTTTTACCGCTTGATTTGATACTAAAATAATTAGAAAATATAAATTTTTTTTATCTAAACTCATCACTCATAAAGTAAATTGGTTTGAACGGTTTAGATTAGTCGTTTGAAGTCTATCTAATCAATTTTGTAGTTAGTGTCATATGACACCGATGTCATACTAACCGGACTCATTAATTCTTTTGAGTCCTCTAAATAAAATTATATATAGTTGATTTTTGAACTTCAATAATCTCAATTTTCTTGTTCTGCCCGAGCTAGTAAAATTTTCAATTCTTGGTATATCCACAATTTTAGAAAAAAAAAAGGCTATGTTTGGATGACACAAGAATAGAGGTTATTCTAAAATAGTAGCTATTCAAAATAGCAATGTGCATCCAAACAACATTTTTACTATTCGGAATAGTTAGAATAGTAACTATTCAGAAATGTGAAGAGAGAAAAAAAATACTTCCTTTTCGAATTTTCTGCCAACAAAGTCCCGAAAAAATAAATTTGACACCACTTCCGCTATCTCTATGTCGTGATAATTCATTTGAGATCTCACTTGCCTATTTTTTTATCTTAATTAGGACCTTATTAACACTATTCTTAATTGATTACAACTATTCACTATTCTACATGTACAATCCAAACAACATTTTCACTGATTCGAAAAAACACCATTTTCACACTAATATGAAAATCACTATTTTTTCTCTATTTTTATTTACTATTTTTAAATTTTGCTATTCTAATTATTCTAGTTCACATTGAAACATACCTAAAGCGACCCATTCCAATTTATCCTGTTAGCAAAACTCTTTACTATTTCTTAAAAAAAAATCAAGTATATCAAATGCAAATATTATTCATAGGTTCTTTAATTTGAATGATTAAAACAAATTTTATGCTCATATTTGATTACAAATATTTTCTAGAAGAAACACTATCATTTCATCGGATACCTTATTCATGCAGCGTTACCGTGGGAATTCAAACCTGTGGGCTGTCTGCGGTTATGTCTGTCAGTGAATTATAGATGAGCGCATCTGCACTATGTTTATGAGATGCTTAATCAACTTCATAATTTTTAAAAAAAATTCACGTATATTGAAATTTAATGGAACATTTATTTAAATTTTATTTTTGATATGTATTAGCATGCTTTTTAGTGTGTTGATTTAATTCTTTGGTATCCTTTTCTATGGGAATGGGATGCAGTAAAAATAACTTTTACCAATAATTTTTCTTATATAAAATAAAATAGTAAAGCATCTTATTATTATGTTGTGTAATATAAATTTTAATTTTTATTAAAAAAATTTGAAAAAATAATATTGTTTAACCTTTCCTCTATCAAAATTTCTAGTTGGCCCCGGTACAGAGACAAGTTCAGAGAAACTTTTCAAGCTGTGCTTAACCGTTCATTTGTTTTGAAAAAGTAATTCGATTTTGACTTTTTCTTTCTTATTATGTTTGTTGGAACTGAACTGTTTTGGTAAGAAATAAAGCTATTTTGCCTTTTTGTTTAGTTCATGAGTTGGACTCAGCTTAGCTGGTACGGTGATTTGTTTATTATTATGTATTTCTAACAGTATAAAACTATAAATATAAGTGGTTGGCTATTATGATATTAATTGTTTATAGAATGTCTTTATCAAACTCATTGAACAAACCAAATCAACGGTTTTTAAATTTGTTTTATGGTTTAGTTTTTGAACAATTATATTACTCCCCCCATTCCATCCCCCCACCATCCCCCCACTCTATCTCTCTCCAAATTAGTTTTATCTCATTTCAATCTCATTCACATTTCTCACAATATATGAGAAATTTTGCGAATCTAAAACCACAAACATTTTCTACGTAATTTTCTCTTTCAAATGAGATCCATGATGACATACTTTCGGACAAGTCGTTACAGAAGTATTTATCCCTCATCGTGCAAGTATTTATACCTATACAGACATATGAAAGTATTACTATCAATTATTATAAGTATTTATACTGATATATGAAAGTATTAATATCAAGTATTATAAGTATTTATACTGACATATGAAAGTATTAATATCATGTATTATAAGTATTTATACTGACATATGAAAGTATTAATATCATGTATTATAAGTATTATATTCAAAAAAATACTTTCAAGTATAGATATAAATACTTGTACTATGAGGGATAAATACTTCTGTAACGACTTGCTCGAAAGTATGTCAACATGGATCTCATTTGAAAGAGAAAATTACGTAGAAAACGTTCGTGGTTTTAGATTCGCAAAATTTTTCATAGATTGTGAGAAATGTGGACGAGATTGAAATGAGATAAAAAAAAACCACCTCTAAAAACGTGCCTGGTCCCCATGTGATTTGAGATTCCCTCCACCCTCCATGAAAAAAACTTGCATGATCCCCTAAATACTTTCGTACTTGGAGATAAATACTTTCGTTCTTAGAGATAAATACTTTTGTACATAAGTATTAATACCTTATGAAAAGAAAATGACAGCTGAAGTTTTTTGACGTTTTGTGTGGGGTTAATTGCGGGGTGGGAGGTGCGGGGATAATTATCAGCCTCCTTAGTTTTATTGGTTTTGAACCAAACTAGGGTAGAGAATTAGAGATGGATGTATTCATGTATTTTAATTGGGACCTTCCGATCTAAGATGGATAATGCTAACAAATCAACTAAATACATTATTTTAAATCAGAAGATTCAATCACAAAAATAAAACCCTACTTAATATAAATAGTACAAGACATAATCAATGGTGGTTGGTGAACATCGTATTTGAGTAAAACCAGTGTTTTAAAATGCAGTTTTGTTCATGCATGCGGAAGGCCACTGCATACCGCATATGCGGTATGCGGACGCATATGCGGATTTTCATACGGATTTATATATGCGGATTTTAAAATAAAAATCCACGTATATATATATATATAGAGAGAGAGAGTGTGTGTGACTAATGTGCATTTGTATGCATACGGTCCAAATTTAAAATTTCAAAATCCAAAATGTCGATCCGAACCGTTCATCTTGTTCTCCATATTAATATGTGCTTGGAGACCAAATTTTATATTTTTCTGAATTTTTTTACTATTTATTAAGCCACTTTGAAAATTGCTGATCCAACGGTGGCTGCTGATCCGCATGGAAGGACTGCATGGCCGCATATTCGGACCGCATATGCAGCCGCATGCTCAAAACCGCATGGAATGACTACATGGCCGTTTTGAGCGCGGCTGCCGACCGCATACGCATATGCGGTCCATGCGGCCGCATTTTAAAACACTGAGTAAAACAAAAAAAGAGAGAGAGAGAGAAAATCCGAGATCTTTCTTTCCTTTTTATTTTTAGGGGGAATTTTATGCATGTATAGTTTTAAAAAACTATGAAATTACGTATTTTTTCATCTAAAATTCATAATATCATATTTGCTTATTTTATTGTGTTTTAAGACACTTACGAATTTACTTATTTTATTGTAGTTTTATATTAAATATAAGAAGTACCTATTTTTATCCTTTATTTAAAATAAATTAAAATGCGTAGTTTGGTTAAAAAGAATTCAATCATCTAATTTGTCTGTTTTCGAAGACAAATTAATTATTTTTCTACTTCTGACGCATACAGAATGACATTTAAGTATATGCATGTGTAAGCATCCACAGTAGAGAAATGAATAATGTCTTCGGAAATCAACTAATTATAAGATTGATTAAGCATGTTACATATTTTTATTTTTTTTAGTAAAGAATAGAATGGAAACTTTTTAAGTTTAAAATGAGTTTTAATGAAAAAAAAACAATAACACGGATAATTTTTTTGAAATTTTAAATGTAAATGGATAAATATGATATTATGAAATTTAGAAAAGAAAAAACCATACATATCAAGTAATTATAATAATTTTTAGGGATATATATGAAATTACACCTTAATGTTAATGCGAAAAAAAAAAAAAATCCGAAATCTTATTATTCTACACATTTTGCATATATGAACAATCAAAAGAACATGTCAACTAGCCGAGTCAAAAGTCAAAGCTAATTCGAAAATATAATAACGCGTCAACAGAATGTACTTCGTCTATTTCTATCTACCGATCTCAATTTCCGCCCCGTATTAATGCGATCACATGAATACTATTACAAAGACTTCGGAGAAAGGAAACAGATGTGTCAGATTTTCAGTGTCAATAATAAATAGGAATAATTATATTTATCTCCACACTTCTATTCTCCTTCTATTCTCACAATTATAATTTAGAAAGTTTGTATTATGGTTCCCACTAAGTATTTAAACACTTCTAAAATTAGAAGGTCCACGTTAAATAAAGAAGGTGATAATTGTCCCCACTAATTATTTATCTATACAAAAAAATATTTATTATGATAAACGTATATGGAGTGATTATTGAAGTATTTTTTATATAGATATAAATACTCTAGTGTATAGCTATAAATACTTATAATACTTGATATTAATACTTTCATATGTCAGTCAGTGTCATATGTAAAAAGTACTTTCAAGTATAGGGATAAATACTTGCATGAAGATGTATAAATACTTGTGTGAGGACGAGCCTGAAAGTATGTCATCATATATCTTTTTTGAAAAAGAAAATTACGTAAAAGACGTTCGTGGTTTTAGATTCATAAAATTCCACATAAATTGTTAGTAATGTTGATGAGATTGAATTA